>NW_026294584.1:119637171-120911245 GCF_007827085.1 Peromyscus californicus insignis | reverse complement strand
AGGGACAAATTTTGAAGACATCAAAGCTAAGTGATTCTTAAAATACGTGTTTATTATTTTTCCATTTCTGTTTGAGTGTTTTGCCTGTCCATATGTAGAGACAGAAGAGGGTGCCTATCTCTTGGAACTAGAGTTAAGAATGATTGTAAGCTACCATGTGGGTGCTGAGAACCAAAGCCTGGTCCTCTGCAAGGAGAGCAATAGTGAATAACTACTTCATTAATCTCTTAATAGCTGAGCTGTCTCTCTAGTCCTAGAGCTAAATGACTCTTAACTTAATAGTTAGCTCAATTAACCTTTGTACTATGAGCCTTTTTACAAAACTTGTTTCTCCTCATGGAAGCACAACACAGTAATGAAATTACTTTCTCAAATGCTTAACAAGATCCACCTCAAGACAAAAAACACACAGACACCTCCCTAAACAATGTACTGAAACAATGTATTTGATTTTCTATGCTTTCTTGGGGGTGGTTTTTTCTCCATCAATTATAAAGCAGGAAAACATTCGAAAGCCACACTGCAAGAACAGTTGAAAGTCATAGCTGAAGCAATTCTGGTGATGGAGATAAAGTATAGAAACAAAGATGCCTCCTATGAAGACAAAACCCATGCATAAGCAAGACCCACTTTCTCCCCTTAGTGCCTCTCTTCCCTGTGTTTTGTTTCAAATGCCTGAACCATTGATACTGTCCTCTCTGGGTAATGATCATTTGGAGGGCTGACATTCACCCAGAGTGGTTGTAACAGTTCATTAAACTTGTTGTTCCAGCTGTTAGAACAATCGATAACCTCAAATGAAGAGTAATGGTTATTATAAAGCCAAACACAGGTTGATGATCCTTCCTCACTGATATTAAATTTGCCTATCGCTTCCTGCATGTGTGTTCGCCACAGTCCTTGCTGCATTCTGCTATAGGCTTTTCCTGGAAGCACTCACAAGTCCAGTCCTTCCTGCAGAGGAGTCTCACACATTTCCTCTCCTGAGCAATTCAGCAATAATGAGCTGCTTTCACGCCATATTTACTGGCTTTATTTTTGTCTCAAATGCCACTGACAGGTGAAATATTTCTGCATTTCAGTTGTTTTACTATTGTTTTTTAGTTACTTGTAATCAATGACACTTTCCTCTTTTCTTCCTCTACTTCCAAAAGGCACACCATGTCTCTTAATTACTCAACTCCTAGCCACATCTTGAAAGTAACAGCAGTATTTTAATCTCACTGCAGGATAAATACAAAAAAGTTATTTTACAAAAATGTTCAGCCAGTCAGATATATATTCAACCATTTAGTCATGAAATTTTTACTGGGTATTGAAAGCATATGAGGGGTTGCAGGGTAAAAGGTAAGATCATAAAGGGTCAAGAGAGCTAAATACCTAGAATTTGGATTCAGAAACACTTGCCTTGAATCATGGACATGATCTTGACATTGGAAAGCAAGGAAATTAAGATCTTTGATATACAAGTTTCTTGCTTCCAATATAGGGCCAATTACATCTACATTCCCAGGATGTTATTGGCTTCTCAGCATATACCTAGCACATGCATATCACAGAAACCATTTCAATATTTTTCATATTTACCCCATCCTTGAAAGTGTGCTTCCCCTACCTCTAAACGAGTGGACTGTTTTCTTCTAAAATTTGCTTAGATATTTGCTAATATAGTGCCCTATCATTTATTGGTTTCAAGTCAATTCATCCTAATGTTTGAGCAATTTCTAAGGTCAACTCACAAGCTAGACATATCAATTTATTTTGTGTATTTTGAATAAAGTTTTGCTTGAAATCTGTGGGACACAATTATAATTAGCTGTATTGAAAAGCCTCAAGGACCCACATCCACCCCTTAGATTTTAATTTTTTTTCTTAGTATAATTAAAAGCACATGAATTTCACAGAATTCCTGAGACCTGCCTCTGCAAAGGCTAAGTGGTTGCTCATGCGCTTCAGTGACCTCATGTTGAAAATGGAAACTGTCTCACTCCTTCCTTATTTCTTGGAGATAGTTAATCTTCATTGTCCACCTGACTAGATTTTAAGCCACCAGAGAAACATACCTTTTGAAGTGTTTATATGGGCATTTCCTAAAAGTTTCACCTAGGTCAGGAGACCCATTCTGAGTGTGGATAGCACCATGCTAGGGGCTGGAGTTCCAAACGGAATAAAAAGAGAAAGTAGGAGGAAACCAGCTGAGCAGTCCTATTTGTTCATCTCTCTCTGCTTCCTGACTGAGGTGAAACTGTGAGCATCTCACACTTCCAGCACATCTTCCCTGCCTGCATAGTCTGTATCTCTTTGTTGACTGTAACCTAGAATGAAGCATCTCTCCCTCCTTGCCCTTATTAGATCACATCAGCTGGAAAAGTAAGCAATTCCTCTTAGAACACACTGTATACATGTGCTGAGCTTCACAAATACTATCTGCTAATAATAGGAATCTATCTTTACTTGTGGGATTTTTTTTCTCAATTTTTTAAAGTTTAGTAGCAAATGAATGAACATCTTTCTCCTAAAAATAATTTCAATGAGTGTTTATACTTGGAAATCACATGAAAGTTAACTATAGGTAACAAATTAAAATGAAAAGTTACAGATTCCTTTTATTCTATTATTGAGGATTCTGACTTGATTGGCTTCTATTTTTCTTGTTGACTTAATCATATAATTACAGACTAGTAGATATTTTATGCAAGAAGATTGTTCCAGAAATTAGGTCACTGTCATTTATCATTACAATTTCTTTTCAAAACACAGCAAATTGTACAATCTGTTAACACCCGCCTTGGTGTATATCATTTTATTTCACTCAGATGAACATTAGGAATAATTGCAAAGACCTAATCAGGAAAAATAATTAAAAATCTATCACAATGCACAGTTGTGAGTATCTGCAGTGATCAAGACCTGTACAGCAACACACAATAGTAATTTTTCAGAGCTTCTAGAGAAAGTAATAGGATTCTGTGAGGTCATAGCTGTGTAGCAAGGCAGGGCTACACATTGCCCTTGCTTTATAATGTTTTATACTTGTTTACCATCTAATTTTTATAACACTATGAAGAAATTAGGCATTTGAGTAAGGATTGTTTCTTTACCTGGTGCCTTTCCTTCCAAATTCCATCAAAGGGCATAAATAGAAATGATTGATCTTAAAGGGAGTGAAACCTATAATTAAAGGTAAATACCAATCTAATGAAAGACTAAAACTGCAGATGCACTTATATATCAGGAACCTAGCCCATGCTCTTCTTCAATGCTACAAACTATGAGAAGAGAATAACAAGCAAGTGCTGTAATTACAGATGTACAATTGGTACTTTTGTAATTATTAGGCTCTAATCATGCCAGACAAGGTCTTTTCCCAAAAAGAATCCTTCTCTAAATCCACCAGAAGGCACATAAGGACAGAGTTGTGACTGTTGAAGGTGGATGCATCCAGCCTGGGTAAATTCACATGATGATGCACAAACCAGGGAACACACTTGTGCCCTTGAAATAATTAAATTCATATATTGCTTGCACTTAAATAGTACCCTGGACTGTGCTTTCCTTGACTGGCTTACTTGTGCAGCAAATAAGATCAAGCCTTGGCTAGGCACAGGAAAAGAAAAATAACTCCTCTAGATTAAACTGTCATAGGCACCATACAGACAGTTTTGGTTCCAATTCCCATTTTGTCCACTTTCTAATATGACATTTGATTCCTGTCCTCAAGTTTTGGTTTTGGTTGTATGGAAAAGAGACAAATGGATGAAAATTTATAAAATCTCTAGCAATTCAGTGTCCTGATTCTAAAAGGAGGCAAACAGATATTTCTATGAATTCCAAGACTATACTTTTCTGTAAAAGTGTATTACACATATAATCAGGATATGATAATGAAGAGACAATGGCAGTGGGATATCTCATCAGAAAACAAAATTTCAGAAATTATAGAGATCAATATCAAAATGATTGTTTAATGTAATTGTGAGGATAAAGGGACTTGTATGATCACACTTAAATGTTATTAACATATTAGCCTTAATGAAAGTAGAAATGAGCAAACATGTCCTCAATGATAGTTAATACATGCCCGTAAGACAGATGTTAATATATGTAAGAAGTCTCACATAAAATGATTTCAATCTTGTTTTTGAAAGACACCCAGATCAAAATTGTTTTCAATGTACACAACGTCTCATTCATTCTTATTTCAAACCATAATGAAAATAAAATGAAGCTTGCTGCCCTAGATTGTATAATCCTACAAAAGACATTAACAGAAGCTCTAAAAATCTAATTAAATTTTAGAGTGCTAGTAATGTCGCCATAAGGCTCATGTAAGCTATTATCTACATTAATAAAAATTAAATTCAGACTATCTGCGTATCTGGGTAATAATATACCTGGTCTCAAAGTCATTCGTATTTCCTTACTTAAGAATCATGCTTCTCTAATCTCATAAATAAAATTTATTAACCATGAAGAAGAAAATGAAATCCTCTCATTCTTATCTGTATTCTTCCTTTAGGATAAAGAATGAGGATTCAGTCATGTCTCATTCTGAAGAACAGTTTCCACTTTGCTTCATTCCTCTAAATTTTCTTTTTATAATAAAAGAGACACTACAGAGTTGCTGCTGCTGCTGCTGCTGCTGCTGCTGCTGTGTGTGTGTGTGTGTGTGTGTGTGTGTGTGTGTGTGTGTGTGTGTGTTGTGTGGGTTTCAGTTGTAAGTTGCTAGATGTATAATGATGAAGACCAGAGTTCAGACCTCAGCACTCATGTAGAAAAGCTGAGCATGTCAGACTATCTGTAGCCTGAGCATCAGGAAGAGTGATGGAGACAGACAGATCCCCATAGCTCACTGTACAGTAAGCCTAGTCAATTTTTTGAATTTCTGATTTAGTTAGAGACTCTGTCTCTAAATGTAATTTGGTAAGCAACCAAGAAAGAAACATGAAATCAATTTCTGGCCTCCAACGACATATGTGCACACTCACAGAAACATGTATATAATAACACACACACACACACACACACACACACACACACTTACAGAGAGAGAGAGAGAGAGAGAGAGAGAGCAAAAGAAAAAACAGGGTAGAATAGATTCATTGATTTTTTTAAAAATTAATTTATTCTTCAACAAGTGCATACCCATACATATACATATATGTATAAAATACACATATATTAATTCTGATGACTCTTGTCCTCTCTTACTGTCTCCTATATAATTCTGTCAACTTCAATCATTGTTTACTATAAGTCTCTTTCTCACAATAATGTCTCTTTATTTTGTTTTGGGACTATCTGCTGTAACCTTTGGGGCATTTTGGCTCCACATGGTGAAAACAGAAGGCAGTATGGACTTACGTAGCTTTTAGTTCTTTCTGTCTCTGTTTGTACTTCTTTGCCAGTAACTAGTTGAATTGAATAAAGCTGCTTCTTCCTGGGGACCACATATCTTTAACTCAAAGCAGTGGGTATTTGTTTCAAGTAAAATCCACTAGCTCTGTTTCAGCAGGAAGCCTACTTTTGAAAATAATTTAATCTCATTCATAAAACTTAGAATGGCATTTGGCTCACTAGTCCCATTTTTCTGGTGGTGAGACAAGACTGGAGGTAGAATGTCAGTGAACAGCTTGCACTCTACAAAGAATCCCAAGGCTAAATGACCATATTCAATCTTTTACTATATTCAAAGCATAAAACACTTCTCAGTTTCTCTCTTCTAGTTCTCACATTTCTACTGACTAATATCTTGAAAGATAAAGGCATTACACAAAAAAGAGATTCACAGTAGTGATGTCTGAAAACAAGTTCACTTTCCCCAACTCATTCTCCAGCAACTCCAGTGGGCCTTTCTTCTTTTCCTACACCTGTCCTAGGCACCATTATATACCATGGTCTGTCCTTATGGTAGAACATTTATCTGAGATTTCAGCTCCTGGTTCTTCTCTATTTCCCTCATTTCTAAATTCTTCTCAGTAGGTTTACTCCCTACTCACTTCTTCCTAGAGCTTCATCTATTTCTTACACATTTAACACAAAACATCATGACTGAGGCAAAATATATATTTAAAGTACTATACATTTTTAGTATATGTCTTTGAGTTTGAACATAGGCATACATTTGTGGAAGTACCACCAACACTAAACATAAAAGACAGGCATATCACTTCCAAAAGATTCCTTTAGCCTCTATTTATTTCCCTAAGAACATTTAGCATGATTTGTGCCTTCTTAATAACATTTTTTCCTGTATAGAATAATATAGTAGATTTCCAGAAAATTTTTAACATGAATGGCTGAAAACCTGTATCCATTGGCCAGCAATTTCACATTATCTACTCCCTTCAATTCCTGGAAATTGCTATTCTATTTTTGGGTCCTATGAATTTGACTATTTTGAATGTCTTAGACAGAAATATATATATATATATATATATATATATATATAGTTTTTTGCCTAATCTTGTCTCTCTTATTGCATTCAATATAATGACCACAGGATCACCCACACAGTCTTAAATTACAGAATGTTCTTTTTAAGGCTAAATGATATTTTATTTTTTAAATACACCAGCAAATTAAGAATAGAACCAACACATGATCTAACACTCTACTTCTGGATGTATGTCCTAAAGAATTGAAGGTAGAATCCAGGAAATGTAACTATCTCCATGTTTATTGTAGTATCCAGAACAGGTTGTTTCCAAATGTCCATCAACGGAAGATCTATCTATTCCTTGTTAATGAAACTATATTTCCAATAACAATTCTGAAATAGCATAGCTTTCCCTGATTATATCTCCCTCTTTGAACTGACACATTCTAAACACCATGCTATTGTGGAAAAGTACTCAAAATTCTAGGTTTTCTTTATCTCTAAGCATCTTTCTTTCTTAATTGGAAAGTGAAACAGTAACATGTGCTTTCCCAAATCTGTGAACTTTTGTTTGAAAGTGAAAATTAGCATGCTTAAAAAAAGCAACACAGATTAGAAACTTAAAGGAAAAACATCTGGAGATATAAAGTCAGTACCACATGCTTTAATAATTGATGATGAAATAGCACCTCATATTATATGCATTCTGTAAATCACACAGTGGCTTTCTATACATTCCCACCTAATCTGTATCCCTAACCTAAAACAGACTCTTAGTTTTAAAAGAGGATATCTGGGCTTTTGGAGCAGAGTTGGATTCACAAAGCAGGTGATATATCCTCCATATTTTCAGAGTTGGTACTCAGTAAAATTTATCAAATGGAACATCATAATATAGCTGTCACAACTATTGTAGACAGAAGAGGAGGAGGGGGAGGAATGGACAGATGAAGAGGAAAAGAGAAAGAGAGAGAGAGGATATGTGTCTATTTGTGTGTCTGTGTGTCTGTGTGTCTGTCTGTCTCTCTCTCTCTCTGTGTGTGTGTGTGTGTGTGTGTGTGTGTGTGTGTGTGTGTGTAAAACTGTTGCACATCTATTAATAGACCAACCACTTCCATCCCCAAGTGTGTCTGTGAGAGCAAGGGCTATCTATCAGTTAAGAAGATATGGCATATAAGCTAGATACTCAGTGCTCTGTGACCAATGCAAACATTCAGAGTTTCACGTGTTTAGCTAATAATGATGAGAAAGAGGGCCATTCTCAAGTTCATTTAACATGAACATTGGTAACATGAAATAGAGACATTCAGTCATTACACACATCTCCCTAAGAATCCAACTGTAGAGGGTAGGACACTTAAGATCTCATTTATTTTCTATGGTACCTGAGGACTCCCTGGTTTTTCTCTTCCTGAGAGAATATACTCACTTGCTTCAGTGTAGCTCTCTAGTTCCTGAATACTAAGACTGTGCTTAAGAATACTTCATAGTAAAAATATTTTTTGTCCCATACTTGAGACCTTGTTTCTTTCACATCCCACTGAGACTCTGTTATACCAACAGGTTTGCTGCCTGCTTCAAGCTTGGTTATTTTTACTATGTCCTAGGGAACATTTTACTCATGTACCCACAGGGCATAACTGTTCCCATTTTTTTCAACAAATATTCACTTAGGTGATAGTTTTGGGGAAAAAATATCAAGGAATTTAAGGATATTTGCTGTTGTGCCACAGGTCTGAATGTAAACCTTAATTACAGATTTTTGGACTAAGTGCCCTTCACCAAGATGCTTGCCTAATGTCAAGCTTATATTGCCTCATTATTAACAAGATAAGTGGCTTTCCCTAAGAAAGAACACACTGATTGGTTTTCCAGTGTCAAATGCTCAGCCCTGAAAATATACATTCAGGTAGCATTATATGGACTACATATATATATATATATATATATATATATATATATATATATATGAAATAACAGTGTAAAAAAAACCCCATGAACTTGAAGGAGAGCACGGAGATTTTTATGGGACAGTTTCGGGAAAGCAAAGGAATGGGACAAATGCTGTAATTAAATTATAATCTCAAAAATAAAATGAAAAGTAAAAATGATAGTGATAGTATACAAACTTGACTAGACCTTGAAAGATTAAGAATGATAACATGTTGGAAATTCTTATGATAGAACTTAACACTTAGTACTTAATACTTTCATCAATATGTATTGAGTTTTACATAATATGTGTGGATAATACATATATGCACATTCATTTTTATACTGGATTATGCATATAGAGTATATTTTACTTAATTAAAATATATGCATGGTAAAAGTCCCAATATACTTCCAAGCCTTGTTATTTATAGGAATAAAATTATTTTCTTTTATAGATATCAAATTATAACTTGTGACAATAAGAAAATAAAAACATTCATAAGAATATATACTACAAATAAATAAGCACTATATTTAAATATGAGAGGTTCACTATTCATACTGTTTTCAGTCTGCTTGAGAAGTTAGGACTTTTGTTATTCTGATACAGACTTTATAATTAATACAAAAACAATTACTATTTCTTTATCACAACACTAATTCTTTAAGACACTAGATAATTACAATGTGCTAAAATTTATGATTTGTGAACAGCCTTTCAACAAGCCAGACATGCACGAGGAACTTATTCTCCTCAGAATACTATAGTTAGGCTCCTTGGATATGGGGAAGTGAAGGTATTGCTGCAAAACAAATCTCTGCATGGCTAAGAAGGAAACAAATGTTGAATCAAGATATGTAAAATGAGTTGATTCAGGGGGGTAAGATTCATTATCACAGAAGGCAATTAGTGAAGGAAGGATAAAGGGGGCAAGCATGTGAAATACATTGTGAAATATCTTATTCTGAATAAATAAAAGGAAATGAAAATAGTCTTAGTTTGTATCTGATAAAGAACCATCAGGAAACCCTATCCTACTACAGAAAGGTCTTAATATAAAAAAAATGACATTAAGACCAAGAGAATGAAGGTATAGAGAAAATCTAGGACATTAAATGAGTGTGAAACACAGATTGTGTTAGTAGTGGTGCAAAGTTAATTAAAGACATACTATTTATTGCAAGCCCTTTATACTAGAGATCAACGGAGCCTTAAGTTGTTAGTAGCTCACAATATAATACAGATTAACTTTAAAAATGTGTTTCATCACTGCAGTATTTCAAGATACACATCATCATGGAGCAGTTATTTAGCAATGCATTTATGTGAATATATAGCTACCTGTAGTTATTTAGGTTAATATGGCAGGAGATATGGCTCAATATTAGTAAATTTACTAGCATCACTGAGCCTCTGAGTTTTCTACACCTCACAACAAACAAATAAACAAATTTATCAATTAATTCAAAATTAGGTTCAAGACTAGTATCTATATATAACTGAGATCTCACATGACTGAAAGGAAAAATGCATTTGAAGTACTTATGATATATTCAAACACATAAGTACTCCATGGTACCATTTCAATGCACAGTGAATGCATATGGCAAATTTATGAGTGAATTGAATATGTCAAATGTAAATAAAAATATAAATTTTGAAACATAAAGAACAAATTGATTCAATTCATTAGTTGTTTTTGTTTGAATATGATGTTCCCCACAGTCTCAGACATTTTAATGCTTGGTCCCAGTAGGTGTTGTTTGGGGAGGTTTAGGAGGTATGGCATTGTTGGGGATGTCTGTCACTTCAGGTGAGCTTTGAGAGATTAATAATTTGTGCCATTTCAAGTTTATACCCTCTGCTTCCAGTTTGCAGTTCAAGATATAAGCTGTAAATTCTTTTCGGGGGGATGGGGCAGTTGACACAGGGTTTCTTTGTGTTGCTCTGACTGTCCTAGAACTCACTCTGTAGACCAGGCTGGCCTCAAACACCACAAAGATCTGCCTGTCTCTGCCTCCTAAGTGCTGGTATGAAAGGCATGCGCCACCTACCACCTCCCTGCACTCTGGAAAGATGGTCCCATTTCTCACCTGGGCAGCACACTAGAGCTGACACTGTGGGAGGGAACTCAGGTGAGCCTACTCTTGAAGGCTTGAGAGCAGGGGAACTGACACACACACCCCTACACCATGTGGTGGCATAGGCGAGAGAAAGTTGCCCCCCACACCCACACACACACACCCATTACCACCTACACCAGGTGAGTGAGCTGGCCCCCGGGTCATAAGAGTGAGAGAACTGGCTCCGACTCTCAGTGACTAGAACACACAGAAGAGCGGGTCCTGTCCCCTGCCTAGACAACATACTAGAGATGACCTTGCTGTGGGGTGCACAGGTGAGCCAGCCCTGAGGGTGTGAGAGCAGGAGAGCTGATCTTGCCGCCTCCTCATATGCCCCCTCTGGAGAAAGGGTCCCCTGCACCTAGCCTGGACAAAACAGTAGAGCTGGCCCTGGTGTTGAGAGTGTGGGTGACCCGGATCCGAGGACGTGAGAGAAGGAGAACTGCCCCCACCCCTGCTCCTAGTTGCAGGCTCTATTGGGTGAGCTAGCTGAGGCAGTGCTGGAGAATACATACAAATAGAGATGAATGGACTAAAGCATAAACTGGTTTTTTGGGGGGAGGTTGCAAGGACAGAGGGCAGATTTGAGGGGACAGGAGATAAATGGGATTGGAAGGCATGATGTAAAATCCACAAATAATCCATAAAAGTTAAAAAAAATATATTGAAAAAGGAAATAAGCCGTCAGCTTCCTGCTCAGCTGTCACACTTCTGTTCTGCCATCATGGACTCTTAGTCCTCTGGTACCATAAGCCCAAGCAAACCTTTATTTCACTGAGTTGCCTTGATCATGATGTTTTATCGTAGCAATACACATTAATTAACTGCCAGTATTTTGTGATGCTACTATCAAAAAAAGATATGCACATGCACTTTAAACTTCTCTTTAAAACTCTCTTGTTTATTGTCTATCAATCCAAGATACACACATAGTATGCACACAAAAATCATTCTATTTTAATGGTGTGATATGATATACTCCAATATTTTCACTCCTTGACCTCTAAAGTTTCACAGTATTGCTGGCCTTGCCATGTCAAAAAACACTGCTGATAGAGTACAAGCTGCCATACCTTTGCTCAAAATGAACTCACTGTTCACATGTGGCACCATTAGATGGCACCTGCCATGACTTTGTCTTCTGTATTTATGTATAAACGAAACATCAGCAGTGGGTTTTTCAATTTTGTGTAAGTGGCTACACACTAGGAAATATACTGAATTTTAGTCAGTTTAACCTTTCAAAGCTCTTGAAGCCACATTGCCATCATTTGAATTGTATTCCCATATCCTACTTAGCTAGATAATCTTGGGCAAGTTATGTAAATATTTCATCTACATTTTCCTGTATTGTTTTTGAAATAGATAGCAAGGCAGATACAACATACACACGATGATTATATATTGCAGAAAATTATATATTGTTTAATAACATTACATGAATGCATGCAATATTATATAAAATATTTTAAAGCAGTTTATATCACTTAGGAAATAGTTCCTGTTATGCATTTCAGTATTATGACCATGACTGTAGTTCTCTTGTGTGATCTTAGACAAGTCAGATATAAATTGATGGTCAGTAATTTTCTACTGGCAAATATGTATCATGATTATAAGTCAGATCTCTCTCTCTTTCTCTCTCTCTCTCCATCTCTCTCTTTCACTGTGAGTGTGTGTGTGTGTGTGTGTGTGTGTGTGTGTGTGTGTGTGTGTGTGTATGTATGTGTGTGTGTGCACTGTGGAATAATGCTCTTGTACAATGACTTAGTAAAACACTGATTGGCCAGTAGTCAGGCAGGAAGTATAGGCAAGGCAATCAGAATAGGAGAATGCTGGGAAGAGAAAGGGCAGAGTCAGGAGTCACCAGCCAGACACAGAGGAAGCAAGATGACAAGGCAGAACCAAGAAAAGGTACCAAGCAATGTGGTTAAACATAGATAAGAAATATGGGTTAATTTAAGTGAAAGAGCTAGTCAGTAATAAGCCTAAGCTAATGGCCAAGCAGTTATAATTAATATAAGCTTCTGTGTGGTATTTGGAAAGAAACTGTTGGGTATTTGGGAGTTGTTGACAGAACAGAAACTTCTGTGTGTGTGTGTGTGTGTGTGTGTGTGTGTGTGTGTGTGTGTGTGTGTGTGTGTGTGTATGTGCTAAGAATCAAACTTTAATCTCATATGTGGCAGACAGATGCTCTACCTCAACCACACCTCCATCCCTGGATCATTAATTAACTGGAATAACCTTGGAGACATAGGGCTGATAATATTAGAGGCATGAGGATTAGAAACATGAACTAGGAGAGAATAAAGGCTCTCTCTTCCATTGAAATGTGACTTAGAAGGCAAAATACATGAGGCCAAATTCATTTAGTAAAGAATAATACCATTAGGGTCTAAACATCAGTGGTTAGGAACCCAGGATGCTCTTTCAGATCTATGTTTGACTCCCAGCACAGACATGGTGGCTCACAATTATCTGCAACACCAGTTCAAGGGGAACCAACAGTCTTTTCTGGCCTCTGTGGTCACCAGACATGTAAGTGGCGCACAGACATACATGCAGGAAAAATACCACACACATAAAATAAAAGTAAAAAAAAAATTAAGAACAGAATAATAAAAAACAGCACAAGACAAAGGGAAGAGGGTTATTCTGTCCCATTTGTTACTTGCTGGTGATAAAGGGAATGTGTTCAGGAATGACCTGGAACTATGTTAAATCTCAAGGTGACTTCAACTATATTATAAACCCAGGGGAAGAAGAGCTAATCCACTTCTTTGAGCCTCAGAAGTTAAGCACTTAATAGAATAAACCCTGAAGTCAGTCTGACAATGCTCCCTTCACTCAGTAGCTGTTTGACCACCTTGGACAAGTTTCCTAACTTGAGGTTGACTCCTCATTTATTAGATGGTGCTGATATTAAATATAGCATGTGGGCTATGATGATAACTGAATGAGGAAACAAAGATCAGATGCTATAATTGGCATATGGAAAACACCCAAATATACATACGTGTGTGTGTGTGTGTGTGTGTGTGTGTGTGTGTGTGTGTGTGTGTGTGTGTGTGTGAATGAAATTAAAAGGAAGACTTCCCCACATGAAGTTTTAACAGCAGCCTGGCTAGTTTTATGTCAGCTTGACACAAGCTAGAGTCATCAGAGAGGAGGGAGCCTCATCTGAGAAAATGCCTCTATAAGATCTGGTAGTAAGGCATTTTAATTAGTGATAAAGAGGAGAGGGACCAGCCCATGGTGGGTGGTGCCATCTCTGAGCTGGTGGGCTTGTGATCTTTAAGTAAGCAGAGGAAGCCAGTAAGCAACATTCTTCCATGGCTATTTATCAGCTCCTGCACCCAGGTTTCTGCCACACATGAGTTTCTACCCTCACTGCTTTTCATGTTGAACTCACTGGAACAGTGAGTGAAATAAACCGTTGCCTCTCAAGTTGCTTTTGGTCATGGTGTTTTATTGGAGCAGTTGTAGCCCTTAATTAACACAAGTTGGTGCCAGGATAGTTGGATATTGCTGTGACAGACCTGACCATGTTGATTTGGGAAGATAGACTTTGGAACTTTGGGCTAGAAAAGTCATTGAGTGTTGGGACCCTTGAGCTGTTTTTTAGGAGCTTAGAAGGAAAGGTTGAACACAGTACAGATGATGGATGCCAGGCTTGTGAAATTTCAGAGGGAAGCAAAGGTTTTACTAGGCTTTTTGTGTGAAGAATCTATAGTTCTGGTTAGTTGAGGCTGAAGAATGAGCTATGGTTAACAAGAAACCAGAACTACTAAAGTGAAACCTTTGTTTTGCTGGGATGCATGATGCTGGTCAGCTGGAACTGAAAAATTAGCAGTGAGAAAGAAGAGACCAGCATCACTAAGATGAAATCTGCTGGAAAGTACTTTCCTAGAGTCAGCAGAAACTCTGTTCCAGACACAGACATGGTTGTACCTTGTGCTGGCAGCTGAGCATGGTAATGTAATAGTCACCCACATAGTAGTGCTGGTTTTGAAGGTGTGAAGGAGTCATGGAGAATGGCTCAGGCTTGGCACAGTGTGGCAGGGCTAGAGTCCCTAAAGAAAGTCTAGGAGAGGCTATTGGTGAAAGTACAGCCAAGTTGCAGCAAGGGATCTTAGCAGTTTTTGAGATGCCAGTGCCGTGGAATGACCAACAAGAACAGCACCGGAGGTGGAGTGAAGCCAACCAGAGCCTAGAAGAAAAGCTAGGTGTGCTGCAAAGGGCAGAACTGGAGAAGTGACCCCAACCCCCTTGGAGGAGTCCAGAAGAGCATGAATGATTTCAAGACAATTGGACATTGAGTAATTTACACTGTTGGAGTCTGGTTTTGCTTTATTCTGATTGTGACTGTGTCCGGTTCTTCCCTCTTGAAGAAAGTATTTAACTTAGTTTTGATTTGTTTTTTTTACAGGAGTCCACAGTTGAGAGACTTTGAAACTTAAGAGATTTTGGATTTTTAAAGAGATTGGATATTTTAAAGAGACTGAACTTTTAGTGTGTTTGAATTTGTAAGGACTGTGGGACTTTTAAAGTTATGATTTATTTTGTGATATTAATATTAATGTCCCACCTTGGGAATGAATGGAAAAGGAAAGATTCTAATTGAAAAGTGACTTGTTTGTGTGATACCTTGATAAGGGGTCAGTTAAACTGGCAAGTTTTATGCCAGCTTGACACAGGCTAGGGTATCAGAGAGGAAGGAGTCTTAATTGAGAAACTGCCTCCATAAGAACTGACTGTAAGACATTTTCTTAATTAGTGATCAATGGGGGAGGGCTGAACCCATTGTAGGTAGTGCTGTCCCTGGGCTTGTTGTCCTGGGTTCTATAAGAAAGCAGGATGGTAGACTCAGTCCAGGTAGGTCTAGTCCCCTCCTCCCAGGCCGAGCCAAACAATCCTGCATAGGCCCCAGGTTTCAAACAGCCAACTCATGCAATGAGCACAAGATCTGGTCCCACTGCCTGGATGCCTCCCAAACAGATTAAGCCAATCAACTGTCTCACCCATTCGGAGGGCCTGATCCAGTGGGGACCCCTCAGGCATTGGTTCATAGTTCATGTGTTTCCATTCCTTTGGCTATTTGTCCCTGTGCTTTATCCAACCTTGGTCTCAACAATTCTCGCTCATATAAACCCTCCTCATTCTCGTTAATTGGACTCCCAGAGATCCACCCAGGGCCTAGTCATGGATCTCTGTATCCAGATCCCTCAGTAGTTGGATGAGGTTTCTAGCACAACAATTAGGGTGTTTGGCCATCCCATCACCAGAGTAGGTCAGTTCGGGCTGTCTCTCGACCATTGCCGGCAGTCTGTTGTGTGGGTATCTTTGTGGATTTCTGTGGGCCTCTCTAGCACTTTGCTTCTTCCTGTTCTCATGTGGTCATCATTTACCATGGTCTCCTATTCCTTGTTCTCCCTCTCTGTTGTTGATCCAGCTGGGATCTCCTGAGTCTACCAGGTTGACCTCAGTCTGTGGGGAAGGCTTTGCCCTGGAGGAGATGGGAATGGGGGGGGGGGGGCGTTGGGGGGAAGGTGAGGGGGACGGGAGGGGGGAGAACAAGGGAATCCGTGACCGATATGTAGAACTGAATTGTATTGCAAAATAAATTAAAATAAATTTAAAAAAAAAACATTTTTATTTAAAAAAAAAAAATAAAAGCAACTATAATGTATAAATGAATGAAAGACAAAGGTCAACTATTATTGTATGTTAAAAAAAAAAAAAAAAAAAAAAAAAAAAGAAAGCAGGATGAGCAAGTCAATAAGCAGTACCCCTCTGTGGCCTCTGCTTCAGCTCCTGCCTCCAGGTTTCTACCAAGAGTGAGTTTCTTTGCTCGCTGCTTTTGATGATGAGGTGTCATGTGGAACTGTGAGTGGAATAAACACTTTACTCCCCAATTTGCTTGTGGTCATGGTGTTTCATCACAGCAATAGTAACGCTAACCAAGATCAGAGCCCAAATCAAAACCAGCAAAAAGCAATCCATACATTCTAGTCCTGCTTCTAGGTCATTCTGGAAGGACATGCTAATAAGAATGCCTAAAACAACGGTGTTTAGCACTATTAGCAAACTGTCTAAGAATGGCTTTTCTGGGGCATCCTAATACACAGTTTTCTTTTGCTGTATATACCTCCAGCCACATTTCTACATTAGGATGTTGAAAGTTATATACTCCACTGTAAGTCAAGTGATGAAGACTCAGACAGCAAGACACATGAGGGCAAACACTTCTATGAAAGAGAACTGGGATCTTTACATTTACTCTGGTCTCAGAGTCAGAAAGTCTTATTTCAAATCTAGCCAACTTACTTTGTGCCTAACAATATCTGTCACTATAGAAAGGGGAGAAATAATTCACTTCTGAGCTCATGAAATAAGATGAAATGGCGTTGTTATTGGTAGTATTTTCTTCCTCCTAGTTATTCCTTGTTAATCAATTACTCTTTTGTTTTCTAACCTATAATCTTCATGGAATAAGAAAGTTAGATGGCCAGAATAGGGGACTGGGGAGAGTAAGAGGATTATTATGTTACTTTCATTAGAACTATAAGCTTAATTTGGCTGTTTCCAAAGTCACAGAGAAACTTTTCCTAAACCTGAGTTTTGTTCTTAAAAACATATTTAGTACTGTAATTTTAAGACCAAAAAAAAAAATGAGAAGAGTGCAACTGAGAAGATGCTGATCACACAGAACACAACATATGCTACAGTGCCTCCTGTAGTATCAAACCTAAGTCAACGCAATGTTTATTTATAGCAGGAGGTGCTTTACACTTCCACAGACAAGCTCTCTATCAGATTCTGAATTCAATTCAAGGAACAAGAGTGAAAATATGAATGAGCCACAGGGTAATATACTAGAAGACGAGAGTTCACTGAATTTTAGGGAAAGGAATCAGGGAAAGAATGAGAAAATAATTGGCATGAGTAAAACAAGTCCTTTAAGAAAGACACCATTTAACTATGTGACAGGAACAACAGCCTCTAAAATTCTGCAAGCAAAGAAATAGAAAAACTGATTCTACATTCAATCCACATTAGCATCACATCCACTGATCTATGCATCAGTATGGTAAGGCTCCTTATAACATAGGCACCACATTGTGGTTGGGCATGCTAATAAGGCAGGAGCACAACTGTTCCCCAGCAGGGAATAGGATTTCTTTCTCTTTTAGGAGGCAAAAACATACAGTAAACTAAAGCCTCCCCATCCATCGCTAGCACAAACCTCCTCTATGACCTCCACAATGTCAAAGGACACTGTGAGCTTCAAGCACATAAGCAGAGCCCTCAGATTAGGAAAGTGAGGATTTACCAACCCAACCAAAGCCAGAACAGAAATCAAACTTTCATTCATTCATCTAATCATTCAGTTATACAACACTTAGCTCACTTTCTCCCATGCAACAGAGATTAAGCTGGGGTACTGCAGGAGAGGGCAAATTCACCACTGTCAGGGACAGCGATAAGAAAGAGTGGGCTGCCCCAATGGTTGCACCAAACTCTGCACAAAGCCTTAAACTGATACTAAGAGCATTCCTCAGTGCCAACCAAAGGGGAAGTGAAAGAGGAAGGTGATTTGGAGGAGCTCCAAAGACACCACCTGACAAATGGATGGCAAGAAGAAGACACTACCTAGATGACAAACAGAATCAAGGAACAGAAACACTAGAGTCATGTGAAATGAAATGCAAATGATATTTAGTCAATTATTATGATTATTCATGAAGATTTCATGATATCCAAGTTGTTGTTCAGCTTATATTTGAAAATTTATGCTAATTTTTACAGATAATTCAAAAAGAGTTACAAAACCATAGGAAAAAAAACACCTCCTACTTGATTACATAAAATAAATTTAAAAAAACCCTTAGGTACTAAGACATTGATATCTTTTGCCAAAAATAAATTGTCTATACACTTAAATATTACTTTCTAAAGGAGAATAAGTACAGTTTATGAAATGTTGCAAGAATGACATCCCCAGCTGCATGCCTGTTCTCTAGTTTTATCAGCAATTGCAAAGTGTGTCCTCCATGTACCCTCAGTTATTGAGAGGACCTGTGTGTACCGTGATCACTTAGTAGAGGGGGATATCTAGCTTCTCCCCTGAACAGAACCATCGCAGACATCTTGATTCTAGGATCCTCCTGCACATTAGAACCACTATCCATGTCTTCATTTTAGAGGAGTGGATTTCTGATCATCTGACCTCTCAGCTAGGGATTCTGGCTTAGCATCATCCTTCAGGATTAGCAATCAGATGGAAACGCAGAAAGCTTAAGTAGACATTCAATCATGCTCAATCTGTCAAGCCAATCAGATTAAAAAAAAAAAAAACAAACCATGCATGTGGGGAAAGCAATAGCATTTGAAGCTTGGAGTGTAGGAAATTCTAATTATCTGGATTCAGTAAGCTGTGAGCTTACTTCTGTCAAAGGTTAGAATGCCACACCAGTAGGAATCTGTGCAATTCTGGTATTAAAAAGCAACACAAACTGAAAAATAAGAATGTTTTGTCTTCCATGGAATCACATGGGAGAACAATGGGACTGGAGAGACATTAATTCTTTTTTTCTTACTGTATTTACCTATCCAATACTGGTATACTATAGTAATGATGGCAGACCCCATGCTCACACGAAGCATTATGAAGATGAGAGATGAATTTGACTCAGAATCTTCACTGAATTCAGACATATGTCTAACAGAACTCCACGTGATCTCACTTCTGTCAGCCTCTTATCGATTAACAATTCCAAATTGCTCTATTCTTTCTACTCTGTAGTGTTAGAATCTGAGTGCAGTGTGACTGCTTTCCCCCACTCCCACACCCACATTCATCCTTTTCAACTTCTTCAGTTGCCTTTCTGGCTTTTCTCACCTTTCCATGCAATGCAAGAGTTTCCTATCGGGTTGTCCCTTCTCTCAGAAATGTTTATCTGCTGCTTCTCTTGGGTATTATTGGGTCTCTAGCCTATATCTCCTATCCCGAGAGAGAATTTTTGTGCCAGTTTGTCTACTGTTAGCAATATCTTTCATTCTTTATTTTTACACAGTTCTGTTTTATCTTCATGTCCCTGCCCATATCCTGACCTAACATAGTATCAGTGTGTTTCCTCTCCCTTTCTCTCTCACCTCTTCTCCTCTCTTCTCTTTTTTTTTCAGGGATTGTAACATATCTCAGGTTGGTCATGGTCTTCAGATCCTCTTTCCTTCACCTCCTGAAACTATGGACATATATTACCAAAGCTGATACATTGTCTCCCTTAACCAAAACACAAGCTCCATAGAAAAGTTTCCATCAATTTTATTCAGAGTGCATCTATGGAGGATATGGTGGTCATCTTTGAAACAGATGTTTAAATAATGCTAAATGAAGAGTAATTTTAACAAAATGTGTAAGCAGATAAAATTACATCATAATGGATGAGGGATCAATAATTATATAGGATTATAAAATAAGGTAGTTGCAGCTGTTGAGGAATATGCTAACATGAGGTTCCCTGAAGCATTAATAATCAAAATTTAATCATACTTACTAGTGTATCAGACAAACTCTGTAAATCATCTTAATTCTTCATAGCCAACAGATAAACAAGAAATAATATATGCCTCATGTGAATCAAATGAAGCTGGTTGGTTGATGAAACAGAAACCTACTATGTAACTAAATGAGAACAAATGAAAACTGGAGCATGCTCCATGATGCTCAGCTACTGTGATGCATCCCTGTCTCAGAGCCCCTAGCCTCAATGACATATCTTAGGCAGAATACAGGTCTCTAGTAGATCACCAGCTCAGTCTTGCTGAGATGGTTAGGCAAACCCTGAGATTTAAAATGCATCTCCATCCTATTTAACTGAAATACTCTGACACGATCTCAAAGTGATTGGCATTTTCTTTCTTATTCCACCATTGTGATTAGTGGTGATTTGTACTCTTCACTATAAAAGTCCAATATGGACTTACAAAAAGGCTTCTGAACCTTTTAGAACTAACACAAAAATTCACTGAAAGGGCACTTGTCGTGGAGGTTTAAAGGAGAGTAAAACACTGGAAGAAGAAAGGACGGTGATGACGAGAAAAGTGCAAAGGAAGCTCAGGTGTCCTGCAAGAAACCAGTGGTCCTGACTTAAAAATGAGGCCATGGCTCTCATTTCCTGCATTATCTCCAGCTCATCCCTAGAACAGTCATTGGTAACCACAGTGGAACCAACTCATCACTTACGTGAGAGGGACGTGTTTGTCAAAGGAACTTTGGCCTGCCATGTTTCTAAGTTCTTTAAAGGTGGTGTCATCCTTATAACATCTCCCTGGGAAAACTATTCTTTATAAAATATTATATACTCATAAAAAACAACTTCTCCTAAGTAGATCACTTTCAGGATACAAAGGCTTTCCAAAACATATCCCTTCAGAGACCAAGTGCTGATATTCAAACTGGCATTAAACTTGGAATTAAAAACAAACATTGTCACTTCATTTTAGGATTCACATGTATGTCACAACCATGACAAATAATAGTAATGCTGATTTGATGTCACCATTTAAACTCTTCAAACAGTGTATGGTTCATGTAACAGTTTAATGTCATCAAGGTTAGTATCACTTAGCTGTTTTTAATTTTAAGAATTTCATACAAGTATAGTATCTGTATGATTTCTAGCTCTCTTTGTCTCATATTCAGCTCATCCCATGCCCCCTTTAAAATTCATTTCTTCTTATCCTGAAATTATACACATATGTGATTTCATTTATATGTATGTATGTATGTATGTATGTATGTATGTATATATGTATGTATCTTAGAGCATCCATTTAATATTGTCTGGATGTGCATGTGTTTAGGGTTGACCACTTAGTACTGGGAGACAGATTGGTGAAGAAAACTATTTCTTCTTCCCTCAGGATCATTGATTGCACATATGAAGCTACAGCTTTTCATGTGTGTGTGGAGCTTTGTGAAACTTCCTTCCATTCCTGTTGGCATGGTAACAAGTGTGGTCTTTGAAGGTCTTGAGCAGGCAGCTATATAGTTGAGAGTTCATAGGCAGTATTACCATCAAAGCTAGAAGCCACTTTGTGGAAGTAGTCTCCATGCTCTTAAGGCTCTAACAATCTTCCTGCCCCCTCTTGCACAATCTTTCTTGAGTCTTAGATATAGTGGTGGTATTAGACGTCCCGTTTGGCTCTGGGAACCCTACAATCACTTTTTCTTTCCATTCTGACCAGTTATACATTGCCGTCACTCTCCTAACCTCAGACTACTACATGAAGAAACTCCATTGATGAGGGATGCAAGATGTCATTAGCATTTTTCTCTTTCTCAAAGAATCCCACAAAGATAGTGATAGGAAACTTCCTTAATGGGAGGGAAATTCAGTTTAATATTTAAGTAATGTAACATAAAAGAAATAGAGAAAAAAATAAAAAAAGCCTTATGGATTTTTTTTGTTAAAAGTCATCTTGATTTCTAGCACAAAGCTTTGTAGATAGATAGCTGAGGCCAAGACTTGTATTTCTTTCATCTCATACCTAGAAACAATCCATTTTATCCTATGTGCTCTTTGTGCTTATATCTTTACGGCTCAACAAATACTGGGTATTGTTTATTCACATTTCATAGTTCCATCTAGATAATTTATATAAAAAACAATTATTTGGAGAATTCTATGCTTAATTCTAGGTCATATTTAATGAAATTATAAAAAGGACACAAAGCAAATAAAGGTGATAAAATGACACAAGAATTGAAAATTTTCACAAGGTTGGAGGTCTGATTTAAGCATCTATTAAATTTGTACTTAAAAGAAATTACTTGAAATGTATTTTCATCATAAAAAGGCTTTTTCACACTAGGTAAATCCCCTTATAGTTTTTTCTAAGAGTAAAGTCACTATGCGTTATGGAATATTAGCTACTGGAAAGAAAAATAAAAGAAATTCTAAGAGGAAATATGTGTTGGAAAGGCACAATTTCACATGAAGGTTAATCAGGATGATGATACTGCCTCCTAAAGAATCAGGTTTTCCAAGATTTCCATTTCTCTGAAAACACATTTAACATTAGCCTTCCCTTTTAACCTAACCTACATCTACCACCTTTACATCTGTACACTTTGCCGTTCTTGGTGCTAACAATGTTCCCTGCTGCATCCACATGGTGTCTAGGACCATGAACATGATATGATGCAAAGGAAGAGACCTTCCAAACCACTTCTTATAGACAATAGCTGGCAATTAGGCACACTGCAGGATCTCATAATTCTCTCTTTGTAGCTGCAAAAATGGTGTTTGAATGCTACAACTGAAGGTACTGCAGGACTCAAAATTAAATTTGAGCTGAAAATCTACTCTAAAACCTTATATATTACTTGTTATCTTCCATAATAGTATATGTTGATGAAGAGGCCCCCAGAGGTTAAAATTTTTGTCAGTTTATTAGAATATTTCTCCTTGAAGAATGTCTGTTTGGGCGACAGATAATATTGGGAATTACAATTTTATTTCTCTTGGGTCCTGTTGTAAGCAAGACTAATTCAATCAGATCATACATACCTAGCAGGCATAAATAATAAGAGAGCTTTCCTTATTTTGAAAATATTATTTTTGAATACATACATACACACATGCATATATGTGTCTGCATATATGTATGTATATACATAAATATGCATATATATGTCCTTATCAATTCAGATCAGATCGACTTCCATCAATACAAGGATTTCTGAGGGGGTCTATGGATTTTTCTTTACTTAGGAATGACTGGATGCAAGACATAGAAACTCTCCTTGTCTTCAAGGCAGTATTGTATAAATAAATTGCAGATAATCTAAGTAAAATGTTCAGTGCATATACTGCATTATGGGGACACCAGCTTCAAAGATCAACCAACTTTCCATCAAGCACAGGGCCTGGATGACACACTTATTTGGCTTTAATGACTTTGACTTCTTTAACATCTTTTAAAAGAATAGTTTGACTAAAAGAAATTACAAAAGAAAACAAACAAAAGAAATAGCTATGCATTGCAAAGCTAAATATTCTATACATTCCAAGGCAAACTCACGTGTCTCCAGTCTCAAGATGTTCATGTGTATATCAATTAGATTGTCCATCATACAAAGTTCAGATTTCTAGAAACAGATTAAATGTGAAAGGGAGGAAGGACGCTATTGACTTTTGGGCAATTCTCAAGTTACCTTTTATAGTATTTGTTTATTTATTGAGGTTGTATAAAATTTAACAAAGGCACAATAACACATGTTGAAACTAATTCTTACCAAATGTATTTTGAACGTATGCATGGGATTTCCAAGAATGATCCTATATATGATGTGATATCTGTGTGACTGGCCTTTACCAACTACCTTTGCTGACAGGAAATAAGAAAGTAATATGTGTAGTAGATAAGTTAACTGAATTTCAAGAACATCTCTGTGAGTGCAGTATTTATGGAAAAAAAGAAAGTTGTTTTTGATGTTTATAAACCTGTGCATTTCACTGGTTTTCTTAATCTCTTTACTTATTGCCAGAGGCTTCTGCTACCACAAGTTTGACACTTCTAAAGCTAAAACTAAAAAAAAAAAAATTACTTCCAAAGATGATTTTTTTCCAAAAGGCACTGCTTTTAAAACAGCCAGACTGTTGAACTCTATGTCAGGTGAACCTGACCGTTTTAGTACTTGCTTCAGAGTGGAGTGCCTCGGGATTTAGAAATGGGTCATCTTATCAACCAAAGCTGCTAAGAATTCAACAGTTTCCAATATTCATCTGCATCAGTTTTCTTCTCCACAACACCATCCATTCCAAACCACCGGACTTGTTATCACCTCTAATACACACACAGTGGGGCTGGGGTCTGACTCAGCCTTCCCCTAAAGAATCAGGAAATTAAATACAAACTGAAAGGCAGGGAACTCCTATCTCCCTATATTAATAGGAGAAATGGTTAACCTTCATTCATGGACACAAAATGGAAATGCAAGAAGAGCTGGAAGTAAAAATTAAACCCACTTATTAAAACTAACCACGTTATCATAGTTCTGTAATACAAAGAGTAATTCAAGAATTCACTGGTTTGATAGCTCCAACAAAGCCATAGCTCTCTAACTTCAATATATGTCAGAAAGATAAGACACAGTGCCTGTTACAACCAGTTTTCTGAGCTGAGGATGTGATGTTGAGGATGTGGTTCAATGGAAGAGTGCTTGTCTAGCATGGGTAAAGCCCTGCATTGGATCTCTATCTGCACAAAAATATAAATAAATAAAATTAAAATAAAAAAGCTAAGACCCACCACCTCTCTTCTTTCTGATTCCATAAGTATGTAGTGGAGCCTGAAAAATCTGCATTTGTATCAGATGGTGTTGTTTCTAGGTCCAGCCTTCAACAACATTCATGTCCTAACCCTTCTGCCAGGGGTTTCTAGCTTGATTTTGATTTAAAAAGGATGCCTGTAATACCCCACTCCCAGAAACTTTAAGTTAGCCACAAATATCTGATATCAGAATAGTCCTCTAATACTATCGTAGAGATAGTGGCATATGGATAGAGACCATTGATACAGTCTATCTTATACTCTTCTATTTTATACATGTTAGGTCTTTTAATTTCATATGTGTAAGTGAATATACTACTGTGTTTTCTCCATCTCTGAACCTTAACCTGAGGAATGCTGTTCAGAGGTTCATCAAGAGCACAAATGACAAATGTCCAACAAATACTTAAGAACCTGGTTCACATTCCTAGACTGCTCTCACTGCACCTACCAGACAGCTGTGGTGGACCTCCATATTTATAACTCTATAAATTATGTTATTTACTATAAACTGTTCCCATCTTTCATTTCTCATATAACAAAAATACATTATTTTACTTCCCATTAAACAAACAAATAAATAAATTTGCTCATATGTAAGTAAGAAAAAAAAATGAATACATTAAGCCAAAGAATTGAGAAATTTTGTACCTCTGGTAGTCTTTAAAGAATCAGTGAACACAGTATAGACTGAAGGTAAGAAGCAGCTGAGAAAAAAAGAATAAAAATATTTGAACTTTTGACCTTCAACATAAACATAAGGGCAAAGAAGGTGAAACTCAAGAAAATGAATGAAATGGAAAGCATATTTGTTAAAAACATGGCAGCATTTTATGAGTTTAAACTAGAAGGGATATGGGAATGAATCTATTAACATAAACATAATAATGACTGCACAGACACCAGCGAATAGTGACTTGTTTCTGGGATTTGTGTCTCATCAGTCTATTTAGAACACCGTTACCTCCCTTCATCAAAACTTAATCTCTCAACATGTGGCCCTCCCTCTCTCCTCGCCTGTAGAAAGGACAAGGCGCTTCTAAGATCAAGGCTGCATGTTTCAAAGCTTCTCAGATGCGTACTGGAAGCACCTGTATTGTAGCCTTTTAGAATTTCCATTTTGAAAAGGGTATTAGACTGGAAACAAGGTTTCTTTGATGAGAATGTTTGTGAGGGGCATGGGTATGTGCATTTTAATCCATATAGAGACAATAATTATGCACAGGACTTCTTTGGAACTGTACCTGTTAGAGCTTTTTTATTATTAATATTGCTCTGAATCAGAGAGTTCCACGGAAGAAAATGCATGGCTTTAGGAATCTGTAGCTTGATTTATTGCCAGGATATGATTTAAATTTCATAACATAGAAAGCTTTACATAAAATGTACATTTTTGGCTGCAAAAACCTGTCATTAATCATACTGTGAAAAAAGAATTCAAATAACTGGTTCTTTTAATAGACATTATTTTACTATAGAGCATTTAATTTTAATGTGCTTTAATAGAGTGGATTTCTTTATGAAAAAATTTATACATATGGAAGTTTTTGATATGTACTTCATTTGCACTGTACCAGTGTTTTTCAAGAGGGGGAATTCTATGATAACTGTCAATTAAATATATTGAATTGTCAGAAATGCCCTAATTTTTCAGAATCTTCCCTTTCATCACTATATATGAGATTAAGGAATTCATAATTTTAAAACATGTTAGCAAAGATTGACAATAAAGAGATTTCATTGATATGGAATCAGGTAGAAAGCAGAAAAAAAATAAAACAAAGAAGTTAAAGGGCTGATGATACTTCTGCCTGTGAAGTGCTTACCTTGTAAACATGAGTTCCTTAGTTTGATTCCCAGAATTGACAATAAAATGCTAGGTAGGCTGGGACAGGTGGATGCCTAGGGTTTGCTGGCCAGGCTGCATAACATGATTGTGGGCTCTAGGCCAATAGGAGGCCATTTCTCAAAAACAAGGTAGAGGACTCTTAACATAATAACACCCAGGTTGTCCTCTTCATTGCAAACCAAGTACACCACGTGTATGCACATTTGTACATACAAGTAAATCCACATACATAACACCCCACACATATATCCAAACTGGTGGTTTTAATGAGATGTCCCTCCCCAATACACTTGGGAATACATTGTCCCCAGTTGGTGACACTGTTTGGGTCAATTTAGGAGATGTGTCCTTCCTGGAGAAATTATGTTATTGGTGATGGGCTTTGAGGTTTCAAACATCATGTGCCATTTCCAGTGTGTTGTCTCTGCTTCCCATTTATGGTTTCAGATGTGAGCTCTCAGATGCTAGCCAACATGGCTGCTACTTGCTGCCATGCTTTCCTCCCCTAATAAACTCTTATCTCTCTGGCACTGTAAGCCAAGTAAACCCTTCCTTTTATAAATTGCTTTGGTTAGAGTGTTTTAGCACAGCAACAGAAGAGCAATCAATTTATACACACAAACAAAATTGAAGCATAATTTGTCTCAATCAACATGTACACAAAGTACACATTTTATCTAATTCAATTTTAATGCCTAATTTCAAAATGTATTATATTATGTTTGTCTTTATATGATATATGTGAAGAGTGAATGTGCCAGGACATAAGTGTGCAGGTAAGATATTATTTTGTGGAATCAGATCTCTCCTACTTATGCATGGGTTCTGGGACTGTACTCAAGTTTTGGGGATTGTGTGGTAAACACCTTTACCCTCTGAGTCATCTTGACAGCCCCAGCTTAACTCAATTTTTAAGTTAGCGAAGAATGGTTTCATCTTCTTCCACTGATGATATTAAGTAGGTCAGAAATAATAATCTTGGCAGCAGTATACTGTATCACCTTATAATGATGTGATTTAGTATTCAAACCTATAAACTTCAAATCCTCCACTCTATACTTTTTTTTATTTTACAATACAATTCAGTTCTACATATCAGCCACAGATTCCCTTGTTCTCCCCCCTCCCGCCCCCCTCACCTTCCCCCCAGACAACCCCCCCATTCCCACCTCCTCCAGGGCAAAGCCTCCCCCTCGGACTGAGATCAACCTGGTAGACTCAGTCCAGGCAGGTCCAGTCCCCTCCTCCCAGGCTGAGCCAAGCGACCCTGCTTAAGCCCCAGGTTTCAAACAGCCAACTCATGCAATGAGCACAGGACCCGGCCCCATTGCCTGGATGCCTCCCAAACAGATCAAGCCAATCAACTGTCTCACCCATTCAGAGGTCCTGATCCAGTTGGGGGCCCCTCAGCCATTGGTTCATAGTTCATGTGTTTCCATTCGTTTGGCTATTTGTCCCTGTGCTTTATCCAACCTTGGTCTCAACAATTCTCGTTCATATAAACCGTCCTCTATACTTTTATAAAAGAGAAAAACCTCAACATTTGCCTAGTAAGTTCCAAAAGTTAGGAAAATATAGTTCTAAAAAATTATCTGCAGTTTAGTGTATCAATTTTCTTTGCAATGCACAAATTTATACTCATACAATTTATAAGATAAAAATATATTAATCCACTAAAAATAAAATACAAGACACTGAATCAAAGAGTAGCAATTAAAAAGAGTAGTAAGAATGAACATAATATAAATACATAGATGTTAGATAAATTATAGGTAGAAAGTAGATAGATAGATGGTAGCTATCTAGATGATAGTTGGATAGAAGATAGATGATAGATGGATAGATGTGCATATATTTCCACAGTAGAAAATAGTTAATATTTCCATAAAGTGTAAAATCATGAGTGTTTCTGTTCAGCAACCATTGTTCAAACGTATAACACCAGAGGCCAAGAGAAAATGATTCTAGATAGATTCAATAAGATAATTCAACAACTTACAAAAATAATAAGAGTAAATAGCACAGTAAAAGGTTTCTCCTATGTGTGTTGTTTACTTCAGCTGCCTGTGAAAGTACCATCTTAGGACTCTATTCATGGGACATCTCTGGGATTTCTCTTCAACCTCACTGACTCCTACCATCTTATATACTTACCTCTGGGACATCCATAAATTACAATTATACACATGGGTAGTGTTTTGCACAGTTTCTCTCTCTGTATAGTGTAAGTCTTATTGTACTAGGCACTAGGTTTATTTAATCTGTAAATCCACTGTCTTAGGCTGCATTTCTTGTTGGTTCCTAATGGGTATCCACTCAATAAAATGTTGATTGAAAGCATAATTGCTGAAATATTCAGCTGAAACTTGGTCAAAGGATGCAGTAATAATTGGATCTAGCTCCAGTTCTCTCAAAGCAATTCAATTCATTTCAAACTAATTCAATTTAACTTCACCCAACAGACATTTACTAAGGTTCTACCTCTACCCGTAATAGACATATAAATGGGTTTTGACCCTCATTGCCTCTCCAGTTGCCTTAACACTTTGCTTTGTCACTAAAGGCATAGTTTAGGTCTACAACCAGAAATGAATTACACAGCAAAGGAACACATAGTGATGTTTGAGGTTCTGTGGAAAAGAAACAGAGCCAAATAGGTTTCTCCAGAATTTTTTGGAGCATGAGTGGAGGTATATACTTATGTCTAGGCTTCACATGTAACTTAAAAGCATTTCCTAGGATGACTTTCTCAAAAGAGGGGTATAATGCATGTAATGTGTTATGTTTCCTCTTGTGCATTTTGCATAATAACCATATGTTTTCCTCTAGAGAACTGGAGGAGAGCAATAGCCTGTTCTCTAAAGTTCAAATATGGAACCTCAAATAACAGAGGTTGCCAGGTATTTTTGATGTCCATGTATATCATATATAATATGATTGCACACATATTTGTTTTCAGAAGGTCTATCAATGGATCCATAATCAATACTTCTTAAATATTTATAATAATATACATAATTACAGAGAGAATTTTGAAGATTTGTTTTCATGTTGTGCTCTTGAGTTAGTAGATTGTTTCAACTCTCCAAACATTTATGAAGACTCAAGAAGAAAACTCAGGAGGAGTATAGAAGTACTCCCTTAAGATGGTTTAAAAGAGGGTCATTCTTCATTGTTCAAGAAAGTTCTGCATAAACCACATGACATAATGATGGATTTAAATAGGGATATTGCCAAGATTACTGGACCATAAAGGAGGCTTTCATATAGGACACTAAATGCATGAGATAAAAAGTATATATGGAGAAACATATAATGTTTCTTCAAGAGCAGCCAGTGCCCTTAATTGTTGAGCCATATCTCCAGCCAGAATAATTTTCTGAACTTTTAACCATAATAAAAAAAAATAGTTTTGTTTACACTGTTTCTAATGTTTTAAATAGCTGAACTTAGGTTCAGCACATTTCTTAGTTTGGGATTCTGCATCTGGAGGTAAGAATAGTGAATAGTAGCTGACACATGGCATATGCTCTTTTAATAAAAATAAATTGACTGAATTACTACCATTCTTTTTCATCCTGTTTCACAGAATTTCTTTTAAAAACAAAACCACATATATATTACATAATATACACAATACATAGCACATATGTATTATATAATGTATTATATGAAATACAAAATTATAAAAATATGAAAATATACATTATATAAAACCATTAATGAATTACTTAAAAACATTAAAATTTAAGTTTGTAACAAAATCTCATTTGCAGTTTTACATTGTCCACAAAGGAAGAAATTCTGTTTTTTTAAAATCTATTCTTTGTATTTATATACATATTTATGTATGAGGGGAATATATACATATATATCCAGCACAAATATATATTAAATTTATTTTACTAAAATTATCATAGTATCATATCATAATATATAATGCTTTTCTTATCGGCATACATACTCTTTCTTATCAGTTTGTCTTATCATTTTTAGCAGGCTTATAATACTCTACCAAAGGTTTGGACCATAACTTTCAGAACCTTTTCCCTACTAATGTACATTTCTATCGTTCAGAACTTTCTCCTATTAAAAATAAACTTCTTCAATAAATACTTCGGAGAATTCTTCATTCAGACATATGTTTAAAGGTTTGAATGGCAGGACCTTAGAAAAATGCTAGGTATTTTTTTTTCTAAAAGTGTGATTCCTTTTTATTGCAATGTTCATTTTATTCCTCAAAGTGACCGAGCCTGAAGTTATATTTGTGCAGTAGTATTTGGCATTAGGATTCCATTCTAATTTTTATCAGCAAGTTGGAAAACTCACAAGGTTTTTAGATGAGGCCATGATATAATTTGAGAACATCTGTCTCTTTTAGCTATTTTGTACCCTAGTGTGATGGAATTAAACCTCAGACAGAAGAACTATTAACACTAAAATAATACCATATGTAAGATGATGTAAATGTATATAATCTGTTACAAAAACAGATTTGTCCATTCTCCCAAAACAACGGTTATGAGTTAAGCCATTTCTAACCATAATGCAGTTTGGCTGGGGCAAAATAATTGACCAGGATTTTTTTTAATACACCCTAAAACTGTGATAAGAAACAAAAAAGTTTATCCACTTGTGAAAATAAAAACTGTTTCTTCCCATTATGATAAGCCAAATTTTATCTTTTATGATGATTTTTCATAGGATACCACACTCAAAGATTAATAAAATAAAAAGTATTTTTTCACTACAATGTTTGATACATCTTGTCCTAATTGATTGGTGTGTTTAGTAGAATTTATGAATGGTAAAAATACTCAGCAAGAGGTTTCATAATTTCCAAAGTAATTTTTAAATGCTACAAATGAGTTTAGAAGCAGACAATGCTATACAATTTCAAATATTTACAGGGTAACTTAATGATCCTTAAAGTTATTACTCATTCATACTGGTACTGTGAGGCTAATAATGCAACTCAATGCTGTATGTGTTGGGCAGACTTGGGTCTCTGGTTCAAACTCCAGCAATAAAACAACAAGGAAAACTACTTTGTACTTTAAGTATTGAAATACTTGGATTTATAAAATCCAAACCAAATTAAATGGTTGTTCTGTTTACTTGTTTTCTTGTTAGCCATGGTCTTACTATATAGCTATGGCTGGAAAATCATATGGGAAATCATTCTATAGGTCATAGTGGCCTCTGACTCAAGGAACTCTGTCTGTCCTTGCCTCCTAACTGCTGAGATTAAAGGTGTGAGCCACCGCCTCTGACCAAAACAAAGTTGTTACTAATATGAATCCCTTGGTAACTAATTCTAAGACACATTGTATTTGTCTTTATTAATTTCATTGGAGCAAAAAAGAAATAATTCTGTGAAAGTATATATATAAAGAAAAGTTTCCAGGGTGTCATTCAGAACCTCCTGAGTTCTTGTTTGTAGCACTGAGAAGCGTGTCTGCATGAGCATGATCAATGTTCATTAAGTGCACTAAATTGACAGGTCTACAAAGTGGCACCACATGCCTGTGCATCTGAGCTTCCTGTAATGAATAAATGGAGCGTGTGATCCCAAAGGCAGCTGCACCAGCCATAACTTTATATTTGACACTTGGCTGCTCTTAGGAGTCTGTTTGTCAAAAATTGTCCATTTGGAAAAAAAGAAATAATAAAGAAAGGCCAAAATTGGTGAGGCTTTCCAGAGGGCAGCTCGAGGAGATATGTCCAGTAACTGTTCATTGGAGTCTGACTGTTCTGAGATGAATCAATTATTTATTTTATTGATTATCAGTTAGTGGTTGTGGGAGTTCACTCAAAGTTCATTTCACTAAAAACAGTGGCGTCATCTCACATGCTAAAATACAAATTTGATGTGAAAAAAGAGGGCAACCGAGAGCCAACGCTGCTTTTTACAATCTGGCATGGAAATTTGAATTTGGTACCAGAAACAGGACAGGTGGCAAATGAGGAAAAAAAGGAATTAGGCTCCTGTGAACAAAGCCCTAACTAATTTTCAGTTGTTGTGTTTCATATTACAGTATGGTCCCTCTAACCAGGTCTTGTGATAACACGTCTTTGAAACAACATTACCACCAGTCATTAGGAAAAACGGGATATTAACATTTCTGTTTCCCTGTCAAAAGACCTATACACTTTGTGACTAAAGTTTACATATGTTTTCCAAAGATTTAGAATTATTTGAAGAATATGCAGAAGGGTGGGGAAATGCTAAAATCAGTTGTAAAATTTTATACAGACCAGAAGCACCAAACATCTACAGACAAGAAAGGACTGGTACTGAAGAACAACTTAGCTGAAATTTGTGTGTTTGATCGAAGTTTTGCTTATTTTCTTGGTATGGCCTGTCAGAAGTGCAGACAGACTGGCTATTACATATCCTTGGAATTCAGTGCTCAAAAGGTGTCTTAGTATTTCAGGACCAGGGCAAATGACAACATACGTTTGGGGCTAAGAAGAATTCCAGCTTCTTGTTTTATGAATGCTTACAGATTTAGAAACATCACAGGTCTCTGGGACCATGGATGCTATTGTTTCTAACTGAGAGGGACTCCAGAGGACGAAAAGAGGTGTCCCAGATGGCACTGGAAGTGGTGCCCAGGATCATGTAGAGGCCAACATAGAGATGTAAATGATTGGCCTGCACTCCTCTCCCAGGTCATGATTTGCCTGGAGTTAAAAACCATTCTTTAATTTGGTGTAAGAGTTACTTAATGACATCTTATGCTGCCTTTAATTAACTCAATTTCAATTTCAGGCCTCAGAGGTAAAGTTGTCCATAAAAAGTCATGACTAAGGAGGGATTAGAGGGTAGATGGTACAAAAATCAAGTGCCGCGATGTTAGATCTCCCATTTTCATAGACAACATCAAAGAGGGAAAAGCCTCAATGTTCTCTCAATATGTTATTAGCTTAAGTGCTGTTGAACAAATTACTTAATGTCTGTGACTGGAGCTTCCCTTTGGTGAAATGGCAAGGACAATGCTACCTGTGGAGTCAGCATGATGCTAGAAAAAGGTTGAAAGCAGTTTAGCAATTTGCCTGAAAAGTGAAGGCTCAAGTCTCAGTGGTTACATAATAAATGGTTCTGGTGTCTGTCCTAGCTTTGAAAAGCAGACATTAGGCTTTGCAGAAGAACAGGTCTTGGAACACATCCCTAGTGAAGCTGGGAAGAGAGGCTATAGTGATGATGCCTGATGCTTCCCATTAGAGAGACAGAAAAAAGAAAAAGGAATGAAGAGGAGTAATAGGAAACCCACAAAAAGACTTAGCATAGTCCAGCCTCTTGCCCTGCTAACTCTTCTGCCTCCGAGGCACTGTTTACTATCCTGTACAGAATATGAAAATGAATAAATGCTACTTGAATTTTGAATTCAGCCTGAAAACAATGGTAGGTTCCTCTAGAAACACATGTACACCCTAAAGACAGATGAAATACCATGTTCTCTCACACAGCAACTCCTTAAATGAAGGAAATTTACTTTATCAAGTATTTATGCTGGTTCTCAAGGCATCATCCTCATAGTTATCTTGGGGGTAGCAGGATTATTGCCAGTCTACTGATGGGAAACTTTAGTCACAGAAATAGACTCGAGGCTATAAAGATGGCTCAGTATGTGAATCACCTCCCACTTGAGTATGAGGACAGAAGTGTGTGTTACCAGCATCCATGAAAATGCTAGACAGGCAGGACATTCACCTCACGCTGGTGCCAACATAATGTTTCCACAATGATAGACTATACCCTCAAACCATAAGCCAAAACAAACTCATCCTTCCTAGAGGTGCTTTTGTCTGGCATTTTGTCAAGAGCAATGATAAAAATTTAACAATCCAGCAGGATGCTGACAGTGTGAATTGTGTGGGTCTTCGTACATGCTTACACTATTGTGGTCCATGAGGAATAATCCCTAGGAACTGCCCTGAGATTCCACACATCAGACTCTTCTCCAGACTTCATGCTGCCAGTGACAATGATCTTGACACAGTCCTCACCTGGGGGCTATTCAGTATGCAGTTACATATTGCATTCATTATGTACAGCACCTGTAAGGATTTAATAGTTTGAAATCAAACGGAAATGATTATTTGAGTTGATATGTGTGCATGTTTGTGGATATTGGGGACAAAGAGAAAATTACATGAATTCTACAAAGTGAACCCACATTTGTCACACATGGCTATTTTTCTTTTAAAGATTTACTGAATTCATTTACTGCAGGAAGACATTTGGCTATCACCATGTTTCCATAATACATTCTTTGCCACCTCATTCTGCTGCGTGACACCATATTAGGATTGCTAATAGAAGGTTTAAAATTGGTTCAAAATTATATTTTAGGTTTATTTACAGAATGCCTTTTGACATACAAGTACTTTATCTTTTAGTAGCAGACTTCTCTATCAGCTACATTATATTATGACATCCATACTGCATTTCACTAAAATGACAGGGTTTTTTGAAACATTGAGCTTGAAGAGACTCAAAGAGATGAGTTTATTCTGTCTCCTGTCTAGTAACAAATGAATGTTGAATATATTGTGAACCCATGAGTATCTTGAGCAACATATTTCACCACTTCCATTCATCACTTATCTCTTTATAAGACATTTCAAGTTATTTATTAACAATATTTATTCCTAAAATTATTAAATCTTAATGAAGTTGAATGTTCCAGCATACAGAAAGCAATATTACAATGGAATATAAATAATGTCTGTTCAATCTTTTCTCCCAGTGGAATTTTGGGTGCACAATTCATGCAAGGAGATTATCTGTTATATGCCTGATTACTTGTAACTTTGGGACTTTTGCTATTCTTGAATGCAGTTTATCTTTATCCATTATTGAGGAACATCAATTTCTAGAAATTTGTTTTTGAAAATTGAACCATGTAGTCACTTAATTTCCTATGTATGTGTGTGTCTGTACATGTGTACGTGTGTATATGTGTGTGTGTGTGTGTGTGTGTGTGTGTGTATTATATGTGAGAAGTACATGTACAAATTTGTGGGCAATGTTACATGTTACATGTGAGGTGTCTTGCTATGTATAGTTCTACCTTACTTCCTGGAAGCAGGGTCTCTCACTGAAGTTGGTGGCCAGCAAGTGCCAGATATTCTCCTATGTCCTTCCACCACAATACTGAGCTGCACATATGTGCCTGACCATGCCCAGATTTATTTGTGGGTCCTGGGGAAAAGGTCTCAGGTTCTCATGCTTATGCAGCAAGAACCCTAACTTGCTGGTCCATTTTCCCAACCCCTAATTACTAACTTCTATCTCTTAACACTAACCATGACCTTTGCAGCAATAGAGATCTCTTCTTGGGATCTATAGGAAGTTTCATATATTTTGGGGCATCATGTCCTTGTCCTCCCATCATCAGATCCCAAGCCCTTCCATCTCTGGGTACCCTTTGAACACTATGAAACAAAAATCAGAAACTTTAAACTATTCCTTTACTTTTTAGACCCAGTCTAACATGATTTAAAATGTTATTGATTACTTCTCTGCATTCAGTGTCTCAGACATTCCTGTATTTTCTTCTTAATATAGTAACTCGTGTTATTTAAACTAAAAAATGCTGAATGATTTCCCTTTGCATAAAGGCTAGATGTACTTTACAAAGGCAAACTATTATTATTATTATTATTATTATTATTATTATTATTATTTTACCGTTTCCTTGGTTCAGCTTCATTGATGGTTATTAGATATGCAAATGCAGTGGCCAAATTGTAGCTTCATGCTGACACTGGACTTTGTTAAGTAATATATAACAGGACAGGACATAAGCATTTGCTACAGGGCTCAATTGTACTGTGGGTAATGGCTAGTGAAAGCTTTATTTAGTAGCTGGGTTGTAATCAGGATGTCTTTGTTGTGAGCCACATGTGCATGCTAGCACTTGCAAACACTTTATTGTTTTTAAAAAGATTACAGTAATCTCACTGGTTCTTGATGCAACACAGTTTTATGTTCCCAGGAAAACTTAGTTGCAGCTATAGATATTTGCATATACCCACTGGTTCCAAAATGCTGTGTCTCTCATTATCAATCTGCTTCTCTAGTGATGCATTGCTTATGAATCAGTGAGCCTACACTAATACATTACCACCAAGAGTCTCTAGTTTTTCTGTGTGATCACTCCTGGAGTTCTTTTGATTTGTGGACATAGATGGATTTTCAGTGTACTGAAAAGTTTGTGTCTCACCTGTTCATATCTTCCTTCATTTAACTCCTGGTATCCACATTCTCTTTTACTATCCATATACTAGCTAACTTCAGCAATTACTTGATACATCCTAAAGTTATCTGAAGCAGCCTCAACTGAGGGGTTACCCAGATAAGATTGGCTTGTGGACATGTCTGTGAGATATTCTCTTGATTGATGATTGATGTGTCAGGACTCAGCCCATTGTGGGTGGCACCGTCCCCAGGCAGTTGGTCTGAGACTATAATAAAGCTAACTGAACAAGCCAGCGAGTGAGACAGAAAGTCGGATTTCTCTATAATTTCTGCTTTAGTTCTTGCCTTACTTTCCCTCAGTGAGGGTCTCTGACCTAGAAGTGTAAGGCAAATAAATGCTTTACTCCAGTAAGTTGCTTTTGGGCATGGTGTTTACCACAAGAGAAAGCAAACTGCAACAATCCGCATAGCCCAGCCTCTTCTATACTGTTACATAATTGGAAACACAGCGTATGTAACCTTTACAGAATGCTTCTTACATTTAGCTATATGTATTTATGTTTTCTTCATTTTCTTCATGAATTACAACTCATTTTTGATAACTGACATAAGAAAGCAAACTCAGTTTTGAAAACATTCTTCTAAGAATGCTACAGGCTAACAGGTGGGATGAATACACTTATATACATGATTCAATGAGCATCTCTGGCCTATAGGAGGCAGAAACCATTCTTTAGTGCCTGCCAGTCATCCTGTAGTAGTGGGAAAGTCAGAAATTGCGTGGGCTGAAAAGTCCTACATACACCATTGTCTATTTATATTTCCACACATGATGGAAAGGCCCTCCCTAACATGCATGCTGTGAAGGAAGGACTTTAAGTCATGTTGTCCTCACTTTACTACTATTACAGTGCCATAGGCTGGATGATAAAACCAAATGATACATATTGAGTTGATAGTACCACACTTGGGCATAAACCCAAAGGATGTGTCTTCATACCACAAGGACATTTGCTCAACTGTGTTCACAGCAGCATTACACATAATAGCCAGAACCTGGAAACAAAATAGATGCCCCACAACCAAAGAATGGATAAAGAAAATGTGGTACATTTATACAATGGAGTATTACTCAGCTGTAAAAAACAATATCATGAAATTTGCAGGCAAATGAATGGGACTAGAAAAAAAATCATCCTGAGTGAGGTAACCCAGACCCAAAAGGACAAACACAGTGTGTACTCGCTCATAAGTAGATATTAGACATAAAGCAAAGGATAACCAGGCTACAATCCACAACCGCAGAGAAGCTAGGTAACAAGGAGGACCCTAAGAGACATGCATGAATCCCCCTAGGAAGGGAAAATAGATAAGATTTCCTGAGTAAATTGGGAGCATGGGGCGGGAGGCGGGGAGGTAAAGAGAGGTGGGAAGAGAACATGAGGGAAGAGGATGGTCAAGTTGGGGGAGGGACAGAGAGGGAGAACAAGGAAAGAGATATTTTGATAGAGGGAGCCATTATGGGGTTAGAGAGAAACCTGGTGCTAGGGAAATTCCCAGGAACCCATAAGGATGACCCCAGCTAAGATTCCAAGCAATAGTGAAGAGGGTTCCTGAACTTGTAATCAAATTGATGACTATCCTAATTGTCATCATAGAACCTTCATCCAGTAACTGATAAAAGCAGATGCAGAGATCCACAGCTAAGCACTGGGTGGAGCTCCAGAAGTTCAGTAGAAGAGAGGTAGGAGGGATTATATGAGCAAAGGGGTCAAGATCATGATGGGGAAACCCACAGAGAAAGCTGACCCAAGCTCGTGGAAGCTCACTGGCTCTGGACAGAAAGCTGGGGAACCTGCATGGAACGGAACTAAGACCTCTGAATGTGGGTGACAATTGTGTGGCTTGGGCAGTATGTGGGGCAGGATTTATCCTTATGTGTCAGTGGGATCAGGATTTATCCATAGTTCATGAACTGGCTTTTTGGAGCCCATTCCCTATGGAGGGATACCTTGTTCAGCCTCTATACACGGGAAAGGGCTTGGTCTTGCCTCAACTTGATATGCCAGACTTTGTTGACTTCCTACGGGAAGCCTCATTTTCTCTAAGGAATGGATGGGGGTGGGGTGTGGTGGAGGAAAGGTGGGGGGTGAGTGGGAGGAGGGGAGGAGGAGGGAATGTGGTTGGTATGTAAAATAGGAAAAAACTTTTAAATAAAAATAAAAAAGTAAAAAAGAACACAACCCACAATTATAGCAGTTAACATTATTTGAAAATTACAATTTTCATTCCTGGACTGAAGAGATATCTTACTCCTGAAAGTACTTACTCTCCAATAACAAAATCTTTAGTTCTAGCCTGAGAATAAAAACAGACATAACAGACCTTAATGAAATACTGTACAAATATAATCCCTTTGCTGGAAAAGCAGATTCCTGGGCTCCCAGGCCAGACAGCCTTGGTGGATCAGTGAATTCTAGGCCAGTGAGTGATTTTGTCTCAAAAGAAACAAGGTGAATGGTTAGCCTCCTAATTGCCTATCATGCATTTGTACATACATGTGAACCTGAAAATGTACACGTACACATGAATAAGCACCTGAATACACATGTGCACCTGTACACATACATATATACAAGCACAAATTTTTATTCTTAATCAAATTTTATGTCTCCATTTGGAAACCTTTCCTTGGAAGGAAAAATATTAAAAAAAATAAACTTCTAAGTAAAATAACTTAGTATGACACACTTACAAGGCTAACAAATGTCTTGCACTTACATACAACACATTCTCACAAAATTAAAAAGCTTTGTGTTTAGGGAAGAATATGTGATTTTTTTTTAATGCTTGATAACAACCTATCTCTGAAAACAACTACTTGGGGGTGATCTCATAAAAAACTCTTATGTGATTTAAGCTGATTTTGTTCCTAGTAGCCAGAAGCAATCTCTCTGTGGCTGTCATCACTCACTAAGGTTCAGCAAAAGTAGATATACCAGGACCAAAATGAGTGGAAGAGTCAGTGCTTTGGCAATTTCAATTACAGCAAATAGTTAATTGATCAATCTACTCAGTAAACTTCAGTTCTTTGTATATACTTAAGTTTATATGAAATCTCACATTTAATGACTGAATAAAATATCTAAATCTTACTCATTTATGAATAGTGACTTATGCTTAGAACAATAATAATAACTAACATTATGAGATCACTGACTGTCTACACTGAACATAGTCTATCTTAAGCACTGTGATTCTATGAGCTTGATTCTAATATTCTTTCAAATATTTCACTTTATTATTATGTTGTGTGTGCCTTTTTGATGTATGTAAGTGGATATGCACATGCAACAGTGAGCATGTGGAGGTCAGAAGACAACTTTGTGGAGATTTCTCTCTCCTCCATCTTTATATGTGTTCTAGGGAGATCAAACTCAAGTAGGTAGGCTTACATGACAAGCACTTAATCCACAGAGGAATTTTTTATTTTATTTTATTTTTTTATTAAGAATTTCTTTCATTCATTTTACACACCAATCAAAGATCCTCCTCTTCTCTCCTCCTGTCCCCCCAGCCTAACCCTCCCAACCCACCCCCTATTTCTCCCCCCCACCCCACAAGAAGGCAACGCCTCCCCATGAGGAGGCACATCTAGTAGAGGCAAGTCGAAGCCCTTCCCCCTCCCTTAAGGGGGTGTCCTGCCTGCAGGAGATGACCCATAGTGGGCTCCAAAAGGCCCCCTCATTCAATAGTGATGGATTCTGATCCTACTGCCAGCAGGCCCCCCAAGCAAATCAAGCTACACAACTGTCTTGCCATGCAAAGGGCCTAGTCCAATCCCATGCAGGCTCCACAGCAATTGATCCAAATTTCATGAGTTCCTACTAGTTCGATTTGGTCATCTCTGCAGGTTTCCCCATCATGATCCTGATGCACTTGCTCATAGAATCCCTTTTCTCTCTCTCTGACTGGACTCCTAGAGCTCTGCCTGGTATTTGGCTGTGGATCTCTGCATCTGCTTCCATCAGCCATTGGAGAGAAGCTCTGTGATGAGAGTTAGGGTATTCACCAGTCTGATCACTGGGGTAAGCCAGTTCAGTTCAGGCACCCTCTCCACTATTTCAAGTAGTCAAAGCTGGGGTCATCCTTGGGGATTCCTGGCAACTTCCCTAGAACCAGGTTTCTCTCTGTCCCCATGATGTCTCCCTCTATCATGGTATCTCTTTCATTACTTTCCCCCTCCATCCCTGTTCCAGCTCAACCATCCCATTCCCTTATGTTCCCATCCCCTATCTCCTACCCTCTCTTCCCCACCTCTCATCCCCAGGTTACTCATGGAGATGTCATCTATTTCCCGTTCCCAGGTCGATCCATGTGTCCCTCTTTTTCGTTGGCCCTAATAGCATCCTCTTTTATAGGTGAATCAAACAAGACTTACAGAATTTAAGTAGAAAGCACTCCATGGTACCTAGAATCCCTTTATTCCAAACAGAAGCAACCTGATTCCAGAGTTTTCAACACTAACTCTGATGAGGGTCTACTTTTCATGTTCAATTACAGTGTCATACATGTCTGATACATAAATGCAGCAAAATCCTGTTGGCAAACTGCCCTCAATTATTAAACAGCGCCATTAACTTTTAAACATGGCTGTGAAAGATGAAAGTACAAGTTTTTCAAAGAAGCATACAAGTCAGATACTGAGATCTGTTTCTTGACACGTCGATATCTAGAACATGAGGAGTGATGAAACTGAAAAACTGTGTGTGGGGTGTGTGTGTTAACATGGAAAGGACCAATAAAATGTATGATATGAAAAACATAAGTAGAAAAATAATAAGAACTATGTGAAGACTGTGCATGAGATACATGTTCTTAAAATGACCCGAAAAACCCCTCAAGCAACAAATAACTTTATGAAAAATTCAGAGTTAGAATAAACATGCACAATGAACTAAGGGAGATAAAATGAGTATGAGAGAACCTAGTATATTAATGGTTGCTTATAATAGAAACAGCAGTGTGTGGGGGGTAGACACTTCTGGAGGAAGGGCAGGAATGTCACAGGACTAATGACTGCCTGTGAGCCTTTGATGACATGCTCTGCAAGACTGATTGAACTCAGTACCTATTAATGCTTTTGATTAATTTCCATACATGAGAAAAAGAAAGATATCACCTATTTTTGAACAGGAATAATTTTTTACAAACTTAATGGTTTACATTAAATATTAGAGAAGTACTCAATCCATAAACAGTTCAGCAAGAATGTTCTCTTTCACAGCCAACATAGTAAAAGGTTTATACTATTTCTTTTATGGCTATTTGCTTGATAATAAAAGAAAACCAGAAGCATAAAATTGAGAGGATTGAGGGGCAATAGGCAATAGAGAGCTGAGTTAAAATAATAAGATATAACAAAAGTCTGAATAAAAACAGTAGAGAAACTATGAAAGCTAAGACAATACAGTGTAATAACCAATAGGTGTGAGGTGATGATACATGTTGTGGGAAGGCATGAAAAGATAGAGTTGTTAAAGAATTTAATATAGGATTGGTACTTCAAAAGTAGATTCTCCTATTTAAATATTTTCCCTCTATGATATGTTGAAAGTAAAATTATACTTTCATTATTACATTTAAGCAATAATATATTTGCTGAATGAAAATGCATAATCTTGAAGCACTTAAGACCTTTAAGAGAGAATTTATTAATTCATCAAACAATATAAATCCATCAAAACTACTTACATATGAACAATTAATAATCAACACATGAGGGCTGTTACCCAACATGGCCTTATGTCACATTAAAGCTAAAATTCTGAGTGGGATAATAATCATGGTATGTAGATGTGATCAGGACTGCTGGATCATTTGCTCTTACCTATGGCTGTTAGATAATTTCTAAGATTTTAAGAACATTAAAATATAGGAAAAATTAAAACAATAACCACCATATAAAAGAATTTTGATATAAATGTACCCATCAAACAGGAAGATGACTGGCAAATATAAATATACATGTGAGGGCATGGGAGATTGCTCAGCAGGTAGGGGTGCCTGATGTTAGGCCTGCCAACTTACAATTGATCTTTGGGACCCACAATGGGGAAGGGGAGAACTGACTCCTCCAGGCTGTGTTCTCACTTCTGAGTGGAGGCAGTGGCATGCATTTGTTCTTCCTCCCATTTACAAAAAAAAAAAAAAAAAAAAGGTTTCCTTCTGGATACATTTCACTTGAATCTAAAAATTGAGGTATAACTGTGTAGTGATATGTTCTCACAAATGGATATAAAGTAAAAGGGCATATTATTGTTACATATACCCTCTGCACAATAATAATAATAATAATAATAATAATAATAATAATAATAATGAAAAATAAGTTGAATATTTAAAAGTGAATTTTTTTGGATTCTATTTATGTGAAGCTTAAGAAAGGGAAGAATTGATTCATGATGAGAAAACTGAAAAAAGAAAGTGTGTCATGATAGCAGGTATATTGATGACAAAGTGATAAAACCGAACCTTCTCAGGCAGGAGAGCTGGCCCTCAGGTCATGAGAATGGGAGAGCTGCCGCTGCCCTGAACCAGGGACAGCACACAGGAGAGCAGGTCCTCCATGCCTTCTGGGGAGTGCACTAAAGTTGACTCTGCTGGGGGCGGGCACAGGTGAGCAGGTCTTGTGGATGTGAGAGGAGAGCAGTCCCTGCCCCTTCCCTTGTGTGTCATGGGTTGGCAAGGGTAAGGGAAATACGCCCTCTCACCAACCCCTTGCCACCTGTGGCAGACAGCATAGCCAGCATGAAGGGCATAAGAACAAATGAGCTGGCCCTGGCCCTCACCAACCGCAGCAATCTGGAGAGTGGGAGAACTGGCTCTGCACCTTGCCTGGCCCTGGTGGTGTGAATGCCCTTAATGCCTGATGCATTGGGTGAGCTGCTGGAGCAGTGTTGGAGAGCACCTGGGTGGCAAAGATGAAGGAAAACTGGCGTACTGACAAACCCAACTACCACCCAGGTCCAGAAAGAGGGCTATGAGCTAGCTCACTCCAAGGGCAACCTCATCTATGAACCTCTGGAACATGTGAAGGGGCTAGACTTGAAGATTCAACGCTACAGGATCTCTATGACAAAGATCAATAGGATATCTAAGAGGAGTCCCAGTGAGGCAGAAGCCAGAGGCCTCGAACCAGACCAAGGACTCATTACAATGAACACGTAGGAGTAAAGAAGAACAGACTAAAGGGTATACTGTGAGACTCACTGGGCCACACTACAGACTCTACGTTTTTTGTTTGTCTGTATTTTGGTTTTATTTTGAAATTTTGTTTTGTTTTGGGGTGGGGGAAGTTTGCAAGGGCAGAGGGAGGAAGTGAGGGGACAGGAGATGAATGTGATTGGGATACATGATTTTAAATCCACATAGAATCAATAACAAGTTAAGAAAAGGGCGAAAACCTTCTAATGCTTAAGGTTATATATATTACCTTGATTTGAATGGTGATCACATAAGTATACGTACGTATCTATATCTAACTTAAAGTCAGAGTTCTCCTTTTTTTTTTTCCTTTTATGTCAACGGCATGTGTATGTCCATAATTGTATGAGTACACTCAGTTGTGCATGCATGTCTGGAGGCTAGAAGTTGCCTTTGCTTTTCTTCCTCTAACACTCTCTGCCCTATTTTGGGAAGAGAATCTCTCATTGAACCTGACATTGCCATTTTGGCTACACTGGCTGGTTAACAAGCTCCCAGGACCCACTTGTCTCCACCTTCTTAGCACTAGGGATGCAGATGTGCACCTCCATGTTTGGTTTTTATGTGGGTGTTGGGAATAGAAATTCGGCTCTTCCTGCTTGCTGGGCATGGACTTTACCCATTGAGACATATCTCTCCTCCCTATAATCTAAGTTTTACTTTTTCACAATGTAAATGATATTAAGTTAAAAGAGAGGAGCAGTTCTTTATAACACAACACAGAACCAGAGCAAAGGGCTACAAAATAATGAATTTGCAAACAGATCAGAGAAAAATGAAATTACTTTTTGCAATATGTTTTTATTATAAAAGGGAAGGAGAGAATATAAGAGGGAAAAGACAGGGGGAGTGAAGAGGGAGACTAAAAGGGAATGTGTCTATTGATTGAAAAAAATAACAAATTTTGGAATTATCAGTTTCAAGAAAAACCAAACTTCTTTGTGGAAAGTTATTCCAAAACAAAACAAAAAAAAAATAAATAAAACCAATCAATCATGAATCAAACAAATATCAAGAGTGCCCAAATAGTGAAATATACTGGTTGCAATTTCCAGGTGTTTTATATTAATATTCTGTCCTTCATTCAGCAAATACATTTAATTATGGCATTAATTAGATTCCAGTTTATTTTATGGATTACATTAAATAAATACTTCAATACTTCTGAAGAAATAAATCCATAGCATGAATGTCAGTTTACAAGATGATTAAATAATATTCACATTGGATGACTTTGCATCTAAGTCCATATCATTTTATATATTCAATCTAGCTGAAAGACAGACAGCAAGCTTGTCCACATTTATTGGCTTGAAGCTCCTTCTAAAAACACATATTTACAAAAGCCATAGAAAGCCTAATGAAGAGATTAAGGAAACGTTCTGACATTTTAGTATAATGGAGCATTTAGGTGTGCTTGACCATGAGCCCACAGTAAAACTGTTTACTGCTTGTTCAATATGAAAGTAGAAAAAGATGATGTACATTTAAGCTTATTCACATGAATAAGCTGCTCAAGTCTTGGTTTCTGATGTCTCAGGAAAGGACACTATGCTAAGTAATAACACTGAAATACATCCGAAATTGATTTTCAGCATGGATACATTCTTCAGGACCCTTATAGCTGAGCTATAGCTTTCAACTGAGTGTTATTTTGACCACTAACAATGAAATGGGCTATACAATATATGAGGTTATGAGATGGAATATAGAATTGGAGAATAAAATGTTATCTTCAAATATCCTTTGAGAGGCTAAAATGGAGGATTATAATTTTACAACTGTCAGGAGAGGGAATTAATTTTATATTGCTTTCTATTTCCGCTGCCTGATGTGGTAAAACTGAATGAATAGGAGCCCATTGTCTCCATTCATTAATTTCAAGAGACTACTAGAAGATGGAAATCTTTTCGAATTATTATGCCTCTGAAACAATCTTCATATAAAAACTATGGCTCTTATGGAAAAGTCTGTTCTCTTGCAAATGTAAACGTTGTCAAAAGGACAGTTAGTGACATGCTGCCAACATGGATTTTCAACATCTACCCCTTAATACAGTTTGTCTTGTTATATTCAGCAAGATCATACTTTATCAAGAGGTACATACACTACATTCAAAAAAGCTTATTAATGTGTGTCGTTAATTTTTTTCTTTTTCAAAAATTCCTTATATGTGTATATTTTGTGTTGAGCATATACCCTATCAACCTTTTCCACCAAATCTCACTTTCCTCTGTGCCCCTCCACAATACTACTTCCAGTTCATTTAATATAAAGTTATATGATTATATGTGATGAAATAAAGTCTAGGAACCACAAATTGAGAGAATACCTGTGATATTTGCTTTTCTAACATGGACTTAATTTGCTTTATATAATTGTCCTCCATTAGATCCATTTCTCCACAGATAACACAACTCCATTCTTCTTAAAACCTAGAATAAATCCATTGTACATATCTAGCATATTTTCCTCATCTAGTTCTCTGTTGTGGACACCTAATTGACTCCATAATGTAATTGTTATGAGTAGTGTTTCAGTCAACACTGATACGTAGGCATTCTCTGTGTTATGCTCACCTGGGTACCTTCAAATAAATACCTACAAGTGATATAGCTGACTTCTATGGTAGATCTATTTCTAGTGTTTTATTTATTTACTCATTTTAAAGAAGATCTAAAAACCATCATACCAACTTCATGGAGGTCACATTTTTTATATTACTGTTAAGTTTCAAACCCAGGAAAAATGGCTGAGGTGCCTTTTCTTAATATATCAAAGCAAACCTGGCCTCCAGCATCCCTCAGTCCATATGTTACAGACCATGGCTGGCCTATCCAGTCATCTACCCTGAACTAGGGGCTGAACTGTCCTTTCTCCAGAGGCTCTTCCCTATATAATCCAGACATTTTGATTACTCACCCCTCCTTTTTTTTTTTTTAACCTTTGGTCTTCTGGCTGCTACACCTGGTTCTCCTCTCTCTCCCTTTTCATTCTCCTCCCGCTTTCCCTTATAGCTCAGCTCAGTCTGGTCACGACTATTGTGAATGAGATCTCCCATATGTCCTGGTTTCTCCCTTTTATCAACAATAAACTTTTTCTCCCACCTTACCTAAGAGCAGTAGAGCAGTCATGTCCTTTCCTTTCCTTTTTATTTCTTTTTTGCATTCACTTACCACCAGCAGTGAGTCAGGGTTTCATTTTCTCCAAATCCATTAGAAGCTTTAAACGTTTCCTGTTTGTTTTCTTTTCTTTCTTCCTTTTTGTTGTTGTTGCTGTTTTGTTTTGTTTTTTCATCTCCCCCCCCCCCCCCCGCCACCTGAGACAAAGTTTCTCTATTTTAATACCCTTGGCTGGCCTGGAATTTTATTTGTAGACCAGGCTGTCCTGCAAGCCACAGACTCACAGATCCTCCTGCCTCTGCCTCCTGAGTGTTGGGATTAAAGGTATGTTCCATCACTCCCAGTTATTGTTTCTTTTCTTAATGGATAACATTCAGCCTGGGGTAAGATGGAATCTCAATGTAATTTTGATTTGCATTTCTCAGTACATCATGAACATAAACCAACATTAATGCTATTAGCACAAGCAAGTAAAACTGTGTGACTAAACTATGACATCAATAATTCCTGCTAATTCTAGTAAAATATTAAGAATTTTATCAATGACCCAACAGAGTATTGCCATGATATGGTAATAGACACAAACAAGCCAGTATTATTCAAATAATCTTTATGACAAAATATAGGCTATCATTTTATTATATGTGTCTTACTTATCCCATGCTTATTGCATGTCTTTCCTTATGTATTATATATTATGTATATAATATTTGTGAACACATGTGTACAATATATTTAAATCATATGTCCATGCCATATTTTAAATAAGATGGGATATCAAGATACATGCTTGATTCTACCTTTGAAATTATTATTGAAGCACAGTATAATCATTCTTGTATAATTAAAATAACAATGATTGCAATGAAATCTGAAAATATTGACCATGAAGTTATAAATTCATACTCACAAATTTATCACTTTCATCTTGGAAATTATTATATGGAACTATTAAAGGAACATTACAGAGAAAGCTAGAAATTACTTAGAACTTTGAAATGGTGAATAAGTGTTTGGATTCAGTGAAACCTGAAAGAATTCCTTAATTCTCTGCAACTTATAACACTTTATAAGATAATCTCAAAGTTATAATTTTGTTATAACTCTTCACTCCCCAACTCAGTTATTTTTCATCCTCTTGTAGTACCATAAATGTATAAAGTATACGATATTCTTATAAACAGAGTTCCTGTTTAATTGATTAGCAAAAGAGTCAGATTTCCATCCTAAAAATACCAAGTGATGCATACATAAATTTTGAAATAAGCTTTTAAAAAATTCTCCAAATTTTAACATTTTAAAAATAATGAGACTTAGGAAGGTCACCAACAAGAATGTCCTCAGTCTTATTATCTATACATTAACAAAATTGTACCAAGACGGTTCATAATATCTCCTGTAGCTCAAAATCACTATCATACTGATGTCTATGAATACCAACTTCCATTCTTCAGTTGAAACTATGTTCACTTGCTATTGATAAGCTCCCTATCTTTATCTAATGTATAGATTATGCAATAGCATATTGGGACAATCAGTTTATGCTCTCCATTTGCCATCCTCCCAATTTATTAAACAAACCATGACTATGGTACCATCACTGCTGCTTGGTGTCCTTCCAACGGGGAACTGCTGGAAAGATATTCCCCTAAATGAGAATTCTAAATTAAACCCCTCACTACTTTCTTCTCCTAAAGTACATTTCCTAATATTTAATTTATAAATCATGTCCCAGATGTATTAGTAATAAATGGCTGAAGGCGGCAGACGGGTTTCCAACAGGAAAGCCTCGTGCTCCCCATTTACAGGGAGAGCTCATTAAAAAGGCATCAGGAGGAAACAAAATAAAAACAACCTTGTGAACCTTTGTAATTGGTCTCAAGGGGTATGTGACTCTCGGGGTATCTATACAGAATTACTCTAGTTCAAATGCCCTCCCAGGTGATATAGAAAATATCTACCTGCTGATATACAATACATAAGAGATAGATATTATGATAATGTTTTTTAAAGCAAAATGTACTCCTTGGGTTTAGATAGTCGTTCCTTAAAACATTATTTGAAATGAACAGTATTGTGTTAATAAATGTAGCAAATTAAAATAAATCAACTATATTTATCAGGAATATAGAGACAGAGGTACAGGGATACATACATCTTTATACTGTTAGGTAGGGCCAAGGCAGCCAACAATTTTGAGGTATTATGTAGGGGTCATTTTATGAGGACTTGTTCTGCATAATTTACTTCTTGGATCAGGTTGGGGGAGGGAGGGGGAGAGTACTGAAAGAGACTACAATAAAGGAGATCATTTCAAGGTCAGGGACCTGGTACAAAGGAAACTCCCAGGAATCTACAAGGATGACCCAGCTAAGACTCCTAGCAATAGGGGATATGTAGCCTGAACTGGCCATCTCCTGTGACTATGCAAGACTACCAGTGGAGGGCTTAGGATACCATCCCAGCCACATAAGCTTTGACCCACACTCTGTCTTGTTTAAGGGATGTGTTGAGGTAAGGGTGGCACAGAGATTGTAGGAGGGGCCAACCAATGACTGGTCCAGTCTGAGACCCATGCCAGGAGAATGATCCCACCCCTGGTACTGCCTGGAGTGCCAGGACCCAGCAGCTGGATGGCCCAAAGATGTAGGATAGAACCAAACATGACTGAAAAAAAAAAGAGTCAATGTATTGATACCAAATAATAGTCTGCTATACTCATAGATTGGTGCCTAGCCCAATAGTCATCAGAGAGACTTCATCCAGCAACTGGTGGAAACAGATGCAGGGACCCACAGTCAAAGATTAGGCTCAGCTAGGCGAATCCTGCCAAAGAGAAGGAAGAAGGACTGTAGGAGCCAGAGGCATCAAGGACACCGCATGAAAACCCACAAATTCAACTAAACTATGCTCATAGGCTCTTACAGAGACTGCAGTGACATCCAGGGAGCCTGCTTGGATCTGACGTAGGCCCTCTGTGTATATGTGATGGTTGTGTAGCTTGATCTTCTTGTGGGATTCCTAACAGTGGGGGCAGGCACTGTCTTTGATTCTTTTGCTGGCTTCAGAACCACATTCCTCATACTGGATTACCTTGTCCAGCCTTAATTCAAGACAAGGTGCTTAGTCTTACTGCAACTCGATATGCTAAGTTTTGTCAATGTCCATGGGAAGCCTGCCCTTTTCTGAATAAGCAGGAGTGGATGGGGGTGGGTGCAGAAGGGAAGTTGGGGGGAGGGAGGAGAGGAGAGAGGAGAGAGGAGAAATTGCAGTTAATATGTAAAATAAAAAAAAGCTAGAGGATGTAGAGATCCACCGCCAGGCCCCAGGTGGAGCTCCAAGAGTCCCTTCGGCGAGAAAGAGGAGGGATTGTATGAGTGAGAATTGTTGAGACCATGATTGGAAGAAGCACAGGAACAAATAGCCAAACTAGTGGAAACACATGAACTATGATCCAACAGCTGAGGAGCCCCCAACTGGATCAGGCCCTCTGGATAAGTGAGACAGTTGATTAGCCTGAACTGTTTGGGAGGCCCCCAGGCAGTGGGACCAGAACCTGTCCTTAGCGCATGAGCTGGCTGTTTGGAGCCTGGGGCCTATGCTGGGCCTTCGCTCAGCCTGGGTGAAGGGAGGAGGGGACTGGGCCTGCCTCAACTGAATCTACCAGGCTGAGCTGAATCCCCAGGAGAGACCTTGCTCTGAAGGAGATGGGAATGGGGGGCGGGCTGGGGGAAGGGCGGGGGGGGGGGGTGGCAGGAGGAGGGAGGACAGGGAAATCCTTGGCTGATATGTAAAATTAAATTAAATTATAAAAAAAAAAGCTAGAGGCCTGGAACCAGACCAATGACTCAGCAATGAATACTTAAAAGTAAAGATGAATGGAAGAAAGGGTTAACTGTGTGACTGCAGCCGACACTATAGCTTCCAGGGTGAGTCTCTCTCTCTCTCTCTCTCTCTCTCTCTCTCTCTCTCTCTCTCTCTCTCTCTCTCTCTCTCTCTCTCTGGTTTAGTTTTTGTATTTTCTTTTAAATTTTGTTTTGTTTATGGGGGGGTTGCATGGGCATATGGCAGAAGAGAGGGGATGGGAAATAAGTGGGATCAGGGTGCATGATATGAAATCCACAGAGAATCAAACAAGTTAATTTTAAAAAGAATAGATCCTTAGGGCGTGAGCAGGCTTTTTGGAGCCCACTGCCTATGGTGGGACACCTTACACAGCCTTGGTCAAGTCACGGGGAGGGGCTCGGACCTGCCTCAGCTGAGTGCATCAGGCTCTGCTGACTCCCCACAGGAGGCCTTGGGCCTTGGAGGAGGTGGGAATGGGGGGTGGAATGGGGGGAAGGCTGAATGGTGGGAGCAGGGAGAGGAGGAGAGGGGATCTGTGTTTGGTATGTAAAATGAATAGAAAATTTCTTAATAAGAAAGAAAAGAAAAAATGTGATACTACACATACAAAAAAGAATAAATTGAAAAAAAAAAACCACTGTAGATGTTCTTATAAAGCAAAACATTGTCTTGTATTCTTCATTATGGATCAGACATCAAGTGGGATATTTTGACTGATTTGGAATACCAATTTTAACATATATATTATTTCTGCTTTTTCTTGATACCACAGGACAATAGTATATCAAATGAAAGCCAAAGGTTTAAGCATTTCAATAGAGCAAAGCTTCAAGCTAAGATGGCAAAAATATAAACATGTATGCTCAGCCCCTCTACTGTATTTATAACTTTTCTGCATTTTATGATTATTCTATCCTCCAAATAATGAGAAAAAAATTTCCAGTTGTGTTCTTATAGTTAACAAATCTTGGTTAATCTTCAGACTAAGTAAAACATAAAACCAATTAGCAATGGAACTGAGGTACAAATAAAAATATGTAAAATTGCTGGGCAGTGGTAATGCATGCCTTTAATCACAGAGTTTGAGGCTAGCCTGGTCTACAGAGCAAGTATCAGGACAACCAAGGCTGCAAAGAGAAACCCTGTCTTGGAGAGAAAAAAAAGAAAAAGGAAATCTCATCATGATTCTATTATTAAATTTATTCATCATTATTGTGCTTGTATGTGAAAAATGTGTGTGTGTCTATGTGTGTGAATGACCATGTGGTGGTCAGAGGACAACTGTGGAGAGTCAGTCTTCTCCTTCCAGCTTCTCAAGTTGTCAATTATGGAACTTATGTCATCAGGCTTCTGCAGCAAGAGCTTTTTACCCATTTGGCACTGGCCACCATCAGCATGGTTCTTCAGATATATATTGGTACCTCAGATGCTACATGACAAGTTAATACCAGTTTTTCTTTTCTTCATTTTATGGTAAACAAATTATATGTAAACATAGCATATCTTTATGGACCTACTTCACAAATGAATATGTTATAGTCTCATTAATAACTTTTTCAAAACAAAGATATATAAAATAATTTTACTGCTCTTATATGAACATTCTTGCAAAGAAGTCACTTTATTCAACATATAAGTTAGAGGCATGAGGAATACTAAAGATATTTAAGTTTTAGGATATGTTTGTGTAAAAATTTTTCAATATGTAAAACTGGAATCCAGGGATTTAGATCTAAACTCATTCTTATTTCTCATCTTGGTTCACCTTGTAAGAATAATTTACATCATCAATAAGAAAGTTAAAAAAAGACAAGAATCAAATCACTTGGGCTTGCAGATGTGAAGTTATTATCCAATGTTTCTGTATACTTTTGTCAGAGAAATATGAAGAAGAGACAGTGGTGCTATTTGTTCAGTGAAGTAAATATAATTATGCTCACTTCATAGACAATCAAAATGACCAAATTTTTATGTTATAAATATTTTATTATAATTTTAAAGGTACATTAACCAAGTACCAGTAGTCTCCTCAACTAACTAGGAATCTAAGGACAGAAGTTGTGACCAGCTTAAGCATTATGGTAAGGCCCAATCTGTGATAACTGGCCTGACTAAAGCCTTATGATTAATATTTTTATTATAAATTTAAAATGTGTTGTTCAAGCATCTTGGTGCATGGATATAGTCCCAAGCAAGGGGAAGACTGAGGCAGAAGGATGGCTCATGGACAGGAGTTAAAGTCAGCTTCAGCAACATGGTGAGACGCCCACGTAATAAGTTGAGTAATACTGTCTCAACTATAGTCTTAATGGAAGAATTAACATCCCTAACACCTCAAGAGAATTTATTTTAACTATTACAGTTGCATTGCCTTTCTTCATTATCTTTCACATGCTTTGTCGCAGAAGTCCTGAATTAGAAAGCCAATCCATAACTAAGCAAAGAAGACTCATTGAAGTTTTTGGAATTGAACAATATTATGAAGCACAGAAATAGAAGGGCTAGAAAAAAGGCTTCAGAATAGCATGTACAAGTTGAAAAAGAAGACAGAGGATTATAATATGCACTCAAAGCAGCTTTAATATTAACAGATCATATTATACCAGTTCAACGATCAAAACAAAACTGTGAACTTTATTCATATTTACCAATGTTTTCACACTCAGTCTTTTCCTTTACCATGATATAATGAATGGTACTGTAGATTTACGTCATATAGTAGCCCTCAATTTGTGTGTGCCTGATACTATCATATAAGTCTGTCTGTCTTTTGATTATCTATTTATCAATCTATCTATCTATCTATCTATCTATCTATCTATCTATCTATCTATTTCTATCATCTACCATCATCTATCATATTATCTATCTGTCTTTCTTTCATGCACATATCACCTATTAACCAATCTGTCATCTATCCATCAGCTGCCATCTATATCATTGATTTATTATCTCTTCTTCTATCTCCACCTATCTTTATCTTGTTTCTGTCTCACAGATACTTATTTTCTTCTATGTGATAAACAAATAACTATAGCTTATATTTTTATAAGTGCCTGCGTCCTTTGGTATGGTCCCTTCCTTCCCGGACACATCATTGCCTTTTGGTGGCAAACAAGTTCCAGGCCGATTCGTGATCTGGCATAATGTGCCGTATTGAACACAGAGCTCTAATGAGAGAATTTATCAAATGAAAAGGTCAGGAGCTTAGGCAATGGAATAGCTGCTTCTGACATGTTAAAATATCATTAAATTCATCTGCAAAGAATACAGAGAGCAGAACCTTGGAAGGAAGGGGCAGTAATCTTAGTGAAGCTTTTTCTGCAGACCCCATCTCAATCATCTTGTCAAGGAACATCTGCTTGTGCTGCTCAACCATGGTCCTACTGGATCAAATATCAGAAATGCTCAGAGACATCATCTCTGTCCATTTTTATTTTATTAGATTACAGCCAGGCATATGTTCTCTGCCTCAGCAGCAGCTCTAACACATTATAAATTCTAAGCCTTGCTCCTCTGAGAGATATTCAAAATCCAGGTACAACTGTACTGGTAAAAGATTACTTCTGTAAGATTAAAATATCAAATCTCTTGAGCTTCTCCATTAAAGATTACCTGGAAATGCACTGTGGTGAACAAACAACCATACTTGTGCAGCAGAAGTTTTAACCTCTAGAAAGTTCTGTAGTCTATCTGGAGAGCAACTATTTATTATTAACTATAAACAGATTTGGGATCCCTGAGGACACAATCACACTACATGTACAGTTCATTCTGAATAAGAAAGAAGTAAATCTTCCCTCTCCTGTGTTTATCTTTGGTCTCTTGATTTACTCAGATTCTCTCTGTCAATCAATTTACTCCAGAAAAGGAAGAAAACTCAAATATCAAATACCTACTATTACTTGACAGAAAGAATAAAATTGTGCTATAAAATAAATATCACACAAGAGTATATTAAGGGACATTATCGTTTGTTACCCTAACTTCTGGAATGATGCTACAAAATGGCCACCATGCTACAGTATCTTCAATAATTGAGCAACTTCTGAATGCCAACAGAAATAGTTTATTGATCAGCTGCAAAGAAAACACAATGAAGTCCAAAGGGCATTATACAAAGATGTGAGACCTGCTTTCAGACTTGACTGCACACGAACCAGATTCTGACCTTCAGATGCTGCTTCGGGTAGATCTTCCCACTGATTGAAGGAGCAAAATGATCTCCAGGGACCATTTACACATATCTACAACCACAAGATTCAAATAATGTAACTGAGATACTCTGAAAAATCTACCAAGAAGTATTACTGTATGGAATTCAGTATAATAAAACTGGGGCAAGTGTTCCAAACTGTATAATACAGTCTGATTAAAGTTGAAATGCTCCATTTTAATATTAGGTATATATTTTAAAGGCATTTAATATTAGGTACCTATTTTAAAAGTAGAAATCAGAAGAAAATATTTCCAAATGCAAACGCATGCTTGAGGCTAATTTTGTTAAGTATCCACAGCAATTCTCTAAGACCCATAGAGAAAAACTAGAATGAGCCTTCAGAGGAAATAATTTTAAACTGGGGAAGACTATGTATAGAAGGAATAAGCATATTGCCTTAGAAATTCAAATTGGAGTATTGGGGAATACTCCACCATGATTTAAATAACTTAAATGTAATCATTTGAAAATATGGAATAAAAGTCATTATAAAAATTACTATTTAATTTAATTTTGTTTTGCTGTTTTGTGTACTTGCAAGCACAAACTTCTCATGAATATAATACTTCATTTTCATAACTGTGGTGTTCATAATTTTTATATCAATACTTAGATATATACATGGAAAAAGTTAACGCTTTTCAAAAAAATTCAATATATTATATTGGCCTGTTGCTAAATATATAACTAGCATGTACATCCTTTATTAAATACTCAGATATAGACATGGAAAAAGTTAATGCTTTTCAAAAAAATTCAGACTATTATATTGGCCTGTTGCTAAATATATAACTAGCATATATATTCTTTATTAAACTAACAGTGAAAACCTTTACTATAGTACTTACTCCCCCACCAGAAATAAAAGCACAAAGGAGGGGACCAGAGAAAGGATGGTTGACAAGCATTTCAAATCTCGCAATGAAATATTGCCCAAAGAAAAAAGATAGATATAGTGATAACTGCAAGCAAATTCTATAAAAGTATGCATGTCTTACTTTATAATAGTCTAACCACCTAAAGGTAGACAAATGAAATTTTGTGTCTTCAAAGCACCACAAAGACACAAAGTCTTAAAGCTAAGAAATTGTGGCATTGCTGAAGACAGAGGACATGAACACACTTGCAAAAATTAATCTTATTCTATAGAAGTTATATAAAAGACCCTTGGAAAACCTAACCTTGTGATTAGTCTCAGTTTGCCTGCCCACATTAAATTGTACTATATATTGTACATAATTGTATTTTCCCCTGAAATGTTTCATAGCTAATGAAATCATCCACATCCCTTGATTCTATTTCAAGATGAATGAAGAGGTTATTCTTCTCAAATATATATCTACCACAGCAAGATTATGCGGTGAGTTGGTAATGAAGAAACCATTTGGATTTTATTCTTCAGTGAAATAAATACACATATAACTATGAATCATTATTATTTTACTTAGAATACATATAAATAACCAAATCTATTACTACTCCAAACTAGAATTAATTGTAAGGATAACAGTAAAAACAAAGCCCTTCAAATACAACGGGGAGGTAGTATAAATACTTATTAACTATGCATCTACTATGTGTAAGGCAAATACTAAGGGATTTGTTTACATTTTAACTTCTCACAATAATCTATCAGATAGCTAATATTATTAATATCCCCATTTCTAATAAAGAAGATTAGGCTCAGAGAACTAATGTAAGCAGAGGCAGTGTTAAAGTGTCATGACTGTGTATCAAAAGACATTACTTGCATACTCCAACTTGAGGTCAGAAATGGATCCTAAGCTACTCTAAGTTGAAAATCAGATCTATGCATTCATGAGAAATGTTGGCCACAGCACGGATGTAGTAATGGTTCCAATGCACCTTGGCATTAAAGGACTCAAGGAATACATCAGATCTGGAAGAACAAATGAGGGAGCATCAAATGTCTATAATGGCTTCTCCTGGTCAGTGTTAATTGATTTACATAATACAGGACAAGCAGAACATAGCGGCGATGAAAAACAGATAATATGAGGAAAATGTAATTGTTCCTGTCTCTATATCATTTTCTTTTCATTCTTCCCACCTCCAAGTTCAATATAATCTTCTTAGTTTTAGTGATTTCTCAGTTTTCTTCTTCCGTACCAATTTAATAAATACTCCTTATTAAAGACAGCTCACTGACTAGGTCAAAGTCATACTACTTTCCTCCCAAATGCTCTATGATTAGCAAGTTATCTTCTGGATTTTAAATTTGTCAACTTTGGTCCAATTTAAAACTCAAGTTTCATCTGGGCAGTATTGGTGCATGCCTTTAATCCCAGCACTCAGGAAGCAGAGGCGGGTGGATCTCTGAGTTCAAGGCCATCCTGGTCTACAGAGTGAGTTCCAGGACAACCAGAACTGATACACAAAGAAATCATATCTCTGAAACCAAACCAAAACCAAAACAAACAAACAAACACACAAAAGAACCCTCAAGTTTCATTCAATAAATCTATGACTGAAATATGTAAGATCCTACATTCTATAGCTTCATTTCAAATCCAAGTGTACAAGTCAAATCTACAGGTCAAGTTATCCTAGGAAAACTGATAGGAGAAGGAGCCCTCAACTGTGACCAGCATCAGAGTTCATGTCCAAGGGCTAAGAGAATCCCCAAGAGTAATTTGCTAGTAGTCAGTTTTTGGAGATGCAAGGATCATAAATAAAGGTTTCTTTTTTTTAAATACTCAATAAATCTTAATAGATTTGATATATTGTATTTATCATATATCTCATGTTCAGTCTACTCAATGCACACTGACAAATAAGTCCACGGTGACTGTGCTTATGTATAGACCTTCCCATCCTCCAATAATAATGTAGGGACTAACCTTCTAAATGAAATTAACTTGGGAAAATTCTAATTTTTAATTGACATCAATAATGTAAATGGGTCAAAATAGTATCATATAAACAATGAAATAATATTTAGCTGTTGCCATTATTACATTTGTTGCTAAAGCTACATACACAACCTGACTCGTTTAAAATAGAAAGTGAATGGATGTGAAACTATACCTCATGTTTTTGTTGTTTTAAATCATAAAATGAAAGACATAGCCTTTATGAAAATTTTAATATGGAAATTACAATTCAAGCTTACTTCAAAGTCCTTATAATATGTAATATTCTGCTGTTTGAATTGTATATTTCACACCTTTGCTTCTCGGTTCTAGAGGAAAACGAAGAAAATTATCTACTTTTAATACATTAACCTCATGCAGAATTAAAACAGAATTTTAACTGCTGGTCTCCTAAAACCTAGTGCACATCAACAAAAATGCATATGCAAGATTCTTATCTCTCAGGTTGTCTTCACATTTCACCATTTTTGCTAAGAAATATATTTACTCTATTTCCCTGCACCAAATTGATTCCCACAGAATTATACATATAGTCAACCTAACTTGTTTAAGTCAAAGAATGCTGCAAAGGCTACAGAGTGCTCAAAGTAATAAAGTTACTTAAGTTTGTATTGATAATATGAAAGTCTACAGGGATTTAGTGAACTAGTTATTTTAAAGTAATCCCTCCCAGTGGCTAACCTAGTACACCATAAGTCATTCATTTTAGCCACCATGCATATTCTACTTTATTAATCTTCTCCCGATTGCATAACTCAATATCATTAGCCAGATCAGAGTTCTGGTGTCATTTCTTTATTTAAATCATAATGCCTGAAAATGTGACATTTGTAAATTTTTTAAACAAATTTCTAGATGTACTTGTAGCATGAATCTTAAGGAGTCTTATTAATAAAACCAAACCCAAGGCCAGTTATTGGGGTGAATGCTGGAAGATCAGAGAAGCAGAACAAGCCACAGCTTCCTCACCTCGGCAGTTCCTCAGCTGATCTTGTTTCCTCAAACTGGAAGCTTCTGAGTCCTCATTCAAATGGATCTCAGCGGAACTGCTTCTCAAAAGCCTAAAAGCTTAACCAGCAAAAAGCTTCTAGTTTCTGGTCTTCATGCCTTATATACCTTTCTGCTTTCTGCCATCACTCCCTGTTTAAAGGCTCACTTTCTGGGATTAAAGGTGTGAGTCACCATGCTTGGCTGTATCCTTGAACACACAGAGATCCAGGTAGATCTCTGCCTCTGGAATGCTAGGATTAAAGGCGTGTGCTACCACTGCCTATCCTCTATGTTTAATATTGTGGCTGTTCTGTTCTCTGACCCCAGATAAGTTTATTGGGGTGCACAATATTTTGGGCAAGACAATACCACCACATGTACTATTTGCTACAATACAGTCCTATGATTTGGTAGTCCAATGTATTTTTATGTGAAGAACACTCCTCTGAAATATTCTTGAACTTCAAACATAAATATAAATAAACAAGCAAAAGCCCCAATGAACAAGACATCAATTGCATGACCATCAAAGTGAGGAGAAAATATGTTTTTCAGAAGGTCTTAAAACAAAACTGCGTTTATATTCAAGGGCAAAGCAAAGAAGGACTGGGAGGTTCATCAAGTATTAAGTCTAAATACCATAGTGAGAAACAAAAGGATACAACATTTTTCATTACTTTTTTTTATTTTTTGAAAAAAATCTAAGGGCCATAACATATATGAGAAACAAGGTACTTACTGCATCTGACATCTGCTTTCAACATACACTGAACCTATCATCTGCACAACTTCAATCTCTGGTGCATTATTTTTCTCTTCCTAAACAGCAGAGATGTGGGTATTACACATTGCTTTCAGACAGTCTGCTTCAACCACAGCCTTTTCACGTTCTTCTATTTGCAACAGCATTAGGAAACAGCCCCATTCCTCAGAGCCATCAGGACGCTTGAAGCAATCCACATCTGCTTCCTTGTATGGAATTTCAAATATAATCACAAAATAAAATTTTTCTGTCCTCTGTGTTTTTTTTCTCTTAGAAACTTTAGCAAATTTATATACCAAGTCCCTTCACCACACCACAGAGCACTAAGTGGTAAGAATCATGTTACTGCAGCTCCTTAGATTATCACTGATAAGAGGAAGCTTTTACATTTATATTGGCTTCTCAGGAACTCATGCCATAGCATTCAAATAATTAATAATTCATGGAACCAAATTACAGTCGTAGAAGGAAACAGTTTCTTTCACTAGTTCTTTCATAATCCTTTGATTTATGTATGACAGCACAGAAGAGTTCTAGCAGAGGTTAATAAAAAAAAAGAAAGAAAAAAAGGCAGAAAGAAAGAAAGAAAAACCTCCCAGACATAACACTTGAGTTTTAAAATTAGGACTGCCTTGGCACAGGCTGTGTTTGTTGTGGCATCATGGGAGTTCTAACGCTTTGAGCAGTCAATTCAAAGGGACTCATTTTAAACGAGCATCTGGCGATTACGGATGTCCAGAGCAAAGGGTGAAATGTGGGACATAGGTGGGGGTAGGCAGGAAAGCCAGCTCAAGGGCTGCTTTAAACAAAAAAGGATGGCCCTCCCACTGTTTCTAAAATGTAGAGTTTATCATAAGTTCTGGGAAGATATTTTAGACCTAAATTTACCATTTTTTTTCATTGTCTCTCCAACTCAAAACAGATCAGCAGGAAAAATCCTGTGTGTGTGTGTGTGTGTGTGTGTGTGTGTGTGTGTGTGTGTGTGTGTGTGTGTGTCTGTGTCTGTCTGTCTGTGTTCATTTCCTATATGACTACAGATTTGTATAATTCAACATTATAGTTTCTTCTAGACATAAACTGCCCATAATTTCCAAGGCTTAATACATTTACAGATTATTTGTTATACAGAAAAATTTACACACCATCAGCCCCAGAGCTCTTAGGTGTATAAATTTCAATCCACAATCTCATCAAGGTACACACTATCTTTGTCATGTGAGAAAGTTTTTACTATGGTTCCAAACTTCATTTCTCTCCTAATTGATGATGCTGAGCAATTTTTCCATGTGCATATTGGTAAAAGGCTCAGCTGTCACTAACTATAAAAAAAAATCTAGGCTTTGAGGTCATGATAGAGTTAAAGGAAGATTTTCACATACGTTTATATAAATCAATGGTTTCTGAAACAGTGAAACACTATCTTCTCTTAGCCAAGCCTGACCTCTGACCTCATGCCTAGATAATGCTCCTATTTAAAAGAGAACTCTAAAAATGCCCACTCAGCCTTTAGAGATTTTGCTATTTTGATTTTTCTGATGCCTTGCCTGTTGATTTTCATCATCCAAAGAAAGATGTTCTCTATATAACTGTTCAAAATTCTGAGAATAAGTCAATGAGTACTCAGTTGCAGACATAATATCTATATCAAAGCCCCCCACCCACCTCCCATTACAGAGCATCGCATAAAACGGAGTGAGAAAGACCTAAGCTCTGGAGGATGGGAAGTGTGTGAAATACTGCCTTATGGATGTGATATGGTTGTAGCATAAGTGAACTCTCAGTAGCTATTGTTACTCATACACAGCCTGTGTGTTCAAGTCAGTTAGAAATTCTAGCTCAGAGTTGGAGGCCCTGGCTCCAGAGTCCCTTCTGCTACCTGAAGCCCTGTTGGTAGCTGATGGCTGCTGGAGAAGGAATAGCCACTTTTCTTTGGGGTATGGACAGTTAGGTTCCCCGAGCCCCTGTAGTTGAGTCAGTACCCATGTGCCTGTAGACAGTACTTATTGGACTAAGTGGATCACTTAATAATAATAACAATAATAATAATAATAATAACAACAACAACAATGATAAAGGAGATGAAGCTAGGTGGGAAATGTGGTGTATTATGGTATGGATGCCTGGGACGAGATGGAAGGAAGGAGTTGGTAGAGAATATGCTCAAGATATATTATATACATGGACACAATTTTCAAAGGATGAATTGAAAAACATCCTCTACTGGGAAATTTACCTTTATTTAGTATGTCTAAAGGTTACTATCATTAAATGGTTTTTTAAGAAGATAAACTGTTTACTTTTCTTACTTGAAAATTAAAGTGATGTGATAGATATCCGTGATTGGAATGAGATGACTAAGAGATTAATAAAGCACACCCCTGGGATCTTTGTGAGGATATTCTGGGCAAAGTTAGACCTTCAACTTTCTAACATCATCGATGCTTTAGTACAAACTGAATAAACTATGGTGTCGTTGAGGCAACTTTGGAAGGTAGGACTTGGATAGAATAAGCATGTGCCTTTAGGTTGCTCCTAAAAGGGGCTATATCCTCTTTGGAGCATTCCTTTTCTCTCTGCTTCCTAGCTGAAATGAGATGGATTGTTCTGCTATGTCCTCTCCACCACAGTGGACTGAAATCTCCAAAATTGTAAGTGTAATGCATACTTTCTCTTAAGATTTTGTATCAGATGATCCGTCACAGTGATGAGTCCTCTAGCACAGAGTACTATCTACCAGAATATGTAGAATACAGTAAATTGTGACACTCACAATTTACCAACACAGGTAATAGCTTATATTTTTCTCTTCTATCATCTAATTCTGTAAGATCATAATTTCCTGGTGTTTAAGGTCCTCCATTTCTTGTACTGTTGAGCAATGGTAGGACACTGTTCTAATGAGTTAGTTAATAACTCTAGAAAGAGAGGTTAGGGAGACTCAAGTGCATGTCTCTAGAAGGTATCATGCCTCTGAAAAGTAACAAGACATAAGGAGACAGTTGTGTAGCTTGGTCTTTGTGAAGGGCCCCTGGCAGTGGGATCAGGATCTATCCCTGGTGCATGAGCTGGCTTTCTGGAGCCCATTACCTATGGTGGGATGCCTTATTCAGCCTTGATGCAGGAGAGAGGGGCTTGGTCCTACCTTAACTGAATATACCAAGCTATGCTGACTCTCCACGGGAGCCCTTACCCTTTTGGAGGAGGGGATGGGGGCGTCAGGAAGAGAGAAGGCTGGGGGGGAGCAGAAGGAGGGATGAGAGGGGGATCTGTGGTTGGTATGTAAAATGAATAAAAACATTCTTAAATAAAGAAAAGAAATAGTATAGTGGCTAAAAGATGTTTAATCCTCAAGGCTTTCTGGGGCAGAGAATACTAAGTAAGTGCCGAGCTCCTAAGCAGGAGTGAGAGCACAGTGAATAGCTATCAAGTTGTCCATCTCTACCAGATGTCAGCTGACTCCACTTCCAGAGCAGATTCCTTGCAGAAGACTGAGAGGTGTGTAGCTTTCCCTGGAGCAGCTGAGGAACAGGCTGGTAAACTCAAATCTAGCATTTCTGATTTGGGGGCATACAACAACACTACCATGTTTAGAATTGAAAAGCAGGTTGTAATCTGAAAAAATTCAGTTCTATTCTGAGCACCCTAAGAAGTAGCCACAATGATTGTCACCCACAGATTGCAATCAGGTGAATAAATCTCATGCCTAACACTCAGTGCTTCTGTCGAATGTGACATAATGACTATGTAGACTGAGACTCCAAGTCAAAAGGTTTCCCTCCCATATTCCCCAAAGTGGCAGGACACTAGCACGTTCAAAAAGATCTTCTTGGTCACAAATTCAACCAAAAGGCTATCTACTAAGCTTTCTATGGTTGAAAGTACTCTTTGATTCCCAATATAGTATGTATAAATATAGTATGATCTCAAATCCTTATCAGGTTTTTACAAATGTCCATTTGAAGGATTTTGTAGTTAGGGCACTTTCTCAAGCTATATTTTATAAAATTCAGCTGACATTATATATAAACTTCAATTCTGCTTTGTTCTTAATTTATTATGCCACCTGCCTTATGAGGGCTGGTTCTTTCAGATATATTCTCATTGGGGGATTATATTATCAGGACACAAGTAATTCAACATCTGTATCCAGTGTTGTTCTTTTCTAGTACTGTGACTTCAAATGCTACAGCACTGTCTCATGATGGAACATCAAAGCTTTTTTCTTTTTCTTAGGGTTTGTCATGAGCTGACATATTGCATTTGATAATGACTTTCAGCCTTGTAGAGCTGAAATAATACAATTGTAAATATGGTCATAAACAGGACCAGAAATGATTTAATCAAGAAACAAGGAGTAAAATGGGCTTAAAATAAGCACACAGCAAGTGCCTCACACACGCTCCTATTGTGTACTCTACTTCTTGTTTCTGCTCCAGTGCTTTCTGATTGGATGCTGGTTATTACACTTGAAGATATGGCAAGTGTCCAACCCATAAACAAAGGTGTCTCTCGGATTCTAGCCATTTCATCAGGTTAGTGCAATGCCCATGGGTAGTGTGGCAAGGAAGGTCAATACTGAGCCTATTACAAACTAAATCTGGCTCCGGTACTCCAGTTTAGCTCTTCAGAAGCTATACGGAACACCTGCTATTAGAATTTTAAGCCAGGTAATAACCATTACGAATTCTGCTTTGCACCTTTTATTTTATAGCCTAAAAAGATGTACTCAGAGAACAATATATCTTCTGGAATAGGGATATGCCTTTTGGAGGTCATGCTATGAAAATGGCATTCAATGAAAGCTTGGATTTGGCATCTTTCTGTGTAAGATTTCCCAAAGCATGAAATAAATAAAGCATCATTATTCAAAAATTACAGCAGTTGACAAATTCTGATTATATGTTCAGCATTATTTCTTTTATTATATAACTTCTAATTCTGCAAATATCACTTCATGTGAAATCAATTTATGTGGCAGGGAAAAATAAACTCTAAGATATTCATCAATAACTAACTATATACAAAGTATTTAATCGTATAATGATCTCAAAGTAAGACCCAGAAGAGCTCTTGCAAATCTTCTATACGTGAAATTATATAAATATATTATATATGATGGTATTCACATCAATTTAATTTATATACAACATCGGACCAATGTTATATGTTTTCTTAAGTATATTTAAGGTTCATCAGTAATTGAAGTGACTTGTTAGGATTATTCTGCTCTTGATATATACCATCAGTTACTTTGGGCCATGAAGTGTGTTGGATCTTTAAGAATCTATTGTGTATTTCTTTAAAATAAAAGCATTCTCTCATATAACCACTATAGATTTATGAAATAAATATTTATATAGTCCCATTATCAAAGGATTGCATTTATATTTTCCCACTTGCCTCTATAATTGTTTCAGAGTAAAGCAGCTTTCCTGAAAAGTATCTTTGTCATCTCATGTCTTGAGCACTCCCTCCACACTTTGTCTTGCTGAGTTTCCCAGAACAATTATTTTTAGATCCCGTATTGAACTGATATTTCGTGTGAATGAACCTTTTTGAAATCTATTTCATGGCATCAGCACAACCTAAGCCAGACACACTATGCCAGTTTGTCCTTGCATCAGTCAAACCAACTTTGCTCACTTGATAGGGGTGGTACACATCCATTTTCTCCACTGTGTCGTTACAATATTGATATCCTAGTAGGAAGGGAAAGACAATGAAGGAAACAAAAAAAGTCTGTTTTTTTCATGGGATCTACATTTTCTCGAGGGTCTGAGACCATACCATGTGAATGGAAAAGAGAGAGGAAGTGGTAAAAAGAGGAAATCAAAAAAGCATAAGAAAAACAAAATAAACATACAATAAGCACACAAATAAATCCCAGCAGTAGTGGGTACTACTGGGAAACAAAATATGGCTATTGTTAGTAGACTAGGGGTAGATTATAAAAAACTTGGCCAAAAATCTCTTTGTAAGGTAAAGATTTCTCAAAGAACAAAATGGTGAGGAGTTGTGTAAAAACAAAACAGAACCAAAAACTAAAACAAAAACAAACTCAGTTCTCAGCACTTACAACAGGCAGTTCACAGTTGCCTGTAACTCCAGCTCAAGGGGATCTAGTACCCTTTTCTGTCCTCTACCACATAATCTCTCTCTCTCTCTCTCTCTCTCTCTCTCTCTCTCTCTCTCTCTCTCTCTCTCTCTCTCTCTCTCTCTCTCACACACACACACACACACACACACACACACACACACAGGCACACACACACAGGCACACAGAGGGCAGGGAGAGACAGAGAAATCCAGGGAGAGAGAGAGACAGACAGGCAGATCGACAGGCAGACAGGCAGACAGAAATAAAAATAGACAGAGATACACAAAGAGAAAGATAGAGAAAGAGGTGGGTTAATCAAGGACAGCAGTTTTGGTAGAAGAAATAGGGAAGTCCACGCAATAATGAATGGAGGACTTGCATACATATTGGTTAGGCAAATTTCTGATCATATTAAGACTGCAGACCGCACTAGTAGGCTTTTTTTATTCTGAGAACAAATGAGCAATGGTGTGAAATACTCTAGTTTTTCTTCTGACAATGAATTGTAGGTTATGCCAAGCAGACAGAGAGACCAGAAGGGCATCAAATATCATTAATACCCGAATCTCAGTCTTTGATCTATGGAGAATGTCTCTTCATTGACTTTTAAAGGAAAGATTCTGGTATATCTTATTTAGCTGCAATTTTATATTCACAACATTAAATTCTGAGACACATTAATTGTGTATATACAGTATTTTATGGCATTATATATGAAAAATGTTTAACCAGACAACATATCTACAACTCATAAGAAACATTTTGAATTGAATCTTTCAGTTTGTAACTCTCAACTGTGAGGACCTCCTGCAGAGAAAAAACAAAAATAATATTTTCTAAAACATAGATTATTTAATTTCATATTTTGTTAACTGAGCATTATTGATTACATTTAGGATAAAACTCCTCCCTAAAATCATAATGTCACATGTTATTATGTCATTGCACAACACTAGAGCTTAGAGATCAGGTTCACTGTCTTCAGAGAAGGTGACTGCATGCTTCTCAAGCCTCATAGGATACATGGCATGTAGCAATTTTAAAAACAATTTGCTGCATACTTTGTTCTTGCGAAAACCAGCTCTTTGTTTTTTGCTTTCTGATGATACACATAGTTCAGGCAGAATGGGTGCAACACAAGGAATAATGAAGAATAATGGAAGTGCACCTCATGCTTCCAAAGTATCAAACTCCTGCAGGGAAAAAAAAACAGCCAAACAAAACACAGAAATTTCCCTTGAAAATCGTTCCCCCTCTTTGGAAAAGAGCATAAAAATAAAATGTGAACTTCATTTTAGACGCTGACCATTAGGGTCACGTTTATTACATTTCTAATAATTAAGTCCTGATTAAATATTTCTACCATCTAATATATGATGAAAGGATAGTCTTAGCCATGTTTTAAAGTCACCAAGAAATTAGTCACGTAAAGTAGAAGATAGTACCACCATTGTCTACAAAGTAGAAATAGACACTACAATAATCATGCATCCATTATTTAATACAAATTTATCATATCAGCAATATTCTGCACCAGTCTTACTTTTAAATATTTTGTTTTTTTCCTGTTAATAAAGACTCTTCTTGATGACAGGAATAAGTCATCAGGTTAATGTTGTAATAAGTGATAGGAAATATTTTATATCATCTAACTAGTGTACCCAAAGATTTGGGGTTACCAAAAACACGTAACAACAACAACAGAGCCTCTGTCATTGTTAGCTTTCAGTTACGTGTTTTTAAATTTATGTAGCTCTAACACAGAGCCTTCCTCATGCTAGAAAACTGCTCTATACGTTGAGCTATTGCTGTGGGATGGTCTGTATGTCAAATGTGTTGCTGATTGGTCAATGAATAAATCACTGATTGGTCAGTGGCCAGGCAGGAAGTATAGGCGGGACTAACAGATAGGAGAATTGAGAGAACAGGAAGCTGGGTGGGAGAGACACTGCCAGCTGCCACCATGACAAGCCGCATGTGAAGATGCCGGTAAGCCACGAGCCATGTGGCAAGGTATAGATTAATGGAAATGGATTAATTTAAGCTGTAAGAACAGTTAGCAGGAAGCCTGCCACGGCCATACAGTTTGTAACCAATATAAGTCTCTGTGTTTACTTGGTTGGGTCTGACAGCTGTGGAACTGGCAGGTGAGAGAGATTTGTCCTGACTGTGGGCCAGGCAGGAAAACTCTACCTACAAGCTATACCCTACCCCTATGCAACTTCAGTATTCATATGTCCTTGAACTGTTTCATAGATATGCACCAAGAAGAATCCACCATCAGGAAAGTTTGTTGTTGTTTGAATTTCTACAACGAACTGAAAAATTGATATCGAAACTCACTTTAGAATTGAAGATTAGAATATTCAAAACTCTAAGGTTTATTTTCACTATCTTAGAGCATTCAAAGATTTAACAGCAGCATATATAAAGAAACAGAGAGAGGCAGGGGCTTGCCACACATGCGACTCTATGAATTTTATCCCTTGCTAACCAGCAGCAAAGAGGTAATCTCGATATTGAATGCTCAGCTGCAGCTGCCTCTTATTCTAAATTCTCGAGGTAATGATCTCCTCTGCTCAATACAAGTTTTGCATTCTCAAATTATCATTAGCTACCCGATTTATACATTCTATGCCCCAACTCAAATCAGTTTTGAAAAGATGCCTCATATTTAATGAATAATCTGTTGAGATAAGTTTCAGTTTTATTTGTAAAGAGGAAATTGTGCCCTTAGCCTTTAGTTTTTAGCTAAAATCTATAAACAGAAATAGCTTTGCAATTTTCATATATCTCCCTGGAAATTTCCTAGCGCAAAGCATGTGAAAATGTTTAGAGTTTCTCTTTTATCATCCCTCAAAAAACTCATTGTTACAAATGAAAATATCATTTCCAACAAACATTTTCAATTCAACATAAACACACATTGCAAACAATGATTTAAACTAATTCTAAGACCATGCTATTAGCATACAAGGATATTGGTAGTTAGATTAACCACTGCAGATGGTAACAATATTCTTTGTGTTTAAAGTGGTTTCTATAAAAGACGCCCACTGAATATATGGATTGTTTATACTGTAACTTTACCTCCTGACTGTCTGCTGCCTTCCAACAATGCCATCAGATGTGACAAGGAAAATAAGTCAGAATAAATTCAAGACACTAGTTCAACATGTGTTTCCTTCTATCTTTCAAGGAGCAGTGTGAGGTAATGAAATAAACTAGAAAAAAAGCCCTACTTGAAATTCATATTTGAAGCAAAGAAATTGAGGTATGAATTAATGTGCTGAAATGAGTACAGCATGCATATGGACTATTAATATTCAATTACTGTTGGAGATGGAGGGTTGGGATGCAATGAAAGCTTGCCCACCATGTAATGTTTAATATCCTCGGTTTGATTGGAGAGAAGGATAGAATGGGATGCAGATGAACTTATTATTGTTGTGCTGTGGGATGTCTTTCTATACGAAAGACATGTGAATATGTGTTGCTCTGATTGGTTGATAAATAAAGCTGCATTGGCCTATGGCAGGGCAGAAGGGAGCCAGGTGGGAAAATCCAAGGAGATAGTGAAAGGAGAAAGATTATTTTATAAGCGGCTGAGGGACTGCAGGGCCAGGTGGGACTGGAGGAACTTCCTGCAACAATTTTGTTTTGTACTTAAGTTTTCATACAAGTGATGACTGAGCATATATGCACTTATTCATAGGCTAAATAGAGACAGAACTTTATTAGCTGTTGCACTAAACCCCTTTCTCCCTGAGATATGTTGAAGTCATCATTCCTGGTTACCTATAAATGTAACTATTTTTTTTGAAATAGAAGCAATAAATAAGGATGATGTCTTTAAAGTGAACCAGAGTATAGACTATGGTGGTATTTTCTTTGTACTGAAATGTGATTTTAATTGTATGTTAATAAATAAAGTTGCCCAGGGGTCAGAGCTATTAGAGCCATAGCAAGAGCGTGGCGGTGGTGGCGCACACCTTTAATCCCAGCACTTGGTAGACAGAGCTAGGTAGATCTCTGTGTGTTCAAGGATACAGCCAGCATTGGAGACACACGCCTTTAATCTCAATCCCAACCATAGAAGACCTGGAAGTCTCTACAGACAGGCAGTGATGAGGACAGTCATGTGTTTGGGTTTACAGCCAATAAGAAGGCAGAACAGAAAGACTATTTAAAGACATACACACAGGAAGTAGGCCCTTTTTGGAGAGCTCTCTTGGCTGAAGAGGATCCCTGAAGCAGGAAGGGTAAGGCTCTTAGCTCTGACCTCTTGGCTCTCTTCTCTGAATCAGCTCTGTGTTTCTTATTTAATAAGACAGTTGACTACATCTACAATAGGCTGACTAATATTATCATAGGAAGAGGCACATGTAGTTGCACAACAAGTACAGAAGAAAAGCATCACAATAGCAAGCAACTAGACTACCCTAGATGTCCATCATCATAAGAATGGATAATGAAACTGAGGTAATTATACATAACAGAATTTTATTCAATTGCAAAGAAAAATGAAATTGGTGCACTTCTGCTGCTTAGGCACAGGTCACACCAGTCAGAAGCTAACAGGTGAGGGCCCTGCTTACCAGCTGAACTGTCCCACACCCCAGATTCTGTTCTCAAAGACCCATTCCACAGCCCACACCCTTCCATCTCACACACCAAGGAACTTCTGCTGCTCAGGTTCAGGCCACAGCAATCAGAAGAACAGTTGTAGGCCACATCAGTTATAAGAACAGGTGCAGGCCACACAAGTCAGAAAAACAGAGATCTCCTGCTGCACCTTCAGCCAAACAAGAAGCCAGAAGGCCAGCCTCCAACTTGTACAGTCTTCTTAATAGATCAGAGGTCATGCTGACCACTAGAAATTCCAGCCACAAAGATCAGAAGACCAAAGAAGGAACAGAACACAAGTAACAAAACATCCATCAAACAAAAACAAATTCAGAATTCAGAACCTAGACCTATAATCATTGAAAACTCAGATGTCTAAACACCAGTATAAAAATATAATCAACAGAACACCACATAAATTGGACCAGAAAATAAAGTCCCTACACCACATAATAATCAAAACACTAAACACACAGGAAGAAAAAGAAAAAAATATTAAAAGCTGCAAGTCATTCTATGTGTGCTAAGTATTTAATGACAAGAGATTGAATATCAGAACCTTTTAGAAATAGGGCATCATGAAGACTGCTCTAGCTAGCAGCTCTGCAAAGGACTCACTCTGCTGCAGATGCTAACTGCTTATTCTTTAAAATGAGAATAATATAAACATTGCACAGACTTAGGGACTGGGATTGTTCATTTAAAAAAATTTCAAATAGGCTGATACCATTGTAGTAAAAAAAAGCAAGAAGAAGAAGGCTGGAGAGTAAAACAATGGACTGATGATTTTAAAACTAAAGAATGAATACATCAAAACTTGAGCATTTTCCGTCTGCTGATAGGGGAAGCTATGGAAACGACACCATGTTGATTTTCTCCAAGTGTCATTGTTACTCTGATAATAGAAAGATAGCTGATTTGTTCTGGGAAAGACTGGGAGAGAGATAAGTTTGGAAGCTCAAATAATATGTGAAGCAAGAGAGAAAATAGGGCATTCCCTGGAGGCAATGGTGCCAATGGTATTTATGATTTTAGAACTCAGTAATAGACACAGATTATCTATCCATCTACGTAACTACCTGCCAACATTCATACATATACACAAATATGAGTCTCCATGCACCAACAGTTTGAAATTCTGGGTTTAGACTATAGAAAATGTCCCATTAATGTCTCACAGCTAAAAAGTCAGCCTCCAAAAGGTAGTCCCTTTTCCTCCTGCTTAGTTGGGCATTTGCAGTTTATCATAGTTGAAGGTTTTCTGACAAATGTCTGATTTCCTCATCTATGAGTTTAGAAAGCCATTAAAATAGGCATAATAAATTTGTCTCTTTCTTGAATTTTCTGGTATTAAATCTCAGCATAAGATAATTTGACTAGGTTCAGCCCCCAAAATTAATCTAATAGATGGATTTATGTGTGCTTAGTAATTGTATGGTCATAAGGGGTCATAAAAGCATGTTTCCATCCAAGGACAGTTTTCTTTGGTGTCAATCCCATATCTGCCCTTTAGCAGCTTAGTATCCATAGCATTAAAGTAGGTCAGAAAACAAATGGGGGTCTAATTTTATGTTTTTATGGTTCATATTCTAATTTTTAATAAGGTTAATAGTTACCTGAATTAGTGTTTATTTAGACTTCATAACATGTCAGCTTTCAGCCATAGGCTCAATGTTCATTCATTTAATCCACTCAACAACATTTTATGGAAAATCTAATATTCTGTTCGTTTTGATATGATAAGCAACTTTTTAGAAATAAGCAGACTTAAGGCTAAATTGGAGGTCTGGGTACGTTTAAGTTAATTAGGTTATCATATGAGTCGCTAATATCAAATTTGAGAAGGGAGGATCTAGTCAAGGAGGGTTGGATAGAGAGATGGAGGGGAGCACATGAGTACAGTGCATTCATTTTAAACCTATGGGTTCTTGACAAGACTCTCCAGGGACAAGATCCAGCTCCATCTGTACCTGTGCATGTGTTTTGTGTTACATGAGATGATTTACCTAATCCCTTCGCTCATTGTTCTCATTGTCAAGTAGGAAAATAAATGAAACTGAATCTACAGGATAATGAGAGGACTCAAAGGTGATGCAATGGTGTGCAGAGAAAGGACAACTTGCATTCCTCACCTGTCCCCAGGTTGAGCAGCATCAGCATCACCACAAGTGATGACTGATTGCCTCAGCTATTTCAGCAGCAGTTCGGCAAATATAAGACAAGGGGTATCACAAAGAGGACTCATGTGGTGGTTAAATAATGATAAGATTATTATCCTAAAAAACAAACAAACAAACAAACAGCAATCTGATGTATGTTGACAAAAACCTAGGAAATGACATCTGTTTTAGATACTTTTTTGAGTTTTCAAAATTAATGCAACATATATAAAGATCTAGTGCACAATGGGACTGTTCATCTTAGTGTTCGTCTGGCAGCTTCCAGCTCTGTAAACTCTCCCTGCACTTTAGACCCGAATTTAACTCACAGCAATTGATGTTTCTTAATACATGTTCTAGATATGCCTAATCTGAAAGGAGAGGGAAGCATTTGTCATTTCCACTCCTAATCCATCAGTAAGTCAGATTCTAACAGCCAATCACGTAAATGAGAGGAACAGAAGAGGGAGATAAGCCTTTTAGGGACAAGGGAGCAGCTCTTAGGAACTGCTTCTGTTTAACTGATGATAGGTTTAGACTGAAAAATGCCTGCAGTGAGCGATCTCAATTCAGAAAAAACAAACCACCATACAACAAAAATGTAAGGAAAGAAGGTTGCAATACTGTGAAATGCTGTCAGGAATTCTTATGTGGTCTCAAAAATATATAAAGCCTTTGAATACTTCAAGTTAAATATACCTCTAGCTTATGCCACAGAACTAGCATCTTACGTACATAAAAAAAAAAAAAACAAAATTATGTTGTATGGCTAAGTAAAATTAGCTGTGTCCTTACATGCATTACCTTTGGTTTAAAACTTTCTTGATGCTTTTCAATCATATTGTTACATTTTTGTACTCAGCTCTAATCAGATAATTAGATCTTTGAATATGTCCTCTTCACAGAAACATTTCAAAGCTTTAGCAAAAAAAAAATACTGAGGTATGTAACATATTAGAGTATGTTCAAAGAGCTAGACATACTTTTCAAATCATGTGGTATTTTATAAAGAATATATGTTTTCCCTATATGATCATAACAGTAACAAAGTAAAAAAAAGTAGAAATTATTTCCAAACCACCTACAGATATTAATATTATAACTTGGAGGAAAACCCATATTCAAATTGCAAGGACTAACCTGTGGGCTTGGGAAGAAGACATTAAGTCATGTTACACATGATGAAGTCTCAGAACTTTTCATATTTTATGTTGAATGCTTTTGACATTAACCTTGTATTTTCAGATTTATTAATGCTGTATTATAGAGGGAAATGCAGTTCAAAGAATTCAAATTATGATTCCACTCAAGTAGTTTTCTCAAGTAGTAAAATCTAAGTAAGATATCCCAAAAGAGTCAAACTTAATTATATCATTCCCAGATGCAGTTCTCTATACTAATGGTATAGGATGGGACACAATTATGGCAAAGCAAAGACAGAGACCAATCTCTTTCCATAAAAGAGAAAACAAGTTCTGAATGTAATGAAATAATTGCATTGTTGGCCAATAGAAAATCCCATGTTGAATTCATAGGGGAAAACATGTTTTTTTGTCAAGTTGATACAACCTTGGGTCATTTGGGAAAAGGGAACCTAAGTTGAGAAAATATCTCCACCACATTGGTGTGTGGACAAGTCTGTGGTGGCATATGCTTGGTTATTGACTGATGGGAGGTCTTAGCCCACTGTGGGCAGTGTCAACTATGGACAGGTGATTCTAGGTTGTATAATAGAGCAAACTGAGCAAGTCATAGGGAGCAAGCCAGTAAATAGTCTTCCTCCAGGACCTTTTTTTTCAGTTCCTGTCTCCAGATTCATACCTTGAGTTAATGTCAGGCTTCCTTTCATGGTGTACTGTAAGCCTGAAGATGAAATAACTCCCTTCCTCCTCATGTCCCTTTTTTTCATGATTTTTTTTCACACCAAAGGAAATCATACTAGGATAATATTTATGAAGCTGGTTAATTATAAATCAATGAATCCAGAAACATAGAAGCGTTCTGTGAAGCTACAAGGAGATTCCATAACTCCCCTTTATTCTTGGACACTCATTCACAGATGAGGCTGATACTATACCCTGGAAAGGAAAGATTATTTGTCTCAAATGGGATAAGAATAGGTAGCAACAACCCAAGAAGGGGTGTCTAGCCTATCCAAGCTGGAATTACTTGTTTTGGCAATCATCAATATAGTAAATGAGTTGTGAGAAAAGGCCATTTTGTTAAATGTCCTCAATCACAAAATTACAGTATTTACTTCACCACAGAAATGATATTTAAATAAGCCAGTTAAAATCTGGAAAGTATAAGGTGCTATAAGAGTGGTCAGTCCCATTACTATTCAAATTAATGGCAAATCTCAGCAGCTTCACAGAGCTATATAAATGTAAAATAGACTCATTTCATTTTCTTCATCTATTTCCTGCTTATAATCTACAAGATCTCATCTCAGTCCTCTTTAATATTTTACCCAAATGACTTAAAGACCTGATAGAGGAAAACACATGCTTTGATTGACCAAACACAGACACAAACTTTAAAGTCACCACCAGAGATTGAGATACACTGGTAATACATACATTTTTACACGAGAAGAAGGGCTAACTTAAAAAAAAAATCATCCAATTTCCCTCTAAATTTTATGAAAATCCAAGGAACTCAGGAAAGAAAATGTCATCTTAATTTCACACCTTAAGATTTCTTTGACAGGCAAGAGTCAGAGACAGCCAGCCCCTGATCACATGGTTAGGAGTCTCACAAGAACACCACACTACACCACCATCACATATATGCAGAGGACCTAGCTCAGACCTATACAGGTTCTCTGATTGTCAGTTCAGTCTCTGTGATCCTCTATGAGGGTTAATTGATTCCATGGGCCATGTTCTTGTGGTGTCCCTGAGTCCTCTGGCTCCTATAATCCTTCATCTTCCTCTTCCATGGGATTTCAGGAGCTCCATCTAATGTTTGGCTGTGGGTCTCTGCATCTGCCTCCATCATTTGCTGGGTAAAGTCTCCCTGATGATGATTATGCTAGACTCTGCTCTGAGTATAGCAGAGTATCATTAGGAATCATTTCATTGACTTTTTCTCCTGCCCTTAGTGCTTGGTTCCTATGTCTGGTAGATATCAAAAGGAGGTCTACCTTTTTCTGAAGAAGAAAGGAGGGATGGAACTGGGGGAGAGGGGAGATGTCGGGGAGGTACTGGGATGAGAAGAGGGAGGGGAAACTGTGGTCAGGATTTAATACATGAGAGAAGAATTAATAAAAAAGGAAAAAGTTTTCTTAAACAGAATATATTAAAAGTCATAAATTAGGAAATTAAGTGCTCACTTGAGTCCCAAGATGCTGATTGTATACAGTACTGAGGATTGAACATAGAACAGTAAAAGTGTTAGGAAAGAGCTGTAACAAGTTACATCCTTGGCCCACAATATTTATGACTAATGGAAGAACTACCATTTGGAGAGGCTACACAGTGCTCCCTAGTCACACAGCAGAGACAAGACTCAAATTCCTACATTTAGAGTTCTAGAATAAGGTATGAACAAATGATATCCACCATTACCTATCAACACCCACCTTTGCCTTCTTAGTAATATTTACAGTAAAACAGTTAAGTGAATATCTTTACGATAACTGCAATGTCATATATATTTTTTCTTTTAATACATATATCATCTCCTTTTAGATTAGAATGTAAGGTCAACTACATGACTAAAAATAATTGACAGAAATTAGAAGCAATAGTGGGAAAAGAACCTAGAATTTGTAATCTTTTGAACTTTTCCCTGTATGGGAAACAGAATTGGATGGCTCATTACAACTGTATTTGTGTTGGTAGCCAGATGGAAAGGTGCATCATAAAATAATAGAAAAGAATGGAAAAGAAGAAGGAAAAACAAGGATACAAAGGAAACAGTGGAAAGGGAAGTGAAAGCAAAAAAAAGAAATACATGGGCCACACGATGTCCATTGTGAGCTTATTTACTTGACATTGCTTGTTTCTATTTAAAGTAGTAAGCAGTGCAAGCCTCTGAAGTGCCAGACAGTGAATGGAGAGTACAAGACAGACAAGCATGTGACTTTTTGTTTAACTGATAATTCCAAGAAAAGAAGACAAAACAGTCTGTTATCTTATGATTGGTGAGTGCCTTATATTTAAACCTTACATATCTGGGCTATAATTCCCATTCCTCTGATACCAAAATATGGAGATTCTAACTTATAAAATGCTAAAACAACACATATTTTCCTCACACTATATCTGATGGGGGTGTGGTAACGCTGTTAACAGAATTATAATGATTCTCTTCTCAAAAAAATAGAAAAAGCCAGAAAGGTTGACCCTGATGCCTAAAATTCCCTATGCTTCAACTGAATCTGAAATCTTATCTTTCTTATGCAAGACAACCATAATGAGCTACATAAAGGATCATGGGAAGGCCTTTTGGGCAAGACAATAGTAAACTCAGCACCTGTCACAATGTCTAGCACACAACCTGCTCTCCAAACATATTCAATGAAAGGGTGAAAAAGGAGCAAGCAGATGAGAGATTGCTTCCTGCCCATCATGAGGACCTAGCACCATCACCCTCTTTTATAGGAAACTAAACCAGACTATAGAACCAAACCTCTGAAGCTTACCCAACAAAGTCTCACGACTTAACTTTGACCTTTGTGAGTGCTTTCAAAGAGGGTGTGTCATTCCATATGTGTCCCATAAAACCCTTCACAAGTTGCTTCAGGGTGTTTTTTTTTTTTTTTTTTTTTTTTTTTTTTTTTTTTTTTTTTTTTTTTTTTTTTTTATTGAACGCAACTGTGGTGACCAATGTCATCCTGAAATACAAAGTTGATGAGGTAAAAAACTCATCTACTTGTACACCTGAATAATTGCAGGTATAAGAACAATCTCTCTCTCCAACTGCTGGAGGTTTATATTTTTGATAAATAAAATTCTAGCCACTTGTGGTGGCTCCAGTGGATAGGATATGTAAAGACACAGAATGATCATGAAAAACAAATTTGTTTTATTGAACTCATGCCTATGGACCTATTTACTTTATCTATTTGCTCTAAAATTAACACCATCAATGTCTACTTAATTCAAGCTCTGAATTATGTTGTAGTACCCAGATTTTGCTCATCTATTTTCCAAATACCCAGCAGTCACAGATTGTATTAAACGCAGATGTGTAGGGGGTATATCATGGATCTTGTGGTGTTTTGAATAAAAATGAAGCTATCCTTTATTTTTTTGAAGATTTTAATTTTAATTATGTACCTGTGGGAAGGGGTTGCACATGAATGCAGTGCCCCCAGAGTCCAGAGAGGTCCATGGATCCTGTGGTGCTGGGGTCACAGGACATGTGATGTGGGTGAGCCAGTTGACATGGGTGCTGGGAACAGAACTTGGGTCTTCTACAAGAGCAGTACTGGCTCTTAACTGAAAAAACATCTCTCCAGTCCCATCTTCCTTTCTTGATTCCTCACCACCTCCAATCTTTTACTCACAGAGATCTGCCTGGCTCTGCCTCCCGAGTGCTGGGATTAAAGGCATGCACCAACACCACTGTCTGGCCATTTTCAATTTTTTTTTCAATTTTTATTTTTAAGATGGGATCTCATGTAGCCCATGAGGGCCTCAAAGTCTTCTATGTATTCAAGGATGGTTTTGGATATCTGACCTTCCTGCCTCCTCTTCCAAAGGTCTTGCTTTACAGGAATACACCAGCACATCTGATTTATGCCCTGCTGGGAATGGAAACCAGGACTTCATGGATGCTAGGCAAGCACTATACAAACCTAGCTATATCCCCAGCCTGCCTGTTCTTAAAGAAAATGAAACTTTAATTTTGGCATTCTATTTGCCTCTAGAAAATATTTTATGAGAACATAAATATTTCAGGCAGCTTCAGCTTTATTGAAACGTTCTCTAGGGAAACTTTTATTTTTGTTGTTGAAAAAACTCATATCTAAAATTAAAGTGTTACTGTATAAAGACAATGGAGCTTGTCTGACCTTTCTTGTGAGGTATTACACCCCCAACACAAAATCTTTCACAGGGTACAGAAGTGTAACAGCCCTTGGTGACTTAGCAATGTGTGTGTGGGAGAAGGAGATAAAGCCTGGCTTGCAGGTATAGGCAGTATTCTATGAATAGTCTGTGTAATGAAGCCCTGCTGTTGATGCCATGCAGATTCAAAACAGTGATTTCTAGAACACGCTTCTCATCATCAAGTAGCTACACTAGAAACACTAGCCACACCATACCTTCCTATTAACACATAATAACTGGATTAATTAGTTGGAGACTTATCTCCTTTGTGTTAACTCAGCTTATGTTGAGGACTTTCCAGAACTATGCAATGACGGATGAGTCAATGTGTGGTGATCACACACTGAAGAATGAGCAAGAAATCCAATATCACAATAGGAAATAACAGAACATAATACATGTTAACCAAGTTATTAGTATAAATGCTTCAGCTCACAGTAAACTAAGTACAAAATAGTTTAAACTTTAAAAGTGACAAATGGGACTGACTACTCAGAGTAGAAAGTGCTGAAAGAGAGGTGTAGACTGTATACTAGGAGTTATGTATCCCAAGTGGGCCTTGAACTATCTATTAGAGAAACAGAATTATGCAATTATGATCCTTCTGCCTGCAATTCTTCAGTGCTGGGGTTACAGGCTTGCACCTCTAGGTTGAGTTTTTATACAGTGCTGGAGGCTCACCCAAGTTCCTTTGCATGCCAGCCAAGCAGTTACCAACTGAGCTCCTATCCTGGATTGCAGTTAATATATACCAAACACTTTTCTTTCCTATATAAGACATTGACAGATGAAACACAAACACTTCAAAGCCCACTTCAGATATGACTACCTCTCTGAATCCTTTCTTAACTCTCACATTGTATGTATCTCTAAGGAAAAGTAATCTATCTGTCCTTTGTACACACCAATAATTCTTAATTCTTAACAAAAAACATAACACCAGAATCACATCCAGTAATTACTGCATACTTACTAGGAACATCAAATAAGAATACATCTTGTTTTATCTTAGAAAATAAATCATTATATCAAATGAATAATTTGATCTAAACAGTTATAAGGAAACACAACACAGTAGACTGTTTTCTGCTTGATGCATGGATTACTGAAGTGTTGAAAGGAGCAGAGGAGGCCCACAACACAGTGCTGGACTACACAACTTTTTTTTTTCAGCAATTAGTATACTACTGTTACAGGATAACAGAAGAGTGGCATTTATCTTATATTTCTTCCATTCATGTGTAGTAGCAAGTGATTATTTTTTTCTATAAAGTAGTGGTAAACTTCTATGCTTCAATAAATGGCAAAGTAAGCGAAAAAAGAAAAGCACATCATATATTATGTTGAAAGACAAAAGCAGTGGCTTTGTAGAACCAGCTATTCATTTTTTTCTTTCTTTTTCTTTCTTTCAACTGATGTGTGTCAAGCTGGTGTAAAAGGGGTGAACTGAACATCTGGACCAAAACGAAAGCATTTAACATTTCCGAGCAATTCAGAGGCATGGATGATTTATGGTGCTATTCTTAGATTTTTATCATGTATCTTTTCACTTTATGAAATGTGGACAGGCACATAAACCTGGTGACACTTCCTGGTATAAAAACAGTGATTGAAGGCCGATAAAGAAGAAAGAAAAGAGGAGTCATTTGAGTCTGGAGATGTTCAGAACAGGGTATGATCCCAAGAAGATGAGTTGAATTCTGTGCCAGCCACTGTGCCTTTGAGATATTGGCAGGGGCTTTGTGTTCAGGCAATCACCTGCCTTCTGCCTCTATAGGAAGTGCCAAGTAGGACATATAACCTAACTGATATAACTAGGTGGCCTTTTTTTTTTTTCACTACCGACACTGAGGCCATCATACTATTGAGTATTGAAAGGCCCTGGAGAGAATAAGGCTACTGTAATATCCTTTCAATCTTCAAAATGAGTCACCTCTTTCAGTTTTAGAAAAAGAGGAACCAAAAAATGGAAGGAAGTGAGGGAGGAAAGAAGGAAGGAATAACAAAGGAATAAAGATAGGTAGGACAAAAAACATAAAAGGAGTGATAATAGCTTGACTGTAACGTAGCCAGGAAGATAGACACTGCATGACATTTTGGCAAGGTTTAAATTTGTTTGCTGATCTCTTCTATAACATACACTCTGAGTAAGACAAAAAATATTACAGAAAGTATCTGTAGGTAGCAATTTCTATTGAACTGGAAAGTTTTCCATATATTTAAAAGGACTGGAAAGTGTCCATCATCACCAACTAGTTAACTCACTTAAAAATTGATACCCAATCTCATAAAATCTTTCCAGATAGGAGAATATCTGAGTAATGACTTTTAAAGACAGGCCATCCTATGTCTATTACCAGGTGAGCCTTCATTTTTAAGGCATATTGTTCAATACAACTCTTGTCAGTGCCTTGTGAACTTGAGAAAAGAAAGAGGACTAGATTATAACATAAAATATTACATTATATCTAAATATAGGACAACTGTTTTGGAAAAGTCACTTATCTTTTTCTCACTTATTTAATCAATATTTCAACTGTTGTCACTCAATTAGTATTGCAGGACATGAAGAATACAATCTTTCATTTCTTCATTAAATAAAAATTTAAAGACTCGTTCATATTTTCTGCATTTATGATAGTTTTGGCATTTAAGACTTTTTAATTTCCTCATGATAAGTTGTGTTTAATGACTAAATATAAATATTTTATAGCTTCTAATAATAACTTGTCATTGGAAATAGAGTCTTGCTCTCTCCAGTGTGTCCTGCTATGGTACTAGGGACATTAGGAATGTGTGATATCTCAGTTTCACATGCTGAGCAGAGACACAATCTGAGTGACTATTTATTTAATACCTCCTCCATGAAGCCTTCCTGGTGATTATAAATTATGCCCTACATGATCTGAAGATATAGGTGGCATTTTTAAGCTGCATGCTTGATAAGAACATTGAATGGGAGAAAAACAGGAATGCTGTGGAATGTTGTTCTGTATGCTGTGAATATGTATTGTTCTGATTGGTTGATAAATAAAGTTCTTTGGCCAATGGTGAGGCAGAATAAGGTTAGGCAGGACATTCCAACTAGAGAGAGAGGAAGGAGAAAGGCTGAGTCAGGAGACGCCAGCCCGCCATCCAGGGAGCAGCATGTAATGGCACATAGGTAAAGCCATGGAACATGTGGCAACATATAGATTAACAGAAATAGGCTGAGTTTAAGTGTAAGAGCTAGTCAGTAGTAGGCCTGAGATAATGGCAGAGTAGTTTTAATTAATATTTAATTAATAAGCCTGTGTGTGTTTACTTGGGTCTGAGTGGCTGCAGACCATGGGGCCTCAGGAGCCAGATAGGATCAGGAAAACTTTCAGCAACACAGGAGTAACTCTTCTCTCTAGTTAGTACAGTGAAACTGCATAAGAACATGGGCATGAGCTTGGGAATATTTTGATTTTAGAGGAATTAGCTGACTTCCAGCACTGACCACCTGTCTTATCTCAAGCTTCATTTTGGATATAGTGATTAGTACACCTTTGAGATCTACACAAATCCATTCATTTTCTGAGGTGTAGACAGTCAGCTGTAAAAGTTTTTTTCTTTAAAGAAACAAAACAAAACAAAAACAAAAAACCAAAGTAAGTAAGAGCGCCCCCTTTCTGAAAATTGATGTTCCCTTGCTCAGTGGAAAGGTACTTGAATTATTAATTCCTTTCTTCAGAGCATCTAAAACAAAACTCCTCGATTGTTCATGCCATGTACTCTAGAGAAAAAACGTTCTCCTAATCATAGCAAAGAAATCACTATTATTGATTAAAATGTCATTTAAGTCAGAGATCAGGAACCCCCCAAAAGATCATTTTTGCTTTTCAAATTAACCATGGAAAGTTTAAACTGTAAGTGAAATGCCATTCTGTGCTGGTGCACGGATTTCCAATAATAGTACCTACTTTATAGTGGTTCAAAAACATTGCCTTAATGAGGTTGACCTTTAAAGAGCTTTTCTGCAACTCAAATTCTTTAAAATGCTTCTATGTGCTACATTCTCATGCAATCTATCTGCCCAAATATGATTACAAAGGCTCTAAGGCCACAACTTAAATGTTTGTTTTAGGCACCAGACATAACTTATGTAACTACTATCAAACACTGAAGTCCAGTCTAGGTACCACTAAGAGATTTTAAAGTTTGATCATATAATTATACTGGTTGGCAGTTTTCCTAATACCAAAATTTGGATTATTGTGTGGAGTTGAAAAGTGGACTAAAATCAGAACTTGCACCAAATTTTCAAGTAAGCACCTGGTAATGTGTGTATTTTTTTTAAAGCAATTAGCATGTAATCCATTAATCCATACCTGGGGCTGGAAAGGGAGACAGCTCACTTGGTAAAGGGATGGGTGTACAAGCATGGGAACCTAAGCTAGGATCCACAGTACCCATGATAAAGACATAGATAAGAGTATGATCCTACAGCCCTAGCTTTGGAGAGGCAGGAACAGGTCCACACCCAGAACCAGAAGGCCAGTCACTGAAGATGATCAGTGAGCTAGGTTCAGTGAGAGAACATGTCTCAAAGAAGCAAGATACCCCATGTCCACCTCTGGCCTCCATGTGCACTCACACACAGCAGTATGTACATAGTGCTGGTTAATTTTTGTCATTTTGATAAAAATGTAAATGTATCTGGGAAGAAGGAATCTCAACTGAGAAATTGCTTCCATCAGACTGGCCTATGGGCATGTCTATGGGGGCCTTTTCTTGATTGCTATTTGTTGTTAGTAGGCTCAGCCCACTGTAGTCAGTGCCATCCTTGTGCATGTAGACTTGAGTTTTATAAGAAAGATAGCTGAGCAAGCCAGGGGAATCATGCCAGTAGGCAGCATTCCTCTTTGGTATCTGCTTCAGTACTTGCCTCCAGTCCCTGCCTTGAGTTATTGCCTTAGCTTCTCTGGATGATAGACTCTAATCTGTAAGCTAATATAGGCCCTGCCATTTCCAAGTTGTTTTAAGTCAAAGTGTTTCTCACTGCAACAGAAACAAAACTAATTATACATATGCATACATACATACACACAAATATATACACACACAAACACACACAACATCTATGTGTCTATGTCTATCTGTGGTTTCCAGTATTTAAAGCCTACGTCTATGTATTTTATTCTGGTAATAGTCTTGCAATTATAGTCCTTTCTACTAGAAATGAATGATAGACTCAGGCAGAGCAATTATATCCTTCATCTGAAAATCTTAACTAGCCTTTAACCTTAGGGAGTGAAACTGTCCTTGACTTACATGGAGCCAAAGTCACAGCTCCCCTGAGATTCACTAAAGAACATTGCTTCCTGAGTCTGTCAACACTGGAAGAACATTTGAGATGAACTAATCAGCCACCCGTTTTCATAACTTAACGATTGAGAAGACTAGAAAATAAAGTTACTAGCTGGGCGGTGGTGGCACATGCCTTTGATCCCAGCACTCGGGAGGCAGAGGCAGGTGGATCTTTGTGAGTTTGAGGCCAGCCTGGACTATGAGTTCCAGGAAAGGCACAAAGCTACACAGAAAAATCCTATCTTGAAAAACAAAACAAAACAAAACAAAAAGAAAAAAGAAAAAAGAAAAAGAAAATACAGTTACTTTGCCACAGAAAAATATGTCCAAGCCTACTTGATGCTCAACTGCACATCTGGTTGCCCCTCCATTGCTCTTTTCACTACCTTCTGTCTCTTTTTCATACCAGATTTGAAAAAACACAGTCTGTTCAGGCTCTAAAAGCCAACTGACTAGCATTGATGACAATGAGTATTATTTGGAAATATTTATTTCCTTGAAAATTGATGCTCTTCAAAAGACACAATGAATCAGCAGTTGGTGTTAAATCAAAAGCTGGTCCCTAATTAGGAGTTTCTTTAAGGCTAGTATACTCCCCACATAGGTATAAATAAATTATCGCCTTTTACACTGAACCTGTTACATCCTATACTAAACAAAGAACACCAAACGTCACTTATTTTATTGTCCTCCAGATGCTGCATCCTATCACATACATCCAGCAACCACATTCAGTCTTCATGGAGATAAATCACCAATAAACAAACAAACAAAAAAAAAGTATTATCAAACCTCTTCACACAATTACCTTATTTTCCTGTTCTTTACGTTAAAATTCATTTATGATTTCCTTTATAATACTAGTGTGGTCTTTTACACTTTAATTCTCCAAAGCATATGTCCTCAATAAAAATAAATAAATAAACAAGGCTATTGCAAGTACTTGTCATTACCCCACCCCCAGGGTATAACAAAAGATTATTCTTAGAATGATCATATTTATGTAACTTCCATAAGTGCTTATTACCACAGCTTGTATCCTCATTTATATGAAAACCATAATGATTGTTTATTTAAATGAGATGAAAGCATTCTTATCTAAACCAAACAGCACTACACAATCAGATGGTGGTTTTAATTTCTCCACTGAAAATATATTTGTACACTCATAGAGCATGGCCAACTGCTGCATTGTAAATACTGCAGCTACATACATTTGATATTTCAGCTTATTTCCCTATCATCACCTGCCAAAGAAAATAATTTAACGGGAATCCGTCAACATTAGTAGAGCTATGAATTTCTAGCAGGACTAGCAACAAATTTTTGAAACTCCTTTAAACATTAAATTTTCAAGTCTTTTTGTTGATTCATTAAATGGATATGTTGAGAATATTTTGTATCTATGATTGATTAATATGTTCAAGGCACTGGAAAACTGTAATTAATAGAAATACAACAGCATTGAATGCTAGGGATCTAGCTCAGATAGTACAATTCTTGTGTAGCCTTCACAAAGCCATAAGTTCCATCCCCAGCATTACATAAAACTAGGTATGATGGCACACACATATAATCTTATTATTTGGGAGGAAAATGACAGAATATCAGGAGTTCATGGTAACCCTTGGCTGCATAACAAGTTTGAGACCAGCTTGAGTTATCTGAGAACCATGTTAAACAACTATGCACACACCCACAGCACACACGAAATTGTCATTTATTAAACAAGCACATTTTAAGAACTTACTAAATGAAGGTATGATTTTAAACACTTAAATCACATTGCATATAGACAACCAATGTTCCATGATGGCATGACAGTTGCAATAACTATAAGAAAAAAAAGAGAGAATTAAATTTAACTCCCAAATTAAAATTTGGCAAAAGGAAATAGAATATCCAAGACATCAGAGGTATGGTTGTAATTTTAAGGAAGGTGTTGAAAACAAGCTTAATTCAAAATATTCTGAGATGACTTTAAAAAGATATCTGTTTTCAAGTATTATGAAAGAGAACTTCAAAAGGCCTGCAGAGATGTGTAACCCATAAAAGAATGTTCAATGTTTTTGCCCCAAGTGGCATGAAACACTAATCATCAAGGTAAACTCAAATGTCCATCTATTCTGATAAGAGGGACCATGCAATAGGTCCCTGAGTTATAAAGACTAGAAAGGTCAGAATGAACCACAGGGGTTCATTAGTTTCTTCCACACACACAGTATCCAGGATGCAAAGGATATCAGTCACCACTCTACTTTCTCCCTTTTCCACCTCAAAATTACCCCAAAACAGAAAGAGACATTTTTTTAATTTGAATTTACACTAAGTCCAAATTTGAAACCATAGAGTCAGAAACTAATGTAATAACTTTACAATATTGATGTAAAGCTTTTGAACTTTGATGGAGCTTTGAAGGTACTGGGAATAGCACATGATGTTACTTCAAGTTTGGTTCAGTCTTCAAACTGCAAGTGTGATCCTCTACAGAATGAAATATGTAGAGGATGAAGAAACTAACTTGAAAAGATTATGGTTTTCAATTTCTCAAACACCATGGTTGAGAAAAATAAGGATACACACATAAAATTCTGTAAGTCATCAGCAATATTAATCAGTAAAGAAGATCACTCATTCACTTGGCACATATCAAGAGTCAAATTGTATCTGTCTTCGAGGTTACTGCCATGTGCACACTAAGAGAACCATTCCATAAGCTGAAAACCTAGTTTCTCTCATGAAAACCACGCAAGTGTGTTTGAATCAAATCTTCTCATTAAGCGGATTTCCTCCCAGTCTTGTCAGATCAAACAGGCATAAAAACAGTAGGGAATATTTTAATTCTCTGTTACCTCTGGGTGACAAACGGGGATCATTGCACTCTTGGGTGTAACTATATTGGACTCTTGAATATGAAAACTGTAACCAAGTTTATTTCATAAGTCATTTTGTGGCCATTGTTTGATTTGGGGCCAATGAAAGAATCATAGTTATGAAATGGCTCTTTTATGGTATAATATCATTATTTCTTTTGTCAAAAAAATTAATGGATTTAAACATTCCACATAGTGACTAACACAGGCCTTGCATTATGCGGTTTTAAAAATTAAAGATCAGATAGGTATTTAATGACAGGTATTTTTTTCCAGATCGCCTTTATTTATTATTTATTTGTTTTTTTATTTTTTTATTTTTTTATTCATTTTACATACCAACCACAGATCCCCCTCTCATCCCTCCTCCCACTCTGAGAAACTAATCTCTTCTGTGGCCTCAGGGTGTGAATCCTGTTACACATTTTAATAATGGCAAAAAGAACACAGTGTCAAAATAATGTTGTTGACACATGACAACTTGTGAGGTGTCTCACTTGCTCCCCACCATGTATTAAGGATATATACACCCATTTCCTTTCAGAAGATAGATTTCTTCCATAGACACCCCCCCGCCAAACACATCCTGCCTTAGTCATATCTGGATCATCTATAAAATGCCAATACATGAAATACTCTGTTATTTGGACACTAACTGCCAGAAAATTGTTCATCTTTAGTACAGATGTGATTTTCATTTTAAAACTATGAGGCCTTGGTCCTTAAGTTTGTAGATGTGGAATAGGTTGATATTGAGGGTTGGTCACATGTTTGAGAACTACAGCACCTATTGGTAAAGCTGTGCAATTTGGTTTCAGCCATTTCCCAGTCTCTTTGGAAATAAAATGTGAGAAGCTGATTAATGATATGGATAATTGTATCTAGTATCAAAGCATACTAATAGTATAAATAGCCCCAGACATTCCCAAGAGGGATCTCTCATCTTATTTAACAATAAGTTAAATAAGTCTAAACCACCAGTCTATTAAGGTAGATAAAAAAAAGGAGGCTGGTTCTAAATCAATGCAATTATTATTTCTCCTTTCCTTTGCAATGAATTATTTCTAACATTAAATGCAAAGAAAGACTCTGCCTCAGAGAGACGCCTTTGCCATCTAGAACACATATATTTCCAATTTCCTAGCAAGAGGAAAGGACATCAGATTTCTAGCATAGTGTCAATGTTCTGCTGTATGATGTCAAGTCCTGAGGATAAACACCACTATGTATTCCAAACTACTGGTTATTGAAAATGGTACTGATTCCAAGATACTTCCTTAATGGCATCAAGCTCCTACCTGTGCTTGTAATAGCCTATGCTTCCTTGGGGAGGATTCACGTTGAAACAGTACCTGTCATTTACACTTGGATGGGATACAGAACACTGACAAATAATATTGGCTTTGATTTTTCTTAAATGAAGGCAAAAGGAACTATATGGCTAGAAGAGTGAAAGGATGATGCCAATCTTAGTTGTATTATGAACAGGTAATTAGAATGCTAGTTCTCCAGATTCTTAAGGAATGGAGAAAAAGTCAAGGGTTTCAATCCAACAAATCACCGTTTTAATTTACATGTTCCTGTGCTTTGACTTTTGGCTTAGTTCTACACACAGGCAAATGTTAAATTCACCATTCAGTTTTACATCATCCTATCTCTCTGTACTCCTTTATAATGCTCTAGGTGTGACTGCATGTCAACCAAAGAAGACACTGTTCTCATATTTTATACTTGAAACTTTGTACTTCAAAAATGCTAGAGTGGTTTCTTAAAACAGCTGGGGTTTTTAGAAACTTTCAGTTCAGTTCAATTAATTGCTTTTCTTATCAATTAAAGAACTGTGAAGAAGTCAGCATTTCATATTTTATATGTAACGTACCATTCACAATATCTAAAAACCTATTAATACAAAAACAGTTCCATAATTTTTTGGCCCAAAAATGTCTTGGAAATATAGGTAACCTATTCAGGAGCTCCAATGTATTTGAAGGTGTTAAAATAAATTTCAGAAGAACTTAGAGTAGATATGGATAGAGAAACTCCAGCTCAAGAAAAGGACTGCTTTGGAGTTCATTCAAATGACTGATGCATCTGACTATGCACCTCTACACACATAAATTCAAAGTAACTGAGAAGAATGGGATGAGTTTTAATATGGAACATATCAAAAAGAGAATGTATGAGAGCTAAACTGTATATTTTAAAGCCAGAAAATCAGCAAGAGAATTCTTGCTTAAATAAATCTAGATGCAGTGTTCAATGCTAAAGGAACTGTACTTATAGACCTGTGGCAAAATTGAATGATATTCAGTAGAGCCAAGAGGTTAAAAGTCAAATATTCTTTCTAAACCTTTTTCGTGGCTGTAGGGAGGAATATTTTCAATGGATTTTTCTCCTCATGTTAAAAAAAAGGAAGTAAGAATTAGCTTAAAGCCCTTCCAATGGAAAAATGGTCAACACCTACTACTAAACATTATGACTACAAGCATCATTTTTATATTTACAGGGGTTGTTTGTTTTCCTTTCTGCACAAATTATCTAAGAACCTGACTAGAAAGTGGTTCATTTACATTTTCAAATATAGCATGGCCAATTTCCCTTTTCCTATTTTAATGGAAAATGTTAAAAAACAAATTATACGTTTTGCATGTTTCATTCAAGAGACATTCCCCAAGAATAATAGAGTAACCTTCAGCAATCCATAATGTCTTTCTCTTTTTCAGATCAGTTTGATTTTGTACTTCTATTTCTTTCATTTTATTTTAACACCAGAAACTGCTTTTTTGCATGGCATAGTATTATATATAAACTCTAGAATCTTCTTGGATGTGATGAGAAATCATATTGTAGAGGTACCTGGGCCTTTTGAAAGAACAGATTTCAAAGAGAGAAATACCTGTGTGAATGTTTTCTCTTTTTTCTCTTCTGATTTTCCCTTTTAGTGTCCCATTGACAATAACAAGTAAAATAGAATTTGCAAATATAGACTGGATTTGGATGACATTCTGCATCACAAAGATTCGTCTGGGTCTAGGAAGCAATGGCAAGCCTGGTATTGCAATGATTAGGTAGGGAAGCTGAGGAAAGGTCAGGGATTATGCTGTCAAGACTGGGCTCTTCACTTGAGAGAGCAGGAGACACTTTTATCCATATGCAATGTTGAAGGAATGTGCTTTAGGATGATAAGTCCTAGAATCTATTAGAGAAAATCACAAAAAAGAAAATGATGACTGCCATCACTTGGCATTGATGAAGAAAACAGAGATGCCAAACATACATATTACTTGTACTTACTGTAATGTATTCATATCCTGTTGAGGTATTTTGTGCAATTACAAAATCATATTAAAATAATTATATAGGAACTTTCAAAATTAAAAAAATTAAAAGTATGTTCCATCAACAAGTAAAATATGTACAATGTATAAGACATTGTAGTCCAACTTTCTTATCACCCAAGGGCAAATAAATACTTTGGAATAAAAAGTCAACATTACAAAGTTAAGCTAGGTCATTATCATTTTATGGACAAGGCAAACAGCATATTTGAGGTAGAACAAAAAAATGTAGACAAATTAAGTTGTAAGACTTGGTATTGTCATGGCAATGGCTAGATTCACCAAGGAGAATTTTCTTCTTAAAAATACTTACAATAGGATTTTTTCACTTAGTTTTGTTGGAGTCACTAATAGATGCTTTCAATTACTAAGAAACCAGGATACACAGGATAAAGTTGTGCTTCGTTTCTCTTTTTCTTGTGACTTCCAGAATACAATGCAAGATCATACTAACTGACTTCATTTGCTTTCTAACCAAAGCCTACAATCTATTTAAATGTCCTCCAGGGACTAGAAGATCTAAAATAAATAGAATGTCAAAAACAAACAAACAAAAAGCCAGAGTATTATTTTTCAACGGTCTAACCTTTGCTAACTTCCAACTGTTAGGGAAGGAGAAAATGGATTGCTATTGCTTTCAAAGATTCTGTTTAAAGCTCATTCTCTGTCATACCAGCACACAGATTAAAAAAAAAATAAAGCTAAACAGCATGTGCAGCACCCATAGTGATGAACATGAACCACAGTATTTAACAACTTAGTGGATCTCCAACACAGTACAAGTACTTTTATGAATATCCCTAAGCCATTCTTAGCAAATTCCAAAGACAGTCTCAAAACATCAAATATTTGAAATGTATTGCCACCTTGTTTCAGAACTACATTTAAAACCCAGGGTTTCTTACTTTCAAGCTTAATTTTATTGAAATGTACAACACTGCCTCCAAAATCAAACTCCCAAATAAACAAAGTTAAGGAGTCACATTGAAATATTATAACACTATAGCCAAGAAAAGCCTTGGCTCATAGATGGCTGGAACATTAAGTTGCTTCATCTGTTATAAATATTCCATTCTTCAATGATCATTAAGAAGCAATCATATAACTGAAATATGCAATACACATTATTTATTTTCTATTTGTAGGAAATCACCTACATTAAAGCTATAGATTATGCATTACCATACTATTTATTGTTTCAGTCTTTGGAAGAATTACCACTTTCTGTGCTTTATGAAGCTTGCTATCAATACCACCTCGAAGATGACTTTAAATTATACACAAAGCACTCAGAAGATCATGCTGACCAGTTACTTTCCATTTCCATGTAAGTATATAAAAAGATGAAAGATATTAGATTTTAGTAATTTGGGGACCCAGAATTGGGGTGCAATGAAATAAAAAAAATACAGGAATCAAATTTGGATCCACAGTGGAACACCTTAGAATTACTGACCCAAACATTTAGATAGAGTTTTTGTGTGTAATAAATAGGAGCCAAAATAATGTCTAACTCACATGGATATTATTTAAAAAAAACCATGATGTTAATATTCTATCTCTTGAATTTTTTATAGTGAAAGGTGTAGACTTCAGGGACAGACAGATCAATTTCCATCACATAAACAGTAATTACCATCAGTACATCCTTAAGCTACAGGGTCCTGCATAAATGCTAAAGGCTGGATTGCTAGTCTTCCTAAGAAAAATAACACCTTCCTCAGGAGTAGAGTATAGGCCTCAGAGAGCCTAGTAAAAGACTGAGGAAACAAGCAGTATGATCTTTCATATGTTACATAAGAGGTATTGAAAGAATTTTAGCCCACACTTGCCATAAACACTTTATGATACTTTATCATATGATGACATTTTATGATACTTTATCATATGCTAACTAAACTGCTTCTTCACTAAGGGAGAGGAGAAAAATAGGGGTACCTGGGTGTTTTTACATAACACCCATGTGTTATGTAAAATCAGCCACATCTTGAATGGTTCAAATTGAGACATTCACAATAGTCTCATCACTAAAGAACTACCTACCATAAGTTCTTCTAAAGAAATTCATTATGTAGTATTGACTAGTGATTTTCCTTAGGCTTTAAGTGTTAAGTTTACTAAAGTTATTTTTCTGCTTGAAAGTCTTATTTCGGGCATAAATTTAGAAGCTCTTTACATGGCTTTCCAGGACCTTTGCTAGATATGAGTTTTGCTTAATTTTCAAGGTACTTTCAGTATTAACCCATAGTTGTATTCTGATATGGTTTAAATCTTAAATGTTCTTCAAAACCAATGTTCACATATGGGGTCTTTGGGAGGTGGCAAGACCACTGGTGCTCTGTCCTCATCATTGAATTTATACATGGGTGGAGTCATAACTTAATGTGACATGGTGGCACAATAGCATCTTTGGTGAGTGGAGCCCAGAGGACATGACTCACGAGCAGGGTGTCCTTGAAGGCCTTCCTCACAGTCTCTGTGTGTTTTGTCAATAATTTTTTTTCTAATATGTGCTCTCCATTCTAATTTTCTGTCTCATCACAGATCAAGAAACAATGGAGCAAGTACCCATGGGCCCAAAATATCTTTTTCTCCATAAGCTATTTTTCTTATGAATTTTGTTACAGCAAGAGAAAGCAAAGACCGTTCCTTATAATTCTTTAACATATTCTTGGTTTTTTTTAAGTGTTTAAAGAAATTAGTATTAAGAATTAAGATTAAAACCAAGGACAGAGAGGGCAAAGCCTTGCTCAACCAGCTTAAACTTTCTAAAATACTACTATTTTTACTTAAACAACTACATTTTGGTTGGGACAGAAAAGTGTTCAGACAATGAAATATGAAATCCCATACATGCTCATACTCATTAAGACCAACACAGTACACACATGGACACAGACAAGGTCTCGCGGTGTATCCCTGACTGGCCATGAACTTGCTATACAGTCTAGGCTGGCCTTGAACTCTCAGGGCCCTGCCTGCCTTTTGCCTCCCAGTGATGGGATCAAAGGTGCGTGCCACCACACTAGACCAAAGTTTCTATGGTATAAAGAAGCTTACGGCGTGACTATAATGTTTGAGTGTGTGTACCAGTGCATGTGTGAATGAATGAGTGTGCAGATTCCAACTATGTGTTCAAGTGTGTGAGTGCATGTTGCTTCTTTTGCAATGTTTTAGATTTTAAATAGTTAGGCTACAGTGTTTTCTGCTTAAGACTCATTGAAGTGGAACTGGGCAGACATTTCCTTTCATGCGACACAGGGCTGGTCCTCTGGCTTCAGTCATGGACGCTAGTGACAGGCACTTCAGTTCCTTCTTCGCAGTCAGTTCATCGGGTTGTACGAGCAGTCGGGGGGATCAGAGCAACCTGGCTCAGTCTCCTTTCTCCCCACACGTATCACCCCATCTCTCCAGAATCCCTGGGGGTCCGTTGCCTTTTCCTGTTGGCTCTCCTGTGGGAAGCAACCAATCTCGGTCTGGTCCGATTTCCCCTGCAAGTATTCCAGGCAGCCAGATGCCTCCCCAACCACCTGGGAGCCAGTCAGAATCCAGTTCCCATCCTGCCTTGAGCCAGTCACCAATGCCACAGGAAAGAGGTTTTATGGCAGGTACACAGAGACACCCTCAGATGTCTCAGTACGGACCTCAGCAGGCAGGACATCCATGTCACTTCACCCTTCTCCTGGGGGCCAGATGCATCCTGGAATCAGTAACTTTCAGCAGAGTAACTCAAATGGCACTAACGGTCCACAAATGAGACAATATGAACCCCAAGGCAACTACTCCAGAACTCCAACGTACAGTGGTGTACCCAGTGCAAGCTACAGCGGCTTAGGGCCCTGTATGAGTATCAATGCCAACAACCAGATGCATGGACAAGGGCCAGCCCAGCCATGTGGTGCTATGGCCCTGGGACGGATGCCTTCAGCTGGGATGAAGAGCAGACTGTTCCCTGGAAACATGAGCAGCGTCACCCCCAGTTCTCCTGGCATGTCTCAGCAGGGAGGGCCAGGAATGGGCCCACCCATGCCCACTGTCAACTGTAAGGCCCAGGAAGCCACTGCAGCTGTGATACAGCCTGTGATAAGCAGGTTTGTCTCTGAGACAGGTCGGGCTGTGTGCCCACGTGACCAACACCAACCTGCCCTTTCCTGTAGTAGTCAAGAGCTGCAGTGTTTGTCTTTACATGGGAGGCAAGGTCAGAGAGATGACGGACTGAGGTTTCTGACCCACCAAGGAAGGAACACATTCTTGTTTATTGCTCTTGCTTGGTTTAGAATGTTTGCTTGACCTGACCAACTCTTACTCACTTACTTTTCTATATAAATATAAAATTGTACAGACTTCCCATAAAAATATTGAAATCATAGACATACTATGAATTATTCAATTATTTAAAATCCATCTTAAATCCCATGAAATTACAGATTGAATAAGAAAAATGTTTACACTTGAAATATTTTCTTGGACCTCCAGTATCTACCAACAAGGTCTGTGGTCAATAAACATTTACTGAAATGGCCAATGCTATTGCTCTGCACTATAAAATTATAAAGTATGTATATGGTGATTTTAGGTAAAATAAATAGTTTATAAGACATTTAACTTATTTTTTTAAATAATAGAGAATATAATGTCTTTGATAATAATTCAGCTCTTATTCCAACAAAGTGGCATGAAAACATTATTAAATTACCATTTAATAATGTGTGCTAAGGCATAGACAAATATAACAAAATCACAGAATGAATTTAGGATATAGTGTAGAATAAGGATGCTCTAATTTGACCCTTGATATTTTGAGGCAAAAGCCTGTTGTGAAGGCTAGTTTCTCCATTGCAGGGGGATAAGCAATATGCTGGTCCCTGCCTACTACATACAAATAACAGGTACCCCTAGGTTTGCTAACTGAACTTGTCTCTAGAAATCATTAAATGTCTCCTGTGGGACTAAAAAGTTTCAAAGCACTCATTTTCAGTCAGTTCTAAGATAGACAGGCCTATGTTAGTAGGAAAGTGAGACAATAAAATATCATCAAATGTAAAGGATAAGTTTTCTCTTTACAAGGTCATTGTTGAGGCTACCCCATAGCAAATATAAGACTCACTATCTACCTAAATTATGAGTTGCCTAGACAAAGCAATGACACAAACATCTCATTACACCCAGATAATGCCTCAATGGGCATGATATCAGCATCCTATGTCAGAGAGACATCTAAACTATATACTGTTGTATGATATTTTGTTTTGTTCTTACAAGTAAAGCATGCCTGGAGGTCAGAGGGTAGAGCTAGCCACTAGTTAACCATTGAGGCCAGGCGATGGTGGCTCACACCCTAAATCCCAGCACTTGGGAGGCTTATGCCTTTAATCCTAGCACAATCAGGAGGTGGAGACAGGACTTTAAGGGCAGTGGAGACAGGATCTCAGCACCCTTTTGAACTGAGGATCTGGAGAGGCAAAAAGTCACTAGGGGCTGCTCCTTTGCTTCTCTGATCTTTCAGGTTATTACCCTGATATGACTGCTGCTTTTTATGGGTAAGAATAATTAGGATCATGCTTCAATGTACCAATCATTGATGAAAGGTAAAAATCTGCTCCTTAAGTTAGCTTCCAATATTATATAATACTGTATTCACATTTTATTGAATAAACATAAAATACCAAAATACTGGGAAAATGTCAGTATTTTTTATTTCAAAAAAAAAAAGTAGATTTGTCTAGGAAAGAAAAAAATAACACTGAAGATTATAGAAATCTATTAACTGAAGAGCAATAGAAAAAAAATAATGCTTAAAAAGAACACAAAATCATCCTGTTTTCCTGCTCATATTGACCCTGTCTTTGGAAGTACCTGAAGAGAAGAAATTGTGTTTTACCATTTCAGCTCTTCACCACCCTCTTCCAGTCCTCTCTTGTAATATCGTCAATGTACTCCATGCTCCAAATAGTGCTGGTCTCATCACAATACATAATAATGATCTGTTCTTATAATATATCACTCTGTATTGACCATTAATTCCTTTTTCTGCCGAGTCTATGTATAAAAATATATTTAACACTACTTGGCATTTAGTAGGAACTCTAAAACAATGGATTAGGAGGTAAGTAAATGGAAATGAAAAATTCAATATATATGGTTTAAATGCAGAATGTATTAGTTTTAGTGTATCCCAGGTATAAGGTAGAAATAATGATTTGTTATAAATCATACTACTGAACCTCATTAAGATTTAAATAACTTCTGCTGGGAACCAATGTTATCTGTAAGACATGTACTATCAGTTCCACAGAGGATCTCCTAAGTAAATAGTAGAGTCTTTGACCCTACACATGACATTATACATTGTAACTGTCTAATAGTCATGCTTGGTTCTCTCCAACTTCAGTGAACCTACCTATGAAAATTCTATCAACTCTATCTGTAAATTCACATCCAGCTAATTAAATGGTACAGACCTGACTGATGTATCAGTGTGGCATCAGATCTCCCAAAGTCACCATTTCTTTATATCAGAGGATGGTCACAGCTGAATAAAATCTGCAAATACATTTCTGTAATTCATTTGGAAGATGATTATTTTACCATGACAAGGAAAAAGGCCCAGAATATCCAGTGATTTGCTACAAATGTGACATTTACAAATTTAAGTCTATCCATGGTGCTTCTCTCCAAATGGAAACCTGGGAGTTCTGTTTTTAGACCCTCAAGCTATTATAAAAGAGACTACCATATACTTTTACATATATTCTGTATGATGACACAAGTCATCATTCTTTATTTATTTTAAATTTCTGTGCATGCACATAAGCTTGTGTATAGGTATGTGTAACAGAAGCTAGAGGTCACCCCAGGTGTTGTTTCTAGAAGTAATTCTTCCTAGTTCTGTGTTGTTGTTCTGTTTTTTTTGTTTGTTGTGTTTTTGAAACATTGGCCTGGATATTACCAAATAGACTATTCTGGCTCTCAGTGAGCTCTATATATCCAGTGCTGGGATTATGAGTGAGTACCATCACACCTGTTTCGTTCACATAGGATATAGGGATTGAACTCAAGTCCTCATGCTTTTGCAGAAAGCATTTTACTATCATGAGTGATACACTTTTATAAAAATATCTTTTCCATTGTAAGAGACTGGAATTTTTGCTAGACTTCACAGCTAAGTTAAAATACACCTTGAGGCCACTGAAAACTAAAGAATAATATTCTGCTATTAACTCTACCTAGTTATTTAACCTACATTTATAAGAACAATGTAACAGTCAACCTTGGTTTTCTATATAATTAGCTTTCACAACCTAAGCCAATGCACAGTTGTAATCTCAAATCATGTTCCCTTTCATGGCCCTATCCCAGAGAGCAATGCTTCTGTGCATGTATGTGTTATGACAATTATATATTTTTTTTTTTTTTTTTTTTTTTTTGGTTTTTCGAGACAGGGTTTCTCTGTGTAGCTTTGCGCCTTTCCTGGAACTCACTTGGTAGCCCAGGCTGGCCTCGAACTCACAGAGATCCGCCTGGCTCTGCCTCCCGAGTGCTGGGATTAAAGGCGTGCGCCACCAACGCCCGGCAATTATATTTTTTAAAAATGGCAAACAGGTGGAAAGTGACCTTATACAACAAATACCTAACATAAATGTTGAAGACAACATACTGATATTGCTTGATCAGTGGGTTTGCAGTGCTTTGAGGTCAATTGGGGTAAATAGCTTAATCCCCTGTAAAACTTGGTTAAGCGTTTCTTTAGAGTATTCCTCATTCCTTTCCCAGGTGATGTTTTTGGTGCTGTTCAGGAATGTGAATAAAGCCCTTGATAGAGACAGCAACCACAGAAAGCAACAGAGACCATCAGACATCATGCAGTGAGAGATAGACACAAATAAGACATGCTACAGAAAAAGCAGAAACCATAAGCTTCAGACAGATGGAAGACATAGGAGAGAAGTGGAGAATTCGAACTTGGTCTTGCTCTTGACCAAACAAATCAAAATGGAAGTGCTTTGCTATTTTTGCCTCATTGTGAAACCAACATGTTTTGGTTCCTCTGTAAGTATTTTAAATTCCTGTAACAGATGCATCTGTGGAGCTATCTCCCCTGCACTTTAGGTTTTTTTTAGAGATTTAGAGACGGCATCTCACTCTACTATATAGCACAGGCTTGCTTTGAACTCATGATCCTCCTGTCTCAGACTACCAAGTGGTAAAATTATAAGCATGTGCCACCACACAGCTGCAGCAATGTGCCTTTATCTATCATACATTCCGGATTTTACAAAAGGGACCTTGTCCCTTTGAACCAATAACTTCAGAATTTCAAAATAGCCATTCAATACATATAACCAATCTTTTGACTCTATAGGCAACATCACAGATGCATGATGAAAACCGACCATGCACATTAGTTCAGATCTATCTTGCCATTATTTTCCACTAACTCTCAGACATAATGCTAAGAACAGAAGTGATGATATGGGGAATTTTAAACAGTGTATCATTTAGAATTATTTTTAATTAGCTTTAAGAAGCATGCTTTTTCTTATTTCCCCCTAGCAAATTTACACTGTAAATTGTTCAGTTCTAACTATTATTAAAACTTAATGCCAGCCACCCAGGAATAGTCTAGTTACCAAGGGTAGATCAACAGAATGATAATTGTACCATTGCTTGTTCCTATAGGCATTCAATGCTTCATGAAATGGTTTAAGGAGAAATATTTGCTGAGTACTTAGAATGCCAAGCACTTGTCAAGTGCTTCTGAGCATGCTGTCATTTCATTCACATTATAATGTGACAAATAATATATTATTAATAATGTATCATTGTGTCTATGTAGCAAGTACAAAAATTAAGGAACAAATGACAAGCATATCTAAGGTCACAGAAATAACCAAGAGATATTACTATTCAAATTGTTAAGTGGAGTATGATGTCGGCCTTGAGTAAAAAAGAAATGCATTATTACTTATTTTATCAAGCATACTAAAAATAAGAGAAGTACGAACTCCTATAAATCAGCTTTGATCAGAGAAGCTTCTTTTCCCACTGGGCAGTCATCAATAGAGAGATGCATTTGACTAAAGTGCTGAGAGGAAGGGGCTGATTGCTCAGTACTAAATAGGAAATCTGTATCACCCAAGTACTGCCACTGCTACCATTAGGGGGTAAGGACCATCACGGGAGGGGAGGCAGAAAGAAGGCAAGAACCGGAGGATGGATAAAAGTGCTATGAAACACTGTCTTCTGGATAGAACATGGCTAATACACAGTGGACTTGCAGCATAAGGGGTACCTTACAAGAAACCCACACAGGTTCCAGCCAGCCATAATTTCACCATAGTTGGCCTAGATGATCTCTAGGTCCTACTCTGTACTGAGGAGCTACAGGCAGCTGAGATCTGCTAGGAGAAAGAGAATAAATACCTCTTTTGGGGGGACATGGCCAATGGTGGAATAGCCATGTTCTAGTGGATAACTCTGCACCCATCTTGTGTACTCGTGTTTATATGGGCATCACTAACTGGATCTAGTAGTTATTAAAAAAATACATTAAATAGGGGGGTGCTTGTTGAGATGAATATGGAGTAGTGGAGAAAGGGTGGAAAGTAGATATAATATTTAATTGTATACATGTATAAAATTCTCAAAAACTATCTATGTATGCAAATATATGTGTATGTTGACTGCAAAAAAGAAATGTTTGTCACAGTTGATCTACTTTCATCTATGCAGTCTAGAAGTTGTACAGAAGAAACAGTTGTTTCTAACCCACTGCTTATGCTACATACTGAATTTGTAAATCAAATATTAAGACTAGAATTCATGTATTTTATTATGTAAGAGACAGTAACAGGAGCCTTTTTAGAAACTTCTAAGTAAAGTATGATAGATTATAGAATGTATTCTTGGAGAAATATACAGAATATCATAGCATTTTAAACCTACAGATGTAAGAGCACGATGGGACATACACCCAGGATTAAGAAGATGATAAGAATTTATAGCAGTTAATCAAAGCTAAATTACACATCACAAGATCATATAATTGGAATCAGACACTATTTATTTTAGTAGTGAGTAAGGACACAGTCTGCTCACTGGAAAGGTCCTTAATAAATCTGAGTTTTATTCTCATCGGTCCCCTTTAGCCCAAGTTACTCATCTTATTGCAGAAAATATACACTCAGCTGTCAAAAATTTAGTATCAATCACCAATCTCTGTGAAGCCTGGGCTTGCTTTGCAAAAGCTTGGCTGAAATACAGATAAATCTGTCTTTCTGTGTATATGTTTATGTTCACAATACCTGTGTGAACTAAAAACAGACAGAGGCTGTGAATTAAGGCTATGCTCACAGTAACTCACGGTAAGGTGAACAAAGGAACATGGAATCACTGTAGTAAATACTGGTTCCAGCAGGTGGTAGAATCAACAGAATTATGTTTTTAATTCAAATCTTGTTCCAAGTTAGGTTGTCTTTAAATAAGGAACCTAACTCAACAGAAATTCATTTTGTTTAAGGCTTAAGCAAAAAAAGAGAAAAAAATCAGACTATTCTTCACTTCTACTCTGTTCTGAAAAAATAAATAGTAATTCTAGAGTCAAAGGCATATTGATACTTTTCCGTGATATTGATATGTTAACTCTGGTCTGTGGATACCCAGTTATGTAGTCATTAAGGATCTGGTTAGAAATGAACATTGTTTAATTTTTCTTATTGATATATTCATACTCCCTGTAGTGGAGTCTGATTTTTTTTTTTAAACCAAGATTCCCACTTGACCCACAGCAACTGGGAGTTTGTTGTCCTTGTTTAAGTACCAAGTTATACTAGTGAATACACACCATGAAAATCTATTCACATTCATCTGACTGAGTTCTTTGTAATAGTAAGCAATAGCTATAGTAAAAATAACTCTGGTGCTGGGGAAATGATTCAGCAATTGAGAACACTAGCTGTTCTTACAGAGGACCCAGGTTTGGTTCCCATTCTTCACATGATTGCTTACAACTCTCTGTAACTAGAGTTTCAGGGGATCTGACACCCTCCCCATAACCCTGAGGACACCGTAGCCCGTGGTACACCAATAGGCACGCTGCAAACATCCATACATATGAAATAAAATAAATAAATCTAAATTTTAAAACATTCATTCTGCTTACTTAGGAACAACACATCTTAGATTTAATAAACTCTTAGATTTAGGTGAAGTGTTACAACTTCCCAGTTAGCTGAGACTTCAAGCACATGATACCTAGTTGGGCTCTTATTCTTTGTATATAAAAGTTATAAATCATATTTTTATAATAAATTCCTGACCAGAGGTCTACAATAGACAGTAACTCTGTCTTTGAAAGCTAGAAATGCCATGCATCATAGTACATGAAAACCCAGACCGCTATATTTGGTCTTCCTTGGTAAAGATTATCACTCGGGAAACATTGTCGCAATCAAGGCACCCGGGCAACTACTGAGACATATCCCAGAAAGGATAAAGAATGTAGTCTGTAACATGAATTGCTAAATGGTCTTATAAATAAAAAACATGGAGCTAGATATTGGGGTGAATTCTGAAAGATCAGAGAGACAGAACAAGCCACAGCTAATCTCACCTCATCAACTCCTCAGCTGATCTGTTTCCTCAAACTGGAAGTCTCTGAGTCCTCATCTAAATGGATCTCAGCTGAACTGTTGCTAAAAGCCTAAAAGTTTAAAAGCCTTTAATTCCTGGTCCTCACGCCTTATATACCTTTCTGCTGCCTGCCATCACTTCCTGGTATTAAAGGTGTGTGCCACCATGCTTGGCTGTTTCCAGTGTGGCCTTGAACTCACAGAGATCGGGATGGATCTCTGCCTCCCAAGTAATAGAATTAAAGATGTGTGTGTGTGCCACCATTTTCTGGCCTCTATGTCTATCTAGCAGCTGTTCTGTTCTCTGATCCCAGATAAGTTTATTCGGGTGCACAGTATATTAGGGGACACAATATCAGCACAGTAGTCCACTGGTGGTGTGCTTATATTATGTAGTAACTGGAATTCAGTGCTGGCCATGCAATAATATTATTTAAAGCAGAAGAGGTCACTGAAAAAATTTACTGGATGCATATATTAAAATTATTCATTCGATTGTCTGCCCAACATTGTAGCTTGTCATGATATGAATCATGTTTTGAGCATGTGGTAGTTTGAATAAGAAATATCCCATAGATCCGAGTATTCGAAAACCTTGTTCCCCATTCATGGCATTGTTTAGGGAGGTGATAGAACCTGTTGGAGGCGAAGTCTTGTTGGAGGAAGTATTTCACAGGGAATGTATGGGCTTTGAGGGTTTATTGACATACCATTTCCTGTCCCCCTCCCATTCCCTTTGTCTTTCCTGGAGGGATCAGCCAGCTTTCCTGATTCTATCACTATGCCATATCTTCACCACCATGATGGCTTCTCTATCCCTCTGGAACTCTAAGTCAAAATAAACTTCTTTAATTTTCTTTTGGCCATGGTACCAACAGAAAAGTAATAGATAGAGAGGATAGTGCAGTGATACTTTATTTGTGCTCTTATAAATAAAGCCTGTCTGAAGATCAGAGGGAAAAGCCAGCCATTACATTAAACAGAGGTTAGGCAATGGTAGCACATACCTTTACTCCTATCACTTGGCAGGCAGGGATCTGTCTGGATCACTGTGAGTTCAAGGCCACACTGAGGAACAGAGCTAGGCGTGGTGGCACACGCCTTAAATTCCAACACTAGTTAACCATGGAGATTTGGAGGTCTGTACAGACAGACAGGAAGACAGAGCTGGGCAGGAAGAGGAAGAGATGTAGCTGGACAGAGAGAGCAAATCATATAGCAGAACAGCAAGGCATATAGGCGTGGGTAGACAGGAAGTATCTTACTTTTGGAAGCTGCTGAGTTGGTAAGGTGAGGTTAGCTGTGGCTGTTCTTATTCCTCTGTTCTCTCTCAGGTTTTCACCTCTATATCTGGCTCCATGTTTTCTATTAATAAGACTGTTTAGAAATTCGTCTACAGGGCAGGGTCTCACTTACAGAATTAGGTCACTAACAGTGGGCCTCTGATGGCTATACTTGACCCTGGTACAAGCTGCAGCATCTGCTTCCTGGACTACAGGCATCTCAACAGTGAACACACGAACAGGCATATGGACACTCCACTTTACCTTTCTAACACAGGAAACTGTTCCACGCCACCTCTCCATTTCCCATCATGATGAGTTCAAATCCCTCTGAACCTAAGAGCTAGATTGAGCCTTTCCATCATCATTTCTTTCCCTTGTGGATTTGGTCATAGCAATGCAAGAGTAACTAATCCATAGATGCACTAACTACCCGCCGACCTATATGCAAGGGAGTCTTGATTTCTCTTTGCACCACAAATAAACTGGACTTTTGTCACAATGGAATTTCTGATTGAGATACAGAGACTAAATCCTGAAGAAGGGTGCTTAAATGTTATGTGAATGCAGAATCTGGAAGGCCAATAAGTTCCTAATAAATTGTCAAGTGAGTTCATAGTAAAATGGAGACTACAAAAGAAAGGAGGTACCATATAGAGTATGGGCGGGGGGGGGGGGGGGTTGATATAAGCAAAAGAAGATAGGGAGTAAAACAGGAAAGTGGGGATGGAGAGCAGAAGTGAGTGATGGAAGGAAGGAAGAAAGGAGAGACAGATAAATGGATGCACAGAGGGAAGTAGATCATGTAGGTGAGTACACACTGAGCAAACACATAGTCCAGAAACCTAGACTCATAACCAGTGCTCCTAACACAAATGCAGTCATTCATCCTTCCCTGTGGTTTCTATAAGACATTCTACAGTTTCCTAGTAAACTAATTCAGCTAGATTAAGAAGGTTTTTATTTGTCATAATTAGGATTTCTTGGCCAATACTGCGATCAGATGTATCCATGATAGTGTACGTATGTCATATATTCTGATAAAAACAACATAGAACTTGCCATCCAATTGTAGTTGATTGTGTGAGTCACTGAGTGACTAAGTCAAAATGTCTCTAATTTTGTATATTTCTGTATTAATACCCGAAGAGCAATGTTCTATGACTATGTGTGACTTAATATGTTGGAAGTCAGGAGAAATGCTGAAGCAATATGGGAGACATGTATACTGTGCAAAATTCAAGGATGTTCCTAAGCAGATGCAGGGTTGAAGGTATTAAAGTCATCTCTGGCAACTTTAAATAGCTACTACAGATTCAGAGACTGTCCAAGTACTGACACAGCAGGGTTTAATCCTTTGGGAGCTTATGACTCACTTATTCTCCCAACTCCTGGATGTGATTTGACAGTGTATCCCCAAGATACTCCCCACCGCTAATGCTCCTATTTCTATCTTGAAGCCTTTTAATTTGTATATTCCCCAAATGGCTATGCCTGCTTGTCAAGTGGGAGTCTCACCTCACTTGGAGCTCCTAGCTCTTTGATAAGGAAGAGCAGGCTGGCAAGAGGAGCTGGCATGCCACAGAAATCCGTGTAAGCAATCAACAGCTTCTTTTCAGCCAAGTACATTTTTTTTTCCCCTACAGACCCAACCAAGGGCAGTATAGCATAACTGTCTCTTGCCAATATCAGGTTCTCATCCACAAGAGCATTGCTAGCCCTCCTAACAGATGAGAGTTTGGGGAGCTTCAACAACCCCTCCAGCAGGTGCAGTTCTTAACATCTGTTAACATTCCTGCCTCTTGCATTTTATTCAGTGCCAAGAGCCCTGAGTTTCTTTTCAAAGGCACAGATAGAAGCAAGGCTTTCCCGTGCTTCCCCTAGAACACAGGGGGAAGCGACTTTGAATTCCAACTCTACTGGAGAGTGACAAGAGAGATATGGGAGGTTTATGTAAGCAATCTCAAATTCACTTCCTTAAGCAATAATTGGAAGAAATATTAGAATCTACCTTTGGGCTTGGCCATAATTGCCAAAGAAGATATGATGATAGGAATCAGAAGAAGGTCTGCTAAGCCAATATATGTAATTGATAAAGGCAATTATCCACTGAGGGCTGCTTCAGTTTTTGTTTTAATGAGTATTACTTAAAAGTGGCAATTAATGATTGTATAGTATTGTAGGACATGGTCTCATGTGAGCATATGTCTCATGTGATACAGAATTATGATAAGCTAACAGTATGAATGTAGTAACACCTTGTTTGGGTGGTGAGAAACTTGAAATGCAGAGTTAGTTATTAGGACATATACAACACGTTAATTATCGGCACCTTATGATGCAATATATCTCAAGAATTAAGTCATATGTCTAAACTATGTGCCCTTTGACTGGCATCTCTCAATTTCTCCATCCCCGGTTTCTGTCATCGCTCTGATCTTAAGGCTTTAGACTCTCCAAATATGTGAGCTAATGAACCGTTTACTTCTATCCATGTTCACTCCATGTTCTTTGTCTGGAGTACACAATTAAATATTATTTAGTCCTTTAGTGCTAGAGATGTCACTCTTGCTCTTTCTCTTAAGAGGCAAACATTTTTAGGAAAGTAAATTTTGCTCTGTGTACACTGTACGCCAAGACTTTTATGGAACTCTGAAACAAGGAACCATCTCTAAACTTATTTCCTCTATACTGCAGTGGCAATCTTGGCAGGGATGGCCCCTAGGCTGCATTTTTACTTATAATCCTCTATGAGTTTAATCTTTCTAGCGTGCTCATTAAACTCGCTGATATTCATGGGTGGAATTGTACTGTGCAGTTTGCTACTTATGCAATAAGCAAAATTTGATCTTGAGCAATCACTGTGATGGAGAAAAAGCAAATATAAGGACTTATCACAGACAGCATTACTTCAGCATGGTACTACTACACTGTGGAGAAATTAAGGCCATAAGCAGGGCCGTTTTCATTCCAGGCTACGTTATATGCTAGGGAACAGCATTACTTAGGATGAGTTAGGCTCTGCTATAACAATCCAGAATGTAATGGCTTAAAACATTAAAACTTTATGCTTCTCACAAATGCTGGTGATACTTATTCTATTCTCCTTTCTTCTCTCCCTCGCTTCCCCTCCCTTTCACCTTCCCTCTCTTCCTCCCTTTCTTCCCTTCCTCCCTTCCTTTACCTGCCTTTTGTTGTTTTTGTTATTCTTAAATTTCCATTGGCTAATGAAATATCTATAGACAGTTCCTGATTAAATTCAATTTGTTCATAGAATCCCTCTTCTCTCTCCTTGACTGGACTCCTGGAGCTCTGCCTGGTGTTTGACTGTAGATCTCTGCATCTGCTTCCATCTGTCACTGGAGTAAAGCTCTGTGATGACAGTTAGGGTATTCACCAATCTTATCACTGGAATAAGCCAGTTCAGTTCAGGCATCCTCTCCACTATTTCCAACCTGGGGTCATCCTTGGGGATTCCTGGCAACTTCTCTAGCACCGGGTTTCTCTTTATCCCCATGATGTCTCCCTCCCTCTATCATTGCTTTCCCAGTCCATCCTTTAAAATGTGTAGCCCAAGCTGGCCTCGAACTCGTGATCCTTCTGCCTCTGCCTCCTTCAGCAAGTGCATCGGGATCATGATGGGAAAACCTGCAGAGACTACCAAACCAAATTAGTGGGAACTCATGAAAGTTGGATCAATGGCTGTGGATCCTGAATGGGACTGGACTAGGTTCTCTGCATGGTGAGACAGTTGTGTAGCTTGATCTGCTTGGGGGAGGGGAGGCTGGTGGTAGGATCAGAATCCATCCCTGGTGGGTGATTGGGTTTTTTGGAGCCCACAACCTATGATGGGACACCCCCTGCAGCCTTAAGGCAGGGGGAAGGACTTGGACTTGCTTCTACTGGATGTGCCTCACCATGGGAGGCCTTGCCTTCATGTGGGAGGAAGCAGGGGGGGGGTCGTTGGGAGGGGGAGGCTGGTGGGGCAGGAGGAAGGAAGAGGGGGATCTTTGATTGGTGTGTAAAATGAATGAAAAAATTTTCTTAATAAAAATAAATAAAATAAATTCAATTTGTCCTCATCAATTAAATACTGACTGAAGGCTATTCATCCTAAGAATTTCATGAACACAAAATTAAGAAAAAGACATTAAGAAGAATATAGGTCTCCAGTGAGTGATAGTTTTACAAGTGCCTTGAAGAGAGAACCCCCCTCCCCCAGAATTCCACACTATTTCATACATACTGTATCTTTATCTTATGCTCCTGAGCTGTGCTTTCAGCAACTGTGTGTCTCTTTTGTTCAAATTATTAACATCATCTCTGTCTGTGTGTACCCTTTGACTGTCCTTTTCTCCCACAGCTGTCAAACCCTTAGTACAAGTTTTTATTTACCCACTATTATCCTCCCTGCAGAGTGCAGGTGAAGAAGATTATTCAACAGCTGGGTCTAACCACCAACTCCTGAAGTTCTTGGGTTTTCCAGCTCTTAAGGATACTGCTGGGGATCCCTTATGTTCTGCCATTACCAGCATGGTTAATCTTGCCATTCCCTGAGACACAGCATCCACTGACTTTGAAGATAGCTGTAATTACAGCTTTCTTGTAAAAAATTCATTCTCCTAGTAAGGATCTAGTTAGTTTCCCTCTTAGCTCTAATCTTTTATTTCAAAGGTAGATGAAAAGGTAAAAGAACCAGGACCACTTATCAAAGGCACATTCAGTCCTTGACCTTCCAGGCAAGTGCTTATCTCACTTCAAAACAGATCTTAATAGGAAGGGTAGAGTTAACTCTTCCTTGCCCAGCCCCCAGCCTTAGAGACCTCTGAATGCAAGCCATCCGGCTCTTATTTCATCCTTTTCAGATAAAGTTGGCCGCTGTTTGCCTTTCATTTCACTATACCAGGACCCAGCCTGAGGCTTCTCAGATGCCTCCCGCTTGTCTCTGGCTGTTTGTTTCAATGTTCTCAGATCTTACATTGCTTCAACAGCACTCCATCTGAGGTATTATCCCACTTCCCGTTTACTGGGCGATATTATCCAGTTCTTCTAGGCAAGTAAAATCAAAGCCACAAGATAGCCCACTCATTCCTAGTTCCAGGTCTGCACAAATGACGGCAAATACATCAAATTTAAAATAATTTTTATTTCTTTCCTTCCCACTCTTTTTTTGAATTATCTATTTTACAGATTCTAATGATATCATTTGTTTCTGCCCTTCCTTCCTTCCCAAACCTCCCATCTACTCCTCCTTGATCTTTTTCAAACACCTGGCACACCTTTTCATTAATTGTTGTTACATAGATTTCTAAATACCTAAGTATAACCTCCTCAGTCTGTTTTAAGTTACTTGTCTATATGTTTTGAGACTGACTATTTGCTGTTGGATAACTAATTGCTGGGCTCCTTCTGCTGGGTTCTTTCTCTATTTGTATGCCCTCAATTTTCCTTAGTTACTTCTGTATGGTTGAGGCCTCTTGGCTCTGCTACCATCCAAATCAGCACATCTATCATTGATGTCCTTCCTTAAAACTTAATGTTCAAAGCATGAATTGATCACAATCATTATCTCTCAGGATTATATCAGTGAGCATAACTTTACAATACTCAAATCATGATGGTCATGATTTTGAAGATTTTCACTGAGTTTATGATGTATTATTTATTTATTTTATTATATTTCAGTGTTGAAGATCAAATTCAGAACTCTGTGAATACTAGCCAAGCACTTTACCTTTGAGTACAACCCTGACTCATTTTGATTATGTTAAAGAAGGAGTACTTTAAAAAAAGGAATTACAGTATATATCTTATGCTCAATGAAGTATACACACTCCTTATTTTCACATGAATTAAAAGGTTTAAAAAATGTTGTTTTGTAATTTTGACAAGCTTCACATATCTTAGTTGAAATGTGACAAGGTAAAATGATGTATCTTGCTTTCTTTTTCTTTATGAAGAACTCAGGAACATAAGCTTATTTTGGCAGGCCGTTTGAAAACCTATCTTAGAGCAATCAATGAAGATTTTATGTTGCTACCACTTCTTGAGATCTATCAAACAGCAAACCCAACCTCATTCAACTCTAGGCTGAATAAGACATGATTTTTCTTTGTCGAAAATGGTGAAATGACACATCTCTTGTAATAATAACACTGAAAAGAATTCCGTGGGAAATAATCAAAATATTAGATGCCAAAATGCTGAGGAGGATGTAGGACCTTTCCTAAAATATTGTCCTGTCTAGACTTCCTTAGCTCTGAGAACAGAACATATTTATTTAAGGCACCAACTGTGGCTTCTTATGTTACAGATGGACAATTTGTGTCCAGCTTTTGTTTAGCATTTTTTTTCTAACATGGCACAAATGATTGATATCAAAGCAGAGAGAAAATAAGAGGCATGATACTAATTCTTGCTTTTCTTCCCATTAGTTTATAAAGAAAGATGTGTTAGAAGAGCACAGTAAATAATGCAAATTCAAAACCTTTTCTGGCGCATTAGAAAGTTGATGTTCAGAACTTCTGGTTTTCAATGCATGATGGACTTAGTTAATATAGATCAGCAAACACATAAAAATAAAGCATAACCCCCACAATGGTTGGACAGCCATTTCTTCCAAATTGGAGCATTCCCTCCTGGAGGGAGGAAAGCAGCTCATACAATTTTGAAGACTTGGGAAGTTCAGAAAGTTACATGATCTACAAGGTTCTTTCAAGATTATATAAGGAGCCGCAACAACTGGGAAAAGGGCTATATTCCAATCATACCTGTTAGTTGTAGATGAATTTCTAAATAGTCTTATTAAATAAGAAATACAGAGCCAAATACAGGGGTGAAAGCCATAGAAATCAGAGTGATAGCCACCAACTAACCTTAGCTCACCATGTCGCCATAGCTTCCCATGAGAACCAGCTTCTTCCTGTCAACCTGCACCTTTATTGCCTTGCTGTTCTGCCTTCTCATTGGCTCTTAACCCAGCCACCTCACTTCCTTATCACTGCCTGTCTATACAGACCTCCAGATCTCTATGGTTAGTACTGGGATTAAAGGTGTGTGTCACCATGCTTGGCTGTGTCCTTGAACACATAGAGACTCTGCCTGCCTTGTGATCAGATTAAGGGCATGTGCTACCATGGCCCGACTTCTGTTTATGGCTGGCTGTGACCTCTGACCTCCAGGCAAACTGTATTTATTAACATACAAATAACATATCACCACATTTCAGCACAAATAAAATATCACCACAGTTAGTTATATAGGGAGCTCTGAGGATGCAGTTTTTTTGAATCATCACATATGCTGGAGTGGTCTTTTCATTGATAGAGCTGCATTTGAGTTAATTATGTTACTGTCAGTAACCCCTCACTCATGTTCCTACAAATACTTCCAATCAGTTCATAGTTTCACTTAGCCACACTTGGGTAGTTTCATTTCTTTGGTCTGTATTTGGTTGCCTACATACGTAGGGTGAATAGACATTTGTGAATATCTCCCCAATGAACACTACATGACAACAGAACAAGATTTATTGATTTATTCATTTATTTATTGTGCTGTTTGTCAAGCCCAGGACCTCATGCATGCTGGGCATGTGTCTAACACTGAGTTACACCCTCAGCTCCCAAGAATAATTATTTTTTAATCTTTTAAATGCTTAAATAAAATGCTTAAATTAAATGCTTAAATAAAATGCTTAAAGAAATGTTGAAACTGCCTCAAGAGAACTATGAAATCCAAGTCTGAACAGTGCTTATCAGTATGTCCTAACTGGTTAAGAACATACTGGTCCTTGCTATATGACTAAGAGATAGTGATCCAGAGTATTGACATCTAAACAGATGGAGGAGATATAACCTTGGAGACAAGGAAGAGAATAAGTATGACTTCTTGTATTAACACATATCCCTTTGATCCATAAAAGAAACTATCAGAGGTACATAAATAGCCAAAGGAAGAAGTATATTAGATTCTCTTGTGATTCAAAGTGCAATAAGTTGGGAATCCAAAACTTTGAGATCAAGCATGAACATATGAACATTTGATCTAAACTTTCAATACTAAAGAGGGGTAATAAATTAATACAAAAGTAGGCTGGATGCTTTAGAACCTAAATAATTGATAAAAACAAAATTATGCTTTGAGTAATGTTTACATAGCACAGGAAGAACAAAAGGGAATAATAATGCATCAAATGAGCTCATGATATAAAACTGTATGTAGGGAAAAACTGCTACAGCAATAGACAAGTGCCATAGACAAATGCCATAGTAAAAGGACAGGCAACATCTGCATGAAAATAATGATTAATGATTAATGAATTTAACTAGAAATTAAATATAGAGAGGTACAAGAGAAAAAGACGAATTGTTAGTAAAGCCAACAATGATTTAAAGTGAAAGAAAACCCATGAACTAAAAAGAAATTCTAAAAACTAGAACCCTAAAATAATGAAAGAATGTAATGTAGACATATGGAAGTTTAGGGTAGATATTCAGTGGTTTCACAAATACTATAGCCTTCCTTTAGTTCCCGGTATATGTTTGGGCAATTCTTGCTCTCTTTGGAACCATGGATTTGTAGGTTCTGAATGGAGTTTGAACAAAGATGTCCTGAGTTGATTTAAGAAAGAAGCTGTTAGATTCAGTTCACAATCAGTCCCAAATTCTCTGATTGCACAAAGATGGAACATTCTCTGATTATGACTTATGAGCATGGAACCCTGAGCAAATACAGTGGACAAAGCTACATATCAACTTTAGTGGGTAAACAGCATGAGACACAAAAAATAAGTAAATAAAACTCCTGCTGTTCTGAGAGTACTTGGAGTGCTTGATAATGTGACAACAAGAACACTAAGATCAACATGAAAGCTGACATTGGTGAAGAAACATTTAAGATATTAGAAGATCTGAGGTGTTAACCTAATATGCAAAATGGACATGTAAAAAATAGTAATGACCATGAAATACATAAAAGTTAGGGAGAAGAGAATTTTTAGTTCAAAATGTATCTGATGAGATAAGCAGAAAAACAGTGTGAGAATGCCAATATGCATATAAGGTACAAGGATTTTCTAAAACTTAAAAAATGAAGATGTTCTCAGACTGAAAACCAAAGTACCACTAGACATATATGTATATTTCCACATATTGTAAAAAGAAGTAGACCCCTAAGCTTACAGAGAAAAATATCAAAATCTAATGGGATAATAAGGGCAGATCATAAGTGGAAACACAAGTCTGAGAAATAACACATCTCATTTTCTGCACTAACAAAGGGTAGAGTGTAATGAAGCAATATATTATATTATATATTATATTACATAATAATATATTGAGTAGAAAATATAATACCACATAGAAATTCCAAAACTATCTTAACTATTTAAAAAATAATAGTAAAGTTTGCATTCAATGATAAACAGTATAGAAAGGTTACTTTTAATACCATCTACTGAAATAAATAATTCATAGGTATTTTGAACAAAAACAACCAAAATTCAGCTGGTCATGGTAGTGCACACCTTTAATTCCAGCATGCAGGAGGCAGAGGCAGTAGATCTCTGAGTCTGAAGCCAACCTGATCTACAGAGCAAGTTCTAGGACAGCCAGGGCTACACACAGAGAAACCATCTTCCCCCCAAAAAACAAAACAAACAAACAAACAAAAAACCACCAAACTCCAAACACACACACACACACACACACACACACACACACACACACACACACACACACACACACTGAAACTTAAAGGAAGTGTACTATTAAAAGCAATTAAAAAGAATCTGGTCCCACTGCCTGGGGCCCCACAACTTATCCTAGGTGCAAGAACTGGCCTTTTGGAGCCCATTCCCTATGGTGGGATACCTTGCTCAGCCTTGATGCAGTGGGTATGGGCTAGGTCCTGCCTCAACTTGATATGCCAGGCTTTGTTGACTACCCAAGGGAGGCCTGACTCCCTCTGAGGAGTGGATGGGGGGTAGGATGAGGGGGAGTTGGGGAGGGTGGGGGAAGCAGAAGGAGGGGGAACTGGGCTTGGTATGTAAAATGAAAAAAGTTTTTTAAAATAAAAAAATCTGGTACATACATAGGAAAACTAATGTAAATTATACAGTCACTATGTTTAGTGTTATAATAACAATCACTTACTAGAAAAGAAAGTTGAACTAAAAAGCTATTTTTTCAGTGATAACTTAGAATTTTGAGGAACTGTGCAGCTAAAAGTTTGCAGGTCATACTAGGAAACACTGTTAAACTGGCTCTGTTAAGATGAAATTGTGAAGAAGCCTACTGTCCAGACTTGACACAAGCTAGAGTCACCTGAAAAGAGGGAACCTCAATTAAGAAAATGCCTCCATAAGATAAGGCTGTAAGATATTTTCTTAATTAGTGATCAGTGGGACAGGGCCCAGTCCATTGTGGGTGGTGTGCTCCCTGGACTGATGGTTCTGGGTTCTAGAAGAAAGCAGACTGAGCAGGCCTTGGGGACCAAGCCAGTAAGCAGCTCCCCTCCATGGCTTGTGTATTAGCTCCTGCCTCTAGGCTCCAGCTATATTTGAGTCCCTGACTTTCTTGGATAATGAATGGAGATATAGAAGTGTAAGCAGAATAAACCCTTTCTTCCCCAACTTGCTTTTGGTCATGGTGTTTTATCACAGCCATAGTAACCCTAACTAAGACACCTAGCAAAACTAGAAATAAAAAGAAAAATCTGAAATAATACAAATGTGGTGGTGGTGGTTTGAGTAAGAAATATACCTCAGAGTCTCTGGAATTTGAACACTTTATCCCTAGTTTGTGAAGCTGTTTGGAGGGTGGTGAACCTGTGGGAGGTGGGGTCTCCCTGGATAAAGTACACAGCAGGTTGGGTGGAGGCAAGGTGGTAGAGGGAGGGATTTGACTATTTATTTTCTGACTCCACTTCCTATTTGCTCTTCCTGCTTTGTGTTTGTGGTTCAGATTGTGAGCTGTCAGCTTCCTGCTGAGGCCACCAAGCATGAGGCTTGCAGCCATGTCTCTCTGATCTAATGGAATCTTACCCTTCTGTAACTTTAAGCCAAAATAAACTCCTTCTGTAAGTTGCTTGTGGTGGACATTGTATTTTATCAGAGAAACAGAAAAGTCACTAATAGAGTGTTTAAAAGAAAAACCAGTTATTGCAGTAGAAAGCAAAGAAGCATGGAGAAACAAAATATTCATCAAAGAAAGATTTTTTTCATGAATTAAAGTAAGGGAGACCAAAAGCAACTTTCTTTTAAAAAAGAATAAAAGACCCAAAAGATACAGCCACGTGCTATTAAAAAGAGAACTTCCTGGAATAAATTATTGACACCCTCTGCTGCCCTCAGTGTAGGCACACACAAATATGCATATACACACTTGCACATGAACTGTTACACACACACACACACACACACACACACACACACACACTTACAAATAAGCAAAGTGAATCTTTTAAAATTTATAATTATTGAGAGGAGATGAATCACACAATAATGAGAAAAGATCAGTTTATCATATTAAGAGATGATTGAAGCCTACTCATGGTAACTTGCAAATTAAGAGTTAGGTAAGTTCATAGCCATCTACACACATAACTCTCTTTATCACTGCATTTTATTGCTTTTTTAAAAGAGAATAATTGCCATTATTTTAATTTTACTTGTATGCTATGTCTTTCCTCCAAATAATATTATACTCAAACCTCTAGGGAACTTGGCTATTTTATTTCTCATGGCATTATCAATCTTATTATAGATTCTATTATATTGACTTCATGAAGATCATTGTAGAGGAAACAAATTACCCACAGTTTCCTGATATTCATCCAATGCAACATAGCATCATCCTTTCCATTATCCATAAGGAAAAAATATACGGCAGAAACTGGACCAAGTGATACAATCCATCTGTACATTTCTCATGATTATGATTAAATAATTATGATTAACAATTTTTATACATTACTTGTAATATTTTAACATGCATCTCAAAATACATACATGCAGTTTAATTCAATACAAACAAAATAAAACAAAACAAAATCCTTTATATTATCACATTAGTATTTTTTTCCATCTTAATTTCTAAAGACAAAATTACCTCTAAAAAACAATCTTTCATGATAGGAAAAAAAATCATAAACAACAACAAAAAAACCACAATGGCTCACTTTTTAGCTGGGCAGTGGTGGTAGACACCTTTAATCCCAGTCAATGCTCAGGAGTCAGAGGCAAGTGGATCTCTGAGTTTGAGGCCAGCCTGGTCTGCAGAGTGAGTTCCAGGACAAACAGGGCTACATAGAGAAACCCTGTCTCAAAAAAAAAAAAAAAAAAAAAAAAAAAGAATAGTGAACATTACACATTGTCAGGCAGGGGCTGATTGGCAGCAGCATAAATTGCACTAGGTAGAACAAGCACAAAAGCACAAGGCCACGGGGATGTGTTTTCTGAGTTCTAACATTCTTTCATGGTATGTTAATGCATCTCTCAGCACAGGTAAAGTTGCCTCTACTAGGGAAGGCTTTGCCAGCTCCGAAGAGAAACAGAACGAATATAAAATTTGCTTCTTGTTAAATATCTCTCTGCTATATCAAAGGTCCCTCAGGGGCTGATTAAATTCATTAAGAGCTAACAGAAATTCTAGCCATTCTTTTCCTTCTGGCCAAGATGCCATTAAGAGAAAAGCCAAGAGTGGAACAGTTGAACTGCCAAGAATCTAATGCTATAGCCTAATATTTACAACCAAATAATACTAATTATAAAAGTATCAATTACAAAGGGCCTGGCCCCACAGCAAGTATTTGGCATTCATGATTCCTAAACCGACAAAAGCACATTTGTTACTCTTATTTTATAGTTTTGGGAAACTGAGGCTAGAAGCAGCAATTAGGGAAGAATTTGAACTATCAATGTATCTCTCTTTGAGTTCATCATGTATAACCTTTATATGAAACCACAGATCTTAACAATCAGCAATTGCAATTGTTCTTTGGCCTTGGAGGACAGGCAGGTCAGAACACTCAGGAAGCTAGTCTGCATTGATTTGAAAGGAAGAGTCTGCTGATTTTATTATATATCTCATGCATCATTATAACTAAAGATGAAATCTGTCTACCTAAAATACACATTTCCATATTGCCTTGCTGATATAATTCTTATATCATAAAACTCCCTATTCAGAGACAACTTGGTGACTTTAAGTGTATCTACAAGGTTGTGTAATCATTACTACTATCTAATTCAGAACATTTTCATCAGTACCAAATGGAAACCATAATGAAAATCCAGACCTTTTTTAGCCCCCTTGTTTCCTAGAAACCACTAAATAACTGTCTTTATAATTCTTACTTCTCCATACACTTAATATACATGAAGCCATATATTAACTGACTTCTGGGTGAGGCTTTTTATTTATAGCATATTTAAGGTACAACTATACTGCAACACAGCAGTTTATTTCATATTGCATTTTAATTGCTGATGTAGCTTAATGAAAGATGAACTTATCTGTACCAATCAGGAGAAGCATAATGTAAGTAAGCTTCCTCTATTTCTCTAGGTATTGGCTAGTTTATATTTGTAATATTGATGAAGCAAGCTTACATGACACAAGCTGATGAGCAATATTACCATTTTGGATTTTTAAGATGGGAAACTGGTGTCAGAGTAGATAACCTCAGTTATCTACTCAAATATTGGAGAAAGAATTTAAGTCCAGCTCTGTGAACAGTAGACTAAAATGAGTTTGCATTTGATTGATGGACATAGGATAGAGACAACTAAATGGTCCATTCAGCCACTGCACCGCAGATCTTTGTTTCACCAGAGACACTTAGAAGCTGTGTTAAGAATCCATACTCTGTGTGTCTGTGTGTAATGAGGATGCTGAGCTCAAGTGCTAGGTGAGGATGTATAGAGAGAAAATAAAAATAAAAACTAGATGATGGGAAGGCAGAGACATGGAGCAGTCTTAACTGTGACTCAGTTTTGCCCTCTGGGATTGCATGCCACGTACAAAGCCATTCTGATTTCTTTTAAGATAAGTTGGGAAATGCCCTTTAATATGAAAGATCCTTATTTCTCAATATTGGTTAAACAATTCAACTTTTTCTTTTTGAAATTAAAATTTTAAAACATACAATTTTGTATCAGGAAATTGGGCTGGGCTGTGCCATAGTCAAGCAATTCTGCAATCACCAGGTTGCCAATAAATACCCGAGGCTAAGAAAAACGAAGGACTTCTTGGGGTCTTTGTAGGCAGCATGATATGACAGATACTTCAGTTTGGACCTGTAACGTGTAGAACTACGGGGTTTTGGTTCCTCCTTACATCGCCTTCAGGAACTGAAAATATTTTGCCTTTTTTTAAGGTATGCTTTTCATCAAAGAAAAAATGCAAGCACTGTTAACACCAAGTTGCATTGTTTGTTTTATTATGTAAAATACATCTTTCCAGATAAACATGTTTGTAGGACGTAATTAATATTTTATTGCTGAAAAACATCTTGTCTAGCAAAACTATTGGGAAAAAGTGCAAAACAATTTTACTTTATTCCAAATACTTTTCCTACAATGTGCCATTCTAGTGTTTTTGAATTGCCAATGTAATCTGACTACCAGAAAATCTACCTCGAGTAGCTTCTCCAGAGGAATGGGAATGGCCTCTGTTGCACCATTCCAGCATTAATTTATGTAACTTCACTAACTTAATTAACTACAACATTTATGAAAGCAAGTAAAAGAAGCTCATGGCATCACTTGGAAATGGCTGGCTCTCTATGTTTCCATAGAAACTAAGGATAATAAGCAAGATGAAGTACAGATAAGAAAACCTTCCCATGTGGGGAACTTACCTTTTAGGGCAGCTCTGAGAGCCACATGCTGTGCAGTTACTATGTGTCAATAATCCCTACAATAAAAACAGAATGTACAAGTTAACACACTGCTCAACACAGACTTGTACATAGTTCACATTTATTATATTATCCCTTTTAAAATTGAATTAGGAGGAAATGAAAATTAGATACAGCTGGTTTGAGCTTCCAGACTTGATCCTCTGCTGTGTCCTAGTAACCAAATGTCTTGACTTATCAGTTCAGAGTGTTCTTCATGTCAGCTGAGTGACATTAGAAGTCGTTAATATTTTGTATTTTGTGCTATTTGGATTCAGTGAAACAGATATTGTGTAAGAAAGTGCATTAAACAGCTTGAAACATAATAAAACTCAAGCACTAACATACATCTTGTCTGGGGTTTTGTTTGTCTGTTTTAGGTAAATGAGTAAGTGAAATATGGAGATAACAAAAACAGCAAAAATCACACTTCATGACATATCTTATCTCAAAATCTCCAAGTTAAACTTTAATTGTGAAAGGAAGTTTACTTCAGATCATTAAATTCCTGAAGAAATCACTTTATACCTATGTCCTAAGAAACGACTCCTGTACACACATATGTGTGCTGTATACCCTAATCTAGTTTCTACCTAAAATACATCATTTCTAAGTAAAGTAATAGTATTGTTTCATTCATTGTAAATGATATTATATATATATTATATATATTATATATATGTATGCACATAAAGATATATATAATATTATTTTCTATAAAGAGAGAATGTAGTCACTCAAAAATATCTTCAAGTGTATAAGCATTGAGGAGAAAATTCTCTACACGTATTAAGTCCAGTAGAGGTGATCATAGCAAGTCAAACAAACCTATTCTTGTATCTGCCTTCTCCTAGAACCTGATCAGTTTTTGATACTTGCAACCAGCTGTACAATCAGACAGCATTTACAGAGAAATGGAAGTATAACATAGAAAGGAACAAAAATACCTACAGGTTTATCATTCAACCAATCTGCTGAATACAGTTTAACTAGTTAGTTTACAACTTAGCGAATTTGCCCTGGAGCCTGAGCAATCTTCAGTGAAACTACATTGATCGTGTGTGTGTGTGTGTGTGTGTGTGTGTGTGTGTGTGTGTGTGTGTGTGTAGACTAGCTTCTCCCATGGATCGAGTTGCCTTGGCTACCTCGAAGGTTCTGTCTTATGGAGCACATGGGTCTCCTGGGGATGGGGGTACAGCTGTGGAGTTACCACAGGCCCTCTATTCCAATCTGTATCCTTTCACAAAATATTATTATATTTTTAATAATATTAAAATATTATTATATATAATATATATTATAATTCAAGTACATTCTGACATATTTAGGTATATTATGATTAATTAAGACAAAAACAAAGCATTTTATTGATTAACTATAAATACATAATCACTTAAGTGCATAGTTTCTCCTACTAGTTTGCAAAATAACTCATTTCCATACTTAAATGCTTAACTTCTTTTAATGGACATAAGTTGATACTCAGAAAATAAGAGTCAAATCCTTGTTCCTGTTACTGCTAATATGTAAAGAGTGTAACATTCTCCCTACCCTTTCTTACATATTTCAATTAATAATATTCCACATAGGATTATTCCAAATATAACAAAATGTGACTTTCGGAATAGGAAAAAATCTCCTATATTCAAGTTATGTGAATCACAAGTATATCACCATCTGTTATATTTGAATATGGTCAGTTACCAGCTGTATGAGTTGTCTACAAAAGTTCAGTATTTTATTTAAATTTGATTTAATCTTCTTACACTAAGGATAGCTACTAATATGGTTCTAAAGCTCTACATTGTTTGAAGCTTCAGAACCATTTGCAACTATTGGAACCATCAACCAATAACAGAAGTATGACTTATAATCTCAAAATCCCTACACACAATGGCCAAAAATTTTTTAAATATTACTAGAGATGTCACATTTACAAATATACATGTACCTATTTACATATATATGCATACATATACATTCATAGAAACAAAAATCAAAGAGGAGATTAAATTTATCCTATCTGGTAAAAATAAATACTTAAAAAGCTAAAGTATCTTTATAATAAAATATTCATGTTTCTTTAAATGTCCAGGTTCTTGGATAAGTTGTAAGCATGATATAATGATTCAGTTATTTACTAGCCATGTTATCTTCCACAAATTCTTTATTTGTATGAACCTCAATTTTATCTATGCATAGGAAGTAGTAACATAATATACCCTGAAGGAATTACTTAAGTGCTATGGATGGAGCACAGCTAGTAGAGCAGTTGCCTTCCGTGCAGAAGCCCTAGGGTTGAAATATTTAAAACTGGCATAGTAGTGCATGTCTCTGATACAGGCTTTTGGGAGGTGAAACTAGGAGGATGGAAGTTCAATACAATCTTTAGCTATAGAGTGAGCTAAGGTCAGTGTGGGAAACATAAGACCATATTTTAAAGCAAAGTAACAACAAAACAAAATTATTTTAATTCTCAATTCAATGATTAAGTAGTAACAGTCAAGTTAGGCATGCTTGGACACTAGTCTAGTAGCCACTAGAAGTGGTGGCCATATTGGTAACCATTTATTCATGGCATCATGAATGATTAACTTAACCTACAAAATGCAAAGTGAGGACCTCAAAGAACCTGCTTTCAAATACTTGCCTATTATATAAAATATCATAAGAGCCCTTTGAACTTTGTAATTTCTTGTCCAGGCCAAGGTAACTCACCTATGTGCTGGGTGGCTTCACACAAAAGAGAATTACTTTATGAAATTAGCTAGCTGACACTTAGCAAAGAACAGTAGTACATGGCAGAATGGAAAAAGAGCAGGAAGGGAAAGAAATGAGTGTGAGCTAATGGATGGCTCAGCTGGTAAAGGCTCATGCTGTTATGCCTGAAAACCTGAGTTTGATCCCCTGGGATGCACAAAGATAAAGGAGAGAACTCACTCTTACAGGTTGTCTTCTAGCTTCCATTTGCATTTAGTAACACACACACACACACACACACACACACACACACACACACACACACACACCTTAGCATGGTTCTTGGGAGCAGAAGAGAGATTTCAATGTAATTAAAAACAAAAAAAACTTTCAAAGAAAAGGAGAGAAGAATGATTAGGGATTGACGTCATGAAGACCTGCGTCACCATCAGGAAAGGCCTTCCCCCTGCAATGTACCATTCATTTTAATTGGCTATAGCTTTGGAATCATTGATCATTAATATTAATTTCAGACTAAGCTATTATGATTCTCTCTTCCACAGAATTTGAATGGCAGCACTGAGGGTTTGGGGGATATAAGGTAGGAATTCTTGACATACAAAGCTAGTTTGTTGAGAAGACAAGAGAAAGGCAACTAGAGAAGGCCAGGGATGAAATAACTCACATATTTACTCCTTATCTCATGAGGAATGATATTTTGAAATTAGGGTGTGAACAACGTGAGAATCAGTCATATCTCCTGATTTGTAAAGTCAAGAATATTTAAGGTCAGTTGTTTTGTAGCTTTCTGTTCTTAGGTGGCTATCATTTTGCCTGTCATTTAGTTTCTATAGCCCTTCTTACATTAGCTAGTTCAAAGCTTTGTATGATACAAGTGAATCGCTGAGTATAAGAAAGAGATCCCTGGTTTGTGCCTAAAGATACTGAGGATATGAAAAGCATACCAAAAGTCAGCCAAAAAGTCCTTCACAAATCTAACAATGTGTGTGTGTGTGTGTGTGTGTGTGTGTGTGTGTGTTTGTGTGTGACTGTATACCAACTCTCCTGAAAGGAAATGTTCATTTACCAGTTCTCCTAGGTGAACAATATTAACCCATAGTCAGCTGTAAGTTACTATCTGTCATATTTCCTTGATTTTTCTGCTATGAGTGAATGCATGTTCATTTGTGAGGTATGCATGTGTGACAGTGTCCAGGTGCACATGCCTATGTTCGAATGGAGGCCAGAGGGCAACCCCAGGACTCATTCTTCCGGTTCCACCTACTATACTTTTTTCTTTTTTTTAGAGTTGGGGTCTCTTATTGGCCTTGAACTTGCCAAGTAAATAAACCAGCTGGATAGTGAGCCCTAGGAAACTTCTTGTCTCTGTGTGCATGCCACCATGTCCTGACTATTTTATGTGTCTTCTGGAGATTAAAGTCGGGTCTTTGTATTTGCAAGGCAAGTAGTTTCCTGACTGAGACATCTCTCCAGAAGCCTTGCTTTCATTTTGTAATTCAGAGAGCATTTACTAATGAAAAAAACAAACAAACAAAGTAGAATTCTTTGATGTCATATGGTTTGCTGTCAAAATGAAATCACTAACAATGCCCAACTACCTATACAAAGCAAAAGAAGAAATCTTCAAAGGGAGCTAAACTGTAAAGGAGCATTTCTTAGAAAAATTCTTTTACTAAATTGCTAGCATTTCACGATCATAATGTATTTTATACTTCTCAGACACTTGTTTTATTTGGTATATGTTCCTACCACAGTGTTCACCATCACCCAGAAACCTCACCTTCTATGATGGGGAAGTATGGATCTTATTGTCTTATTTATCAGTTTGAAGTAATATAAACTGGAATAAAATAGGTGCTTCTTAAGTGTGCTGGGAGCATTAATGGCTCCAACGGACAGCTTGAGACAAAGGGATATGTTTTAAGAATGAGTTCAGCTTCTTCAGTGTGTTTTTGTATGCTCTGCTCTTTCAAAGACACTTCTTGTGATGCTGGAATAGGTGCTGAGAAGTCTCTCACTAACAATCAAGAATTTTTTATTTAGGCCTCATTGTTAAAAAAAAAAACACAGAATAACTTATCACATTGGAAAAAGCTGTTTAAACATAACTTTCCATCACACAAGTGCCAGCATGGGCAGTAAAGATACACAACTATTTAAACTCCTTGAGACACAGAATTTCTTCATGTTTTATTATATATTACATGGGAAAGGAATTGCATTTGTTATCCTTGATTGGCCCATTATAGATGGGGGAAAGGAAGGATTTAATACCCCTGCACTCTCATTGAGCTCTGATTTCTCAGGCTTAAAAGTAGCTTCATAATGACATTTCTACTGGATAGAGTTATGAGGAAAGTCTGAGGCATTCAGGTGGAGTACTTCAGCTCACAGTATACACAATATAATCCTAGCTTTACCAGTAATCATTAAAATTAGAGTAAATATATTGTTTTCCAGATTCATGTCCATTCTTTAACCTGTTTGGTAATATATATATATATATATATATATATATATATATATATATATATATATATATATATATAATACTAAACAAGACAGTTTGCTGTTTACTTGCCTTACAGACAATGAAACCTAGGATTTGAACCTCTGCACTGCATAAGCAGAGCACAGTGGCATATGCCCACAATACCAATACATGAGAGATAGAGGTTGGAGGATAAGAAATTCAAAGGCATTCTCAACTATACAGCAAATTTGATGCCATCTTGTGTCAAATGAGACTCTGACTCAATACCAAAATGAAACAAACTAAAACAAGCTCAAACAAATAAAAATGGACAGGAAATTGATGAGAGGTGAACGACTGAATAGATTAATGAATCTCTTTTGAGAATGGCTTTCATACAGGTGTCAGCATAAATGCACTGGTCAGTTGCATTATCTCATAAGAAACTCCAAAACCCCTAAAAAGCTACAGAACCTCACAGTTAAAGCAAAAAGTAGGAAGCACAAGCTGGCAAGGCTAGGTCAGAATGGATGTTATCAGGGAGTGAAATGTTCAGCTCTAGACCCCTTTCAAATGGCTTAGAAGCAAAAGGTATGCTGGCTATTTATTCAAACCCAAAGTCACACTTCCCAGGTGACAGGTAACAACATAAAAGTAATTCCAAAGGACATGTCCAAAGACCAGATCTCTAATGGTTTTAGTTCACATAGACAGCATTTAAGATTGCTCTCTTTCTCAGTGGAGTCAGACATACAGTTATCTGACAACTTAAGAAAATAATATCAACATTAGTTGCAAAACCACTGTAATTGTGCTTAATTACCCTATACAGTATGTCTTTAGACACTGAATAAAATGGGCGGGGAAGACAGATTAGAATCTAAGTTTCAGAAAGGAATTGCTTCATGAATATAACCAATTTCTATTATCTCTTACAATCTCAGTTCCTTCCAGTACAAAAGGGACCAAGATTAATGACCTTGAAGGCTCCTTGTGAAGATGCTTGGAAAAGATATGCAAAAAATCTGACCTGAGCAAGTGTTTAATAAATGATACTATTGTTATTAATATAACTGGAGCATGAATTGGTTGAATGAAGGAGAAAAAGAAGTTGCCATTCAATACCCATTCATACTCTAAAAGGACATTTTATTTAAAGGTCTTTTTCCTGTGTCTACTCTCCTTTGCTTAGATTATTGATGGCATTTCTGTCACTGAATCAGCAGGCTTTTCACATGGGTATTTACTTCCTTCACAGGTAGTTAAAACCCAACCTGAATTCTCCATGGGAGGTAAAGGTCATGTAGACATTAAATTATCCATGTGCATTTCTGGAATTTCCATTAGCTTTGCTTGATATAATTTACTATTAACATCAGGGTTATTAAACTAATACTAAGCAAGAGATTATATTTCAATGCATTTTTCAGTGGGAAGTAGAATGCATTTCTAATCATGCTGTCTAGCTACAAGTAAACAAATGGTGACTTGATTATTTTACCATTATCACAATGAATAATATCAGCCACAGAGATCACTAATGGGTTCCCCCACACACACTTAAAGTAAACACTCCAACATGCTGCATAACCAGCTCTTTCCAGTTATTAAGAGATAATCACATCCTTGGGACTTTCACTAGGCACAATAAGTGGCACCATTAGACTACAGTTATGTCTTGATAACAGGGGTCCCTGTAGTTTCCACGAAGTGAAAAAAAGCCATTACCCTAAGGGAAATGTCTTATTTATTTGCTGAATCATAAAACTGACAATTTTAACTAACAAGCAGTGACTTTCCCTGAGATGAAAGTTACATCTTTCCTGGAAAGGTTACTTAGGCACCATCAGCTTCCAGAGTATGGCTTAAAAAGCCATTTATTGGGGACTAATTCTTGAGCTATTTAGTATGAGTAAATAGGGCTGGGTGATACATAAGGGCCCAGAGATCAGTGGATCTATTTAAGGCACAGAGGGAACTGTGAACAGCAATGGGAATGGATCAACATTAAGGTTAGAAACTTGAGATTTTGAGCCTCATTGGTTTTTATGATGCATCCTTACTGGGGCAGTTCATCTGAAAGACTAAGACAGATGCTCCAGTCTGAATATAGTCCAGGACAACCAAGCAAGGCTATCTCAACAGTCAATGGTAGAATGTGGATTTCAATTTAGAGACCAGGGACAATAAACAGACCTGAGGCTTGGGTGCTGCATTTATGGGAAAGAAAAAGTTATGGGCACAAGATATGGGCTTTACTTGAGGGTATTATTCAGTAGAGAGCTGTCATGCTTCAAATTACTTATAACCCTGGTATTTTCTGATCTCCCTACCACAGGAAAAAAATAGACAAAAATTAGGCTTCCTGAGTCTTGTTTTTGTAATTGAGAGAATTTGCAAATAAAAAAGTTTGTTGCTGTGGAAACCGAAGAAAACACTGAAGTTGAAATTACTCTATAAGTAAAAAACACCCCATGTCTATGAAATGTCAAAGCAGAAGTCAGCTCTAGTTCTGAACATTCCCACACATAATTTCCTTAAATATCACACACACACACACACACACACACACACACACACAAAACAACAACAACAATAACAACCAGAATCTATTCTGGGACTATTTGAAATCTGTTTTCTGGAATGGATATGTATCAAGGTGTGTTTGTTGATATACACCTTTAATCCTTTAATCCATGCACCTGGGAGGTGGAGCAGGAGGATGGTGAGTTGGAGGACAATCAGAGAGAGAGAGAGAGAGAGAGAGAGAGAGAGAGAGAGAGAGAGAGAGAGAGAGAGAGAGAGAGAGAGAGACATACCAACAAAAAGTAACATACAGACAAAGAAAGAGAGACAGACAAAGAGACAGGTAGAGACAGAGACAGAGGCAGAGAAAGATAAAGCCTACCAGCCTGGTCAATGAGCTCTAGACATCTCAAACAATAAATTCACAATCTACATCTGGGCAAAGGAACAGTACTGACTTGGGAGACAACTGTGGACTTATAGTTTCTTGCCTTGCTAGTAGATTATGTGATAAATCTTTTTCTTTTGGTGAATTCCTAGTGCCACAGTAATGGCTTCTATGCATTTGGGCAGGAAATTCTACAGTTACCCATATTTTTCATTTGGAGAAATTAGTTGTAAAACCTGGAAATGGTACACAGAATACACAATTTCTCTTAGGTTCTGTGAGAGACCTGGCTTGACAATCTCTGAGAGAGTACTATTCTGGATAATAAGAATAAGAATAAATATCATCATACTTCAGTATTCATGGACCTTTACTTGGCATTGTGGGTTGTAAGTTACTATTCTAAAACATCTATGCTTCAAAGACAAAGAGAGACATCATTGAAATTTTAGTTTTTACAAAATAAAGAGACAAAATTTGTACTGCTCTAATAATCATCAACCAGAGGTGACTTTTCAGCAAAGCTAAAATAATTTTGATCAATATAATTGGGGGTATGTAGGTTTTATCATTTCTTGAATTTTCATTAAAGGAAAGTATCAGGTTTGTCTAAACACAACTCTGCCTTTCCCATTAGGAAACCATACAGGAAATGTCAATGTGTTGGCAGTGTGTAATACCAGAAAATGAAAATTTCCAGGTTTCACCATTATCAACAGAAACTTGGCACGGTTAGAATGGCAGCCTGTCACTCTACGATTCCAAGTCATTCATTATGCCAATTTCTGACATTCTACAACTGTTTAATGTGTCATGTCATGTGATATAATATAGAATATATTGGACATTTAAAAATCGAATATTTCCTATAAGTGCTTGTCATTTATTTGACAGCTGTATTGTTGATGTAGGGGAAGAATATTGCACCCACATTTCTTCACAAAAACGAAGACAAACAAACACAGTGTACAGTAGCAGAGTCCAGATATTTCCATCAGCATGATTTCCTACATTCAAAGAACTACAACATAGGGCAAGAGGTTGATCACACAATCTCGATTTCAAAATAAACAACTCCACTTTCCACTTGAGTAACCTTCAGCAAATTACTTGCTTTGTTTTAGTTCATCATTTCTTAAAAACAATACTGAACCTATTCTCCTCTGAGATAGCATGAATATATATATATATTTGATCTTCCACCCATTTCTGGTATACATCTACTAAAACCTCTGCACTCCCCAAAGTGGTAAGAGACATTTATGTACTAAAGAGATGGCTGGAATCTGAGGCATTCTGATAGTCTCAAAATGGGGACCTGCTGCCATAGATAAGAGTTAAGAAATAAGATTGCCTGTTGACCTCTGGAAAGGAGAAAGGCTGAAGGATGAGTTGATCATCAATGGCCAAAGATTTAACATCCATGCCTATGCAAAAAATTCTCAGTGAAAAGATAGGGTTTGCAGGGATTCTATCCTACTGAACAGGAGTGGTGCCTGGAGGATGGTTGTCCAGAAGGGGCAAGGATGCTCCATTCCCTTTTCCTACTCCTGCCCATGTCCTTTCCATCTAGTTGTTCATAGGTTCTCTTAGTAGCACTCTTTATAATCTACCAGTAAAAATAAGTAAATGGCTTTCCTGAATTTTATGAGCCAGTCTAGCAAATAACTGAATCCTAGACAGACACTGTAGCAACTTGTGATCTGCAGCTGGCGAATCAGATGTCTGAGAAGTTTCTATCTGTGATTGGCATCTGGAGCAGGCTGACATCCTATTGGCAATAAGCCCTGAACTTTCAGTATCTGACCTTAACTCCAGTTAAATAGTATGAAAACTGAATGGAATCATAGGTATTGAAAGGTGTTTGAGGAACCACACATTCTGTTCACTAAATTAGGTGACTGTTGGTTGATGAGTATAGAGAAAAAAAAATCTCAATTTTTATTCACAAATTGATGGGGCTCTTATGAGAATTCCAGAACCAAATATTTGGGAAATGCTGAGAATTCAGAGTGTTATATAATAAAGGCTAGTTTTAATAATCTTTAATCAATCTTTATTATAGAAATGTAAGTGAATCTCTGGGAACTGAAATCAATCAGACTCCTCAGATAAAGCCAGTTCATCCACTTGAGCCTTTGAGATTCTGTGTTGTTTAGCTTTGGTCCATATTAGCTAATGTGACCTAATTCCTGGTGACTGTTGAATATACAGACCATCCAACTGCATGCAGTATATGGCATTATGGGGCGTGAGAGGGAAAGAACAGTCTGAAAACCTGAGGAGCTCTCAATTTAGCATTTTACACAAGAAAAATTGTTCACAACAATAAATTATCTATATAAAATGGAATCATAGTAATGTCTCAGAACTATAAGTTAAACTTCACAAAATAGAAGCAATAAATGGCCTCAGTTTCCAAAGTATCTACTCATAAAACTTTTGGAGGTATACATTACTATTTTCATATTGTAAACATTTTTGCTAAATTAATCAACATTTTATGGTTGTATGAATATGTATTTCATGTTCATTTTATCTGTGATAAATTTCTCTTTTAATTGTAATATCAATATATTCTTCATATGAATAATATTAAGTAGACAACAGTAATGATATTATGAAACTAGATTAAGAAATATTGTGCTCAAAGGCAGCCCACACAAACCAGAAGAAGAGGTAGGCTGTTCCCCAGGTGAATTCTCCCACTCCCTTAGTTTAGATCCTAAATACCAAATCCACTGCCACCTAGACCTATAATGACTTCAAACACCGAGAGGCCATTTGAGAACACAATCAACAACAGCCAGGTCAACATGTCACCACCAGAGCCCAACTACCCTACTATAGCAAGCTCTGACTATTGTAACACAGATGAAAAGATCTTAGAAAATGAAGAAAAAGATCTTAGAACCAACTTTATGAAGATGATAAATGTCCTTAAAAAAGAAGAGAATAAATCCCTTTTTTTTTTTTTTTTATTTCTTTTTTTATTTGTTCGCCCTTGACTTTCTTTTTTTTTTTTTTTTTTTTTTTAATTCATTTTAATTTATTTTGCAATACAATTCAGTTCTACATCTCAGTCACGGACTCCCTTGTTCTCCCCCCTCCCGTCCCCCCCACCCTCCCCCCAACGCCCCCCCCCCCCATTCCCATCTCCTCCAGGGCAAAGCCTTCCCCACAGACCGAGGCCAACCTGGCAGACCCAGTCCAGGTAGGTCCAGTACCCTCCTCCCAGGCCAAGCCAAACAATCCTGCATAGGCCCCAGGTTTCAAACAGCCGACTCATGCAATGAGCACAAGATCTGGTCCCACTGCCTGGATGCCTCCCAAACAGATCAAGCCAATCAACTGTCTCACCCATTCGGAGGGCCTGATCCAGTGTGGACCCCTCAGCCATTGGTTCATAGTTCATGTGTTTCCATTCATTTGGCTATTTGTCCCTGTGCTTCATCCAACCTTGGTCTCAACAATTCTCGCTCATATAAGCCCTCCTCATTCTCGTCAATTGGACTCCCAGAGCTCCACCCAGGGCCTAGTCATGGATCTCCGCATCCAGATCCCTCAGCAGTTGGATGAGGTTTCCAGCACAACAATTAGGGAGTTTGGCCATCCCATCACCAGAGTAGGTCAGCTCGGGCTGTCTCTCGACCACTGCCGGCAGTCTGTTGTGTGGGCATCTTTGTGGATTTCTGTGGGCCTCTCCAGCACCCTGCCTCTTCCTGTTCTCATGTGGTCCTCATTTACCATGGTCTCCCATTCCTTGTTCTCCCTCTCTGCCGTTGATCCAGCTGGGATCTCCCGCTCCCCCAAGCTCTCCCTCCCTCGACCCTCGCCCCTCACCACCCCCACTCATGTCCAGGCTGTTCATGTAGATCCCATTCCATCTCTCCGTCATTGGGCGATCCCTGTGTCCTTCTTGGGGAGAATAAATCCCTTTTAAAAAGCTAAGAAAAAACAAACAGTTGAAGGAACCAAAATTGTTCAAGACACTGAAAATGCAAATAGAAGCAATAAAGAACACACAAATTGAAGGAATTCTGGAAATAGAAAATGAAGTAAGTGAACAGGGACTACAGATACAAGTATCACTAACAGAATAGAAGAGATGGAAGAGAAAATCTCAGGTGTTGAGATACAATAGAAGAAATAGAAAATTCAGTCAAAGAAAATGTTAAATATAAAAAATTCCTGACACAAAACATCCAGGAAATCTGGAACCCTATGAAAAGACTAAACCTAAGAATAATAGGAACAAAAGAATGAGGAGAAGGATCTCAGCTCAAAGGCCCAGAAAATATTTTCAGCAATATCATAGAAAAAAATTTTCCTAACCTAGAGAAGTAGTGTGGTGATATTGTGCCCCCCAATGTATTGCGCACCCTAGAAAACTTATCTGGGGTCAGAGAATAGTACAGTCACTAGATAGACATAGAGGCCAGAAAATGGTGGCACAAAGACCTTTAATCCTAGCATTCCAGAGGCAGAGATCCATTTGGATCTCTGTAAGTTCAAGGTCACACTGAAACAGCCAGGCATGGTGACACACACCTTTAATCCCAGGAAGTAATGGCAGGAAGTAGGAAGGTATATGAGGTGTGAGGACCAGGAGCCAGAGGCTTTTAAGCTCTGAGGCTTTTAGCAGCAGTTCAGCTGAGATCCATTCAGGTGAGGACTCAAAAGCTTTCAGTGTGAAGATTCATGGAAACAGAATTTGATGAAGAGTTGTTGAGGTGAGGTTAGCTGTGCCTTGTTCTGCTTCTCTGATCTTTCAGAATTCACCCCAATGCCTGGCTCCTGAGTTTATTACTAATAAGACCATTTAAGATTCATGTTAAAAAGAAGATGCCTATAAAGATCCTAGAAGTTTATAGAATACCAAATAGATTGGACCAGAAAAGAAATTCCCTTGCCACATAGTAATTAAAATAATAAACATACAAAACAAAGAAAGAATATTAAAAGCTGCAAGGGGAAAATGCAAGTAATATGCAAAGTTAGACCTATTAGAATTAAACCTGACTTCTCAATGGAGACTCTAAAAGACAGAAGGGCCTGGACACACGTCCTGTAGACTCTAAGAGACCAGAGCTATCCGCCTAGACTACTATACCGAGCAAACAAATCTTTCAATAACCTTAGAGGAAGAAAACAAGACATTCTGTGTTAAAGTCAAATTTAAACTATATCTATCTACAAATCCAGACCTACAGAAGATAGTAGAAAGAAAACTCCAACCCAAGGAGGTTAACTGCAACCACAAAAACACATGAAATAAATAATCTCATATCAACCAAACCAAAAAAAGGGAAACACATCACACACACACACACACACACACACACACACACACACACACACACACACACACACCACTACCACCACCATAACCAACATCATGAAAAACAACAAAATAACAGGAATTAACAATCATTGGTCATTGACATCTCTCAATATCAATGTACTCAATTCCTCCAATAAAAAGACTTAGACTTGTTAGTGGAATGGATGTAAACACAGGATCCATCATTCTGCTGTATACAATAAACACACCTCAACATCAACAATTGATATTACTCAGAATAAATGGTTTAAAAAAGATCTTCCAAGCAAATGGACCTAAGAATCAAGGGGGTGTATTGATTCTATTATCTTACAAAGTAGACTTCAAACAAAAATTAATCAAAAGAGACAGGGAAGAACACCTCATACTCATCAAAGGAAAAAACTACCACAATGACGTTTTAACTCTTAACATCTATGCCTCAAATATAAGGACATCCATGTTTGTGAAAGAAATATTACTAAAGCTTAAATCACATATCAACCTTCACACATTGATGGTTAAAGATATTAACACCTTACTCTTGACAGCAGATATGTCATTCAGATAAAAAAAAATAAACAGAAATATTGGAACTAACAGACATTATGAAACAGATGTAGCTAACAGATATCTATAGAACATTTCATCCAAAAACAAAAGAATGTACCTTCTTCTCAGCACCTCAAGGGACATTCCCCAAATTTGATCACATACTCAGACACAATGCAAGTCTCAACAGATACAAAAAGAAAATTGAAATAAACCTTATATCCTATCAGACCACCCTGGATTAAAGCTGGATTTCAACAACAGAAATAAGAGAAAAGCCTACAAACTCATGGAAACTAAACAACACTCTACTGAATGACTACTGGGTCAAGACAGAAATAGAAAGAAATAAAAGAATTCCTAGTATTAAATGAAAATGAATGCACAACATACCCGAACTTATGAGACATAATGAAAGTGGTGCAAAGAGATAAAAGGTCACAACACTAAGTGCCTACATAAAGAAATTGGAGACACCCCATACCAGCAACTTAACAGCACACCAGAAAGCTCTAGGACAAAAAGAAGTAAGTACATCCAAGAGGAAGAGACGGTAGAAAATAACCAAACTAAGGGCTGAAATCAATAAAATAAAAACAAAGAGAACTTTACAAAGAATCAATGAAACAAAGAGTTGGTTCTTTGAGAAAATCAATAAGATTGACAAACCCTTATCTAAACTAACTAAAAGGCAGAGAGAGAATATCCAAATTAAGAAAATCAGAATTGAAAAAGGGGGACATTACAATGGATACTGGGGAAACCCAAAGAATCATTAGGTCATTCTTTAAAATCCTATACTCCACAAAATTGGAAAATCAAAAAGAAATGGACAACTTTCTTGATAGATAACCACTTACCAAAGTTAAATTAAGATCAGATACACAATTTAGATAGACCTATAGTCCCCTAGTAAAGTAGAAGCAGTCATTAAAATCTTCCAACAACAAGCCTAGGTCAGGTGGTTTTAGCTCAGAATTCTACTACCATTTCAAAGAAGAGCTAATGCCAACACACCTAAATTGCTCCACAAAATAGAAACCAAAGGAACATTGCAAAGTTTTTTTTTATGAGACCACAGTCACCCTGATACCCAAACTACACAACGACTCAATAAAGAAAGAGAATTATAGACCAATTTCCCTCATGAACCCAGATGCAAAAATACTCAATAAAATACTCTCTAATCAAATCCAGAAACACATCAAAAAGATTATCCACCATGATGGCTTTATCCCAGAGAGACATGGATGGTTCAACGTAGGAAAATAAGTCAATGCAATCCACCATAGAAAAAAAACTGAAAGAAAAAATACAAAATGAAGTAAGGCCTCCCATGGGGAGTCAGCAGAGCATGGTTCATTCAGTAGAGGCAGGTCCAAGCCCCTCCCCCTTCATCAAGACTGTGCAAGGTGTCCCACCATAGATAGTGAGCTCTAAAAAGCCAGCTCATGTACCAGGGATGGCTTGCGAACTCCCTGCAGGTGCCCCCTCAAGCAGATCAAGCTACTCAACTGTCTTGTTTATGGAAAGGGTCTAGTCCAGTCCCAAGGAGGCTCCACAGCTGTTGGTCTAAAGTTCATGAGTTCCCACTCATTGGGAGGCTTTACCTTGTTGGAGGAGGGAATGGGGAGTGGTTGAGGGGAGAAGACTGGAGGAGTGGGAGGAAGGAAGAGAGGGGGATCTGTGGTTGGTATCTAAAATGAATAAAAATTTCCTTAATAAAAAATAAATTAAGAACCATTAATAATAATAATAATAAAAAACAAAAAAAAACAAAACAAAACAAACAAAAAAACCCAAGTGATCTTCACATTAAATGCTGAAAAAGGCTTTGACAAAATCTAACACTCATTCATGATAAAAGTCTTAGAGAGATTAGATAAAAAGGACATACCTTAACATAATAAAGTCAATTAAAGGAAGCCTATAGACAACATCAAATTAAATATAGAGAAACTAAACCCATTTTCACTAAACTCAAAAAGAAGACAAGGGTGTCCACTATCTTCATATCTATTCAATATAGTACTTGAGGTTCTAGCTGGAACAATAAGGGAAATGAAGGAGAAGAAGGTGAAACAAATTGGAAAGGCAGAAGTTAAATTATAGCTATTTGCTTATGATATGATAGTATATTTATAAGGGATCCCAAAAATTCTACCAGGGAACTCCTACAGTTGATAAACACTTTCAGTGAAGTGGTTGGACACAAAATTCACTCAAAAATTAGTATCCCTCCTACATACAAATGATAAAGGGGCTAAAAAAGAATTCAGGCAAATAACACCTTTCACATTATGCACAAGTAATATAAAATATCTTAAAGTAACTATAACCACAGAAGTAAAAGACTTGCATGACATAAAGACTTTAAAGACTTCAAAAGACAAAACACATGATCATCTCATTAGATGCTGAAAAAACACTTTCGGAGACTTCTTCAAGTCTTTGGAGAAAAATTGAAGAAGATATCAGAAGATGGAAAGATCTCTCATGTTCATGGATTTGTAGAATTAGTGTAGTAAAAATGGCCATCTTGCCAAAAGCAACCAACAGATTCGACACAATCCCCCTCAAAATTCAACACAATTCTTTACAGAACTTGAAAGGGCAATATTCATCTTGGAAAACATATAGAAATACAAAAACAAAACCCTAGGATATTTAAATAAATCCTGTAAAATAAAAGAACTTCTAGTGGTATCACCATCCCTGATTTTTAAGCTGTATCACAGAGGAATAGTTATAAAAACTGCATGGTATTTGCATAAAAACAGGTTGATCAATGGAATCAAATAGAAGATCCAGATGTAAATCCATACACCTATGGACACCTCATTAATGATATAGAAGCAAATATACAACAGAAAAAAGAAAGTGGCCTCAACAAATGTTGCTGGTCAAACTGCATGTCAGCATGTAGAAGAATGTAAATAGATCCATTTCTATCATCCTGCACATAACTCAAGTCTAAGTGGATCAAAGACCTCAACGTAAAACCAGACACACTGATAACAGAGAAAGTGGGGAATAGCCTTGAATGCACTCACAGAGGAGGCAACTTCCTAAACAGAACATCAATAGCCAATGCACTAAGATCAATAATTAATAAATGGAAACTCATGAAAATGAAAAGCCTGTATAAGGAAAAGGACAGCATCCATAGGAGAAAAAGGCACCCTACAGAATGGAAAAAGATGTTCACCAACTTCACTTTCAAGAGAGGGTTAATATTCAAAATACATAAAGAAATCAAGAAATTAGGCATCATCAAACCAAATGATCCAAAAAAAATGGGTTAGAGATCTAAATAAAGAATTCTCAACTGAGAAACATTTAAAGAAAGATTCAATATCCTTAGCCACTGGGGAAATGCAAATAAAAACTACTTTGAGATTCCATATTATACCCATCAGTATGGCTAGGATCAAAAACTCAAGTGACAGCTCATGCTTTTGAGGATATGGAGCAATGTGAACATTTCTCCATTGCTGGTCTGAGTGTATGTTTGTACAGCCACTATTGAAATCAATATGGTGGTTCCTTAGAAAATTTGAAACTGCTTTATCTCAAGACCCAGCTATATCACTCCTGGGCATATATACAAAGGCTGTTCTAAGATACCACAAGGACACTTGCTCAACTATGTTCATAGCAGTTGTATTCAAAACAGCCAGAAACTGGAAACAACCTAAATTTCCCTCAATTGAAGAATGGATAAAGAAAATATGATACAAAAAAAAAAAAAAAAAAAAAAAACTGTAGTGGGTAGCTGTTCCAGCTTGACCTGGAAATACTATCCCTATTAGCCTTAATACTACATTCAATGAAAAACCCACAGAATCATCTAACCTGGGCTCACAGAGACTGCACTGACAACCAGGGAGCCTGGATGGGACTGACCTAGGGACTACATCTATGTTACATTTGTGTAGCTTGGTCCTCTTGTAGGACTCCTAACAATGGCAACAAAGGCTGTCTCTGATTCCTTTACTGGCTTTTGGGACCCTACTCCTCATACTGGGTTGACTTGCCCAGCCTTAATACATGGGGAAGTGCTTAGTCTTACCTCAACTTGATGCGGCATGTTTTGTCAATATCCATGGGAAACCTGCCCTTTCCTAACAGAAATGAATGAGTGGATTATGGGGTGGAAAAAGAAGGGGGAAGGAGGAGAGGGACTAGGAGGAGAGGAAGGAGAGTAAACTATAGCTGGGATATAAAATAAAAATCAAAAACAAATATGGTACATTCACACAAGGAATATTACTTAGCTGTTAAAAATGACATGAAATTTGTAAGCAAATGTGTGGAACTAGAAAAATCATTCTGAGTGATATAACCCAGACCCAGAAAGACGAACATAGCTTGTACTCACTTATAGGTAGATATTAACTATTAAGAAAAGGATAATCATTGTATAATCGACAGATCCAGAGAGGCTAAGTAACAAGAAGGGCTCAAGGGGGCACAGTAGGGAGATAGTGCTGGGAGAGACAACTGAAATTGGGGGACTTTGGGGAGCAATATGGAAACCTAGTACATTGGAAACTCCCTGGAATCTATGGTGGTGACCCTATTAATGACTTCTAGTAATGGGAAGATACACAGTCTGAACCAGTCATCTTCTGTAACTATGCAGGGCTTCCAGTGGTGGTACTTAAATATCAACCCAGACACAAAACCTTTTGTCCTGCATACAAGATGTGCTAGGGTAAGGGTGGCTTGGAACTTGTGGGAGTAGCCAATCAATGACTGGTCCAACTTAAGACCCACACCACAAGAGCGTGCCGGTGCCTGACACTGCTTGGAGGGCCAGGAGCGTGGATAGCCTAGAGACCTAGGATAGAACCAAAAATGACTGGGAAAAAAAAATCAATGAAATGATTCCTGATGATATTCTGCTATACTCATAAATCAGTGAGTAGCCCAGTCACCAGAGAGGCTTCATTTAGCAATTGATGGGAGCAGAGCCAGCCAAACATTAAGTGAAGGTTGGGGAACCACGATGAAGGGGGCAGGGAAGATTTAGGAGACAGAAGTGTCAATGATACCATGAGAACATGGCCCACAGGATCAGCTAAGTAGGGCTCATAGGGACTCATAGAGACTGAAGAGACACAGATCTTTTATGGGTCTGAGTTAGGTCCTCTTAATGTATGTTATGTTCTTGTGAGACTTCTAACAGTGAGAGTGTGGGCTGTCTCTGACTCTTTTGCCTGCTCTAGGGGCCATTTTCTTACTACTGGTTTGGCTCATCCAGCCTTGATATGAGGGATTGTGCCTAGTCTTACTGCAACTTGTTGTGCTGTGCTTGGTTGGTATCCCTGGGAGTAGATCTGGGGGAGAAGGGAGGTATGGTGGAACTGGGAGTAGAGGGAGGGGGACCTACAGTCCAGATATAATGTATGAGAGAAAACTATACACGCATACACACACACACACACACACACACACACACACACACACACACACACACACACGTATAAAATCCTCAGGAATTCAGGGATAACAACATAAAAAAAGATGATTTCTCAACTGTCCCAAAGTTAACAGCTAAAGCCTCACAACGAAAAGCAGATCAACGTGGTGGCACATACCTTTAATCCCAACACTTGGTAGGCAGAACCAGGTAGATCTCTGTGAGTTCGAGGTCAGCCTGATCTACAGAGAGAGATCCAGGACAGGCACTAAAACTGAACAGAGAAACCCTGTCTCGGGTATATATATATATATAATATATATATATATATATATATATATATATATATATATATTATATACCATGCATTAAAAAAATAAATAATAAAATTTAAAGCCCAGCTGTGGTGGTGCATGCCTTAATCCCAGCACTTGGGAGGCAGAGGCCAGTGGATCTCTATGAGTTTGAGGCCAGCCTGGGCTGCAGAGTAAGTTCCAGGAAAGGCGCAAAGCTACACAGAGAAACCCTGTCTCAAAAAAAAAAGAAAGAAAAGCGGATCAACAACAGAAAATTGTATAGATTTATGTAATGTTAAGTTTTCCAAGCAACAAGAGCCATCAGAAATGAGTACCCAAAGAACTGAGGCAAACTGTTTTTATGGGCTGTCATGAAGAGTATGGATGGAGAAGCCCAGCAACAGGAAGTGGCCAAAAAGGAGGACGGCAACAAGACCTTTTGTAAGTTCCTGCTGGTTCTACTTGATGACATTGTTTCTTCTGACCTTAAAGTAGGGCTCCTCTGAAATGTGATGGTCTACTCAGCTACTGTAAAGGAATGCAATCCAGGGTTGATACTTGCTTCAGGAAGAAGAGGAAAGAAGAATTTGTTCTAGCTCTTATAGCTGCTTTTTATTATTTCCTCAAATGTTAATTTTGGTGGGTTCTAAGCAGCATCACCAGATGAGGTATCAGGGACTAGGGGCGTCCAGCCCCTCAATAGTCCCCTCCCAGGGTCCAGGAAGAATCTACAACCAGCTGATAATTAATCTTTGATGAAAAGAAATGAATCTATGTACATGAAACTCCTTAGTTCATACACTTTATTATTCTGTGATAGTTCTCTCTCCACACAGCTTCTATTTTGCTCTCATGTCTAGCTCCTTTCTTGCCTGATTTCTCTCTATATTTATCTACTGTCCCCTCTGGGTTCTATCTTAATTCCTTCATCTAGTTCTATCCCTTCTAGGTTCTCCTCTATCTAGTTCTTTCCCCTATCAGCTCTTCTCCCATCTCCTTCTCTCTCATCTGGGTCTTCCTCATCTTGTTCTTCCCCATCTGGTTCTTCCTCTTTCCCATCTCGTTCCTCTAGTACTCTCTTCTAGCCCTTCAACCTAGTTCTTCCCCATCTCAGTTTGTTCCTCTCAAGTTCTTACCCATCTAGATCTTCCATTCTCTTTTCTCTTCTCTGTCTTGTGCCCTGGAAGTCCCAGTATATAAAGCCAGGCTTCCAGGGTCAAACGGAGGGGTGATAAGAATCACATTGAGAGGCAATAACCGTTAATTATCATTTGCAACCCCCAAAGGGAAGTGACCAATGGGGAAATGAATTAACTAAAGGCTAAATTCAGGTAATATCTAAGAAGAGGGATCTTATGTGCTCAACTATTAAACTCTTAAACGTGATTAGTAGAAAATGTTAAGAATCTATAAGTTGCTAGGTCAATGGGAGAAAATAGAACTGTCTTCTTTTTTCCTGTGGCTCCTATCTGTCCAAGCTATCTGCCGTTTTTTCTGCAGGTTGGGGGAAAGTGTGTTCAGTCGCTAGGCAACCTGTGTACAGCTAGATGCCTTTGGTGATAGTTAAAGGGAAATCTGGAACTAGAGGTAAGGTTTGGGAAAGCAGGAAGTAAAGCTTAATTGGCACATCCGCCAAGCCTTCTCAAATGGGTAGCCTGGATGCTTAAATCTGTTCTTAGAAAGTATGGAGGTATCTCTGATAAGGTACTTTCCTCCATCTGGGTATGGAGCTGGCTGGATACTGCCAATGCTGATAATTACAGGGAGGCTTGAACTGGGGTTCTGGCTGAGCATAGCTATCAGCGCAGAAGGTTATCTAAATATTCCTAGAAGTAGTTAGGCAAGGAGTTAGTGGTCTATAAAGATAGTAAGGCTGTAAGAAAGGAGGGTCTGAGCTGAATTGTGTGAAGCTATTATTTAACGTCCACCTGACCTAGGTGGTATCTCCATGTGGAATTTACCTTAAATCAGGAGACTTGCATGTGGACTGTTATTACTGCTAGTCCTTGAAAGTGGCCAAGGGAGATATCTGATTCCAGAGAAAGCCTTTCCTGAGGCTGTTCTCCAAATACCTGGAATGTGTATGTCCAGAGAGTGATCAGTCCACACTGTTAGCCCTTCTTAGGGAAAAGTCAATTGGGAAAACTATGAAGGCACACATGATTTTCATAACAGAATACAGCTGATCTATAACAAGCTAAGTAACACCAAAAACTCCTTGGGATTTGGCTTCCTCTGGAGGAATTCCCTGATTCCTCCAGGTAGTGACTTTGCCATAACCAGCTGAGTTCTTATGATATATTCCTGCGGCCTGCAGCAATGAGGGAGCTTTTGAGTAAGTATCTGAGATCTAATGGGTGTGAACTGACTTTCTCAGAAAAAAAAGCCATATGTGTGCAAAATACTCACAAGGTTGATTTTCTACTTTAAACTTCTGACGGTGGACAACTGGAATGTTGTGCTGCAGGTTAAAATCCAAATTATCTTGGATGACCTTTTATTGTCCTAATACCTATTCATTGTTTCACATACATCCTGATTATTAAGTAAATCATTTCAGAAGGTGCAGATAGAACATTAACTCCCCCTAGATGGAAGGATAAGAATAATGTCAAGGGCTAAAGAGATAACTCAGTAGATAAAACCTCTTGATGCTCTTACAGAAGACCTGGGTTTGATTCCCAGTAATCAAACATAGATTGACAACTGTAACACCAGTTCCAGAATATATAGCACCCTCCTCTAGCCTCCAAGGGTATTAGGCATGCATGTGGTATACATATAAACATTCAGACAAACACCTATACATATAAAATAAAAATAAGTATTTCTTTAAGAACAAAGAATGCCATCAAACAGTTTCTGAGGCTGGCAGCAGAAGTTTCTTGCTTTGATGTAACCTATCTGCTTTATATACTCCTCAATTTATTTATTCGTGCATGCTATTACTATTGTGTATGTGTGTAGGTATACATATGCCTTGGCCTTTACATGTAGGGGTTAGAATACATTCCTTTTAGGATCTAATTCTCTCCCTCCATCTTTTTTTGATGCAAAGTCTGGATTCTGGTGCTGCAGCATGTACTCCAGTTTGACCAACACACAAGCTACTGGCCAATTCTCTGGAATTCACATCCCATCTTACGTTCCGGATGATTACAGATATATACTACTGCATTTGGCTTTTCCTAGGGGTCCCAATGATGAAACTCAGGTCATCTGGCTTCTGAAGCAATTGTTTTTATCCGTGAAACTATCTCCCTGGACCATCCCCCAATTTATTGTTAAAATATTGTTAAAATGCCTTGGTTCTAAACTTTCTTCTGTTACTATAAAAACTTCATAATACTGATAGTGTAGTGTGTTTTAACATGGTATTTGGTATAATTTGAATATGTATTCCTTATGTATGGTTACTTATATGTGGTTCCAGAATAAACAAGAAATAAAACATGGTAATGTGGACCTGACTTTTGTTAAAGACTTTCTCTTATCTTGCTTACCTGGAAAAAAAAAACTTGTTTCCACCACTATACTCAATCCTCTCTCTCTGTCTCTTTCTGTCTCTGTCTCTCTCTGTCTCTCTGTCTCTCTGTCTCTCTCTCTGTCTCTCTCTGTCTCTCTCTCTCTCTCTCTGTCTCTCTCCCTTCTCCATGTCAGTGGTGGTTTTTAATGAGAATGGTCCCCAGAGGTTCAAATATTTGGATGATTGGCCCACAGTTGGTAAAACTGTTTGGGAAGAATTGAAAGATGCTGCCTTGTTGGAGGAAGTATATCACTGGGAGTGGGCTTTGAGGATTCAAGAGTTCACATCATTCCTAGTCATCACTATTTCTCTCCCTTCCTTATTATTATTGTCTCAACAAAAATTCTCAGCTACTGCCATAGTACTCACCACACCTGCCTGCCTGACACCATGTCATCTACTATGATGTTGATGAACTCTACCCCAGCGGAAACATTAACCCCTAAATTAAATGCTTTATAGGTTGCTGTGTATATGATGTCTCTTCAGGGCAGTAGAAAAGTAACTAAGGCATTATTTGTCCCTTAGTTCATCTATCCATCTGTGATGCTTAGGTTTTTCAACTTCACAAAATCTTAATTCAGTCAGGAAGAGTCTCAAAGCGGGACTGCTCAGGGGATCATCTTGGTTACATTAATTGATATCTGAAGCCCTCTCACAATGGGTGGCACAATTCCCTAGGCAGGAGATCATAAACTGTTAAAAGATCAGAGAATAAGCTGAACACTAGTATTTTTGTATTAATCCCTTCTTCTCTGCTTCTTAACTATGTGGGTAAAGTGACCAGTTGTTTCAATCTCATGACACACTGTGACTTCTCCACAATGATGGATTGTAATTTGGAATTATGAATTAAAATAAACCCATTCTCTCCCAACATATTTATGTTTTCAGGACATTTTATCATAGCAACAGAAATGAAACTCTGACTCATCTATCTATATCTCCATCCATCCACCTATTAGACTTGCCACCATAGAGATACAAATGTATTAGCCACATATCTCTAATTAGCTATCCGAAGGGAATCTTAGTCAAGTCTATAACCTATCTAACACTTCCATTAAACTGTACAATCCTAGCACATAAACACCTCAAGGTGGGGTAGGGACACATGGCTACCTTCCTATTGTTCAGGGTATAGGCAATCAGAGAGTGTAGGATTTATATTCTATCTAGTACTTTTATTATACTGTTATGTTCAGTGGTCCCTCCCTCTTTGCAGCGCTATAAAAGTAAGAATCTCTTTTGTTTGTGAGTGATTATTGGAACTCCTATCTCAACTTTCATCTCTGTCAGTGACTGGAGTTACGAAAGGACATTTCAGGTGTTATTTGTCTCAATTATGGTGGTATTTTATTTGTACTGAAATGTGATTTTAATTGTATGTTAATAAATAAAGTTGCCTGGGAGTCAGAGCTATTAGAGCCATAGCAAGAGCATGGCGGTGGTGGCACACGCCTTTAATCCCAGCACTTGGTAGACAGAGCTAGGTAGATCTCTGTGTGTTCAAGGATACAGCCAGCATTGGAGACACATGCCTTTAATCTCAATCCCAACCATAGAAGACCTGGAAGTCTCTACAGACAGGCAGTGACAAGGCAGTCATGTGTTTGGGTTTACAACCAATGAGAAGGCAGAACAGAAAGACTATATAAAGACAAACACACAGGAAGTAGGTCTCTTTTGGAGAGGCCTCTTGGCTGAAGAGGCTAGATGCAGGGTAAGGCTCTTGGCTCTGATCTCCTGGCTTTCTTTGCATTGGTTCTGTTTTCTTATTTAATAAGATGGTTGGTTACATCTACATTCAATGCTACTCTAAGTCCTGAAAGAATTTTTATTATTTTAAACACTACCATCTACCAGCTATATATTTTACCATCACTATTCATGGGCCTTAAAGAGATTAGCATAACTTTTTGCTTAAAAACAGAAGAAGTAATTACATAGTGACATATTTTGGAAGAAAACCATCTGAAATACATGTAGATTATGAATCATGACCTGGTTTTCCTCCCTAAAGAGGAGAATTACTGCTGGAAAAGTTATGTGCCACATGAACCATGAAATAATTCTAAAACAAATCTTCAAAATCAGTATGCATTTCCAGTATTGTTGACTATTTTGTTATTACCCCGAAGAATGAAATAGCAACTAAACAGCAAAAGGGGGATAAAGGAATAATATTTTACAACTTCCTGAATTGAGCTACATACACAATAATTTCCAGGATTGATTTCCTGCCTAATTTTGAAGCAAATAGCCATCAATTTAGAAATCCTTGAACAAGACCAAGAAGAATGCAACTATTTCTTACTCTGTGGGGAATTTCTTTACCCTTTTTTTAAAAAGCAACTGAGCACTTTAAAGGTACATACACATAAAATTTTCCTATATCATTATTGCTAGGTGGCTAGTTAGAAATGAGTAGTTTTGAAGGTCATTGAGGATGGACTCCCTCCTGTACAATCAGAGCTTTGGGCACTACCTCTTGCTCTAGGGTAACATATAATTTTAAGGAATGGAACAATATTACAATAGGCCCCTCCTCAAGACTTGAAATACTGTATGAAAGGCTAGGGTGAGGTGCAGGTAAGAGGGCTTTGATGTGTATGAAGGAAAGGCTATTTCCTCCTGGCAAACCATGGCTATTTTTGTAGACTTTCTTTTCTTTCCTTAATTCTTTTAAAATCTGCTCCATTACATGAAGTTTTTAGTCAAAAGAATGTATCCTAAATTATATCTGTCGTCTTGGGTAGAACGTGCTTTCTATTAAAGAACAAAACATACCATTTCCCTCTCCCAGTAGAGTTAATCCAAATGGCTCTGCCAATCATCTGGGCAGGATAAAATGCCGCAGGAAGCTTTCTGTACATAGACTCTGAGAATGCAGTACAAATCCTAATTCAACACGCAGATCTGCACAGAGCTTGTCTGCTTTGTCCACTCTCCCTCCAAAAGTGTTCCACTGAAAAGGTCCTTTTGACCACTGTCTATTCTTATCCCTATCACAGTGTCATAAACTACCTATCGTCTATACTAGACCTAGTGTGTGTTGTTTCAGTTCACGGGCTAGAGACCAAAGGAAGCCACAGCTAGATCACAGTAACAATTATGAATCCTGAGTGGCTTAACTGAACTTCATGTTAAAGGATGCTACATTTAAAATATTGAAATTTATTTTAGGCCTTACAACAATATAGTTTGACTATTTTTTTAAAGGGGGTGGTTTTGAGACAGGGCTTTTCTGTGTTGTTTTGGTGCCTGTCCTGGATCTTGTTCAGAAGACCAGGGTGGTCTCAAACTCACAGAGATCCTCCTGGCCCTTCCTCCTGAGTGCTGGGATTAAAGGCATGTGCCACCACCTCCCGGCAGTTTATGACTATTAAATGAGCTTGGTAAATTAGAAAACTAAAAGGTTTTAGAGTTAAAGGTTTGTTGAAATCTGATCTACTTCACATTTATTTTTTTTGCAGGAATTGGGCACAACAGTCATTATTAGCTTAAATTTCTGTATTTGGAAAATGGAGACCAGCTGACATGGTAATGCACACCATTAATCTCAGCATTCCAGAGACAGAGTCAGGCAGGTTTCTGTAATTTTGGCAACCAGTCTGGCCTACATAGCAAGTTCCAAAACAGCTGGGGCTATTTAGGGTAATGTCATCTTCAAAAAAGAATAATTAAGTAAAAGTAAAATGGAGACCGTGATATCTATAGTCCTGGGTATAGCACATAATACTGATTTTTAAAAAAAATGTGATAGGAACTCCTATTCTTGCTTCAAGTGAAATTTTATTCTCTTATTCTGCCCTTGTAAGTTACCAGGTGACCAGAAAGAAAGACTTTCCTGTTGAAAGATATTATTTTGGATGAGGGGATGAAGGGTGGGTTGGGGGGAAGTTTAGGTGGCGGCAGGGGGTGGGGGGCAGGAGGAGGGATGAGAAGGGGATCTGTGGTTGGTATATATAATGAATAATTTTTTAAATAAAAAAGAAAGATACAATGAAAATCAAAATCCAATTTTCCTTGTGTAGTTTATATATAGAAGATTTTATTTCTTGATGATATGAACTCAAGTTCTCAGAATGATATTCAGTCTACATGGAAGACTCTACAGAGCTGATTAGCTGATCTGAACTTCAGAGGTTGTGGAGAGATTGGCATGTTGTTCATCTAGAGCTAAGTTAGCTCTTTTAATGAACATCCATCATGCACTTTTATGTTTGACCTTACTTCCTTGTGACTGTTAGATAAATTATTTGGGATGTATGAACAGGCCCCTAGCTTCCACCAATCCAAAGACAAAGAATGTCATTAGATGGTATCTGAGGCCTGTAACAGATTTCCCCACTTTGCTGTAAACTGTCTACTTGATGTATTCAATAACATACTTGAAAAGTGTTTTCATTCATGACTTTCTTTGTTTTGTTCTATAAAAAAGGGGACAACCTAGATCTGCATTCCTCGGCTATGATAACTCATATTTGGATTCAGAATAAACTATCTTCTTCTTTCTTTGAGGATGTATGTCACTTTTCTGGGATATTACAGCCAACTAAAATAAGGTATTTGATCAGCTGTAGAGTTGAGTTTTTGTGTAATCAATTTCCCACAGATACCAAAGAAGATCAAGTATTATTATTCTATATCCACTCCACCACCAAATATTAAGGGGTTGCAGGTTCTACATGTTTGCAAACACCTTTAATCTCTCAATATCAGGGAACAGAGCTCTCTGCATTCAGTTTCGTGTTACAGCAACATCAGGTAACTTAGGGAAAAAGCCAGAAAAAGTCAGCTAACCTAATTGTTTCCATAGTGTTATGAAAATACCATTGGTATTACAGGCCACATGAAAATTTTGACTACTCCTGGATTTCTGGGACCAGACTTTATGAGTATTATAAGAACGTATCTTTAAAGTGAGCAGGTGGGGGTAACTCAATCAAAACAGGAAACTGAAAACCTCAGAGCAGGAAAGACCTTTGCAACAGTGAAATTTCCTTTTCAAAAGTAATCCACCTCTGCTTTGGAAACATCACCCATGATGCTGTGTGGTTCAGAGGACTAGTCTTGGGAAGGAACTCAATGAGTCAAGATGATCCATCATGTCACATCAGAAGAACCTAGTAAGACTCAAGGATCTTTCTCTGACTCCAATCACTGCACATTGGAAAGGTGTCTCTATTACTTTTGATGGGGAGAATATTCAAATTCCTCGGCAGCATCCTTCCCTTATTTTGGACACTGACTGTGACAATCAGAGGTGGACAATTCAGAGACATAGTTGAGAGGGGTTTAAAAAATCCTTCCTCAAAGACAACCTTGGAAAGGAATCATGTTCTTGATTGTCTCTCCCCAGCTCTTTCTGGAATTCTATAGAAATTGTACATATATTCAAAGTGCACAGACAATAGCATACCACCCTTAATTAAACCTCACTACCTTCCACAGTTGTTTGCATTAATATAGGTATTATTCATTCTTGAGGGTAATTTAATTTCTATCAATGTACTGAAGCAGCCCACAAAAGAGAATACATGAACATAGGAATGTAAATATGTCTCCATATCCAAATAAGAATTATAATAGACTAGCTGCTTGGATTATAATATGCCAGGAGAAGGAAAAACATCAACGAAACTTAATTTAATAGGTAGACTTAGTTTCAAATCACATTCTTTTGGTTCTAGGCACAACTGCCAAAAGAATGCTTGATTGCTTCAACTTTCAGAGCTCCAAGCAACAGAAGAAATAGGTACATCAAAAAGAAAAATCCATGCATCCCAAGTTTAAAGTACCTGAAGTAAAATGGTGTTTTAAGGGAACAGTGTGAATTTTTATTTACATAACTCCAAGTATCTTCATAGGACTACAGCACCCAAATATGCCTTTCAGTTTCCACAGTCTGTATGAGCTTTCTCTCCCCTGTGTGGCTTTACTTTCTCATGCTGTTATAGACTGTTCTCCAGCGACAGACTAGTAGGGCTTGGTTTTATTACCTCCGCCAGTTTTCCTACAGGAGACTTCATCATGCAATAATCATAGTTTCAGTGGCATGTGGCTACAAGATTAAAATGGAAGAGATTGATTCTTCAGGTGTGTGCTTGTTATTATTGACAGGTACCCTAGATAAGTCCATCCAGGGACAAGACAGCTCTTGCAGGAAAAATTCCTTGGCTTATCAAGCTGACGCACTGTGCCAGTGAGATAGCAACCAGGGGGCCATGTGACAGCAGCCACACATGAACACAGAGTGCTTCGGGACTGAGTTTTGGCAATCTGCTGGTCTTCCAGCACTCTGAAATCTACCAATCTGAAATTCCACAAGTTTCTCTGTCTTAAATTGCTAATCAGTTTGTCAAGTTAGATAAATACAGCTACTTGCTCAATAAACAAGCAGCAGACACCATGAACAGAACATTTTATGGGATTAGACTTTCTGGTTTTGAATGGGATGCTGATTTGTAGTTCAAGCCTCTGGTTTTAGCTTTAGCCTAGGCTGGACTCGAACTCACAGTTATCCTGTCTGAGTCTCCCCAGTGTTGGGGTTGTGAAATGAGTCACCACACTCAGCCCAGGACCTATGCTTTACAGTGATTAGCACGTGAAAAATCTACCATGTCAGCCATTGAATATGAAATCAACTGCCATTAAGTCCATCCACAAACTCAGGTCACCATCACTGCGGTACACTTCCCAAACAGACTCATATTCCCAGCAGAGTCAGCAGCCCTTAACCAACTAACTCCACAGCCCTGGTAACTTCTATTTTACTCTCTACCTTTTGCCTATAAAAAGTTATTTCTCACTGTGTTCTCTTTTCCTGCTCATTTCCACTCTTTCCCCTCACTGGATTTGGCTACCCTCAACACTCAAAAAGTGGTATCCCCAGTACTCACATAGAATCCAGGCACAACTGCATCTGCTTGTTACTACAGTGCTGGGGAGACAGAGACACACTGCTGGCCCAAAAATCTAGCTGAATTAGTAAGCTCCAATATCAGTGAGACACCACATCTCAAAAATTAAGGTGGGAATTATTGATGATGACCCTTGGTACAGATCTCTGGTCTTCATGCACATGTACACACACACACACACACACACACACACACACACACACACACACACACACACCTTACATATACATACACATAATAAATAAAAAAAGCCTTGGATTGGAGATATGATTGGTAACACAATTTCCTAGCAAATAAGCAGACAAGTACATACATGCATCCATATAGGCAAAGCCTTACAGATATAAAGTACGTAGTGAAATAAAATCACAGTATCCTCAGTTTGCCATGTGTAGCTACATGACCATGTGACATAGGTTTTGCAAAATGAACACTGTCACTCTGGGTCTTTAACTCAAGTTTCAAAGCAAATCAAACTATTAACAACACACATTGCTAATAGTATCTATTTTCTTCATATGTCCGCCCAAAATTCTTGGTCCCTGTTATATACTGTGAGAATGTGTTCTGAATGAACAATTACTACAGTAGATTACACTACTTTCAATTCTGTTAAAATTATTGTCAAATCATACATCATAAGAATCCTTTCTTTCTTCTTACGAGACTACCCAAGTGACACAACAGAATAGACACAACTTATTTTGAAGTTTATATGAAAAAAATCCTTCTTCTTAACCAAATCAGTTGATTGGTTTCATTGTTTCATACAGGACAATCTGAGACACTAGAATGGTAGCACCAAGGCTTCAGAGATAATTTACCTTTGTAGAAAAACAAAACAAGTTGGAAGCTAATATGAAAGAAAAATAACAATATTGAAAGCTCAATGTTACTGAGTTTTTTGGGTTTTGTTTTTTTTTTTTAACCTGCATGTTTGATAGTAACAGTTTAGAATCTCATTTTGATAATGCAGAGTGTCTCATTTAAACAACTGCAGACTTTCATGTTTTTCATGGGTAGTCTCATGTGCTCTTCCCTATGTCCTGGTAGCACTGGTCTTGAAATTCAGCACTATACGTGATTCTGAGTTCACATTGATATTTGCTTCAGGGCCATCATGTCAGCTTAAAGCCTAGACTAGAAGTCGCTGGAAAGTAAATTAAAGAAGAATACTAATGGTGTCAGACAAAAATAAACTATACTAAGAAAACTGCATTATCAGTTCAAATAAAGAAAACATAAGAAATGTGAATTATACCTGTATTAATATGTAAGGTTGGTGTTAAAAAGGAAAAGATAAGTGAGATCAAATATCAAAATAAAAACCATGCTTTGGGCACATAAGCTAAAAATATTCAAGAATCTCAACCCTCTCTAATTCATGATTCCCCCTGCAATTTGTCATGATTAGATGTATTATAATTCTTTATAATTAGTGTATATGATTGTATAAAATAATGGGATTGAGAATGACATTTTTATAAATGATTAGTATCTATGAAGCTGTTCAATCATAGTTTCTATCTATATAGAACATTTTCATTTATTTTTTGGTGTGTACATGTATGGTGTACATGTATGTGTAGTGTATGCATGTGTGGGCACATGCATGTGTGCATGCTTGCACATATCATCCTTGTACATACAGAAGGCAAAGGATTACATTTACTATCTTCCTACTTTCTCCACTTATTTATTTCTGTAATATTGCACCACTGAAGCAGAGCTCTTCATTTCAGGGGCTCTAAGAGCCTGCCTGCCCTAGGGAACCCCTTTATTTAATTCTCAAATCAAGTTCTGGGATTACTTGGGTACCATCTTGCACACCTGGCTTTTTAATGTGAATACTGATGATCAGAACTCTGGTTCCCACATATGAATTGAAGGCATATTATCCACAGAGCCTTTCCTCTTACTCTGAACATTAAAACTTCTAAGAGCATGGTTAGCTAGAATAACTTTGTGGCACTTGAAGGTCCTCTTGAGATAAATTTCGCCTTTCTTATTCTAAACACAAGAAAACAAAAATCTAGAAATGCTGAAAACCAAATCTAATGTTCACCCCAGGACTATTTCTCCTGCAATCTGATTCTTTGATGCTCTGAACCAAGCTAAAAAATCTCCATTTTTATAAGAAAAACCACAGGCAATAATCTTCAAAATATAGACTTATGATGCTATACAAATAAAATGCTCTTAATACATTAGCTTCAAAATAACAAAATATTAGGAAGTCATTATTACTATAAATGAGAGGCTTTGACAGCTGGATTATTATACTTTCTTGTGTGAACCAAAAACAATATACTACCTTCAGACCAGAAACACGTGTCTCATTCAAATTACTGTCTATCAACTTGAGCACCTTGTAATATTCCAGATATCTAAAATTATAGCAAATGTATTTGTAATATGTAGCATTTGTAAATACTAAATAATGTAAAAAATATTTGCAACAATTGTTGAAGAACCATGCATTTGATAAAAAATGAAAATACTTTCTAAATTGACCTTTGGAATATTCTCTTTTTCATTTGAAAACTGAAATTAAATCATGAAATTTCAAATGTAGGCAGTTTTTTTGCACAATACTATAGACAGCAGATGGCAAATAATATGAAATGCACTGTTAGTTCTGCAACCCTTCTAGAAGACTGGATCCCACTGCACATGGAGGTTCTAGTATAGCCCACTTCTAGGATATCAATTCAAAGAGATTATTATCTAAATTTTATAAATAAATTTCAGAAAGAAAAGCATGTATGCCTATGAGCATAGAAACAATAAGACAATGTTACAGAATGGAGGAGAGAAATGAGGCAGAGCGGATGGTGCCCTTATTCCCAGCTGCTTGGAAGACTGATACAGGAGGATGAGTTTCTGAACAAGAGCTTTGAGAAGCCTGGAAAACTTGGAAAAATGCCTTCTTTAAAAATAAACTAATGTTTGCTGTATAGTTTAGTGGTAGAGTGCTTGCTTTGCAAACGCTTGAACAAATTTCCAGTAACAGAAATATATACTGTGAATATATACTTTTAAATACTGTTCACAGAGGGCACATGGCTAATTAGTTCCCTGGCTAATGATGAGTGTGTGGCAGGAACTATACACCACTTCTACATACTTTAAAATCACCAAATTTATTGGATTTACTTTAAAAGTCCTATTTCTTTAATAATTTGTTGCTTGTAGCTTACTGTAATTTTTGTACATTATAAAAATTTTAAAGTTTTGACAGTTACAACCATCCTTCCCTTACAACACACATAATGCAGCTTTACCAAATAGTTTCTTTGCATCTTTATTCTATAACTAACTAGTTTGTTGATAATCAAAGTGAAGATACAAACACTCACGGGGGTCCGACTCAACAGCATCACAATCTCTGCATGGTCCTCAGGGAGGAAGTCAGGTCCATGTGTTAAGACCACTGAAAGTTTCCAGGGGCAGTGGCATGCATCGGGCTCTAGCATCCTTGGTTCACAAACTGCCTTCAGAAAAAAACCCTCCAAAAGGCCTGTCTGTGTCTCTATTTGAGGGATGTAACATTCAGGAATCTGTTCATGGTAGTTCTCTGGGTTTGTTTTAACTACTTATCACAATTTTGCTGGTAAGCAGACAGTTACCCATGACTATTCCTTTCCATAATATGAATAAAAATGATTGAGGGTTAGAATTTACATTTTCAACTTTTGTAATGTCCTTCTTGAGATATGCAAGAGCTTCTCCTAACCCTTCCCAGTGAGGTCTCGCCAAGATTCTCCTTTACTTTGTGACTTCTTCAGCTGTGCTTTTCCCTATGAGACTTACAGCTCCACCCTAATTTTATGGGGCAGCCACTATACATAGGGTTCTCTGTGGAGCTCTTCGTTTCAGTTTCAGAGATTGGGATTCTCCTTCTGCTCTCCTGTTCATTCTGAACTCTTCAGCCCCTCCCCCATCTCCACCTTAGCTTCCCAGGCAGCTAGAACAATAGGAATGTACTTCTACAACTGGCTATGTGCCCCCATTGTTGACAGAAAGTTGTTACATACTGTTTAACTGCAGTGATACCACGCCAGGGTTATTAGACTGAAAAATAATTTTATTGCAGCTGGGAAGATGGCTCAGGGAGTAATTCATGGGCTGCACATGCGAGAGGACTTGAGTTTACATCCCAGGTGTCCACATAACAAAAAAGTCAAGTGGGCTTCGCAGGCTACCTATAATCTCAGGAGAGCCAAGGAAACTCCACAGCAAACTGGCTAGGCAGCCCAACTCTATTGAACCAGTGAGAGACCCTGCCTCAATATATAAGGTAGAAAGTGATCCAGAAGATGCTGAACATCAGTCTCTGACCTCTACAAACATGTACATGTGCACCCCACATACCATCTGAATAAGTACCTGCAGCTCAATATTACACAAAAGGAAGACTGAATTGACATATTAACAAAGGGAAAGGAATCCTAAGGTGTCATAGATTATTTTCTGTCTCCCTCATGTTCTGATAGTCTCAATACAGGCAGGGCCAAAGTAGCCATGCTATAAACTGCCTTTCTTTATAGAGTAGTTCAATTTAAATGTATTTCTAGATTTTTTGCATGCCATTTCTTGTATTGTATATATTAAATGATCCATCTTCATGAATGCTTTTCAATATATTCAAATTCTTGCTTTTAACATATATGATTGCTCATTCTAAGATTAACTTTCAATTTAATTTTGATTTACCACTAAAAATGTCAGAAGCAATTTAGAAAATGAACTTGAAAGAGTGTTATGAATTGAGCCTTAAAAGTCACACCAAAGATATCTGAACTGTTGCCATGAAAGTAGGATAATACTTTTCAACTACATTCATCTTTTCAGAGGAAAAAAAAAGATGCCAGCTTCCTGGGATGCAGACACTGAGAGCTAGCACATCAGTCCTTTTAAAGAAATTACTAGCATGCTGTGTTTGGTTTACTGTCGCCCATCTTGCATTTTACAAACTGTATCAAAGCACGGAGTGTAACAGCTCCAATTTCTTTCACAGCAGCTGCACCATGTGAGAAAAATTGACAGATTAACTACAAGAAAGCCTCCAAACTACTGTAAACTATGACTGTCCATTAGAAGAGAATCGAGAGCGAAAGAGTACACACAAAGGAATGCCTTGATGACTCACTGCACTATGAGCCAGAGGGTAGGATAATCTTCAGGATTGTGTTTTCAGGGCACATGTGCAATCCAAGAGCAACAGTCTGACCCTACTGAATTGCTTAAGAACAACTCTGGGTAAGAATTAAAAAAAAAAACTGAGGTTGAAAAGTAGCTATTGATTTTTCTGTTTATTTTGGTTATTATTGTGAGGGCTCATCTGCCTGCTGGTGTCTAAAAGATTGGCTATGCTAAACAGATCTGGTTCTTAATAAGTTAATAAAGTTGAGCTAATGCAACTCCAACTATATCATAAATAGACACCAGTGTTGACTGAATTCACATTTACAAACCTGCCCTATTCAGGAAACTTTGTGAGGTCTAGATTTAAGCCTTAAAGTTACACACAAACTTGAAATGTACTTTAGAAATACTTGATACAGACTCCATGCAACGATAAAGAGGATATAGTACTGATAACATGAACCCCATTCAGAGAGATCAGAGTGTTTATAAGTACTACCCTAGTGAAAAGGCAATCAGGAAAATTCAAGTATGGGTCTGTGTGGAATGAAAGGAAGGCTGAAAAAGAAAGACGATATGCAAATGAACAGGGATTAGTAACCCATAGTGCTGTGGAATGTCGTTCTGTATGCTGTGAATGTGTGTTGCTTTGATTGGTTAACAAATAAAATGCTGATTGGCCAGTAGCCAGGCAGGAAGTACAGGCAGGATAAGCAGACAAGGAGAATTTTGGGAAAAGGAAGGCTAAGTCAGGAGTCTCTACCAGGAAGCAAGATGACAAGGCAGAACTGAGAAAAGATACCAACCACATGGCTAAATATAGATAAGAATTATGGGTTAAGTGTAAGGGCTAGTCAGTAATAATCCTGAGCTAATGGCTGAGCAGTTATTAATAATATAAGCCTTTGTGTGTTTATTTGGGACTAAGCAGCTTTGGGATACAAGTGGGAAAGGTTTGGCCTGACTGTGGGCCAGACTGGACACAGAAAAACATCCAACTACACCATACCTGCTATAATCTGTTTTGGAGGTAGTTGCAGGAGGATTATTAGTGTAAGGCCTTCCCAGGCTAGAGAGTGAGTTCAAGTACAACATGGGTAACATAGTGAGACACTATCATTAAGTAAAGCTAAAAGTAGGCTGGTGATTTGGATCAGTGGCAGTGTACTTTTCTATTATGATCAAGGCTCTAGGTTTGATTTCTAGCTCTGGAAGTGGAAATGGAATGAAACAAGAATCACATTTAATGATGAAAGAAAAATTAGAGAAGAAATGAGCTTAGTTGGTATTCACAAATAGTTTCCTTCAATAGACATTTCAAAGAAATCCATAGATGAATTAATATTTTCAGAAGTCAGTTGTAATGTGCACATTGCTGGGGAGATGTGATATGGCAGTGTTGTACTCTATATGGATGAAACAAATAATAAACCATATCACAAAAGACCACAGCTTATGCCTCTGTTTACATGAGTCTCTTAGGAAAAGAGCTGTTGGAACATTTGCTAATAAGCTTACTTTTAAACTGCATATTTAAACTATTTAAATTACCAGACACCTATAATTTGAGAGTCCCCCCTCCCTTGCTCTCTAAGTCTAATTTGAGCTTGAATAATTTTATAAGACAAAGTGTATATCCTTTAAATAAATCTAGATAAGCCATGTCATAAAAATCATACTTTTCCTGTCTTAACAGGTGAACTGATGCAGACACCCCTCAAAATAAAAAGTTTCTATATGCTCGTGTTTAATGCATACTTATTAGCACTTCATTGTATCTTCTACTATTACATTCACATTATTAAGCAACTATTTGTTTTTTTTTTCTTCTATCAGTATCCTAAGATTGTGATGGAAAAAAGGAAGCCATGTGCATGGTAAAATGATAACTCAAACCTTCATAACAAAATAAAAAATAATGTGAGACATACAAGAAGGTATGTTTTCTTTCACAATGATTAGAATAAGAATGGTATTATATTAACAACCTGAGAAGAGTCAAGTTCGGTGAAGTTTTGACAAAATAATACTTGGGACTTAATTTAAAATTATCCTGAAAATATATTCTTGCATTCAATATTTATCACATATTAAACATATATTCAAGGAGATATGCCTTTGAATATGTTGACAATATGTTATGATTTTTAAATAGCATTAAACTATATTTTGACAAGTCAGTAACATTAAGTCACGTTTTGCAGATGGGGCCTCTGATAATCACGTAGGTTAAATGGTTTATTCACATTAATAACTGAGAATTTCAAAACTTGAATGTAAGCCCAATTCTAGATCCATAAGTGTTTCAAATCCAACAGAGGGCTAATATTCAAAATATATAAAGAACACAAGAAATTTTATATCAAAATACCAAATAATCCAATTATAAATGGAACACAGATCTAAACAGAGAATTCTCAATAGAGGAATCTCAAATGGCTGAGAAACACTTACAGAAATGTTCAACATACTTAGCCATCAGGGAAATGCAAATCAAAACTACTTTGAAATTCTGTCAGAGTAGATCAATAAAACAAATGACAGCTCATGCTGGAGAGGATGTGTAGCAAAGGGAACACCCCTCCATTGGTGGTAGGAGTGCAAATTTGAACAGTAACTTTGAAAATCAACATGGCAGTTCCTCAGAAAACTGATAATCAATCTACCTCAAGACCCAGCTAAACTGCTCCTGGGTATATACCCAAAGTCTGCTCCATCATACCACGATGACACTTGTTCAACCATGATCATAACAGCTTTATTCATAGTAGCCAGAAACTGGAAACAACCTAGATGGCCCTCAACCAAAGGATGGGCAAAGAGAATGTCGCACATTTACACAATGGAGTATTACTCAGTTGTTAAAAATGACAACATGAAATTTGCAGTCAAATGGATGAAACTAGAAAAATTATCCTGAGTGAGGTAACCCAGACTCAGAAAGATAAAAATGGTATGGACTCTAAAAACTTCATTCTGTTCAAAAGGCAAAAATTACCTCCAGTGAGTCAAGTGGTCTTCTTTACTAGTATTCATTTCAAGTTGGTATTTATTCCAGGGCAAAATAATAATAATTAATAAATAATAATAATAGTAATAATAAACAGAGATGATTCACCTCTGTCCTTTAAATTTCTGAGACATTGTTCAGATCTTATATGTTTCACTTGCCTTGGTGATATTTTAAACTCCAAGAACTCTCTGCTATGTTTCCAATATAGCTTTCTTTGCTTCCTCTGTATTTTGGCTTAAAAAATAAGAAAAGTAGAATTCATATTTTTATGTAAAAAACCCTGAGAGAGTAACCTAAATGATTTTACATAGCAGGAGAATATATTATTTGATGGAATATCAAGCAGTAGTCATTATTTTTATTACAATTTTATTATTTCAATTAAAATTAAAATACTTAAAATGATCTTTTAAATGAATACATATATTGCTTTTGGTTTTTAGGACAGGGTTGTTCTGTGTAACAGTCCTAGCTGTCCTGGAACTCACTTTGTAGACCAGGCTGGCCTCGAACTCACAGAGATCCACCTGCCTCTGCCTCCCAAGTGCTGGGATTAAAGGTGTGTACTACCACTGCCCAGCTCATATATTTTTGATAAAGAGTGAAGCTCTTAGGAACTGTCCATGTTCCTTCTTCTTTTAAATTGCCACATTGGAGTTTTGCATTGGCTAATCAGCTCAGTATACTTATAGATCCATGTAGATGAATTGCTAAACAGTCTTATTAAACAAAAAACCCAGAGCCAGGTATTGAGATGAAAGCTGAAAGACCAGAAGAATAGGAACAGTCACAAGCTAACCTCACCTCACTGACACCTCAGCTTCCAAGGCCAGCTACTTCCTGTCTACCCAGACCTATATGCCTTTCTGTTCAGTTCTCTTATTTGCTCTTTCAGCCCAGCTATATCACTTCCTCTTCCTGCCCAGCTCTGTTACTTCCTGTCTGTCTGTACAGACCTCCAGACCTCCATAGTTAACTAGTGTTGGAATTTAAGGCGTGTGCCACCACACATGGCTCTATTCCCAGTGTGGCCTTGAGCTCACAGAGATCCAGACAGATCCCTGCCTCCCAAGTGATAGGATTAAAGGCATGTGCTACCATAGTCTGACTTCTATATAGTGGCTGGCTTTTTCCTCTGATCCTCTGGTAAATTTTATTGGGAGACACAGTATTGGGGGACACAATACATTACCACAAAAACTAGATAGTATTCAGAGAGATGGAGATGGTTAATAGAAGTGATCGCTCTTGTGGAATGTTCACAAATTTGAAAGCAATTATGAGAGCTAGACACTGGGCTTAAGTTTTCTACCCAGATGTGTTTCATGTCACTTCCACCTGCATGTTACTGTTCACAGAAATGTGTCTCACATCAGGGAAAGCACAAAACTTCACAGTATTAGTTATTTTTGCAGAGCTATATCCAAACACTGGACCCAAGCAGCTGCAGGGAGGAGAAGTGTGTACTGGTTGCGGTTGCAGTGTGAAGTCCATCAAGGAGCACACTTGGAGTGCATGGTAGCTGGCCCTCACATCTAAGAAGGCAGCGCAAAGAGAGTTAGGCTTGAAGCAAGGGGAGCTATTACTTTCAAAGGCCTGCCTCCTGTCACGCTCCTATATCAACCATGTCTACTGCCCTAAAGTTTCTTTACCCTTTCTGAACAGCACTACCAAGTGTTCAAACACATCAGCCTAGGGTGAACACTTCACAGTCAATGAGATAACCACTAGAATAATTATTTTTTTAATTATAAAAGGAAATACCAAACTGATTATTTCTTTCTACTGTAAAACTTAAAAATGGGTTTATCCTCGACAGTCTGTTTACTCTTAGTTTTCATGCATCCATCCAATGAGCATTTGTTAACTCTTTGTTACTTGTGCCAGATGCAGTCTTCATTATGAGACTCTAAAACAATGTAAGTCTAGAAAATAAGGAATGCCTTAGAAGTTTCATCTATAAATGAAGGGCAAAGAGTTCTTAGAAGAAAATGTAATTACTTGGAAAACATTTCAATTCAACTACTTTTCACATATGTAATTTCCAAATAATTATCTAATCAAATCATCTCCAAAGTTTCATAAATGTGTATAAGCCTTTTTTTTTTTTTTGACAAAGCAAGCCAGCTGTGTGGACAGTAGATCAAGGGCAGACTACTGGAAACCCTTAGCAGATAAGAGATAGGAAGAAAGCATATTGAAATACCTTCCCCACTGAGTGACCAAAAGGAACATTGCGTCAGTCATTAGTCCTCAAAGGTGCACAGCTGAGCTTCCTGTCACCACTGCTTCAAGTAACACTCTGTGCTCTGCTTTTACCTCAGGTGATTAAAAGTAGATTGGCAGAGCCATTACAAGCTACAAGAGAAAGGAAATTCAGTGGTCCTAGTGTTAGGGAGAGATATCTTACTGCTTCTTGTCAATTATGTTCCCATTTGATGTATTTTGTCTATAGTTCCATGGATATAATGCAGAAAATTAAAATAAATATAAAATTCAGATTAAAAATATTACCAGACAGTTGATGGAAAGACCACATGCAAGCATATTTCAAGTAGAGGTAGAATGTGTGTGTGTGTGTGTGTGTGTGTGTGTGTGTGTGTGTGTGTGTGTGTGTGTGTATTCATCACCCATACCATCTACAAAGCATTGCTTCCTATAGAAACAGTGACTCATTTCTGCTGCTGCTACTTTGGCAGGACCAGTTGGATTAGGGATAGGGAAAAAGCCCTCAATTAGAAAATCATTGCATTTTCCCAGATCCAATAAGACATTAATGTTACTCAAAGGAGGAAGACAGATGCTGTTATTTTTTTCCTTTTCCATTTGCTTCTTTCTATGATCATTCATTACAGGCTATGTTCCTAAGCTGTTATTTTTTATTATTTAAAAAGAAACAAAAGAGTGTTAAAAAATAGGAGCATAATTCAAGGGAGACTTTTGTTTATAAATTGAATGGGAAATTTTCAAAACACAACTTGTGCTTTGAAAGACAGGCTAAGTAGCTATCATTTGAGTGTTTACAAGTTTGGTACATTCCAGAACTTTCTATAGAACACTTTTCAGTACTTAATTGTGATCCATTAATTTCTTCAGAATAACAAAAAAAAAAAAAAAAAACAAGAGCTAGTAAAAGAAGAATGTTTCTTAGGTAGTGGAAGGTTAAAAGTCTATGCCATACAGAGATATTCATATTATTTGAGTGTAAATAACCAACAGCACATGGGTTTTCACATGCTAAGCATGCTACTGGACTAGGCTAGAATCCATCTTTAAAAGGGAGCTTAAAAAAGCAATATTGAGCCGGGCGGTGGTGGCGCACGCCTTTAATCCCAGCACTCGGGAGGCAGAGCCAGGCGGATCTCTGTGAGTTCGAGGCCAGCCTGGACTACCAAGTGAGTTCCAGGAAAGGCGCAAAGCTACACAGAGAAACCCTGTCTCGAAAAACCAAAAAAAAAAAAAAAAAGCAATATTGTATGTTAAGGCAAATATTAACTATAGCTGATGGCATAAGATACAAAAAATAAGTGTAATGTTAAGATGGAATGGAACATGTTTGGTTGAAAAATGGAAATGCTGACCTTTATGCCATAAATGTCTCTTCAACAGCCCTGTAAATCACAGAGGACATTACTTTTAGGCAAAGTGAATGGCAGGCATTCTGCATTATGACAAAGCCATTCTACCTTACACATGCACTGAATGGAAAAAAAAATTTCTTGTATGGATCATGGTGTTCCATATCACAAGTAACAGTTAAAAAAATGTTAAACTGTAAAGTGGAAGATTTAGGATGATCAAGGCTAACCTTTTTTTTTTAATAGAACAGTAAATAAACAGAAGTCTGTGAGAGTGGGAAACTTAAAATGCACCCAGTAAAGCAGGGGTAAGCCTTGTCATATAAGTGATATTATTGCACTCTTCCATTTAGTAGACATTTCAATCACAAGAACTTATTTCTACTCATTTATGCATTTAGTTTCAGCATTTCTAACATATGGTGACTCTTGGGAGTATCTGATTGGAGACTGATGAAATTTGCATATATTTTACCTGATAACAGAATGAACCAAGTTTTTAGAAAGACCAGAATGTATTTCACTAGAAAGCATTCAATATCAGTGTGGCTTTACTCTATTTTCATAGAAATATAAGATTTATGTGTGTAAAAAAGCAAGCGTGTTAGACTTAGTTTTTTCTAAGACATGATATATTTTGGAAACAACAGCAAATGTATTTTTTAACTCTTTGCCCATTAAAAATAGGTTAGTGAATAGCAATATTTGAAAACTTTGTTGGCTTGGATTGCCTCTCTAAAAGTCATGATAAAATTTAACTGCCATAGAGACAGTTCTGGGAGGTGGGATTTTTTAACAGGTGATTTGTTCACAATGAGTTCACTCTTATGAAGAATTGAGTCCATTATCATTACAGCCCATTAGCAATGAAAGTGAGCTTGCCTCCCTTGGCATTCTCTTGCTCTGTGCCCACTCTGACACATTCCTCTCACCATATTGTTATAGTATCCTTAATCAGGGCTTTGAAGTGTAGTTATTTCTTTCTGGTCAAAGGAATGGGATCTACCCCTGGTCTTAGGTGGAGTCCTAATATTCCAAGGTATTAAAAAACAAACGTTCATCCAGCTAGACCTCTAAATCATCTGATAGGTTCCACCTAGGGCCTAAGTTTTCTTCCTCTAGTATTTTTTTTTTTTTTACTTTCTTTGAAGCTACTTTTGCCATGAGATTGCTCCCACTGGACCTTCATGCCTAACTCCAAAGGGCCAGCTTTCTTCTTTCTCTTCTTCGTTTCCTTCTAGGAAGCTGCTGAGATTGACAGCTGGCCTGCCCTGTAGCTTTTGTTTTAAACTCTAATATAATTAGAGTTTAATTAAGCCTTGAGCTTCATCTGAGTCCATTCTGAAACTGTTTTAAAAACAAGGCAAAGAACCTAAAACTAGGAAGTCAACTTCCCTGGTAACATGTGGTGTCCAAGAAGGGCTACCGAAATTTCCAGTAACAACATGGTATCCTCTACCACGCTATAATCCATCAAGAAGGTTCTCACCAGATACAGCTCTTCCACTATGGTTTTGAAACAGAAGTAAATTAATTTTGTCACAAAATGGCTATCATGTGTCCTTCTGTGATAGAAGACGATAAATGAAAACATCAAAATTAATGATAAAGGAACTTCAAAAATAATTATATAGTTTATTTTGACATAGCAGATCAGGTACTTTGGAATGCCTTGATAAAATGATAACGATTACCTAAAACTGGGAGAATATCCATGTCAATTCCTTGCCGGGCAACAGTCTGGGTTTCAAGAACGTCAATGAGAATAGAAAGATAAGTTGAAAAACAAACAGAAGAGAGATAATTCACATGAAAACAAATGACATGTCTAATATGAAACCATACTTAGCAGCAAACACACTAAATGTAATTTTTCACTGCAATCAAAACATAGGTATTTGTAACATGAATTAAAATGACACAATTGGTAAACATGCTGTTTACAGGGAAATAGGTTAGGTCTAAAAACACAAATAGGCCGAAAATAGAAAGATGGAAAGGGATATGTCACTGGTTTACTGAAAGAGTCAGGTCAGTAAGCAGAAGAGAGTTGGCCTAAAAGTATTTGTATCAAACTCCAATACTCTAAGCCAGAATATTACTAGAGATGAACAGAGATATTGTCTAATGATAAAAGGTCAATCTACCAGAAGAAAATAGACTAGTTTAGACATATAAACATATAAGAATTGAGATTTTAAATATATAAAGAAATACTCAAAGAACTGGAAGAAAACATAGAATATACAATAATAATAGTTGAAAATTTGATATTATCTTCAATAATGTTTAGAATATTTGATTCATCCATCAGGATACAGAGGATTTCTAGACACTATATCTACTGTAGAACAATATCTATGGCACATGCCACTCCAAACTCCAGTATGTGCATTTTTCTCAAAAGCATTTGGAAATATTGCTATGGTTATACTGTAAAATATATTATGAAGAAAATTACTAAATGTAAAATAGAAAGTAATATACAAAAGGGTAAGAAATCATAAGACAAGGCTCAGTTAGTCAAAATGTACTTAAATTATAAAAAATTCTATTCTCTGACCATTAAATTAGAGATCAAAACCACAAAAAATTTTGTAGAATTGGCAAATCCATGGTAAAGAAGTTACCTGTAAATATTAAGGAGTCAAAAGGGAAGGGGAGGGAGTAAATTGAGATGAATGAAAAAATGAGATAATATGTTGAAAACTAAAATGTAACTAAATTAGTGTTTCGAGAGAAATACCTTGCTGTTATTTTCTATATTTAAAAGAAAAAAAATCCAATCAATACCCTATGCCTGTGTCCCGGGGCTCTGGAAAAGTAAAGCAAATACAAACAGAAATGGCTAAGGAAGTCTTCAGTCATCTAAGTGATCTTACTGCTATTATTTAGCTCAGTTGTCCTGACAGCCAAGCTGCCCTCCAAGTATTTACATGTGTAACCATAGAATGTTTTCCTGGTCATAATCAGAGAAGCTTCCCTTTGCAATGTACAGAAGCGAGTGCAGAGAAGCATGGCTTCTCAGGGTACTGAGAATGAGTGATGGCTGAGTGCTGAAGCCTAAGCAGGACTATTAGACCACCACCTCTAAGGCTGTGTCATCACTGCAGATGAGGGAGTAGAAAGAATATAAGAGCCAGAATATAGAAAGAAGGGCTTGAGGTTTCTGAAGCAAGGAAGTTATGAAATAACTTTTTACTGATCCCCTTATAGGATCAGCTCATCTTTTCAACTGACAGCCCCCCCCCCCTTTAATAGACCTAATTCCCTCAAAAAACTCTAAAGATACTTCTTACTATGCTGGGTAGCTCACTATTCAGATGAAAGCAGTATCTGCCCCCCCCCCCCCCACTGATAACTGAGAAACCTGTGATCACTCCTCCCCTCTAATATAATGACTTTTCAGGGTTTCTGTGTAAAACTCTGAAAATACATGACAAGTCAGAGTGCACAATGAACGCAAACATACAGAGACAGCTGGTGAATTATGGAACACACTCTACCAAGCACAATGAGGAGTCACTTTTCTACCAGTCTCATTAGTCTCTTAATCTCTTCTGAATCTCAGTTACTCCTTAGAGGCTTTTTATGAATGAATGAACAGCTGCCTGATTGACCCCATTGGCACATATCTATTTTTTCTTTAATATATTTGATATTTTCAAAAGTTACGTACTTACCAGATTGCTACACAGGAAGACAATGTTATTAAGAGACCTACTGCAGATTACAACCAAGAAGCCTACCAAGTTTAATCAGTCTCTGCAAGCATGGTAGAGATATGCAGCATTACACATTACTTGGTGGGTCACATCTCATAATGTGATAAAGCCAGTCTTTAGCCTTTATTATTTTCCTAATTACTAAACCCAACAGTTTTTCATCTAAATTACATTGTGAACTCAAGTGAGAAGATATTAGGCATCTTACTCATAAGGATAGGACTTCATCCCCCCACCCTTTGAACTACTTTTAATCTTAATCAAAGTCAAAGACCATCTAAAACTAAAAAAAAAAAAAAATTGAAAAATCTAGTAATATAATCTGGCTATAGACATGCTTCAATGAGTATAAATGGTGCAGATTAATAATGCAACTAATATTTTATGATGTGGCATTTCTAATGTATAACAAATTTCTTTAAATGCACTAATGTACCTTAGTAGCATAAAATTGAGCATTGCAATGAGAATATATCACTATTACATAAGGCATTCATTAGGGTTTAAAATATGAATAATTAAACTGCAGGCATACAAATTTGAACTTTGAAAGATAACATTCTATTAGAGAAATACTTCAATACTAGTTCCCAAATTCTCACTTCACTGTAAGCAATATGTCATGTCACTGAAGATCTCTTCTGATACTGTCCAGTCAGTAGCACATCAAGAGACATCAGGACTGAATACCACTATGTATGACAACTACTATATAGTCTAAAGGACCACAAACAGTGCACATTGAATTAACAGATAGTAATAAAATCTCGTAAGGACAAATGAACTTATAAATGAAGTATCCCAGAATACCAATGAGTATTCTCCCTTTGGGGACAAAGTGACTACCATCTCACATCTACAATGGGCAGTTGACTTTTTATCTTCTGCTTCTTATAGGGAGATAGACACAGTTCATGGCCAGGACCTGCCACTAAGATTTCTAAGTCAGGAAATTGAACAGAGGACATAGTTTCAAAAGTAAGTGCTGTTATGTTTCTAATACATCCTAACATGCCAAAAGTAAGATTTTTCTTATTTTTAATACTTATTTTTAAGTTATATGAGATTAAAACTATCTTTGATTTCATAAAGTCAAAGTTAATAGTGTTTTCATTTCCATTCTTACTCTCTAAAATGTATGTCATTAAGGAAAATAAAATCAGGAATGAACTCAGTTCCAGTTTAGATGGGATACAAACACATGTTTGTCATTAGTAAATAATGGTTCTAGCTATACCTCCCTCATCAATTTCAGACTACAGGTTTGCAGTTACTGATGGTTTCTGTCAAGTAGACTACTAACCCAAGGGAACTGGTGAAGCATTTTAAAACACAATTATCACACTGCAAGTTATTTATTCATATTACAGAAGTCCGGCAAGGACCCACAGAATGACAAGGACCTAGGAAAGGGGCTTGTAGCCACTCAGTGCATTCGAGTCTGGGGTCTGATGTGTTCTCCTTTAGAATGTGTGTCTGAGTCAGTCAAACCCAATCCTCACACCGCTGTTCAAACAATTCTGCCTTATTCCCAAAAGTACTTGCCTGCTTTTTCTGTGATTATGATTTTGGCTCTGGGCTGATAATCAAACTTCTTAGAAATCAAAAGGAATAAAACATAAGGTGAAGCTGTTAAAAACCAGCCATCAACAGAAAAGGTCAAGGCCTGTAGCATAAAAAAGAAAGATATATACGTATTTTCTTTGATTTATTCTTGGTAAGGAACAGAACAGTTTACAGCCATATTTTCTTTGACTAGTAGTAAGCACATTACAACCTTTCTTAATTCAATTTTCTCTGGCATTTATTGTGCTTAGTAAAATGCCTAAATGTCAAATAGATTTATAAAATGTATTTATAGCTTAATCAGGGGCAAACAGAGATTATTCATAAAGGGATATAGTGCAGACCATACCAATCTAAATTGGTATGGATTTTTGTTTTCCTCCCCATCACAGAAGTAATTAGCATTTGCTTACAAAGTATTGTCTAATCCTGCAGTAATGGCTTCTAAAATATGTCTGAATGTGTTTAAGAATTTATCACTATTATCTTACAGCTACCATTCAATGCTAGAACTCTTGATGGCTTCAGATATTACAATGAACAGTGTATTTTTAAAAAGTTCAAGGACATAGAAAAAGTGCTTTCATACAAATCAGGATTCAGGAGATGACAACAGCAGCATTTTGAAAGTGATCATCTCTTTGTCATATCCTGTAGGTGAAACACACACAGAAAACCCCTAGGATAAGACTTCCTTCCTGCTACTACTAGGTTCTCTGGCCAAACACCCTAATTGTCCTGCTAGAAATCTCATCCAATGACTGAGGGAACCGGATGCAGAGATTCACGGCCAGGCCCCAGGTGGAGCTCCAGGAGTCCAACTGGCAAGAAAGAGGAGGGTTTGTATCAGCGAGAATTGTTGAGACCAAGATTGGAAAAAGCACAGGGACAAATAGCCCAACGAATGGAAACACAAGAACTATGAACCAATAGCTGAGGATCCCACAACTGGATTAGGCCCTCTGGATAAGTGAGACAGTTGATTAGCTTGAACTGTTTGGGATGCCTCCCCTGGGATGGGTCCCAGGCAGTGGGACCAGGACCTGTCATCAGTACATGAGCTGGCTATTTGGAACCTGGGGCTTATGCAGGGACACTTAGCTCAGCCTGCGAGGAGGGGACTGGATCCGCCTGGACTGAATCTACCAGGTTGAACTCAATCCCCAGGGGAGTCTTTGCCCTGGAGGATATGGGAATGGGGGTGGACTGGGGGGAAGGCAGGGGGTTGGGGGGGTGGGAGAGTGGGGGGGGTGGGGGGCAGGGGGTGGGGGGGGAGGGGGGAGGACAAGGGAATCTGTGGCTCATATGTAAAATTAAATTAAATTATAAAATAAAAAAATACAAAAAAAAAAATAAAATGTGGAAAACTGTGACTGAAGAGATGGCTCAGTAGTTAAGAGCACTGGATACTCTTACAGAGGTCCCAGGCTCCATTCCCGACATCTCATGGTTGTTCACAGCCTTCTGTAAAAATAATTCTCAGGAATCTGAAACCTTCTTCTGGCCTTTAGGGGCATTGCGCATATATGGTGCATGTAAGTACATACAAAACAAAATACCCATACACATAAAACAGTCCTACACATCTTTTAAAATATGGAAGACTTGTAAATTAAATTTATACTGATCCTATTCCTGGCCAAAATAGAAAGAGCAAAGGTCATAAACTAAGTACTTATTTCCACAACTTGGGCTCTAAATAAACATCTGATTCTGGGTGCAGTTTTCAAGGTTCCGGATTCCAAGGAGGGAGATTGCTTATGATGAGAAAAGGGTAAAACTTCCTAATTTATTCTCCCTTTTATTCTAAGAATTCCATACAAATAAATCTAACTTTAACCTTCAAAACTTTAGGTAGATATAATTACTTAATCATTAAATGATATATGTAAAACCTGATTTTTTAAATTTCAAACTATTGACAATATTTTTATTTGATAACTTACTCAGTTGATTGTCTAAGATGCAAATTAAAAATTTCTGGGATTAAAGGCGTGTGCCACAACCGTGAGTTCGAGGCCAGCCTGGGCTACCAAGTGAGTTCCAGGAAAAGGCACAAAGCTACACAGAGAAACCCTGTCTCGAAAAACAAAAAAACAAAACAAAAAAACAACAAAAAAAAAATTCTGATTAATACAAACTGCCCTTCTCTTATTTGTGGGGCCCACAATTAACCTATGCCTAGTTTGCTTTCTATTGCTGTGATTAAAAAAAAAAAAAAAAAAAAAAAAAAACTTAGACCAAAAACAACTTGGGGAGGAAAGAATTTCTTTATTTTACTTTTCCAAGTCCATCATTAAGGTACTTTAGGGCAGGAACTAAAGCAGAGATCACGGAGGATGCTGTTTACTAGCTTTTTCCCTATGCCTTGCTGAACCTGCTTCGTTAATCCAGGACCATTATACTAGTGGAGACAACATGCATATTGGGCCTTCCTACATCAATCACTAATCAAGAAAATGGCCCACAGATATGATCATAAGCCAGTGGGATGGAGGCAATTCTCCAATTGTGGTTTCTTTTTCTCAAGTGACTACAGTTTGTGTCAAGTTGACAAAACAAAACAAAAATTAATCAGCACAAACGACCTGCAGAAGGTCTTGAATTATCCAATTACTATGATTATATTTTGAAATGCATGTTCTCCTTTTCATTTCGAGGCTCACTTTGATGATGATGCCCTATAAAATTTACTGTAGTTCACACCAAGTAGTCAAGACAACAGTTTCAAATAAATTATGATGTTTAACTTGACATATAAAAATAATACAAATATATTTCCCTAATGTAGTATCTGTGATTTGTATTTGAGTGTGAGTAAAATTTTACAAACTCATTTACTACCTATGTCTTAGAAACTAATATGCTATATATTGAAGATTTCTAATAAATACAACCTTTTGCAGTTTATTTTCAATAGAATGTCATTTTTTAAGATCCACATAAATCATTAATAAAGTAATTGTTAAGGTTACAAATTATATGAAATATTCTACTGTGTGTACATACTAATACTACTTTACACATCACAGGTTAACTAGTCTTTACTATGATTATAGATATTAAGGGAAGAGACCAAAAATAAATAGACAACTACAAAGCTTTCTCATGTGTGAGATTGTATTCATTGGTATCCTGTTCACACGTGTCATAGGCTAATTTTTCAATAATATTCATTCCATTTTGTATAAAATCTTAATATATAGTCTATTTCTAGCACAATCTTCAAGAATAAACTCATTATGCAAAATCTGCAACATGCTCAGTCTTTAACAACACTTTTTGTCTACATTTAGTTATATATTTTTCTTCTATAAAAGTGTTAAATTTTAATAGGTATGTGCAAAAATTTGTGGTTTCAAAAGGCAGGTGTCTTTCCATTTCTTTTGTAAGGAATATTAGAAAGCTCCCAATTGTTTCTATAATGTACAGAATCAAATTAGAGAAACAAGGGTGGAGGTCTAGATTTCTCTGGGTTTACTGCATATTTTGATATAGATAAAACATATCTCTGAAACTATTTTTTGAAAATATATGCCTAATAAGATAATTGGTTAAGTAGATACTTGATTAAGATGGAGTCTGTGTGCTTAAAATTAATACATAGGTACTCATTCTGATCCAGCAGATATGACAATGAGGACACACACAGATTTAAAGACTCACTAGAAAGTCACTAGCCATAATGGCCAATCAGGCAAATGGATAGAGCTACAAGAAAAAAATCATCCCAAGTGAGGTAACACAGGCCTAGAAAGACAAAGATGATCAGTACCTTAATCAGTCATCATGAGAAAAGCTCCTTTCTGCAGTAGATGGGAACAAACACAGAAAACCACAGCCATACAATGTGCAGAGTGTGCAACCTTGGAAAAGTCAGTCTTGAATAGTGTATCTCCACCAACTGCTTCCCTTCAGGGCTTAAGGCATCAAGTCGAAGAGGAGGCAGAAAGAGTATCAGAACCAAAGAAGAAAGAGGACACCAGGGAGACAAGGCCCTCTAAACAGGGCAGGACCAATGCACACATGAACTCCCAAAGACTGTGGCAGCATGCACAGGATCTGCATGAGTCTGTGCCACATGGAATTTCATCACTGAAATGCAAAGTGGGCCAAGCTACCATCCCTAAACCAGAAGCTATCTTCAATTGACAACCACTTACAAATGAAAAATTAGTTCTCTCTAACAAAATCATTCTGAAGAAAATAAAAAGTAAAACTATAACCAAGTGTATGTTCTTTCTTTTAGATATAAATTATGAAGCATCTAGTGTATTCTAATATGTGCAAATATGATATTTGATACTTCACAAATCTAGAAAATTCTCACTAACAAATCACTTAAATGATGAAAATTAAGTGTCTTCAACTAAATTTGTATTTTGACAATAGCATTTCTAGGGACTAAGATTTCTCTGAAAATACTCCTGGATTACAAGGAAAATAAAGCCTGTCACAAAGACTCAAAAAATAGTTGTTTTAAATGCCACATTTCCCTATGCAACCATCTTCCATTGTATTCAATCAGAAGCACAAGCAGAATGGTTTCAGTGTTCCTCAACCTTGCTAATGCATGACCATTTAGTACAGTTCCTCATGTTGGGGTGATCCCCAAACTATAAAATGATTTCACTACTACTTCATAACTATAATTTTGTTGTTGTTGTGAGTCATAAATATCTGTTATGCAACTCCCTAAAGGGTTATGACCCATAGATTGAGAAGCTCTGGCTTAGAGGGAGCTCAAGGAACTTTTAGACTACCCAAGTGAAAGTTCCCCCACCCCGAGCAAAGTCTGAATGATCAGATCTCCCTAAAATCTAGTATCTTAGGTCACTGGAATTATAGCTTTGCTTCATTTGTAAAAGCAGAAGTTAATAGCCTATATCAAAAACTATCTTCATACGCACTGTGTCTCCTTCAATATTTGAAGACCATTTGGCATTTATTCTTTTCTTTTATTCTATAAAATCTCAAAGCAACTATTATTATCTGTCTTGCTAAGTTCTGGTAATATTTATCTCTATGTTCTGAGAGACTTCACTCTTCCTAATCATGGTTTAAATTTACTCTTTAGAAATTTTGAGATTAAAATTTCTCTTAATTCAAAATAGGAGATGGTATTGGTATTTTATTCTGACAGACATTAGTGTTCTTTGTATTAGTTATTTTGGTTTCTATGATAAAACACCGTGATCAAAAGCATCCTGTAGAAGAAAGGGCTTGTTTTGTCTTCAGAGGCCCAGAAGGAGTCTCTGTAGTGTCAGGAAGGCACAGCAGTGAGCAGTGGGAGCAGGAAGGTGAGATACACATCTGGAACCATGTGTAGGAAGTAGAGAGAGCAAACTAGAAGTGCGATAAGGCTATAAACTCTCAAGGTGTATACTTCTTGCATCAAGGCTCCATCTCCTAAAGGCCCCATAGCCTCTTAAAACAGTGCCACCCACTCTAGATTAAGTATTCAAATACCCGAGACTGTGGTGGGAATTTCACATTCTACCCACCTCACTCAGTAACAACCTCTTTGAGCCTAGCTTTTAGCCACAGAATGGTATTTTCCATAAAAATTTTCAGTAATGAAGTAGATTAAGAAATAATTCTTTATTCATAATTCAAAATTCTTTAACTGCAGCAGGTTACATCAAGGTACACATTATTCTCTGACTGTTGAATCTAGGCTGCCCTTATGACTTGTTCTGGACAAAAACTAGGTGGAAGAAACTGCACTAAATCTGGGCCACCAGACTACTTCTCCACCATAAAAGCACACTCAGGTAGCTCTATAGAAGATGATGAAAAGATTCCTTTGTGGTGATATTTTAGTTGTGCTGAAATGTGATTTTATTTGTATGTTAATAAATAAAGCTTGCCTGGAGACTAGAGATCATAGCCAGCCAGGAACAGACATCAGGAGGTGGTAGCCCACGCCCTTAATCCCATCACATGGCAGGCAGAGTCTCTGTGTGGTCAAGGACACAGCCAAGCGTGGTGACATGAGCTTTAATCCCAGTACCAACCATAGAGACCTGGAGGTCTGTATAGACAGGCAGTGATGAGGAAGTCATGTGGCTGGGCTTTGAGCCAATGAGAAGGCAGAACAGGAAAGTAATAAAAACGTAAGTCACACAGGAAGAAGCTCTCTCTGGGGAAGCGAGGGCAGGGAGGTGGTAAGATAAGGTAGTGGTGGCTCTCTGATGTCTTTGGCTGTTACCTCTGTATTTGGCTCTGTGTTTCTTATTTAATAAGACTGTTTAGAAATTCATCTACATTCCTTAGATGCCACCAGCAATATAAGCAAGGAAAACATTAACTATCCGTGTTTTCAGTACTGAGGAAATATCAGCTGAATTCAGTCACTGCAAATGGCTCTCCCTCAAATTAGAAACTAAACAAGACGCCAGTTTGTTAAAAGAACATAAGTAAACCTGTTTATTTGGTTAAAATTAATTTTTATCAAGATATATCAATAAAAATGCTTAAATTTCTACTACTGATCATTAAATATTATACTCACAAGAAGGGTGAAATGGATTATTTCTGTTAATTACAACCTATGCATGTACAATGCTTGCTATATTCAAAGACATGTACTGATTCATTTAGTATTCCACAAGCCCTACTGTGTTCAGTGCCCCATTAATAAATACTGTACCATTCTGCCTCTCAATAACTCTCCCACTAGCAGAATAACAATATACTCTCTTCTTGTTACATTATTTAAATGGCTGATTACCCTATGTCTATGTTTGGACTGAGCTAAATTTTATCTTATTTATTCTTCAGAGTAAATGAATTATAGTGCTGCTAATAGTACCATTTTTTTAAAAAGAAAAACAAAAACATAGAAAAAGGAAGTGATTGCTTCTTGTATTAAATTTTAAAATTGAAAAATGGGTAATTCATTAATATTTCCCCTAAATGAAGTACTCCAAAATCAATAGTCATCAAAAATATCAAATTAAACCACAACACAATTATTGTGCATGCTTATAAATATAGCTAACACCAAACAAAAACAAAAACAAACAAAAAATCCATAGATGTGCATATGAAGTGATGGTATGGGAATAAATGGTACTTTAAAACATTGGTGGTGATAGAGTGGAATATAGCAATCATTTTGGATAACAGGATGACAATTTATAAACAATATACTCTCATGCTTCTGTTACTGGATTGGTCAATACTAGCCATAAACTTGATAGGGTCTGTCTAGAAGATAAACTTCTGATCATGCCTGTGGGGGATTACCTAGATTAGGATGACCTCTGTGCATACTTCTGAGGGAATGCTATAATTAGGATAACTGAAGTGGGAAGATCGACCTTAGTTGAAGGCAGCACCAACTGGTGGTCTGGGATCCTGGATGAGTTGAGCATCAGCCTCCATCACTGTCAGTATTCTGAGTACAGATGCAATGTGACCAGCCACCTTAAGCTTCCATCATCATGCCTTCCCTGACAGGATGGACTGTACTTTTAAACTTTGATTCAACACAGACCCTTCATCAGGCAACACAAAAATTAGCAAGCACGTGCTGTGGGATGTCTTTCTGTATGCTGTGAATATATGTTATTAACACTGGCTAATAAATAAGCTGCTTTGGCCTATGGCAAGGCAGTTTAGAGGCAGTGGGAAATCCAAGCAGAAAGACAGGAAAGAGACAGGAGGGAAGAGGAAACGCCAGCCAGCTGCCCAAGGAGCAACAGGATGCCAGCAGCCTGGTAATGCCACGGCCACATGGAAATATATAGATTAATAGAAATAGGTTAGCCGGGTGGTGGTGTTGCACGCCTTTAATTCCAGCAATTGGGAGGCAGACCCAGGCGGATCTCTGTGAGTTCAAGGCCAGCCTGGTCTACAGAGTGAGTTCCAGGAAAGGTGCAAAGCTACACAGAGAAACACTGTCTTGACCCCCACCCCCCGCCAAAAAAAAAAAAAAAAAAAGCAAAAAAAAGCAGTATAGCCTTAATTAGAAATGGGTTAATTTAAGGTGAAAGAGCTAGCTAACAAGAAGCCTGAGTCACAGGCCATGTGATTTGTACTTAATATAAACTTCTGTGTTTTTACTTGGGGCCCAGAGGCTGCAGGACCCGGTAGGACACAGGAAAACTTCCAACTATAAACTTGTCTGTTGTGTGGCAGTTCTTCTAGAGAAATAAGTGCATATGTTCGCAGAAAGACTTTCTCTGGGCTATATATAATCCTAATCACATTATGCTAGTCTCAAAATAGAAACATCTAAAATGTTCATCAACACATAATAGAAAAATTAGATGTAATATAATCCTATATAGCACTCAATAGCAATTTAAAAAGATCAAGGTACCAATGCATAAACTGCTACTTATGAATTCCAGAACAATTCTTAATCAGGCAAGTAAAATTGAATAATGTAAGGTCAGTCCTCACAAATGAGAAATTCTAGGGCAAGTAAAAATATATTAAGGAATGGTGAATCAGAAAAGTAGATTCCTGTGGGCAATCTAGGTCAACACTAGAAAGAAATGCCAAGGAGCTCTTTCTGAATACCATGAAGTCATGGCATGAATAATGACCAGCATGTACAACTGTTTTAAAACAATCATCATATTCCATGTGTGCTCTGTGCCACATGCCATTGACTCTGGACAAAGAAGGAAACTATAAGAAAATCAGCCCTATTTAAATTAGGGTAGCAACTCTCAAGGGATTGTCTAGCATGTGATTAGTACCATGCACAAAGATATCATGAGTGACAATGTTTGCTAAGACACTATAAAATGTGACAGTAGTCCATTTTCTCATTAATTTTATTGTTGAACTGAATGACAAGAGAAGAATATTTGAGGAAAACTATTGACTGGAGAAATTTGTGGGCAAATATCTGATGAATGCTATAGAACACAGAATACAAATACCACATTTTATGAGGTAAAGAACTAAGTATTAATGGAGCACTGTGTTTTTAAAATTTTGATGAATCGATTTTCATTGTCTTTCATAAACTGTTGTCAACATATTATTTCTCAGAAGGAAGCAATTATAAATAGAATCATTTAATATGCAGATAAATTCTTGGAATACCTAAATAATGACAAATACTCCAATGAATTAATTAATTAATAATTTTACAGTAACTTGTTTTATGGTGAAATGTAGAAGAAATAAAAATATACCCAATACCTTACAGTTCTTTCAGTCCACTTGAAAGTCATAAAGTAATAATTAAAAACCCATTTGAGCCCCTTTAACATGCATTTTTCTTCAAATACTCAAATGAGAAATCTATGGGAACCAACATTATCTATACTTACCCCACTAATGTAATCACATATCAAAACATACTCATCATTTCAAAATGGTTGCATAATTTTGGAGAAGAAGTTTTGAATAGGGGAAAGGCTCCAACCACAGCCCCAGCACTTGTCAATACGATTCATTTGAATGAGAATATATTGAAAACCTTGGCTCCATTCTTGGGGAAGATAATGTTGTATTTTATTTCCTACCACCCCAAGAATTCTAACATAGCTCTGTATGTAGAGAATGATGTAGAGAATGTAAAAATTATGCCCAAACCAAGCTTACCACACAGAAGAATGAGAGTAATCACATTTGCAATGAATACATCTACTTACTACAATAACTTCACACACACACACACACACACACACACACACACACACACACACACACACACTTATGTGAATTAGGACCAAGACCCAGTGACTCTCTGAGTGAACAGTACAATGCAGTCCTTTGAAATCTGCACTTTAACATGAGACATTTAATGGACAATGGAAGATTTGCATAAGTCAGCCATAAATCATACAATGTACTGTTTGAAAAACTTGGTCATTTCAACAAGGAGAAACTAAACAAAATTTAGATTTGTAGTTTTTATGTGCAATGGAAAGTAAAGAGATTCTTTTAATCTGATTTGTATACTGTCAAAAATGGCGGTGCTTTCTCTAGCCAGCATCCTGATACACTGGTTGTACATACACAAGAATTCACACTCCAGACAACACTTCAGTAGCTTCCTGGCCAGGCATAAAACACACATAGTTAAGAAAGCCTCCAAATAGTGTAGTCTGCTAATTTCTCACTCTTCTATCATTTCCTAATGGGACAATAATGATTTCCATCATATGGAGTTTTTCTATTCTTTTGAATGTAACAATCACTTGTTCATGCACATCTCAGACAGCCTTATAATCTCCAATGATCCAGTCTTTTGATTCTAATCAATGATGGTTTTGTATAATACCACCATGACACTTATTAATCAATATATATGAAAGACATGAAAAGATACAAATATTTCAACATCAATTTCACAAGATGTAATTCAGCACAATGGCATCCAAGTGATCATATACTGTGATAACATTGCTCAGTTTCTCAGAATTCCTATTGTGGGGCTAGACACTCCTGGCTTCCCCTTTGGTTCACTTCAGCTAGATGATTTCTCTAGGATGAAAGTCAGCACAATACTGGCGCTTGTCTTGTTGTGTTGCTGTTGTCTGTGGGACTATTGTTCTGTGCTGCCTCCCATGATTCAGTGTCAAAAACAATTGCTTGATTTTTCTACACAGTTTTAATATTTCAGAAAGGAAGGCACATCTTTTCCATGTTAGTCCATTGTGTGAGTTGGGGAAGTTTTTATTTCTCTGAAAGTACTTGTTTCACAGAGGATCATGTTCCAAGAGAACTTTTGATGTAAGAATAACATAATTCCAACTCTGGAGACCATCTCTGTCAAGTTTCCAGAGAAGGACCCGGGAGAAAAATCTGTGGTGAATGCACTTGCCATCAAGCCTGATGACCTGAGTTAGATCCCTCCTAGACCCACATGGTTGAGGAAGAGAGGCGATTTCAGGACATCCATACATGTGGCTGGTACTCTCTGACCTACTCTCACACAAAAAATAAACAAATGAATCAAATTAAAAATGTTTAAAGTTTTGAAATAAAGTGGTAGTTATTATTTCAACTGCCAAACTACCAAATACATAATAGGTCATCCTAGGCAAATGAAGAAAATTATGTTTCAGCATTAAAAATTAAAAACAAAAACATACATAAAGAGTACTAAGAGTAGTAGTCAGCAGCAGGGTGCTTACTTACCATGAGCAAAGTCAGAGCTGGTTTAATCTCCAGTTTGGGGAAAAACAAAACAACAGAACGTTGCCTTATAAGGTAATAGTTTAGAAAGTTATTTAGATACTATTGTCAACAATATATCCACATCATGATTATGCTTAAAAATCAGAAAGTGGAAATTTGAAACAGCCCAAAATCCAGTTACAGCCTCCAGAGGCCTCTAGATAATTAGGCCCTGTCTTCATTGTATTCCCTGGCACGCACAAAACGGTGTTGGTGGCGGTGGGGTAGGGTAGGGGGGCGGCAGGTACTGGAAGCTCATGGATGCTGCCTGATGCAAAAAGTCTGATGAGAACGCTAAAGGACTTCTGATCTACCCCTCCTCCCCTACATCATGCTCAAGAAATGTTGATTTACTCAATGTTCTTGTGCCCTTTTCATGATAAATCTTGCTTGTCATAATCACTGCTCTATTTGCCACACCACACCCTCCTCATACCACACGAGTGTATACTTAACCCTTACTAGGCTAGGGTTGAACCTCTGTCATGAACCTCACTTCACAGGTCAGAGACCGAAGCATAGAAAAGTTTCATTACTTTCTTGGGATAATTGTGCAATTAAAAAAATAAGTGTTTATCCTTCTATACAAAAGGTTCACATGACACGTATTTACCTTGTGACTTAGGGATCTCTGTCCTCTCATCTGAAGCTAATGCCCAGATTTTCCATAGTTGGTTCCCTGCTTTCCCAGTCTACTACTGGGCCACTTTTGGATCAGTTAAATCCACCTTTGCCCAGGAGAGGATTAGCTTTCCAGGACAAAGCCAGCTACATGGTAACTGCTTGCAGTCATCAGAGAGCACATTTAAGTGATTGAGTTTATGTGAGGGCACACTCCTTTCTGAGAGTCCCATGGCTGAGATTTCTTCATCACTTCATTCTGTCCACATGTGTTCTCCTACACTGCTTTCCTCTTGTCTTGAGAGGTTGCTTCTGAGAAAATAGATCTTGCCTATAATCTGTCTTTCTCTGGTTTTACTCTGACTTCTAATTATAAACATAAATAAATTAAATTGTAAGTGTGTGTGTGTGTGTGTGCATGTGCACATAAGAATGTGAGTGTGTGTGCACATCATGCTACTCCCTATCCCTGGTCAACTCCCTATCATTTTGTAAAGATTCTACTAAGTTGATGTTGGAGAAGCCTAGGTGATTAAACTGACCTTACAAATTTTGTACCTTTACTATAAAAATATTTTTATAGTTTTCATACAATACACAACACAAATGTCTTGCAAATCTTACAAGTAAATGCTATTTCTAAGTAGAGATATATTATGTAACAAGATACAAGGATGTCCTTCTGAGTTTATATTTATGAAGTAGTTCTCAGGAGTCTGAGGCCATGATTCACCCAATGGGTAGGATAACAGGCTAAGACATGTTTTAGAACCTTCAGTCTTCAATATATCTATGTGCCCTCAACTACATTTAACACTTATATCAGTTGTCCTCATTTAACGGCATCCTTTAATTTCTTGTCCCTCTGCTATATCCATGCATTATTGAGTTGACATCAAGGAAACCTTACTCTACTTTCCCTTGTTTATATATATTTAATGCTTTCCAGCTCTCTTCTACCAACAAAATGAATGAACTCTTTTCTTTCATTTTGCTGTTTGGATTCCCACTTCTTTGCAATTGCTTCCACTTATCTAATAATATACATATTAGTGGATTTTGTTGTTGTTGTTTTAGACTTAGGAATGTCTAGATCCTTTCCATTCCAAAAGAAACAGTTTAAAGATCCCAGCAGGTTGCAGCCTTCTACCTGCTTCCTTAATCTGTTTTAAAGCAATTTCCTCCCTTCCTTATTTTCCATTCCAATCCATTCCACTTTTCATCTACACAAATCTACTCTAATTTATTTTCTAATTCTGCTGTCAATTTTCTCACCAAGCATGAGGAAATTTCCCTGCTCCTGTCAAAATTGCCATTGGTGTCTCAAACCTTTCTCTCTCTCACAGCTCCTTTTAAAATTAATATAAACAAAAGGGATCGTAATTTCTACTTATTTTAAAATCATTAAATTTCCATTGTGTTTCTTTCCTTGACATATGATGCAAGTATCAGTAGGTGAATGTAGTTTTCGTTCACTAAGTCCCTCAACCAAGCGATCAAACAAAGACAACTTCAAAATCCCAGCTTTCAAAGATACTTTAGAAAATCAGCATTGCTCTCATACCCAACTGCATTGCGGCAGCTCTCACTTACACCCAAATAGGATCTTCTGACTCCGGAACTGACCTGACCCCAAGGCATTTCTACTTCCTTTACTTCAGTACCGCTGTCTAATACAAATGTAAATTTCATCTGGATCATTTATTTCTTTTTAATGACTTGACAGAGGTTGAGGATAAATTCATGTATTTACCCAACTAGAAACTTTATGACTGGAGCTATGGCATTTTCTTTCTAGGTTTTACATAGTTCAACTAAGTACCATACACTTGACATAAGGGAATAAATATTTCTTCTTTCTTATCAATACAGGAAGCCATCTATAGATGAACTACAATCTTAAATTCCAAATTCATGGTGTTTTAAAAAGTATGATGTGTGAAAAGAGAGATAAGTAACTAGTTATATACATATGGTATAGTTAAACTTTTTAAAAATTCAATTTTGTTTGTAAAATGATTAAATAAAAAAATGTCACCATAAATCATCAAGGATGTATATAATTCAGCTAGGACAGACATTTAAATTAGCACAAATAGCTTCCAATTCTTTTGCCTTTTTTTTCTATCTTTTTCTAGTTTGCTTTTGAGACTATATATCTCAGTGTGCAGTCCTGGCTGACCTAGACCAGAATGTGTGGTTCAGGCTTGCTTCAATCTTGTGGTGATCTTCCTGCTTCCTGTTTCCTGGGTGATGGGATAACTAACATACATCACCCTCCCCAAAGAGCACAAACTCTTTTGAGAGAAGTTTCCTGACACATCAGAATGCTGAAAACACATACATCTTTGATTTAAGAATTCTGCATCAAGAACTTATAATCAAGAGATAGGATGTTACTTAAATAAATTATACACATTTGTAAATGAAGTAATATCTGGCAATTAAAATAATGGAGAATAGTATTTCTTGACATGGAAGACAATAATATTATAAAACCAAGAGTGAACTACATGCCATAAAAAATGAAAAATAAAATAATAAAAAAATACCCTTAAAGGATCATGATCCTATTTAAGCAAAGAAAAACAGTTCTGGTTAAGAAGTGTAAAGAAAACAATATTTTTTTAATATAAGGAGACCACCTTTTTATTGCATTTGATATTTATTAATTTTATCTTTGTTTTGAGATAGAAACTTACTAGGCTGGGTGGGATCTCCTACACTCAGACTTCAGAAATTCCTCTGCCTCACCCGGTCATGGTATTTCTATAAAATACCAAGTAACTTTTTGATTCATTTTCTTTCATAGCACTAAACTTACCTTAAGTAAAAGATGAAGTCCAGGGCAGAAAGGAGAAGAGAACAAACTGGAAGGCAAGTTGCCCTCTTCTTGAATTTTAAATGCTTCCAGTTCAGAACTTTAAAACAAGTCCTTAATGAAATTATGGTATAGCAGAATAATATGAAATTGCAATGACATTAATCAGATTTATTAAAAGTAATTGATAACAGATAAACTTGGTTAACAGCTCCTTCTTCAAATTCAATGCTACTAAAAATGTTTGCAGATTAAGAATTGTATAATCACAAGTTTTAAGGGATATGTTTGCTATTCATCTTGCAAGGCTCTGCTTTCTCAGAGTCTTTAGGTAACAATGTCAGGCCCAACCTCTCTTCATTTGCTCTACAGTCCCTTTCACATTTCATTTCATATCATGTCTTTCTTGGAAGCCTGAGACCTAATCATTTTACAAGTTCAATTATTTACCATTTTTTGAATGTACATTATGTCAGATAATCTTGTAAACATAAAAATATGTGCAATTAAATCATCTTGTTGATTTCCATAAAATGACATTACTGAATCATTATTAATACCTTTTTATCAGGTGTCTGAACTGAATTGATTTTATTAAAACTTGTAATTTAAAATTTACCATGTCAGGAATATTATGCCAATTTGTAAGTATATTTTTCTAAGACTATTTTTCATTGCTCTTTCTTCACTTGCACGATACTTTATTTAATTCTTCCTCACTATTATAAATAATTTAACTTTTAAGCATGAACATGCTCAAGTTGATGTGGACCCATTTTAAAACGTTTTTCATAGGAGCCTGATTTCAACAGCTAGTTATCCTAATAAGCTTCATAATCATTATGGAAGGGACTATTGAAGTTGGATCTTATTTATATGTAACTTTTCATGACTTCTTAAAACAAAGAGAATTATTATAAAGGCATAGTTTCATGCATTTTATCATTTATCAGGGTAGAAGTCTATCATGTATTCATATTATTGTAATTTCTATTATGAATAATGTATTTACTAAATTGCTGAAATCCAACTCCTACAATAGAGCTATTATTCTATGCAATGTGGGAAAAATATGGTAGTGATCCCACAGAAAACAAGGAGAGATTGGGTCTGTCATCATTACATTAAGAACTATGAGAATGTGCTAAAAGATGAATAACAATCACATACGTAATGGCTCATAATTATGCAGTTCTTAATCTATAAAAACTTTGAATAGCATTTAAATAATTTACTGTGCAAGCCCTAGATTTGATACCAGATTCCATGGTAGAAGGGATGAAAGGAGAGAACAAATTCCCAAAGGTTGTCCTCTGACTTCTATACATGCAGCAAGGCATGACTGGTACCCAGAGTGGTAACAGACACACACACACATACACACACACACACACACACACACACACACACACACACACACACACACACGAGAGAGAGAGAGAGAGAGAGAGAGAGAGAGAGAGAGAGAGAGAGAGAGAATAAAAATAAGGTAAAGATGTTTAAGTAAAACAAAGATTTCCATGTATTTTGAATTATAAATAACCCATGAACTTGTAACATCCATTTTCCACAGTAGCCTGTAAATTCTTCCCAATTGCTCTCTCCTTCATTGTCTTCCCATCCTGCTTGGACCACAAACATCTACATATTACATATGCTCTTTTTGCCTCTGGATACTTACTCTATTTGCCTTTCTTTCCCTCCCATTTTCACAGTGTTAGCACGCCCATGGTATTTCAGTTGATTTTCCCCTGGCATTTGCATTGGCAAATAGCAAGGAATGAACTAGATAAGTAAGAAGTAGTTTTTAGGCCAGGCAAAGGGGGCAGAGAGCACAGAAGCATAAGGGAGTGCATGAAAAATTCATAAAGGAAATTGTGTTTTCTCAGCCTTGTAGAAAAAAAAAAATGTTTGTAATGCCCTTTACTGAACATAAATTCAGAAGTTGGAGAAAAATGTAGGCTTACAATCTAAACCAAAACATAATGATACTAAGCTTTTTGAAGTACAGGCAGGCTGCGTGGCTGTGCTTAATGTAAAACAGAGTAAGTTTTCTGGATTGAACTAAGGTAATGTTTGTCCTCACAACTCACACTGTTTCCTCCTGATGTACAGCATGCAGAACCCCTACCCTACACCACGTTTCAAAGTTGAGAAGGCAACTCCAATGCTTCTTCATATTCAACTCTGCAGTAGCTGTTTCCCTCTTCAGCAGGCTTTCCTTCCTGACACATGATTTGCCAAATCACACACCTGGAAATTTCAGTGGCAGCTGTATGTACACATTCCACCAAACTTCCTTTGAAACTGTTTATGTTGCGTGAGGGGCAGCAAGTACTCCTGGACATTGACTAACTGCTGACAAAATCTGTTTCTCGATGCTGTCACAAATATCTTAAGAAACAAAATGGGGGAAAAAAGGATTTGGGCTCATGCTTTGAAGTTGCAGCACAGAGATATCTGTTTTTACAGCTTCCTGCCTAAAACAGGGTTGAGTGTCATGGTAACTGGATGGTGTGGAGGAGAAGGCTGCTCACTTCATGGAAGGAAAGAGCCAGAGAGCAACCATGAAGGGCTAGGAACAAAATGTACCATTTAGGGCAAACACCTAATCCAGATGTCCACCAATCAGGGTCTAAATTATAAATTTTCCATCACCTCCCAATATAGTGCCACTGGATAGAAACCAAGCCTTTACGCATGAGCCTGTAGAGGATATTTCCCACTCAAAGCAGAATATCAGTAACTTGGCATTATAAATATTTGTCACCTATTTTTCTCACCTAATTCTTTCCTTGATATTATTTATGTAAATAGTAATGTATATTTGTCAATCATCCTGGAACTAACACTTAAGATACTCTCCATAATATAAGAGAATCTCCACAAATTTCTTCGATTTGTGATCATCTAATATTATATTTAATGTGTTATTTTTAATGTTTGCTGATATCAAATCCAAGTAATATAAAAACTCCTCTTTTTATCATTTTAAGTGCTTCATTTGGTGGCTTTTAGTATAATCACAAAATTCAGAAATTCTTTCTTCCCCAAAACATTTTATACATACCCAAAAGAAACTCCATAAGTCTATTTCACTTGGCCCTTGGGTTCTGAAATTCAACACCTCATTTATGTCTTGGTAGAATTGGACATTCTGAGCATTTCACATATAGAGGGAAATATTATTTCACTTAGCATAATTTTAAGTTTCACACAAATGACAATGTATGCCAGAACTTCATACTTTCCTATGGTTGTCTAATAATACATTTAGGCCTAAGCCATATTCTGTTAATCCATAAAACTGGTAGAATTATTAGTTCTTTCCATTTTGTGACTATTACAGACAGTGATGCTGTGAATAAATGGTTTTGAGTAAACAGTTTTTAAAATTCTGTTGCATAGTAAATTCTTCTTGAGGGCATCAAGATACACACTTTAGAAAACTACATTTTCATAAGCATTTTTATAAATGCTATAACCATTTGACTGGTTTTGCTACATCATATGTCCATCATTGGCCAATCAGAATTACCCCAACATTCTTACAACTAAGGGATAAATGACAGAAAGAGGCCATAAAGTTATATGCCAACACCTAATGCAGGGTGAAAAAAATGAAACTAAATGTACTTTACAGCACGTATCAGCTCACAGTGACTGCAAAATGGTTTGCCTGGTTTTACTGAGAGACGAGGAAAAGTAAATCATATCCTATGTACATACTGGTTCTTGTACCAACCCTTATCTTAAGGACAATACTTCAGACATACATAGAACTGTAACCAATGAACAAGCCTATCAGTAAATGGTAGTCATTACTGATATAAAGTTGGTTGCATTTCATTGGCTTTATTAAATTCAAGGAAATCATCTGCAAACAATAAAATTTTCATTTGCATGAAATTAAATTATAAATTAAAATTTCCTATTGATGATCTGCCATAAATTAATTATCAACATTATTACCATTAAATACCAATAAACTAGAACATAGAGGAAGATAACAAAATTTCGAAAGAAAACCTTATAAATGAAGTGGGAGCATATATAGAGAGGATAAAAGAATGATTATTGTAGAAAATGAGACATTAGGTACCAACAGGTAATTAAAATTCAAGGTATGTGCACATTTTTGTTTAATTTTTAATTGGTGTGTGAGGGTGTTTATGTGGTATGTTCACGTGATGGTGCCATTGAGCAGAGATCAGAGGCAAACTACCAGCCGTCAGTTTTCCCTTTGAACCATAGAATCCAGAAATCAAGTTGGGTTTTCTAGCCAGACAAGTGTTTAGCCATGCCAGGAGACCAATCTTTGCTTTGGAGTTAATATTATATCAGGTCAAAAGCCAGTTATTTCTAAATACTGGTATAATAGTAGTATAACACCCACAGTGGATGACTCTATTTCCAGAGTGGAAGAGGATGCTAGGCAATTGGAGGAACAAAATGACAAATGAAGTCACACAGTTAGTGATGAAACAAACAGATAGGTAAGAGGAAATTGAAAACATCTGACAACACTAAATATTTTTTAAGCAAACATGTGACCATCTCTCCTTACTATGACTTGCAGAAAGTAATATTTGTGTAGTGATACTGCCATTCATGATGGACAGCATGATAGAGATTTCAAATACATCTGGATAACTACACTCCTTTGGGAATAACTAGACACTGGCCAGGAGCAATGTAAGGCCACAATGTACAGTCAACAGATGAGATTACAAACCATTTCACAGCATTACAGAGCTTAGCCCTTGAAGATGCCTCAGGCTTAAAATAAATGGGCCATGGGGACTAACATGTACAGTATTTGTAGCAAGGAGTTATTGGGCAGTTACTGTGCTGGCATTTTATTTATGTTTGCAACTACACTGGGTTGAAAATGCTGTCTTTCTCCTTCATTGACAGTGATATTGAGTACACTGAGTTTCAAAATTAGGTAAAAATTTTGGCAAAGATTCCAACTACTGATGACTTCATATCCTGACCGCAACAGGGCATTACTTGTTAATTGATGAGAAGGCATCAGAGATGAGTTAGCTAGAAGGAGGTCTACCAAGTAACCACAGAAATCCAATGGTTAATAGAGGTATTAGAAGTGAGACTATGCAATCTCTTAAGTGACCAGGAAAGACTCGTCTAACTTGCCTTGTTAGGTCACAGCCAACTCTTAGCAGTGAGTCTTTCTGCTTCATCTCACCAGCAAGTCAGGAACTGTCAAGGCTGTAGAAAACACCACCCAAATCTCAACTTTTCACTCCCAGAGCCAGTGAGGTGCCTTCTCTGAACGGCTGCTCCTGTCACTCCCAGTCTCTGCTGGAGGTTGATGCCTGGATGACGTTCTTTCCCCAGGTGATCTGAACAGAAACCATGGGTGTCATTCTCATAATGTCTCAAGCTTCTGTCAGGAGCTAAAGTTTGCTGGCATTGAGGCTTTTAGAAATATTTCCGAGAGATGTGGCTCTAAGTATCAAAAGTATCAAATGTCATTCAGTTCTCAAAGCTGACAAAGGAACAGGCTAGGGTTTGGCTATTACACACACACACACACACACACACACACACACACACACACACACACATACACACACACACATGTATTCATATGATTATTTTTTTTCTTATTTGTCGAGGTATTTTGTTGTACTCTCTGGGATTGTGACTACATACTTTATAAGGAAACAACAGCTGAAGACCCCTTAATATCTTCCTGAATTACAATTTCTAAAATGAGTTTACCCAGCATTTCACTGTCAGTGCTCACTAGCTGGGATGCTATTCATATTTTGGAACCTAAATCTCAAATGTAGAAACAAACAACAAGAAATCATACAAACAAGCTTAAAAACAAACAGGGAGGAGGAAAGTTGTTTTTATTAGATTTTTTAATAAAAATTACCTTTCATTTAATTCTCCGATCACTATTTAACAGCAGCACAGGGTAGGTGCTGTCTGAAACATACATTACTATCTCAGGAATCATAAGGCAACTAGTTGTACATTGGGTTGCTGTGAAAATTGCCAATTCCTCCATTGTGATTTTTTTCCTTTAACTAGAATATTCCACAAGTGATTCTGCTTTAGCATGATATACTTATCCAACTTCTGCCATACATATTAATATGTAATACTTCCTAATCGATAAGTTCATTCAGATCTATTATATTAGTTTTGCATGCTATATGCTTGTTTCATTCAAACTTGAATGGTGTAAGCAAACCTGTGTGAGGCATGTTGCATTCATAGAAATTAAATGCTCTAGGTTGGTACTCTTAATTGTCTTATCTAAAACTGTTTTTTCCCTAATGAATATGATCTTTGATGCCTGGTCTGCAAAGCTAGCAGAAAAATACTAGCTTTAAATCTAAATAATTGTACCCATGAGATACCATAAACTAAAGATAAGAATCAGATTTATTTAGGATAACTGAAATGGTGATAGCCCTCCAAAGAATGTTTATTGTGTATACAAAATGCTGGTCTCAATTCCTACTTATTTAACTCTCTTAATAGTGTGATGAAGTGCATTAAGCCTATTTATGAATGAGTAAACTATAAAACATATAGTGGGGAAGATTTAATTTTTAGCACTAGACATGTAAGGTGAGGAATTCAAAATCATCTTGTTGATTTAACATCCTTTCTCTTAGCTTCTATGTTATAAGACATTTTATTTAGCATTCTTCTCTGCATATAATTGAAACTTTCCATACATAAATTATCAACAACACTTCCCCTTTAATAACCATGCTTTCTGCTTCTCTCCATATCACTAATAAAAAACCTGTTCTATTTTAACATCTGTAGTTTCAATGCTCATGTAGAACAACGTGGTGAAGCTCCATCGACAGGGTAGTGAGGTTCTGTCACTAAGAACTTCCCTGCTCACAAGGGTTAAGGTTGGTGGATTTTCATACCATGTCAGTGGTCAGCTACAGTGTTGAGGTTTGCTGAAATGTAAAGACTAAGAGTTCTTGTCTTAAGCCAGTTCCAAAGGCTAAGCAATTAGTACAAACTACTTTATTGATTTTTAGTAGCTTTGTGCTCCAAATAAAATGAGCCCATTTTGATTTTTATTTCTTTATTGATTATATTTTTGTTTGTTTGCTTAGAGTAGACTTTCTACATGAGTTATTAGCTCCCTTTATTTTTTATTTTTATCTTTTTGCTGTAAATTAAATTTTCTTTGTATCTTTTTAGACATTAAATGAACAGCCAAAGAGGGACCCCATTTATGTAGTATATGGATATAGTTTCCTACAAAATACTACAGAAGCTTAAAAGGTTTCTGCCTTCCAAAAGAATTGGGCTTCAATTCTGGTCTGCATTTTGATTTTCAATTTTCTGTTAAAAATATTTAAGTCATTATCCTGTCTGCTTCTAGTATTGTGCTGATTCTATTGAATGACTCAGTCATGCAAGGCAGGAGAAATTGACAGATAAATTCAATAAATAGCATTGTGCTGAATTTGCTGAGTCTCCAAACAGAGACAGAAGTAAGCACAAATGAGCCAGGTAGGCATGTATCACCTACAATGGGAGATAATCAATGTATCCCAAGTGAGAGGAGGACAGATCAGGAGAAGGGCCAAAGTACATATGCTCACTGAATGAGAGTCGGCCAACAATGGCATCAGCAGAAAGCTGGATAATTGTGCACATGTGTGTTCTACACAGGGAACTTCATCACAAATGTACTGAGAGGTGCAAAATAATACCTCGTCTGAACCCACTAGAACAAATGAGCATCCTGAAAGGAAAAATAAAGCAAGCCTAAAAAGGGATTGTTTTATGGCAAACAGAGACTGCAGAAAGCAGCATTTCTTTCCATTCTTCTCAGTAAATCATTGGGGGAGGGAGTATTTCTTTAGCTTTATCTACTGTTTCTTAAGCTGCATAATACCATATGTGAAACTTAACAATTAGAGTCACTTCCCTAATATCTGAAATACTAGGTGAATAGACATTTGTGCTGATTGTTAAGTCAGACTGATACCATGGAACCAATGTGCATGCTTATTTTAAAGAGAAAAACAAAGAGTTTACATTATATTCTGAAGTGACTCATAAAGCCCATTGTGGGTTTTTATAGTTGTAAAATTCCCTTAGTGAAAATATACATGTTTTAAAACATAACACTCTATTGCTCTCTTGCTTTTCTTAGTCTGATATTTACCAAACTTATCAATCTTTTAAAAATATGATGCTTGTTTACTTAAGTTTTAAAAAGGGTATAGCCTACCACAGGCATAAAGATTCTTTGAAAGCAATTATTTGCAGTCATCTATGTTTTATCATTTTGAATTGTGTAGCATAAATCTTAAAAGTTCTTATTAATAAAATCAAACCTGAAGCCAGACATTGGGGTGAATGCTGGAAGAGCAGAGAAGCAGAACAAGCTACAGCTTCCTCATCTCACTAGTTCCTCAGTTGATCCTGTTTTCTCAGGCTGGAAACCTCTGTATCCTCATCCAAATGGATCTCAGCTGAACTGCTGCTCAAAAGTCTAAAAGCTTATTAGGCTCTAGTTCCTGGTTTTCCTGCCTTATATACCTTTTTGCTTTCTGCCATCACTTCCTGTGATTAAAGGCATGTGTCACCATGCCTGGCTGTTTCCAATGTGACTTTGAACTCACAGAGATCTAGAGGGATCTCTGTTTTCAGAATGCTAGGATTAAAGGTGTGTCTGCCACTATTTTCTGGCCTCTATGTCTATCTAGTGGCTGTTCTGTCCTCTGACCCCATATAAGTTTATTAGGATGCACAATATATTGGGGGACACAATATATCACAGAACTGGAAGATTTTAAAAGGAAAATGGGGTGCTACCAAGATATCTCAGTAAAGTATTTGCTTTGTAAGCAAGAAAACCTGAGTTACCTCCCCAGAATCCATGTGAAAAATCCAGGTGTGGTGCTATACAAGCTTCCAAGGGAGAAAAGCAATCAACAGTTCTCTCCAGCTGTAAAGTCTATAGACTACAAAGCTGACCAGCATAGCAAGATGTCCTCAAGAGTGCAATAGTTGCATTTCTATCTTGGAGGCAAACAACAGCTGTCTATTTGAAGTCAAGGCACTCGATAGGAGAGAATTCATGCACCCCAGATAAGTTTATTAAGGTACACAATATTTTGGGGAACACAATACCACCACATTTCCTCTCTTTTTGTCTAACATTAAAAAAAAGGCTTATAAGTAATACAAGAAAAACTATCCAATAAGTATATACAATATATAGGTCAGAGCTAAGAGCCTCACCCTTCCTGCTTTAGCGTTCCTCTTCAGCCAAGAGAGCTCTCCGAAAAAGGAGCTACTTCCTGTGTGTTTGTCTTTATAGTCTTTCTGTTCTGCCTTCTCATTGGTTGTAAATCCAAACACATGACTGCCTCATCACTACCTGTATGTATAGCCCTCCAGGTCCTCTATGGTATTGAGATTAAAGGCGTGTGTCTCCAATGTTGGCTGTATCCTTGAACACACAGAGATCTACCTAGCTCTGTCTACCTAGTGCTGGGATTAAAGGCATGCGCCACCACCGCCACGCTCTTTCTATGGCTCTAATAGCTCTGACCCCCGGGCAACTTTATTTATTAACATACAATTAAAATCACATTTCAGTACAAGTAAAATACCACATATTTCCCCTTTTCTATTTTAATAAAAAGAAAAAAAGAAAAAGGTTATAACTAACAAAAGAAAAACTATATACAAAAGTACAATAATTATATACAATATATACAGCCAAAAATTACATTAATGATGTCTAGTCCATTAACATTTGACAGATTCAGATAAAAACTCCATTTTATATATATATATATATATATATATATATATATATATATATATATATATATATATAAACAATGTCCAGTCCAGTAACATCTGATAAACTCAGACCAAAAAATTTTCATTACTTATCTTATTTAAAACAAGTAGTTCCTTTTTAAAAGTAGATTCCATAATCTCACTTTTTATCTTATCATATCCATATTCTCTTTTTTTTCTTTTCATAATACATTCAGTAGTCTACCTTTTGTCATTTTTATATCTTCCCCTTTTTCTTTTCAGTGTAGATTCAGTGATCTACCTATTTATCCTATTATTTCTTTATCTTTTTCTGAGTAGATTCGATGATCTATCTCATTTCTATTTTTTCTTTTTCTTTTTGCTTTCTAGGGGTGAAGATATCTTTAGGGAATCTTGAAAAGAAAATTTTTTGGGTTAATTGTCAAGTCCTGTATCATTTGTCCAGTCTCTGCATAATAGGAAAGTTCAGGGCTTGTCACAAGTCCTTGTTTGAGTAGTCTGTCAGGTTGGATCATCTCAGCTAGTCATTTTGAAATTGTCCTGACCAGTTTGTGATCCAAAGTCAATTTTTCCATGGTGTTAATCGGCTTAATGACTTTATCATAGTCCATGTAGAATCATTGTTGTGGGATCCCATCATCCTTTTGAAGATTTCAAAGTCACTGTTAGGCGTGGTCATGGTTCCCTGCAGACTTTTTTTTTTTTTTTTTTTTTTTTTTTTTTTTGCCTCCTCTGTGGTTTGGAGTAATCACAGTCTGATAAAAGTCTATCTCTCGGAACCATGAACATTCTTCCCTAGAAGAGAAAATCTTCACAGCAATTTCTCCCCACCATTTGTCTTGCCAAACTTTTCCAAACTGACCTTTGCTGATGCTTTCTTGTAACATGATGGTCCTGGCAATTCTTCTCTGAACAAGTAGCGGTAAACCCTTTGTCCCAGGTAGCAGCATCATTTCAGTCACCAACACGATGAGAAGAAGCCAGCAACTCAGAGCAGCAGACACTGCCTCCATGATCCAACCACTGTTTGTGGCTTGGCCCCAGCCGAAGCTTCTCCTAGGTTGGCCTCAAACTCGGGATCTTTCTGCCTCTGCCTTCTTCAGCAACTCCTACCGGTGTGCGTCACCAAAACCAGCTGAGGGTAGCTCAGATCTGACCTGGGGCCCTCAAGACCACAGGCAAGTAGCTTTTTCATGAACTCGTACCTGACAAGTTGGGTGCCACATGTAGAGGGAAACTTAGAAGGTCTTATTCATAAAATCAAACCCGAGGCCAGTTATTGGGGTTAATGCTGGTAGATCAGAGAGACAGAACAAGCCACAACTATCTCACCTTGCCGGATCCTCAGCTGGTCTTGTCTCCTCAGACTAGAGGCTTCTGAGTCCTCATCCAGAATGGGTCTCAGCTGAACTGTGTTGCTAGAAGCCTGAATGCTTAACCAGCCAAATGCTTAACTAGTCAAATGCTTCTAGTTTCTGGTCCTCACGCCTTATAAACCTGCTTTCTACCACCACTCCCTGGGATTAAAGGCGTGAGTCACCATGCCTGGCTGTTTCCAATGCGGCCTTGAACTCACAGAGATCCAGAGGGATTTCTGTCTCTGGAATGCTAGGATTAAAGGCGTGAGTGCCACCATTTTCTAGCCTCTGTATCTAGTAGCTGTCTGTTCTCTGACCCCAGATAAGTTTATTAAGGTACACAATATTTTGGGGAACACAATATCATCACATGTGTGGTCTACATGTATGTGTGGTGATGTTTATGTATGTACATGAATGTATATGGCATATGTGTGTATGTGTGTATGTGCTGTATGAGTGTGGTGTGTGTGTGTGTGTGTGTGTGTGTGTGTTACAAATGTCTGGTGCAAGCACCTGTGCATACACACGTAGAGGCCAGAGCATGATTTCCATTGTCTTCCCCTATTGCTCATCAAACTACTATCTTGAGACATTTTCATTACCAAATCAGTAGTGATCATTTTGTATAGGCTGTTAGTCCAGAGAGTTTCCAGAATTCACATGTCTCCACCCAACCCCTCATGCTGGAATTACAGATATGTCTTGCCTTTTACACAGGTGCTTGTAATCCAAATTTATGTTTTCATGTTAATAATGCAAATGTTTTTACATACCGTGTGATCATCATCCCCATTACCCCTAAAGGAAGTATTTTTCATCTCACTGGCTAAGAAAGCAAACACACACACACTCGCAAACACACACACACTCCCAAACACACTATTATTGACATACACTCATACAACACTATTTTTGATAATTTATGTTTTTGAAAGACTTTTACTAAGATTTTGCTTTACATGGCATCTCAAAACCTGATTATTATCTAACCTCTGGCTTTGGATATGACAGAAAGACAGACAGACAGACTGATAGACAGACAAGCAGGAAGGGAGGAACTATTATAAAAATTTATACATTCATTTTATTTTTGTTCCTAGCTTACATGACCTATGTAATCACTTTGTGTCTATCCCACAGTGATGTTTTATAAAGTAATTACCATCCTGCCTCAAGCAGTACTGACCTGTAGTTATAGAAACATACAGCTTAAGTCTAGAGAGATATGCAGTGACATGCCCTGGCACTGAGAGGCCTACAGAGGACCTTATAAAGCATCACAACTTTCCTGTAACTCATGAGACTGAAATTTCTAATGTTGGTTTTGATTTGACTATACAATACTAATAAAGCAATATCTGAGAGTATAAATACCAACTCTTCTCTAGAGAAAGGGTATAAATTATAAACAAAACAAGCTAAAAATTGCTTAGTGAATCTAATAACATTCCAGTATTTTTTCCTATAAATAAATATCCATAGTCACACAGTGCATAATTATGAAACCAACTTTTAAGCTAAAGAGCTCAAACGTATCTGAGTAAAATGTTTTAGCTAAATACTCAATAAAAAGTAAAATAAATATGGTATTGTTTTATAACATTTAAACTCAACTGGAACTACCATCATGAAATATTTTCATAGCACAAATTCATGTGCCCAAGAATGTTCACCGAACTATAGGTTTTATTTGTTTGTTTAATGAGATAGGATCTCATATAACTCCAGCTGGACACAAAATCAATATGTAGCAGTAAATTACTTTAAACTTCTGATTTTCCTGCTACCCCCCCGTTCCCATACATGAACAATAACTGACCAGCTGTTTAAAGCATATAATCAATACACAAATTAAAAAATATAGATTACAACCCCTCATTAGTGACAGAGATGACTATACCTCTATTCAATGGATGTACATGTTTCAGAAGACAGGTCCATGAGAATGACGACAAAAGTCTCCTTGATTTGGCAATAAAAACATATTAGTTATTGAACGAGTAGAGGGTGTTGAATACACAAATCATGAATACCCAATGGAGAGTTTTCTTTATAAAAGAAAATTGATTAATAAGTTCATTTCAGAAATTAGGATTGCATATGAACCAGCAATCTGTAGTTTTCTATTTTGCTTGTAATATCTACAATGAGCTTTATTATTTTATAATCAGAAAAATTGTAATTTTCATTTTAGAAAATGTTAAAGCTAAATCAAGAAAGTACTCATTAAAATTTATCATAAGATTTTAATATTTTAATAACATTTTTCATGATTAAATTCTCTGATGATTACAAATTTAGAACCATACTACTTTGCAGGCTATCCTGTTTTTTATACTTAAGAACTTATGATCATGTCCCCATATTTCCAAATATTATTCTGAAAGCAATACATTAATGACATTTAGTATTCATTGTCTCATATCTTGGGTCTTCATGATTTACATTTCTGATATAGAAAATAATAACATGATATGTTTATGGATTATAGAAAGATGTTTGCCGAATAAATCTCATATGCAATTGTTATGCAGGATTCTTCAGTCAGAGGTAGTAGCTGCCTCTTCATTTTAAAGTCAAGTAAGGCATATACCACAGTTTAGGATATGAATGGTGATTTTGCTGCAAAATAACAATGCAGCAAACTCAGAAACAAGGATCTACGCGGAGTAAGCCCATAATCTAAATTGTTCATTTTATAGAATTATACTGTTCTGCTCTTCAACTATCTAACAAGCACTCTTCTGAAAACAATGTTGCCACAGAGTGGCTGGTAAGCCACTTCCTGCCGAGCCTAAGGGCCTGAGTTCAATCCACTGGACCCACACATTGGAAAAAGAGAATGAACTCTGAAATTGTTCTGATGTACATACAACTGCTGTGGCATATAGAAACACTAACTAGCTAGCTAGCTAAATAAGTAAACAAACAAACAAACAAATAAATGTAATTATGATTTCAAAATACAATACTGGTAATTAATCTTATAGAACAATGCTAATATTAACACATTTTATCTTTACAGTATAATCTGTGATGTAAATACTTTTATGAGCCCTACTCAAGAAATAAATTAAACAAAGGGATAATACAGTATCTTAACTTCAGTGTCAGAATATACATTGATGTTATTATCTTCAAAATGATAAGTATAATCACAAAGTATGAGGTTTATTCAAGAACACATTCAGCATGAGATTCATGATTAGGTCCCAGGTGCATGGCTTCCTATGAGTCTTTTCAAACACTAACAACATCATCTAGGTAAATGATGTCATTTTGCATTTAACTCAACGTGCAGAAAAAAAAAACACCTCACTAACCCTTGTTTCTGATGACAGCAAAATATATTACACAGAAACATGCACAAAACAGGTTACAAAACCACCACGGATTGCTTTACACATTGTATTCCCTCTGTTACAATGTCATCAAAGCTAAAACAAGCCGAAGTTCACAAGAACCACTCTAAATAATACTCTTATTTCTAGAAAGCAAAAACAGAAATGCTCATCCACGGACAGTTATTTAGGCAGGAACAATGATCACATGCAATCCTGTATGGGAACTCATGCCTGCCATAGGACAAGGCTGGTGAGTCGTATATTAAACACTGCACTTAAGCTGGAAGCTGAACTATGAGAAATGAACAGATCAGACATCTGAGCCACATCCTGCCATCCTCCCCAGGGCTCTCTTAGGGATTTAATTGCCTGTATAGTCTCATTTTCTATCACCCTAGCCTTTCCTCTTCCCCCCCAAAAATAACATGGTTCCTGATACAAAATGACCACAGTGAACATATTCCCTACTCCTTGTCATCATGACTGAATACAGACCAGTAGACACAGTACAGAATCTGGTTGTTTCACACAATCCTTTCCAGAAGATCCCTGGGAAATTACCTGAACATGAAAGGTTTCCTACATGTTAGAATATGGGTTCCTAACTTGTTCCCATGCTTAAAACCAAGTGATATATTTATAGCAGATTATTTCACATATATCCTAAATACTCCTTCCTTCCTCTTTGCCCATAACTGTCTAGACATCAGACCCAAAATGAGTGACACCCTATTGGTGAAATTATTAAGGCCACTCCACGTAGTTAAAAGGAGATTTATTTAATGGCATAACTTACAAATTAAGGGATAGGTAGGTCACGGGGTCTGGGGAAGGTGTATTGCAGTCCAGCGGTGTTCTCTGGAGCTCTGCTTGGCCCACCTCCACTATCCAGGGTCCCGGAACCAAGAGAGAGCACTGGCCCATCCAGATCTCGGGTCTCCAGGTGCCTCCCTTGGCCCCGCCTTGTAGGCGTGACAGTTGCCACAGTCTCAATGGGGGTTGGAACTTCCAGATCAAAGCTGGAATGACTACCCACTACATCTCCCCCTTTTTGTCTAAATAAGAAGGTTCTAACCTAATACGAGACTATATACAAAGGAATGGTTATCAAATATTGTCCAGAAATAATGATGGATAATGACCTAGATAAGATGGAACTACAACCAATGTAAACAATATCAAGCAAGAAACACATACTAAAATCCAGAGAAGTATAGAGCATAGGTAAATGGCATGTTACAAAGATTATTCCAAAAGGTGCCCTATCCTAAAGAAACTGAATCTAATACTTAATATGTTCTATCTACTAAGTTGTAACTATAACTGCTAGTCTTCAATCCCATCAAAGACCTGAGAAGGAATATAATGGTACCTGAGAAATGGTAGATGGATGCAAGCAACTTTCGGGAATCTTGCAAGAATAGACCAAGACAGCTGGCAGCCTGGACAGTCACCTAATGTTTCTCAGCATTGTTGGTGCATTCAGACTGACTACAGGCCTAAGGTATCTGACAGACCACTTTCAGAAACAGGAATTCTGAAAGACCATCTTACCCTGTCTTGGCAGAGTACAGTGGTCGCTTTCCTTGTGTCCCATTTGTCCAGAAAGGACAGCATTGCATTCGTACTGTCAGCCATTGAGGCAAGGGCAGTTCTTTGCCCAGTAGGCCATTTTGTGCCAAGAAGACAAACTTCCAAATGGAAATGTCTTAGAAGCCCAACATTCTCTCGGGATCAAATTGGTGCAGCCAGGAGCAATTGTGTCTCACGTCAACAGAATTCTAAGTTATTTAAATGCCATATTCTCTAGGTCTATGAAGTGTTTGAAGATTACCTGTCCATCTGATCTATGTATCTGTAAATCTGGATAACCTAACTAACGTAACTATAGAGATGACAAGCATAGGTGACTATAAATCTATTAAGTCTTATCTACCGAAATAACCTAAGGACTAAGGCTTCACATAAACAAGGTAAACAGTCTATAAGCAAATGTATGGTAAAGAACGATGACTTCAAAATTGTGACAATACACAAGATATTTATAACAGAGGTAGGAATATATAGTGTGATATGCAATATGACAATAATCTTAAAGATATATCAATATACCAAATATCCTAAACAGAAGTAGAACATACATAAAGTATGACAGATATAAATTTACATTTGTATCAATATACAATTATTTCAAATAAGAGTAGAAATATATGTACATTATATAAAATATAGTTCTGTATTTGTATCAATATACAAATTATCTTAAACAGGAATATAAAAATAATTTACATTTGTATCAACATATAAGAATCCATAACAGTGCAAATTATCTAAGGCTGCTATTTTACTAAATTTGTTTACTAGTATATACAATAATCTGCCATAATATCTTATACCTATCCATTCCATTTCTTCTTTTCCCTTTTTTCTCTTTTTTTTAGAATAATGAGTCTAATATTTTCTTCCATCCCCAACCCTATAATCATCATCCATAACCCTGAGAATTATGAAACCTAAGGGAGAAGGGGTGTCATTTTCTTAGAATTGCTTCCTGCTGTTTATTGGGTGATGTTATCTCAGTTGGGTACTGTGAGAAAGCTCAGATAGTTAAATCTCAGTTAGACTAACTGTAGGTTATGCAGCAAGTCTTAGAGTAATGGGTAAGACTGTCTGAAATTTTGGCAAGAAGTGTAGTATGATGATGATTACCATGGCATCATTCTGGATTGGGTTGAGTTGTTGTTGTTGGGGCCCCATCTTCTTTCTGGAGACTTCCGAGATTGTTATTGGAAAAACTTATTTGTTATCAAAATGGAAGTTTTGGATTTAAAGAGGACATAGCATGTAAGAAAGGATTCTGAGAAATCAAGAGTAAGCATGGAGAGAATTAGAATCTAGAAGACAATGGTCCCTTTTTATTGGTTTCAATATTTTATTAGAAATTATTTTCCATCTAACCATCAACTCTAGTGTTTCATTTTTTATTTTTTAGAATAAGGAAATTATCCTTATAATCCATTAAATGATAGTTTGAATATAACTCCTTACACCATAGACATAATTGCCTTAATTAAAGGACTGTATTGAAGAAAGCAGTAAATCTTTGGACGATCTTATTTTTAATCATGACACCTGCAGCCATGTTGGCTGATTTCTTAAGGCAACTCCAAGAGTTGACACCAGAATCCTGCAGTATTTACAGGCACCGACACCGATGCTTTGATGATGTCTGCAGAGATGAACTCCAACAGTGCCACTTTCTGACTGTCATTCTGAGTCAGTCAAGCTAATCAGTACTCAGTGCTCAGCTTAGGCTGGGCCTGTGAACAAAGAGCCATTTAGAGATGCTGAAATGCATACTGTGGACTTGCCAAACTGAGGAGATTCATCCAGGAGAACATATCTTATTTCAAGAATATAAATGAATTAATCAGTAGGCTTGCCACCCTTTGCCAGAAACATCCCTGATTAAATTTAACGGAGTGAATTTGTGTAATCACCACCAAACTAAGCGCTGATTAAACAAAGGCCTCTGAGCACTAATTCTCCTAATGTGTGGTTTATTTCTGCTCTCTTGTGAAGGGCACACCTTGAAAACTTTGCTGATTTCAATGATTCTCCATTGAGGATTCAGTGTGGATTTTTTTTTCTTAAGGCAGTCCAGTTCATTTAGAGGCAGGGCAATGAATGCATCTGTCATTTTGATAAATTCTTACTTGACTGCCTTGTCACAGGGACACTGGAAGTTCTTACTACCTTGTAGGGCAGTAGAGAAATCTGTTAATTACAAGATAAGTAGTCAACTAATTTCCTCTCTCCTTATGTTACCAGAGGAGGAGAAACTGCCATGAGATATTTATTCTAACAACAACACAAAGAACTTGAGGGCAAAAAAACAAAGATTGTAGTTTTCTGTATCCCACACATTTTATATTTAGATATGCTGTTATCTTGCACTAACACAAATTACAAAGGAGATACATGGACTATAGAACATGTAGTCAGAGACAGATTTTCTGTCAGTGGTTTGTTATTTTCCTTATAGATAAACACCAAATGATAGATGATAGATGCATAGATGACAAATACATAGATGGTCGATAATATATGATAAAAAATAAATAGATGAGTAGATAGATGGTAGATAATAGATAGAGAGATGATAGATGATATGTCTTAGTCAGGGTTCATATTGCTGTGAAGGGACACCATGACCACAGCAACTCTCATAAATGTAAACATTTAATTGAGGTCGTGGCTTACATTTCAGATGTTCAGTCGATTATGATCATGGTGGGGAGTATGGCTGTGTGCAGACAGACATGGTACTAGATAAGTAGTTAAGATTCCTACATCTTGCAAGCAACAGGAAGTGGAATGTGACACTGGGAGAAGCTTAAACAAAAGAGACCCCAAAGCCTTCCCCCAATGACAAACTTCCTTCAACAAGGCCACACCTACTTCAATAGAGCCACACCTCGCAATAATGCCACTATGAGCTATGGCGGCCAACTACATTCAAATTACCAGAAGACAGATATAGATATAGATATATAGATAGTAGACAGATAATATATGGTGCATAATAGATAGATGATAGATAGGTAGATGGTAGATAATAGATAGAAAAAAGATAGATAGATAGATTATGATAGATACATGAATATATGAACCAATATTAGATGATAGATAGAAAAAGGATACATTAATCAAAATGTAATTCATAAAAGAAACCCACTAGTAGACCCTGGGACCTTAGTTTATCAAATATTCAGCACTCATTGAATTAATTCATGCAACAGGTCTCAATAACAAACAAAATTCCTATTCTCATGAAGTATAAAAGTATATATATATATACATATATATGTATATATATGTGTGTGTGCGTGTGTGTGTGTAGATAGATAAGTATAGATAGATGAGATATATAGATAGATGCTTTTAAGTACCATGTATATATATATATATATTTCTAAAATGCTTCTAAGTATATATAAAAAAGTATATTTTTAGACTTAACAAGGATTTCAAAATTTCTGATACTTATTCATAATAAATGTATTGATTTGCTATTTTAACTCAAAGAATGAGAATAGAGATAAAGGGTACCCTTGCTGCTCTTACCATCCAAAACCAAAACAAAACAACACAAAACAAAACAAACAAACAAACCAAAAACACACTTAGCTAACACTCTCTTTGTCCTGCAGAATGCTAAGGCAATAAATCACTCTTTCAAATTCCTGAAAATGTTTCTTCACATCTTCTTCTCTCCTGTAAACCAAGCCCCAAGAATTAACAGCTTCCAGAGAAATTGCTTACTGTTTGGTAAAGGGTATGGATTATTACAGAGATGTAAAGCACCTGTCCTCTAGAATTCTATATGGCAAAATTAAAACCTATAATGTGGCATTTCTAAAGTATATAAGAAAATCCAGTCCTTTTAGACAACAGAATAGTTTACTTCAGAAAGCTATGAGTATTTTTACATAGGTATAGAGAAATTTCTTTCAATAGGGGATACATGATAGCTAATGGACACTGACATCTTTAAACAATTACACAGACGTTGTAACCATGTCTGCCATTATCTGTGACTACCAACACTGAGCTTGAACAAGACTGGGCCTGTCAACCATCAATCATTGATTCATTAGGGACTCACTGATTGCTATCCCACCCTGTTGGGTTATTGGATACTGAGGGAGTCAAGGGGGTCTTCAGATGTGTACCCTCCAGTGATCCAAGCAGGCTTCAATGGTAGTTCTAAAGCAAGGACAAACAGATGGTCACGGTTATGCTCTCAGTGTGTCACAAAACAAAAAGACATTGATGTAGGGGAAGAGAGGGTTGACAGGATAGAAAGGAGAGAGGAGAGTTGTGTGTGAGAGAAATCAGAATGCACTGTACAACTGTATTAAAGTGATAAAACACAAGTTCAAGGAAAGTGATTTTAAAAGAGAAAAATTGGAAACCAGGAAGAAATAGATTTGAAGACATAATTATGTCTAGCCCTCCATTTTATGCTTTTAAACAGCAACGTTTTTATGAAGTTCTTTAATTACGACTGAAATACGAATTTCCTATAAGACCAGTGGCATGCCTTTAACATTCTATAACTGAAGAAAGGTATCCTATTAGGAACTGGGATGCAATTCAAATACTCTTTTCATTTCTAATGAATATCCCTGCTTTAATTTGTGTACATCATTTTAGAATTTCACAAACCAGCTGTGAAATTGCTGATTTGTCTTGAGTGTGAATTTCATTGTCAGGAAAGAAAATGCCTCTTTGAAAGAGTCCTTTTGCTATGAAGAGAGAATTATGTTCCTCCTCCAAACACACACAGGTCAGTTCAATGGGAACCTACTTATTCCTTGAGTAAAAAGGCAAGGTTGTCTCAGGAAATGGTTCTTTCAGTAGCTTTTAGGCTACCAACCACTGTCATACTTGGCACAGGCACCAGGAGAGGAGGTGAATGCTATCTGTAAGAGACAGGCGAGGTGCATTCCTCAGGAACTCTTCACACCCTTTAAAGGGAAATTCCCCTGGCAGAATCTTTGTTTTTGTGAGACAAGACAAATTCATGCCAACAAATGCATTTGATTCTGTTTTATTTGACTTTAAAATTCTCCAACAATAAATTGGATTTTGGTATTTTTTTTACATCGAAAGGAAATGAATATATGTTGTTTATATTAATTAGAAGCTCTTTTGGAATTCTGTCATTGAATTCATCCTGGAGAAGCCATACCAAATAAACCCTTAGCCAAACAAATTAATTAATGGGCTGGCAGCTGCTCCTAATGCCAGTGATCTTCCCCTTCAACAAGGTATCAACAAGGAACCTTCTGAAAACGCTCCGTCCAACGTTGTAACATTTTTAAAATACTGAAAAGACAAATACTAATTTTTACCAATGAATCAACTTACATAAAAGGCATTGCAAATTCTTCAACAATGCTCATTAAATGAAAGACTTAATATACGTGGTCCTAACACATTAAGACTTCTTGGCTAAGAAGCATCGGAGGATCCTCAACTACAGATAACAGCTCTAAACAACAACAAAAATACTTTCAATGAAGTCAAATTTCCATTTTGTGGAAGTAGATTTGATTTTTTTTGAGATGAGTCACATAGAAGATCAAGAATCACAAAAAGAAGATTAAGAAGGAAAATGAATAATGAGAAGTATTTTCTTATGTGGTTGTGAAGTGTTTATCTCAAACTCACTTCTGATGTTGATAAGTACTTGTGTTGCAGTAGCTACCATGAGAAAAGAACACCACAATGATCAATAATTGACTGCCAAATGACAAAACCACCAGCCTTGGAGTTATTTTGTAATGTGTGGTGGGGTGGTGGGTATATTGTGTGTATATGTTTCCATGTAGGTATATGCATGTGTGTGTGTCCAGGCACATGTACACTTAGAAGTCAGAGGTCAATAATGGCTGTCTTTCTCAATCACTCCCCACCTTTAACAGTTTTTTTTTATTATTACATTTCTTTATTGGGGATGGAGCATGTGTGTCATAATATCCATGTGGTCAGACAATAAATTGCTGTTAGTTTTTCTTGCCACCATTTAGGTCCTGGAGAACAAATTCAGGTCAGTTTTGGGACTGTGTTTTCCCCACTGAGGTATCATATTGGTCCATCTCCATTTTAATTTTTGAGCCATGATTTGTTATGGAAACTGTAGTCATAAAATTGTCTAGTCCAGCTGGCCTGCCTACCTCATCCCAGTGCGAGGGTTACAGATCTGTTCTGTCACTCTGGCTTTTCTTTCTTTTTCTTATTTCTTTTTTTTATTTTGTTTTTGGTTTTTCGAGACAGGGTTTCTCTGTGTAGCTTTTCACCTCTCTTCGAAGTCATTGGTAGCCCAGGCTGGCCTTGAACTCACAGAGATCCTTCTGGCTCTGCCTCCCAAGTGCTGGGTACTTCTGGCTTTTCCATGGATATTCTGTATCAAAACTCTGGTAATCATGTTGTGCAAGGTAATTAATTTACTAATAGCCATTTCTACAGTCATATATATATATATATATATATATATATATATATATATATATATAATTTGAAAAGAGTTTTCATCTTTCATCTACTTTACACTATTTTCACAAAAATACCACCTCTTTTGTACATTTTCCATGGATAATTATTTACTGTCCTGGTATTGCCACTATGGAAAGAATTAGTCACATTGACTCCGTATGGATAGCTCTTATTCCAAGTGTAGTCAAAATGCACTAGGTAAAATTCTATTTTAAATTTCTCTTTTGAAATGTAGGACATATTAAAATTCATGATTATTATTACTGTTAATCCTTCCACAGACAGGAGTTTTAACTGTGTTCATGGCTGCAGGATTAAGGAATGCATCTTTTAATTCATGCAGCAAAATTGGCCATTTCACTACTGGGAATGACTACAAAACCTTGCAATCATGGGACCAAGGTTCTGTTATGGCCAAACCTTTATCCCTGCCATTAGAAAACATCATAACCCCTGTGGGCTGAATATTTTAACTCTTAAATGAAAGAAAATGTAGGTTCCTGTCTTCATGGACTTTCTCTGGTAGCCAAATGTAACATCACTATTTGAAGTAATTTCAGATCTAATGAAATAGATATAAGGAAGAAAATTCCATTCAGGATAAAATAAACATAGAATGGCAAATAAAATTCTGTCTTTCCCATTCATGAACCTTCACAACCTACTAAATAGGAGAATCATGCATTTCTCATGTTATGTGCAACAGCATCACACAGGTTATAAGGAAATGTCAATGTGGTGAGCCATACCCGTTATTTTCAATCAGAACCTACATGGATAGTTTCCTTTAGCCCAGCCTGAAGAATCTGCTTCTCTGACACCAAGCTTCAGAAATTTCCCAGTGAGCTCTAGCAGAATTTCCTCAGTGAGAAAATTCTACAACACCAAATGAATCTGGAAAAGAAAAAAGAAAAGAAAAGAAAAGATTTTTTTAGTTTATGACGCAAATGAAGTTGGGAAGAAAAAGAGAAAATTCTGTAGAAAAGTTGTTTCAGTTGAGGATACACAGTAAAAATATGGAAGAAGTATTTTAGATAGCTCTCTTGCATTATTTTATATACTCCATGGTGAGTTTCCAAAAAATGGAAAATGGTGTAGAGGAAGACCTGGAAATACATTTTGATTCCACATTAAAAGTGAAGAAGAAACATACAGGGAAAAGTGAAAATCTTACTGTGGGGGCGGGGGAGAGCATTTTTTTTCCAGCTGGAGAAAAACCTGGTAATAAGTACAGACAATGAGATTTGTGAGACATGCAACAAAGGGCATGGAAGATGTAAGGGGGCAAGTCAAGTGAAGATGACAGCATCTTTGGGACTTATTAGATAAAAATAAAATCTTTTTCAATGTTGAGTCCCCCCACATACTGATCCTCAGTCAGATTTATCTGATCACTTCTGACAATAATACAAATGGAAGATGTCCAACCTTCTCGATATACACCATTCTGTCAGAAAGTTTAACTGACTTGTACATCAGTGGGAGAAACCTCATTGAAAGGCGAGAACAAGGAACCGAGCATTCTTGGCACTGCTTCCTCTAGTCTATATAAATTCTGAGTTTTTTGAATGTACAACTCCACAGCCTGGAATAGTTGGTACTCAGACTTCTATCCCAGATGGTAAATGTAACAAATTAAATTCAAATAAAATTGCAGAAACTTCTTGAGAATAAGATTCCCACAACATTCTCCGTGTTCAATGCCCTGCCACCAAAGCCTTTCAAAAAATATAAAATGTATCATTTTTTTCTCTTTTTTCCCACTTTAATGTGTATAGTAATGTGTGTGGTATGGTATGCATGTGTTTGTATGCATGCTTACATATGTACAGGCACAGGGATATGTGCTTGTTCATGTGAAGGCCTGAGATTGGTATCAGGAATCATCCTTGATCAATTTTCCACCATCTTCATTGAGGCAGGGTGTCCCAATCAAAGAGAGCTCACCAATATTGCTAGTCTCTTATTCTGTTCGTTCTGAGTTTGTTGGTTCACTATACCCACTCGGCCTTTATGTAAGATCTGGGGTTCTGAATTCCAGTCCTCATGTTTGTGCAACAAGTATTTGAACACTAACCCCTCATCAAAGCCCTATAAAGGTGCTATTTTTAAGCCAACCATGGCAGTGCATGCCAGTAATCCAAGCATGTGAAAGGCAGATACAGTATGGTCACTACAAGATCAAGACACACCTGGTCTACAGAGCAAGGTCTTATTTCAATGGAGGGAGATATCATGGGGATAGAGAGAAACCTGGTACTAGGGAAGTTGACAGGAATCCCCAAGGATGACCCCAGCTTGGATTACTAGAAACAGTGGAGAGGGTGCCTGAACTGAACTGGCTTGTTCCAGGGATCAGATCGGTGAATACCCTAATTATCATCAAAGAGTTTTTCTCCAATGGTTGATAGAAGCAAATGCAGAAATCCACAGTCAAACACCTAGAAATGGGGTTATTTCATGGTCAGGTACAAACCTATCACAAGGCAATCTCCCAGGAATCTACATGGATGACCCCAGTTAAGACTCCTAGCAATAGCAGATAAGTAGCAGTCTGAACTGATCATCTCCTGTGACCAGGTAGGCCTTGAAGTGGAGGGAGTGGGAAACCAACCCAGCCACATGACCTTTGACCTACAGTCTTTTCCTGCCTATGTGATATGCTGGGATTGGTGCCTAGCCCAATTGTTGTCAGAGAGGCTTCATCCAGCAACTGATGGAAACAGATGCAGACCCACAGTCAAGCATTAAGCAGAACTCAGGAAAACCTTTACAATTTCAAAATCATTTAGATGGTAATTTTCTTAATTCAATGGGGGAAGATCTTAACCATAGATCATTTTGTATTCTCTAGAAGGTAAAACATTTGGCAGTACCCAAAATATTTTTGGTTGTCACGCAAAGATATATGTTATATAGTGAAAGAATGATGGGCTTTTGATGAAGGAAGTTAAAAGTAAATTATCTAATTGGCAGTAGGTTCACAAACATTAGAAATCCAATATAAAACAAACATGAGCATGTCTGATGACTAAACAGATAGGAAAACACTTTCTAGCTGTTCTGTCATACAATATTTTATCCTAAAATACATTATTCCATCCAATAACTACTTAGGATTCCATATAACTTAGGAAATAACTTTTTAAATGCTTACTGAAAAAAATCCCTGCTAATATTCAATGAAGACACTCAAATCAAAATATCAGAATGTAATAAGACATTATCAACTATGCAAAAATAATTGAAAATGTTGAATTAATAAGTCTTGGCACATATGATCAAACTGACTTCATTAAAGATGAGATTAGTGATAGAAAGTTACATTCTACCTCAAGGAAGTACTGTAATTAAATAAAAATTACTGCGGATAGGTCTTTGGCAGTGAATTTATCAGATGAGAGATAAAGGAAATTCTAGCCATAAGTCAGGTGGTAGAATGGTGGTTGTTTTGCTTTTCTGTAGACTAAAACAAAGTGTTGCAAACTAATTTCTCTTGTTAGGTCTCAAAACTTAAGCCACTAACTGCTATTAAAATGCGTGTGTGTGTGTGTGTGTGTGTGTGTGTGTGTGTGTGTGTGTGTGTGTGTGTGTGTAGGAAGTGTTTCTTATGGAACAATGTAACAGCTTCCTATATGTGGCAGCAGGAAACTTTAATGGACTGACAAGTGAAGTTAGTTCATCAATGACACTCTACAAAGTAGATTGAAAAAAAACATAGGGCACCTAGTTTACTAGATAATTTAATTGTAAAAGTGAATCTAGTCATTCCAGACTCTAAGCCTGCTCTATATATTGTAAATTACTTAAAACAGTCATTTATAGTGCTCAGAGTAATTGTGTCAATGCTGGCTATGTTTTGATTCTCTTCTCTCAGACAGCATCTGTTCTTTTGTGACTATAATAGTCTCTAATGGAAATGTATTTCAAAGAACAACTAAGTGTTGTTTTAAAAGAAGAAAGCAAGTACAAAACACTTCTTGGGACAATACAGCTTTCTAATTACTTTCAACAAATGTCCTGATAACTTTAGAAGGAACTAATGTTCCATGGAGTTTTAGAAGTCAAAGTACTTGATCATCAAATATGACTCTCAGGGGAGTATACATTTGAGGAACTTGAATATTTATATCACCTTTCTGAGCATTTCCATTTTTCTGTAGAGTGGGATTCTAAACTATTAGCTATGTAAAATACAGTGTGGGACCCAAACTGTGCACAGACTCCATTGTAAAGTTCAAGGGTTAAAGTTGAAATGATTGCTTATGAGCCTAGTATTATTAGAACAGCTATTCTTTCACTTCCAATGAATCACTTTAAATATGTTTTATTTTCTTTACCTTGTTCACGTTTATGTAATATTTCATATAGTCCATAAAAAGGCAACCAAGGTGAGAGAAAAGGGTAAGGTTTTTTATGATTTATACACAATTTTATAAGATTTCAGAGAAGGAAACATGTTTAAGACATCTTTAAAATTATTTATAAATAAAGTAACAATATCTCAGAAGACATGCAAAATGGAATAAATAGCAGTTTAAATTTTTTTCTTTTCTTTTTTCTTTTTTCTTTTTTTTTTCCAGACAGGGTTTCTGTGTGTAGTTTTGGTGCCTGTCCTGTATCAAGCTCTGTTGACCAGGCTGGCCTCAAACTCACAGAAATTCACCTGCCTCTGCCTCCCAAGTGCTAGGATTAAAGGCATGTGCCACCACTGCCTGGCCAAAATTTTTAATAATTGTATGGGAAGCCACTTGAAAATAAATTGTTTTATTTCTTACTGAAATCATCACATTAAGTTTTAATAAAAGATTATAAATAATATATTTGTCATTAAGTCATGTTAGAGAAATTTGACTTTAATCATTTCAATAGACCATTATTTAATTTCTATGTCTTCAATCATGAAATTGATGCATCTCCAACTTCTACTGTATGCCAAATAATATCATGATCCCTATATATATAAACATAAACATAGACAATATGAAATATTCCTAGCCACTTACATATATAATTGATTTTAATTAATTTGGGATAAAATAAATAAAAGTAAATAATTAAAATGGGTTTTTTAAGGTTTATTTAATTTGTAATTATGGGTAGGGTATGGGTGTGGGTTTGTATATATGTGAGTTAAGGTATCCCTCAGAGTCCAGGGGAGGGCATCAGAACCTCTAGAGCTAGAGTTACAAGCAGCTTTGAGCCATCTGACTTGGGTACTAGGAACATAATACTGCGAAAACAGTATATACTTTTGACCATTGAATAGTTTCTACAGTCCCATGTTTGCTTTTTAATTACACAAAATACATTGGTTGAAAATAAATACATCACCAGGCGGTGGTGGCACACGCCTTTAATCCCAGCACTAAGGGAGGCAGAGGCAGGAGGATCTCTGTGAGTTCGAGGCCAGACTAGTCTCCAAAGCGAGTTCCAGGAAAGGCACAAAACTACACAGAGAAACCCTGTCTCGAAAAACCAAAAAACCAAAATAAATAAATAAATAAATAAATAAACAAATAAATAAATAAATAAATACATCAACCAGACAATTGAAATGGAAAATGGTCTCTCTTTTTAATATTTATGCTTTATGATGGTGCTTCAGTAAAGCTACCAATTTCATCTTTTAATATAAATCTTGCTAGACAGGGAACAGAAAAATATGGATCCTGAAATCACTATACGTTATGAACTAAAAATAAATGATACTAAGTGAACTTGGAAAGGAGGTCCAGGGCTAGGTGTTTCATGGTAGAACTCCTGTACGGTACACTCAAGGCCATGGATTAGAGACTCAAAATTACAAAAACACGCAGATAAACATAAAAGCAGGGCAATGCAATTTAGAAATATGTCTCCACAAGAACACCCTCTCACTGTTTTGTAACTAAGTTAAATTAGCTAGTAATATTTCATTTCTTTGCTATTCAAGGACCTCAAAATGTAGCACAGCAATGAACCGATGAAAAAGTGAAGTGAAGAACAAATTCCTCTCTTTCATCTTCTTTTGAAAATCTTATCAATGACTGGTTTGCAAATGTATATGCTACATGTAATGCTATAGCCTTGGAAGTTTTACTTTTCTTCCTAAACCCTACCTTCCAAGGAAGTTAGAGAGTTCAGAACCAAAATATACATACACACATACACACACACACACACACACACACACACACACACACACACACACACACACACAAACACAAAGGAAAATCAAAACTGAGGGAAAAAATCTCTAAACACATACCCACACATTCACTTGGTACCCTATTAATGTTTCTGTTGTTACTGAGCAATACTTTGGGAATATAATGCCAATGGCTTATATTAGCATTCCTGGAGCAAATGTTTAATATCCTAGGTGGCCATGCTCAACTTCCCAAATGTTAATTGATTCTATTACAAATTGCTTGTGGCACATTCAAGGTGTAAGAGGGAATTAACACCAAGTCTATAGGACAGCAATTGCATTATAAAAATGGGCCCAGAAAGTCTGCATTTCTTTGGCCTCTTTTCTATAGTAAGAAGTAGGATTTTTAATATGCTTTTGAAAATATCTCGTTATACTCTGTAGATAAGCAACAATAATATTAACATTATAATGTAGACTAGCTTTTACTTTAATAAAAAGGAAAAAATTGGGTTTCATTTTAAACAATTCCATTAAAATAATCTCTTCTTTTTATTAACAGCTAGAGCAAAAACAGTGGAAGTTACAATTCTAAATTACTAGGAATTATACTGATTATTGAATGTTAGGTTCTGAGTCCATGATTACTATGTACTTTTGTTTTCATTTAGGACCTGGCAAGGTTATAATTTGAGCCCTATTTGTATTGTATTTGTTTGTACGGCGCTGAAATTGGATACAGCATATGTGCATCCCAGGCTCACTTTCTCAAAGTGAGATAGACCCGTATCTTGATATAAATTATGGTACGATATTTAAATTATTTAAGGGAAAATTTTATCATGTTTCTAATATTAGCAACATGGTCAAAAAGTCAAAAAGCACACAGCAATGACTCAATGTAAATTTCCTCATTATCTTGATTCCAGTGAATTTGGTTGCCTCTATTTCCCACTGTTGGGATCATCTTGAACTATAAACTCAAAACTACAAGGAGATCAGAAATATAAAATTAGGATAAGAACAATAATTAGTGATATAATACTAGTGCTCTGTGGATGTTAAAAATGTGAGAAAGGCCCCAAGATTGTTGCCAGTTTGACATTTTGTTTTTACTGAGCAGTTGCCTCTGACCAACTTGGATTTCACTTCTATGAACTGGCTACATGACAAAGGTAACTGATGATTCTGAGGGTTGAAAAGTGAAATGTTCCTGATTGATTGTGATCTAATTTGATGAACTCTTAAATGAGGATGCTCAGACTCTTGAAGGTAGCATATCACATTGTGTTTTCTCCTCTGTTGAAGAACTGCAACAAGGAAATGTACTACGCCTATGGAAGGGACACGAGAATTGAGCAGCCTCTGGGTGCCAAGAAAGTCTGACCTTGCCTGGCTAGGACATGTCACCATCCTCTGACCCCAGTCACCAAGAAATGAATGATTCCAACAACCTGTGGGAAACTGAAGACACATTTTCACCTAGTCAAATGGAGCTTCCTCATAAGAAAGAAGTCCATCTTGATATTAACATTGTGAAACATTAAGTAGAGGGCCTATATGCAGTAGAGTTTCTAAGATTATAAATGTAGATTATTGAAACCCCTTTATTTGTAGTAGCCTATTATAAAGCAATAAGTTCCTAATGTAAACTTAATATCACTTATTCACTTTTCTAGAGCAGATACTGTGCTAAGATTTCTATATTTGTTTCCTGTTTCTATATTTATTTCCTTCAGGCTGGACTGGTATGATAAATACTATTTTCTATGTGTATGTATGTGTAGTATTTGAGAGTATTTTTGTGTGTTGTGTGGGGGCATGGTACTTATGCATATGGAGGACAGTGGTTGACCTTAGATAATGATCCCTCAGTATTTTCTTAAACTTTTTTGAGACAGTCTCTCTGAGTCAAGATATCAGATATTATTTAGACTGGGTGACCAGCAAGCTCCAGAGATCTGCTTGTCTCTGTCTGCTTCCTTGAACTGCATTACAGATGGGTAACTCTACATCTAGCTTTTTAAGATAAATACCATTGTAAATTTCATTTTATATGTGAAGTAAAGACTTAAAAGTTAAACAAAGTGAAAATAAAAATGATAGATGAAATTTCAATCTTTATTCAACTGTAGAATTGATATTCTTAAACACATTATTATATTGGAGAAATAACTATAAAGCCTCAATTCAGAAAACTTGGGTTCTGGTACAATTTGATTATGAATTATCTATGTATCAAGACAAAACATCAAATATTTCTCTCCCTTCCTAAAGTATTAACTGAAAGACTATTATATCATTCCAAGTCCCCCCAAGTAGGTTTGTTACATGAGATATAATCTTCACACTTTTAATTGGGCACATATCAATGAATATGGCTATATATAAAAAGGCAAATTACAAAGGCAAATTATATAATACCTTAGTTGACCAAGTAAGCCACCTTTTTCTTTGAGTGCCCAAGACCATGTTAAAAATAACAATATTTCAGGGCAATGCACAAAGTGCTAGAAAAGGATTAGAAAATACTAAGAGTTAGCTTATTTTAAAATCCATCCATCCACTGCCTTAAATCCATTTCTGGCAAACATCCCAGCCAAAGCGGGAATTGAAAATTATTCAAAATCCCTCTGCAGGGATCTTGAAAGAAATCTAAAAGTGGGGCTCAATAAGAACACTCATTATGTAGGGGATAAGGCGTAATACTACTCCTCAGTTCTTACAAAGAAAATATCTGTGGCAAGGGCACACTGTGGTACTGGGGCAGGGAGGGAAAACCATGATGGGATGAGGCAACAGCCGCTCCCTGCTTTATATTCTGAGGAGGAAAATTCTCTGCAGCTCATTTCTTTTCAGCTCATTGGATTTCAACTGCATGTTTTACTAAGGCCCCTTCTTCCTCTCTGCTCTCAATTCTTTGCTCAACTTATGCCCTTTCAAATGTTTCTCCTAAATCTCCATGGACATCTGAACTGGACTCTCTGTGAACTTCATGAACCAAATTTTACCAACTCCTATGAGTTCTATAGCCCCAAATAAATAAGTCTGTTTTCCCTACTTATCTACTGTCTTTTGAAAGCCCTAACCTGGAAAATATTTTTTACTTACTTGTATGAAGGTCACCTAGAACAGGCATATTCTCTGATCTCAGTAGCATCAAGATTATATCCACATGACTGACTATATGTGACTCCCTATGTGGAATGTTAGTTGGATGTAATACTGCATGCTTATCATAATTTGACTTTTTGTTTTTCATTGTATTCTTTTCTCTTACAAAACAGCTCATCTAGCCTTCTAAATCACAGTAGTGTCAATAGCTTGCTTCATCTTGGTTATTGAAACTCTTCTACAGTGTTTAAGGTAATTCTCTTAGACAACATTTGGGATGCCTTTGTTTTCAGCAGCAACTTTCAGTCACATTAGTAAACGCCTTGTGTATTTGGAGGGCCCAAGGGAATTCCTTCAGCATCTGTAGCTCTTCTCATTCATAAACAAAGTTGCTTTTCAAAAGCATCCCAAAATTTCCTTTGTGTTTTACCATTCTAAACCAAGATGTATAAATAGGTTGCAATGTGCTGTTTTATGTTGTCAGAGAATACACATTTGTTCTGCTACTTTAACAGACTTTTCCCTTTTCCAATACACCAAGTGGCTATTTCAGTGCTACCCTAAGAGAGTGCTCAAGCTTATCATCCAGACTTCTAGATATGATGAATGGCAAAGACCAAATCACATTTGTTAAGGAAGCAGCCCATATAAAGCTTGTGGAGCTTTGATTGATCATGTTTACCGGATGGATATAAATATTATTGGTCTTTAAAATGTATTTGGGGGCGGTTAGGTTTTGTTTTCTTTTCCTCTTTGAAATGGCTATTTCTAACCAGCTTACATGAAGCACTGGAATAAATCAGCAGTTACTGGTGACGTGACAACAGAATTGGTTGCTTTGTTCTAGAATGTGATGGAATATAAAATGGTATGCCTAACAGTAAACCTGCAATAAGTGATCTCTTTTTCATGGCTGCTGGTTTCCTGAATTATTTATGTATTCACACACACACACACACACACACACACACACACACACACACACAAATTTGATAGATAAACTAAAATGCCTGAATTTAACACTAAAGCCACACATTAATAGGTTCTTTTCTTATCTCAAGTACGTTTTATGGTCCTTTATGAGTAAATCTAAGGTTCATGCATATATCTAACAATTAACTATTACTAAGTGGGTATCTCTCAATCTGGGATGAAGAACATGCATAGGTGAGCAGATTACAGCACTGAAATCTTCAGTCCTTGCTCTTATTGTTGTCATCCCAACATGTGAAGATAGACATTAAAGAAGGCACATATCACATCCCAGATGGTGATGGGTACCACCAGCAATGGGAGAGAGTAGATGCAGGTAAGTATGGAGAAACTTCTAGAGATGAAGATAGAAAAAGGCTCTTTGTTCTGATGGCAATTGAGTAGAGTTGCAAACCACTGAAGAAACAATATATTCAGATTTTGGGAGAAAAGCAACGAAGGAAGGAAGAAAGTGTACCAGTGTCAAGGAACTATAGTGAGCATTAAATATTAACACAAGACAATGCCCTCTGAAAGCGTTAAGACATCACATCTTCTAAAAACATGCTTTCTGCCACATCATGACTAGACATGGGTTCCTTTATGTCCATCAGACATAATTTATCATGAGATGACACTGCAAACCTCAAAATTACTGTCATGGCTCAGGTAATACAAATGAGAAACTTGGCATCATTTACTACATGGTTCAGTTTTAGAGCTACTTTATCACAGGGAATACAGTCTTTAGCAATTTCCTTCTTAATCTAAAAAGGTACTTAATATGACAAGAAACTTCCAAACCCAGACTACAACTCAGCTCAAATAGAAAAATAGCAATTTCCCCTGTAAAACTGATTTCAAAATGATCATCATTCATCACCATCATCATCAGTCACATGGGGCAGCTCCTTTGGCAGCATTATTTTAAGTACATATTTGACTAGATGACAGCTTAACCTTCTTAGGGGAGCATAGCCATCTTTCCTCACACATCAGCCAAGCACAGACAAAACACATGTAATCAAACATAAAAACAGGCTTTTGTCTGATTTCATAAATGCACAATGGCATGTGATGATTTAATAGATGCTTAGATTGTTTTCTTTTCAGCATTAAACAGTTCATAAAGCCCAGTGAAGACTGCCTATCTCATGGGTTATTGTAGGCACTACATCAACATGGACTTACCAACATAATTGACTGCATGTTAGGTGGGCAGAAAGGTTTCCATGTGTACCATATTCCAGAGAAACTAATTCCTCTGTGTAAATTCTGTAGACTCAACTGGCATATGTTTTATATGTAATTGCTACACTCCTTCCCCATATGATGCTCGAACTTAACTCACCTCTTGGTGCTGACATCCATTTCACAAGACTTTTATATCTCCATGTGTACATTCACACCTTTCGCTCCACATTCATTGAATAGCTTTACCACCCTTAGGTCCATATTCCAGCCATACTTTAACAGGAAATGCAATTTCTTTCCATTCTAGGAAGCTTACAATGTATTACTCAGAGGCAAATATTTTACCTCTCCTCCGACTTCCTATTAGTCTTTGTCTATGACTCTTTTAGTAAAGCAGTATGTATTCTACTTATGTTAGATTCATTAGATGGTATCCCTTTGTTTTGCTTTCGATAGTTAAAAAGTTGTGAGATGTTGTTAAAATCTTAAAATTTATTCCATAACACTATAATGTTTATAAATATTCATATAGAATGTGAAAATACCACTCATGGTGATTATGATGGCTCTTGGGTGAATAGCTCAGGTCAAAGATGTGTTTTCCGTTATTCTGAACCTCACTGTAGGGCAGAATAGATGGGAGCTCACAACCATCTGTAACTTCAGTACCAGAGAATATGATGTCTTTTTCTGACCTCTGAACACACCAGCCACACACATGGCACATATACATACATGTAGGCAAAACACATACATATGAAATAAAATAAATAAATGTAAAAAAATTAAAACAAAGTTCCACAAAAATAATTTGGATTTTTAGAAAAAAATCTGTAATGATAAAACCAGAAGAAACATCTTAATGTTATTAAATATGTGTGTCTTTGCAGTTTTCCATCAGAACAACTGTGATCGTATGTTCAGCCAAGATTGCCTGCATTAAAGCAAAGGAGCATATGAATTTCTCTCATACAATAATGATTTCACTTTCCCAAGATATCTCTTGTCCAAACAGTTCTGTGCTCAGCCTGAAAAACAAGTGTGTCAAGGAATCACTTTATTCAGAAAACTCAGGACTCACACATGGATGAGTTCCTGACTTCCATAAATTTGGGTCATTTAAAACACAATCATATTTCTAGGACTTTCTTTCTTCTGTCAATCCATTTATTAATTGTTCTACCACTGGTAATTCAGGAAAAGTGAAACCATTTGTAAAATAAAGAATAATTAAGCCCTTAAAAATTTTTTATGAAAGCCATGTATAGAAAAGTCTAAACAGCGGTTTTGTTTTTCAAAAGAAATTAAATGACAGAAAAAAAGAGAAACACTGTCCCTGTTAAATGCTTGCTTTCAGAATAAGAGGTATCGGAGATTCTTTCACCATTATTTCCTAACTAATACTATACTGTCCAGACTACAACCAGCTGAATAAGTCAATTGTTGAATGACTGTAACCACTGTACTACATCTTGAAAATACCATGTCAAACATTTGGGACGGAGAGTTTGGTTGCAAAATGAGAATTCTGAGATATGGCACTAAGTTGTGGGATAAATGTGAAGAAATTAGTTCAGTGCTGCTGAAACAAATCCTGTCATAAATTATTTACTACTGGGGTTCAGGTACTATTAAGTCATAAAATACTATGAAATATCAATACAACTGATACATATTGTGATACAATGGTTACAGGTGGCAGAAAGAGATACCATTTTTATAATATGGCACCAATGAAATTCAATTGAAGAAGATGGTAGATTAAATTGCAAAAAATTCACCATAAAATACTTTTCAAAAGAGAAAATATGTGCATTAATTTTATTGTCTTATATCAAAATCATAAGAGATGTAAAAGCATGTATATGGTACAACTCCAAGGCTCATTGTTCATATTTTAATTGTCTCAGTGACTGTATTTTTGAGGAACAGCTACAGCATTCACCATGCCATGTGAACTGTCAGGAAATTAATTAGAGGAAGGACAATCATCCTCACAGTGTGTACACTTCATCATTGCTTTTCTTGAAAATAAGAACCATTACCTGGAGCCATATGAATTGTAAAATTTCCCCACCTGCCTTCTCCATTCACCTCCTTATTGTCACAACCACCTGGCACCATGAAGCTACTCATAAAGTGTTCAAGTGTGTTGAATACTGCATCAAATGTGTCTGTTTTGTCAAAGCACCACTCTTGAAATAAACATGTGATACGCCCAGCCCATTTTCCCATTAAGTAACAAATACAAGATTATCTTCCCTGACATAAATACTTGTAAAAAGATGTCATGTGTGATACTGGTTACTAAATGATGTTAGAGGACTAGATTCTGCCCACCACATCGAAGAATAATTATATTTAAAACACTGGTGGATTTTCTTTTCAATTTCAAGTTGCCACAGAATATTTACTAAAAATGTAGACACTGTATATATGTAGTGTCTATTATTTCTCAATGTATTGGCCCTCAGAAAACTTACTAATTAGAATATATGAGGCAGGTTAAACTTTGTTACATTTTGAACAAAAAGCAATATGTGTGTGTGTGTGTGTGTGTGTGTGTGTGTGTGTGTGTGTGTGTATGTGTTTGTGTTGTATGTTTATGTATGTATAAGTACACATGTTGGTGATTGCATGTGGAGGCCAGTGGTCAACTATATCATTCCTTTCGAGCTGTCCTGTGTGTCCTTTGATATCATGTCACTCACTGACATGGAACTTACAAGTAAGACTGACTGGCTAATGAGTCTCTGTATTCTCGTGTTTCCACCTTCACAATGCTAGGATTACAGGTGTATACCACCCTGACTAGATTTCTGTGTGGATCCTGGTGATCATACACATCTAGAGATACAGTTATTTTCATAGATAATACCGTAGTTTTTCAGATTCAGCATGCAGACTACAGATTGCCACAATTTCTTGACTTACCTTTGCTTTGCTTCATGTTTTCCATTCTCCTAGGTACCTGCTCTAACTTATCTATTTACTTACTTGATTTTTATCATTTCCTCTTTCTAAACCAAGATTGTCCCATGTGTATATTATCCAACACATATACATGCACATGATTTAAAATATTCTATAAACAATAGTCAGGAGGCAGAGGCAGGTGGATCTCTATGAGTTCAAGGCCAGCCTGGTGTCCAAAGCGAGTTCCAGGAAAGGCGAAAAGCTACACAGAGAAACCCTGTCTCAAAAAAGCAAAAAAAAAAAAAATTATGAAATTAAGTATAATGATATATTTTATTGAAAATATACACAAAATGTTTCAACAGAGAAAATGTAAAACCTTAGTAAGATATTTCTTGTTATTTTTCTCTACTTAATCTTTGACATCTGATGTGCATTTTTGCACACAACACGCAGTGCTTTAAACACTCATTTACAGCTCTTGCTGTTGCTCACATAACATTAATAGCCACCATACTGAACACATCTTGAGAACATATGTAATTCATGAACAACTCATTAAAATTCATGATAATAAATGAAAAAAACCCATCAGCCACTAAATGAGGTTACTTGGACATATCTTCCTTTAAAGTAAACTTTTAACAAACAAACAAACAAAAGAGCTTTCTGCTTTTATTCCCAATGTTTTCCTATGAACAACTGGCATATATAACAGAATCACACAATATCATAAGAAATACCTGTAGCAATTCTGACTCTGTTGAGGAAAGAATAAACAATGATCTTCTATGTTTTCATTGTGGATAGCAGCCTCTAAAAGATCTACATACTAAATGCTTGGTTCTCAAGGCAGAAAGATTAGGAGTTTCTTTGGATCATTAAGCTGTGGGGCCTACTGAAAGTTCATCAGGTCATTACCAAATCAGTCCTTGATAAAGTCAGTGGGGTCTTGTTCTCCCAGCTATATGTGGATACTCTAAGGCACATCAATAATTCAGAGATACACAATGGAAATTCTGAATGATCTGATCTATAGCATTTCCCTTTTAACTATTTTAACTGAATTTTTAGATGGGTATGCATGATCATACATAAGATATCCATAGTATATCTTGTCCCACCAATTCAGTTATATGTGATTTTAAACTTACACATGTCCATACTTAGACAATACTGTTTTCCTCTATAGGACTTATTATTGCACTGTCCAGTCAAACCTGATAATCCTTTATTATTTTTCCAAAATCTGCTTTTGTTAAGGCCTTTCTCTTGGAGACTTCCCTATCTATCCAAGGCAATATTGACTTTCCTTTTTAGTCAGTATCCAGTGCTTTGAGTAATCACTGTATTTTTCCTTATCTGATGAGAGTAGGGAATGTCTTTGAGAAAAGATTTTCATATGCATTCTTATATAATCAATTTTTACATTCAAAATGACATACTGAATGGTTTATTTTGATTGAGAATATACAAAATGAGGTATATAAGACATATCATATATTTCCATTTGAACAAATAACATATGATACATTCTTAAAAATGAGTGATCAAAGATTGAAAATTTCTGCAGGTTTTATTCTTTTTAAAAAGGAATTATTTTTCTTTTATAGATCTGTAAATAATGTGTATAGTGGGATGGGGTGTATTGCAGGTGTCCATGTATCTATACAAATGATTGCAGGTGCCATGGAGGTCAGAAGCAGCATCAGATATCCTAAAGCTGGAGCTACATTGTTGTGAGCCAGTTGATATGGATGCTAAGAACTGAACTCAGGTGCTCTGCAAGAGAAATTAGGTGCTTCTAGTGGGTGGGCATCTTTCCAATCACTACATATCTTATTTGTAACCCTTCAATATTTTCAGTGTGGAAAGGTATATGAAATATTTGAGTTAGCCAATTTATAAAGAAAAGAGGTTAATTCTCAAAATTCTGAATATTCCAGACCAAGATCAGGGAGTCCTTGACTTTTGACCTCAGGGAAAGATAATTATTGACCATGCTGGGGTGTGTGGCTAGGAACAAACCACTGCATCATAAGCCAGGCAACAGAGACAGCCTTATGGGTATGTGGACAAATGCAAAAATCACAGAGTCAAAAAGGGCAAAATGACAGAAAGAGAAGAAATTGAAAGTGAAATTAGAAATGAAATAAGAGAAAAGAGGAATGTGTAATGAAACACACACAGAACTATATCTATATCAATCATTTTATCTGTTAGTACTTGGATGTGCAAATAACAAATAGCTATTTTAATTTAACTTAAATGAAAGGACAGTTCAATGGTTCCAAGAATTTCTAAACCCTATAGCTGAAAACTCAAGAGACTAGAAGAAAAGTCAAAGAGAAAAGTCTTGAGAGGAGACAAATTGAATTTTACCCATTTAAAAAATCCTATTGTCCTGTGCATATATCTTGCCCGAGTTATCTCATTTTAGCATAACTTTAAGAACATTTGCTAGATTCTCACTCAAAGCCTATATCATTTTCCTTGTTTGAATGAAAAATTTGCTTATCAAATTCCTTTGTCCAGAGAATTAGGAAAAAAAACAATATGATCAAACCTGAAACATTAAGTGTCATGCATTGGGCCAGAATTAGTAAATATGGAATATGGAAGAAAATGTGTTAAGAAAAAAAATCCTGCTTTCCAGTCTCTCTACCATACCTGTAACTAAGCAACTCCTATATATTACTATTGCAACCTAAATTATTTCTATTACTTGTTTTCAATTATGCAAAAATATGAAAAGCATTAAATATTATATCAACATTTAATAAAAGAATTGTAAGATTATAAAGGTAAATGTGAGAAAGCATTAACTAGTCCATAACAAATAAACATGAACAAATGAGAAGAATGGATATTTAATCTTTGATCAAATAGCCTAATATTATGACATAAGCATCAGCTAAAACCGAGTATGTGTTAGAGTACTCATGAAAATATGAAGCTGTGGTTATCTTTAATAACAGACACAGAAGAAGCAGAAAAGAATAGTTAATATTATGATATTTCTATATTTCTTCCTGGTACTTTCTTGAAAAAGGGGGGTGGTAATGCTGTGGGATGTCTTTCTGTATGCTGTGAATATATGCTGTTCCCACTGGTTAGTAAATAAAGCTGTTTTGGCCTATGGCAAGAAAGATTACAGCCAGGCAGGAAATCCAAGTGGAGGGACAGAGAGAAGGATGGAGTTTAGGAGATGCCTATAAATAAAACACTGATTGGCCAGTGGCCAGGCAGGAAGTATAGGCAGGACAAGGAGAGAGGAGAATTTTGGGAAGTGGAAGGCAGAGGAAGGAGACACTGCCAGCCACCGCCATGACAAGCAGCATGTGAAGATGCTGGTAAGCCACGAGCCATGTGGCAAGGTATAGATTTATAGAAATGGATTAATTTAAGATATAAGAACAGTTAGCAAGAAGCCTGCCACAGCCATACAGTTTATAAGCAATATAAGTCTCTGTGTTTACTTGGTTGGGTCTGAGTGGCTGTGGGACTGGGAGGTGACAGAGATTTGTCCTGACTATGGGCCAGGCAGGAAAACTCTAGCTATAAGCCGCCACCCAAGGAGAAACAAGATGCCAGCAGACTGGTAATGCCATGGTATGGGTTAATTTAAGATGAAAGAGCTAGCTAGCAAGAAGCTTGCCATAGGCCATACAGTGTATAAATAATATTAAGCCTCTGAGTGATTATTTTATAAGTGACTGCGGGATTGTTGGGTGGGACACATGGGAGAAACCTTCAGACTACAGGTGTGCGGGTCATTTAAACCATTTTTAGGATTTTTTTCCTCAGTACCAACATATATTTTGTAAATTCCTAATATTATTAATAAAGTTTGTGATCATTAGTTTTCATTGTCATTTGAAGCATCGTTTACATCAGTTTGGCCTGTGTGTTGTCTGTGGGCATTTTTTAAAATTTCTGGTTGATTTAGGAGGACCTAGACACTGTCAATGGTACCATTTGAAGGAAGGTGGTACTTGGCTGTATAAGAAAACCAGCTAAGCATGAACTTAAGTCAGGAAGCCAGAGAAAAAGGCAGCAAGCAGCAATCCTCCATGGTTCCTGCCTTCTAGTTTCAGCCCTGAGTTCTGGCCCAGACTTCCCTCAATGAAGGACTGTGATATGAAATGGCATTTATCACTGCAGCAGAAAGCAAAACAGAGCAAAGACATTCTTTTGACTCCATATTTGTCAATATTTAAGAATTTCATCTAAAGTAAAATAAATAATGGCATATGACAATTTATGGAAAGAGGGAAAACATGATCTAAGTGAGATCCTTTGGAAAGGAAGAAGCAAGAATAATTGCCCACACACTTTCAATGCAGAATTCAAGAAAAATCCATTCTAAACCTTAATTATTATGTAGTCTGTTATAAATATATAAATTTAGCAAACAATTCAATTAGAAAAGTCTCCATTGCTTACAAAACCATGACGTTGGATGGAAGCAGGGAGCCTTGCAGATAGAACCACACTGACTAACTTAGAGATGCACACACAGAGAAGTGATTTGTTCACAAGTAACTTTACAAAGGAGCCACAGAGAGAAGACAAGCTAAAAACAATGACTCTGAAGGGAAACTTCTGCCTATTTGTGTCTTGATGGCCCTCTAGAAGAGGCAGAGACTAAGTTCCATATTTAAGGGTGAACAGTGCTTTGTCAGGTAAAGGACTTTATGCTGGGTATGTCTGGTAAAGGAAACTGAATAGACAAAAGACAAAGAGGATCAATTACTAACTAATATGGAAAATAATACCAACTAGCAGGAATACAAGAAGTGCTTAAAAAACTGTGAAAATAATTACAGAAGCATTTTCAATGTAAGCCCTGTAGCTAACCACTCAAGGATCAGAATACTAGCAAATAAAAGTCAGTCTGTAAAGTGGAATTAATTCATTAGAAAATTGCTATTTACAATGTTTCTAATTAGTAGTGCACCAGCTTCTGAAAAATATGTACACATAGGTGCTGCATTTATGTGTTTATATACATCTAATAACTAACACATGAAGAATATTCATTATCTTAATTGTTTATTTTAAATATTTTCCTGTTTGTAATAATTTGCATTGTTTTGAAAGTGACTCACACACATATTGATATGTATTTACTTAGTCAATATGATGCTAAAAACCTTCCTTTGCCATAAAAATACATTTTTAACCATGACACATAATCAACTACTTATGAGTAATTTAAATATGCTACAAATATTCAACTGTTATTCTGTAATTGCAAAGAAAACAATGAAACTGATTTCAAACTATGATGTTGGTGATTCATCTCAGAGAACTCAGTAAAAATATTCCCTATAAAAATAAGTAAGATAAGTAAAGAACATTTAGTTCTCACTTGATTCACAAGCATTTAAAATATATCTTTTAATATCTGGCTTTTGTGATGATTAATTTTTCTAAATGATGCTATTGTCTCAATAGCATGTACCACTTATCCTTACCATCCCCATAGAAGAATTATATATTCTCTTTCTGGTATGTACAATAAGCTTCCTTATGTAGGCTGAGCCACATAAAATGGACATAATCATAATTTCTTTTCACATATGAAAATTTCAGTTTTACTCTAACAGATTAAAATTACAGAAGAATTTTGGATGACTGTCTAGGCAGACAGCTGTCTCTTTCATTCTAGATTTTTGGAAGTTGCTTACAATGCTCTTCCTGTTTAGTTAGATAATATTATAACCTTCTGAGGTCTTTGATGTAGGTGAAGACCAGATAGTTATAATTTTCCATAGTTATGATAAAAGATAAGTTAGATATGAAACCTTAGACTTACAAATATAGAATATTTTCTTTAAATTTGCCAAATATAAATGGACTGGATATTATAACTGTAATTCTTGCTTGATAACTGTTTGTTATATGTAATTTTACTATGTTAAAGTTAAACCCTTCCTTTTTGATTAGACAGAAAAAGGGAGGTTCTCTGGGATGTTCTGTATGCTGTGAATGTGTTGCTCTGATTAGTTGATAAATAAAACACTGACTGGACAGTAGCCAGGCAGGAAGTACAGGTAGAATAAGCAGACAAGGAGAATTCTGGGAAGGAAAAACAGAACTGAGGAGAAGACACCAGCCCATCGTCCAGGGAGCAGCATGTAATGGCACACAGGTAAAGCCACAGAACATGTGGTGACATACAGATGAACATAAATGGGCTGAGTTTAAATGTAAGAACTAATCAGTGGAAAGACTGAGCTAATGGCCAAACAGTTTTAATTAATATTAAGCCTCTGCGTGTTCATTTGGGTCTGAGGGGCTGCAGACTGTGGGGCTGTGGGAGCCAGGTGGTCGGACCATGAAAACTTCAGCTACAAAACATACTACAAACTATGTGAAGTAAAAGGAAGATTTCTGAGAGCTATTAATTCTTTGACTCAGTTTATAAAAATTGCCTCTGTTGGCATGCTTGAATATATAAGAATAAAAACAACAACAAAAATCATTCAATGCAGGTCAGTCCCAGGACTCAAAATTAATAAATTTTCTTACCTATTGACCTACATTATACCATTAGAGAATATTATTATTTTAACAAAGAAAAGAAATGAAAAGAAAAAAACATACCCAGAAACATAAATTTTAGTCACACAGCCTCATACTATCCACAGGTGTTGAATATAATTTAACTTCTAAATTACCAGATTAAAGACAGACACCAGGTCTCTTTATCTGCACTAAAATTATGCATTATTTTTATAATTGCAAACCCAAGGACCTAACACTGGCACTCTCCTCTAAGAAGCCAGGAAGAGTCAAGTGAATTATTCAAATCTAGAAAAGGAAACCACTAAGAAAACAGATATTTTAATGCTTTTTAGGCTACAGCTCAGCCAGGAAGGGAGATATCAGATAAGAGATGCCCTTGAACTTACAAGGTTCTGAAGATTCATTCAAAATGAGTCTCCATTTGTGGAAGGACAAAGCATGTTGTCATGTAAATTTAAAAGAAAGAAATGTTCCATCCCAGCAGTGATACAAATGAAGAAACTAAGCAGCTGTACTGCACAATACTCCCCCCATCGATGACCTGAACACCTGTCCTACAAAATTTTACTGTAGAACATTTGTGCCCCCTTGCAATGTTGCAATGATCAAGAATCCTAGATTTATATATCATTCTGCTATCATTTCATCAATTTTGCTAGGAGGTGTGTGTGTGTGTGTGTGTGTGTGTGTGTGTGTGTGTGTGTGTGTGTGTTCTACACATGTGCCTGTGGAGTCAATGATCTACTTGGGACCTAATGTTATAGTGATTAATTAATCATTCCTACATGGTCAGTTATTCTTTTTAAGTCTAAAGATTTTCTCCATGAATTAAACTCTGTAATGTCACAGGATTATATGCTTTTGGGTAACAAATACAAATCACATTATTAATGCAGAATTACCAAATTACTTTGCTAAAAACAGGAACAAAGCAATAATCCTCATACATAGTGTGTACACTACAGAGAACACCACAAAGAAAGATATTTGGTTGAATAATTAAATGATAACTATTTAGAGTTTTTCTAATTAAAGTAAGCTAACAGATTGTTTACACTTAAAATAATAACTTATAGAATAATTTGTACTTGAATCAATTGGGTTTCAAAAAGTATATATTGCCAATATTAGGATTTAACATAACAAAAATATAAATTTAATTTTAAAAACATTGAGCTATGATAGTAAGAAAAAAAACTAACAGAAAAATTCTTAATTCCAATATATAAACTCAGATGCTAGATGGCTATGTTTCCTTTTATTTCAAGTATATAATTTTTACATAAATCAGCAAACAAAATTTAGTAACAACATTTTATTTTCAAATGAAATTTGTAGATCACACACTATAATCTAGATGTGACAGGCCACATGCGTGCTAGGCAAACAGTCTACCAATGAGCTACAGCCACATACTTACATATAAAATCGCCCACAGGAAATATGATTTATCTCAATCCATTCTAAGGTTGCACCAAGCTGTGGTGGCACTTGTCCTCAATACTAGTATTTGAGAGGTTGCCATAGGAGGTTCACTTTGACTTTAAGACCACAGCTAAGGCTCAGGAAACATTGTAGAAGAGAGTGCAGGAAAGATTGTAAGAGACAGAGATCAAGGAGTTTGCTGTGGGATTGTGTCTCCTAGTAACATCAGAAGCAATACCCTTAAAATCTCCCAAAAATGAGCTGAGCAAGTAAACACCAATGATCATGCTACAGCGAACAGTGAAAAGCTCCCAAGGCCTCAACACTACACAAAGAACTACAGGCAGTTGAGTAAAGCTGAGAGCAGGAGAAGAGGTTCCCCCCCACACACACATACCAGGGAAGAACACAAGAATTGACTGTCCAGGGTTAAATGGTCAGCTCTGAAGACATATATACAAGTAACATTATGTGGACCCAGCAGAACATATTTAGGAGTATGTATGTGTATACAAATAAATGCATACAAGCAATAACAATAATAATAAAACAAAAATAAGTGTCCAAATTTTTAGGGAATGCTGGGAATGAGTCCATAAATTTCAAGGAATGTTGGGAAGGATAAATGGGAGAGTTTGGGGGGAGTAAAGAGAAGGGAGAAATGTAATTAAATTATATTCTCAAGATTTGAAAACAAAAAAGTAAAAGAAAAATAGAACAAAATATAAAAGAAAACCATAAATCACACAGCTTCAAATATATATTCATAGTTATAGGAAAGGAACTAAGACAAAAATCTCTGCATCATTTAGACTTTTCAAGACTCATCTATCACTTAATCTTCCATCAATTCTCACTATGCTCTACATCCTTCAACTACAAGAAATTTCCCATTTACAAATATCGCCAGCATCTTTCTACTTAAAAGCCTTTGTGTATTGTGGCATCTTCTCTCTATATGTTCCTTTCCTCATTTATGTTTCAGTTCCTGAAGGAGGCCTTCACTGATACCTCAGATCAAGTCATCATGGTATCGTATATACTACAAAATTGCATGTACTTCAGTTCAAAGAATTTGTCAAAAATGGTGTTGTGGTATGTGATTTATGCCTATAGCTTCCCCTTCACATTAAATAAATGAATTTTAAACATGCCTTATATGCAATAATTATTAGTGAGGTGAGTGCTATTAAAGTAATTGGATGAGTAAAATAATAATATAAGCATTTTTTTCCTTTTTAAACTTTGTTCTTTAGAGTTACATGCATGAATAAAATGAAATATATCTCCATCCATTCACCTCTTCATTTCATCCATATGCCTTGCAAATTTTCCCTCCCAACTTTTTTTAATAACTCACTAAGTCCAGTTAGTGTGGCCCATATGTGTAGGATGTGTATACAGTCATGCACTGGAGTATGGGAATTCTACCATGGCTATGTACTCAAATAAGAGTCAATCTCTTTACCCCAGCAACCACCAACTGCCAATAAATATATCCTCAGTAAAGGATCAGGCATGGAGATTATTTATCTTACCCGTGTCAGAACTTTGGCTGCCTTGAATCTGTGCCATGCTTATGCAGGTAACCACAGCTGCAATAGCCATGTTATGTCTAGAAGACAGAATTTCAAGCCCTTCTCCCAATCCTCCAACTCTTATATCCTTTCTTCCTCCTCTTCCATGAGTCTTAGTCAGGGAGAGGATGATACGGATGTCCCAGCAGTCCAAATACCTGTCACCTTTCAATTACACCAACCTCAACTTCCATAGTCCATATCTATGGACTCAAGAGTTGAATTATCTCCTATCTCAGCACCATTTTTTATGATGTTAGACTACTTGGATGAGTCACTTCCTGTAGTTGTAGTTGTGTACTGAATGAGGTGAGTGTTCTAGTCCCTAATATAATGCCTCTAGCTGAGCAGTCACAGCGAACTTGGTGATGAGTGTATAATATGAAGTTATTACAGAAGTAAAGTACCAAACAAATGATAGAAATTAAATCAACACAAACAGTATGCATAGGATTACATATTCTTTGCAAAGGAGAAGAATTTACAATTTGGTGATAAAACCCTAATAAAAGCCTGTACTCTAGTGGGTATGGAAACTGATAACCAAAATACACTTTGTGCTTTTCCCATAGCATAGCAAAGCTCCACTTATTGACATGGCAAAACATCCTGTGATTAGCATCAGAGAACTAAAGTAGATTGAAACATTTAAAACTATATGAAAGCACCTATTGGATTTATTGGAAAAGGTATAAAATAAAAACACATATTACTTCAAAATGTTGTCAGAATTATTTTAAGTATTTCTTGTAGCATTTTGAAAAACAGGCTAAATTCTTCCCTTCCTGATATTTGGCATTCTGTAGTTGTAATGGCATGCAAGTTAATGTCTATGGTAAGAAATGACTTAAATTAAGAAGTTCTGAGGTTATGAAGTTAAACAAATTCCTTCAAATCTTGATAAGCACACAACTGGATAATGTTGACATTATTAAATGTCAAATTTCTCAAAACCCTTACAATCATCACTCAATTCAAACTATTCAAAATGCAGATACAGCTAACAAAAGTCCATACTTTCAGAAATGTATAGATGTAAAGGTCTTTGCTGCCAATTCGTTGTTTTATTAGTGCAGGGTTAGTTGTGGATAGCAGATTGTACTTATACCATAGATAGGCCAAGATAAATGAGAATTCAATGCTTTACCCCTCAAATCATGACAGCCTTTTTTTTCCCTAGAAAAATAAACTCAGGGTAACACTTTTCACAACACATAATTAGATTCCATCAAACTGTCAAATAGCAAAACTCAGGTATTTGGTCTCCATGCAGCATAAATCTGAGTCACTTGTGAGTGAGCTACAATGAAAACATAATCAACTCTATGTGTGAAAAAGGAGTGCCATGGACTGTGGTAGTGCATGTCTTTAACTCCAGCACTGAGGAGGCAGAGACAGGCAGATCTCTGATTTAGAGGCCAACCTGGTCTACAGAGAGAGTTACAGGACAGCCAAGGCTACACAGAGAAACACCATCTCAATAAATAGATAAAGTAAAAGAAAGAGAAAATGAAGTAAGATCCATGTATAAGGAGCACACTAAACAGCATGGAATAACTGAGGAAGAATAGGGTAAAATATCTATGACACAGAGTACAAACCATCCATCTTTTACAAAGCTGTAGATATGGAACATAGTCTCTCTCTCTCTCTCTCTCTCTCTCTCTCTCTCTATATATATATATATATATATATATATATATATATATATATATATATTATTGTTTCTCTTGATAATGAGTAATTGACATTGCCAAATCTGCCTATCTATCAGCTGAAATGCAAGTACACACAATCTGATTCCTAACAGAGCAAGGGTTTATCTGGAATGGTTGAAATGGTACTTAGGTTTTACTAAGGTTAATTACACAAAATACGTATTCCATGTGATTTGTTTTTTTGTTGGCTCTTCACTTACCATTTTCTGTGAATTTGTATTCCACTTATTTTTTAAAACTGTGCATGGATAATTCTGAGAAGCAATGACTCATTAAGCTCAAATGAAGGACCCTGGACTTGTCCATTAAACTGTCTTGTTTATACTAAGAAAGTCTTGTCTGTAATGAGCATCTTCTACAAAATGAAAAGTGTTACATAGATGACTCCATACACCTACAACAAGTAATAACTATGATTTATAGAATTGTTATATCACAAGCTAGCCTTGTTAAAAGACTTATTGAGGATGGAAAATCCCTGAACTAATAGCTGAGAGATGTTCTGAAAATAAGATACTTTACTTCTCAAGCAAGCTCTACCTGCTCTACCTTATGAAAATGATCCTTAAGTAAGTGGCATTATACCTAAATTAAGCACTGGATAAGAAATTTCTTATGTCTAGTAGAGAAATATGGCCTACATGATCATCAATTCACATAGCCACAAGAAATAATGCAGAAAATATCACAAGATTGCAAAAATCAAATGGATGCAAAGGTTTTAACTGACTACTTAAGAGGTTATACAGCATACACAAAGTGGAATTATGAGATGTGTTCTAGTCCAGAAAGCCATCTACTGACCAAATACTTGATATTCAAGTGATTTTATTGAGTAAAGTGTCAACAGTGGGTTTCAGTCTTAGAACAGTTAAGAATAAGATATGTAAAAATAAAAGCCTGTCAAATCTTAGCATCCCTTTGCAGTTTCTATGAGTACATGTTTAATAACTGTCATATCTCCAGACAGCTCATCTGCTCCCCCTTTAGTTAAAAATATAGTTGTGGCAGCCAGAGCTGCCAGCCATGCTTGGGTGATTTGAATGCTCTTAGCAGGTTCTCTATTACCAACTTCTTATCATGTAGAAAAAATTCTACCAAAGGTTTAAAAAAAATCACTTAGGATAAGAGAATTGGGCATTTCACAAAAATAGAGTCAGCTTGCCAGGGTCAAAAGCTTTCTACCTGTCTTCTTGTGAGTTGTTTTTATCTTGTGACTTATTTCATTTCAGTTTAAACTTGCCAAGTCCCCAGTCAAGTCTTTTCTTTTTCTCTCTTTCTTTCATTCTTGGTAATTAATTTAATTTTACATATCAGCCATGGATTCCCCTGTCCTCCCTCCTCCCACGCCCACCCTCCCCCCAATCCACCCCTCATTCCCACCTCCTCCAAGGCAAGGACTCCCCTGGGGACTCAGCTCAGCCTGGTAGATTCAGTTGAGGGAGGTCCAGTCCCCTCCTCCCTTCACCTTGGCTGAGCAAAGTGTCCCAGCATAGGCCCTAGGTTCCAAAAAGTCAGCTCACGCACTAAGGACAGGTCCCTGTACTACTTACTGCCTGGGGACCTCCTAAATACGTCAAGCTAATCCATTGTCTCAATTATCCAGAGGGCCTGATCCAGTTCCATGGGCGCTCCTCAGCTATTGGTTCATAGTTCATGTGTTTCCACTAGTTTGGTTATTTGTCCCTGTATTTTTTCCAATCATGGTCTCAATATATCTTGCTCATATAATCCCTCCTCTCTCTCGCTGATTGAAATCCTGGAGCCCCACCTGGGGCTTGGTCGTGGATCTCTGCATCTGCTTCCATCAGTCACTAGATGACAGTTAGGGTGTTCAGCCATCCGATCACCAGAGTAGGTCAATTCGGGCTTTCTCTCGACCATTGCCAGTAGTCTATTGTGGAGGTATCTTTGTGGATTTTTGGGGACCTCTCTAGCACTTTGCAGCTCAAATAGCTGAAAGACATTTAAGGAATTGCTCAATATCCCTAATCATCATGGAAATGCAAATCAAAACGACTCTGAGATACCACCTTTCACCTGTCAGAATGGCGAAGATCAAAAACACTGAAGACAGCTTATGCTGGAGAGGATGTGGAGCAAGGGGAACACTCCTACACTGTTGGTGGGAATGCAAACTTGTGCAGCCACTTTGGAAATCAATATGGCGCTTTCTTAGAAAGTTGGGAATCAATCTCCCCCAAGACCCAGTTATACCACTCTTGGGCATATACCCAAGGAATGCTCAATCATACCACAAGGGCACATGCTCAGCTATATTCATAGCAGCATTGTTTGTAATAGCCAGAACCTGGAAACAACCTAGATGCCCTTCAACTGAAGAATGGATAAATAAAATGTGGTACATACACACAATGGAGTACTACTAAGCAGAGAAAAATAATAACATCATGAGGTTTGAAGGCAAATAGATGGATCTAGAAAAAATCATCCTGAGTGAGGTAACACAGACTCAGAAAGACAAACATGGTATGTACTCACTCATAGGTTGATACTAGATGTAAAGCAAAGGATGACTATACTGTTACTCACAACTCCAGGGAGGCTACCTAGTAAAGAGGACCCTAAGAAAGACACAGGGTTCACCCAATGACAGAGAAATGGATGAGATCTACATGAGAAAACAGTATGTGAGGGGTGATAATGAAGGGAAAGGGTCAGGGGAAAAAGAGCTTAGGGAAGTGGGAGATCCCAGCTGGATCAAGAACAGAGAGGGAGAACAAGAAAAGAGATACCATGATAAATGAAGACCCCAGTCAAGTCTTTATTGAGATTTTTAAAGGGACTAAGAGCTACTAAGAAAAGGGTTTGATTCAAAGCACACTGAAAGAGAACACAAATTTAATCAACATTTCTGCAGCATTTTCCATCAAATTAGCAAAGATTTAAGGTGGTGTATGTGTGTGTATGTGTGTGTGTGTGTGTGTGTGTGTGTGTGTGTGTGTGTGTGTGTGTGTGTGTGCGCGCACGTGCGTGCGTGTGTGTGTGTGTGTGTGTGTGTGTGTGTGTGTGTGTGTATCTGTTTGTGTATGCTACTGTGCTCGCTCTTACATATGAAGAAGATGGGGGAAGCTTCTGAGAGTTCTACTCTACCACCCTTTGTCTACCTCCCTTCAGCTAGGATTTCTCACTTAATCAGAGTTCCCCATTTTTTGGATCACCCATCTAGTTTTTTATATGGTTCTGGAGATCTGAACTCTGGTCCTCAATCTTGAGTAATATGCAACTTTAACTACTGAGTCATCTCTCTGGCCCATATTTAAGGGTTTTGATTGTGTAACGGATATCTACAAATGTTTCTCTTGCAAATCCATGCTACTAACTCAGTTCGTGGTTATTAAAAGGCCAGCCTGGGCTACCAAGTGAGTCCCAGGAAAGGCGCAAAGCTACACAGAGAAACCCTGTCTCGAAAAACAAAAAAAAATTAACAAAAAAACAAACAGGTACTAGAGAGATGGTTCAGTGGTTTAGTGCAACTCTTCCTATTCATACAGAAGACCCAAGTTAAATTTCCAACACCCACATGGTTGCTTACAACCCTCTTTTATTCCAGTTTCATGGTATCCAATACTGTCTTCTTACCTCTGAAGGTTTCAGGCACACATGTGGTGCACAGACATACATGCAAACAAAAAAATCCATGCACATATAATAAATTAAATTAAAAACAGTTAACAAACAATTGCATTGCCTTTGAAATACAGTAATCATGGAATCTATAATGGGTTATACTATATGACTCAACAGGGTTATATTGAAAACTCAGTGAAGTAATTCATGTGAAGATACAAAATGTGAATTGTATCTGCAATTTTATAAATTACATTCTAATTTTTTGAGAAACTCATACATGGGTCCTAGATTATACATAGGTCCTAGATTTATATGCTTTCTGTTCCTCTCTTTCTTCCCTCCAACTTCTTCTATTTCTCTCAACTCTTTATCAAATTCATGACCACTTGTTTTACAATTATTGTTACAGATGAATATTGTAGGGGCAAATGATAGTAAATGGCACCATGATCAAATAATTTTTAAAAATGCACAAAATTTTCCTATTAATGTTGCCCATGAATATTTTAAAAAGTCCATGTTTCCACTAAATACCAGTATTCAGAACCTGAAATTCTAATGTTATTTCCTAAGACTTGCCATGTTTTATGAATATTGTTTATGAATAATAACGTTAACAGAATAGGAATATTTTACATTCTGTTATCAAATACCTAAAAGACTATGAAAGGTTCCAAAGCTTTTCTCTGATCTAAGCCTTAGATAATGGTTTCCATACTTTTATCAAAATATAATTGATTGTGCATAATCATGTATCAACCAATCATGTCCTGATATATATTGAATTATGAATCAACCAGTTACATCCAGAGTCAAATAATGCTTTAAATATTTTCTTGGATTTTGTCCTACTCTTCTATACTTAATTTATACTTCAATCATTTTCAGCAATTCATTTTATATGAATGACAAAAAGAAAAATTGAGAAGCAGCAGTGCATTCATTTGAATTTAATGCATGATAATCAATATGCTCTTTGTGAGTCTTGGACATTGCTAAGCTGTACTTGTACAACCCTCTCCCCACTCAGGAGTCTTCTAATTTTGTCCCAATCAATGGAGTCATGTTTATGTATTCCCTTGCAAAGATATACTGCTTGCTCAGACAACTCTTGAGAACAGAATCTCTTCATCAGAAAATTGAATATCAAACAGTATGATGACTAGCTTTGGGTTCAAAATGTAAAAGACATTTGCATTTATACATCATGGGATCATTTTAATAGAAAAGTGGCAGGAGTAGATCAGAAGGATGGGTTAGGAGAACTTTATCCTCTGACTTTCCCTGTACACCTTCTATTGCCCATGTGTGAACCAGGATTATACTCTTTTCCTGTGAGAAGCTGTGCTGGTTGTCTGCAATCCACCAGCCAGATGTAACTATGGAATCTCTAATACACATCAAGTACAAACAGAAGACTTAGTGTCAAACATGAGAGTCAAACACATCATTTATAATGACAACATTAGTATAGTTGTAATGATAGTATTTGGGGGCATACTGTTCTAAAATACCAAAAAATATTATAGTGAAATTCACCACCACTACTCCTTTACACTGTGACTATTCAGAAAGCAGAAATTATATCTTGGGTTCACATTTATAACTATGTGACAGTGTTGAACCTGTCTTATTGCATATGATGACATCACATGCAGACAGGAGGAGTTATGAATGTGACCCAACTCAAAATCATAAACTTACTTAAAATATAATGAGTTATTCTATTCATTTGTATTTACTTTTTCATAACTATCTTCTTCCAAGTGTAAACTCTGTAGTTAACAACATCATGTGGCAATATAAAAAACCTGGACCCCTGATAGGTCCAGCTCATTGTTCTCATATATAGAACGATGCTTTATTTAGAAAACGTAAGCTTCTTAAAGAGCAACTTAGACAATCTTCTAACTTCCTCTCTTAGTTGTAGAATGTCTGCTTACTCATTCACCAGCACTAGTATGGAGATTACATGAGATAAGTGTGAAATCCCATGAAACTATACACACCATAACACTTAAGGAGGTATTCATATTTAGTTTTACCTTAACAAGTGCCATTGGGAAACCCTGATCTTTCACAGTCGATCTAAACAGGAACATTTCCACCACCTATATGCTGCCACTTACAATGTGTAGATCCCTTAATAGCTGACTACTGAACTGTAACACTTCCCTGAGACTGTCTACTAAAACACTTTGTACAGCAAATACCTGAGTATATGAATCTCTAAGAAGGCTTAACAATGAAGACTATGATAGCAACATTAAGAAAAATTAATTAGAATACCCCATTAATATTTATTCCACAAGATCTTAAGAGAGCATTAAATGAAGATTTAATTGTGGAATTATCAAATTTTCTAGCACACAACACAGAGTAAATGTTAGCTAAGAGAATCTCATTTATTATAACTTTTTATTTTTGTTTTTGGAGAGATATGAAAGCTACTGTAACACACAGCCTCTGGATTCAAAGCATTGTAAGTTCTTTGGTTTATAGATGCCCAATTCTAAGAGATTAGAGAATTTCAAATGTCCATGAAACCAAATAAACATTAAAATTTTTATCATGATTTTTAGGCTCTGTCCTGAGAGATACCCATCCAGAAGCCTAAAATCTTTTGCAAATTGAAATGTCTACTCATTCAGACGGCGTGTGTATGTGTGTGGGGGGTGTTGAATCTGTATTCAGTGTGAGCAAGTATGCATACCAGTGTGGGTGCATGTGCCTGAGTGCACAGAGAGGCCATAGAAGGACAATGGGTACCTTGATCTATCATTCTCTTTCTTATTCCCTTGATATAAGATCTCTCATTGAATATGGAGCTAGGCTTATAGCCTGCAAATCAAAGAGATTCTCCTGTCTTTGATGCTGTCCATAGTGCTGGACACCCCCAACAATTTTACAGCACTGCTAGAGAACTGAATTCAAATCCTCAGGCTTGGACAATAAAAGTTATTATCCACTAAGCCACCCTTCTATCCCTCAACATTTTTTTAAGATTAAACAAAAACCATCATGTGTAAGTTGGACAAAACAAGGCTAAAGAAAAACAAAAGAGGCCCAAGGAAAAACACAGGATTCAGAAACTCAATCATTTATGCATTCAGGAGCCCTGTGGAAGTACTAAACTGAAATGCTATAGAATATATATAGAGGACCTGGTGCAGACCAGTGTAGGCCCTGTGATTGCTGCTTCAGTCTCTATGAGTTCATATGTGCTTTACTTGGTTGTTTTAGAGGGGCTTGTTCTGGTGTCCTCTGTCTCCTCTGTATCTCCCACTCATTCTGCCTCTCCTACTGCATTCACTGAGCTGTGTGGGTAAGGATTTAATGGAGACAACTTGTTGAGAGCTGTGTGTTTCTAGGTCTCTCTCTCTCTCTCTCTCTCTCTCTCTCTCTCTCTCTCTCTCTCTCTCTCTCTCTCTCTCTGTCTGTGTGTGTGTGTGTGTGTGTATAATGTCTTACAGTGTTACAGTGGCTCTTTTTATTTAGTCCCTACTGCCTGAGGAATCCTGTACGATGATGGCTGACTGAGGTTCCAATCTGTGAGTATAGCATTCATTCCTCAGACTTTTAACAACAGATCTCAAAAAGTTCATAAAGAAACATATTTTCCAGATTTATAATAAAGAATATGCTCATTTAACCACCTCTTGAACTGTTTTTGAGTAACATCTCAAACTTATTTCCAGCACATTATGATGATACAATATTTTCTGTGATCCAAGATTGCAGCAATGAAGGATGCTTAAGAAATAAACAATGAGGCTGGGTATAGCTCAGTGGTAGAACACTTGCTCAGCATCCTAGCATGCATAAAACCCTGGACCAGGTTCAGTTCTCAGCATCAATTAATTAATTAATATTATTAAGTTTTTCCAGTAAATCATGTTGAATAGACTACTATTGTGACTAATCGTGGTATTTACTTATTTTTCTACAACACATGAAGTAAAAGTAAAGAACTGCCAAAAAAAGAGTTATGAAAAAAATACGTTGGCATGCAATTATCTTTAGATAAATGGGGAATAAAGGATCCTGATAAATAACAGAACAGTGCTTATGATATTGACCGTAAAATAGAACATTGACCTCATGTATGTGGCTGCTATAAATTGATTTGTACCCACAACGATATATGTTAAAGTGACTAGTATTGTCAGCCCAATCCTATTCAAAAATAGTTAAAGGTATAATAACAGAATGCAATACTACTTTGAGGAAACTCCCCGTGTTGTCTTTAAACACACACACTAAATTAGCATAAAGATCATTTGAAACCCTTCTCCAATACAGATTATTTGACAATCTCAACCTCACTGTACCAATCTGTAAAATGAGATCATTAGATTCATTCTGCAGTCAATTGAAAAACTAGAAATGATAAATGTACAGTTTTTTCATTGCTAGTTCCTTTATTTACTGTGACTAAGGTCTATATCCTTTTCTTGAAGGATCAACAATCTTGCTGACCATGCAGTGTTTCAAAATGCACAAGTCTGCCCTGTTGTTAAAAAGAAGATCCATCAGAACAAAGGGGTGTGGACATGTCCCAGAATCACTCTATTTATGGACATGGAAATTTGAATATTATATAATTTTGATGTGTCTTGAAATGTTACCATTCACATTTTGCTTCCATTTCAAAACATAAGAATCCTCTGGCATTGGGTGCAATATAAAAGAGTTGAAAAACCAAAGTCATCCATGGGCTAGAGGCTGTAATCATGGCTAAACAAGAATAATCAATATATATATTATATATATATTATATATATATATCAAATTAATTGGACAGTTTTTTGAAACACTCAATTTTAACAAATTTTGGAGGTTAAATATTATATTACTGATCTTTAACTCTGGTTAGTAATTCTGAAACTAAAAAAAAAAAATCCCTGTTTTCCTATTTAAATAAACTTTACTTTATTAGCTTTTACTTCTAATATTAAAAGTGTAACTCCAGTACTTCAGAGTGCTGCAAACAAAGTTTGAGTGCACGTTAAGCATATTGCTTATTGTCCTTGCTTTAATTAACTGGGATTTGTGAAACAAACAAATGAATTCAGCACTATTGAACATAAAACAATTTTCAATAAATAGGTCTTCATTTACTGCTTAATTTCCTGTCACTGACTTAAAAACATCTGCCAGGAAGAGGTGCAAACATCATACTTCTCCACTTACATAATGTTAATTATAATGGAATTGCACTACAAATAGCATCTTAATCATGCTGGCCACTCTTCTCCTGATTCTTATTACTTACTCACAGGCTCTCCATCCATTAAGTATGTGCTACAGTATTAAAATGGGTTGCAAGTACAGGCAGAGCAACAATGAATCTGATTTGGTCAAAAGGTCAAGGCATAATAATTGAGTTGGGTAAGTAAAGTGAGGCGTAATAGTTTCATCTTTTTTTTTAGCTTATGTGTTTAATGTTGGATGATGTGAAAAATGAACAACAACAGTGAATATTAAGCCTACTATGATGCAACTATGGAAGTAGCCAGGCAAGATATCAAAAGATGGGCACTTGGGATTCTTGTTATCTCTCTTCATGGTATCAGCATCCACAAAAATTTGGATCTAATTACCTTGAAGTATTAATGTAAAAACTTCACTTCATGAATACAGTTATAATGAAAGGTAAAATTATAAGAGTGAAATAAATAAAACAGAAATCTGCAAATCCATAGATAGGTCTCTGTCTTTTGCTATCATCCCATCCCAGATAGGTCTCTGTCTTTTGCTATCATCCCATCCCAGATAGGTCTCTGTCTTTTGCTATCATCCCATCCCATTGCTCCAGAGTAACTAAAGGAAAATTAGCATCCAGATGGGTGTATATATCTAAAAATATATAAGTTTACAGAATGCAAAGGTTCCAAAAAAAGAATTAAAAACACATTCTATAGATCCAGGCTAGTTGCTTTTGTGAGATTTCCACTTAGAGGTCTGATTGACTTTAGATAATTCAAGTATCATTTTCTACCTTAATGTCTTCATCTGAACATACAAATAATCATCAAATGCACAGAGGAGAATAATAAAGAATAAAGTAATTATTTTTACCACCTAACCTTGTCTAACACACAGTAATAACTAAGTATTTGTTAATAAAACACTGGATAAAATAATTGCTTTTTTCATAGAGAGTGACATGACTCTTTCAGATATTAGTGAGGAAAATTGTAAAGAATTTAGTTTGCTGCTTGCCCATGATAAATATTTTTCAATGAGGAAAACAAGCTGGCTTCCCCTAAATATCACTACAGCTGAACCTAATTAATGAAACAAAATAGCAAAGCAATAGGGCACTTATTTCTGAAGAAGTCTGTAATTAAGAAGTATTAACTAGCAGTGTGAGGAATTTGACCCTCTTGTGATAACCCTGAAAATACATGACAGGATTAGCTTCTCTTTCATATGTACACTGGTTGCTCCCAACCCAGGGCTGTCCTCTCTTCTCTAGATCTCAATTACAAAGTCACAGGTGTTCATGAATAAATGTGTTAAAATTCTTCTGAACCCTAAATAATAACATATTGTTTGCTAAATATCACAGGGAACATCAAGCTGGAGAAGAGATTACTCCACCCTGGAGTATATTCATATATACTAATATATTAATTATATATGTTATCAATTTATACATATGTGAATATATATAAGTGTATTAATTATATCATTCATATATATGATTATATTTGTGTATATGTGTAGTAGATAAAGTTGCAAGTAAATGCATGCTTTTGACATAAGTGCAGCCATGTCAAGGACTACAATACCCTAGATACATGGGAATGGCAAAGCCTTTCCTGGGTTGAAGTATGAATGTTATGAACTATTGACCCTTAGGTAATACAAACATATGCAAAGACTATCAACAACAGCTTTTTCTTCCCAGATGATTGAAGGATGAGATTGTGCCTTATAGAGCCATCCTTCCAAGCTTATCTAAACCTCCTTCTTTGTTTATCTGTATACAATAAACCTGCCTCCTGGATTTAGATGTGTAAAGAAAACATACTGAATTTCAGGATTGCCCCTGTTGTGTCTTCGTCAGAGAACACATCCTAGCCTATCTCAGCTTTTCTGTATATATGTCAGCTGTTCCTTCATGACACTTTGATCCAGCTAAGGAAATCCCAAAGCCCATTCAAGTCATGACATATATGCACAACAAATCCAGGCACAGTGATACAAGTGCACAATCCTAGCACTGAGAACTGCATGCAGGATGATCAGGAGTTCAAAGTCATCCTTGGTGGCACAATCAATATACAGACATCTTGCAACACATGATATTCTCTCTCAAACAACAAAATAGGTAAAAACAAAAATCATAAAGTAATAAAAAATAGTGGCAATGTAAAACTTTATAGCAATGGAGTGAGAACAATGAAAGGAAGCAATGTTTGTTGTTTTAAAGACAATGCAATGTTCTCACAAATATTTTATTTGTTCTTATATGCCACCCTAACAATACAAATTGTCCTGAGTAAATAATCTTTTATTTTAATAGTAAATGTCACAATAAAAATTAGCCTCAGGAAATGTCACTTCATCAAAATCTTAAAGGCAAAACTATAGCACAGAATCTGAATCATTACATTCAAATCCATTATCAAAATATACCAATAGTCTTTGACCCCTTAAAAGGTAGTTATCAGAGTATTTGTCTGACCCACAGCATCCTCCAGAAGGAGAATGTGAGCCAATTTATAAGGAGCAGGTCAAGCATGGCTAATATAATAACAGAGTGAAATTCCTCTAGAGGTGAAACACTGGCTTTAAAATTAAGAGTTATAACAATTCTGATCAGTGGCCTTATATGTAGGGTTTAGTGAAGAGACTTGTGATGTGACAAACAGAAAAGTTATTACTTAGAGCTGTACAGGACTATTCCTGAGCCAGAAAGACACCATTTTCAGGTGTTTCATTGAGCCTGCTTACCAAAGATCAGCACAGTTGAGTTTGATGATTGTTGACTTCCTTTTTAGAAGGAGGGAGAGGAGAGAATCATGGGACTCAATCATTCTCCCAGTCGACTGTATACAATTGTGCCTCATTAGATGTGAACTCGGGGTGCCAGGGAGGGACTAGAGGATATAGGATGTGGAAGAGTGAAGGAAGGAGCATCTATCTACATAGCCATGGGGAAGCCTTTACAAAAAAAAGCCTGTGGCTGTTTTTTTGTTCACCATTGCCTCTACAAACCCTCACCAACTGCTCTATATGTAAGCCTATAAAGTTATTCATTCTTCAGAGAGAACTTAGATGGTATAAAACTTTGGTTTGTCACTGGGATCCTACCAGGGGGAAGAGTGGCATTGTCTAGTGGCCTGTATTGGGAAAAGTCTTGAGACAGCCAACATTCTGAATTTCCTATTGGCTGTTCAATAGACAGGAGAGGACAAGAGCACGAAACAACAAGATTGAGAACTACTGAGGTAAACCCCAATGTTGGCTCTCCTATCAACCTGTCACTCTATATATCTTAAAAGTATGAGTAACATATTAATTCAGTCTATATGCTTAACTGGGAACTCCTCATGCCAACTAATATCCCTTAGTGAGATGGGAAGTGCGTGTCAGTAAATATTAAACTTTGTTGCACAGTTTGGATATTGGAATCGTAGAGCCTAAGTTTCCTATCTTTACAATAATCACAGAATATGTATCAGTGGTGTCCAGTATCAAGCATATAATATATATCACAAAATATATTTAGTGACTCAAGACTCACAATTTAAGGCTCACTTTTAGGACAAAGAATCTAAGCTATATTCTTGGGTAGTATCTGTGAGAGTTTAATTAAGATATGTACCTGCACAATGAGGGGCAAAATGGGCACAATACCAGGCACAAAACATGAGTCTAAAGAAGCCATGCACATACATCCTCATGCTGTTTGAATTTCATGAAATAGTCATACACAGTGTAGTCTCCTCCTGAGAACAAAAATCAAGTACATGAAATATTTCTGTCCAAAAGACTATTGGGGAAATGGCTTCCAGGTTGGTTGATTTATTTTGGAAAGGTGGTGGTGATCACAAATCTATTCTCTTCTTTTCATACAGTAAAATTTCAATCTATGAAAAAAAGCAGTCATTTTATATAACCTTTCCAGTACATAAAGTTTAGGTACAATGAACTACCCAGCAATTAGAGGAAATTGTATGTAAGTTTCAGGCAAGCTCTCTGATGAAATGTACAAACAGACCTCTCTGAGAAGAAAGGTGTCAGACCAGCTATGTCTTCTTTTTTTTTTTTTTCTGCGCAGGAACCAATTATTATCCTAAATAGATGAAGCAACTGGAGCACAAAAAAAATCAGGTAAACTTGGTATTGTCCCAGAAATTCAAAAACACTTGACATCTAATAGAAGACTGAAACAAGGGTATAAAATCAAGACCCCAAGAACCATGGCATGAATGAGAGGTACATGGCTAAGAAACATGAAAAAAAATCAATGAAAGTATGTTGATCCAATGTACATTATTAAACAGGTTCCTGCTATGGACAATAGTGGTCTATCTAAGATACAGAACATAGTTATATTTCTTCAGCAACATTTCATTTTCCTGAGTCAATGGTCTTAGGGACTATAAACTCTTTTTATTAGGAGAATCTCATAGCTAAAAGGCTGATACCCAGTGTCAAAAATACAAATACATTTTTAAGCAAAGATAGAGCCCAAATTTATACTCAGAGAGTGCAAGGTAGAAACACTAACCATGTTAACAAAGTCTATATAAACCTCAGACAGTGTGGCTTCCCATGCCATACTTGAGCTATTGTTGTTAGGTTCTGTCAAATGCTTTGAATTAAATAATTAAATAATAAATAATTTATACAGTCTTGGGATTCGAGCACAGGGCAGTGGATTAGAAGATTTTCATCCTTTCATGGGTGAGAGAAGAAAACATGATGTGGACCAACATGATAGTAGTAACTCAGTTTTTGTTTGATGTTAGAGAAAGATGAAAGAGTGAAATTTTTACTTAAAAATTCTGTGCTCTTCAGCATTCTTGCAAAGAGGATATTTATTAAGGTCAACAATAAATAACTTACTCCCAAATTTTACCAGAGAACTTCACCATTAACTCTAATTTATGCCAGGTAAACTGATGGATCTCCATTAATTTATATTTTTGTGTGTTTGTATTTATATAGTTATACACATAAGAACTTTATTGAGATTTTTTTATGCAATTTAATATTTGCTCTTTTGAAGTAAGTAACTCAATAGAGTGTGCTATCATACAAGAGCTATTCAACTCAAAGAAAATTTACATAATCACTTCCCACCCTCCACTCACTCCAGGACATGACAACTAGCCATCAACTTTCAATCTCTGTGAATTTTCTTATTCTGACGATTATACATGTGCTTTCTTTTCTGTTGTTACTTTCGTACCTGGGATTGTACGTAAAGTGTTGCTCAAAATAAACAAGTATTTTATTGAATCCCTGTCTTTATTACTTCTTTTATTAAGAATATTTTTTTAATTCATTTTACATACCAAAAATTCCCCTATTCCCCACTTCTGTCCCTCCAGCCTCCCCCTCCCAACCTACCCTCCCAATTCCCTCCTACAAGATGGTAAGGCCTCCCATGAGGAGGCACATTTAGTAGAGGCAGGTCCAAGGCCCTCCCCTTGCCTCAAAACAGCCAAATACCAGGCTAAACTCCAGGAGTCAAGTCAAAGAGATAGAAGAGGTATTCTATGAGCAAGGACACCAAGATCATGATGGAAACCTACAGAGAAAGCCAAACCAAACTAGTGAGAACTCATGAAATTTAGATCAATAGCTGTGGAGCCTACTTGGGACTGGACTAAGCCCTTTGCAAAGCAAGACAGTTCTGTAGCTTGATCTGCTTAAGGGGCCTCCCTGGCAGTAGGGAGCAGAATCCAGCCCTGGTGCATGAGCAGAGATTTTGGAGACCACTACCTATGATGTTACTTTTTATTTTTGAGACAAAGTCTCATTAAGTTTCCTAGGCAGTATTTGAACTCATACTTCTACCTCTCCTTGAGCATAGTCTCACTATACTTTTTGTATGGCCTTTTGTGGCAACTTTATTTCATTTAGCCAAAGATTTTTAATGTTCATCTGCAATGTAGGACATATAAGGAATTGTTAGGCATTGTTTTGCTGAATAACATGACTTTATATGGATGCATTTTTTTTAAAGTTTATCAGTTGATGGACATTTTGCTTTATTCTACCTGAGCTTTGTTTTTTATTTTGTTTGAGGGAGATTGGGTTTTACTGTGTCATGTCACCAAACTCATAAACCTTCTGTCTCAGTCTCCTGAGTGTTAGGATTACAGGCATGTGCCATCATGCCTGATTATATCTACTTTTAGGAATTGAGAATAATAATAATTTGACTACTAAACTATATCCATGTTTTCTATGTATGCATTCATATCTCATGGGTATATAACTAAAAAACAATTGCTGAGTGTAGCCCAAAGTTTTCCTGTGTCCCGCAGCTGCTCAGTCCCAAATAAACATACAGAGCCTTATATTAATTACAAACTGTTTGGTCTATGGTTCAGGCTTATTGCTAACTGGCTCTTTTATCTTAAATTAACCAATTTCTATTAATCTATGTATCACCATGTGGCCATGGTATTGCTAGTCTGCTGGCATCTTGCTACATGGGAGGCTGGATGGCATCTGCCCTGACTCCACCCTTCTTCTCTCTGTATCTCTGCTTAGATATCCTACCTGACTCTTATCCTGCCTTGCCATAGGCTAAAGCAGCTTTATTTATTAACCAATGGGAGCAACACATATTCCCAGCATACAGAAAGACAATCCCACAGCAGCTGAGTGAATTAAAAGCTTTCTTTTTAACTTTTAGAGTAACTACTAAAAAGTTTACGGATTGGTCATCTGAATCATTCTGGAATTTTCCCAACAATGGGACTCTTCACATCTTAACTGGCATTTTTTTTTTTTTTAAGATTTATTTTATTTATTATGTATACAGTGTTCTGCCTGCATGTATCCCTTCAGGCCAGAAGAGGGAGCCAGATCTCATTACAGAGGGTTGTGAGCCACCATGTGGTTGCTGGGAATTGAACTCAGGAGCTCTGGAAGAATAGTCAGTGCTCTTAACCTCTGAGCCATCTCTCCAGCCCCTTAACTGGCATTTTATATTCTCTCTCTCTCTCTCTCTCTCTCTCTCTCTCTATATATATATATATATATATATATATATATATATATATATATATTTGTTTTATCTGTCCTAGTAGATATGACAGTGCATCTGCCTATGACCTATCTAGCCACATGTCCTTGACCCCAACAATCCTGCCAAGTGAAGATCAATCTTGAGAAATAAGCTTGAAACCCAACACGGTTGTTTACTCCATAACATTTGTGCTGCTATTGCACCAGGGGCGGGCAAGTTTCTCAGTTGGCTAAGACTGATGATTTCTTTTTTTCCTGTAGTAACATACATTATACTTTCTAGCACTATGAATGCTGACCAGTAAGAAGGAAACCTCCAAGTCAGAACCAGTTTTATTTCTTCATGTTCTATGACTCAGAGGAATGGTGTCTTCAGCAGTAGTATCTTACCATCAAGTTCTGGAGGATAACCAGTATAGACAATAGCCACAACTCCAATGTCTATGTGACCACACTGGCCAACAACTTCCAAAGGGATAACTCATTTCTGGTACTGTAGTTTCATCTTGCTACTTCCTGTCTAGTAGGATCTCGAATCTCAACCTCCCATCTTACCCCAACCATAGTTACAGAGTAACTCCTAACTCATTTTAATATATGTATTTTAAATATGTATGTATTTAGGAAACTTCTACAGTATGTTCATTTACATCTGACTTTTTAAAAAGCCTGTGTTGTTAGTTATTCCTCCTCATACCCCTTCTTCTTCTTCCCGACTCTCCTATCCCCACCCTGTTTAGTCAGTTCTGTTCCATTATTCTCGTCTCCCCTTTATATCATTGCATTCTATCTCCCCACCACTGAAATCAACCATACAATGGTTCCTTACTAGTTTGCTGAACTCTTTCTATATTAGACTGTCATCAGACTATTCTGCAATTATTATGGGTTTAAGTTTTTTTTATAAATGTAAACGTTCTACTCCTTTTCTTTTTACAGATGATCAAATAGACAGCTACCTGATTTGTTGCATAACAGAACAGCTGTAAAGTTAAACAGGCCTGAATGTTTACTGATTACATAGATGATTACTTCAGTGCAGTAATATTTTCGTCATCCATTGACTTTCTACAGTCTCCCAACAATGTACACATACAAATAACTGAAAGTCAATAAATTAAAGGGGATTAATGTCCTTGATAAGAAACTTTCTTATTTAATATTCTGAAAATATAACATAGATGAAGTACATGCCATGATATTTGCAAAAGTATTTTAAGTGAAATTTAGGAAATATCTTAGCAGGAAAGATTTTAAAAAGCCTTCCCTACATATAACACAATAAGAAACATTTTCATTGTATTATGCATAATTACTAGAAGGGAGAATCTAATTAGCTGTAGTAAAATCAGGAGAGGGAGAGAGAGAGAGAGAGAGAGAGAGAGAGAGAGAGAGAGAGAGAGAGAGAGAAAATTGTGTGATTTGAACTTGACTAAGAATTTTAAGTAAGTTTCACTGGAAGAGATGAATATACTGGGGTTCAAGACAGAGGAAAGATTATGATCGTCATTAGGGAATATATGTAGCTATGCTTGTCTAACAGTATGTAGTGATATGAAGACCAGCTCATCTATATTGTGTCCTGGCCAAGGAGAAACAACACTTTACTGGTGATGAAAAGGAGAAGGAAAGAGAACCTGAAACAAATTAAAGAAGAAAAGCATCATAGTGCAATAAACAGAAACACAGTAGGCACGAATTTGTCAAAAACAATTTCATCAACTCTATCATCTATGTTTCTGAAAAATTTCAACTTTCACCTGGGAAGATTTGATGACTAAAAATCAAACAAATAATGACCATAAAATAATGCTTAAGTAAGGCTAGAGTATGAAGGTTGATTATGAATTTTAGGTGAATTATTTAAAAACAGGATATATCACCTTGTTATAATTGAAACAAACACAAGATAATCATTCCATTAACTTGTATTGTTGATATGGACACAGACTGACTCTTCAGTCCTTGAAGAGCATGGGTTGATATACAAGGACAGTAATATCAAAGATGAGAGGCTATTTAGTGGTCACTTGAGTGATAGGTGAAAAATCTTACATAATAAGCCAGAAAAGCAAGCAATGGCTTAGGGGACATAGTAGACAGAAGAAGCCAAGTCAAATGACATTGTTATAACAGCCATGTGCATGTAAACAGAACTAAACTTTAAACAGTTTAAATTTCAGCTCATTGGGAATGTCTGACTGATTTGCATAAGTTTCTAGAAATATCTTGTGTAACTGGAACCAACACAAAAAAATTTTTCATATACTTAGGTATATTTCTGGGATCCTAATAAAAGTGTTACATTTGAGATACATAGAAGCTGATTAGTTACAGTATGTGCGTCAACACTCTACCTTAAGACATTGAACCAGATATGAGAGTTAGTAGAATTAGTATCAAGTCAACTTGCCATTCATATGAATATGTGTGTTTACTGAAGACAAGACATGCCTTATGAAGATAGCTAGGAATTACTAGGTTAGTGGAATCTTAGAGCCCTTTGTAATACTAGAGAGAATCTTGGTCTTTAAATATTTCACACCTTCAACTCTAACATTTTATTTAGCAGATGCTCCTCATATTTTACATGTCATAGCTCAGCTTCCTACAATCCCTAAATATAGAAAGGAGGATGACTCATTTTGGTCTTGAATAATAAGCAAAACAGGAGTTGCTACAGGACAATGTGATAAATGGCTTCTATCATGATGAGAAATGGAAGGATCTTGTTCATGACAGGAGCATTTGGGTGAGGAGATCAGCAGACAGGAACCAATCATTTTTGGTTACATGAACACATTTATTCTCCCTTTATATTAGAAAGGGTCCCTTTAGCTTAAAACTGTTTGTGTATGTCCAAATAACACAGAAATAAAACAATTAGAAACAATGTTTATCCTTCCAAGCCACAAAATATTTAAGCTAATATATTTATAAAATTACACAAGTTTGGATTTGACCACATATTATAAAACAAAATTATAAACATGTTTAGAATTTCATAACTAATAAAAAATATAGTGTTTGATTTTTAAAATGAACCTTTATAAACTTTTAATATATCTGAAACTAGCTTTATTGTATAATTATAATGTTCATTTTAAAGTCCTCTGTATTTTCTCCTCTTTTGATCTTTCATAGACCTCTTAACAGATTCAGCTACATATTCCCTACTTTCTTTATATTTACCAAATATACTTTCTTCCCTCTGTGAGGCTTTCTTCCTTATCTTCACATGCCTGTATGTCTTATCCTGTGAAGCTCAGCTAAACTGACTTCCTGTCAGAAATCCTGGTTTTCCAATTTGTCAGAGATTCAGTTGTTTTTTGCTACCTGTTTCTCATTGATATATTTTTAACCTTCGTAAGTGGTAGTAGGCACTCAAATATTTATTAAAGTAACATGTGTACTTTATTGCATTGTGTGTGTGTGTGTGTGTGTGTGTGTGTGTGTGTGTGTGTGTGTGCGCGCGCGCGCACCAAACATTAATATTGGTTTCAAGATAATCTATTTTTTTTTAAAGTTTGTTTCTGTTTTTTATTGTTTTGGAGCTGAGGATCGAACCCAGGGCCTTGTGCTTGCTAGGCAAGCGGTCTACCACTGAGCTAAATCCCCAACCCAAGATAATCTATTTTTATTTATTCATTTCTTTATTTAATGTTTTTAAAATGTGTTGTATATGAGATCAATAAAGACAACATTTTAATATATGCTTTCCTTTTATAATGCCTGCCTTAGGTCTCATATTTTGTGATATGTTACAGATATTTGAGCCAAAAGTAGTTATTTGCCTCCTGGTCATCAGAACGTAAGATATTAATTACATCTACATAGAGGTTTATATCATGAAGAAGAAGTTGAAATATCCAACACTTGTGGAAATAATTAAAATTGCAAAGCTTGTTAAAGAAGGCGAAGACATTTTCAAATGATGAGAATTTACAGGAAAGTGGATCAAACAGCTGGAAGTCACTTCTAAGGATGACAGTGATAAATCTTTTTTCTTAACTGGCATCAATGGCAGAATGAACAGTGGAAGATTAAATTGCTCTAGAAGTACTCTAGTGCTCAGGTTCAGAAAGGTGACAAGAGAGATCTAGGTCAGCAGACGCATTGCCTCCATGTGTGATAACAAATGGAGAGCAAGCTTCTCAGAACACAGACACTCCAAAATAGACAAGAGATGGCTGGTGGAGTGTCAGGAAGAAGACTCAAGCCTTTGGAAATTCTGGCTGCACCAATCAATGTCCTGGGAAGCTAACTTAGTTTCAGAAATGGAATTTCAAACCTTCTAAGAGAAACTTCAGGAAGTTGCTGATTTCTTATCTTACAGTTAATGTAGTACCCAGAAGGAAAGACTTTGAGACAGAACAGATCTTTTCAGAGCACAGGTCCAAGGACCTTTAACACCAAAGTCAAATCAACTTATTTGAGCTAAGTGACAAAATAAATTTGACTGGTAGCAGGCACTGTCTACTCACAAGCTAATGGAGATATAGTTGAAGCTTCTTTCCTGATGTAAAAAGACAATGTCTGACACATAAAGTGCCCCAGACTGAGATGACAAGATAGTCCAAAGGCTGTCTCCACAGGCCCAGGAAGAACGGAATAGTGGGGAAACAGCACGAACATAAAAGCACTAAAAGACAGTTACACAGCATAAATTAGAATAAATGTGCACTATGCAGGCACATATAACCCAAAGTCCAGTGGCACAACATGTACAAGAATAAGCACAAGAGAAACATTTGCATTGGAAGCCTGTCACTGGTCCATTCACTGTAACGTGTTCCTAAATAAAGATTAAAAGCCAAGTGATATTAGACTATATATATATATATATATATATATATATATATATATATATATATTAGTCTAATATTAGACTATATATAATGTATATTCAAGAGTCTATGCATATATAATATATGTAGTCTAACATATATACCCATGCATAGACTCTATTGTATGACATACACAAGGCCTAGTATTACAAAAAAGTAGTATACAGCCTTTATAATAAATGCATATAATCATATCAAATACACAGGGAAGAAAGAAAGAAGACAATTAATGTACATTCCCTCATTTCATGTTAATAAACTTCATCAATACTTAGTAATACTGTATGTGTTGGGTGGTGATTTTTCAGTAAAGACATAAACAAGCAAATGGGATAGAAACAATTAATTGAGAAATCTTGTACCTCTAAGAGTGAGTAGGATGGGTATGTAGGATGGGTCAGAGATTAAAGTGAGAGGGCTTTCTCTTCTCTTCTTTCCTTTTCTTCCTTAATTTAAGAATTCAGAGGCAGAAAGGTAGCTCAGGAGTTGAGGGAGCACTTGCTGCTCTTCCAGAGAATGCAAGTGTGCTCCCAGCACCCACATCAAGTAGTTCCAAGGATCTGAAAGCCCCTTATGACCTCTGTGAGAACCTGCATGTACACAGGTTCACTCACACAGAAATATAGACATGCACATGAATAAAAATAATAAAAACAAACCTTAAAATAATTTAACTGTGCTAAATTTAATTTAATTTAATTAATTATGCTTAATGCCAGCACAGCAATGTCAGTAACTTGTTTCAAAGGAGACTCAATACATAGGTGTTGATTCTCTCTTCTTTGTATTATAAATATTTCAAATATGTATAATCTCTTTTGAAAATTTAATTGCTGAAGAAGTATATTTCTGTTTGCACATCTTCCCCTTTTTAATTGGACCTAGATCTGAAATACTATTAAGCAAGAAAATTAGATAAGATTTAACTATACTAGAGAAGACTCTCTGAGATTTGTGTTTTTATATAATGATATTTAGGTAAGACCCTCCTTACCAATATGATGCCTTATCTCGACATCAGTGGTTTTTATCATCATTATGATTCATTGAAAGTGACTTTTATTTCCACGTGTTCATGATTTTGCCCCTGACTTTACAATCTTTTTGTATTTTTGTCAAATTTTCATTTTAGGAGGATATGTAGTGCAATTTCAATTCAATGTCAAAATATGGTCATACATAATTTATCCCTCCACCTGAGAAATATTTTGCCACCATTACTAGTTTGTGAGAGGCAAAAGAAAGAGGGGATAAGGTATAGGCATTATTCCATGCAAGGAAATAAATGACAGGCTTGTAATATTAAACATAAGCATTAAACCATGAAATCTGAATCAGAATCTGATCACAAATGACTACCAAAAAGACATGTTTAAGTCTGGTCACTACAAACTACTCTTAAGGTGTCTACACTGAGATGCAGACATCAAACTTTCCTGATGTGCTGGAATGTGTAGCAATATAGAAATATGCAGATTTCAATGTTCATATGTCCATTTCCTTAAGCTACATTCACCCATATCTTGAGTATGGAAATCACTCAAGAGGCTGATGCATTTAAACCAAATTATCTATGTTATCTCCAGGAGTAAACTTTGACCAAATATACATTTAAAAAACAAAAACCAATCCTGCTTTAATGTCATGGGGACCAGTTTAGCTGAGCCCAGGTGGAAAGAGTACAGGATTTATAACTATGAAATTAGAATGCAACAAACTTAATATACTACTAGATGAAATGATATAATGAATCATAGTATAATTCTAAAAATTGCTAGCTTTTTCTGTTCTCATTTTTAATATGACTAGGACTGCAGCATATCAATGAACCCTCTGCCAAAGAAACTATATTTTGAGTCTACCCATTGCTCTCTTGCTCTCCTCAGTTCTCCTTCCATTATGCTGGCTGTGCATAATATAAGAAATTAACAACAAAACACATACCCTCAATAGAATCACTTTGCCACAGTGTTATCTCATGTTTTCAGGGAAGTTACTTCCTAGGGGATCCCACTTCACCAATATACTACTTAATTGAACAAAATCAAAATTTGCTTTACAAGGTGAAAGCTGACATTCAGTGACTGGCAATTGGGAAAGCTGAGGGGAGCCTAGAGAACATTTAATGTGTTGGCAACAGAAACCCTTATGCTGCACTCTACATCAGCTAAATTTGAGACCTTGGCAACTTGAGTCTGTGTATTAATGCTGATTGCTACTTCTTGTTGCAGAAACACCACAGAAAGTACAGGTGTAGATCACATGCCAACATTCTTTTTTTTTTTTTTTAATTCTCTAGAACACAATAGACATCTGTTCTGTATGGTAATTACTGAATTGTAATTAGAACTTATCACTGGGATGTGACTAACTATGGTAGAATTGTTAGAACCTAACTCAGAAATAAAAGTAAAATTTAAGGTCCTAGTATATGTTACAAGGCTCTTCGGAGGAAGGGAGCTAATATACCGCAACACTCAGGTTAGAAACCCTGAATACAGATGCCAGGCATTCTGATATCACTGTCTGAGGTACAGATACATTTACTATTCTGAAGAGAAACAAATATGTCTTCTCATTTCTTTTAGTAAAAAATCCCTAAAAATGTTATTTCAGGGTAAAAGAGTACTCACATTCATTATTTACAGAACTCTGGCACAAATGTGTATTGATTTTTTACGTTTAATAATGAAATTTACTTGATGTGGTTTTCTTCACAAATGAAATGAACATTGACCTGCCTGATTGCCTATTGACAATAAAATCATCCTTAGATACAGAAGCGTTTGAAGATACTGTCAAAGAAAGTTAGACAAGATGAGTGTGCTCTTTTATAAGTTGACAATATTGGCTCTGACCCTAACTTTGATCTATTTCTACTGTTTGGAAAAAGAAAATGGGGAGACAGTGCTCTATTTCATTCTAAGTCTTCCTCAAAAGAGTTGATTCAATAATACCATTGGTTAAAAACATAAGGGATGAAGATGTCTGGATGAAAAAGACTATATCATAAAACAAAAAAGGTGAGGCACTCTCCTCAGTAAAAATAACTGCCTACAAAGAGATAAATATCTTTGAATATTCCTTTGAATCTCTATTGCATCCCTTTTTTATATGCAGAATACTCAAAGTTTTCCAACCACTTTGCTGTTCCTCAGTATGAGAGGCTCAACTTCCAGAACTGCTGATTATTTGAATTTTTGGTTTTTTTTTCCATGAGATGCATGGACTTATCAACCTCTTACTAAGGTTTACAAATAAATAAATCCTCTGTAAGATGTGGAAAGGTTTTTTAGTTTTCTGAGAATAGAATCCATGTCTCTTTGCTGGGATAAATAGCATTTTGTGTCATTCCAAATTTCTGGTAGTCTTCTTGAACACCAAGACAAAATAATGAATGGAGAGACTATGTGACTTTAATTGTAATATGCCTACTATATGCTTGTCACAGAGATAGCCTCCTTAAAATGAAACCCATATAACCTGTGCCTGTGAGAGCTGCCAGGGGGAGTAAGAACTTCAGTAGGTGGCATGCAATGTAGCAAACATCTCCTGGAAAACAGAAGTCACCATAGCCCATGGAACCCAATGTCCCTGTTAGAAGCTTAAATTGGACAAAAACTACTTGACTTCTGAGAAAGAGGGGGATCAAGATAGGGGATTCTGCTTAAATCAGTAGTGATATTTTTCTATATTTTTACCTCATTCTGTCATAGTCATTGAAATTTACAACACAGTAAAATTATGTTACTGGGGCTAGAGAAATAAGTCAGAGGGTAATAGCATGGATTGCTCTTCCACTGGACCTGAGTTTGGTTCCCAGCATCCTGGTCTAGCAGCTGGTAACCACCTATGGATTTAGGTCAAGGGAATCCAGCTTTTTCTGGGATCTATGTGCACCTCCACCTGTCCTTGCATGCAATACCCCCCCACACAGACATTCACACATATAAGCATAAAAATACAAATAAAATCTTTGAATACTATTCCTCTATGGCTTTTCATTATTCCTTCATTCTTTTATTCCCTTTCTTTAGCTCTGCTCCTCTTCATCCTTCTCCCCCTCCATCATTATGTATCTGTCTGTCCTAGAGATCAAGATCCTACTGTCTCAGCCACCCAAGCAAAGAGACCATATGAGGCAGATAAGGCTTAAAGCACTGGGCCATGTCTTAAGCTAACAAAGAGCTCTGACATGCACAGTAGTATCCTGAGGACCCTGAAACTGGACCCTCAAGATGACCACTGTTAACATATGTCTCAGAGCCAACCAGGAAACACCACGGCAGCTGGAAGCAGAGCCCCAAGAAGTACACACACATAAATACGCCAATCCTTTTTTTAATAAAGGAGATTGCTTACAACCTCCCAGAGCCTGTGTCATTTGGTTCTGCATCTGTTCACACCCTGGGATCAGAGACAGTGGGACCCCAGCTGCAGAACAAGCAAAAGCCATAGGCTTTTTTTGTAGCTTGAGTTTTCCTGCCTGGCCCACAGTCAGGAAAAATCTCTCTCACCTGCCAGTCCCACAGCCGCTCAAACCCAACCAAGTAAACACAGAGACATATTGGTTATAAACTGTATGGCTGTGGCAGGCTTCTTGCTAACTGTTCTTACAGCTTAAATTAATCCATTTCTATAAATCTATACCTTGCCACATGGCTCGTGGCTTACCGGCATCTTCACATGCTGTTTCTCATCATGGCTGTGGTTGTCAGTGTCTCTTGGACTCAGCCTTCCACTTCCTAGCTTTATTCTCCTCCTTGTACCGCCTATACTTCTTGCCTAGCCAATGGCCAATCAGTGTTTCATTTATTGACCAATCAGAGCAACACATTTGCCATACAGAACATCCCACAGCATTTTTTATTTAGAATTATATCAATTACATACTTGAATAAACTCAGGGATTTTGGTTTTGTTTGGTTTAGTTTTAGGTAAGAATAGTAGGCAAAAAAAATGTTTTAAGATTAACAGTCAATACAAAGAATTAATAGTAATGTCTTACTGAAGACAATTCAAAAAGACACAATTTTATGTGTCTTTTACTCACCAAAATCATATTTAGATTAAAAACATATAATCCCTTTATTAACCAAAACCCAAATATATTCCATGCTATATTTACTTACTATAAACACATACTTAAGTATAAAGGGAATAATGAGTTTACTATTGCAAAGTGAGTGTATTTCACAGGATCCTACAATATTAATCGTGAAACATTCCTGTGTTACTAGAACAAAATATTCCGCCCTCATTCATCTTCCCCAGTTATCCACTGAGAAAATTAGTGTCTCCAACTCTAAGCTCTTTTCTATGAGATAGCAGGTTGGTGTTTTTCTGAGATAAAATGACGTGGCAATATCCCATAAGGTGCCTTACATCTTTAGAAAATCTTGACAATATTGTTTAGCAAAAATAAACAAACAAAAAACAAAGCAGTTTACCTACCATGGCCACATGCTCAAAGAAGGATTCTCCTACCCTTCAGTAGTTATCAATTACCAACAGCTCCTCAGTGAAGGGTATGGCCTGGAGAACACCTTCCCATCTAAATCTGAGCATGGCTAGCTTGGTCTTGTGCAGGTTTTGTGCTGTTGACCAAAGCTGCTGTGAGTTCATGACTGAAATAGCAGTGTTATATGCAGCAAACTGCATTTCACAGCTTGCCTCTCCATACTCAAGCTCATGAAATGTTCACTGAACTAAGGATAAGGTGGAGGGTGATAAATGTGTTCCACTAAGGCTTAAGCACTTAATCTCTTATTCTCAGCCTTTTGACAAATTATGTGTCTCTGTATTGACTACAACCCAGTGAAAAAAGATGGGTCTCTGACCCAAGGCTGAGAACAGCCTAGGCCTGTTAGTATAAATGTAAATATACAGGGATAGGAGTTTCTGTCTATTTTCACTCTCAGTGCTAGGGCCCTGGAGGTGAGGAGGATCTGGAAGGACTAGCGGGGAGAATGATTAGACTATATTCCATGAAAAAAATCTATTTTCAGTAAAAATTAAAACTATGAAAGGAAAAAAATTAGAAAATTTAAAATAAAAAAACAAACAACAAACAAAAAATAAAACATGCTGCTCTTCCATGATCCTGAGTTTGGACCAAGCACCCACATTGGATGTTTCACAAACACTGTAACTCCAGTTTTAGGGGATCCAATGCCCTCTTCTGGTCTCTTCAGATACACACACATACACACACACACACACACACACACACACACACACACACACACACACACACACACACATATACAAATAAATAGAAATAAAAGTAAATCTTTAAAAAAACCCATATACATATTGAGAAGGTAATGATGGCCCCATGCCCATGCACATATGGGCAACACTAATTGGACTTAGTAGATTATTTTAAAAAAAAAAGAAAAAGAAAAAGAAGGAAAGATGAAGATGAGTAGGAGGGAAAGAAGACATGAAGCCGGAAGATGTATATTTGGAGGGAAATATAGGAGAAGTCACAGGGGAAGAAAATCAGGGAATATGATATTTAGTTGTTTACACATATAAAATTCAGGGAGAATATGATATATATATATATATATATATATATATATATATATATATATGTATATATATATCAAAAATTGAAAACAAAAATTAACAGGGGAATTTTTCTTTTGTGCCATACATGGAAGAGAAGGAAAAGGTTTAAGAGCATTGTTTCCTTCTCAGCATGGCATTATTAATTTGAAGGTTGTGTTTATGAGGTTTAAAGTCTACTCCATTGTAAAAGTTATACAGAACTTTTATGCTCTTTAACCAGTTACACAAGTAGAGACACATAAAAGTGTAAAATTCCGGCCAGGCGGTGGTGGTGCACGGTCTTTAATTCCAGCACTCAGGAGGCAGAGCCAGGCGGATCTCTGTGAGTTTGAGGCCAGCCTGGGCTACCAAGTGAGTTCCAGGAAAAGGCACAAAACTACACAGAGAAACCCTGTCTCGAAAAACCAAAAAAAAAAAAGTGTAAAATTTCACAAATAATCTATGAACAAATGACCCAATCATAAAAACAAAAATCATTTACCTATTTTTAGGATCAAAAGAAAATCTTTTTCTGGGAAGCTGCATATGATTTTATTAAATCTGTATAACAACATCAAAGGATTAATTCTTTGTAAAAATTTGAAGGCAGCAGAAGTTGTGGAATAATTACAAAGATCTGCACACTTTTTTGCAGAGTAATGAGTACATTGAGAAACATAAATTTTATTGAACTTATTCTTGAAAGAATATACATTAAAGAACATGATTTTTAACTACTTTTGTGCATTTGCAAGAATTCACCAAGGCTTCTTATGAAATACAGCAATGAATGACCACAAAACTTCAAATATAGTTTATGACATGTTGCAGCATTACATTTAAAAAATTAAAAGGAACAATTTTATTGAACTTGATGATGAATCTTTGAATATATAGATTCAGAATACATGGACATTTATCATGTTGATACACACATAAACATCTATATGCACATATACACATATACATACCCATACATGTACCTGAGAAGTACAGAGAGAAATGTGGACTGTGCAACTTTGTTAATAAGATTTGTACTTACGTGTCATTTTTTAATTGCATAAAGGATTAATGCTTTATTCATTGGTTTCTACTCACAATAGCATTATTGATCAAATTTGGACAAATGTTTTAATTGGTGAAACATCCTCTGATGAGTTTGCAGAAGCTCCAGGCAGTATACTTGGATAAATTCTGTCTGTAGGAATCATTAGTTACCTAACTTGGTTTCTGATACTATTTCATAAACGAGGATGTATTCCTATTGTGAAGGTAATGGAGCTTCTCCATCTAGGCCAAGGGTATACTAGTTAGCCTTTAATATAATCCATAATATAACACCACCATTCCATGTAGGCCAAAGACCCAGGTAAACTCAAGGTTCTCTTTCTTGCCTTTTTTTTTCTTAAAATGTATTCTTTTCTCTCAGAATTACAATAGGAAGGAGAAGTATTAATAATGGGAACAGGAAGTATTTGGCTATTACTCACACATATCACTATGATCCCATAATACCAACAACACATAGTTCTCAGAACGCAATTGTGACACATAGCATGATATTCTGCATATAGTGTTCATCAGTGAGATGGTCAGGAAGGATACACATTTTCTCTAGGAGAAAAGAACAAGAGTTCTTTTATAAAAATTCAGAACAAATCAGTCCACTCTACATATCAGAAAATATTAAATATAAGAATACAATAAATAATTCATGCCCCCTGAGTCCTAGGCAGAAAATCATTAACCTGGAGCATAAGACATTATGTGCATAAAATGAAAAGCATTAAAATAATTTTAACTATTATACTAATAAGAATTATAGCTCCAAAGAAAGTCACTAAATACTATAATGAAGACTTTAATTAATGATGAATCGTTATGAGGCACCTTCACTAGTTACACCTGAGATTCAGAACAGATTCTGAGTTGGGGAAGAGTGACAGAGCTTTCATAAATTAAATGACTTGCATATAGTTGAACAGTTACTAAGCAACCTCTATAAGTCATAATTACATAAAAGTCAATACCAACATATAGAAAGAGCCACTTGTATATATTTCATTACTGAATTGGGGTTGTTATAAAGTGCACGGTAATTTTCAGATTAAATAAGGGACCAAGAAAGAGAGAAAGAAACTGTTCTCTGGGGTCAGTAGGTTCCAGCTGAAAGACAAGCTCACTACTATCTAGATAAGTGACCTTGAATAAATTATTCAATGTCTCTGAGCCTTAGATCTTTATAGTTTTTAGAATAAAAGAAATACACCATCAGCAACACCAAGACTGGTAGAGGGACTTTACAAAAATTCATCAGAAACTTGGAAGATCTAGTCTCTGTAATAAAGTTTCAGGGAAGGTCCTATCACTTTTCGTGAAGTTTTAAATCCACTTACCAAATTCACTCTTCTTATTTTAACAACCCTGCCTCTCATGCAAGGTAAATGACTACCCCAAGGCTACAACAGGTAATTAGTAAGGAGCCTGAAATTAGAACAGAGCTTATAACTCACATCCCCACGATAGTCCCTCTTAACATGCAGACAACTACATATTAAACAAATGATCCTGCCACTTTCCTGAGAACTAGAGGCCTTGAAGTTGGAGAGCCCTAAAACTGAACACATTTTCTTCAACCAGAAAGTGTCTCAGCTCTATATATATCCTTCAAAGCAAAGAACTGCTTAATGGCTACTGAAGATGGAGAAAGAAACAAATTTTCTTTGAAGGGATGCAGGGCTGGTATTTCCTTCCAAAAACAAATGAAATAAATGGCTGTAGGAATGTCTTTGTGTAACTAGAGACTGTAATAGATGAGTTATGGGTGTTATTGTTCAAGTTGATGAATATTCCAAGTGGACTCCCTATAAGATCTAAGGAGCTCCCATTTATTTCCTTTTCAGAATAGTCAAATATAAAAGAATTTGAGAACGACTCATAAAGGAAACTACCCAGGAATATTTTAAATCAATCTAATACATCATGGCAGATTCCACATTTTCTCACAAATACAGCTCATAGTCTACCTGTGATCCTATGAAAATACTTAGAGCAGGGATGAAAGCCTGCACTTTTAATGGGAGAAGGCTACAAAAGAAGAAAGAAATGTTTTTCCACCAGTAGTTCACGTTAACAGAAGAATTCCCAAGGCTTTCTACTCTGAGGTCACCTCCTAACACTTCATTCTTACATATGCCTAACTGCCTGCTGGACCCAGCCATCAATCACTCATTCTAAAAGAGTAGCTCCTTGGAAAAGAAAAAAAAAAAAGTGAATCTTTTGAAGACTGGTTATTTTTAGCCACATTTGACAAATGTTTAAATAGTCAATGACTGGAGAAGGAAAGTACTGGGATGCAATTAACATCTTTGCTAATTCTCTGTATTTTTGGTTCTGCATTTTGAATTCTCTGCTTGTTTATTTGAACTGTTGATTAAGTGATTCTCCAAAGCAAATGTATGCATTCACCTAGCCATTGATTACCTCAAATGACTGCCTTGAATATTTACTGCTGGTTAAATATTTTAAACTTCTACCAACATTATCTTGTATCCAATTAAGGACTCATCGAGATAGGATTAAAAAAAAACAAAAGCAACTTTCTTTCATTGTAGGCAGTAGTGCTCTTGAAGGTAATTATAGGGTAGGTTTACTCCCGGTGCTCGTCATTTTGAGGCATAAGGTTCCGAAGGGCAGATGGCCTGTCCTAAGAAAGGGTTGGTGCAGAGAGCAGTGTGCGGTGAGCTTGTGGCCACAGATATGGGAGGAATGGAGAATGAGCTACTGTCTTCGTGTCTCCACGATCTCCGCAGGTTCTTTAATTAGCTCCATTGGCATTTCTCAGAGAAAATAGGTGGCACGATCCCTCTAAAGTCTCACGTTCTCCCACCCACGGCTTTCTTTTAAAAAGAACGGTTTGCTTTAAAGCTTGTTTATTGTAAATTTGATATTCAGAATCTGAAACACAATTTAAAAGTATGCTTGTAGTGAAGTCAAATGAAATCTTGAAACAGTTTTTTAAATTCTTTTCTGCTTCTTTACTGAAGCACAATGGGGTTAGTGGGCTAACAAAAGTAGGATTTAAAATGTGCTGTGTGGATTCAGCACTGTTATCAATTATATTCTTTTGATAACCAACTGTATAAATGTCTTTACTCAAAAGACCTCTTGTGACACACTGTACCTATAGGGCACACTGTCCTGATTCACAATGTATGACTTACTCTGTTTCTCACATTTCCTGTAAGATGGTATTTCAGAGAATTTACATCATAACAGCACAGATGTTACAGTCCTGGTTGAGGGGGCTATCCTTCATGTTATGGGAAGTCCTGCAGTACACCTACTCATTAGATGCTAGTAACAACACATAGGGATTTACCTATAATCTTGATTTTTGATGCCCCAGCTCCAGGGATATTTAAAGGAATCCCTATTAACACAAAGACTTCGAAGTTTTTTTTTCTTTACTTAAATTTTCAAGGTCATTAATAAATCTCCATTCTCAGCTTAAACATACTCCAAAATCTACCCAGTCATCTCCATATCTATCAACATCTTAACCAACAAACTACCTGTTTCTTACAATGTCATGATAACTTCCTACATTGGATTCCTGCTATCTCATTTCATCTCTTAAATCCATTTTCATCCATTGTCTGAGTAGTGTGTTAACAATAAACAAAATCATAACACTGCATAATTTAGAAACTCCCTTGTTTCAATGCATTGCAGATAAAATCTAAATAGCCCCTTTTGCTTATTTTTCTGGTATTTCACCCTCACTCAACACACTGATCACAATGACCTTCACAGTTGTATAATATGACACATTCACAGTCTACTTGGAGTCTGTGCATCTGCTATCCCCCCTGCTTTGAATGCCCTTTCTATGACTTTTGTGGCGGATCACTTCAGATCTCAGCTAAACTATCTACTGATATACACATTTCTTATTTTAGTTTTCTGCCTGTTTGTCTTGAACGTTTACATACTGTGCTATTCACTGTCTTTCTTCTTCATTTGATGCAAATTCTGGGAGAAAAAGGATGTTTTATTTCTATTGTGATTATTGTCACGGCTATATCGTAGCACATGGAACAATCTGGGATACAAGAAGCACTTAATGCATGTTGAATAAAAATATTAATGTCAATAACAGCTTATTGAATATATGAAAGCTTTTTTGTAATAAAGTATCTGACATAAATTAAAAGAAACAGTGTTGATTTGGGGCCATCCTCCCAGAAGAAGGATGAAGACAAGACACAAGACATGCCTTTCTAGGGAATGCAAACCCCCATGACCCACTATCTCCAATTAGCCCTCATCTTCTAATATCTCATACAGCTAGGAAGTCTTCAATAGGTTAGTCTATTCCTGAAGTTTGTGTCCTGATGCATGAACTTTTTCATAGATAGTTCATAAATAAACCATGACTGTGTTTAAACCAGAATCCAGATGGAACTTTCACTATATTACCAAATATTAATAGTTTCAAGGCTACTAATGCATAAAAATATGTAATCAAACAGTATTGACAGAGGCTTGAGGATGAATAAGATGGAGCCTCCATAGCGGAAAAGTTCAGTCTGTGGGACAGTTACATATGTATTTGTATGTATACGGATGTGTGTTTGTATGTATGCAGGTACCAGAGTACATACATTGTTTTTTATAAATCCTGTGATAAAGAACTAAGCAGCAAGGTGAGTAGGAATAGTAAGAAGAAAAGGGTGAAGATTGGTCCATAGGAACCTTCGTATAAGGGATTGGTTAAACTACTTCATGGAGAAAGGGCAGATTAAAATCCGTATCAGCAAACTGCAGCGATCAATTTGTTGGCCATTAGGAGATGGTTAATGAGACCATGTGAAAAAGTCCTACCTAGAGACAATAATTTAATTACATCGTTGTATGATGGCTATATAACGGTCAGATCTCTTGCCCATGGGTGGCTGCAGGACCGAGAGGATGTCTTGCCTGAGTGAAATTCTCATACACTTTTCCCAGCTACATTTCCCCAGCCATTTCCTTGTATGCCCATCCCAAATAAAAGCTGTCATTTGCATTGGATGTCACCAAAACTGCTCAAGCTTTGGCTATTAGAACAGCCCCCGAATGACAGGAGGACATAAAAATTATGTCTTCTGTGATCAGCATAACTTAAGAACTAGGGTCTGTGATGATGATGACAAAAATTATACAAGCTGGGCAAATAAAAAGCTTAGAAAATGAAACTGAAAATGAAGCAAATTAAGACTCAAGTCTCTTCTATGCAAGCCTCTGCTAACTGTGTGGAGAAGGGAAAGGCAACGGAAAGGCACTGTCTTTATTTGTGCTCTAACTTTCTTCCTCAATGGTTCCATGCCAGTTCAGGGCTCCAAAGTTATTTATAAATGAGGATATTTTGAAGTGAAAATTTGAGGGTACCTTAATTAGGCAAAGCATGTTGTGATTTGGATATGATCCATCTCTGGGTGATTTCACAGCCATGACTAAAATTACATGGACATTGCTAAAAAATCATCATGATATTACACACATTTACAGTCTGCATGAACTGATTAAAAAATAGCATACCACAAACTTGTGAAACAACATCAGTTTGAATCTGATGTGTAATTCTGTTCAAACATTAAAAACAACTCATCATCCAAAAGCACTATTTTATTGCTATGGAGAGAGTAAATACATTTCAAATGATAAAATGGAGAGCAACCAAGTTAATAGAGAAAGCTTAAATTATTCTAAATCCACAAAGAGCATCATTAGGAAAGCAAACACATCTTCCCTGTATGACGGTCCTGCAGATTTATGGTTCTGAACAAATTTGTCACTAATCAACAACCCCATGCAGTAAAACTGAAATGTCTACCACACTGTTCTGCCACACTTCCAAGAGAATTCACACTTTGTTGAAAATACTCTATTTTTAAAAGAACCAATCAGCTTCCATCTCCTCAGAAGACTGACACTCTATTCAAGTCAGAGTTACAAAGAAAATAATTTCATGCCAGAAAACTTTAGAGTCCAAGTGTAGATCTGACCACAGAGGAGACAAAATTATGAAGAGGCAAAGATCACATCTCTTGGTCAATATCTTGTTATTGTAACACAAATGAAGTGACTTTACTCCAACAGAATTATTTTGAAGATTATCATCAATAAAAGACATGAGGGTACAGAACCATCATCCTGGCATACAAGGTCCACTAATGCACTGTACAATTTGAATAATTTAGGTATACTGTCTCTTGTTTCTTCTTTCTCATTTCACTAGGAATGCCATTTAGGAAATTAAAGATGAATGAAAAAAATCAAGATGTCAACAATTCAAACCTTGGTTATTACCCTTTCTTTCATACACAGTGTGAGTCCAGTTAGATGGAAAATTCATATTAGAGAACAGTCGAGAGTATTAGAGGTCCCAGGGACAGACAGGTTAATGTATTTGTTCCAAACTGTAAAGGTTCCTTTAAAGTTGCTATAATTTAAGGAGAGGAAGAGATTTAAGGCCAAGTATCACTTAAACAACTAGGGAAAGACTTCTGCTCTAAGCATAATGACAAGATCAATTCACAGACAATGTATCACACCCAACTATGCATGAACATCATAAGGTGAGCCTTTATATCTTTTTTTGCCTGCAACATGGTATTATGTGGTATTATGTAGGATTTGTTGACTAATGAATATAATACAAATATAACAAGATATTAAGTAAATAGCATTGCAGAAGTTCAGTAGCTATTTTGCATTGACTATACAAATGAAACAATGAAATAAAGAAATAACACAATGGAACAAAGAAATATAGGCTCCATTAAGTATGTTCATTGCCACATGAATCACAGGGCAAATTGTGCTTACTAAGTATCTTCTTATTTAAATATTTTTAAAGTACTTAGTGGAAGACAAGATTCATGGTACAGTTCACACATAAACAAGATTATCAGAATAGCCATGCCAAAAACGTTCTGATGTCAATTTATTCTCTAATTCCTTAGCCCTTTGCACACACACGCACTGCTGGCCAGTCTCCAGTCCCTCAACCCCACAGCAAAGAATCATACAAAAGCCATTTATCCCCAAAATAAGAAAGAGGTGATTTTTAGCTCATTTCCTTGAACTTGTATAACTAGAGGTGATATGGAAGATGGCAGAAACTGGGTCTTCTGAAGCTTGACTAAATGTAGATAATGATTTCAGAGCCTGCAGAAGCTTCTTGACTCCCATGCCACCTCTAGAATTTCGAAGACAACTAAATTGGATTGAACAATCACCTGCACCTGCACATTAAAACTTAGCAGTATAAAAGAGAATGCCATAACGTTTACTCAAAATTCATGGGGGAGATCACAATTGCATTCCCTTCGATTTAAAGGATACATCTCAAAAATTTCTGTTTTCTGTCAGATATAAGTTGCTTTAGAAAATTGTTCAGTCTGGTTTAAGACAAACTCGGTAATTAATTGTCACTATCATTATCTTAAAATATGAGGAAGCCACCAAATTTTGTGGAAAAGAATTGTGCACATGTTGGAAACCCATGATTCCCAGCACAGCACCATGGCATTTTCATTTTAGAAAGTTAATAAACATATTAAAGTTCCAATTGTTTTCCTTTTTTAGGTAACCAAAGCTGTAACAAAAACATTCTAATTTATTCCCTCTATTTTTATAGGCCAAAACAGTCAACGTTGTATCAAAAAACATTTTCAAATATTTGGGAGAGAGATGTGGCACATTTTAAAAGATTTACATTCAAGTAGGGTACAATCTAGCAATCCTACTTAGGGGTATATACACAAAAGACCAGAAATCAGAGTTTCAGAAGGAGGTCAGTACTCCTGTTCTCATTGTAGCAATGTGACCTACATTACAGAATCAAGCTAAGCGTTCTGCCATGGGAGCATTAATATAAAAGCAGTGACTAGCTTCACTGACTGTCTTTATTTCCCTTCAATGGTCCAAAGTTCTCTGGGAGCTTCTATTCCTCTAACTTTCAAACTATTCCAGGACCCCTTGCCCTTCTCATTTAACTGACAAGTCATCTCCATTCTTTTCTATTCTTCCTAAAGCACTGGTTTCCAGAAAGAAGATAAGTTATTAACATGCTCTCAACCTTCAAAATGTACTCCAACAGCAAGTGGGGCAGCACTACAGCATCCAAGACACTCTGAGTTGGTGCAATCCAAAAGTAAATCACTAGGAATGTCTCAATGGAAGAACACATGTGGATTCACATAGACTTCTGACATATTAAAGGGCCAAAGAATCAAGGATCTCAAGAGAAATGTAGCAAAGAATCCAAGTAGATTATCTTTACAAAATCTTTTTAAGAAAAGTAAGCTAAGAGATATGACCTCAGTATAAAATAATGTACAAAACTCAGAAAGCTATATATACAATTAAGTCTCACAGGGTTTGAGCTAGAAGCAGATAAAGTGATTTCATAGGTCACTCAGTGAATTTTCAAGTAGCTCAAAGGGAAAAATTTACACCTGGAGTTTCCAGGAATCATCCATACTATGCATTTGTAGGACAGAATGATGCAGATCAATGAGACTATGTTCTGTGATAGTGAGTGATCTTCAGGATTACTGGCTATTTGGGCATCACCCCTCTGGCCGTCTAGGAAATCAGGCACATGGCGTACTTACAAACATTAACCTAACTAAGTACTCATCAGAAGTTTTGGTTCCCTAATCTAGAAATTATATAGGTGGTCCAACCATAGATAATTTCGTTTCACTTTTCAAACATTTTAAAATCCATAAAACAACATTGTTATACAGAAAATCTCAGTTTTAGCAGTCTAGTCTTTCTTTTTATAGCTCCGTGATTCCCTACATATATATCTGTATCTCAGTTCATACTCAAGAGCTGAGCTGAAAAGAAAGAAAAAGTATCACCCTAATCCACTCTGGAGGAGCAAAGTAAACAGCAAGAGGTCATACTGCTTTGGCATCCTGCACAGACATATCAGGCTAAGACCAATAGTCAATACAATGTCAGCCACTCACATACTAGAGTAAAGTCAGACCCTGTCATAGCATATCTGAACTGGGTACCAATAGCTAACCATGTAAGCGACAGCAGACCATGAATCCGGAAATTAAGAATGACAATTAGGGGGTGGAAGTATGGTTAAGAGACTGGCTGATCTTCCTGGGGACCTGAGTTCCATCCTAGTACCCACATGCTAGTTTAAAACTGTCTGTAATTCCAGTCCCAGAGAATCCAACACTCTCTTCTTGTCTCTGTAGGTGTCAGGTATCTATGTGGTCCAACAAAGCACACTCAGGAAAATCATCCATACACATATAATATTTTAAAAAGAAATACAATTGCTTCTTTCATGGAACATAAGCTATATCACAGCTATAATTTGGAAAGCAGAAATATATGGGATGCTGTAAGGGGTCCATTCAAGGTTAAATGGCTTTACTTAGTACAGAGAGTACAGTTAATCCTGTGCAGTCTTTCACTTTAATTAATCAAGTAATTAATTAGACAAGACATTCTAAAAACTCGTGACGTTAACTCTTTCAAGTATTCAAGGAAAACTTGATGTCTCCAGGGCTTTAATAGCTGATAAGTAGCTGGTATTATAACTGGAATCTCAAGAAATCTCAACATCAAACCCTAAAGATACTCCTTCTTTGTTTTAATTCAGAACAGTAGTAGAGCTTCAGCATCAGTCCTCCAACTGTCCTCAAAGTATCCAATGACTCAAATAATTTGCTAATGGCTTTTTGCCACATCCCCACAGCATACACAGGAGATACATGGCATACTCAGTTTTATGTGTCTACTTAGAGGCCAAGACAAGTGTTCTGGGGCAGGAGGACCAGAGCTCATGAATGTTTCAGGATGCACAAAATGTCTAGAATACTCATTTAGACTTAAGTGGAGAAATCAAGAATCCAAAAGTTGGATACTTATTTTGGGGTTGTTCTCCTTAGATTTAACTGCCAATTTGACACATTTGGGACCACCTGAGAAAGGACTCTCTTTGCATTCTGCTTCAAGTGGGTGCTTGAATTTCTGCCCTCACTTTACTGAATGATGGACTGTTCACTGAAATAAAACCTTTCTTTCCCTAAGATTCTTTTGGTCAATGTGCTTTTATCACAGTAACAGATATGTGACTAAAATCGAGACATTCTGCATGAGAGGGAAAAATGAACCTTTCCAAAGTCAAATGAATAGAGAGAGATGCATGGGAATAAGAGGTCCTCTCTTGTGTCCAAAACTGGACATTTGTCTCAGTGGATTCCTGCAAAGAGAAAGAGGAAAATCTAACAAGGTCTACTGCAGAACACCAAGTGTCAGGCTCTGAGCAGGGTCTGAGTCACAGTCAAATCAAAACTCCCTTTGAGCAGCAGGGACGCAGAGGGCAAGACCATTGTCAACAGAACTCTGAATGTCAGGCCAGGCAGTTTTCAGCTGGATAATCCCACTGTAACAAAATACCACACATTGTATCATACATAAACACAAAACCTTTCAATATGGTTCTAGAGGTTGCAATATCCAAATTCTAACTAAGCATCACCACATTTGGTATCTGTGACTTTTCTCTAATGTGATTCTTGATTGCTGTCTCTTAACATAGCAGAAAGTATAGAAGCTATGGATGAACCCTTCAAGCTGTCTTATTAAGACACTAACCCATACATGAGGGCACAACACTTAAACATAAACATTTCTTAAAGGGCCAGTCTCCTAGTGCTGTTCCACTGAGGATTGTTTCCACATGAGTTACAGAGAGAACACAAACATTCAAACTCTAGCACCAAGCAGTTCATACAGGAATAGATGGCCTAGAAACAGCAAGGGAGTCAACAGTGACTAAGTTACCCTCCTTCCTTAGTTCTCAATTATCCTGTGTCCTCAATCTGGACTGGCAGCAGGTGTTTAAAATCCCAGACACCACAATTCACTGTCATTTCCACTATGCAAGAAAGTCCTCTCCTATCCATTTTCAGAGTGAAGTATATTTTCACATGAATAAAAATTTTCTGTCCATATAGATAAAAAAATGATGCTGCTCTGGAATGCCCTCTAAAGAAAACGGTCTGATTCTGAACATATTTTTTTCTTTTAATAAAAAGTCCACATCTTTTGTCTTTGAAGCTTGGATGGGGTAAGTGAGCATCCTTATCAAATATGATGAAAGTCCATGTTTAGATAACTGATATTTTTAATTATCCACCATCTAGATAAACTGTACACCTCCTCAATAGGTGAAAAAGGCAAGCACACAGATTACTGTTGCTTCTCACCTAACACTGAACAGATCTACGTAACCAGGGTCTTGTTTAAGGGAATATCTAATGGTCAGGTAATAGAAAATCCTAATCATTCCTGACAACAGGATTGCTTATCACACTCAAAATAAAGCTCAAATGAAAAGGACAGTGCATAGGTAAAGAAATACAATTGAAGTAAGTCAAACCAAGCAAAAGCCTATTGTTGCTTCTAATCCCCCCTCAGGAACTGAGAAAACATACTTAAACATAAATTTGCTTTGAAGTGCAATCCTCTGATGACAAAACTTGCATGGATCTGTCAGTTAAATCCTCTTGGTATGTTAGTATAAACCCTCTAAAATTGTTAAAAAGATGATTGCTTTTTAAAACGGTAAAATCACTTTGTGTTGGGTGATATCAGTGGTGAGTTTTTCCCTTGCAAATATGAGGGACCTGAGTTCTATCACCAGAACCCATATAGAAGTCTAGATATGGTGGTGAGTGCTTGTAATTTCGGAGAACATCCTTTCTCTGTCTGTCTCTGTCTCTCTCTCTCTCTCTCTCTCTCTCTCTCTCTCTCTGTCTTTCTCTATATGTCTCTCTCTGTCTCTGTCTCTGTCTCTGTCTCTGTCTCTGTCTCTCTCTCTCTCTCTCTCTCACACACACACACACACACACACACACACACACACACACACACACACACACCAGTAAAATCATGTCTGTCACATATAGCTAATACTACCAACTGTGGCCACTTATAGGAGTTCTAACTCTTTCTTGCTTTCAAATGTGTTTTGAAAACAGAGTGAAAGATTCTCTAAAGGTCTGGGTAAACAATGTTAGCTACATTAATTGAGAATTATTCCTTAGAGAAGACATGAATATCAACTAAAATTTTTATCTTCTTACCATATGCATATAGCTCTTTTATCTCAGCATTTTTATACTTGATTTTTCAATATTTGTGAACATCAAAAGCGTGTTCAATATAATTCAAAACAGGGAAGAGAGCACCTGCTGTTAGGAGCAGTCATTTTAAGTTGAACACAATCATTCAGGAGGAAACAAAATATACACACTGAGCTGCTGGCTTTATTTTAAAAATGTCAGTTCTCAAAAAGACAAAAACAAACTTATGAGCAAGCTTTGCTTAGAAAACAGCTCCCATGCTACCAATAATTGGAATATATAAAGGCATTTTTTCTATTAATGCTATAATACTTTACATATATAATAAGTTTTTCTGGCATATTGGTTCATATTTCAATGATTTATTTATATAATTTATTACCTATATAATATGATACATAGTCAATGCTTATTTTATTTGCCTATCATACTTTTTGTACTATTTCAAACAGTTCATAATGCATGGCAGGCATTAGAAATGTGCTGGTTATTTGTGAAAATTATAACATGGGATCTCACATTTTATAATATAATAGACAAGCTACACCTAATACATCCATAAACATTGTTCAAAACAACGGACAGACAACACTTAAGTAAGTCAGGGTTACTGTATAATTATATAGTATCTTCCCTTTGAAGACAGAGAGAGAAGAAAGAAGGGAGGCAAAAGAGCAAAGGAGGGAAAAAGAGGGGAGGGGAAGGGAGAGGAGGGGGAAGAATGTTGAGTGGAAAATAAATATATTACAGCTGATAAGTAACGATCCATTCACAAATGATTAGCACTGGCCATATCCTAAAATAAAACTACCTAAAATACTTGCTGAGAATCCAAGCCTCAGTTCTATTCTCCAGAGTGTTGGGATGTTATAGAATGTCATGTTGTTGATGATAACACAGCATTGCCTGATGTCACTTACTTTTGAAATGTTCTTTGCATGGAGAAATGTAATTGACAAACTACTAAAACTGTTGCTATTTATGTTTTCTTGGACTGTGAATTCATATTTGTTCATCTTGCCCGCATCATTCCCCCAGCTTATGATCAATAAGATTTCCTTCATGGATGCTAAGGAAGGAACCCTAGGATTTAAGTATGCTAGGCAAGCATTCTACTACGGAACAAGACTCCATCCCGGAAACAGTATTTTTAGTAGTCTAGTTAAAAGGGAAGTGGAATTTGCAAAGACTGGAAGTTAATCATCATTGAAAAAAATGCAGCTTTGGCTTTTAAGTTGTTAGTTGATAACCACACAGCTGAGTTTCTTTCCAAAGGCACAAGAGTTACAGCAGGATATGCCATCTGATTAGACATCAGACCTGGAGACCCACTCCAAGCACAATGAACACATGACAATTGATTTCACTTTCAAATGATTGCAATGCCTGATCTTTGACATATTCTATAGATTCATGTTCAGAATTTGCACAAGGCACCCCTCACCATCCACTCTCTGTATATAGATTGGCTAATAGTCCTAAGACATTTGAGTACTTCTGAAATCCTTGGAAATCAAGGTTTATAATCACTTAAGAAATGTCATATAATCATGAAGAAATGAATGTCATTTTCAGCACCTAATTTTAACCAAATTAGGGAATATAAAGTCATTAATAATGCATCAATCACTTTAAAATGAAAACATTTTATAACTTAGCTATGACAATCACTCAAAGCTTTTTGTAATACAATGTCATACTGGAGTCATACAATGGATGTTTCTTGCAAGTTCTTTTCAGGCTGAATCATTTTTTAAGTAGATAAAGTGCATTTTGATGATAAACTATTAATGTGTTTCCTGGAGAATTGCCCTCAATAAGATGTTAAACATCACAAGCCTAGCCTAATCACGAGGAGTAAGCAGATGGCTAGGCAATATTTGACACATGACTTATCTGTCAGTGCACAGAGCCACTTACTGAATTCATTCAGGGTTTGACCTTGATTGTCTTATAGACTCTGTCAATCACAGTGGCACGTGATTCTTCAAGCCAAGGTAAATTTCCTCTGTAACTACAATCAGATGGTTGCTAAGGCATTGTTGTCAGTCACTAAGTTATTCCCAATGGTAGGCTTTCTCTGAGTATTCATGAGAGTCAACAAACTCTCTGTTAAATGCCACTAGAGAACAATTTATGTTGCATCTAGGATTACGATGCTGCATCTAATTATGAGCATAGAATTGAAGGGTATGGGTTGGGAAATTTAATTTAATGAATGAAGCAAGTTAAGGTTAACCCTAAAAGTCAAGGTCATTCCCAATTTTAGTCCAATCAGACTAATTACACAATGCTTGGCAAAGTCACTCAAAATCTTCTAACTAGACACTGTGAGACAAAACATGCAAACTATGCATTTTTTAAAAATCTCTCATCTTTTAATCATATGTGTTGTGAGGCACTATGGGGGTGGGTGTAGGATTCAGGTAATTTCAGGTGCCCACAGAGGGTAGAGGAGTTAGAATGCACAGAGCTATAGTTACAGGAGGTTAGGCATTGGTGCTGGGTCCTCTACTGGAATAGTGGCCACTCTCAAGCCCCAAGTCACAGTCCATAAAGACACATTTATTTTGGTTTGAAATCATAAGACAGAATCCATTGTCACATACATTTAATATAAGAAATTTAGATTCAAAATCTATTCTTTCTTACAAAATTTTCATAAGGCTGAGTTTTCTGAGCTTCATTTTACTAACATGTAAAATGAAACTACACAAATATATCTTTCTGGGATACCATGAAGATGGATTTACAATGGGAAAACATTGCTATCATCAAATAAAATCTAATAGATATTAAATGTTAATTTCCATTCTTAATCTTCTAGCAAATATTTTATAGAACTTTGGATTTTGATAAGACTTGGTTTTAACCAGATTAGGGAATATAAACTCATCAGAGAAGAATTAAAGTAGAGAAACTATTATGTAGATCTGTCTTGCTTTACCCCAACATGTAAACAACACAGCTGTATCATATAATTCAATGCACAAAGCTATGCCTGGCTACTATCCATATAAAATGTGTCCAATCTAAATTGAAATGTTCCACAAATAAAATGTGAACAAGATTTCTAAAGTTTGTTACTACAACAACAGTAAAATATTCTACTAACAAATTTTATACTGATTGAATAATTATTTTAAGTAAAATGTTGTACTAAAATTAGTTTTACTTGCCTTTTTACTTTTTTCATTTATGTGTATTAATGTGTCTTTATGCCACATATGTGCAAGAAGTCAGGTAAGACAGAAGGAGGAGTCAGATTCCTGAGGCCAGAGTTACAGGGCATCAAGAGCTGCCCAAGGAGGAGAATTTCTGAAGTCCTCTGTGAAAGGGCCACTGAGCCACCATTCAAGCTCCTCTTGAATGGTATGTGTGTGTGTGTGTGTGTGTGTGTGTGTGTGTGTGTGTGTGTGTGTGTGTATGAATATGTGTGTTTTAAGGTAGCTACTAGAAAAATATATTTGCTGATATGTCTCAATTTACAATCTGGAAGACAGTGCTGAGATGCATCACTGTTCTCCAACAAATTTCTCAACAAAAAAATTTAGGAGATGCTTTTAGAACCATACATGTATTTCATCACACTTTAAACATAGCCCTTGGAAATCAATGTACATATTCAGTAGAGGCAGGTGGATGTTAAAAGTTTTGAGGAAAGGATATAATAGGAAAAAAAAGATCAATGTCAAATTGCTAATGGTGACATTGGACATGAAAAACACATTGTCCTCAATGACATTCATAGTGTACACTCTTAATAGGGTAATATTTTCTGTGATAGCTACTGCAAGAAAAGCAGTCATCCATGCTGGAATTTGGAGTTTATTATCTCAACTTCATTCAATGGATAAGGAATTATATTAATAAAATCTGTTCCCCCTCTCCTTAGTGATTCATTCTTTATGGGATATTATGGGAATGTCACACAGTCAGGTATACTTTACCCAAAGAAGACAAGAGAAGGAAGCAACTTTTCTTATTTTCAAAAAAAAAAATTGTACCATGGATAATTTTTATTTGGCCAGAAATATTTTAATCATGTGAGCACTTAACAAGGTACAGATAATTATGTGCAATTACATGATAATTACTCTTGATGTAATTATCATTCCAGTGTAGCTTCGATAGAGATAATCAGATGGTTACTGGTGAACTGCAAATTAATTGATAACAGGACATTTATAATTGCAAATGATCATGATTACCTTGGAGTACTATGCACACACTGGCTTGTGAGTCGATGGCAGGAGGATCAGGGACATTCACTTAACAAGAATGTCACAGAATGAGGAAGATTAGATCCTAAATCTCCTTGTCTCAGTGATGAGCTGGAGGGATGTTCTTTGTGTGCTACAGGGAGATCTTTTGGTTATTTTCATTCAGTGCATGCACAGTTTATTTGGGGTTTGTCTATTAGCCTGAGATTTTATTCACATGCGCATTATCTGTCCTGTGATATAACTATATTTAAAGCCATCTAAATAACAAGTTATATTTTAGGTGAGTTCAGAATATATATACAAAAGAAGGCTATAGAGGGCTTAGAAAAAGTGTGAATCAATAAAGTACTTGTTGCACATGAAGTAATACCTAAGACTAGATTTCTAGTATACATGCAAAACAAACCATACCTAAAAAACAAACAAAAAACAAAAACAGGTGTAAGAGAAAAGTGCCTGTAATTCCTATGTGGGGTGGGGTGAGACAAGAGGATGCCTGGGTGATGAATGGGCAGTCAGCTTGACCAAATGGTTTAAGTACAGGTTCAGCTCATGACTTCACGTCAGAACAATAAGGTGGGGAGTGATTTAGCAAGACAACCAACATTGACTTCTACTCTATACACACACACACACACACACACACACACACACACACACACATATAGAGAGGTAAAGTGGTTAAGATCATCCAAAAAGTGGGTGTCAGAGTTATATAATTTCTGATCTCTTTGTTTCCTGTTTAGGATCATGTTACATTAATATTTCCAAAACTTTATTTCTTCATACATTATTTGAAACTAATCCAAAAGTACTTACTAATGAATTTAAGCCTAGCACTGATCTATATTCAGGATCATCCTAAATATTATCAATATTTCATTGATACTACATTTTTGAAAATCATGCTAAAGTGATGATTCTAATAAACACCTCCTTCTGTGATATAATGCATATCACCTCTGAGAAACACTTGTGTGTGTCCACTCTATTCCAGAATGTTTCTATAACCCTTTGAGGTTAAGAATGGCTTCTGCTAGCATTCCATAATTCACAAAAAAAAAAAACCTGTAAGCACCTTTAGAGGGATTTATGCATTATGTATTAACACAGTTCAAAGACATATGTATTACTGTCAGGGTCCTGGAGTAGCTCAAAGCTCCCCAACGGTATAAAAGCCTGACACAAATGCTTTCAATGTGAAAGCAGCGTGAAATACATACTACTAAAATTGTGCATCCCCCTACAGAATTGCACAGGTCATTCATATCCTATCTGGCCTAAGTAAAGAGTCATGGCTCTGAAATGAGGAAGAAAATGGGTTCAAATTGAAGGACATTCAAGTTTAGGGTAGTTAAATAAAGGGAATATATGGAAGGGTGTAGCTAGAGTTTTCCTGCCTGGCCCACAGTCAGGACAAATCTCTCTCACCTGCCAGTCCCACAGCCGCTCAGACCTGACCAAGTAAACACAGAGACTTATATTGGCTACAAACTGTATGGCCGTGGCAGGCTTCTTGCTAACTTTTCTTACAGCTTAAATTAATCCATTTCTATAAATCTATACCTTGCCACGTGGCTTGTGGCTTACCGGCATCTTCACATGCTGTTTCTCATTGTGGCGGCTGGCAGTGTCTCTCTGACTCAGCCTTCCACTTTCCAGCTTTATTCTCCTCCTTGTCCTGCCTACACTTCCTGCCTAGCCAATGGTCAATCAGTGTTTTATTTATTGACTAATCAGCAACACATTTGCCATACAGACCATCCCACAGCAGAAGGGGATAAAAATCTAAACTATCTTTCAAGGTATGGGTTATCTCACTCAGGATGATTTTTCAATTTCCACCATTTGCCTGCAAATGTCATAATTTCATTGTTTTTAACAGCTGAGTAATACTCCATTTTGTAAATGTGAATAAAGCTGCTTATGGGCATAGTTGAGCAAGTATCCTTGTGATAGGATGGAGTACATGCCTTTGGGTATATACCCAGGAGTGGTATAGCTGAGTCTTGTGGTTGCTTTATTCCCAATTATCTGAAAAAACACCATATTGTTTTCCAAAGTGGCTATACAAATCTGCACTCCCACCACCAATGAAGGAGTGTTCCCTTTGTTCCACATCTTCCTCAGCATGAGCTGTCACTGTGTTTTTTATCTTAACATTCTGACAGTGAGACAGAATCTCAAAGTTTATTAGATTTGCATTTCCCTGATGGCTAAGGATGTTGAACATTTCTTTAAGTGTTTTTCCACCATGTGAGCTTCCTCTATTGAGAATTCTCTTTGATCTGTACCCCATGTTTTAAGACAGACATGACATGTACTGTTGAGTGCTGTGAACGTATACAGCAGGTGACAACTAGTATTCAGTAGGTCGACCCACCAGACTCTCTGATGGGGAGCCCCACCCGGTAAGACTGTGGAGTTACTATTAATGACCAGTTGCCCCTGTCTGCAACTTTTCTCATGCGTCACTGCATTTCTTCCCTAAGAACAGCTATGGGTGTTTTCCCACTGCTTGTGTGTTTATCTCATGTATATATTCCATCTATTGGGCACACATATTTGTGGGTGGTCAGGAAAATGATTTCTTATTTAACTGTATAATTTTGATGAATAGAAACATACTAAAAGCCGGGCGGTGGTGGCGCACGCCTTTAATCCCAGCACTCGGGAGGCAGAGCCAGGCGGATCTCTGTGAGTTCAAGGCCAACCTGGACTACCAAGTGAGTTCCAGGAAAGGCGCAAAGCTACACAGAGAAACCCTGTCTCGAAAAACCGAAAAGAAAAAAAAAAAGAAACATACTAAAATATGCTTCATAACTAGGTCTATTGTTTCATGTGGACTGTAGACACTTAGAGGTCTTGTTCTCCATCCTTAGCCACTGACAAGGCAAAATTGGCCAAAGTGTCCTCCTGGAACTTTCACAGAGCGGAATTGCAGGTGCCTGGCGTTGATAGATCAAAACCCTTCAGAAGAATTAGGGGTGACGTAGAAGTGATAGTGCAGGTGTCTGGTCTTGGTGTATCTTAGTCCTTCAAGCGATCAATAGCACCTATGTTGCCCTAAGCTTCCTCCACTGGCACCTTTCCACTCTGATTCAAAAAACAATTAACACCTTGTACTTATTTCTACACCAGTTTTTAATGCAAAATTCTAGGCTCAGTAGACTAACTATGCATAGGTCCTGAGATTCAAGTGATTAACAGAAAAAGGTTATTAACTGATTAACTATGTCTGGATATTATTAATCACAAAATAGTACACATATTCTTTGCCTTTTCTTTAAATCTCTCATTGGTTTAATTTCTTCTCTTGTACCCTTGTAACTATCCCTTTAAGAGATAGCCAGAACTTTTTACAATCTACAGATCTTGTCAGTCACCAATTAAACTGACCAGGTCTTTGCTACATGTGACTTTTATCATATCTTGAAAGAATAAATGTGTTCCTGAGATATGACCTTGTAACTTTATTTTAATTGCTGACAAGTTGCTAATGAATGTATGTATATATGTTTGGGATTTTGTAATGGCAAAGAGATAGAGAAATAAGGATGTAGAAGGAATAAGAATGTAGAATGTAGAAGAAAAACAAAAAACAGGAGAATAAAAAGCACATAGAATGAAGAGCATTGACCCGTGTGTATGAAATTATTATAGAAATCTTCTTTTTCCCTTGCTCCTGGGAAGCATTTCTTGTAGGACCCTGGATTGGGGCTGAAGGCTGGTACCTCACCCCTACAATGTACTCACTTATAAGTGGATATTAGGTGCAAAGCAAAAGAGAATCATACTATGGTCCACAGACCCAGAGAGGCTAAGTAACAAGGAAGGCTTAAGGGGGAACAAAAGGATCTCCCTTGGAAGGGGAAATGGAACAGATTTCATGGGGGCACTGGGGTGGTGTGGGGTTGGGAACAGGGGGTATCAAATAGTAGGGAGTAAATACTGGGGAAAATGACTGGAATTGAGGGGCATTTTGGGGCAAGGTGCAAGGGAAACTCCATGGAATCTATGAGAGTAACTTTAGCAAAGATGCCTAGTAATGGGGGACACTGTGGTGATATTGCGTTCCCCAAAATATTGTGCACCCTAATAAACTTATATGGGGTCAGAGAACAGAACAGCCACTAGATATAGAGGCCAGAAAATGGTGGCACACACACGTTTAATCTTAGCATTTCGAAGGCAGAGATCCATCTGGATCTCTGAGTTCAAAGCCACACTGGAAACAGCTAGGCATGGTGACACACACCTTTAATCCCAGGAAGTGATGTCAGGAAGCAGAAAGGTATATAAGGTGTGAGGACCAGAAACTAGAAGCTTTGGGCCTGGTTAAGCTTGAGGCTTTCTGCAGAAGTTCAGCTGAGGACCATTTAGATGAGGACTCAGATACTTCCTGTCTGAGGAAACAGGACCAGCTGAGGAACTGGCGAGGTGAGAAAGCTGTGGGTTGTTCTGCTTCTCTGATCTTTCAGCATTCACCCCAATACCTGGTTCCAGGTTTGTTTTGTTAATAAGACCTTTTAAGATTCATACTACAGGACAACAACCTGAACTGGCCATCTTTTATAACCATGTCAGGCTTCAAGTAGAGGGATTGGGCCACTAACTCAGCCATAAAACCTTTGACTTACAGCTTGTCCTGCCTGCAGAGTGTTCTAGAAACAAGTCTATCAGAGTCCTTATCAAAGAGACCAGAGAGACTTCATCTAGCAACAGATGGGAGCAGATGCAAAGTCCCACAGCCAAACATTAGCTGGAGCTTAGGTAGTACTGTGAAGGAGAAGGAAGGATTGGAGGAGCCAGAGGGGCTCAAGGACACCAAGAGAATATAGCCCACAGCTTCAATTGACCAGGACTCATGGGGGCTCATATAGATCAGGAAGCCTGTAGGGGTCTTATTTAGGTCCATTGCACATATGTTATGACTGAGTAGCTTGGTGTTCTTGAATGATTTCTAAAAGTGGGAGTGCACTCTGTCACTGACTCTTTTGCCTACTTATGGGACCCTTTTCTTCCTAATGGGTTGCCTCATCCAGCCTTGATGTGATGGTATGCTCTTGGCCTTATTATAGCCTATTATGTAATGTTTGGTTGATGTCCCTGGGAGGCCAGCTCTTTTTTTGAGGGGAGATGGAGGGAAGGTGAATCTGGAGGAGAAGAGAAATAGAGAAGAGAGCCTGGGGGAAGGGAGGGAGGGTAAACTACAATTAGTATGTAGTATATGAGGGGAAAGAAAACCTAAACCATCAACACAGTAGAACAAAAAGAAGTAACATAAGCATAATGATTCAAATTTTAACTCTTAGTTTTTGAGATTATAATTTGATCTTTCCTCCCTTCGAACCTTCCCATATATCCCTTCTAGCTCTCTTTCCAATTCATGGTTCTTTTCTCATTAATTGTTGTTTCATACATATAAGCACATGTACATACATATCTATGTATGGATATGTCTGTATACATACAAACTTCTAAGTCTGTATAATGTTAGTTCCATATAATGTTAGTAGTTTATATATTTTCAGGGCTGGCCATTTGTATTGAATAACCAATTGCTGTGCTCTTCCCTGGAGAAGACTTTCTTCCACTCAGCAGTCCTTAGTTGCCTGTAGTTCTTTGTATATGGTTGAGGCTTCCTGGGCTCACCTCATGCCACTGCATCTATGTTAGCATGTCTATTGCTCTTCAATTTTACACATGAACTTTATGAGGATAAGGGATTAAGTTATACAGTCAATTAAATGTTTATATGTATGTGGGATAGCATTTTGCAGCTATGGCAAACTTCTACAACCAGTTAAGATTAAGCAAGGGACAATGGCATGGGTTGGGTAGGTAGCCCCGTAAAAGATTTGAATCCCTAGCCATTTCTTCATATTCTTAAATTGTATTGATTTTTCTTGCCTTTCCCTTTAGGAGTTTACAATACGGTAATATAAGTCAGATTTATGTGTGAACACACTTGACTCTGGGCCATGTGAAATGCATGCCATAACAGGCATACAAAGTGCTAAAGCATTCCTCAGACCTCACTCCTGGCTGAGCTAAAACGGAATCACTGTGTTAACGAAAATGTTTTTAACTTGGGATCTAAAGGACCATTGACTTCCATATTTGGGAATCTCAAGGTAAGAAAAACTAGGTACTGAATCCAACAGAAAAGAAACAACACTACAGTGTTAATGTCAGTCATCAGAAAAATTCCAGATTAATGAAAATCCTGAAATTTCTAACAATGAGACAACAAACCTTTAAGTCACCTTCTCCAGACAATCAACAAGAGAATATTCCTCCATAAATTTAAAAAAATGGCTCATTGTTATGATTTGGATGTCAATCTCTCTTTACAAGTTCTCTTTTAGAAGCTTAATCTTGGATGTGACAGAAGAAGAAGTCATTTTGAGAGGTAGAGCCTAACAGAAGGTACTTAGATTACTGTTCTCAAAAGAAAGCAGGTTCACCTGGAGACCAGAAGAGGGCATCAGATACTCTGGAACTAATGGTAAGAGTTGTTTGTGAGCTGCTTGATGTGGATGGATGGATGCTAAGAACTGAACTCAGGTCCTCGGCAAGAGCAGCAAGTGTTCTTACCTACTAACCCTTCATTGCTCCAGTTCCTCAATTAGTTCTTACAATGACTCCATGAGATAAACTTCAGTAATTTTTTTTCATGCATTGGTGAATTAAGAGCTATTGTTTAATTCAGACCCAATTACAAAAGCAGGAAGCTGAACTGAACTATGAACTTCTAAAGACTCTTTTTATTCCCACATTAAAGCTAGAGTGATAGAACCAAATTCAAATTTTGTTTCCCATTGATTGACTTACTAAAAATATTTCATCTGTCCCTTTATACTCATTGATTGTCTTATACCCCACAAAACTTCTGCTAAAATGAGAAAACCATTCAAATAACTATTTCAATAAAAACTTAAATGTACTGTGGGAACTAAGAGACAGAAGTGTTTAAATCTGCAATATAAACTTTAGACCAGATAAATTATAGCTCACGATAGCAAATAATGATCATTCAAAATCCCAGAGGTTCAACTTCACTGACTTCCCATAATGCTGTATGTCTTGGCTAAAGTCCACCAACCTGCTAGCACCATCCCTCAGCATCAACTTAGTAGATTATGCCTCTGTTGACATTTCTGTTCAAGCCAAATGGTCTGTTTGCTTAGTTGATCACTATGTCCTCATTAGACTTTTACCACATCAAAATCAAATTTGATGAGTCTGGCAAAGTACTCCACTGTATTTGTATTCTCTTTTGTTCTGTTGCTAATTACTAAGAATTTTAACCATCCTTCTGATGAACTGAGAGTCCTCAAACAGACACATAAATAAACTAATCATTTCTATGATCACTGATTATTAGCAAAACAAACACAATCTACCAATTTACAGATCACTGATAGTCATTCTGATCATAATACCTGGAATCTAAGCTAAGCATTTCAGCCTTCTTTGCATTTATTTTCCCTCATCCTGACTCTCTATCTCCCTTTCTGATTCCCTTTCTACTGTTATCCCTCACCATTTCTCTCTGGCTCCATCTCCCCCTCAATTCCACTTACTCTACTCCCGCCCAATTATCTGGTACCTATCATTTGGGCTAATATTTAATAGCCTCTTAACTTGTATGACAATTTCTAGTATATCAGTTCTCTGTAATGCTATAGACACTAATGGATTTCCTTGGGATCCAATTTTCTTCATCAAAGATAAAGAGGACAATGGCAGAGTAAAAAAAAAAAAAAAATTCATCCATGAACAGATGGTGAACTATTGAGTTGATCAGGGTTATTTACAAGACTACAACCCCATCAATGAGAAATCCCAACCTATCAGAGTCAATACACACAAATTTACATTATTGCAATTCGGAAGTTCTCTTTTAAGCTTATGACTTTGCAATTAAACAATTCAATCTATAGGAGTTTTCATGGTTTTGATTGAAATAGTTTTACACCCATTCAGCAGTCCATTTATAAAAGTGTTCCAAAGTTCTTTGTGTATGTGTGTGTGCATGGGTGTTCAAGTAGTTCTGTGCTATTAATGCAAGCAATGGTCCCTGGCTTGCTAAGTAGGCACTCTTATCAGGGAGCTGTATACTAGAACCTATATAAAGCTGTGTATAATTTACATTTGCAGGGTAAAACTTTCTAACCACATCCTTGAAATAACTCAATCTGTTATTTCTCTACATCTTAATGTAACTGAGATAAGCCCTCACAGATATACCCATAGTCCAATTTAATCTAGAAAATTCCTCTTTCAGATACCCTTCTTGGGTGGTACTTGAGTGTGTCCTTACATTTAAAACTAGCCATTACAGTTGCCTCAGCCGACAGTCCCTACATTTCTGACTGAGTTATGGTAGCCATTCTAACAGGTATGAGGCAAGATCTTCCTTCCAGTAGATTTCATTTGAGTTGCCTTAAGATTGCTATGAGTAATAGGTATGTATAGAAAAGAAAACCTTATAGCATTAAGATGAGAGCATAAATTGCTATGGTCATTATGGAAAATGGTAAGGTCTGTCAGTAACTAAAAATAAAATTACTATATGTTTCTACAATCTTGTAGCTCAAGATTGATTTTATTGCCATAATAAAACAGCATGACCAAAAGCACTTGGGATAAAAGGATTTATTTGGTTTACATATCCTGATTACAGTCTGTCATGGAGTGAAGTCAGGACAGAACCTCAAGGCAGGAACCTGGAAGCAAGAACTGAAGCAGAGACTGTAGAGAAATTCCACATACTGGCTTGCTCCCTGGACTGCTCAGCTTGCTTTCTTATACAGCTCAGGCCCATCTGCCCAGGGGTGGCATTTAGCACATTGGCTCAGCCCTCTCACATCAATCATTAATCAAGAACATACCCCACAAACTTGCCAAAAGTCCAAAATGATGGAGAAATATTCTCAACTGAAGTTTCCTCTTCCTAGATTACTATAGTATGTAACAAGTTGACATAAATAAATAAATAAATCTAAAATTGGACTCTGCAATTTTAAGTGTTTGTATAAAGAAGAGAACATAATTATCTATAATTATTTATACTGGCTTGGTAACTGCAGCAGTGGCCAAGATAATGGAAACAATCTACAAAACTGTTGATGGCAAATGGATAATTAATAATAAACACACACAATAAATACTAGTCAGTCATTAGAAGAAAGAAATCTTACCATTTGTCATAACATGTATGAATCTGATGCTGTGTCCATTTAAATAAACCAAACATTAAAAAAAAACAAATACTGTATCATCTTGCATTTCTGTATCATCTACAAAGTTAATTTATGGATGAAGAGGAAAGGAAGGTAGTTATCAGGCTGTAGGGAAACAGGATCTGGTAAATGTAGGTCCAAGTATAAAAACTCAAACGTGCATTTATGTATAATCTCTAGAGACTTAAAGTCCAACACAGTGAGTATAGATGATGTAAAAGTATCACTGAGGTGCTGGAAAGATGATTCAGTGTATAAAATGCTTGCCTTAGCAGCATGGGGACTTAAGTTCCATCATCAGCACCATGTAAGAAGTGACAGCCTACAGAATGAGAAAAGGTCTTCACCAACCCCACATCTGACAGAGGACTGATACCCAGAATATAAAAAGAACTCAAGAAATTAGACATCAAAATGCCCAACAGTCCAATTAAGAAATGGGCTATAGAACTAAACAGAGAATTCTCAACAGAGGAAACTCAAATGGCTGAAAGACATTTAAGGAATTGCTCAACATCCCTAATCATCAGGGAAATGCAAATCAAAATGACTCTGAGATACCACCTTACACCTGTCAGAATGGCTAACATCAAAGACACTGAAGACACCTTATGCTGGAGAGGATGTGGAGCTAGGGGAACTCTCCTCCACTGCTGGTGGGAATGCAAGCTTGTACAACCACTTTGGAAATCAATATGGCACTTTCTTAGAAAATTGGGAATCAATCTCCCCCAAGATCCAGCTATATCACTCTTGGGCATATACCCAAGGAATGCTCAATCATACCACAAGGGCACTTGCTCAGCTGTGTTCATATCAGCATTGTTTGTAATAGCCAGAACCTGGAAACAACCTAGATGCCCTTCAACTGAAGAATGAATAAATAAAATGTGGTACATATACACAATGGAGTACTACTCAGCAGAGAAAAACAATGACATCATGAGGTTTGCAGGCAAATGGATGGATCTAGAAAAATCATCCTGAGTGAGGTAACCCAGACTCAGAAAGACAAACATGGTAGGTACTCACTCATAGGAGGATATTAGATGTAAAGCAGGGATGACTGGACTGCTACTCACAACTCCAGGAAGGCTACCTAGAGAGCAGGACCCTGGGAAAGACACAGGGATCGCCCAATGACAGAGAAATGGATGAGATCTACATGGACAACCTGGACATGAGTGGGGGTAATGAAGGGCAAGGGTCAAGGTAAAGAGAGCATGGGGGAGCAGGAGATCCCAGCTGGATCAAGAACAGAGGGAGAGAACAAGGAATAAGAGACCAAGGTAAATGGAGACCACATGAGAATAGGAAGAAGCAGGGTACTAGAGAGGTCCACAGAAATCCACAAAGATACCCCCACAATAGACTACTGGCAATGTTCGAGAGACAGCCTGAAATGACCTACTCTGGTGATAGGATGGCCAAACACCCTAATTGTCGTGCTAGAAACCTCATCCAGTGACTGAGGGAACCGAATGCAGAGATCCACAGCTAGGCCCCAAGTGGAGCTCTGGGAGTCCAATTGGCGAGAAAGAGGAGGGTTTGTTTGAGCGAGAATTGTTGAGACCAAGGTTGGAAAAAGCACAGGGACAAAAAGCTAAACAAATGGAAACACATGAACTATGAATCAATGGCTGAGGAGCCCCCAACTGGATCAGGCCCTCTGGATAAGTGAGACAGTTGATTAGCTTGATCTGTTTGGGAGGGATCCAGGCAATGGGACTGGGACCTGTGCTCATTGCATGAGTTGGCTGTTTGAAACCTGGGGCTTATACAGGGACACTTGGCTCAGTCTGGGAGGAGGGGACTGGACCTGCCTGGACTGAATCTACTCAATCCTCAGGGGAGTCTTTGCCATGGAGGAGATGGGAATGGGGGATGGCCTGGAGGGAAGGCGGGGGGGGGGGGGGGAGGGGGAATCCGTGGCTGATATGTAAAATTAAATTAAATTATAAAATAAAATTAAAAAACAAACAAACAAACAAAAAGAAGTGAACAGCAGCAGTATATGCCTGCAGCCACAGTGACAGGGACACTCAGACAGGAGGCTCCCTGGGGCTTTTTGATGAGCTAGTCTATGCTAACCAGCAAAGGGAAACCAGAGTTGCAATTCTTTTGCTAACTTCTCAAAGGCATATTTCATAGTTACTCACTGGCAATTGGTGTTGCAGATGAGAAATTGAGTGACAAGCAATTTCTTTTTGCATTGCAGGTAGACTATCCTACCTCCCCACCCCCAGTCAAATTTATTTTGCATAATGAATTTCTTCTTGAACTACAGACTTCCAACATTTTATTGTACTGTGTCTGAAAGTTTTTATTTTGTTCCATGTTCACAACCCTGGGCTCAGTATATTCTGTGTGGAGGCTTTCAGAATTGGTTTAGCTTAGAAGAACTGCTCTCCCATTACTTCTCTTCATTCCTCACATCTATTCCCCATTTCTAAAACTCTCATTATGAGGTAGGATGTGTGATGCAAGACCTATCCCATTGATCTCATCTTCTAAGATTATCTTATCCTTTTACTTTTAATTATACTAATTATCTTACTCTTCTAGTTAATGAATTTGGTTTCCAGTAGCAAGCATCCTTTCTTTACATCCTTTCTTTACTACATTTCCTTTACTACAGAAGTATGTACTCTGTTGTTCTCTCTAGTAGCCATATTCATCCTATAATTACCTCATTCTATCTCACTCTTTCCCTTCCCTAGCTTAAATTTTCAATTTTCCTTTTAATTTTTAACCTTTGTTTGCTAAAGGCAATAGCCTTTTGAGTTTATTTCAAAGCTTAGAGAGCCATAGCATTATCTCTCTTGTTTTCAGCTTTAAGTTCTCAAAAATATATACCTGTGAATTTTCACAGGACAAGAAGACAGCAGATAACAAAGAATATATTTTTTTCTACTTTCTAAATTTCACAAATATAATTTAGTCAACAGAATAGGAGAGAATGCTCATTGCCATCCCTCTTCACACAAAGAGAATCAGAGACCCTCCTGTGGATTTTCCACTTGTTTAGAACAATTATTTTTATCTTGTATTATGTGACAGGAAGTAGGAAATAAAAAAGTGCAAAAATATCATGCTAAATAAGTCCCATGATCTTAACTCTAATTTCTTTATATTGATAGCCTTTCCTTTGTTTGGAAATCCAAACAATTGATATAGGTACAAAATACACAGACCTTCAAAAAGACTAGCTGTCAATACAACAAACAAAACTGAGTGTAAAATACTGAATTTTCCATCCTGTTTACCTCCTGGTGCTAAGAAAAAAAACATGAATATTTCAAGTACAAATGAAGTTGAAGTCATAGTAATGCAATGAGTAACAAATATATAATGAAAGCTATACAATATTGTGTATATTTTATTGAATTTTCATTCACATATGTTATTTTAAATGTAAACAGAGGTTCTCACTGAAAACTAAAAAAAATAAATAACAAATCTTCAGATTACTTTTAAAATTTACAAGAGCTGTTTCTTGCTTACAAGTGGCTGGGATTTTATATGAATGTTGGAATGCAAACATTCTACTCAGTTAATTTATATCAAAGAACTGAGACAAATTATCCCAGATTTCTATTAAAAGGGGATTACTTTAGTTCATCTAAGCTGTTTATCTGATTATCATAAAAAAAACCCAGAAACACTACTCCCGTGAAAACAGGAAGAAACAGGATATGAACTCTTGATTAATATAAGGAAACCTCCAAATTCAGAGCTGTACTGACTCAGTATTTCCCTTAGGATGAGGTATATTTACGTATATACTCTGGCTTTCTCATGACTTATATCCATCTTTTCCTTTCCATTTTAATTACTTTAACCAGAAACCAGGACTCCATGTGGGAAACTTTTCATCATGGATCAATCTTATTCCAAGATTGCTATCTTCAGCTCAACTTAGAAATGAAGTCATACTTTACCTGTCTCCCTATCTTTGACCAAGCACATTGGGCAGGCTCATTCAAATCTGACATCTCCCTTCACCCAGTCACTGCCGGTCCCAAGCAGCTGTTTATGATATTTTATCCTTCATTCTTTATGGAATTTTAAATCTGTCTTTGTGAATTATCTAGTTATATTATTTGTCTGGTTATAATGTTTTAATTACTTCTCATTTTTCATAAGAAAGCCCAGAGAAAAGGGAATCACCCTTCAAGCAAGACAGTTAACCTTCCTGCCCATTCTCACCTGTACCATACACTTGCTTTAGCCACAATGACTTTGTGCCAGTTCCTAGAAGTTGCATACTTTTTTCCCCTTCCATTCCACATTTCTGCAAATACTAGCCCTTTAAGATATGGCACTGTTGTTCTATTCACCGAAAGACACACCCTCTAGGAGACCAAGTCAATGTCCTGCTTTCACTCATTCATAACACATTACACATATTTATCACTTAGAACATCCATAAATTAAAGACTATGTGGTTAGCTATAATTTTCTCTCCTCCCTAGGAAATGAGCCCCAGGAGAGCCAGGGTTATGTGTTATTTTTCCTGTGCTGGCGAGCCAACCAAAGGATTCACACAATAGTCAAATGTTCTACCACTGAGCCACATGGCTAGCCGTGGAAACTGCCTTCTCACATTGTAACCTCCAGATCTACAAAGATAATTTTTCGTAGGTGGAAGGTACACAATGTGGAGTTATTGAATTTATAAAACAAACTAGAATAACAACAATCATGGGGAGTTGATACTTAATGCTACATTGAAGAAGTAGGGAAGTAATTCTTTACAAAGAGCGACCAATACTTACCCAAGCCTAAGGAAGATTGCTCAACCTTGAGAAACCCTGAATATGTCTTGAATACTAGCTCTTAGAAATATGTGATCAAATATATAGTAGGAGAACAGAATGACGAATTTATAGAAGCAGCAATCTCTTTAACAACTTTGGCAAACTCATTACATATTAGGCATGATGGCATGTAATTGATTTAGGCTCAATCATTTAATCCTCACTGAAAATAACAACGAATGTAATTATACTCCCCACTTAAAATTATTAAAATTGGGCTTTCACTATATGGCATACATGAAGTCACAGCAAAATAATTAATACATTTATCTAGAATTAAAATGCACTTTTCTCTTACTCTAGGCCCTAAGGGTTTTCTTTCAGGTTTTTGCTGTATTTTATTGTTTTGTTTTTCCAGAATTAGTCTTGCTACTTGTCTCAGGCTGATCTGAAACTCACTATGGATCTCAGGGTGGCCTGGAACTTGCATTCCTCCTGCTTCAGCCTCTTAAGAGTGGGGGATTGCTGGAGTGCACTACCATGCTGACATTCCTAAGTTCTTAACTACTCTGCAATGTTTTCTCTTAAATTAGAAACCAGCCTATAGAGCACATTGGGAGAAGACACTTCCTCCACTCTTTCTCCAGTTTCTCAGTTAAATGATGATTTAAATCCAAGTGATTGCCAACTGCCTTCCACTTCCAACATTCAATAGAATGTGTGTGCGTGTGTGTGTGTGTGTGTGTGTGTGTGTGTGTGTGTGTGTGTGTGTGTGTGTGGTGTCATAGACAGAATATAGTATAACTGACACTCAGTGACCAAAAAATACAATTAAAATTTAGTAATTTATCATTACCATCTTATGTTAAATTTTCTATAAGAAACTGAGGTAATTGAGCATTTGACTAGGTGATGATCTCTCAAGAAATATTGTCGAAGCAAGCAGAAGAAATAGCAACATTAAAACAACAAACAAAAATCAGAAAAAAAGAAAGAAAAATCTGCCTGAGTTTCAGAGTTCAAGAACAAGGGAAATTACTAGTCCTAATGTTTAAATCATATAAACATCCAAGGCAAGTGGTTCAAGGCTAAATAAAGGCAAGGTTTATCAAAAGTTACAAAACAATTTAAAAACTAAAATCATGACTCTTTCAAAGGCATCTTTGTATTGCTCAGGTCAGAAAGAAATCAAAGGGAACAAACATGATCCATTCCAAACAGCTTTAAAACTAAAATAGAGGAATGTGAATGCCTGTTTACAGATATTACAGTCTACAAATCAATTATTTAAACAAAAAAGTGACTTTATTTTTTTTTTTTGCTTATACAACATAATGCTGCAATAGTCACCCAAGCTGCAAGAGTCACTTAAGAAAGTAGAGAAGGGTGAATGTTGAAAGCACTTGACAGAGAGTCCACTTAATGTGAAATGCACAGGCCAGGACCCTGTGATAGCCTTCCTAGAGCCATCTCTAAACTAAACCCTTGTGTCTTTTCTTTCCTCCCCCATGCACTGAGATCTCTGCAGGTGCTCCACCGTGTTCAGGAAGAATTGGCCTATAAAATCCTATGGATATCTTAGGCAGAACAAAAAAGAATGGACATAATAAACTAAAGCAAACTGTGCTTGCCAATTTTGTATTTCTTGATACTTGTTTGTTTGTTTGTTTGTTTTTGCAGAACTAGGATTTGAAAAGGGACCCTGCACATGCGAGGCAAGCACTCTACCAGTAAGCTATGTCACCTGCCCTTGAAAATTAATTTCTAAAGATTTTTACAATTCATTAGGGAGAAATGGACACAGAAAATTTTCAGGTTTTGATGTGAAATGCCCCCATTTTGTCTTCTATTGGTACTGTTCAGGAAATTAGCAGAACCTTGAGGAGGTGCAGTATTGCTGATAGAAGTAAAATGCTGGGATTGGTCTAACCCACACTATTTCCCCTTGGTTGCTTTCTGTCAATTCATTGTGAATGTACACCCATGCTACTGCCACCACAGCAACGACAGTTTCCATCAAACTATAAGCCAAATTAAACCCTTCCTCCAATAACTGGTTTTTAAAAATCAGATATGTGGTCACAGCAACAAAAAAAAATATTAGTGCAGCAAATTGGTGCTAAGGAGTGGGGCCATTAGTAAGATAAAGCTGACCATATGGTTTTAAGGTTGTTGAAGCTGGTTTGTGAGAGAAATGTGGAGGAATTTGTAGCTTTAGGGTAGAGAAATACTTGGTGGGCTCTTCTGGTAGGAGTTTGGAAGAACAAAATGCCAAGAGACATTGCCCAAATATTTATGGATTCTACTCAAATTATAATGTTGTCTGCTGCCACAATGTCTGTATGCCCTATGATAGGTTGACTGAGGAAGAGGAGACTAAGCCCTGGTTTAATGATGATTCTGTAAGAATAGGACAGATGCAGCATTACAAAGGCTTTCTGAGACAACCCTGAAAGCACCAGAGAAGGGAAATCTTCACACTGAGCAAAACTTTAAACAGTGCACATACTCCATACATTTTGTTTATAAGGAAAAATGGCCAGATGTGCAATTGTTCACTGATTCATGGGTTGTAACCAATGGCTTGCCCCAGATGGCCAGGGACTAGAAAAGAGCAGGATAGGAAAATTGGTGAGAAAGATATCTGGTGAAGAAATATGTAGATAGATCTCTGAAAATGGGTGAAGGATGTGAAGATGCTGTGAACCATGTAAATGGTTCCACAAAAAGTAACTTCTGCAAAGGAGAAATTCATTAATCTTGTTGATTAATCACTCATTCTGTGAACAACCAGTCTGTTTCCCCAGCCATTCCTGTTATTGCCCAAATGGGCCCATGAACAATGGTCTTGGTGGCAGAAATAGAAGTAATGCAAGGGCTCAACAGCAAGTACTTCCACTCACCAAGACTGACCTGGCTATAGATGCTGCTGGGTGCCAGATCTGCCAATAGCAGAGACCAGCACTGATCACCAGATATGACACCAATTCCCAGGGTGACCAGCTAGCAACCTGGTGGCATGCTAACTACATTGGACCATTGCCTCCATGGAAAGACAATGCTTCATCTTTACTGGAGCAGATACTTATTCTGGTTATGAATTTGCCTTTCCTGCACATACCACTTCTTCCAAAACCACCATCTTTGGACTTACAGAATGCCTTACCCATCATCATGATATTCCATACAGGATTCCTTTTGACCAAGGAACTCACTTCACAGCCAGAAAAGTGCAACAGGTGATCCACAGTCATGGAATCCACTGTTTTTCTTTTTTTTAAGAATAAAATAATTTAAATTTATTGACTATTAAAATGCTTATTCAAATAGCTTTTTTTTTTATTTTGCAATACAATTCAGTTCTACATATCAGCCACAGATTCCCTTGTTCTCCCCGCTCCCGTCCCCCTCACCTTGCCCCCAGCTCACCCCCCCCCCCCCCATTCCCATCTCCTCCAGGGCAAAGCCTTCCCCACAGACTGAGATCAACCTGGTAGATTCAGTCCAGGTAGGTCCAGTCCCCTCCTCCCAGGCCAAGCCAAGCAATCCTGCATAGGCCCCCAGGTTTCAAACAGCCAACTCATGCAATGAGCACAAGATCTGGTCCCACTGCCTGGGTGACTCCCAAACAGATCAAGCCAATCAACTGTCTCACCCATTCAGAGGGCCTGATCCAGTGGGGACCCCTCAGCCATTGGTTCATAGTTCATGTGTTTCCATTCATTTGGCTATTTGTCCCTGTGCTTTATCCAACCTTGGTCTCAACAATTCTCGCTCATATAAACCCTCCTCATTCTCGCTAATTGGACTCCCGGAGATCCACCCAGGGCCTAGTCATGGATCTCTGAATCCAGATCCCTCAGTAGTTGGATGAGGTTTCTAGCACGACAATTAGGGTGTTTGGCCATCCCATCACCAGAGTAGGTTATTTCAGGCTGTCTCTCGACCATTGCCAGCAGTCTGTTGTGGGGGTATCTTTGTGGATTTCTGTGGGCCTCTCTAGCACTTTGCTTCTTCCTTGTCTCATGTGGTCTTCATTTACCATGGTCTCCTATTCCTTGTTCTCCCTCTCTGTTGTTGATCCAGCTGGGATCTCCCGCTCCCCCAAGCTCTCTTTCCCTCAACCCTCACCTTTCACTACCCCCACTCATGTCCAGGCTGTTCATGTAGATCTCATTCCATTTCTCTGTCATTGGGCACTCCCCGTGTCTTTCTTAGGGTCCTGTTTTCCAGGTAGCCTCCCTGGTGATGTGAGTAGCAGACAAGTCATCCTTGTTCCACATCTAGTATCCTGCTATGAGTGATTACATACCATGTTTGTCTTTCTGAGTCTGGGTTACCTCACTCAGGATGATTTTTTCTAGATCCATCCATTTGTCTGCAAACCTCATCATGGCATTGTATTTCTCTGCTGAGTAGTATTCCATTGTGTATATGTACCACATTTTGTTTATCCATTCTTCAGTTGAAGGGCATCTAGGTTGTTTCCAGGTTCTGGCTATTACAAACAATGCTGATATGAACATAGCTGAAGAAGTGCTCTTGTGGTGTGGTTGAGCATTCCTTGGGTATATGCCCAAGAGTGGTATAGCTGGATCTTGGGGGACATGGATTCCCAATTTTCTAAGAAAGCGCCATATTGATTTCCAAAGTGGTTGTACAAGCTTGCATTCCCACCAGCAGTGGAGGAGAGTTCCCCTAGCTCCACATCCTCTCCAGCATAAGCTGTCTTCAGTGTTTTTGATCTTAGCCACTCTGACAGGCGTAAGGTGGTATCTCAGAGTCATTTTGATTTGCATTTCCCTGATGATTAGGGATGTTGAGCAATTCCTTAAATGTCTTTCGGCCATTTGAGTTTCCTCTGTTGAGAATTCTCTGTTTAGTTCTATAGCCCATTTCTTAATTGGACTGTTGGGCATTTTGATGTCTAATTTCTTGAGTTCTTTATAGATTCTGGATATCAGTCCTCTGTCAGATGTGGGGTTGGTGAAGATCTTTTCCCATTCTGTAGGCTGTCGCTTTGCCTTGTTGACCGTATCCTTTGCTCTACAAAAGCTTCTCAGTTTCAAGAGGTCCCATTGATTGATTGTTTCTCTCAGAGTCTGTGCTACTGGTGTTCTATTTAGGAAGTGGTCTCCTATGCCAATGCGTTCAAGACTACTTCCTACTTTCTCTTCTAGCAGGTTCAAATTAGTTGGATTTATGTTGAGGTCCTTGATCCACTTGGACTTAAGTTTTGTGCATGGTGATAGATATGGATCTATTTGCAACCTTCTACATGTTGATATCCAGTTTTGCCAGCACCATTTGTTGAAGATGCTTTCTTTTTTCCATTGTGCACTTTCGGCTTCTTTGTCAAAAATTATATATTCGTAGGTGTTCGGATTAATGTCAGGGTCTTCAATTCGATTCCATTGGTCCACATGTCGGTTTTTATGCCAGTACCAAGTTGTTTTTATTACTGTAGCTCTATAGTAGAGCTTGAAGTCAGGGATCGTGATGCCTCCAGAGGTTGTGTTATTGTACAGGGGAATCCACTGGTTTTAACATGTTCCTCCACCACCTTTAAGCAGCTTCCCTGATAGAAAAGAGGAATGGACTTTTGGAAACACAGTTAAAGTACCAAGTAGGTGGCAGTAGCCTTGAAGGGCTGAGGCAGGGTTCTCCAGAAGATGGTATATGCTTTGAATCAGCATCCAATATATGGTATAGTTTCTCTTAAAGTCAGGATTCATGGGTTCAGAAATCAAGGCACAGGAAACGGGATGATTCCACTCATTATCACCCCTAATGACTCACTAGGAAAAATTTTACTTTTGAATTGGAAACTTCCACCCCCAGCCACTTTGGGTCTCTGATCCCCAAAAACCAACAGATTAAGAAAGGAGTAACAGCTGGGCTGTGGTGGCTCACGCCTTTAATCCCAGCACTCAGGAGGCAGAGGCAGGTGAATCCCTGTGAGTTCGAGACCAGCCTGGGCTATAGAGTGAGTTCCAGTAAAGTTGAAAAGCTACACAGAGAAACCCTGTCTCAAAAAAAAAAAAAAAAAAAAAAAAAAAGGAAAAAAGAAAGAAAAGAAAGGAATAACAGTGGTAGGAGAGTGACTGATCAAGATTCCCAAAATGAAGTTGGATTGCTTCTCCAAAATAGAGGTAAGAAAGGTTATGTCTGGGTGCAGGAGATTCTTTAGGGCATTCCTTGGTGCTACGATGTCCTGTAAATAGAGTCAATGGGAAACTACAACAACCTAATATAGGCAGGATGACCAAGTGCTCAGACCAATTAGGAATGAAGGCATGGGTTACTCCTCCAAGAAAACAGCTTAAGACCTGTGAAGGTGGTTGCTGAGGATGGGAGAAATACAGAATGGATAATAGAGGGAAGTAGTTATTAATATCAGCTAAGGCCACATGACCAATAGCACAAATTATGGTTATAATTGGTGTGAGTGTTCCTGTAATATTCTGTTAAGAATGTGTTTGTACAGATATTCATGTTTTCATTCCTCAATTACCTTATCATATAATGTAACATCAATTAGAAGAATATCAGTGGTTATCATATTTAAGTTTGAAATTCTAAAGGAATGGCCTTCAAGGACAGACACCTACTCTCTACTCTAAAATTTATAATGCATTTGTGCTGTAGGAGGGACAGTTATATTAAGTTAGGTGTGATTATGACATGATTAAATAATGTGCTTGTGATTATATGTGGGATAGTCATATCATGTTAGACATAATTATGACCTGGTTATTGTTTTCATTTGGAAATTAAACATGACATAAAGAGATATGATTATGTGTCAAGTTGACAAGGGGTAGACTTATGATGGCTATTCTTGGTTGTCAACTTGTCTAACTGGAATTAACTATAATCCAAGTGTTTAGGTACACCTGTGAAAAGGTTTTTTTCTTAATTAAATCATTTGAAGTAGGAAGACTCCACATTTAATCTGTATCTTTTGAGGTGGGAAAATTCACCTTTAATCTAGGTCATACCTTCTACTGCCAAACTATTTAAAAGACAGCTAAGTTGGTTCTTTCTTTGCCTACTTCCTCTTCTCTATGGCAAGTCAGAAGTTCACAATTTTAGAAGCTACTTTTTGGGATTCTGCTCTATACTGAAGACCAGCACTGACATCCAGCCTCATGGACTGAACAACTACTGGATTTTTTAATTTATAAGTTCTGTTCTTCAAAACACCAACTAATGCACATATCGACCTAAAAGGCATACATTTTCCTGGTTATCTTTGATGCCTCAGTTAACTAAGTAACTCAAAATCCTTTAGCAAGGATTGAGAACAGAACCACATTTGAATGATATAAGAAACAGTACAGTCAATGCCTTTTTCCCCCTTAGGCATTCAAGAGACATGTCATAAGAAACTTTGAAGATATGTGTGCTGAACTATTAACAGAAAACAAAGAAAGATAATCGATTTCTGGAAACATGACAGATTTGTTCCACAAGTACTTTTCTCAATGCCTCGTCTTTAAGTCCTTCTGTTCAAGCTGTTCTTTCTGGAACAGAAAATGAGATGTTTAACATTGCCTCTCTCTCTGATTTGGGTGGGGTTGTTACAAAGCTTTTAAACATCTTCTACTTCATGTTATGTTGCATGGCCAAGATTCAAGGACATGAGTATGAAATCTTGCCAACTCCTACTAAATTGAATCCAAAGACTCATTTTGTAATTCAGGGTTTCAGGTTCAGGCTGCACTCTAATTTCACTATAAATGAAACCATCCTCTATAATTTAGTGGGCTTTTTTCATTCATTTTGATGGATTTCTGAGAATTTTGTGTAAGTATGTGCTTATTCATCTAGTTTCTTGAATGAAAACAATGATTTATTCTGTACCTATTTATGAAAGACTATTAATTTCTGAGAAAATCCAGAGGGAAAAGTTTATAAGCCAAGAAGTAAATAATTCCAGATAAACTTTACTCAATTTTTGTAAAGGAAAATTGTAACAGACAGAGAAAATTGTAGTAGACTATTATTTGAAGGTGTGTTACTTTTGTTTATGTTGTATTTGTTTAACTCTGTGAAGCTGTGTTACCGTGCCTGTCTAAAACACCTGATGGTCTAATAAACAACTGAATGGCCAATATCAAGTCATAAGGGAGAAATAGGCAGGGCTGGCAGGCAGAGAAGATTTTTTAGAAGGAAAAATCTGAGAGGAGAGAAGAAGTAAACAGAGAAGGAAGAGGAGGAATCCAGGGGCCTGCCACCCAGCTACACAGAAAGCCACAGAGTAAGAGTAAGATTTACAGAATTAAGAGAATGGGAAAAGCCCAGAGGCAAATGGTAGATGGGATAATTTAAAGGTGAGGAAAGCTGGCTAGAAACTAAGCCAAGCTAAGGCCAGGCATTCATAATTAAGAATAAGCCTCCATGGGTGATTTATTTGGGAGCAGAATGTAGTCTCAAATATTTTACTATTTCATTTTACTTTTATGCTCAGGATCAAACCCTGGTTCTGTCATGTGCTTTATTTGTCTCATCTGGCCTCATTTTTCCTATCTCATTGCCTTGTATTCTTCAGGTTCTCCATTATCAACATATACTAACAAGATTAGCTTTTTAAAATTCAAGGAAGATGTCTAGAACTATTGCCTGTTAGCCCCAAACACCTAGCCTCAAGAAAAATGCACACTGCCATCTACCAAGTTAAGCTTGAATTTTAGCTAATTTACTCAGTCCCCAAGTCACAAACACTAAACTCAGATTTTGAACCCATAGATTATATCTGAGTGTATAACGTTTTTAATGTTTAATTACCTTTAGCATCTTAAAGTTTCACCAGCTCTGAGAACACCTTCCCTGAGCATCCTTTGCCTCAAATTGCTTCAGTTCAATCCTGGTTAGTATCATTGACTCTCTCTACTTCAAGAAATATATGCATAAACATTTCTCTTACACCCTATTTTATTTCCCTCTTGGTTGCATTTCTGCTTCCTATGTTTTTAATCCCATATATTAAAAAGCTTCCTCCTCTACCAATCCATTACTCATATTTTCTACCTAATTCTCACTTTTATTACCACTGGCCTTTACATAATCTATTTTATTATGACTATATGACACTTCACTTTTTTCAACTTAAAAATATTTTTGTTTGTCTTTATATCACAATACATCAATTGCAGATTAGATGGCAGAACTTCTCATTCTTGACTCAAGATGAAATTGAGAACAGGTATGGTGAGTCACACATGTAATCCCAGAATTTCCTGTGATCCCTGCATTTGAGGAGCTGATGCAGGAGGATCAGAACTTTAAGGCCAGCCTTAGCTTCATAGCATGCTCAGAGTTCTCTGGGTTACATGAAAACTTGCCTCAGAAATCTAAAACTAATCGTCCTATGAATAAAAGATGCAACAGACACAACAGCATGACTCAGAATGGCATCTCCTTGGGAACATGATGGCAGAAGAGAGCTGAAGAGCAAAATGGGGACATTCCTAGGAACAGAGAAAGGAAGACAGTTTAAGTTTTCACATTCTGTAGCAAAATGCTGGACAAGAGCAAAGGGGGTTTGGGTACTCACCTCATTTTCTCCATTTTTATCCAGTATTGGGATCACATCTCCTTAATGTTGTCAAACCAAAAGAAACCTCTCTGGAACCTTGCTCCTAGACACACCCAAGGGGTGTTATCATACTGATTCTAAATCACATCAACTTGACAATCAGTTTTAGCCATCACAAATAAATAAATATACACAAATGAGAAATACAACTGTCTTTTGTTTTGTTTTGTTTTTTCGTTTTTTCGAGATAGGGTTTCTCTGTGTAGTTTTGGTACCTGTCCTGGATCTCCCTCTACAGACCAGGCTGGCCTCGAGATCACAGAGATCCGCCTGGCTCTGCCTCCCCAGTGCTGGAATTAAAAGCATCCTCCACTGCCGCCCAGCAAATACTTTAAAGTGATTGAAAGACTTATAAACATCCCATGGGTCCAAGTTTCCTTCACCTCAATTAGCAAAGATTATTTGACAATTTCTAGGAATTTACATACTTTATTACTTTCCTAAGGAGGGAGTTGATTAAGAGTTGTTATTGCACAACACAGACATTAGACATGCCTTCCTCATGATTCCACATTGCACTGTGGGAACTTTAGAACAGAGAGAATGGGATTAAAATAGTTAAACTCATTCAGTAGCTAATTCTCTGAAGACAATGAGTTCCTTCTCTCCACATTTTTTTTGCCTCTTATCTAAAGCAAACAACCTAGTATATACTGTAAGTATCAGAGACCACTGCAAGTAAGTGCATTTCCAAACTAGGCTTCAAAGGCAATTGTGTTTCTTAGTTTGCTTATTCCCCAGGTGTGTAATGGGCAATTAATCAGCCCTACAAACTCCAGATCGGGTCAATGTCATTGCTTGCTGCTGCCACATGATGGCGCTGCTTACAGATGGTGCTTAGTAATTTGGGACTGTTAGAATGGACACCTGCTTCTACGTACATTCCTGCCATGGCTTTATATAGCCTATGGAAGATGAAATCATTTCCCAAATGATAAGCTCGTGCACAATAACTAGCATTTAGGCTTCCAAGGTTCTCCAGGCTCAGTTACATTAATTACACAAGTGGCCACCAAGCAACCAGGTGTGTTAACAATGAGACTGGAGTGTCTCTGGCTTGTGTAATTTTTCTCTAAAATACCATCTGTTATGCCTCTAAACAATGATATAATCACCCAACCATAGGCCCAGCTTTCCCTCTCCCCAAATACTGAGGACTATTAGACTATTTCCGGCAACCCATATTTTTCAGTACTTTCTCAGCAGGGAGTAGATCATGAACTGTTAATTCCCATTGTAGAAATCAGCAAAGCCTTCTTCATGCCAGCCTTTCATTGCAAGGCCATCAAACCAGGGACATAGGGATCCAGATATTCTTAACCCTATTTTGCTGGTGGATAGCACACTGACTCCATGGTAAATTTATGTTCAGTAATTTGGTAGTACACGAAAGGACCCGCCAAGCAAAAGATACAGTGAAACCCACTGTAGACCAGAGGGGTAAGCAGTGATTTTCTAAGAAAATGACATTTAACCTGAGATCTTAATGAAAAACCATAACTACCTATTGGCATCTCAGGCAGAGCCTGGAGAAGTAAGACATTTGATGCACTAAATAAAAAGACAAAATTATTGCATAGGGATGATCAAGGGGAAAGAAAGAGGCAAAGATCAGAGGAAACTTGGACTAAATGGTCTCCAAAACACTTGCAAATTATTATCTTTAGCAGTCAATGTCCCATTGGAAATCGGGAGTCAAAGCAGATTTATTTAAGGATAGTCTTCAACGAAGCCAAAAGGAAAAGAAATTAAAGGTACATCCTGTAATACACAGACGGCACCTTCTGCTGTAATCAAGTCTTCTACAAGCTGCTCCTATGGGACCCCAGTGTCTCTGCTCTCAAAAAAGTTACCTCTGATATACTGATAATGTATTTGCATGTCCTGAGGCCTTGGGTGCCCTACTTCCTTGTTAAAGATACAAAGCCTCCAAGGTCAGAAGCTAATGGGTCAAGTATATGAGACAAATCTTTTCTGCTACACAGGAATAAATTAATGCAGGTAGGTGATCACTGGCATAGAGGAAAAAAAAGATATGGAATTTACATTTAAAATCAGCTGTGTGAACATAATGAGAAGATTATGTGCAAGGCTTACTGTATTACATTTCCAGGCTTTCTCTGGAAACAAATCTTTCAAGGGAAAAATAGCTAAATGAACATGAATGACAAGATGGTAAAGCCTATGGCACAAAAACACTTGAAAATTTTTGCAAAGGTATTTCAACAGAGAAGGAGAAAACACATGACAGGATAAAATGTATTCCTGTCTATTTAGGATGCCCCTGTCTGAAAAGTCTGGTATAGATGAAAAAAAGACTCGTGATTTCATTCCCTCTATATGTCTTGCTCTTTCAGAGACCACACAGGGGATTATTAAATGGCTTTTCTTTATTGTTTGCTAAGTTTGATTCTTTTCACAAATTGTGAGTGGTTCCCATGGGAACCTCTGGATGTGCTATAAGAGCAAAACAGACCACAGATGGTCATTCACATCTTTCCTGACAGCAAAATACTTTATTCATTCTTCCTGTGAAAGCATTATTTTAGGACATTTGAATCCAAGATCTATGAAATAAGTCTGTTTGTTGCTAGTATTCCATCAACATCCCAAGGAAAAACAATCATGTAAATGTTTTCACTCAAAAGAAAAAAAAATAAAACCTAAAGTTATTCGCACACAAACTCAAAAAGATTATACCAGAATATAATATCTCCTGGGTCTTAAACAATTTGGGCTAGTCTGCCGACCAAAGTTCTGAATGGAGCAGAATTATAATTTAAAAAGGGAAAAATGAACTCAACTACAATATGAACTCTAAACCACACATATGATCCCTTCATCAGACTGCAGAATGTAAACTTCAGTTATATCACAACATGAAATTATATTACTTCAGTTATGATTTATGTAAGATAAGGTATAGTGGGAGAGAGGCTGTAAAAAAACTGTGCATATGTGTGTGTTTCGCTTGACAACAGGATCTTTCTTAAGCTCTTTAAATGAAAATATAAGCATAGCTTTCCCATGTTTCCAACATTAGCTATATCTCTAGCTAATACAAACATCATCTCTCACCTAGGAGACAGAAAAGTCTTCCAATTTCAAGCCAGTCTTTTCTCTACACAGCAGTATTAACAATCTAGAAGACAAAAAGATAACTACTTAAATACTCAACAAGCTCTCACTTCAGAGTATAAAGGGGACGGCTTCACCATTTTTTACCACTCTGTTTGTATAAGGACCACTGTTGAATATCTCCTTTTCACAAAACTTGGAATTTTATAAATTCCATTTGTTAATACCATGCTGCTTCATTTATGTTTACCCTTAACTTTAGTCAGATTTTAGTCTTCAATGTTCCTATGAGACTTCATTTACCAAGGTGAAGAGCCACCAAATCTAGTTCTCAGAAACTGTTTCTCACATAACTGATTCCCCTTTCTTCCTTGATATTGTTTCTGTCCATCAAGTTATTTGGAAGTTCCAGTTCCCTTCTACATCACTCATTGATCCTCTTTTCTAGGGTTATCAAGATAACCTTTGACTACCTCCACTACTACATTGCCCCTCACAGCCATTTCTTTTTCTTGAGAATTTAGACACCACTCTTACATCAGTTAACTCCTAATTTTTTTTTTTTTTGATTTTTCGAGACAGGGTTTCTCTGTGTAGCTTTGCGCCTTTCCTGGAACTCGCTTTGAAGATCAGGCTGGCCTCGAACTCACAGAGATTCTCTTGGCTCTGCCTCCCGAGTGCTGGGATTAAAGGCGTGCGCTACCACCGCCTGGCCTATTTTTTTTTCTTTGACCCATTCAACTACTGACTCCAAGCCTTTAAGTCAATACCTTACTTCACTGTGTAGATACATATGAAATCTTACTAAAACTCAGTGACTTCACACAGAAACTACGTTTGTGGGATGTAGTGGGGTCTGTTGATCACAGATAGGTTCATGAGGCAGCTCTTCTTCAAACTGTAGAACTGATCATACTTAGCAGGCCTGACTGTCTTGTAGGCTTTTCCTTGTGGTTGAAGTGAAAGAATATTAGCCATTCAGAGGAAGCAATTATCGCAATGATTCCATAAACCTAAATGACTGAGCCTCAATACCTTCTTTCACTTTTAACTCTAATGGCCTGTCGGGTAAAGGCATTCATTGGTACTGGTTACATGGATTCTCTTGTTTCCATCTCCCATCATACCTTAGAACCATTGGGATTACAGGTACACTTGTATGCACAGCATTATGTGGCTATGTAGATTTAAAATGAGGGGTTCATGTGTGTGTAGCAAGCCCTTTACCCACTGAACCAACACCCCAGCTCTCAAAACGTATTTTAATAATAAAGATTTCCCATCCCAGAGAAGAGGCAAAACAAATCTTGCTTGCCTATTACCAGAAGAAGAAGAAAAGGCAGTTGCAAGGAAGGGATGCCCACCTTCAGGTAATTAACAGAAAACATGCGTTGTATGTGTAAACAGAATGTTTCCAATTAAGTCATGCCTAAAAGTTGTATGAGAGACTTCTCCCCTTCCAAGATATATGTTTGAAAGCTTTTTAATGAATTATAAAAAGAAAAATAGACTTCTAGTGCCTATTTTAGGATGACTAATTTGTTTATTAATAAAACACGAATGAAGAATGAAGGAGACAGGTATTTGAGGTTTCAAATTCTTAAGTGCAAACTGAAGTATCTGTGTAGAAACCATTGCATAAGCCCCAGGGGAGGTTTGTCAGAAAAATAATAAGAATGCAGCTCAGAAATGGATTTCTGCAACAGAGAAAAAAAACAAAACAACAACAACATATGTTCTCTACCTGGATAGAACTACTTACAGTTTCAAATGTCAAGAGAAGCCAAGGGGAAGGAGACCTCCTAATTGTCTGAGTATGTTATTTTGCTACCAATTAACAACAATGACAGTGATATACTATGTGTTACAGAAAGCTAGAAGAAAGAATTTTAAAAGCTGTCAGCATAAAATCTGATAAATCTATTTTATCTTTAAAATCTATTTAACCTGCCTGTGTACTAAAACACTGACCTTAACCAAGATTACCTATAATCTTAGCTTTCAGAAATCAGATAAAAAAAATAGCATAAGACTAGTTTACCATATAAATAATAGAAATGATCATTTAACTAATAATGTAAAGGCTTCTTTAAAATGCTACTATAAGTAGAGTGTAACACGTAACATTACATTGTAAAGTTAAAAACGCCATCTCTATATTGGAGATGAGGAAACAGGTAGCTTTTCTGTACACATTCCCATTAACCACATAGTTTGGCTCCAGAGAAAAGACTTTTAACCTTGTGGTAAATGCTTCTTAAAGCTAGAACTCAATTTACAAAGTGCTTGCAATTTGTCATGTATAGTACACAGCCTTTATTAAACTACTGGCTTTTAAATGCATAGAAATATTCCTAGCCTCCTAATTAGACATTTGAACTATAGTCTTACATATGTCAATTTCTCTATATCTTGAAATTTGAGAGACAGAGAGAGAGATATGCAGGGAGACAAAGAGGGAGGAAGGGACGGAGGGAGGGAGGGGAAGAAGAAGAAGAAGAAGAAGAAGAAGAAGAAGAAGAAGAAGAAGAAGAAGAAGAAGAAGAAGAAGAGAGTGACTCTAAATATGCCAGGCCCCATTCTTCATGGAAATTTATACAAAGCCCTGAAGGTCATCATGACAGCATCATTGTGGTCATCCTTCACACTTATCCTGTTAGCATGGGTCAGGCCTCTCCTTATGTTTATCAGTATGAGAAACTAAAAAACCATAAATCAATAAGTAGCCTATATGGCATGTGGTTCTTACATTTTGACTAACCAGTCAATTCATTTCAAACCACTATTCTTATATTTTAGTTTAATTGCTTGCATAAGCATAGAGAAAAATTACACATGACCCAGACTAGCGTCTATACAGCAGGTTGATTGAAACACAACAATAAAGACAGAATTTCAAGGCACATTTCCTATGGCCTGAGGGAAGGCTACTTTCTAGTAATAAAGCTCTCCATCTTCAGCATATAAGCCTGAAGGTGCTTTTAGGGTGTACAAAAAAGTAAGCGGGGTGGGGGGAGTGGTTTATGAAAAATGCATGAAGCTCAAGTTGACCATTTACAATCAGTGACAGATTTCTCAATGAATCTCTTTACTGACAAAATTGCCATTTATCCTCCCTTGATACGAATTCTGTGCTCTACTTTGAAAACCACCCCATGGAAACACAGATCCCTTAGAAGAAAACTGTAAACTATGGAGTTTCTACAATGCAAGTGCCTTTAGTACTATATCCCTGCCTGACTGAACTTGAGGGTTACCATAAGGCAAATGCAACATTTCTGAAATAATGAAAATCTAATAGCTGACCCAAGAGCTTTACTCACTTGAAAATTTACCTGATTTACTCTAAATCATAAAACAAATCTCTCCCATTACAGCAGAATCAATATAATATACAGGTTCAACACAAAGAAAATCTACAATAGTTTAATATTTGAGAATGTGGTAAGAAAATTAATAGGCTCACTGGAGAGACACTACAAGGGATGTGTGTGTTTTCACATGTGTGTGTTTGTGTGGGTTTGTGTGTGTGAGAGAGAGAGAGACAGAGAGAGAGAGAAACAGAGACAGAGACAGACAGAGACAGATAGACAGACATCATCGGAAGATGTAATGTTTCATTGACATCCAAACGTAATTCAGTTAAACATCCAAATGCATTCCATTTGTACCTCACAGATGATCACATTTGTCCTTGACTTTTGCTTGTCTCTGATCCAAATTATTAGCACATCATAATATAATAGACTACCACATATTGGAATTGTCCCAAGGCATTTTGTCACATGAAGAAAGAGAGACATTAACATTTACTGACTCATTGAATTTAATCATCAGCAGATAATTATTAAGTTCATTCATCAACCTTGTAAGATTCATATATTCTAGTCTCACACACCAAGAAACAGGATGTTTCAAGCCAAAGGTTAGAAAATTACAATCAATATCATTCCTATTTTCCTGAATAAATTTATTAACTGTATATAGATTTACTCAGTAATTACAGCCCAAGAAATAGAATATACTTAAGGCTAAAGGTATCACATTGAAATTAGTCCTATTGTGACTTTTTAAAATTTTCTTAAGAGATGAAGTCTCACCAGCACCAGTTAACTGGGACTACACAATAATTCCAATTTGGGGGCAGACTTCCTGTGCCCTAGAATGAAAAGAAGGAAACCTTCAGGTAAATCATTATTGGACAAGCCCTGTGGGAGCATGATGGGAACCAGTTAAAGGTGTTACCAATAGCATCTTTCCCTTTTGACAAAGGGTAGAGTTTTGACAATGTTTTATCATATTTTATGTTAGTCGCTTATTTTTTGCAGTTTGCCTCAATTATCCAAAACACCTTCAACTAAAGAAAAAATAAAAAGAAAGCTCAGTCTATCCTTGCTACCATCCTGGGTTTTATATAACTATTTACAGGCGCCAAAATGGCAGAGCCAGAGTCTCTGCTCCAATTGATTAATGAGAACTCTGAGACTGAAGAGAGCTGGAATGTGACATGGGCAGAGGGCCAGGCCAACAAAATGACCAAGTATGCCTGAAGCCCCACAACATGTACAAACCACTGTGTTTCACGAGTGTGTGGACCAATAACAAAGATTTGCTTAAGTGTGACCTATTACTAGGAAATAGCAGAATGCCATCAGGATTAATTTGATTAAGCTACAAGAGAACACAGATGTCTATTCCGAATCACAAACTCTTTACCATTCTTTTACTATTTTCAAATAAGCAAAGAAATGTCAATATTGAGAAGCACAGTTTCAGGGGAGACCATTGCATCTAGGTCAAACGACCCTGACAGTCCCCCATACCTCCCACTTTCCTGAGGGAGAAAAATGGCTCTCTTTCTCTCTTTCCCTCCCTCCTTTTTTATCTTTTTCTCTTCCACCCTCTTTCCTTTCATTGTTCCTTCTCTTCCTGCCCGTGCATGCACACATACACGTCTGACATTCTCTACATATATATATATTTCACTTTATATAAGTAAAATAAAACTATTATGAAAAAGGATAGTCTGGGGTTAAGAAATCTACAAAATACCTGTGAAGATTTTGTTTCTTAGACTACCTTAGAGAAGTGGTTCTCAAACTGTGGGTTGCAACCCATTTGAGTCACCTAAGATCATCAGAAAACATGGATATTTATATTACTATTCATAACATTAGCAAGATTACAGTTATGAAGTAGCCACAAAGATATTTTAGGGTTGGGAGTTACTATAACCTGAGGAACTATATTAAAGGATTGCAGTATTAAGAAGGTTGAGACCCACAACATTAGAATACCACACAGATGAAGATTGAACTGATTTTCAGACATAGCATCTTAATGTTTAATTTGACAAAATACACTTAATTGAAGACTTCCAATGAGCCAGGCACTGTTTTATTTCAAGTTGCCACTTTCAAGTTTAAACATAAGCATGACTATTAGGATCCTAGTCCAGGTCAATAAATGCAGTCCAAGCCATTTCCTCAACCAAGCACATCACTTTACAACCTACCTACTACAGGTAGGCAAGATCACACATACCCTTCACTACCATTCTGCACTTGTGTCTGCTGGGGAATACTATGCTTATGTAGTCAAGGCTGAACTTTCTATGATTTGCAGTCAAGAATTTCCCCATTAGCACCTTTTGGAAACCCATAAAGTGGATATAGACTCTAAATTTGTCATGATCCACCATGGGAACTGGGTACTTGATTAGGTGAAAGGAAATCCTGTTTTAGTGACTCGTACATGCTGGAAACAACAACAATAATAATAAGGATATAGAGTAGAATCATAATCCATAAAACAGTATCATGGTTAACGTCAAGGAAACAGACCATAAAGTCATGGCAACTGCTCCAATGAGAGTTGCTGCAGATACCCAAAGCATGAAGGGAGATAGGGAGAGCTCATGTCTCCTCTGTGACTGCTAGATTTCTTTCTGTACCCAGAGAACACAGCTACTAACTGTTAACCCCTTCTGATTTTACTTTATCTTCTTAGTTCTAAGTAAAATGTGACAATTCTCTATCTGAAACACTTGGAACAAGTTGTGTTTCAGATCTTGGAGTAGGCTTTTTTTTTCATTTTGTTTAGACTTTTGAAAATTTGTAGCATGAATCTTAAAAGGTCTTATTAATAAAAACAAACCCTAAGCCAGGTATTGGGGTAAATGTTGAAAGATCAGAGAAACAAAACCGGCCACAGCCAACCTCACCTCATCAGTTCCTCAGCTCATCTCATTTCCTTAAAATGGAAACCTCTGTGACCTCATCGGAATGTATCTCAGCTGAACTGCTGCTCAAAAGCCTAAAAGCTTAACCAGGCTCTAGTTCCTGGTCCTCACACCTCATATACCTTTCTGATTCCTGCCATCACTTCCTGGGATTAAAGGTGTGAGTCAACATGCCTGGCTGTTTCCAGTGTGGCTTTGAACTCACAGAGATCCAGAGGGATCTCTGACTTCAGAATGCTCAGATTAAAGGTGTGTATGCCACCATTTTCTGGCCTCTATATCTAGTGACTGTTCTATTCTCTGACCCCAGATAAGTTTATTAGGGTGCACAATATTTTGGGGAACACAACATCACCACATTTCCTCTTTTTTGTCTAAAACTAAAAAAGCTTATAACTAATACAAGAAAAACTATATCCAATAAGTATATATGATATATACAGTCAAGAATTACGTTAACAATGTCTAGTCCATTAACATTTGACAGATTCATACAAAAATTCCATATATATTAACAATGTCCAGTCCAGTAACATTTGATAAACTCAGACAAAAAAAAATTCATTACTTATCCTATTTAAAACAAGTAGTTCCTTTTTCAAAGTAGATTCAATAATCTCCCTTTTTATCTTATCATATCCATATTCTCTTTTTTTCTGAGTAGATCCAAAAATCTACCTTTTATCTTATCATTTCTATATCTTTCCTTTTTTTCATTTTAGAGTAGATTCAATGATCTACCCATTTATCCTATTACTTCTTTATCTTTTTTTTCAGAGTAGATTCAATGATCTACCTCAGATATTTACAAGCATAATTGATTCAAACATCCCCAAACTGAAATATTCAAAAAATCAAATCCCTTTAAATATCATGACAAAGCTAAAACCCTCTCAGAATTCAGATTAGGGATAATCTGTATGTCTATAACACTCCAAAGAAACCTATGAACTTGTTTTGTCTCCCCCACCACTCTCTCTCTCTCTCTCTCTCTCTCTCTCTCTCTCTCTCTCTCTCTCTCTCACACACACACACACACACACACACACACACACACACACACATCCTTAACTAAAATTAAAAACTAACCAAAAATGTTATGGTTTGAATTAGTTCCATCAATTGAATTCCTCATTAAAACTTACCATTGATGCCTTTAATTATATTTAATTATCTTAATTTCTCATCACACTATGACATCTTAGGTTCATGACAATAGTGCCCCATTATTTGATTATTTATTCTATACTTAGAGGAGCAGAACACGTGATAAATGATTATGGCTATACTTCCTTTTCTCATCTAAAAATTAAAGATGGCAATGGTAATAACCCAGTGTGATGCCTAACATACCAAATTCATTTAATAATGTTAGATTTTACTATGCTAGCAAAATTGTATAAAAAAGGATCAAGATAATTCATTATCTGGATGCAAAAATCACATTATTCTGATGATTCAGAGTCTCACATACTTCATCTATAAAATGAGGCATTCTCACCTACTACTATATGTCACTGTGAAGACTAAACAAGAAAATGAGCATTAATGAAACTAAGAATTTGGACACATATTTCATGTAAAATCATATTTGATGACATTTTCTCTGACATCTTTAACCTACCAATATTTCTGAAAGTAACTTCAAATCAAATTTACAAATAAAGGAAGACAAATAGAACTGGCTTATTAATATCATCATTGTTGGTTCAACATTACAAAGAAAATGGGATTTTTTTAACCTATGAAATGAACATGAATCACAAATTATGAGACGGTGAGAAATGCTGAGTTGCCATAAAGACAAGCCCCCCAGAAAACGCAGTGCAGCACTCTGAATGACCCTGAGAAAAGTCACTTATGCAAAGAAGGCACAAAGTATAAATCCATTTGAATCCATTTAAGAGACATGAGACGTTAAAGGCAAAGCAATCACCTCTTTTGGTGGTAGCAGCTCTGGTACTGAGTTAGAGCCTCACAGTTGTGAATAGAGGCACCACATTCACAAAACCTAAAAGCCATGGGGAATGGGTTTGTGTTTCTCCTCTAGGAGATCAGAGAATATTCCAGAAATCAAATTCGTATTTTTAATGAAATGTGACTTTTCCTCCTTTCATTTCCTCTTCTCCCCTCCATCACTGCTCCACTTTTTCCTCCTCAGCCTTGCATGCCTTCATTCTTCTGTCACTTGAAAGGGCAGTTGTAATAGCTTTAGAACTGGGAAGGGAAGGGATGCTTAATATTGAAGGAACAAGTGCTTTACATTTAATTTCACTTGCTCTTTAAGAATTTCATATATGCATATAATATGCTTTAATCAAATATAACCCTTCCTTCCCTCTCATCCACTTCCACCCTTATCTCCCCAAAGCAGGCACATTATCTAGGGCTTTGACTCTTAAAATTAAATAAAACCGAACAGAAAGGCTATTAGATCTGGGGGATATTATGAAGTAATTTACAAAAATGTATAATTTTTGTGTTAATCATAAGTAGAGTCACGTGGTTCCACAAACACTGGGCATGACATAGGCATGTGTACTGTTTACCTCCTCAGTTTTCTTTTTGGCTCTGCAACCCGCTGACAACCAGCTTCAGGGTAAACTAGAACCATGTCCACCAGGTTTATGTGGGAACAGTTCATGTGTCTTTAATTAAATCTGTTAAAGTATCATAAAATGAATATGAACTGCATCAGGATGGAGAGCGTGTAAGGGTGGTAGCAAGATGTAATGCCTAGCTGCTTGGGGTTTGAAAATGCACCATCAGATCCTGGGTATGACTGTAAGGAGTTAACAGGAAGTAGGCTGTCAGGGAGGAGGATGGAGTGGCAGAGATGACATTCCCATACAGATGCTGGACTGTAAAGAGAGAAGACACTTAGCAGCTGAGATGCCACCTCGCTAGCCTTTGTTATCTCCTGTGCCAAGGACCATCAGACTGCGGAGATGAATGAGAGGAGGAGGAGGCGGCAGTTGATAAAGAAGGGAGAGGCATCAGAAAAGTGTGGAGTCCTATTTTAAAAAAAGACAAGAGACTACTTGATGGTCGACCAGCGCTAGAGCCCCCACCATTTGCCCCTGGATATTCAGTTCTTTGTTCACATCTGGGAAGAACACAGACTCCTGGTGAGCAGCCAGCCAATGGCCCTGAACTCCCTGCAATAAGAATGCTAATCTTTGGGGATTTAGAGCATTTCACTCTTCACCACTGAAACTGGATTTGCATGTGTCTGCCAAAGTCTGGAAGGTTTTTGGAGGTAATCACAACAAGCTCACTTGAAAGCATTTCACACTGAAAATGCATTTGCTTGAACACAGGCATGGTTGAATTCTGCCTTATGCAAACCTGGTAGTGATGAAAACATGATGATGGTGTAGTGATCAGTCTGAGATTCTGGGAGTTGTATAAATTTAGCATAGTAATCTTTTGAAGGATTGATTTCAAAACCTCATTGAACACTGTACAGTTTCTCAACCTCAAACCTCTATCTTGTTTGCAACATCATCTGTGATAGATTATCACTAATAAAGTTATTTGGGTAGTGTAACATATCTTACAGGTATAAAAGTCAGGAGTCCAAAAGCAGATGTCACTGGACTAAAATTAAGTGACAGTAGGGCTTGTCCTGGAGCCTCACCTCTTGAAGGGTAGATAAGAGTGTCTGCTTCCTGTGTTTCCCAGTTTGTAGGGATTTCTTGAATTATTGAGCACCCCTCTTCTCCCTCCAAATACAGCTGTCATCTGACTCTCACCCCTGCTTCCAGGGCCATGTTCTGTCTTGATTCTGTGTCCTGCCACTTCCTGTCACTCAAAAAGATGCTACTAGAACAATTCAGTACATTCTTTCCATATCAAGAGGCTTAGCTTAGTTTACTTAATGTGCACTAGAGTGAAAAAGATAAATGTCACATGTTGTTTTTTTTTTTTTTTTCTCACATAGGGGAGCTAGATTTTTACTCAATGGAGTGAAACTGAGTATATGGTTCAGATAAAAATGGTACTTATTGCGCTAGCATGAGGATCTGAGTTTGTATCCAGCACCCACATAACAATCCAGGCATGTCTGTTCACACATCTGTAAGCACAGTGCTACAGGGGAAAGAGACAAGAGGATGGCTGGGGCTTGCTGGCCCTCATCATAATTCCATGATTGACTTTGTCTCAAAAGAGTAAGACAGAGAGTCAGAGAGTGGGCATCTTGACTGTCTCCTCTAGTATCTACACACACAAACAGGGTGTGTGCTAGAGTACACCCAAGCAATCAACTATATATACATATACTACACTTATACACATATATAGTCATACACTCACATACATACACAGAGACATACATAAGTAAAAGGATGAATATTTTCAAATAAAAGAACCACTGACATGGGGAGCGAGACAGAGTAATATGAATATAACCAAAGTAATGTATGTGTGTGTAAATAAATATATATATGGAAATTTATATTTTTGAATATATATGAAATATATATATACATAGATAAAATTGTATAATAAATATGTTTCTCTGTATAATCAACATACAAAATCCTATTATTGGCATGATATGCTATACCTTGAGATACCTATTTCCTAATTGTTCCTGACCTATGGTAGATACCTAAAATATATATGTTGAAATCCTAACCTCAAAGTGATAGTATTTAGAGATGAAACATTTGGAAGATGATTAGTTAATAAAAGTTATGCCTTTGTGAAAAAGACAAGTGACTTTACAAAAGTAACCTGATGAACCCCTTCCACCATGTAAACACACCACAAGCAACAATCTGCAAACCAGTAATTGAACCCCTACTAGTCAGGAAATCCATGTTGGCTTTATCATGGACTCCTTGTCTGCACATCGCTATAAAGATTACATTCCAGTTATTTCATTTGATAGAATTTTGCTATGGCAGCTCAAATATAAGACAGCTTAGGCAATAGCGGTGTCTATTTTCTTATAGTCATACAAGAAAAACATGTTTTCCTCTTGAATTACTATGTAAGAACCTTAAAAAATTTTAAGGTGATTTAGGAAAAGTTTGTACATGTGTGTCAGGTAAAGGAAGGGGAATCACAGAGCAGAAGCATAAGGGCAGGACTGCAGATGTAGCTCCATTGGTAGAGTGCTCCTCTTGCTTGCTAAAAGCCCTAAGAGTGATACTTCAGCACCACATGATGTGGGTAGAAATGGTAATACAATGGCTGTAAACCCAGAGATAGGAGGACAAACATTCAAATACTACACAGTCAGGTCAAGGCGACCCTAATCTATATGAGACCCTGTTTCACAAAAAAATTAATAACCTGGTCTGTAGAAATAGCACAGAAATTAAGAAAACTTGCTGCTGCAGAAGACCAAGGCTCAGTTCCTGGTATCCACATGGTTGCTAACAACCATCTGTAATTCCTGTACCAGAGGCCCTGACACCTTCTTCTGGCCTCTGCAAGGACCAGGCCCACACATGGTGCAGAGGTGCATATATGAAGGCACTCATACCTACACACAAAATTAAAATAAATAAATCTTATAAATAATTAAATAAATAAATGATCGACAAAATTCCGTAAGTATAAAGGCTCCCAAGCTGAGGAGAATGGTCCCCTATGTAACTTGATATGTTTCCCTAGGCTTTTGTGTCTGAATTGCCCAGTTCTTGAGACACTCATCAACCAAGCTGCCTTGGAAAAGTACCCTTAAATTCTAACTTTCATGAATACCCCATTAGAATTCCACTGACCATCTACTTCCATGGCTCTTTAACTGTGTTATACTTTCAAGGCAGCTTGAAGTACTTCACAGTTCCAGTATTAGATTACATTACATTCCTTCTGATTCTATCATATCTTAAGAAAGCTGGGATCACAGCCATGGCTGTGATAAAATGTGCTGCATGGAAATTAATGTAGACAGGAAAGAGGGTGGCAGTGTCCAATCTAATTCTAGTATGTGAGAAGTTATTAAGTCCCCAAGAGATTCATGCACCTCATTACTAAGTAACTGTGGGTATTCATACCAAACAGAAGTCCTTTCTTCCTGGATTGGATATATTTTTTAAAATTATGGAACTTTTTTCTGACTGTGTTAACACATAATCATTCACCTGTTTCGACTTAACCATTTTATGAATGGAACCTTTATTCCTGTAGGCTGGAGAGCTGTGAAAATGTGGCTGAGACACTACAGGTAATCAGAACCAAGAAACCTTGAGAATCTTGGATTATGAGTTTCTATTTAGGTAATGCTTACACTTAATTTTCTGGTGTATTCACCAAATCCATTCCTCAGAAGGTCACACTGTCACCCACCCATTATGTAAGAAAAAACACGTTATCCAAGTATGTTAGATAAATCTCTGTCCTGCTTTTCAAAAACCCCATGTCTTTCCCATAGCCCCTTAAAACCATGCACATGATTTTCTTTGCTTTGCTACTGTCTATGGTGATATATTATTTGTACTGAAATGTGATTTTATTTGTATGTTTATAAATAAAGTTGCCTGGGGGTCAGGGCTAATAGCAAGCCATAGCAGAAGCTGGGCAGTGGTGGCATACGCCTTTAATCCCAATCACATGACAGGCAGATCTCTGTGTGTTCAAGGATACAGCCAGCATGGAGACACATGTCTTTAATCTCAACACCAACCATAGAGACCTAGAGGTCTGTATAGACAGGCAGTCACAAGGAGGTCATGTGGTTGGGTTTACAACCAATGAGAAGGCAGAACAGAAAGTCAATAAAAGGACAGACACACAGGAAGTAGGCCTCTTTCTGAGGGGAAAGACGGCAGTGGTAGGAAGGGTAAGAAGGCGATTTTAAGTCTCAGCTCTTAGCTACTGCTCTGACCTCTTGGGCTTTTAATTCTGCATTTGGCTCTGTGTTTCTTATTTAATAAGACTGTTACATCTACAACCGTTTTCAGAAATAATCACAACTTTTAGGATATATAGACTTAAAATTTTCATAAATGTCTATTAAGTAGATGTGTTTTATAAATTTATGATAGATTCATATATGCTGGAATGGTAAGATACATGATATATAATAGGTTTTACAAAAGGGAAGTCTGTCATATAAGTTAGGCCAGTTTCAATTATCTGACATATACAAGCTAGGATCAGGATAATGTTATAATTTCAACTGAGTCCCAAATCTTGAGAAACATGGTAGCTAATGGTATAAATCCCAGTCTTCTGGCAGAAGATTCATATCCTAGTACAACCTATCAGGCAATAAAAAAAATGAATGAATTTTTTCTCCTTCTGCATCTTTGTTTTATTTAGACTTTCAACAGATTGGACAATGTCCACCCACGTTAGGGAGAACAATCTAATTTACTGACTCAATTTAAATCTCATCTAGAAACATCATCACAGACTCACTCAAGAATAACATTTAATCCAAGCACCCTATAGCATAGTCAATTTCACATAAATTTAAGAATCACAACTTCCAGTCATTTGAAGTCTCTTCCTCTTTGGGAATTCCTCAACATAAGAAAACATATTTGCAGGAGATCAGATTCCTGATGCAGAAGTAGTAGGCTCCTTATTTTCTTCTTTGCCAAAATATGAGCTGTGCACAGACAAAACAATGCACTGTTACCAGGATAAGGAATTCAGAGAAAGAAAAAAATAAAAGCTAGAAATTATATGACAACAAGAAGTAAGAATATCATTATTCAGTCTCAGAACTCAGGTAATGGTAGACTGTGCACAAGCCTCTCCCTTCCTGGGTTGCAGCTGGCGGGACTATCCCAGCTCCTCTGACCTTGCCACTCTTCAATATTAGCTACCTTTCTTCCTGCTGGCATTATTATCATCATCGTTATTGTTAATGATGATGATGATGATATAAACATATGCTTTCCTATTTACATCAGCTACAGTGCATTTCTGTCTGAAGTAAGCATGGCTCTCCAGAAGCAATGTGATGTAGCATGAATCTTAAAAGGTCTTATTAATAAAAACAAACCTGGACCCAGGTATTGGGGTGAATGCAGGAAGATCAGAGAAGTAGAAAAAGCCACAGCCACCTCACCTTGCCAATTCCTCAGCTGATCCTGTTTCCTCAGACTGGAAGCCTCCGAGTCCTCATCCAAAATGAATCTCAGCTGAATTGCTGCTCAAAAGCCTAAAATCTTAACCAGGCTAGTTCCTGGTCCTCACACCTTATATACACCTTTCTGCTTCCTGCCATCACTTCCTGAGATTAAAGGCGTGAGTCACCATGCCTGGCTACTTTCAGTGTAGCTTTGAACTCACAGAGATCCAGACGGATCTCTGCCTATGGAATGCTAGGATTAAAGGCATGTGCTACCACTGCCTAACCTCTATGTTTAATATTATGGCTGTTCTTATCTCTGACCCCCAGATAAGTTTTTTGGGGTGCCCAATATATCAACCACAATGTGATTTTTACCAAAGTCTCATAAGCTAGTCTACACGCTAAAGTCACATGAAACACCTCATAAATACTAGTTAGGTGAATCACTTGTATGTACCAGAGCAGTTTGAATAAAGTAACCTTCTAAATTCTCTTCCTTAAACTATAGTTTATAAGGAAAGTAAAGAGTAAGACTAGAGACAATACAATCTGCCTTGGAACACCTTTTACTTTCAAGATGAGGAAGTTGGAGACATAGTTGGGCTTCATCAGGAGTAGCCAGGCAATACCTGTGGCTGCCATGTCTGCTTAGTTCAGCAAATGAGACCTAAATAACTGGCATTTTGTGGGTAAAGCAGAAACAACCTTACATATATCAACATGAAATGTGCCACTATAACGTATAAAATTGACATTTCATGTCCATTTTAGATACAGCTACATGATCTTAGTCTAAAAGGGACTATTTAAAGAGAGAGGCAGAGTTCCCCTTTCTAACAGATAGGGGCCATGGTTAGGGAATTTATCTAGATGATATCTGAACTAGAGTATGATCTATACAATGATTTTGGTACAGTGGCATCACACACCAAAAATAGTTTTCTTCTCCTAGTTCTAATGTGCTGTGCCACATCTGTCCTATGTAAGAACTTTCTCCCTTTGGCATTTCCACAATCATTACAAAGCTGATCAATAGGCTTTTCAAACTAATAAACCTTGGAATTCTCCCTTTACTCATTTCATTTCAGGTAAGAACAGACTACAATAATCAATTTCTACAGAGCCCGGACTAAAAAGGAACAGTCTATTCACTTGATATGAAATTCTAGACAGTATGTTCCCTCTGTTTACATACCTAAAATACTCAAGAATTTTTTTGTTTGTATTTGTTCCTTTGTGTGTGTATGCATGTAGGCAAGTGTTCGTGCACACATGTGGATGTACATGCCAGATGCTGATGTAAGTTTGTTCTTCAATCTCTTTTCATTTTATTTTTGAGACAAGTTCTCTCACTGAACTAATTTGACTAAAATAGCTGACCAGATGGTTCAGAGGATTGTCCTGTCTCTACCTCCCCAGTACCAGGGATAGAGCTGCTGCTGTAATGTCCGGTTTTTTACATAGTGCTGGGGATGTGGACTTAGGTCTTCATGCTGCACTGCAAGTGCCTTACTCACTGAAACTTCTCCCCAGACTTCTTCTTTAATCTAATAAAATAAAAGTCACATAATTTTTTAAGAAGTATTTCCTCAACTTTTACTATATCACTTCTTAATTGTAACAACTCCCAAAATAATTTAAAAAGTCACAAACAAAACACTTCAGAGAGACAAACTGTGTAATTTTGTAAAACGCTTTCAAACGCAAATACACAAGAACATACAAATATTTATTACTAATATTGCAAACTGGTAACTAAAAAATTAAATAGCAGATGATACAGAAGCACTAATAAACTACTTATTAGTTGGCTACAATTGTCACTCTCATATTTTAACATTTTTTCCACAGTTAAAAAAATAAAACATGATACAAACTCTCATGTGATCAAAAAGAAACTGAATATTTTACATAATAATTCTACTGCTTCTTTGGATTCTGGTTCAGGTTCTCCCAGAAGTGCACATGAGATCATGACTCTTGACCATGTTCTTCTTTCGCATGACCACATTATCAATCGCTGTCTCCTGATAACATGACAAAGTTAACGGCTGTGAACCAGAGAGTACATTCCTATAATCCCTAATACAACAGTAACAGCAACAACATGAGTGTTGAAATTAGGTCTGCCCACACACCTTGGCCATCACCAACTATAGAAAAGCAACAATCCAACAAATGTGTTCACTTCCATTCTTTCTGTGGAGCTTCCTCCTGATCAAGCAGGTCCAAAGGCTACTTTTTTTTCCCATAAAATCCTTTGTGGCTCACTTACATTATTTTTGTCTTGAGTTTTCAGTTTTCAAGGCTCACTACCATGACATCTCCAGAGTGAGGAACATATAAGGAACTCTTTCCCCACCTTTTATTGTAAAGTGGTTTTGTTTTCTTACATGATGTATTCTGGTTAGAGTTTCCCATCCCTCTACTTCTTCCAATTTCTCCTCACCTCCCCTCTCATATGGATCCACCCCCTTTATGTCTCTCATTAGAAAACAAACAGGATTCTAAGAGAACATAATAAATATAATATAATAAAGATAAGACAAAAAACTAACGTATCATAATAAGGCAAAACAGACAAACAGAAGGAAAAGTGCCCAAGAAAATCCCAAGACAGAGGCCCACTCATGCACATACTCAGGAATTTCATAAAATCACTAAATTGGAATATATATATATATATATACATATATAGATATACATACATACATATATAATGTTTACACACACATATACACATTATACATTCCAGTATATATGTATATACATATACATATGCAAGGTATATATATATGTATATACATACACACACACACACACATATATATATATATATATATATATATATATATATATATATATATAAAACAACTTTAGGATAGAAGGATAAAAGAAAAAAATTATAAATAAAATAAATAATAAAAAATTTTAAGGTACAATTAAACAAACAAACTCCAAAATAAAACCTGACAAGACATTGTAAGACAAGGAAACCTATAAGATGCCACTGAGTTTGTTTTCTGTTGGCCATCTACTGCTGTGCATATAGCCTGCCCTTAAGAGTAGCTTGTTTTTCCAGTGAAACCCCCTTGGAGAGCACTAATTTTTATTTGCAAGTGGTTATCAATTGGAGATGGCTTCTGGGTTAGGGATGGGGGCATGTTTTTACCTCTCCTTTCATCTCTAGGGCCCCATCTGGTACAGATCCATGAAGGTCCTGTGCATGCTGCCTAAGTCTCTGTCTCTTCATATGTGTGGTGATCAAGTTGATTTAGAGGGTCTTGTTTTCTTGGTGTCCTTCATTCCTTGTGACTCTTATGATTTTTTTTCTGATTCCTCTTCCATGGACTTCTCTCAACCCTGAGGGGGGTGATTTGATAGAGGTATCCAAGGTAGTAGGGCTGAGTGTTCCAAGGTCTTTTAGTCTCTGAATAATGTCTAGCTGTGGGTCTGGGTATTAAGAACATATACTATATTAATAATGACACTAAATTTGTTCTATTTTCTGAAACTACGTGATATACAATGCTAATATTTTATATAATACTTAGGCAAAGCAGCATTCCAATAAGATGCCTCTTTCTGGGTTTCTAATATTCATATAACTATTAGCTGTGACTGGCCAAGGCTGTTCCTCCACCCAGTCCTCATCTATCATCTCTGCCTCATCCAATGCCTTTGCAGACTATCATTATTGCTTTTGTCTAGGCCTGTGTCTTAGTTACAGTTTCTATTGCTGCAATGGAACACCATGACCAAAAGGCAAGTTGAGAAGGAAAGGGTTTATTTGGCTTACACTTCAGCATTGCTGTTCATCACTGAAGGAAGGCTGGGCAGGAAATCAAACAGGGCAGGGTCCTGGAGGCAGGAGCTGATGCAGAGGACATGATGGAGTGCTGTTTACTGGCTTGCTTCCCATGGCTTACTCAAGACCACCTTCTTATAGAACCCAGAACCACCTGCCCAGGGATGGCACTACTCACCATGGGTTGGGCATTCTTCCACTGATCACTAATTGAGAAAATGCCTTACAGCTCGACTCATGGAGGCATTTTCTCAACTGAAGCTCCTTGCTCTGAAGACTTTATAGTTTGTGTCAAGTTGACAGACAAAACTACCAAATACAGCCTGCCTTACTATTTTCAATGCTGGACCCCTTAATATTTTCATTTTAAGGATTTTGTTGCACATCATATGGTCAGGATTTCTGAACCTCAACACTTGCGACATTTTGGGACACAAATCTTTGTTATGGGGAGCAAGTAATCATTTAAGTTTTGTGTCAACTTGCCCAGGCCACAGGAGTTCCACATATTTGGTCAAATATTATTTTTTCTCTACAAGGGTGTATTGGACCATATTAATATTTGAAACAGTAGACAGATTAAAACAGACTGCCTTTCACATTTTGAGTGAGCCACATGCATTTAAGTCAAGACTGAAGATAAAAAAAAAGGCTATGTAAGAGGAAATTCCTGTCTGATGCTTTTGGCTGTGGCATGAAACATGGTCAAATTTTCTGGAGGATCTTGAGTAATACATGATACATTGTGAGATGTTAACAGCATCTATTTCTCCTAGATACTAGAAGTATCAACTTAGCTATGACAATCAAAAAGTGCCTGCAACCATTATCAAATATACTTCAAGATCAAAAGTACACCTGGGTGAGACCACTTGAACTAAAAGTTAACCAGAGAAATCATCAAGGCAAATTGGACATAAAACTGTCTCAGAAAATCTAACCCATTGTGGAAGTGCTCATACCACTGCTCAAAAGAACTAAATTGTCCCCCAGGTGAGTACATTGTATTCTTTTCTCAGTTTTTCAGTGTTTCAGCTTAAATCCTATCCTCCAACAAGATAAGAGACAGGGGATGAATTTTCATCTCCATGAAGGCTTATTTAATTCTTTGACAACTTTGTTCTGTATGCAGGAAATCTGTTTCAAAAGTGGATCCTTATATATGACCCCAAGTAAGATTTGTTTCCCAAAATTTCCAGCAAGGTAGGAGAGGAACTGACCCAAATACCTCCAGACAGAAAGCAAGTTATCTATCTGTCAGTTATGAATTTGCACACTGCCAAACTCCAGAATAAGAAAGTAATAACTAAATGATTCATTTCTGTGGATATTGCTCTGTATGCTGTGAATATGTTGCTCTGATTGGTTAATAAATAAAATGCTGATTGGCCAGTAGCCAGGCAGGAAGTATAGGTGGGACAAGCAGAGAAGAGAATTCTGGGAAGAGTCAGGAGTTGCCAGCCAGACCCAGAGGAAGCAAGATGCAGAAGTAGAACTGAGCAAAGGTACCAAGCCATGTAGCTAAACATAAATATGAATTATTGGTTAATTTAAGTGTAAGAGCTAGTCAATAGTTAGCCTGAGCTAGTTTTAGTTAACATAAGCCTCTGTGTGTTTACATGGGTCCAAGCAGCTGCAGGACTGGCAGGTAAGAGATTTGTCCTCCTGACCATGGGCCAGGTGGGACACAGGAAAACTTCAGCTACAATTCATGAACACAGACACCAGAGTAATGTCCTAAGATTCACCAGCAATGGTTCATGCTGCAGGATAAATATTTCCATTTTTATACTGGGATATGTATTTTAGATCCTTCAAGGGTTTAATTTGTCTGGTGAAAAATTCTATAGTAAGTCAGTAAATATTAAGAATGATGTGGTAGCATAAAAAGTTCCTGAAAGTAAAATCTACATGCAGCTAAAACAAAAGGAAAAGAAGAAAGAAAGAAAGAAAGAAAGAAAGAAAGAAAGAAAGAAAGAAAGAAAGAAAGAAAGAAAGAAAGAAAGAAGGAAGGAAGGAAGGAAGGAAGGAAGGAAAGAAAGAAAGAAAGAAAGAAAGAAAAGAAAGAAAGAAAGAAAGAAAGAAAGAAAGAAAGAAAGAAAGAAAGAAAGAAGGGGAGGGAGGGAGGGAGGAAGGGAGGGAGGGAGGAAGGGAGGGAGGGAGGAAGGGAGGGAGAGAAGAAAGAAAGAAAGAAAGAAAGAAAGAAAGAAAAAGAAAGAAAGAAAGAAAGAAAGAAAGAAAGAAAGAAAGGAAGAAAGGAAGGAAGAAAGGAAGAAAGGAAGGAAGAAAAGCAAACAGAAGCCAGAGACATTTCTGGGCTATGAAAAAACTCGGCTGTTACTATTTATTTTCAGCAGATCAACACTGGAGTGTGTAATTTGTTCATTATTATTTGCAAAACACATTATCTTCTTCTATCTTCTTCTGAAACAGTCATAAAAGGCAAATAAATGTGATGGGATAATGACACTTACAGGGTTTGAAGATTTTTTTTATGGGAAGTCTTTACAGAAAATTCTCAATTTCAAATAACTAGAACATAAGGAACATAGCCCAGGCACACACACATCCCCTGGAGTAAGCCTGAACTAGGTAAAGCTACAATTAAGTCTATATTAGAAAAAGTGAATTTATCAGTTATTGAGATACCACCCAACACCTAGCTGACCCTCTCCTGCTTTCCTTCTACTAACTGTTGATTACTCTATGTTCTTTTTTTATTAAGAAAATTTTTATTCATTTTACATACCAATCACAGATCCCCCTCTTCCCCTCCTCCTGTCCCTCCAGCCTTCCCCCCCCAACCCACCCCCTATTACCTCCTACAAGAAGGTAAGGCTTCCCATGGGGAGTCAGCAGAATCTGGTACATCCAATAGAGGCAGGTACAAGCCTCTCCCTCTGCATCAAGGCTATGCACGGTGTCACACCATAGGTAGTGGGCTCCAAAAATCAGCTCATTCACCAGGAATGGATCCTGCTCCTACTGCCAAGGGGCCCCTTTAGCAGATCAAGCTACTTAACTGTCTTCCTTATGCAGAAGGCCTAGTCCAGGCACATGGAGGTTCCATAGGTGTTGGTGTAAATTTCATGTGTTCCCACTCGTTTGGTTTGGCTGTCTCCGTAGGTTTCCCCATCATAATCTTGATGTCCCTTGCTCATAGAATCCCTCTTCTTTCTCTTTAACTGGAGCTTGGCCTGGTATTTGGCTGTGGATCTCTGTATCTGCTTCTATCAGTTAGTGGAGAAAGGCTCTATGATGACAGCTAGGGTATTCACCAATCTGATTACTGGGGTAAGCCAGTTCAGTGACCCAGACTACTATTGCTAGTAGTCTAAGCTGGGGTCATCCTTGTGGATTCCTGGGAACTTCCCTAGCACTGGGTTTCTCCCTAACCAGAGCCAGAATCTGGAAACAATCTAGATGTCCCTCAACCTAAGAATGGATTAGGAAAATGTGGTACATATACATAGTGGAGTACTACTCAGCAGTAAAAAACAATGACATCATGAAATTTGCAGGTAAACTGATGGAACTAGAAAATATCATCCTGAGTGAGGTCACCCAAACTCAAAAGGACAAACATGGTATGTACTCACTCATAAGTAGATACTAGATGTAAAGCAAAAGATAACCAGACTACAATGCACAGCTCCAGAAAAGCTTACCTAATAAGGAGGACCCAAAGAAGGATGCATGGATTGCCCTAGGAAGGGGAAATAGATGAGATCTCCATGAGTAAACTGGGGATTGAGGGAGGCAATGGAGAGTAGGGGATGGGGGATGAGAACATAAGGGAATGGGATGGGTAAGCTGGAATAGGGATGGAGTGGGAGAGCAATGAAAGAGATACTCTGTGTTCTTCTGAAGCCACACTTTTCACTTCCAACCCACTGTAAATCTCCTGATTCTCTCTTGAGTCTTGTTTTCATTATCACTTAGTTATGTACATCTCTAAGAAACCAGTATATTCTTGTCATTGATTCTGTGACAGTTGTTAGGAGGCCATCCATCCAATTGCTTTTCAACTCTGTCAGCTTGTCAGCATTTGCATTTTATTTCCTGATAGTGTCTAATAAATGGAGGACCTGTAAAGACAAAGTACTGGGTACTGTTATCCAGTTCAAAATTTATCAGGACTTCTAAATTTGGTATGACTATAAAGGTACACCTCTGTAGAAAGTCTCACTGCATGAGAAAAAAAATAAGTATGCATGAAAAGAGACTGAAGTCTTTAAACACCTTTCTTCAAGAAAATGTAGGACTGGCTGCTGGGTCTAACCAATCACAAATGCTCTTGCTCTGTACTTATCCAGGAAATAGGGTACAATCACTCTCCTCATTGCAATGGCAAATTATAACAAAACCTCTGAGGATAGTAGAGAAAGGGGCTTTGGTGTCTGGATTGTCAAAACAATTATAATAAAACAGCTGCTCACCTTCAGTTGATGAATATAACACATTACACCTTTTTTTCATAACAAACCTGCTTTGGGATACTTGCTGCTGAATAACAAACCACGAAATATCTTGGTGAATTATCACCATGTAGTTTTTACAGTTTGTATTTGAGCTCAAATAAGCAGGTGTCATGTGGTATTTTTCTTCCAGGCAATGTTCCTTAGGTGGCAAAACTGACTGATATGACCAAATGGTTGAGCGCAGATATCCAGACCACATGAACCTGGAAGTTGGAAGGAGAGTTGGCTTCTCAAGAACTCTTCTTTTCTCCATTTATCAAGGGTTGGTTTTCTCATAACACAAAGTACATCTTATTTGACAATGGCTTATTCAAGAGTACAGACAAGAGAAAAACAAGTGAAAATTGTAAAGTCTAACAGCCACAGAAGTCCCACACACTTGATCTCTATTGCAGCTATAATTGACACAGGGCCTGCATGAAATCAGCACATAAACTGATCAGGACCTCCATAGAGTACTAGAACTATGTCAGCTAACACAATGCACACTGGGTATAAGGTGAGAATTGTTGTGGTTATTATCTTACAGATACAGGCTCTGTGAGTATGAGTCTAGATCCAAACCCTAAAAATCACCTTAACTGAAATAGGTACCTAAGTAGTTAGATCCTAGTTCCATTGTTCAGAAGAGGCAGGTGACAAAGTTAAATCTAATAACCCAACTGCCTATTTCATTTGTACTTTATTAATGAGAAAGAATGGACACTTCAGGAAAGACTGTTCCACCCCACATTAGTCATATATTAATTGTTGAATAGCAATCAGTTTTCCATTTGGCATACTGATCCACCCACATTTTATTAATCAGTCCCTGCTCTGTCCTAACAAAGGACAACAACATTCTAAGTGTTCTCTCATTTGAGTCACAGAGAGAATAGTGAAAAAAAGGACTGGGATGTTTGAAGCATATTATTCTAGTGCAAATACTCCAGTGTTCTGTGAAGAACTGTTGTTGAAAGCCATCCCTTCCTCCATCACTGTACTGTTTACCTGACTGGTCCCTTTCCCCATTTAATTCCCGTTATGAAGATACAAGATAGCCTGTAGCTTGAATGCCAGAAACACATCTAGGAAGAATAATATAGTAATCTTATGGACCAGCTTGAAGGTCTACCCCTATTTAGGTTTAGTATGACTCTGGACTCTGCCTCTTCCTTAGTAGAAATTTGTGTCCACCATCAAATTTTTAATCTCGCTGAACCATTCTGCTACTAAATGAAATTAATACTATCATTATCATAGACTTGCAAAATTAAATGACATAATATAAGTCCATACCCTGTCTGGATAGAAACAACCTCAATGAAATGTAGGTACTATGTTGAGTATGACAGACAGGTCCATAATTTCCTTATATAGAACAGTCATGTCACAAAGGTCTGAAAAAGCAAAACTGGCCTTCAGCAAAATCTGACCTCAGCTGAAAAAATTCTCCTTATAATCTTCATCCCACTGTAGCATTACAGAATGTCAATTTGCTCTGCCTAAGACCCTGTTAGAATCTCACACAGTACCTGGAACAGGTAGCATTCTCTCTTTGGAAAAATCTATCATTCTCCAAACACATTGGTGCCCACGTGTTTCAGATAAGAGGCTATAGATATAAATGTTACTAACAGGCACCAAATCCCTAATGAAAACTGCACCTGCGAAGAGTAGGACACATAAGTATCAACCACGACCAGAACATTCCCTCAAGAAAACACCAAGACAAACGTGCACAGAAGGACCTTTTCCTATAAGCAATTATCTACAGGGATATAATTTTATGTACAATCCAACTAAGTAGGTAGGCAAATAAAGACTAAATTATTTAGTCTTTTGATTTATTTTATGTATACTTATGCACCATATGCATGCCCACATCAAATCCTTTAAACTGGAGTTATAGATGGTTGTGAACCACCATATAGGTGCTAGAAACTGAACCCAAATCTTCTGCAAGAGCATCAAGTACTCTTAATCACTGAGCCATGTCTCCATCCCAGAGACTCTGAATGATGTAAAAACTAATAAGGACATTCAAGGTCATGAAATTAACTTCCAACTGAATGAAACAAAAAAAAATCCATTAAACATGATCTTGCTTCAAAAATGGGGTTAAGAGCTACTCTTTATGTTACCAACATACTTTTGGTTTATCATGAATTTTTCAGAGAGCATCTGTTTCTAAGTAGAAATATATGCAGGGAAAATAAAACCTGTTACAAGAAATTAAAATCAAAGTCCTGAAACATGTCCTTTTTATACACCTGCTATAGAAAATTTAATGTCATCTAGCTTGGTTATTTCCCTCAAATTAAAAATAATGCAAAATAGCATATTGAGAACAATTTACCTTTTTCCTGAACTACAAAAGAACTATTGCTTTCTCACAAGTCCACTGAGAAAGTCAATTGCTCTTTTGTATCTGGCTACCGACAGTGCATTGAACTCCCGTGGAAGTTATCTGCATACAAGATTTTATTTTATAGGTTTAAGCCAATATTTCAAATGCTTTTTTGTCTCCTAGTGCTATTCCAAGAAAAGACAGGTTTCATGGTATTGAAGAATAAGAAGGCATCATGAATCAAGAAAAGAAGTATTTTCTAAATACATAACCACAACAAACAGTGGTCTGTACTTCTTCCATGGGCCAAAGAATATATTTCATATAATTATTATATGCAATACCTTTTAATCTAGGCATGTACAATCTTTTGACACCACAATATGATGTCATAAACAAATGTGTTGGGCCACATTTATAACTATCCTGGGACACATGTGACTCACAGGTTGGAAAAGTCACTTTATTCAATCAAAAGATGCAAATTTCTTGTAAAACTAACACCAAACTATTTTTTAAGCTTTCTCATGATTAGAAATGTCTTAGATAGTATAGTGACACATTTATCTTTGGAGTATTATACTCAGCTATCTATTTATTTCGATGTGCCTTAGGATTTGACCTATGCACAGACACAAAATAAATCTAAGTTATACTTCACTTGAGAGCCTCACATACATGACAAAATCTAACCACCCTGCCATAACTACTAAATATCTGTCATCACAAGGTAAACAATCTGAGTTTTGCAGTTTTGCATATGACATGGTTTGAGATACTGACAGACTCATGAAACATACTTATTTGAGAAAATCTTTCTTGATACAGAACTTACACATCAATCTGTATTAATGTACTCAGGCATAATGAACTAAGATATTCATCCCTGTCCTGGCTATGGCATTCACTATCTGAAACATAGACTACTTAGTTCTCTTTATGCTTCCTTCCACTCATCAGTAAACAAGCAGTAGCAATAAACCTTGACATTTTGAAGAATCAGTGACAATTAAATTTAAGACAGCAAATATGTTGAATGTAGGTATTTAATAGTAGCTATTATGAATACTTCCATTTTGAAAGTATGTGTTTTCTTTCAGCCAATTTTAAAAAGTAGAATTCACTAAGCATTCAGCAGTGACTGATTAGTTCAGGGATGCAATCAGCAGGTAAATGGAACAGTGAAGAAAGAAACTGGGAGAGGATTAAAAATAAGCCTCAAATTATCCCCAAGCAGATAAAGCCCTGACTGCAAAATCGTTGCCAACCCGACTCTATCTTTGTCTTCCCATGTAGTAACATGTCACTTTCTCTTAAGGATTTAGGTGAAACACACTCTGCAAAAGCATTCAATTTGAAAAGGGAATGAAGGTGTGAAAATAAACATCTTTTAACCACAGGGACTTCTCTGGTTCCTTGCTCTGCCTGAAAAAGTTGCATTCAGAAGCAGAATAAAATTCAATGTCAATTTATCTCTAGTCCAGGTCTCACCTAACTCATCTCTGAGCTTGTTGTTGAATATACTAGAAGAATTTACAATCTTTTAATTCAATGCATGACTTATAACTCCCTTTAACACCATTTGAACACTGGCAAAGTTTTACAACAATGATGGATGTGGCACCGTTTAGCCTAAAGCTTTTATATGGTATAGGTGCAAGAATCCTCAGCACTGAGCCACTGAAATGAAGTGAGTATATCTTTTCAGTATTCATTCCCATCCTTGCATATTTGTTGGGGTTGTGGAAAACTCTTGACAGAAGCATAAAAAGTGAAGAAACTCACATGATGACCCAGGCAAGTTATCTGGTATTTAAGGAGCGTTCTTGATTTATAGCAATCTATTAAAAAGCAAGCAGATAAAAGAGAGAACTTTCAATCATGATGTTCATTCTCAAAGGATTATGGAGCCTCTCACTAGTTAAATTAGCCTGAATTTTCTTCTATATTAGGATCGTGTTACTCCTCTCTCACTCTCCCCAGGTAATTTGATTACATTTTGAGTTCCTTCTTCAAGAAGCCATCCACTAGACTTTCAAAACTGATTCACCAAAAATCACTTCTAATGGTTCCATGTCCAATGAACACCCCAGCTGCACCCTCAGACTTTGCTTAATTGGCCATAGTGTTCTACATAAAGGGAAGTAGATATTTATAATATGAGGTAGACACTTTGAAGGTTAATGTAAGGGAATTAGGGAGAGAGCAACTTATCTAACTTTGTCTTCTTCTGAGAGGATTATGGAATTCATTTCAATAGAAGAGGGAACTCAAATTAACTGAATAATCATAGCCCAAAAGTCTATAAACTGTTAGCATCCCTAATTATGTAAGTCACGGAAGTCCCTGCATAATCTTCTGTCCTTGAAATTCTAGTCTTTCATCTTGGTGAGATCGAAGAGTTACAGTTCTATATAGTTTTCCCAGAATTCCCTTCAGAACCTTCTATGTGGAAGGTATTCCTTTCTTCTGTATTCTTCACTTTGCCTTATCCTATACTGCCCAGTACTTCACAGAATCGTATTGTCTCTATTCCTTTGAACCAAAAGAAGGCAATGTATCTTTTAATGTAAGGGAAATACTTCTTGATGAGTCTTCAGTCACATCTTCCTCTCCTCTTCTCAACTTTATCACACACAGCTCTTAGAATTATTTTGTATTAAATTATTTTAAATTATCCATTCAAAACACTTGTGAGATAAGGTGATATCCACAACAATAGCAATAACAACAGGGCTACCTATTGTTACAGGCTAGAATATTGTACTGCTATATTCTAAATGAACCTTCTTACTTAATGATTAAACGAAGTCCATGGAACATAAAATATTAAATTAATATTAATTATAAGCCACAAATATATTCTAAATCCATATGTTGCTTACTAGGAAAAATATGGATGAAAAGAGATAATTATATGCAACACAGATCAATTTTTTCATATTATATCAAATTAAATAGAAGCTTGAGGATTCTAAATGGACAACAATCTGTGAGGAAAAGGTGAGGAAACATGTTTATTATAAGAAACTGCAAAAAGGCTGTGAACAGCGTAATATTTAGACATCTGAATGGATTTTGTACCAAAGGATTCTTCCACTTAAAAATATTTCATAAATAGCTTTTGGTATAGCATAGAGGCAGAATGTGATCACACTCATCTGCAGAAAAATATTAAATATGATGTTTTTTAAAATTAAAACAGTTACACAAATTAAAGTAAAAAACTGAGGGGGTCAGAAATCTACAGAGAAATATGTGCACAGTGGCTAGAAAGATGACTCAACTGTTATGTGCATAATGCTCTTTCAAAGGATCAAAGTCAAATTCCCAAAACCCACATTAAGCAGCTCATAACTACCTGTAACTCCAGCTAAAGGGGATCTGACACCCTCTTCTGGCCTTCATTTACATGCAAGTGAGAGCATGCAAGCACAGGTACATGCACACACACATACACACACACACACACACACACACACACACACACACAGAGAGAGAGAGAGAGAGAGAGAGAGAGAGAGAGAGAGAGAGAGAGAGAGAACAATAAACTCCTTAGAAAAATGCAAAGAAGCACATACCCAAAAGAATAAAAATAAGGATCTCAAAGACATAGATTTAGAACAGATAATTCCACTTCCATGTTCAATGTATCTTCATGTGCACTTTCCAAGTTTCCCAAACAAACTAAAAGACCTCCTACATGTGAACAGGCAAAGAAAAAATTCCATATATTATGCTTCACCATGCATTCTCTATTTGTTAAGTTCGTAAGTTTCTAGTATTCTCTCCATCAAAAGGGATTATTAGAAAACCTTTGGAGAAAAGGGATTTCTTTTTTACCTTGACTAAGGTGGCAGTTCCATAGTGTGAATATATGTGTAAGCCCATCTAAGTGTGTACAAGTTTGATCACTTTTCCTAAAGTTATTAAAAGGAAATGCATGCACAGGCTTATAGGAAAACATAACCTGAAGAGAAAAGGCATTTTCTGTTTATCCACCAAGTCATCATTATCATCTGAAGAACATAACAAGGGGCTGTAGAGATGGCTCAGTGGATAAGAGAACTCGCTGTTCTTCCTAAGCACGCAAGTTTGGTTCTCAGTACCCACACTGTATATTAACAACTGTGCAATTCCACTCCAGGAGATCCAGTGACCTCTGCTGTCTTCTATGGGCACTGCATGAACAAGATGCACAGGAATACATGCTAAAAAGATACGGACAAAAAATATAGATCCTCATGACCAGTGGAACTTGTTTGTGTGGTTAACAGGGGTGAGCAGACAATTGAGAACATCCATGCTATCATTTTAAATTCTCAACAGCCTTTCAAAGTCAGTCAAAGGTTATGAATTTCACCTGACTCCTCCAGGCGAAGCTCTGACAGGTTGTAAGGGCAACCCATTTTAAGTGATTGCTTTACTGAATCTTCATCCTTAATGTAAGTCTGGCCATTGGGAAATGCCTCTTATGTGCTCTTCAGACATTGGTAATACAAGATGTTGTCTTGTGGTTTTTTTTTTTGTTTTGTTTTTTTGTTTTTTTGGGGTTTTTTTTTTTGTGTGTGTATATGTGTGAAATTATTAGGAAGATTTTCCCTTTGAATTCTTGGCCTTGACTAGGCCACATCTAATAATTCATTAGGGGTTAATCAAGAATCACCATGGCCATTCAGCATAAAGGATACTCTTACCTTTGTACACATTTAAGCTTTGCATGAGGACAGAGGCTCAGACAGACCCATTCTGTAATGTCAATGCTGTCTGGTGATCCAAAAGGTAGCTCTGATGTGCTGAGTGGTGCAGGAGAAATGCTGCAAATCTGAAATTCTAAGACTCATCTTTTAGCCCCCAAACACAAAGTAAATCTCTAGCAATAAATCATCATACGTCAGCAACTCATTACAGTGGGTGTAGTACTAGAAAATACAGTGTCTCAATAAATCTTGTGAGATGTCAGTTAAGACATGTGAGGGAGAGGTGGTAGGGATGGACATAGGGCTGCAGATAGCCATGAGCCCCTTTCTAACTTTGGAGCAAAGCCTAGGGCATCCATAAAGGAGGCTTGGGCTAAATCTGGTGGTGACTGGCTGGTAAGGACCATTGTTATGCACAAAGATTAGCAAAACAAAAGAACTCTGATGGTCAGCTTCTGTGATGTAACAGAAGTAAAAATGTCTGAGAAAGCTGCCACCTGTTGCAAACATTGGTACAGTGCAGAGAACAAGAGACTTCTGAACTGAATTGTCTTTTACAATAATTAGGTACTTCACCATGAGGAATGTGCATAGTCTCTTTCAACTGAAGTTGCGTCAACTGTGATTTGAGGATAATAATCGCCATCCTGAAAAATATTAGAGATTAGAAATAATGCATGCATGGTATCAGACATATACTTAATGCCCAACAAGTGAAAGCTCTTATTATTCACTTTTAATTCCACTGTGGCTTCCTGTACTTTAATAAGATGTGTTAGGTTCCCTATGATATGCTAGGTTTGCATTTTGATACCTAATACCAAAGATACATAAGGTCATGTTTTCCTGGCTTCTATATGATACCTAAATTCAAATTAATTTGTCCCAACCAGCCACATTACCTACTTCAGTACCCAATATCTCGAAATATAGTATGGCTCCCATCAAACTAGAAGACATTTATGAGCAAGGAAAGACAAATATTAGCTTAATAAGCTGACCTACTTGGACTTATCATCAGTTAGGAGCCTTTATAAAAATTACCGGTGTTGATGGATCAATGGATGAATTTCTGCTAATCATTAAGGTATTTCTAATCATTAATATATTAACACAGAAACGCAAAAGTGATGACACTGTTTTAAAGACATTTATTTGCATATTGTGATAATCTGGAGATAACTATAAAGTTAAAAATGCAAAACAGTCTCATGATTCAACTTATACTGGCTTTGAATTCACTCTGTAGCCCACGCTGGCATACAATCTTCCTCCCTTACGCTCTTGAATGCTGTGGTTATAGTCACAGGTAACCATAACTGCCTACAAGTGCATTCCTTTTTGACTAAGAAATTCTACACCCTCTTTACAGAATTCATGTTATGCTTCTGTAGCTGTCCTTGACAATAACACCAAAAATAGTAAAGGAGTCCCACATTCATCTCCACACAAACCTCTGCTCTCCCTGAGAGTGTCTATGGGGTTTATAATTGTCTTTATCTTAAATTATAATTCTGTGACTCTCTTTTTAGTATCCCCTTCCAGATTCTTAAACTCCATGATAACAAATTCTGTCTGATTTCCTTTCTACTCACAGGACCAAGCTTTGGTCCTCATATTTAGCAGTATGTGGTAATTGGCAGGTTGAGTGGAAAATTAAATTCTATATCTTGCTAATATTATTCTAAATTATCTCCTATGATCTAAAAATAGAAGCAGTATATATTTACTAATATTCTTTGCAACTAAGGCCTGAGTAAACACAAAACCAAAATTATAAGCAAGAATCCAGCATTATGGTTTTGCTATGAGAGAAGAACTACTCTGAACAGACTGGAAAGCAAGAGTTAGGTTTGCATAGGCTAATGTAGACTGATATCCAAGATATTAAAGGGAGACTAGATACTAGATATCCATACTTGTTTTCTATCTTCTGGAAATGGGGTTTTTATTACGTAGCAAGATTGGCCCTGTACTTGAGAACCTCCTTGTCAGCCAAGTCATGGGGATTATAGGTATTCACCATCATGCATAACCTATATTTCTCTAACAGAAGTATTTTAACATATGGATATCTGCATTTCATAAATATCTCTGTAAAAATAGCAACATATCTAGTATGAGAAAGAACCAGAAAAAAAAGAAATAAATTAATCAGATTTGATTATATACTATTAGCAAGCACATTCCAAGGCATATAACTTTTAAGAAGAATAGATTTCAAAATAAGAAGGATTATAATGTCAAACATAAGTGGGGGAGTTCAGATTTATTGAGGTAAGTTATGTAACACTGATGGCCAGTCCAAATTAATCAAGATCCATACCTGACTTTTCATCAGAAACACACTTTAAAAAAAATTATATGACCAACACCTTAACTCTTCAATGGTGTAGATGGAAGTTGTACACTTGAATTCTTCAGACTGAGAAATGGACACTGCCTAGTTAAAATCTTTTATCTGCTTGTACTTTTATACAGCCACATTCTATGCCAATTGATTTCACAGTTCCAGAAATGGAGGACTGGGGATCTTTTGGCATAACTTCTTACACTTGAAATGATATATTTGCCACATCAAGGGGAGTTATGAATTCTAGCTAATGTATGTTAAACATGAAAGGAAGAAGAGGAGAAAGGGGGAATAGGAAAGGAGAGAAGGGAACAGGAAAAATGAAAGAAGGGCAGATGGAGAGAGAGAGTCACGTCCCTAAATTCCATGGTCACTGAGTTGAGGCCTTCAAGTGCTTTACAATCTAGAAACTGCCTCCCAACCTAGGAGGATCTTGTCAACCAGTAATAGTCACGTGAGATTTAAGTTGTCTGGATAGCATAGATGAGTATTAGATAATCTGTACCCATGATATAGTCACATTCATACTGAAAAGCTATTTATCTACCACCTAAATGATTCATGATAAAATTGAAATAATATAGAGGCTAAATATATATTTTTAAATTAGTGAGTTTGAAAGGACTCTTTCACCTTTAAACATGCTCTCTTACTGGAATATAGACTATTATCCTCATGTTTCCAGTTTTATTTCTCCATCATTATTCCATTCATAGCCTTCTTCATGTAGTATACATACACACAATACACATATATGTATGTATATACATACACACACACATATATATATGTATATATATATGTATGTATGTATGTATATGTATGCAGTACCTGCAGAGGTCTGAAGATGGCCTTAGATCCACTGGAAATGGAGTTACAGATGGTTGTGAACTACTGTGTAGGTGCTGGGAACCCAACCTGGGTCCATTGCAGGATGAGAAAGTGCTCTTAACTTCTGAATCATCGTTTCATAGCAGATCTCACTGTTTATACATGGAAACGCTAAGGAAGTTTCCAATCCTGTTTTCACTTGGTCCATGTCTCTTTCCTTCAGTTATTTTCTTGAACTTTTATGTCTGGTTACTATGTGTCTCATTTCCTATCAAGTTTAACGTCTCAAAATTCACATTCAGTAAGAAACTTTCCTTGACCATGACTTCTACAGTACTTCTTGCCTACGTGAGTCTGCTTCTGAGCCCCTTTCTATCCTTCAGAGTTCTACACTCTTTATAAACTATAATTATTAGTTTAAATTGTTTAAATATTTTACCTTATCAGATTCTAATCTCCATGATAGCACATTCTATATGTGACTTCTCCTTCCTACAGGAAGGACCTAGATTGGTCCTAGTATTTTGTAGCAATGCAAACTGTAGGCTAACTATGAGCAATTGGGGATTCCAATGATATTTCTCTAAAATATTTCATTTAGACTGGAAGACAAAGGCACACCTAGAAAACTATGTGGTAGCACAAGTTGACAGGGAACACACAATTCTAGTTTTGAATGTCTATTCTTATATTTTCCATATAGCATGAATGAAATTGCCTTATATCTTGACAAACATCACCAGTACTAAGGTGGTAGAATTTGGTGTCAACTTTAACTCAATATTCTGGAAAAGTCTAATGAAAACTCTGTGGATGAGGTTATCTGAGTAAAATAATCTTACAAACAAGCGGATAATCTGTTCAAGTAGTGAGAATAATGAATAGTGTGCAGTAGACATATTCTCTGAATGAAAAGAGAGTATACACACCTTTATTTGCATATACACATGAATGTAAATGCTTATATCATCAAGTTCAGCAATATTTGGAAGCCTATACATATAAAAAGCTATTTAGAAGTAAATTTTGAATAATCAAGTAAAATCACATTAATAAAAATACAGTGTATAATTATATGTATAGGCAAATAATTCATAATAGCTCTAAAAATCCATTTACACATGCATGCACCATATGAAAGGGAAGCAGGAGACTTGAATGGGTTCACATGATCTTTTTGGAGACTGGAAAATAGAATGTTTACAGGAGAAGGGAGCATGCAGGAAATCCAAGAGGGAGTTAAACTATAGGTAGTGAGCAGAAGCAGGTCGCTGCCCAAATCTCTCCCTTAGGGATGCACACCTTTGCCTGAAGGATCTCTTTGCTGATTGCATGTGGCCCACTCACACATGAATATACACTATGAAAAGTCCAATGATTTAAATGTTAATCTCATCTTCATCCACATATCCTACTGAATATCTGGACACCATGACCTAGTCAAGATGACATATAAAATGAATCATCACACCCATTCCCTATAAAATCATTAACACATTACTTGGTTTATCTTCTCTGGTAATATGAAAAGATATGCATGCAACTGAAAACTTTTCCTAAATGTCATAAAATGCAAAGGCATGTACTTTTAAAAATGAAACATCATGTTCTGGGTGACTAATAAGTATTCATTTGGATTAAGACATAAATTGCCTCCAGTGAGCTTCATTGCCATAGTCAAAAATCATTCCTTTTGTTTACGGCCAAGAGTAACAACAAAACCTCAACAAATCCATCAGGCTTAAAATTCCAAAATTTCCCAAAAGCTTATTAGTATTTAGAAGGATATCCATATATAAGTATATATGCATATTTAAAATTTGAATTTGGGGCATTCAAGTTAAGTCACATTAATAAAAAAAATCAGAATGTAATTCATATGCACAAAATTTTTCTTATTTGGAATTCATACCCAAACCCTTATAATTTTGAAGCATCATCTTGTTTGGAATAAAATGCACTTTGCAAGCAATGCATACCAAAAGAAGCAGTTTAGTCATTCACTGATAATTTAAAATAAATTTTCTGTCTCCACTAGAAGGTAGTGAAGAGTTTCATGTTACAGCAAGGTTAACTGCGACCCTGGCCTGAATGATTCAGGTGAAGTGACTCTGTCTCCAGCTTTTCAGTTTTCTGGAAGATAGATACCATTACTACATCTACCTTTGAAAATTACTGAAGGACTGAGTTGATACTGTGAAGGAATTTAGTAATTTGCCAAATACACTTCAAATATTCAATATTACCTTTTACAAATGAATGACATTGTACACTTATTAAAGTATGTTTTGAGTGTGTCTTTCAAAGTTTCATGGGCTCAGAGTTTGATAACACTGAGAGAAAGTGGAACCTTTTAGACTTGAAATAACCAATCACTTTGAGATTGGATTTAAGATCTGCCCCATGAGATGGGACCAATAGTTGATACTGTTAATGAGGCCAACAACCTCAAACTAGACAGGTCATAGGCCCTAAGTGAAAACTAGCTACTATTATTCTGTTAAATGAACACAGCAATACAACAACTCCTAATGATGTATTTTCAGATGCAGAGATCAGTGAATCACACAATCATCAGCTAAGAGGCTTCTACTTGCAGGAGACTGTCATCAACATGGAAAGTCACAACTGGACCATGTATGAAGAATGAAAGACATCGGGTATTCAGCCTTAAATAGGATGTCTTATCACACCTCTCCTATCTCGACACAGTAATCTATGAAGAAGAGATGGAAGAAAGATTCTAAGAGCCAGAGGTGGTGGGTAACGTCATGGAAATAGTGTCCTCCAGACCCAACAAGGCTGATGCACATGTGAATTCTCAGAGACTGAGATAGCACACAAAACACCTGCACAAGCTAAAGTCAGACAAAATTCCAGGTCTGAGAAGGGGACATAGGCACAAATTCCCATCCCTAGTCAAGAAGCTATTCACAACTGATAGCTGCTGGGAGAGGGAAAATCAATGCTCCTCAAAAAGGAGTAACACTAGTATATCAAGCACATTCCAGGGCAGGCCCCTTACCTAGAAGCTTTGGGTCAACACAAACCAGGCTCCATGATTTTGTGCCTTTGTTTTGCTGTTACGTTTCTAGATTCAGTTTGTTTTGTGTGTGTGTGTGTGTGTGTGTGTGTGTGTGTGTGTGTGTGTGTGTGTGTGAGAGAGAGAGAGAGAGAGAGAGAGAGAGAGAGAGAGAGAGAGAGAGAGAGCGAGAACAGAAAATTGAGTGTACAGGGACAGGGGAGGATCTGGAAGGAGCTGAGGAAGGGAAACATATATAATCTAAATATAGTATTTATAAAAATATAGTGTTATTAAATTAAATATGTGAATAAATAAAAATATACCAGAAGGTGAAAGGTCATATGGGCACCTTTTTAAAAGATTAACACAGTTCCTATGCACTGCAGTAACTCTTTGTGAGAGGGAGTTGTTATAACAGAGTAATCCCAGTCCTGGTATCCATCCGGCTCCCTGGCTGTCCAGACCACTCTTCTTCCCATCATTTTGATCACTTTGATGTAAGGCCTTCACTGAACACAGCAGGTGCCAGCATCATGCTCTTGGATTAGGTTTGTTTGGTTTGGGTTTTTTAGAAAGATTTTACTATACAATATAAATTATCCTCAAACTCGTGATCCTCCTGCCTCACCTTCTCAAGTATAGAGAGTGTAGGTTTGCAATATCATTCCTGGTCTAATCCATTTTTATTCAGAAAGTACACAGTCTCTGTCATTTTGTTATAACAGAAAATGGACTAAGACATAAAATATAAATTTCTATATTATTTTCTGCTGTATGTCTTTAATAATGTGGGTACTTTTTCTCAAACAGCAGAAGAATATTTATATATCAAGTAAAGCTGATACTTCAGAATACTGTCCAACAAATATATAATATGTACAAATACTTATTAGTGTCATGTGATAGATATGAAATAATAAACAGACTGGGTGATATGAAATACATCACAACCAAATTCCCTAAGTATCTTAAAGAATGTTCCAATAGATCTAGGATTATATGTCTAACAATGCTCAAGAAAATACCCTGCTAATGTCCAAAATTCTCAAAAGTAATAAAATAAAATACTCTAACAACAGGAATCCATCCTTGCCCTGGTATAAGTAAATCAGGTCATTTTAATGTGTCAGTGAAGCAGGGAGCCACACCTTAACGTTTAGTAGACAGTTTTGTGTTGGATTTATATGGGAGACAAATAGAGTACTCCTTATAAAAGTTCTAGAAATGAGTTTCACAATGCATCCAATGAGTCTGAAAAATCCTAATATAAGAAAATCCATTTAAAATCCAGATTTACCCAAGCTTGTTTCTGGTAAAAAATTTAAGTCCTATTTTTATATCTTGAAGAATTGGTGTTCTACAAACCCTGCTCCAGTTCCCAAAGCTGGCTGAACATCAGAATCACATACAGAACTTATTTAAGATGCAGTCTCCTAAAGCTCATCTCCAGACTCTGCTTCTGCACCTGTGAAGTGGAGCGATGGATCTTTATTTTCTTCTAAAGCTGCCAGGGTTTTCGGGGATCATAGTTTGCTGCAATTACCCGACAGTTTATATCTAGTTCTAAAACCAGGACTTCCTCTTCCACTTCCAGGATGAGAACAAGGATGGTGATTTATGCCCAACAACATGCTCCCTCTAATGATTTGCTTCTACAAGTTTTGTAAGAGGCTAACTAGTTGGACTGGGATCCAGCCCTGTTAGAATCTCAGGGAACAAGTCAAACTTGGTGACATTTATACTAGGGTATCATAAAATATCTTGGAGAAACATTTAAATCTCAATGCAGAAATACTGAGGTTCTTGGCTTTAGGGATTAACCACTAAAAGTTTTCAGGTTGCATGTGTGTGTGCGCACACACACACACACACACACACACACACACACACACACACACACACACAATGACTCTACTGTAGTAACAGAGTCTGAAAAACATTTTCAGAAAAGTATGTATTAGCTAAACACAATAACTTCTAGGTGTTGATATTAGGAAATATCAGAAGTCAGTGGGTTATATACATTATTTTGGAGAGGGAATAAGTCTTTTAAGAAAGCAACTTGGAAGCTGTTGTTAGAACTCTTTTTGAATGAAGTCATACCTCCACATTTGGAAACCACAAGAGTCAATTATACACCAAGGCTTTAGATACTTTTCCTCCATTCTGCTGAACCCTGGGTGTTCAATGTGAGTAATAATTGAAACTGAAGAAATGCTGCCCAAAGACACGAAGTTTCCACATTTTTGGAGAGACTACAAGATAATCAATGGCAGACACTGCAAAGGTAACCTGTGTGCCTATGGTGTGAAAGTATGAAATCAGAAGGTAAGACAACAAACAGGGTCAACTGTGAGACACTCCAGTCAACTCTGGGAGTTATGCAAGAAAATTTTGTAAAGGAAAGAAAAAAGTCATAAAGAACCTATGGCATAAAGGAAAATCTAGTCCCCAGTGGCAGATACCACCACAGGACAGCGCAACTAGGGTAACACCATGGGGAACTGAGAAACCCTACAGATTTCAGCTCTATATTACTAAATTCATGAATTTGAGGGTCTGAATATTCTAAGTTATACTCCTGCCCCTTTTGGATCTGTGATGTCTATCCTTGGTTGTCAACTTCACTACACCTGGAATTAAAAAAAAAAAAAAAAAAAAAAAAAAAAAAAAAAAACTAAACCAATGGTCACACCTGCAAAGAGTTTTTAGTTAATCAAGTCATTTGCAGCAGGAAGACCCACCTTAAGTCTGGATCATTTGGGGTCAGATGATACACAACAAGTCAATAAACTGACAAAATAGTTTATATTCAACTGGCACCAGATCTCTCTTCATTTCTGTACACTTTGCTTTTCATACATTTTCATACTTTACTTTTGTTTGGTTTTTATGTTTAACATTCATTTTACTTCTCTGTCAATAAAGTCTTGACAATACTCAACTGTAGATGTAACCAACCATCTTATTAAATAAGAAACATACAACCAATGCAAAGAAGAAAGCTAAGAAGTCAGAGCTAAGAGCTAAAACCTTACCCTTCCTCCTCCAGTGGTCCTACCTCTCTGAACCAGAGCTACTTTCTGTGTTAAAGTCCTTATATAGAATTTCTGTTCTGCATTCTCATTGGTTGTAAACCCAACCACATGACCGCCTCATCACGGCCTGTCTGTATAGACCTCCAGGTTTGCCATGATTGGTATTGAGATTAAAGGCATGTGTATCCAATACTGGCTGTATCCCTGAACACACAGAGACTTACCTAGCTCTGCCTACCAGGTGCTGGGATTACAAGCGTACACCACCACTGCCCTGCTTTCCTATGGCTTGCTAATAGCTCTGACCCCTGGGCAATTTTATTTATTAATATACAAATAACATTTTAATACAAATAAAATATCACCACACTCAACTAAATAACATTACAGTTATTCTGAAATGTTTTCTAATTTTCTAACTGAATTGCAAGTGATGTTGCTGATATTGATGCTGGATCTGTTTGTTTGTTTGTTTTGAGGCAGGGATTCTCTGTGTAGTTTTGGTGCTTGTTCTAGATCTTGCTCTGTCGAACAGGCTGGCCTCGAACTCACAGAGATTCACCTGGCTCTGCCTCCTGAGTGCTGGGATTAAAAGCGTGTGCCACCACCACCTGGCTGATGCTGGATCCATTCTTAAAATATCTTATAATTTCAATAACCTTTTGGTGAATATAAATGTATCTCTATCACAGATGATTGGAACATATACATGTGTGCACTGATTTCTTTATTTGGCTACCTATTTTGTTGTAAAGATATATTAATTATGATTGATGTTCCATAAAATTAACTCTAATATGGATTGTACAAAATGTAATAAACAGCCGGGCGATGTTGGCGCATGCCTTTAATCCCAGCACTCGGGATGCAGAGGCAGGTGGATCTCTGTGAGTTCAAGGCCAGTCTGGTCTCCAAAGCGAGTTCCAGGAAAGGCACAAAGCTACACAGAGAAACCCTGTCTTAAAAAATACCAAAAATAAAAAAATAAAATGTACTAAACAAATCAAACAGATGTATAACACATTTAAAAAGGAAAAAATTCTGGTCCACACCTTCCTGTAGCAGCCTATATAAAGGACAAGGAAGAAATAAACATATGCTCTTTGCCTGTTTGCCCTCATTTCTGTTCACTGTTTTTGGAGTCTATTTCTTCAGGATTCTGACATATACTAAAGGCCAGTTGAGACATCCAGCCTTGTGGTCTGAACAGTTACTGGATTCTCAGATTTTCCATTGGGGAACAGCCATTGTTGAACTAGCTAGGTCACAGCCTGTAAGGCACTTGATAAATTCTCTTTACATATATAGCTAGAGATAGACATAGATGATATGGGTATAGATAGATATAGACAGATATCAATAAGAACACCTACAGTAAGAAGACTATTGGTTCATCTCCTAGTGGTCAGGTCGGCTCAGAATTTATCATCTAATCAGACTGAAAGTAATGAAAGAGATTTTTCTGTTAGAAAAGGCAACTTGATTCTGTGAATTAATATATATCATGCATAGATATTATATATTATGTATATACATAGTATAAAAGTATACATACATACATGCATATATATGCAAAAACAAGGTCACTATTATACCAAGGGCAGCTACTTAAAATGTTATCAAACAAGATTAACTTCCTTTAAGAACGTCTGAGGACAGTAAATGTCATTAGGCACCTCAGTCAAAGGAGAGAAACAGAATCATGTCAGAAACTAGGTGATATAGCAGTATAGCAGGTGTAATTGGTTACCTTACGATGAGAACCTCAGTCATTAAAATCTCTTACTATGGGGTGGTGTTGTTATACTCAACGTAACAGCATTTGTAAACATACAGCCACAAGATCTTTCTTTACAATATAAAAGCACTTCATCATTTTGTGAGATTCTTACTTTTTTCATTACACATATAATAACATTAGCTATTTGCTCATTTTCTTACTTGTCTAATTTAAGCCTCAAATTATTTGTTAATCCCTATGCATATTGGATTTATATATGAAGCACATTTAACAGGTATAAATATTTTATGTATAAAGTGCAATTGCGCTTTAGTTGACAGTTCGCTTTTATCTTACATAATTAACATGTGCCTGAATTGGAAATAAGAACTAATCAAAGGTCAGCCAGTCACAAATCCCAAAGCTCTGTCAGATTAGAGATGCCAATCCACACACTCTTCCTCACCACCATTCAAATCTGCAAATGAACCAACATTCTCTAATTTGTACCATATATTCACAGAGTTACTTTGCACAGTTCTAGGAGGCATCACAGTTATTGATCTGTTCTATGACCAATGCTAAGGACAGATTTCACATTCCAGTCAATAAGATAATGTGATAAAATGATAAAATGACTTTAATGACATCCTTCAAAAGCCTAAGGCCCATTCATACTTTTCTTCCTGTCCACTCATATAGACATTATATTCACTATGCGTTCTTTCATAAGTACTTCTCACAAACTGAGCACGACAGCTCCATGTCTCTTCACATATCTCCATTATCAATTCTTCTCCACAATTTCAAGGAAACAGCCCTATATAACCCATCATGCTACAATCTGAGCTTTCTTTTCCCCAGAACCAAAGACCTCCCTGAAAGAACATATTATACACCACAAGTCTATCCTTAAAAATAGTCATGTAGGAACTCACTAAAGGCTGATCAATCACATTGATGGATAAGATGGTAGGTGGATTACTCAGAGTTCCTGACCTTAAGCTCAAGGATAAATGGTTTGAAATGGTTTGATATACTCCACCACCAAAGACTTGACATAGAAAGTTATGAGAACATGCTCCCACTGAATGACAAAGCTTTCTTCCAAAGAGCTCCCATTTCCAGAGTACTGTTTATTCCATTTATGCTATGTTCTGCCTACAGTTTTGAAGTATGGGTATTAAAAATGTGTCTCACTGTGTAGCCTAAACTAGTGTTTAATTTTCAATGCTTCAGCCTCTACCTTTGAAAAGGCATATGCACCCATGTAGGCATATATTTGAACATCACACACACACACACACACACACACACACACACACACACACACACATACCTCAAAGAGTTAATTCTCTCAATATTCTTTAGTTAAGCTCTATCCCACCTATTGTTGATTATATAATTTTGGGTTTACTATACAACTAAGTCTGTTGAACATGTACCTAATATGATTTAATCCTAGTAGCAGGAAGCTAGTCAGTTAATAATATGATATATATCAATGTCTATAGAATCTTTATTGTGTATATAAATCACATGATAAATGAAGATTTTAATGCAATGGATCTATAGTGAAAAACAAAGTTCATCACTACTCACAAACTTGCCCCAAACACCCATTTATGGACTATAATGCCACCAACACAACAGGCAAACATCTTATATAAATAAGCTTCTCTTCTGAATTACACAGTTTACTCTCATTGTGAGAACTCGTGTTCTTAGTCACTAAGATGCAGAATGTGTAAGAAGAATGACCAACGGCAAGCTCAAATTGTCACTATCGGTGGACAATTCATTGTATTATGTCTTTCACCTGCTTCAGCTACTTAACGTCATAATTCACACGTCTGGGGATATGAAAATTTCTCACTGGCAAATTATCCCTACAGAATTTTCCAAAACCTCAAAGCCTACAGAAGCAAAAATAGCTGGGTTTCTGCCTTCCTTTCCACTGAGAGTGTATATTTGAGGACTTTCTAAGTGCTGAGATTTAAAAACTGTAATAAATGAAGCATCTTGGGAATAATCTAGACCACAAGCACTGGGGCATGAATGATCTGAAGTCAGCATCAGGGCAATTTCTGTAATAATGCTGTAGTTTAGGTTCTATATGATATAAAAACTGCCCACAGGTCTGTCAAATAATTAAGATTCCAGTGTGAGTTAACATGGCAGACAGCAAGAGAAAATATTTGGCAGAAGCGGAATGGAAAATGGTAAATTCTCATTGTATGCTTTAGAAGAATGGAAATATATAAAAGTAATTAAAACAAACAAGAGAGGTGGTTAAATTATGAACTATAAACAATTGTGATAAATCTATCCTTGAATTCCATAAAATATTTGCTGAATTTGCATACAAACATCAATACAATCTTACTAAAAATGTTCCACTCTTTGAAGGCCATAAAACACATAGGATATAAAATAACATTTTGTCTTCAAATATGTAAAACTAATTTGCTGCATGTATATTAATAATAAACCAGTCATTTTCTTATACTTACTAAATTTTGAAATTCAAAGCATTCATAAAACAACTGCTTTGCTTCAGGAAAAAAAAATGCAGAAAATCATTTCCCAGTACTGTCAGCATTACAAATAAAAGAAAGCATACATCTATTATAAAATTTCAATCACACTTGACTGAAAGCAACTTGAAACATTTTTATGTTTCTCCTTCATCACATGTCAGCCTTGCTTTTGTAGGTTGGAAGGATGGGTTATAGCTGAAGTAGAAAGAATATGGATGAGAGCCCAGGAAATAATTCATCCTTTATAATAAATAAGATTCTTGACCATAGCCAGAACCATTTCTCCAAAATGAAGTCTCCAATAGTGCTAATCTCATCTTGGTTCTGATACAGTGGCTTGCTGTAATAGCCATAAAACAACACATTCTAGAGATGCTTCCTTGCTATGTCTCCACACAAAGAAAGGAGTTTGCATTGCCTGTGCTATGGGTAAGGACAGTGGGCAAACATAAATCACTTCTCTATTTTAAAATAATGGAATTTAAGATCTATAAATCATAATATTCACATAGTTCAACCATAACACAGGCATGATATGAATAAGTGCATCAAAAGAACAAGATCACAATATTCTTAAGAGATGTTCAAATCATATCACTGGTACCAGGTTCTGTGCACAGATAACAAACTAACTTTACTTTCAGTAACCATTCAAATACATCTCCATTGGACATGGGAGGAGAATGATATGAAGAGTGGTTAAAAAGATCTTTTCTGTTGTTTTTCTGTGTGAGTGTGTGTGTGTGTGTGTGTGTGTGTGTGTGTGTGTGTGTGTGTGTGTATCTGTGTCTGTGTGTGTTAATGCCACGCCAAGGCTCAAATGTGGTGGAGTAAGTTCTTCCCTTCCACTATATGCGGCCTGGGGCCCAACTTAGGTTGGCAGCATCAGCAGCAAGTGTCTCCACTCACTGAGCTATCTCACCTGCCCCAACATGGCTTATTTAATAAACACACAGGAGATACAGATAGAATTAGGAGTCTCCATATGTGCCTGCAGCCTTATCTTTACATCATAGAAAACAATGTTTTCCATCTACACAGACTAAATCCCAACCTAATACATGGATTTATTATTTCTAAGAAGACAGAGTTAAATATGCTGAATTAAGAAGCTGTGTTACAAGAAATTCACTAATATTTGTCAATGTTAATACAGAAAAACTGGAAGTTATTGTGTTTGAATAAAAGTCGCGGTGGTGGGGCACGCCTTTAATCCCAGCACTCGGGAGGCAGAGCCAGGCGGATCTCTGTGAGTTCGAGGCCAGCCTGGACTACCAAGTGAGTTCCAGGAAAGGCGCAAAGCTACACAGAGAAACCCTGTCTCGAAAAACCAAAAAAAAAAAAAAAAAAAAAAAAAAAAAGTTATGACTTAAGAACAATATGCCTTTCAGTTATAAGATACAATATAAACCACAGTGCACTTATAAATTGCAACTAATAGAGGAACTGAGTGGAGCTAATGAAGCTATGACTATTCAATGACCTCATGTTACACACTGTAAATGTATAACATTGTAACCAACTCTGCAATAACTAGAAAATTACTGTGGTATCTGGATTCCTTGAACATCAAAGTGAAAAATAGAAAGAAAAGAAAAGAAAACCTAGATACTTAAAGTTGGATTTGAGTAACTTGTAAGACTTTGAAATGAAATGAAAAAAAAAAAAAACTTTAAAAAAGATATTTTTAGAACATATATAAAAGCCAGATATGCTGGGGCCATCCATAGGCCACCCTAGCACCTTATTTTTCTGTTTAGTACTGTTTAAATGCTTTGAGTCCAAAATACTGAAAATATGTCATATGCATTACTCACAACTGTGTGCTTATATCATTTTTTAACAGTAATTAAACTGACATGCTCCTTCAGAAAAAAAAAAGATATATTTAAAGCAGAAGGCATGCTATATTCAGAGTCAGACCTTCCAATGAGTTTACTACAATGTAGTAAGACAACAGAGACTCTACAAAAAAAACAAAAACAAAACAGGAATCTTATGGCCCAGTGGTTAAGAGCAGTTGCCACTGGTGCAAAGGACCCACACTGCTGCTCACAATCACCTGAAAATCTGGTTCTAGGGGATCTGATGCCCCCTGTTGGACTCAAAGAGTATTGCACACATGTGTTATACATGCATTAAAGACTCATACACATAAAATGAAAACAAATACATCTTTAAAAAAAAAATATATATATATATAGTCATGGTGCAAAATATATCACAAATATGTATTGTCAAAGCAGATTGTCTTCTATTTCTATTATACATGTGATATCTAACCACAATCTTATCACAACTCAGCAAGTAGAAAAAAAAGAGAAACCAAAAATGTAAAAAATGGATGTGAAACATCAATATTATTATTTTCTTACAAAATATTTCCAAGAGCTGCTGTGGGATGTTCTGTATGGCAAATGTGTTGCTGATTAATCAATAAATAAAACACTGATTGGCCATTGGCTAGGCAGGAAGTGTAGGCGGGACAAGGAGGAGAATAAAGCTGGGAAGTGGAAGGCTGAGTCAGAGAGACACTGCCAGCCGCCATGATGACAAGCAGCATATGAAGATGCCGGTAAGCCACGAGCCATGTGGCAAGGTATAGATTAATGGAAATGGATTAATTTAAGCTGTAAGAACAGTTAGCAAGAAGCCTGCCACGGCCATACAGTTTGTAAGCAATATAAGTCACTGTGTTTACTTGGTCGGGTTTGAGTGGCTGTGGGACTGGCAGGTGAAAGACATTTGTCCTGACTGTGGGCCAGGCAGGAAAACTCTAGCTACAAATGGCGTCCAACGTGGTGGCAAGAGTTTCCACCTAAAAACTGAGAAAAAAGATTCTAAAACGGAGCTAAAAACAGTTCCTAATTGTCTCTCTCAAATGAGCGGCAGCTGCTGGTTTGAGCTACTGGTGGGTTCCTTGCATGTGAGCTCAACCTGCCATATGGCGGGAGTGGGGCCTTTGCAAGTGGCACTTTGAGCTGCGTGGTGGATTTAGCCTTTGCTGGTGCAGAGCAAAAGGGGAGGTTTCTGGACTACACGCTGTTTGGATATAAGCATAGACCCACATAGCTCCCAGAGCTGGTGGTTAAACTAGCCATGTTGGGAAGCTGAGGTGGGCGGAGCCAGCAGCCACAGCTGCTGCAGTTTAAAGCAACAGATTCACAATAAGACAGATTCAGATGTAATAGTTTACAGTGTGTGTAAAAGATACGTAGGCTTGAAAGAGACAAAAAAGGTGATATATAGAGTTATAGAAACAAATACATAGTTTTAAAAAAAATAAAGTCTTTAAAGAGACAGTAAAATTAATATAGAAAATAAGCCACGTAAAGATGAATATTACACAGAGAATCTGGATTGTGTTGTCTTTGGGACTTTTAACTGCAGAAAAACATTTGATTGTAAAAGCTGTTGAGTTATGTCAAAATGTATACTTTAAAGGTACCTTGACTTCAAAATTTGGATATAAGGATATGTTGCTTTGGAAAAGAGTCTCTTTTGTTTCCACAGAAAGCCAGAGGCTATGGATTTGTTCAAGATTAAGATACATCGGGTTTTACCAGCCAAGACCCCCTGAAAGGTCTCCAATGACACCATGGCCCAGATGATCCAACATCCAGAACGGTTTGAAGGCATCTGGCTCAGACGATACAGCCTCATGGACTATTCTATAATTCTAAAATTTTCTTTGTATCCCCATAAGATACAGCGCCCCCCTCCAGCAGGAAGTAGTAAGAGAAGCTACGCCCAAATTCCCAAATTATATGTAATTTTATTTTGTTAAGGTTAAAACCTTCCTTTTTGAAAAAAAAAAAAAAAGGGGGGGGGGAAGTGCTGTGGGATGTTCTGTATGGCAAATGTGTTGCTGATTAGTCAATAAATAAAACACTGATTGGCCATTGGCTAGGCAGGAAGTGTAGGCGGGACAAGGAGGAGAATAAAGCTGGGAAGTGGAAGGCTGAGGCAGAGAGACACTGCCAGCCGCCACGATGACAAGCAGCATATGAAGATGCCGGTAAGCCACGAGCCATGTGGCAAGGTATAGATTAATGGAAATGGATTAATTTAAGCTGTAAGAACAGTTAGCAAGAAGCCTGCCACAGCCATACAGTTTGTAAGCAATATAAGTCACTGTGTTTACTTGGTCGGGTTTGAGTGGCTGTGGGACTGGCAGGTGAAAGACATTTGTCCTGACTGTGGGCCAGGCAGGAAAACTCTAGCTACAAAGAGCCTTACTCATAACTTTCTAATGATTACTGTGAATGCTGTTTGAACAGCTCATATATTTATTTTTTCTTGTTTGAAAGCAGTAAGAAGCAGACAATAGAAAAGGGTAGTTCACCAAAGCAAAGAATCATGTTTATGAATTTCAAAGGCAAGAGAAACATACAGGGATCTCCAGTGTAGCCCCAGCTATATACAATGGGATCTTCTTACTCAGTCGAGTGTCACAGTACTGCAGAAATGGGTAACAGAACAGGGGGCACTCTGCTTATTATATCAACAAATACATAGACCATCAATACAGAGCATGCTCTGTGTATAGTACAAAAGTAGATATAAGGTTACTGAACCTCTGTGGTGATGCATTTGGTACCCTAATAAAGCTTGCCTGAAAATCAGAGAACAGAGTCAGTCACCAGATTAGACACAGAGGCCAGACAGTGGTGGCACACACACTTAATCCTATCACTCCAGAGGCAGAGATCCATCTGGATCTCTGTGAGTTCAAGACCACACCAAGAACAGAGCCAGACAGTGGTGGCACATACCTTTAATCCCAGTACTGGGAAGTACACATGCCTTTAATCCCAGGAAGTGACATGGCTGGATGGAGAAAGGTATATAAGGTGTGAGGAGATAGGAAAAAGGCAGTTCAGCTGAGAGTCTTTGAGGTGAGGACTCAGAGGCTTTCAGTCTGAGGAAACAGGATCGGCTGAGGATTTGGTCAGGTGAGGTTGGCTGTGGCTTGCTCTGCATCTCTGATCTTTCAGCTTTCACCCCAATATCTGGCTCTGGGATTTTTTTTTATTATAATATCATTTAACATTCAAACAACAAACCGCTACTGTTGACATATGTGTCATGATCACTGTGCATGTGTATATATATACATACATGTGAAAGACAGGGATTAGTATCAAGTATCTTACTCAGTTGATCTCTGTGTGATTTATTGAGACATGGTTAGTAGCTTACTGAAAACAAAACTCATCGATTGGCTAGAATAACTGGTAAAACTCAGGGACACTGCTACCCACTCCTATAAGTGTACCGCACTCTGTGTTCTACTTTTTTCATTGGTGCTGGGAATCCAAAGTTGGACCCTTACCAAGCATGTGATTGGCTGTGCTATGTCCCAAAACAAGCATGTCCATATTCTATGTAATGTTTGTGGTGTCTCTGTACTATATGCATGATTGATGTTATATCAAATATAAATACAAAGGTAAGAAAATAAACCTTGGGAGAGGTTACTGTGTGTATGGACCATCCAGCTGTCAAGAAGTAGGGCATGGATTCAAACTCACCAGTACAATTCAGAATTCTTGTAGCAGCCTATTCTCTGTCTTGTAATTATCAAGATGAAAACTACAGGGAACACTGAGATGGATCTGTGGGTAAAGGTGCTTACTGAGCAAGCCCAGAAACATGAGTATGATACCCAGAATGCATAACATTGAAAGAGGAAAAACAAATCCACATGTGGCCTCCTCACATATGCCTTGGCACACTCACACATACCCACACCCTGTAATAGACACATACACAATAATAATAAATAAATAAAAATGTTTCAAAAGAAGTTAATTATAGCTGGGCCTGGTGGGACAGGCCTATGTTCTCAGCCACTTAGAAATCTGAGGAAGGCAGATCCTATTTGGGGATTCTGTACTAAGGCTACAAAACAAGTTCAAGCTTAGCCTGAAGAAATTAGTGAGAGTCTTCTTCAAAGTAAAAAGTACAAACAGGGATGTGGAACTGACACAGGTGTGGAATTTTTACCAAGCATGTGTAAGGGCCTTGGTTTCAATCCTGTGTACTAACAAAAGAAAAAAAAAAAGAAAAAGAAAACAAAACAAACAAAAAAAACAAGTACATTTTATTTAGCTATTCATCTGCTTATGCATGAAAGGAAACAATTCTTTATTTATGACTTTTCAAAAGTATATTTTTAGATTAAAGCCAAGCCCTATTTACAATCACTTACTTGCATTGAATAATGCCTGATGATCATGCTTGTACTGTAATCATTACCAGGATTTAGATGTGTAACTTACGTTGCTGTTATCTCTCTCTGCACATCACCCATCTATAATTACAACCAAAAGAAAGCCAGACTTCTGAGTTAACTCTCAAACCTGCAGAGTCTAGAATAAATAGCGAGCTAACAGATAATCACGTGAGTCCCTAACAACAGAGTACTCATATTTACACTTCAGAGTTGAATAGTCATCATAATATAGATGACAATACAAATATATACACCACAAAATGATGGCAGTGTGCCGAGAATCAAGCCTAAAAGAACATGGCCTGTCAAATAAGTCATATGTTCTTGTTTGATTTCCTTCTCATTCAAACTGGACCCATTATAAGAACACATGAAACACCTGCCCTTTCTGGGACTGTTGTGACAACCTTAAAAGCAAATGGAGACAGGAATACTGAACATTTCTACCAACACAACTGTGCAGGGCACAGAGTTTCTGGTATACAAAGATTGACCCCAAAGGCAGAGAGGGAAGTTCATAGTGGTAAACAAAGGGTATCTTATATGCATTGTCTTACTTAATTTCTTTAAAAAGAAAAAAAATCTATTTGTAATTTATGTGTACCCACAGGGCCAGAAAAGGGCCTCATATTTCCTGGAATTGTACTTAATAAATAGGTGGTTATAAGGTGGGTCCTGGAAACTGAACTAATATTCTCCGGAAGAGCAGCAAGTGCTTTTAAACACAGAGCCATCTCAACAGCCTATAAGAACTGTTTAAAAATCCAGTCCATGTTTTTTTTTTTTTTTCCTTTCTCCAAGCAAATAAAACTGGTTTTTTTTTATTATTATTAATTTATTTTGCAATACAATTCAGTTCTACATATCAGCCACGGATTCCCTTGTTCTCCCCCCTCCCGTCCCCCTCACCTTCCCCCCAACCCCCCCCCCCCCCCCCCATTCCCATCTCCTCCAGGGCAAAGCCTTCCCCACAGACTGAGGTCAACCTGGTAGACTCAGTCCAGGTAGGTCTAGTCCCCTCCTCCCAGGCCGAGCCAAACAATCCTGCATAGGCCCCAGGTTTCAAACAGCCAACTCATGCAATGAGCACAAGATCTGGTCCCACTGCCTGGGTGCCTCCCAAACAGATCAAGCCAATCAACTGTCTCATCCATTCAGAGGGCCTGATCCAGTGGGGACCCCTCAGCCATTGGTTCATAGTTCATGTGTTTCCATTCATTTGGCTATTTGTCCCTGTGCTTTATCCAACCTTGGTCTCAACAATTCTCGTTCATATAAACCCTCCTCATTCTCGCTAATTGGACTCCCAGAGATCCACCCGGGGCCTAGTCATGGATTTCTGCATCCAGATCCCTCAGTAGTTGGATGAGGTTTCTAGCACAACAATTAGGGTGTTTGGCCATCCCATCACCAGAGTAGGTCAGTTCGGGCTGTCTCTCGACCACTGCCAGCAGTCTGTTGTGTGGGTATCTTTGTGGATTTCTGTGGGCCTCTCTAGCACTTTGCTTCTTCCTATTCTCATGTGGTCTTTATTTACCATGGTCTCCTATTCCTTGTTCTCCCTCTCTGTTGTTGATCCAGCTGGGATCTCCCGCTCCCCCAAGCTCTCTTTCCCTCAACCCTCGCCTTTCATTACCCCCACTCATGTCCAGGCTGTTCATGTAGATCTCATTCCATTTCTCTGTCATTGGGTGATCCCTGTGTCTTTCTTGGGGTCCTGTTTTCCAGGTAGCCTCCCTGGTGATGTGAGTAGCAGACAAGTCATCCTTGTTTCATGTCTAGTATCCTGCTATGAGTGAGTACATACCATGTTTGTCTTTCTGAGTCTGGGTTACCTCACTCAGGATGATTTTTTCTAGATCCATCCATTTGTCTGCAAACCTCATGATGCCATTGTTTTTCTCTGCTGAGTAGTATTCCATTGTGTATATGTACCACATTTTGTTTATCCATTCTTCAGTTGAAGGGCATCTGGGTTGTTTCCATGTTCTGGCTATTACAAACAATGCTGATATGAACATAACTGAACAAGTGCTCTTATGGTGTGGTTGAGCATTTCTTGGGTATATGCCCAAGAGTGGTATAGCTGGATCTTGGGGGAGATTGATTCCCAATTTTCTAAGAAAGCGCCATATTGATTTCCAAAGTGGTTGTACAAGCTTGCATTCCCACCAGCAGTGGAGGAGAGTTCCCCTAGCTCCACATCCTCTCCAGCATAAGGTGTCTTCAGTGTTTTTGATCTTAGCCATTCTGACCGAAACAGCTTGGTACTGGCATAAAAACCGACATGTGGACCAATGGAATCGAATTGAAGACCCTGACATTAATCCGCACACCTATGAACATATGATTTTTGACAAAGAAGCCAAAAGTGCACAATGGAAAAAAGAAAGCATCTTCAACAAATGGTGCTGGCAAAACTGGATATCAACATGTAGAAGGCTGCAAAGAGATCCATATCTATCACCGTGCACAAAACTTAAGTCCAAGTGGATTAAGGACCTCAACATAAATCCAGCTACTCTGAACCTGCTAGAAGAGAAAGTAGGAAGTAGTCTTGAACGCATTGGCATAGGAGACTACTTCCTAAATAGAACACCAGTAGCACAGACTCTGAGACAAACAATCAATCAATGGGACCTCTTGAAACTGAGAAGCTTTTGTAGAGCAAAGGATACGGTCAACAAGGCAAAGCGACAGCCTACAGAATGGGAAAAGATCTTCACCAACCCCACATCTGACAGAGGACTGATATCCAGAATATATAAGGAATTCAAGAAATTAGACATCAAAATGCCCAACAGTCCAATTAAGAAATGGGCTATAGAACTAAACAGAGAATTCTCAACAGAGGAAACTCAAATGGCCGAAAGACATTTAAGGAACTGCTCAACATCCCTAATCATCAGGGAAATGCAAATCAAAACAACTCTGAGATACCATGTTTTTTAATATAGGCAAAAATGTGGGGTATTTTTTTAAAGAATCCTCAAGATCATTATTATATCCTCAATGATTCTGTTATCCTACCTCCCATTTTCTTGTAAACCAAATTCCCTTCCTCAAAAAGCACTATATTGTTATTTAATTTTGAGGAAAATAGGCATTGTAAAGGTTATGACCTGAAGCAGACCTTGCCTAAACATAGCAAATAATTTCTATTTCCAAACAATTAAAAAAAAAATGGTTAAGTGTAGCATAGAGAAAAAAAAAATTAAACCTTGTCTAAAAATGAACTAATCCCATAGTCAACTTTGATTTAAAAGCATTAAAATCAAATATCTACCATAAACATTTTAAACCAATCTTACTATCTTAGCAGAAATGGCTCAAGCCATAACTAATATTCTATGAGCATATATTCTTAGCTTATTCTTGGTTATTCTTATTCAAATGTATTGGTACCACCTGGCATGTTCTGGGAGCTGTATCTGTGAAGGATTTAGGTAAAAGATACCTAAAAGTGACTGTCAATGATCAACAACAAAGGAGGCTATTTTAATTTTAGTATAATGTATTCATGGTGCCATTTGTACTTTGAATGAAAGACTACACAGCATTTCCATAAACCTCTTTTATCTGCAGGGACTACCTCATTAAAGTAACTGGTTAAATTAATTGTATTTCAGTTATTCACAGTTTTATTTAATTTTGTTACTAAAAAATAACAAAGGAAACTAAGGAACCACCTTGCCTTCAACCTATTCATGGTCTACTAATGTTGATGGATGCAATAGTTTGAATCATTTTTAAAGATTTTAATTGTTTTATTTTTGAAGTTAAAATATTTTTACATCATTTTCCCCTCCTTTTCTTCCCTCCAGCCTCTCCCATGTACTGCCCTTGCTTTATCTCCAATTCATAATCTTTTAAAACTTTGATGAATTCTATAACATCTATTTCTACTATTATATAGATGACAAAACTATATTCTCCAGAGGGCAGTTAATTTTGTCACAGTTGCACAGCTGGGACCCAGTGGATCTGAAACTGGTAATAATTCTGATTTCAAGCTATTACCCATTGTCCTAAAGAACTCACATGGTGCTGAGTGCTTGTGGAATCTGGAGTGTTACAAAGCAGTGGGCAGGGCAGCAAACTTGTCCTGGATTCCCTAGGGCTTTGCTAGTGTTAAAAGTCAATGTATTGCATCCTGGGATCCCCAAGTCATGGAAGAATTAGCAGGGCTGCTCAACCATAGTAGCCGACGAACAAGTCTGATGCCAGTATGTATGTACCTAGGTGGTACTGAAAGAGGCTGTGTTGAGTGATACTGCAGTGGGGAATTGTGCAAGCTGTACTGACCACAGCAGAGGACAGTAAGAGAAAGGCAATGTAAACAAGGGGATGGGGGGGAATCACATGTCAAGTTCTTAAATGGGTAAAGACAAGCTGAAGTGGTAAAACTGAGAGGGATAGGAGACAGGCAGGTGATCTAGTTTAGAAAAGGGAATATCTCATAAGGGGAGCCAGAGAGAATCAGGCCTGTGGAAGTGGTTTTTAGCATATCTCTGTCTTTGCTTTGTGCAGAGCAATGAGCTTTGAGAAATACAAGAGCTTTGGTTTTATGATGTAGTGACAAATATACGTGCCTGGGTAGGGAGTCTGCCAAATGGTTCTTGGCTGGAGCTATGATTTATTACAGTTGAGTGGAACTGCTGTTAAACCCCCCAACAAAAATAACACATCAAAAGAGTTCAGAAGGGGAGAAACCCAACCCAACAAAAACAAACAAAAATGCTCCCATCCTTATCTAGAATTCTTTGCTTTTTTTTCCCTCATTGATCTCATAAATCAGGACTGACTTAAATTAAAACAAGAAAAAAACAAATCCATCTCAGTTCAGACCAGCTTAAGTCAAAAACAGCTTATGAATTAAAAAAGTCACAATACCACCAGGGCTTCTCATTTGAGGCATATTGGAGCAATATCCTAAAACAAAGCAAAAGGCATTTCCCCCTGCAAGTTCAGGCCACCCTGATGTTAACCTCACTCTGAATGACACATGGTGACTCCCCAGAAGACAAAGGATCTTTCTGGTGGTAACACAGCTATAACAATGGAAAGTCAGTGTTCAGGTGAGTTCAAACTCTTGTCTATAAGGGTTATCTCGGTGGCCAGGGTGAAGACCTATGTGAAGTTTTGGGAAGCAGGAAAATATTTCCCTGCTCCACAGTGATTCTCACTAAGCAATCTCCTTGCTGTATGAAAACAATACATTATAGAAAGGTAAAATTAGTGTTCTTCTGTCCTGCTCTTGCTCACATGTGAATTTTTTAAAAAAGATTTATCTTTATTTAGGTATCTGTGTTTCTGTGCATGACTATGTGCATGAATATGAAGCTGCCCATTGAGGTGAAATGAAATAATTCCCATAAAATTAGAGTTAGAGGTGGCTATGAGCTCTCACAGGGGTGCTATGAAGCAAATTCTGGTCCTTTGAAGGAGCATTAAGAGGTCTTCATCTCTTAGTTACCTTTCCAGCCCAAGAGTTCCAACTCGAATAAAGAAATAGTTTCAATTTATATTATACACTAAGAACAAGGTAATAATAAAACACAAAGGTAATGGGAAAATGGAGATGTTCATAAGACAACTTCACCCTCCTTTTCTGCTTCGGGAGTGGGAAATGGGGAAAGATTTCCTAATGTCACTGGAAGTCTGTGACAAGGAGAGTTATTTCTGAATTCTGTTTCCCTTTCTCCAGGGGCATTCAATGAGTCCTTCTTCTCAGCTCTCTTTGGAGCAAAGTGACCCAGTTCAGTCCAGCAAACATACAGGCAGACATCATCATAACCACTGTCACTATTGGCCTATAGCAATCTCTGCAACGTTCTCTGGAGAATTTCTCTCCTTGCACACTACAACTTTGCTGAAAGATCAGAAATGTATGGACTTCGAGGAGGACAAAGCTGTAGGAGTGTACTCAACTGAATTCCATAAATACCTCTAAGAAGGGCCAGACAGTCAGGAACTACAAAGAGAACACTGGACTACCCAAGATGAGCAATGTCACTGATGATTTATGATTACCATGACATCAGTTCCTGGTTGTCTCAGGGACCTGTTGAATGTGGCTTACTGGACATTTGACAAGATGACAGTTACTGTGCTTAAGCTCTCTTATTCCTTCAACTCCACTAAAACACAATAATGACTTGAAAAAATGCATGCACACACGAGTTGGGAGTGTAGCTGGGTGGCAGAACAATTGGGCAGCATGTACAAGAGGGCAGGTAAGATATCTCAGTGGGTAAAGATGCTGGCTGCCAAGTCTGATAGCCCCGGGAAACATGATGAAAAGGCAGAATTGACTCTCACAAGTTGCCCTCTGACCTCCTCATACGTGCCAAGGCCCAATCCCCTCTGCCCCCAGACACATATAAATTTTAAAACTAGAATGCACAAGGTCCTGTTTATAATACCAGCCCTTCCCTTACATATATATGTCATGGAAGTAAAAGACGGTGAAGGAAAAAGTTATATATTTAAAGGAGGCAGATTTCTGAGGACATGTGATAGAGAGAAACTCAGGAGGAAATGAATACAGGTGATTGGGGAAACGCTAAGTGAGAGGTGAGATTATCATTAACTGTGAAAGTCCACAGCTGAATACAAATTAAAAGGAGAAAAAGATTATCACAGACTATCTTTCGGAAGGAAATCCCTTGGCATCTTTTTCTTGACTACCCATTTTTCCTTTGCTGCCACTGGCATGTTTATAAAGGAGAAACACACAAGTACTGTGTGACTAGGTCTCTCCTCTAGGGTGAATGATATAAAATGGCAGGTTGGCAGCCTGAATGAGAAGTTTATTTGAGAGGACACTAAGGTTGCTGGGACAGGTCCCTGCAATCAGGCGCAGAATGTCTTAAAAGGTTGATTTTGCAAAGCTGAGAGGAGAGGAGCTCTCTCCCTAACGGATGAAATTGATAAAAAACAAAAACGACCACCCTGACCAAAGTGAAGGGGGGGCAGACTTTCTTTCTTTCTTTTTTTTCTTTTCTTTTTTTTTTTTTTTAGCTGTGAATCTCCCAAAAAAGATACATTTGCTGAGAAACTAAGAGAAACATATCTCCCAAATACCTCTGTCTGAGAATGCTAGTGCAGGGCTTCTATGATGGGAGCTTTAGGACCAGATAAATGTTCTTTGGGTAACAGGTGCGAGTGATTTATTGCCATGAGAGGGAGGGAAATTTGAAGATCTTCTCTGGATCCTGGATAAATCCACAAACCAAACTCTATTCCATATGCTTTAGGCTGCGTTCTTTGTTATTCTCCAGGATTTTTTTTATTACATTGATATGCACAGAGGCAAAAGGGAAAAAGTAACCCATGGCTTAAGTAAGAAAATTTCTGAGACCCAAACCAAAGAGTACTATAGTGTCTTTGCTTGAAAACGAAATGAAACCAAAAAAGATCAACTCTAAACTCAGAATGTGGTTCAAATCCTAACAGCACCATTAACTAGAATGTAAAATTATTTAGTTCATCCCGCCAACATTTCCTCATTTGTACAACAGACATGAGAATAGCTACTCAGGAGGGCAAAGTGTTTAGGAAAATGTCTTCCCCTGCCTGAAAATCCAAGGTATTAGGGGAATGTGGAGTAACACGTATAAAACAAAATTTTCAGTGACAGAATGTCAGAGGATGCTTGATGCTCACCTCACCACGGATTTCCTTATCAGATCTATAGGTAGACCACAACTTCCAGCCTCCTTTAAGCATGTAGCTTCACCCACATGGATCTGAGTTACCTAGGTACCTAGGCAAAAGTGATCTGCACCACCTGCCAGCCTAGGCAATTAACACCCAAGGTCTTTATTCTAAAATCCCATGGGAATAAGCAGTCTCACCACAGAATGCATGAAAGGTGGTCTCTGACTCACACCTTTCAGGATTGCTGCCAAAATCACCCATATTGTGACACGACAAGAATCAGAAATCTATTTTACATATGAAGCAATATGTTTTTCTGACTCATTTATTAGAGATCTTAAACTAGGCAATCTAATACAGTCAAGCTCTTTGCTTACCACCTTATGTTTTACCCCTATCATGAAACCTTCAAATGGATATTGTTCCAACTTTAAAGCTAAAAAAACCTCAGGCTCCCAGAAGGAAGAAATTATCTTTCCCACTCCCATGAGTGTTAGAATCAGATATGGAAACAGGTGAATCTACTTCAAGGTCAAAGGCCTTTCTACCCTGCACACAGAACTGCAGTGTGGACACTGTTCTTTGCTTGTTCACTCCTGATCTCCAGTGTGTTTCTTCTTAAAAACTACATATTTTCACCTATGTTTGCATCCAGAATTAGGATGATTCCTTTCAGGCATGGCTTCTTACAGATCATCCCACCATTCACTTGCCTCATGACAAGCAAACAGCTTAGAGGAGAGAAGATTCTCAGCACTTTTGCAAGTGGCTACTATGTCACAGATGGTGAATGAAAGACACAAATAAAGAGGGAATGGTAACAGAAATTCCCAAGCTGACAGTGATCCCTTAATAGGAGTGATATCTCAGTAGTACAAACAATTCCCCCCAATACATAAAACATTACGATTGAGTATCTCATGTTGCTTTCTTGCACTCTGTATTTTACCATACCACATTTGCAAATGTCCTCAGATTGCAAACATATCTTAGTGATTTAGTGCTCAAATTTTCTTCTCACAGAAAATAAAAGAAACTGAGGGGAAAAGATGAAGAAAAAGAAAACACTTTAGATGCTAAATACTAGAACCTCTGAGAAACTTAAAATGCTGTTTTATGGACACAAAATAACAGAAACAAAGAATCTGTCTCCATCAATGAACAGACACCTGCCCTTGACTCTCACATGAAATAGATTTGCTCATTTAAAATCCTATAAAAGCAAGTTCACAACAAAGTTTAATTTCTTCTGATAAAACGAGAGGTTATACCTAATGCATTTTTGCATCTGACTTGACTATAACAAAGAAAATTAAAACACATTGAAACCATTATCAGATATAGTTGGAGACATCAGGAAGATGGGTAAGTCAGGATTATAAAAGAGGTGGTTTCAGACAACAGGCTTAACTCATTAGGCTATTTTGATTTTGATTTTTGTAAAATTTATATTGCAGATAAGTTATTCTGTGGAAATTTTGAAAGAATTTTCAGTCAAAAGACTTAGGGCTTAGAGGAAAAAGTGCAAAGGCATACTTCTGAACAGGAAGATGTGTGTAAAATAAAGAGATTATTAAAAACAAAAAAGCCTCATATGACAGGGTTGTTTTTTAATCATCTTTAATTGGATACTTATGCAAGGACTACAGGAGGTTCTTAACTGCCTCCCAAGTGATGTGAAACTCCTCACCCCAGAGAAAGTACAAGTGGGTTCACAGGCTACAAATAAGAGATCTGCCTTTGCTGCAATTTCCAGAGGCAGCTTTAACAACAAGTGACTTTTCTTAGAGTTGTAGCCTCTAATTCAAAAGATCTTTCTGAGTTTGCAAGCAACCTGGTGAGTTCCACGCTGAACAATAATGAGGCTTATCATTATGGCCTTTTAAACCTAGACAGACCATTAGAGTCAGTCAAAGCACCAATGCTTTCTTTTGCTCTAAGTGAAGGGAGGCTGTGAGTAGAATTTTATAAAGTAAGAAAAGTCATGATGTAAGGGAACACGTTGTTTGATCCTTAGCAATCTTTCCTACTGCCTACAACTACTTTGAAGATAACTAAACTGTCCTGAACGAAATCTAGATGAAGGTACCAAGAACAAATTTATGGCGAAATCTGTTTCCTCTTGACCATCCAAGGTGTGTCTGCCTCCTGACATGATGCTAACACCTTTTTATACCCCTGGATGTCGGGAGACAACAAACCTGCTCTTCAGCCTGGCTTGAATGCTACTGTAGGGCGCCCTCCCCCACGAAAGGCTACACCAGCTGCTTGTGCTCCTACTGTGCTAAAGAACAGGAACCATAAACCTCAACACGCAAAAACAGAAAAGTGCATTCCAAATTATTCTATGTAGGTGTCCAAACGAATCAGTTCTGTTGTGTTTGTTCCTTGAAACACTCAGCTCCCATCATTGTAAATTACTGGAAATGCCCACGCAATTAAAACAAAACAAAACAAAACAAAACAACCCACCTTTATTCTGAAAAACAAGTCTCGCCCCCACGTTGATTCCTATAGGAAACTAGAAAAAGTTCAGCGAGCGGGGCTCACAGGACCTGCCTTACAAACAATCCTGTAATGTGCCCCTAAGATCTAGTGTGCCTTCTTCCGCACATGCCACACACCCAAGATTATCAGTCACACTGATTAACCTGGTCACAACCTCCGCAAATCTTTGCCATCAGAACCTAGAGCCGGAGCCCCACAACCTACACCTTATCTTCCCAATGCACTAAGCAGCTCCCTCTCAGGAGCTGCGCTGTGCTGCAAAATGCATTCATGCATCAGGTTCTGCTTAGTTCAAGAGACTGGGGAGCCCTAATCCTCCTACATCCACCTCACCCACACCTTTCAGTTTTAGTGAAACATATGTACTAGAGAGAGGTAAAGAGCAGAAATGAAAGAATATTTTTGAGAGCAAAAGGGTTGGCATCTGCGGGGCGCCTGGTGCCCATCTCACTGCTGCTTGTGGAGAGGAGATGATGCGGTTGCGTTTTCCTTTCCCAAAGAAACTGAACACACACACACACACACACACACACACACACACACACACACACACACACACACACACACACACACACACACACAAACCCTCCCCAGAAGTTATTAGAAATGCATGCTGCCCCTACACTCTCTCAAGACCAACACTGGGGAAATCTTTATGCCTTCCACAACAGCAGAGCCCTGGTTAACCTGGTTCACCGCGCAGCCACCACTGTGCTTTGCAGGGAGCCTGGTACGCTGTGGGCGCTCCAAAAAGGAGCCTTTCAAAAAGGCTCTCTCTATCGTGAGTCCCAGTCTATCTAAGTCCCAGTCTCCAGAGCCTTGATGTCCAAGTCCCTTCAAATTCCAACCCAAGTTCACCGACTCATACTGTGGGTTGCACCTGAGTGGGTATGGGAACCCCAACACCCACAGCAGAAAGAAACCTCAAGCAAGAATGCGCACCCGGAGCGAGGACGCACGGAGAGGGCAATCGCGTGACCCCCGCTGGAGGCGCTTATTTTAAGGTTTCTGGATGTATTTTCTGCTATAGGCTCCTTGTTTCGTGGCAGTCTTGCAGCGCAACAAACTTCTTTTCACACTAATAAAGGAGAAGAAGGGTTACCGTGAGGTGACAGTGGCGTCCACGGGAGCGCTGCCACTTGCCAGGTGGAGTGTTCTCAGCTCCTCACAGTCTCTGGTCAGCCCTTCAGGAGAGACAACCCGGGGTTCTCACCTGTCCTTCCCCAGCCCAGAAGGACCATGCTCTTTTTCCCCAAGCCGTGAACCAGGCAGGGTGCCCGGGGGACAGTGCACTCCCGAGCCAGGCTGGACTTACCGGAGGCGCCCAGAGCAGCTCTTAGGAGAACCTTGCGCGCGATGCCGCCAGCGTCCGAGGGTCCCGGCAGAGTGGCAAAAGCTCCCTACTTGCGACCAATCCTGGTTATGAACCCGGTGCTCTGTGGCTGCCGCGCGCCCCCTCCCTCCTCCCGCTCGTGGCGGCTCTCAAAACCCGGCGCGCCGGAGTTCAGGCAGTAGCCGGCTCGCTCGCAGCCGCCAGGGGAAGACTCGCAGGGAGGGGGCGAGGCTAGGGGAGGGCGGGGGCCCGCGCTCGGCGGAGCTGGGCATGCTCAGTGCTCCACCAGAGGCAGCGCGCCCCCAGGCGCAGTTCCTGCACCGCCTTGCCCTGGGGAGGCGACCCCGAGTCCCCACGCTGGACACTGGAAAAGGGAGCATTGCCAGGCCGGTCTGGCCCTGTCTGGTTTCTGTAGCGGGACACAAAGGGCGTGTTTGTCCAAGGGTACATGAAGAGGAGGGCATCTTCCTTTGCCACCTGAGTATTGGGAAGCAAGGAAGCACGACCTGCCTCTGGCTTCCTGCACAATTGGAATCCGGAGGATCTTCAAAGTGGTCTGGCCAGGGATACCACGTCTGGGCTGAGAATTGCTGCGCATAGGTTTGGGGTGAGCGGTAGTAGGTAGTACTGAACTTGGGTTGTGGACGGAGGTGGCTTTGGGGGCGGTGTTATTTGCTTGTTCTTAGGCGGAGGACATTGGCCAGACAGACCGTGTAAGGGACCTAGTGTCTTAAGGATACAATGTACTTTCAAGCTGGAATGCGCATGAGGGATGGAGTGGAGGAACATTTGCGATGAAATAGGGACAAGGATCAATTTGTCTTGTGTGGGGGCATATTAAAAGCCTCGTTATTAAAAGCAGGTGCAGTGGATAATGACGGTGCTCTGGTCATTCTACGGGACTGTTTCCTTGCAGAAATGGCTCCCTTCACCCCAACTCCAAATCTCAAGGTAGCCATAGAGACTGAGAAGGAAGTCTGAGGCCCCTTCCTTGGTCCCTGTGCAAAGAGAATCTGACAGGCAGAGAGACTGCCCAGTGGGGTTCATGCAGAATCCATTTCCAGCAACCCCAAAAGAGACTGAGTTTCTCTCCCTAGGGGGAAAAAAAAAGCCCCAGGAGATTCTACAGAACTCAGCCTTCCTGTGCATGTCTCAGCAGTTCAGAGCTACATAAACAACTTCTGACCGTTTATTTACACAATCATGCAAACCTACCCTGACATCTCCATTATGTGGGAAAGATGTTAACTGGAAAACTATTTTTAAACTACTGTGGTAAGCAAACACTCAACTCCTCCGAACACATGAGGCAGCCCCCTTAGTTGATAAAAGGGATTTTGTTTTATATTTAGTCTCCTGTCTTGGGTTATCACTTTTGTTGATTTTTAATGTAATCAGTTCTTGAGAGATGAGCAAATCTTAACGAGGGGATAGGTATCACATGAGCTTCACGACTGCTGAGGTTATTGCTGGAGGAAAGAGCCCCTCTCCTCATTTTCTAGGCTCTTAAAATTAGACAGATTTAAGCCCCTCCCTTCTCTCTCGTGAAGGAAATTTTACAGATAAGGAATGCTGGTGATGTGATTTCCCTGGTAAATTACTAAAGCTGATGGTTTTCTATTCACTTCAAATCCACCATGATCCATGATTCTGATAACTTTTGCTGCATTGCTTTTTTTAAAAAAATAATGTTTCTTTTGTATTTTTAAAATTAACTTTACCCATACAAAATAATAGGTTTAATTATTACATTTTCATAAATATGTTTGAAATAGCTTGTCTTGTGTTTGTCCTCTCACTACACTCCCCCATGCCTATTTCCTTCTTTCACCCAAATAATCTATATTCTATTTTTAAGTAATAGTTTCAGGTACATATATATGAGTCCATGTATATATATATATATATATATATATATATATATATATATATATATATATATATATATATGAGTTTCAGTAAAAGTTGATAACAAAAATTGCCTATCTTATGAGAAAACATACCTTTGTGTACATATACACTCAGCTCATTCAGAGGAAACATGGTATTTTAAACTCTCTATACAATTAACAAAAAGTGGAAGGGAGAGAGAGAAAGAGAGGTGGGGGGACTACCTGAAACAATTTTCAAACTTTTATGAACAGTATGAGCAAATTTCCTTAACTATGCATTCTGAATTTCAATTCTGAATAGGTTATTTGCTCTCTTACCTTTAATTCTTTTCTTTAATTATTTTAATTCACTGCATGTGAGACAGTGTACTCTAGCTTATGCAAGGAAATTCGAGATGACCATTACTTAGAATCTGCTCCAGAAATGACCGACTGTCTACTAAGGAAAACAGTGTATATCTGGAGAGACAGATCTGGGTCGGATTGCTGGGATGTCAGTTAACTGTTATGCTGGGGGGGTGCTGTCTTTCCATCAACATGCATCTAGTTTAAAATAAAAGCAATAATCCAGTCCCGTTTTTCCATCTGCAGGGAAGAAGCAAGGCTGAACTGCTACCCTGGCCAAGAAAAGCAAGCTTCTCACTATAGCTCTCCTGATTGGGGAGTGTTCCTAAGAGAGTCAGCCACTGCCAGGAGATGGGGGTGGCTTATTTTGAAGACACCATCCTCACATGTGTATCCCTGCATATCCAGGCACCCCAGCTAAGTGTTAGTTCCTTGCTCAGAGAACCTGTGATTGGGATTCTCTGGGGGGAAATGTTCCAAACGAATCAATTAACACAACTAGTAGAGTTCAATACCACTGCATGGAGACCCAGCTCTGTATCAGTGCATGAATGAATGACTGGTGCTCATGTCATTTGCAAATAATCATCATTACAACAAAGCGGAAAACTTCCCTTACCCATTTAGCCTGTGTGGCATGTCAGCAGAGAGTTTCAATAACCCTCATGGACCCTTCAAAATATTTGCACATATATGTGAAGTGTAAGCTCCAGATATTTTAATATGGGAGTATCTATTTGGACACAAGGTCACCTCTTACACTCATTAAACCAATCTGAATGAGGTCTGATAACTCTTAAGGGAAATCAGCACTAGAAATGCTTTCGACTTTTTGGAGACACGGATGGAATATATCAGCAGGTTTCACTCAGCGTGAGACAGCACTGAAAACTCCAGAAAGGACATAGCTCTGTCCCACCCCACCCGCACAGTCTTTCTTCACACATCTAGGGCTTGTGGTGGGTGTGAATTTAATGTAAGAGATGGGAAGAAAAAAAGGAGAACTTTACAGAAAAAGAATATGCTTCTTTTGACCACATCTGATCTGAGTCAATTTTCTGCTGATTCCTCATACCCAGTGGGAATTAAAAAAAAAAAAAATCCATAAGCGCCATGTTGTGTGTTCTAAGTGACATGAATTAAGTGATCCAGAGATGAGGAGATAACTCAATGGATAAGAGTTCTTACTGCAAAAGCAAGAGGAGCTTAGTTCAAATCCCCTAAACCTAGGAAAAAGTCCCAGGCATGGTCATGTGTCTATAACCCTACCTTTTGCAGGTACTGGGGTGGATATAGGCAGATATCTGGGGCTTGATGGCCAGCCAGCCTAACCAGCTTTACGTTAACGGAGATACTCTGGCTCAAAATAAAAATGGGGAGCAGTAGGGGAAGACTCCTGAAATCTCCCTCTGGCCTCTACATGTACACTCACAGGCACATGTACCTCTCCATACACATGCTCACATACACACACACAACACACACACACACACACACACACACACACACACACACACACACACACACACATTGAAAATAGGTTGACAGAACTGTGGGGGCAACTCAGATGAAAAAATATCGAGATTTTATAATTAATTTGCTTTTCTAATGCATTTGGTGCCTTAATTGATCTTCATGCACAAAGCAACATTCATACCCCTTCCTAGTTTTGAAAAATAACCTTGTTTATCACAAGTGAATAGAGGGGTGTTTTCTTTAGGAGTTATGTCAAGAAGGCTTTATGCTCAGTTTTTTAAATATAACAAGGAGAACTCAGAAACTGACATTAGAACAGCCTTTTCCAGCTCCCTCCTGTTTGACTGCTGTAGGTGACTCTTGAGCCTCAACCTAAGGACATGGAATAATAACGGCCACATGGTGGGATAATGGTAATTAGCACACAAAAGTTCAGTTAATTACCATGAAGGTTATGACACAGACTGACAGACAGAGTCAAAGTAAACTACAAGCCTTCCACCCCCGGCCAAGATTCTTTAAAAAAATAAGACTGTGGGACTCCAGCTGAATTTAGGCATAAGGTACAATTGAAGTCAGTCACCTGTTCTCCCTCCATTCTTTTCCATGTTTTTAAATTTCTTTATACAAAATCCAAATGCAATGGGTCTAATGGTCTATACTTTGATAAAGTATGTATAGTTGATTTTCATTGTTCTTGGTGATTATATTTCATAATGATTCTGTAAATAATGAATTGTTCCCAGTAAAAACAGAGACAGGTTTCAGAGACTCTCTGTTAGCAGGATCTTCATTAACTAATCAACACATCTAATTTTCTGGGAACTTCTGGTAGATGAGTTGTTCAGTATTTGGTATTGTTTCCTGATCACTGAACTCAGGTTCACAGCACTGTAGCCTTTGCCTAACAAAGCTTATTATCCAGAGTCTATATTTTTTGTGTAAAGCATAGCAGCCTCTTTAGGAACACCAGAAAACACAGTATGATAAGGGCATTTTGAACAGCAAAATTGCCAATGAAGTTTCTAAAATAGCTAGCAATGCTGCAAAACTGAGACTTCCAGGCAGTATGGGCTGATAGGAGAAGGCCACACATCACCTTGCTTGACCTGGGCCAGGATCTCTGCCTTGGGAGGTGCAAACTCTGCTCTCTGTGAATCATAAGCACCTCGTGTACCTACAGCTGTCAATGAGAGGCTTAAGTATTAACCTCTAAGTTTCAGATAACTGAACAAGTGAGCAACTTTGCAATTATGGAATCTGCAAATAATGAGGATTAACTGTATCAATTTTTTTTTCCTTTAAAGGGTGAGGCTCATTAGCTCACATGAATTCAACTAACATTCAACTCAATTTACAATCATTTAAAAATATATTATTATTAGAAAAGAACTTTATATATTTTGCAGTATGTCTTCGGCCAGCTTTCTCACTTAAATTAGGTAATGCAATTACATAAGATTTTTCTTTTTGTCACATACCACAATTGCTTCGTGTTTATTTGAAAATGAATATTTTGTGATATTGTCATCATCCATTTTGTTGTACACAAAGTAGAGATTTTCAAGAACTAATGCAACGTTACAAAGAATAAAGAAAAGTTAATAAAATGAAGAGTGTGTTTACCCCCTGCCCCACAAACAGAATTATCTCAAATGAGAAATAAAGATGTTTTGTTCTATTAATAAGACTCTAAAAGTAAGTAGTTTATATCTTTGTTCTTTGAAAATATTATTTAAAATTCAATGTCTGGGATCTCAGCCCATGTTAAAAGACTCATGAGATGGCCCCTCAATGTTTTCTGCCTTATGGTAGTCATGTCCTTATTTAATTCCTTTGTTCGTAAAGGTTGGCTAGACTTATTGATTTACTATTATTGATTTCCAGGAATGATGGATGCCACTTCCTATATTAGGTTACATAGAGACTGTGGGTTTTATTTGGTACTCTTGGACTCTCTCATTACACTGTCGCATGAAAATACTCTTGAAGCTTGTGGATAGGCCACATGGCACATATGCAAATAAATAAGACCTCTCCTTGATAATATGGATGAGCTAGGGAAATTTTCTGAGGCTGCCTAACCAAGTGTTACATCATAGAACCTGCCAGCTAGTTTTCTAGTCTCAGTAAAGCCTTGAGACAAATGAAGCACTGACTGGCAACTTGGTTTCAACTTCATGAAAGCCTCAGCTGCAAACACCCAAGAGAGCGTTGAAAACTTATGTAGCTCCTAGTTCAACACCAACATTAAGCAATTACCATTTGTTTTAAGCCCAAGAGTCTGGGGTAATTTGTTACACAGCGATGGATAATTGATTATGCCACAACATATACTGATCTGAGTAATGGACATAGATTTATGCATTTTACGAACAATTTTGATGAAGATGTTTGACAGGCTTCTCTCTTTTAGGTCATGATATAGAGAGGTGAGAGGATTATGAAACTATCAGAGAATATATCAAATCACTTGTTTTCCAATTTTATCCCAAACAAATGACACTTCAATCAAAGAGTACAATTTACTATATTTAGAATGATTTTCATTGTATACCTACTGTTTTGATACCACTTTTTACATCTGGTGTATCTAAATTTTCATATCACTAATTTTCTGTTATGTGTTTTAAAGTCGCTTCCTATATTTGTAGAATATACTCCAAATTACTCAATTATTCCCTATTGTTTGAACATTTAAACTGTTTATAGTCTGTCATGATAAACAAGTCTTTAATAAATATGCTAAATTATATTTTACACATGCCCTAAATTATTTCATTGGAATAAATTCTTAGAGTATGAGTTCATTAGTCAAAACAATATTGTCATTTTATTCCTTATTTTTAATTCTGAGATGGAGGTTTAACTCTGATGCCCTGGCCAGTCTTAAGTTGACGATTTACATTATGCTGGCCTTGAACTTTTGGGGATCTTCTTGACTCTGCCTCCCTAGTACTGGATTACAGGCAGCAGGTTTGTATCAACCCTGAAGCTCCTTTGAAACAAACAAACACTTGTGTGTGTGTGTGTGTGTGTGTGTGTGTGTGTGTGTGTGTGTGTGTGTGTATGGGTCCAAGGGCTGCAGTGTGTGTGTGGAGGTGAGGGATAACTTATGGGAGTAGATTGTCTCCTGCTGCCATATGGGTCCCACGTGTTGAACTTGGGTCATAGGCTCTGCCTTTACTCAATGAGCCATCATAATGGCCCCTGCTACTCCTTCTTAGTTATTAGGTTCTTCACTAAAAATGTCTATGTGATCTTCAAAAATAAAAATAGGTGAAGGCTCAAAGCCTCATTCCTGGTATTCTGTAGAAGACCCAAACCTAAATTCTGCACAAATAACAGCAGAGCAGATTTTAAAATAGTCAAACTGTAAGCTTAATAAATCACTAACTGTGTAATTATGGATTCTTGACAACACTTTGAGTGACAGATATACCAGCAGCCACTGTTAGGGCAGGATGAAGTTAAAGTTTAGTGAGAGTCAGGTGACAAAATCTGTCCAAAGCTGCTCAACACAGAACTCATTGGAATCATAAACACAGAGAATTATTCCTAATAATAAAGCTCATGGGTTGTATTGGTTTGAGTGAGAAATGTCCCCGTAGACTCCTGTATTTGAACACTTGGATCCCAGTTGGTGGAACTGTTGGTGAAGGTTTAGAAGGTACAACCTTGCAGAACGAAGTATATCCTTTGGGAGCTGGTTTTGAGATTAAACAAGCCTCCCCCTCCCTACTTCCAGTTTGCTCTCTCTGCTCTGGTTTATGTTTGAAGATGGCTGCTCACCATCCTGCCCCTTCAGCCAGGACTTCTACTGCAGTGTTTACTCAACATGATGAGCTCCTATCCCTCTGGAACCATAAGCTAAATAAACTCAGTCTTTCTTAAGTTGCTTTTGGTCACACAATTTTATCAAAGCAACAGAAAAATAACTCATACAGGACTCACCAGGATTTCTTACTGTGTTGTGTGTGTTATTTCTAGCCAAACCCTTATATCCAGCACCATTACAGCAACAATGGATCTCAACAATGAGAAAGATCATTCTCTGCTTACAATGGTCCAATGGTCATCAATAGCTTCCGTGATGCCAATTAGCAAAGTTTGTATCATTGATAGTAAAAAAAAAAAAAACAACAAAAATCCTAACTGAATCTCAGGCAGGTTTCCTAATAACAAGCACACAGAGGCCGACTCCTATCTCTAGAGTGTGTTCCCAATAATGGAACTGCAAACATTACAGAATAAAGAGCACCAGCAGAGGTCAGGACCAGCGACTCAGACACATATCATACACGACCATCAGCCGTTCATACCAGCTTACACTACTTTTGCTCAAGTGAAGTTCAATGTGGAGAAGTTACACATGCTTTCTTATATAATGCCTATTCATTTGGTCAAAATTTACATAAATTTACTTTCTCATCTCAGTATATGTTTTCTGGTACCTTTCAGGTTTGCCAGGTATTAAGCTGTGATTTATTTCGTATTTCTCATTTCTTTTTATTGCTACCAAGTTTAAATTGTATGTGATTAGTAGCTGTATATATTTTATGAATTTCCAATTAACGCTTTATTTACTCTGGTGTGCATCAGGACTCTAGAATTATGTCAACATGTTTTTGGATATTTAAAGTGACAATTTTATTGTAAATATTACTATCTATTTGACTTTTAAAGCTGGAAATATAGATTTATTTTACATTCTTGTGTCATCACAGTTATGACTTTTTATCCACATATTTATATTTAATGCCCTATCTTAAAATATGTTTTCTGCTTCTATAGACCCAGTACCCCCCAAAAAAAGAACAGACAAAAATGGAGGCAAATATTATTTAGATATGTACCTTCTAAAGTTTGTTGAAGTGGTCTTTAAAGCATTCATCAAATAAGGGAATATTTATGTAAGAATCTAGATAAAATCAGCAATTATGCAAAAATAGTGAGTCTAGGGCATTTGAAACATGAACGTTTTCTTCAGTTAAGCATGGATAGAAAACGACATTCCATGTAGGTGCCCCTAAGAATACAGGTGTGTCTTGCCTGTCTTACCCCTTGCTGGAGCAGTGTATGTGGTTATCACTGAGATGGGCAGGATTTGGGCATTTCTCATCCTCCACAGAACTATATGATGTAGAGAACAAATTCCATTTAAGTTCCTATCATGCTCAAAATACTGAGACCCTAATTGTTCTACCTAGTACAATTGTAAAGATGAGATCTCATGTCAACCAAAACCTCTATAGGTTACTCTACCCTTGAAGAAAGCTCTGAAATGGAAGGTGTCATCCAGAAGGACACCACTTTCCAAAGCCCCAGCTTTAAGATATTGCCCAAGTGGAGAACTAGATTTTGAGTAGTGTGTGTGTGTGTGTGTGTGTGTGTGTTTAAGTGTGTGGTCCATGAATTTACATGAAGCAGAATGTAGACATTCTAAGATTGTACTCATAAACAGTGAAATGATAATGAGATGAATATGAGCAAAAAGTAATGATACACATGCATGAAATTACCTCAGTGAAACTCAATTATTTTATGGACTAAGAAAAATAGTTGAATGAAGTCAGACAGTGGTGGTGTATGCCTTTAATTCTAGCACTTGAGAGACAGAGGCAGGTGGATCTCTGTGAGTTTGAGGCCACCCTTGTCTACAGAGTGGGTTTCACACAGCCAGGGATACACAGAGAAACACTGTCTCGAAAAAAAAGTAATAATAATTGAATAAAAAACAATGTAAGTTTTGATGAGCAGCTATATGGAAGAAGGTGGTATTTCTTATCTCTTCATGTTCATGAGAAATAAGCTAACCCCAGGATATTAAGCTTATAAAAGAAAACCAGGGGAAAACAGAACTGAGAAGAGCCTTATTGGATCATAGCAAACTTCTACCATTGACTCAGAAAATGATGCCGTAGGATCTGGAAAGAGGGCATAGTGGGAAAGAGAACCTGCTGAGAAAGAATAAGGACCTGACTTTAGAACTCAGCATTCATGTAAAAAGCCAGGCTTTGCCTGTTTTCTTGAGCAGGAACCAGGAAGATTGCTTAGGGTTGCTGGTGACCAGCCTGTCAGCAAGGGCAGGAAGGGGTGGAACAGAATATCTTGACTTCCTCCTTTGACTTCTACATGCATATCAACACATGCACCATCACACATACACAAAGACAATATAACTACACTCCACAAAACATACACATACACACACACACACACAGTAAATAAATATACAAAACTGACCCCATAAATTAGCTAGGGAGTTGATTATATTGCCTTCCATCTAGAGAACAATTTATTACACAAGATACCAGAAGGGAAAGCTAGACTTGTCACTTGGAAATCAGTCCATGTTAGCAGTAGGATTTGATTGTGGATAGTTTTCAACTTACAATGATTTGACACATAAATTTTTTCTTGTCTTTTGATGATATGAAAACCATATCCAATGTCTTAGGGTTTCTATTGCTGTGAAGACACCCCATGACAATGGCAACTCTTTTCTTTTTTTATTTTTTTTCTTTTACTCTTTTATTTTTTAAAAAAAATTTAAATAATTTAATTCTACATATCAACCACGGATTCCCTTGTTCTCCCCCCTCCCGTCCCCCTCCCCTTCCCTCCACACACCCCCCATTCCCATCTCCTCCAGGGCAAAGACTCCCCCGAGGATTGAGATCAACCTGGTAGACTCAGTCCAGGCAGGTCCAGTCCCCTCCTCCCAGGCTGAGCTAAGAGTGCCTGCATAAGCCCCAGGTTTCAAACAGCCAACTCATGCACTGAGCACAGGACCCAGTCCCACTGCCTGGATGCCTCCCAAACAGAGCAAGCCAATCAACTGTCTTACCTATTCAGAGGGCCTGATCCAATTGGTGACCCCTCAGCCATTGGTTCATAGTTCATGTGTTTCCATTTGTTTGACTATTTGTCCCTGTGTTTTATCCAACCTTGGTCTCAACAATTCTTGCTCATATAAACCCTCCTCTTTCTCGCCAATTGGACTCCTGGAGCTCCACCCAGGGCCTAGCCATGGATCTCTGGATCCGGTTCCCTCAGTCATTGGATGGGGTTTCTAGCACAACAATTAGGGTGTTTGGCCATCCTATCACCAGAGTAGGTCAGTTCGGGCTGTCACTGGACCATTGCCAGCAGTCTATTGTGGGGACATCTTTGTGGATTTCTGTGGGCCTTTCTAGTACTTTGCTTCTTCCTATTCTCATGTGGTCTTCGACAATGACAACTCTTTTTTTTTTTTTTTTTTTTTTTTTTTTTTTTTGGTTTTTCGAGACAGGGTTTCTCTGTGTAGCTTTGCGCCTTTCCTGGATCTCGCCCTGTAGACCAGGCTGGCCTCGAACTCACAGAGATTCGCCTGCCTCTGCCTCCCGAGTGCTGTGATTAAAGGCGTGCGCCACCACCGCCCGGCAACAACTCTTATAAAGGAAAACATTTAATTGGGGCTGGCATGCAGTTTCAAAGGTTTAGTCCATTGTCATGTCGAGAAGCATGGCAGCATGCAGGCAGACATGGTGCTGGAGAAGGAGCTGAGAGTTCTACATTGTGATTCACAGGCAGCAGCAGGAGACTGCGCACACTGGCAAGACATGAGCTTATGAGACCTCAAAGCTTGCCTCCACAGTGACACACTTCCTCCAACAAGATGACCCAAATTTCAACAAGGCCGTACTTCCTATAATGTCTCTCCCTATGGACCAAGCATTCAAACACAGGAGTCGATGGAGGCCATTCCTATTTAAACTACCACATCAATTAGCAGGAACTACATTTCAAATGTTGAGATTTGCTCTTTCAGAGGCTGGAAACATACATTATGTTTCTCCCTGGATACAAATGTCAGTGACTATGAACCCCAGCTGCCCATCAGTCAGTCACACAGTAAAATGGTTAAGTATCCAGTATGCTTGGTGTACTGTGTTGCTAAGTGCTGATATTTGGTAGTATATGCATATTAAATGTATGCTTTAATTTATGATAAACTCAATTTTCAATGGCTTTATCAGGAAGTATCTCTATTGTAAGTTGTGGAGCATGTATACTTCAAAACTGATTTTCCTCTACTTAGGTCATATAAGGAGGCTGGTAGCTGTCTGTTCTAATATTATCTTGTCTAGCTGAGAGGGTTTATTAATTAGCTACCTTCTTAAATCTTCCAGATGTGCTATTACTGAATTTTAGAATCACACCCATAATTTTACCCTTACTCTGAGAACAGTTCTTCCTTGGAGAATGCTTTACTTATGGTAAGTAGATGAAAAATAGTTTTATTTTATAAGCCCAACATTGTACCTTTCTATTGTCTATTTGAGAAGCATCCCTGTCTTTAATCTTCTTAGCTCATATTAATTATACAGAATGATTGATTTCATTGTGACATTTTTGTGCATGCATATAATACATTTTGGTGATATAAAACCCCCATGCACCTGCCTACTCTAGCTCCTTCATCTGTTTCAATATTATCTTCTTTGTCACTGTTTGAAAGATTCAATATTGTATTGCAAATTTCTGTAAGTTGACCGGCAAATTATTAATTGCATTCTCCCCTTGCTTCTGGTGCAGGGGATGGAACCCAGGGCCTTCCATAAACTGTACAAGCACTCTTTTATTGTGCTTAGTTCCTGGCCACTGATAAATACTTATTCTATTTTCTAGGTTACTGCAGGACATATAGCCTGACTAAATAATACAACCCACCCCTTTCTAGAACCCTACATGGGTCCTCATTGCCTTCCTGATTTTCCTCCACTGTTTTCCAATCTTTGCCATTAAATCCCAGAGTCATCAGCATTTTCTTGTGTTTCATTACTGTGACAACTTAAACATTACCAGTTTTGTAATGTATGTACCAGGCTTTTTCTTTGGGGCCATCAACCAGCTCTCAAATCCTAACACAGAGATTTATGAGTTTTGAATGCTTAGCCTAGCTGAGGAACGTTTCTGGCTAGTTCTTTTTAACTTAAATCAATCTGTTTCTCTTTATGTACCTTTTACCTCAGGACTTACTACCTTTCTTCTGTATATCTCACTTTCACTGCTTCTCTGTGTCTGTCTGGCTTGGGGGGTCTGTCTGCCTGGTTTCTTTCCCAGGCGTGTTCCTCGTTTTCTCCTCCTTCTTCCTTCATTCAATCTTTTATCTCTCTGAGCCTAGATTTCTCATCTTATTTATTCTCTCAGCCTGCCAGCCCTGTTTAGCCTTTCTCCGCCTAGCTATTGGCTCTTCAGCTTTTCATTAGACCAGTCAGGTGCCTTAGGTGCATGCAAGGTAAAACGAATGCAACACAAGTTTACATAATTAAAAATGAATCCTCACATCACTAAGCAAATGTAGAATAAACAAAAGCAACACACCTTTACACAGTTAAAGTAATATTCCACAGCATAAACAGATGTAACACATCTTTGCTTAGTTAAAAAAATATTCTACATTGTTTTAATCATAATGTGTATAAATCCCTAAGCCACCAACTTCTTCTTGGGTTTCATTATTGTGACAACTTAAACATGACTATTGCTATGGTCTGTATCCATAATGTCTTCCAAAGAACCACAGTTTCAAAGCTGAGTCCCCAGCATGAGCCTATTGGAAGATGGTTCAAAACTTTTAGAATTAAGGTTTGTTGGTCATTGGCGTTGACTTCCAGTATATGGCAGTTCTCTTTCAAGCTGGGATTGCAGGTGTGAGTAACTAGTCTCACTCATATTGGGGGGTTTACTACCCCATCAAATATCAGCCATTTATTGTCATAGAAAGAAAAAAAAGTATGTTTTGTGGGTTCTTAAGTGTAAGAAATGTAATTGCAATTATTGTAATTGTTAGGTAAGACCTTCAGTTTAAAGACCAGGAACAGTCAATCTTGGCAATTAACAGGAAACCAGAAAGCTCTACTGCTTAAAAAATGCAAAGACTTTCTAATTGATAGTTAAAGAAGCCATCTATCTAGAAATTTTACAGAAAGAACATAGTACTTATTTAGCTTCTTAACTTCATTAACTAGCCCTGAAAGGGAAGAGGTGATAAAAAAGTAATGTCTTCTTTCCAATTATTAAAGAGACATGTATTTTCAAAAAGATGTTTAAATGTCTTATTAAAACTTGTTCAGAATGTGTTACATAAACAGAAAGAAAGTTTTGAATTTGAGGAGAGAAACCTACTAGTTTAAAGTTTCAGATCTTATTAGCCGTCTGAATATTCTCAAATATATTTAACACATTTTTTTTGTCTGTGGATGAAAAGAAACACACTCCTTTACCCCTTTATTTCCTTTTGCTATCTACGAGTAGTATCCTCAGCTCAAAGGACATGGGTTTTCATCATCACTGACATATTTCATTAACTAATTTAATTAATTAATGATTTAATTCGGATCCTCAGTATTTCTCCTGTCCAGCTCCTCAACTGCCAAACCAACTCTTATTTGTGAGACACTGTCTTGTTGTTCCTTTTGTCATTTTTTTTTAAATCTACCTTTCTTCTTCAATCCGTACCTTTGCCTGGTCCTTGGGGAAGGAAGGATATTGTTCTGAGTGTCCCCAAATAGCAGAAACTATCTTCTCTTCTCTTCCATCCACCATCTCCCTCTTATCTCACCAATCCTTTCCTTTCCTCTTCTCTTTACCTTTCTTCTCTTCCCCCTCCTCCCCCTTCTCCTCCTCCTCCTCCCCAGGTCCTCTCACCATGCTCTCCCCTCTGCTAGGCTACGTCCCCCTTTGAATTGGATGTTATACATGTTCACACATGCAGTTAACATTAACGTTCCATGTTATCATTTCTTTGGGATCTGACACATGTCTTTGTAGGCCCTTTTTTTTCTGTTTTATTTTTCATTTTGCATCAAAGCTTCCATTGGATTCTGAGATGTCTTCCTTTTGTGACGGATTTCCTTTCTACATATGCTTTTAAACTCACAATCTATTTTTATTTGATTAAATAAAAAAAATAATGACATAAAGATTGTTTTTGAAGTCTGGCATTTAATAATATTTCTTTCTAAACACATATTAGATGATTTTATTTCAGCTTGGAAAAAGAAAAGAAAATAAAAAGTTCTTTTCAGTCTGTCTCTTTTGGACAAAATTAAATTTTGCTTCATTTCATAGGAAGTTTTCTTTTTTTTTATTTTATTGTGCAATACAATTCAGTTCTACATATCAGCCACGGATTCCTTTGTTCTCCCCCCTCCCGTCCCCCCTCACCTTCCCCCCCCCCCATTCCCATCTCCTCCAGGGCAAAGCCTTCCCCACAGACTGAGATCAACCTGGTAGACTCAGTCCAGGTAGGTCCAGTGCCCTCCTCCAAGGCCGAGCCAAGCAATTCATAGGAAGTTTTCTTAAATGCTGCTTATTATTGTGGGTTTTCACCCCCAGAACAGGAATTTCAGGCTACAATCTACGTTGTTGTGCCCTCTCATCTTAAGAGCGGTCATTTCTTTCTTTTTTTTTATCTTCTTCCTTAATATGCAGGCGTTTATAATTACACCAGGACTCCTGAAAATAATATTTCTTTTTTTCTTTATTTATTTTTGTTCATTTTACATACCAACCACAGTTCCCCCTCCCTCTCCTCCTCCCACTTCCCCCACCTCCCTCAACATACCCCCTCCACTCCTCAGAACCACCCCCATCCACTCATCAGAAGAGGTAAGGTCTCCACCTCCCAAGGTGAGTCAACAACACCTGGCACATTCATTTGAGGCAGGAACCCCCCACACACCCCCAATCAAGGCTGAGCAAGGAATTCACCATATGGATTGGGCTTCAAAAAGCTAGCTCATGCACCAGGGATAGATTCTGGTTCCACTGCCAGGGGCTCCTCAAACAGACCAGGCAATAAAACTGTTCCTCACATGCAGAGGTCCTCGTTTAGTCCCTGCAGGCTCCCCAGCTGTCAGCAGTGTCCATGTGCTCCCACAAATTCAAGTCCATCGGTCTAAGTGTGTTTTCCTCTCATGCAGTAGAGAGGGAAGAGGGATTATATGAGCAAGGGGGGAAAACAGTACTTCTTATTGGTTGGTTCTTATTTATGTTTTTGAAATAACCTGCTGGCTGCTTTTGAGTATTTGGATTTCATTCTCATTTTTCAGCAATTTGAATGAATGTACCTCTATGTAATATTTGCAATTATCCTGCCTAATATTTTCCTGGACATTTTAAGTTTAGGGCTAGTGACTTTCTTCCATTAGGAAAAATTATAGCCAACATCTCCAAAAAATATTTCTTCTCCTTCATTCTCTGCCCCTTCCCCAGGGGAACTTCTACATTGTATTAACTTGTGTATCTTCCTTTCTCAGTTCATATTGTGAAATTGTTAGAAACATTGATGGACAGGAAGTTTTGTAGACCTAGATTTTTTAGCTTATTAGAGTAAATACTGAAAAATGTGACTGATGGATCAAAAGATAATTTTACCTTCTTAAAATCTGCTAATTTTAATGAATTCTAACATGAGATATTTCTTTCTTTAACTTTTAGTGTTTTATTGAAGAAAAAAAAGATCTATTGGAAAAAATCAAGATTGACTAGATTTTGTTCTGTGTTGGTTGTAGGAATTTTCTACAAAATTGTTGTCTCCATTCTATCATACATTTTGAATGAATTTTCATGCAAGTTATAAGATCAACGGTGAAAGGACCAGACATCACAGAACACAATAAGACTAAGTTCTCAGCACAAAGGAGATTTATTTGCCCCAGAGGGACAGGAGGCAGGGAATAAGAGACAAAGACAGAAGACAGAGGATGAGGGAGAAGAGAAGAAGAGCAAGGGAAAAGGTGAAGGAATATTTTCCCCAGAGGGACATAGACCTGTCTCCAGATAGAGAGGAGACAGATGTGGCCCATAGGCAAGTGGCATTTTATAAAGGTAAAAGTGGAGGATGAATTGGTTTGTTTTGATTGGGAATGTTAATTAGGGTAGCCAAAACGGGGCTTTTGATTGCTGGACTTCAATACTTTGACAACTGGACCTTGGTGGCCACCCTCGGGAGAAGTGGCTAAATAAGGGAATAGACCTTGGTGGCTAGCTTTAAGAATGTAATCTAATGACTTTAAGCAAGCAGAGGAAATGGGGAAGGGCAAGGCCTGCCAGAGCCTTGTTTGCCAGGCTTGGGCCTACTAGAGACCTTCAAATATTGATATACATTTTTGGTAAATGGACATCAAGGTTTTTTTCTTTAAACATCTATTGAAAAGGTGTTCTTTTTTGTAGAACATGTGTTCCTCAACTATAATTTAAGTCATTCCCACTATTCTGTCTTCATGCCAACTTACAGATTTAGTTCCTTGTGTATCTCCACTGAGTCTTTTTCACTGGTTGGAGGCCATAGTTTTTGGCTCCTCTGAAGGACTAGAAATTTTTATTCCATGTGGTACATTTTGAGTTTTACTTGTTGAATATTGATTCACTTTATTATCTTCATTTGATGAGCATAGAGACTCATTATGGTAGGAAGGAAGCTTTGGGGAGGAGACTTTAATCATATTTGAAGATCAGTTTTAGACTTGTTAGAATGTGTTTATTTCAGTTAGTCATGAGTCCAGAGCAATGGTGTATGCTCCTTCTCTTGACTCAAGGATTAGACATTTCTTGGTTTCAACTGAAAGCTTACTGTGTTTACAAGGTACCCAAAGTTGACAAGAATCTACTATAGAACTTTTTTTTTTTTAATCACTGGACTGTGTTGAAAGCTCTGCTTAGCTGTTTGACACCAACTTTTTTTTTTTTTTAAGTTTTAAAAGTTCCTATTCCTTATGCTTGCCATTTACACTTGGGTCAGTGATAAGCGGTAAATCAAAATTTACATTTAAGGCTTTGCCCTCTGGTCTTAATCTCTTTTTGGAAAATTTTCCTTGTTTTCAAGCCATTCTGGTAACCCTGAATTCCAGTTTGTTTTTTTTTTTAGTCATGTCTCTTTAGAGTTTACTTAGTCTCTTTGACACAGCAAGCTAGAATGACCTCTGGCAAAGTCCAGGTAAGTAGAGAGTTCTTCCACAGTGACTGTATACTTTTGTAGCTACACCATTGTTATATAAAGAACTGACTAGATTTTTGGCCTTCCTGGAGGATGAATTCCCTTCTCATGTTCAGTAATTAAAAAATCCATGTCTCAAATCCTCAAAATATCAGTCACATTGGGGTGTGTATTTGTACTCAGTTTTCATCTTCTGAGTGTGATGCTTGATTTAGTTTATTTTCCAAATGTGTCTGGTAATGATGACTACTGGGTACTGCCTATAAGAAATTGCAGAGTCTCTGGGTGATGCTGTACTGTTCTAGAGAGGACTTCCTCTTCTCATATGAACAATGAAATCACCCAAGTGTTCCAAGGAAGGAGCTAGATGTTCCAAGGCTATATTTTAGATTTTCACACTGAACTGAAGAGCTAGTAAAGAAAGGTCTTAACTCAAGATGAAAAAAGAAAAAAAGACAAAGAGTTTGCAGGGAAATTAGTGAATCTTATGTGATTATTAACTGGTCAATTGAAATTATCATTATAGACCGTACTAATCACATTGTATTATTTCTTATATTTATAATTTTTTTTGAGGGGGCAGTTCAAGACAGAGTTTCTCTGTGTATAGCTCTGGCTGTCCTGGAAGTCCCTTTGCAGACCTGGCTGGTCTCAAACTCACGGAGTTCTGCCTGCCTCTGCCTCTAGAGTGCTGGGATTAAAGGCATACACCACCACTGAATGGCTTACATTTATGTTTTTTTACATTTTACTTATGATGAACGTTTGTACATACTTATGAGGCACAACATTTCAATACATGAATATATCATACAATGTACAAGTTATAGTAGTTGATATATTCCCTCAGTCAAATATTGATAATTTCTTTGTGAAAGAACACTTAAAAATGTCTCTCTGGGTTGTTGTGAAATATACATGAATTCTAAACTATAGTCACCCTACTGTGGAAGATAGCACCAAAACTGACTTCTTGAATCTCCTGGAGTCATATGAGATAGTATTAATATATACAATGTGGCATTAGAATTTATGTTCTATTAGTGTTATAATGCACCTCATACTCACTTTAAATCACGTTTGCCTTCTTAGACCTATGTGTCAAGAGATTCTGAGAGTTGAAACCTCATGGTAAGGAACACACTATAGCAGATTAAGAATGAATTAGATTTGAAAAAAAATAAATTCACCTAAGTAATTTAGCTAGCCAGCATTCAAATCCCAAAGATAATTTCCATATTCTGAAGCCAAAGCAGTTTTAAAGCAGTGACTCTGAATAAATAAAAGTTCCAGGTGGTAGCTTTATAGTTCTCTAAAAATAAGCTGATCTCTTTCTTTAAAAGTTTCCATAGTAATGATTTTTAAATTACTTTTCTCAAAATGTACACTGATACTATTATATTTCCGTATTTGTTGGGATAAGAAGTATCAGTGTTTGCCAACTACAAATATTGATTTTTTTTAAACAGACGTCTGATTTGTAAAAAGACTCAAATTTGGTCTGCTCTATAGAACTGTTTCATCTTTTAGCACTTATATGCCTTAAAGCACCTTCTGAAAACTGAGATACAATCTTCAGAAAATAAGAAAGTTTTTATCACTTAGCAATGTTTGATTTAGTACCTGCACATTTTGGGTCAACATTACTAATTTGAAAACTTCATCACTATTGTCAATACTTACATGGATTAGAATTTTTTCTGCAATAATTCTGGAATATAATATGATTGCCAATAATTCATAAGAGTAAAGTAATTCATAAAATTAATTCTCATAGCCACACATCTTATAAAGAATATTATCTAAATATTTATTTTGATTTTATTGACTCTGATAGGAATACATTTGAATGTCTGTTAAAAATTTAAGGAAAAGACTATGAGATAACAACTGCTGGGTTCCTGATTTGACCTATTATCTTATGCACAGGTTTAAGATGGTAGGATTTATACACACAGTAGTTAGTGAACACTCAATTCTCTTGAACTTTATAACCATTATTCTACAAAGTCTCCACTGGGAATTATAGTCATATTACATAATGAGACACAGAACCTGATTTCCATCTGAACCCACGCCTAGGATTACTAGTAACTGTATATTAGAATTGTTATCTAAGCAAGCAAAAACTTTGGAATAGAGGTAAAATCCATTCTTAAATGATGTTAATATATTCTTCAATAATAACTGTTTTTGCATTTAAAAACAAATTAGGCTACAGAAAAAATAATTGATTTTAGATACTTGCATCTTTTCTTTGAGACCCCACTGTCATTTTGCCCTAGTTATGAACCAACATGTGGACAAATGAAACGCAAATTCTTCAGATGAATGACTTTTTCTAAATAATTAAATCACCGGAGCAGTAACAAGGACAACCACTTGACTGTATGGGATGAAGCTGACTTCTTGAAAAACGTAGTCTGTTGAGTTTTTAATGAAACGTCCTAGCATTGCTGAAGTTAAGGTTATTCTAAGTCCACAAGTAGTACATTCTTTACCTAGATTTAAAGTAAGTACTTAAGGATAGATTTGTCCCCTTTTAGGTCAATGAGACGGGTTACACTCTTCATGAAACAAAACAAACAAACAAAACACAACAGAAAAAAAGCACATTCACTCTATTTTTAAAGATATTTAAAACCAAACTATCCTAAAACAACCTTAGCTAGGAGCATTTGATGTTCAGTCACGGTAATTTAAGCTCTGAATACAATGTTTTTGATGGAAAATTGGACCAGCTCAGAAGAATTTCACATTTTTAACTAATGCCCTTGCTAAGTGGGTCCTTTTGTATATGCAAGCAGTTGGCTTATTGCTAAAATGTTCACCCTAATTAGGGCCATAAAACCCCAACTTGCTTACTAAGAGCACCCATTTATTCTTTCAGAGGAGTGATAAAAATACACACTTGTATTTATTCTTCAGATAGCTAACCATGGATAAATTTGTCCCCATGCTTAACACTGACAGAGCACTGCACTCACTCCAGCAACTTCTCTGCACCCTGTTATTACCTGAATAAGCCTTATTTGTTATTCATAAGCTTTCATATACTGCCAGTTTATCATTTATTTTTTTTACTCTTCATTGTCTATAATTGCCTCTTAAATGCTGTCAAATAAAACTTCTTTGCTTATCATTTTTATTCCTTTCAAAACCATTTTCTCAGTAGTCAAAGTGAATCACTACCGCCACATTCATTCTTATTGTTTTGTGCTAAATAAGCATATTTTTACTGTGGTCAAGGTGACTAATTTCTTTACTACAGTTACAAGAGAAGTCTCCAAGCTCACTGAAACCAGACTTAGAGGAACTGCTGAAATACTCTTTCCTGGTACATACAGAATTTTGCCATAGTTTTTCTTCCAGTGCATACTATCAGTTTTAAGGTGATTAAATGAAGGGGAATAAGTTTGTTTTCATATTGATGATGCTATTGAAACAGAGGTCATTGCTGTATTGACTATATTTTCACCCCCTAAAGAAAATAACTCATCATGGAAAAAATTGTCAGAAGAGTCTTTAATCTTTCTGATTATCTTATTACTATTGAATATTTTTAAGATGAAAGATCAAGGAATTACTCACTTAGGCATCTTTTGTTAAGGGTTGACAGATCAGAGTTATTAGTCTCTAGTATGCATTGAAGAAAGCAAAATTTTGTTTATTTCTTTAATGGCTAATTTAATCACACCAGCAGACAGTGATTTGGCACAGTCAGTAAAACACTTGCTGTGTCACTGAGGAACTGAGTTCAAACAGACCAAACCCATGTAAATCTATACACCTTAGTGTGCATCTGTAATCCCACTGCTCCTACTTCACAAAGGGAAACAGAGACAGGAGAATCTCTAGAACTCCACAGGTCAGCTAGCTTGGCAAACACAGTGTGGAATAAGAGACCTTATCTCAAACAAGGTGGAAGGTGAGGACAGATGCCTGAGGTTGTCCTATGACCTCTATACTTTCCATGGCATATACATGCCAACACTCATACAAATAAACACACACACACACACACACACACACACATACAAATATATGTAATCATGCAAATTTGTCAAAAGATAGATGTGAGCATGTTGTCATGGATGCTGTTTGAATATACTCATTCCATAGAACATTGCCCCATAGAAGTAAACAAAGGTCAATTTCAATGGTCTTCCCTGGGGTTTCATGCATCTGTAGTTAGTAATTTTAAACATGTCAAGAATTAGGAAAATGTATCTTCAGGGACCATTAGACCCAGCTCTCAATAATAGCTTCACTATCACTAAAAGCAAAGACTATCCCACTGTGTCCTGAAAGTTGAATAGTGTTCGCTAAGTGTTGAATTCAAGTAGAAAGTTCATGCAATACATGCCCTTAGCAAGAGTTCATATGTTTGATGCAAGATTGATTGTGTATCTCTTGAAAGTCACAGTCTAAGATTGCTAGTCTGAAGTGCTTCTTACCCCAGGCCAACAAACCAAGAACTCCCTGCTCAGCAGAAACAAAGCATATTAAGGGATAAAGCACTAGGAACTGAGCTTGGGTTGGAAAATTTCCAACTTCATTAAGAAAACAAAAAGAGTCCTGGGCAACAGACACAATAACCCTGATAATCTTGCTATAAGACATTATGACATTGCTATAAGATTAACATTCATTTACTCATTCATTCAATGATTATTCATTCATATGAAATATATTTCAAGCATTGAAAACATACCAGGCACTGCAAGGGTAGTGCTCTGAAATGGCAAGTTTTTTCTCACCATTGTGATTCTACTGTCTATGTGCTATGTGCCTAGCAAGCTGTCCGTGTTATCATATAAGACATGGACTTCGACTACCAGAACATAAGATACTTTGCTGCACTGTCATTGCAGTAAGAAGTCACTTTCAAATATTATTTTGATACTTTACCTATTTATTCCACTTCTCCACACTTGGCATTTTTTTCTTTAAATTAGTATTTTCTTTTCTTTTCTTTTTTTTTATTTTGCAATACAATTCAGTTCTATGTATCAGCCATGGATTCCCTTGTTCTCCCCCCTCCCGTCCCCCTCACCTTCCCCCCAGCCCCCCCATTCCCATCTCCTCCAGGGCAAAGCCTTCCCCACAGACTGAGATCAACCTGGTAGACTCAGTCCAGGTAGGTCCAGTCCCCTCCTCCCAGGCCGAGCCAAGCAATCCTGCATAGGCCCCAGGTTTCAAACAGCTTTGTTGATCAGTCTTCCCTCTATGATGATATTTTTAGTTTAAAATATTTGAATATTGTTTCATTCTCTCGTGCTCACATTACATGTTAGCAAAACAAATCTCATATTATAGGGAAACCCGACAACCACAACAGGGCAATGGCTCAAATGTACATTTCTGTTCTAATTTTATTTATTTATTTATTTATTTATTTATTTATTTATTTATTTAGGCTTTTCGAGACAAGGTTTCTCTGTGTAGCTTTGCGCCTTTCCTGGAACTCTCTTTGTAGACCAGGCTAGCCTCGAACTCAGAGAGATCCTCCTGCCTCTGCTTCCCGAGTGCTGGGATTAAAGGCATGCGCCACCACCGCCTAGCCATTTCTGTTCTAATTTTAAATATAGATATTGTATTTTGTGGCAGGGTCCTGTGCTCTTATTTCCTTTTGGGGGAGGGGGCCAAGTAGGTTCAGAGTCAATGCCACACACTCTGGGAGAATGTTGAAACAACAAGCTCAGTTTATTCAGAAAGAGGCAAGCCTTATATACCCTCCACTCCACCCTGGAGGAAGGTCTGATGAATACGCATCTGCTGGTGTGACATGGTTACCTCTCATTGGTTCAGGTCATCTCTTGATCATGTCTCAGCTGCCATTGCTAAGGCCCTTAGGCAGACCCAGGTTGGCTCTCAGAAAGTATCTTTTTTACTGGTTTGGGCCAGTTGCCCCTCAAGCCTGTTAGGGATGAGCCATGCCACAGTATGTAGTCTAGAATCTACTGACAGGATTAAAAACAATAACCATCATAACTTTATCTGTTAAATGTAAAATTCTGAAATATTTTGTAATTTTTTTCTACCTTTTTATTTACCAGTTTGACTATGTCAAAATATCATAAAAAAGCATGTTCTAGTCTCTCTTGACCTTTCAGAGCAGCTCAAAGCATTTGTTAGATGAACTATGGCTAACATGTATCTCTTTCATTTACCTTTGATTTGGCTCTGTTATATACTATAATCAATAAGTGGCTTAGGTATTCGTGGATAAAACTTATTTTCACGACAGTCTCATATGACAACAAACATATCCTTTATACTCTAACTATCTTGAACATACTGACAACAGCTATACTACTTGTTAAGTTGACCAGCAATATTATCCATGATCTGGGTGGTCCTACTATGTTCCAAGAAGCATTAGCAAAGTCATTAATTAATATTTTTGATGTTTGCTGTTGACTCCAAACATTGGTTAATCTGTCACAAGTTTCACGAGCTTTACTGATAATGTCTATTCACATAGAAAGAGACTTTTATTTTTAAAAACAGATATACTCTGCCAACATTACAGGTATCAGCTGAGGCATCAGACTCAACATTTTTACCAATGGATCCCATTCCTGCGATTGATATGCTCCTTGTAGTTTCATTGGATTAAGTTTATGCTATCAATAAGCTTTCTAAATGTGTCTTTGCATGTTATTCTTTTTCAGTTAGACATCGACTGTGGGATTCAGTAGTCCAATATTTCACTAGAATATACAGGGCTCACCTCTGTATCACTTGATCATTTTGAGTATCAAGTCATGAGATGATTCTGTGCTGGTAACTATTTGAAAGACCAAAATCAAATTTCTTTGCCAAACATATCATAGTTTGAATATATTGACAATACTCATTAGGGTTACACATTCAAATGAATATGATTAAGTGAATAATCTTATTTCACTTTTCAAATTATTAATCATAAAATCCCAGGACAGAAATCTATCACTCTGATTTACCTATGGAAATGAAACCATCATTACAAACATCATTATATACAGAACTTTTAAAAGCAGCTTTTTGGGCTTCTAAATATAGCAGATTTAGTTGTGTTTAAGTTTGTATTTGATTGTGTAATTAACTTTAATAATACTAAGGAAGTCTAATGGCTGATGGATTTGTAATATATGTCTTGTCCTAAAGCAGAATGCTACACATTTATCTTGAAATACTTCCAAAATTAGGTGAAGTAACTTCACTGTATACCTATGTGAATAGTATTAACATCCAGTAATATATGAAACCATGATTACTGAGGACTAATAAGAACCATTTCACACTGTTCCTCTCGTTTTTATACTTTATAGCTTATAAAAATGATTATGCATATATTAGCTCAGTTTTTATAATCAATGTACTTGTTACTGTCGTTATCATCATTATTTTCATCAGAGATTTATTACTTATATAATAAGAAGCACCGCATAAGGAATTTACAAATGAAAAATAAATTTCATGCCCTGGATTGTTGGCTCAGTGGTTAAGGTCACTTTCTGCTCTTGTTGGGGACATGAGTTAGGTTCCCAGGATCCCAACTCAAGTGTGTCAGCTTTCCTGAAGTAACTTCAGTTCCATGGGATCTACTGCCCTCTTCTGGCTTCCCCAAGAACAAAGTGCACACATGGTATACATATACATACATGCATTCAAACATTATATATATATATATATATATATATATATACATATACATATATAATTAAAAATCAGTCAGTGGTCTTGTAAAGACAAAAGTTGAAATTCTTCTTCCCTAGTAAATGAAAACTTAATATCTCAATTTTCTCTGTGTTTGTATTGAATTAAGAAGGGTGTCTATCAATCAATTCTATAAAAGGAACTCCAGGCCTAAAACAAATAAAAACTATTTGACCAAAAAAACATAATTACATGAACTACTCTATCTCCTTTTTTCTAAGAGTATAGATTTCTCTCTTTCAGACTACTCTCTCCTGGAGTGAGGGGATGAGATATTGTGAAAACAGAGACAATTTTCTGAAAATTAAGCAAAATAAAATTAATATCTGATTAGTAAGAATACAGATATTATTCGAACTAGGCTTTTATCTTTCTTTGAAAGTGAAAAACCAGAAGGGCAAACTATACCAAATTGTAACCATAGACAGGTCACTTATGTAAGGAAATAGTACTGAGCAAAGATGCCTGGAAACTCCGTGTTCTCTCCTGATTTCAAAATTAGCTACATGTTCTGTTTTATTTTGAGTCATTAGACCATGTCTCCGGCAAATAATTTCACAAGAGATCTATTTGGATTAAAAATGCATCCTGATGACCATTTTCATTGCATTGAACAGCCACATTAGTCTGTGTATGTTCCTTCCCAGAAAGCTTATAATAGAATAAATAATATTTACAGCAACTGCCTCTGAAGAGCTGAGATGAGATAATACCTTCAATCTCTTCTTTTGCAAAAATAAATATTGACATCTCGTATCTAAGTCTACTAATAACCCAGAAACTTTTCTAAAGATTTATTTATTTTTATTTTATGTGTATAAATGTTTTACCTGCATGTGCATAAGTGCACCATGTGCATGATGTCCATGGATGTCAGAAAAGTGGGTTGGAACTCCTGGAACTTGAAGTATTTATGGTTGTGAGCCATTGTGTGCATGTTGAAACTGAACCAGGTCTTCTGCAAGAACAGCAAGTGTTCGTAACCACTGAGTCACATCTCCACCCCTAATGTGTCAGAGACTGGATCACACTGTTGCTCCTGTATCTTTTGTTCAGTATCATCATATCAGGATTCCAAATCTCATTTCTGAAGCCTGTGGATGGTACTTTTCTTTTTATCACCAGTGTCCTTACATTCATAGTCTTTCTTTGAGCTCTGTTAAAGTCTGGGGCTTTCTTTATGTTCTCCTGGTTAAAGCATATCTACTGTAGCACGGTGGAATAAGCATTAAATTTCTGAATAGTAATTCATCATCATGCCAGATACTTTCAAACTCATTCATAGATCCTGATATCTGCTGCTAAACTTCTTAGGCAAAAATTGAAAACTTCTCTGTTCTGTACCCCACTTTAGGTAAAATGCAATGGTAGTGGAGTTCTCAGTAATCTAAAGGACTTTCTTCGTCTAGCACTGTATCAAAGGAGGTGCATATGTCATGGATAGCTTTGGACAATTCTTTAATCCAGAATACAGTGCTGTTTCTCATGTGTTTATATTACCAAAAATTTGGTGCTATAAGTTACTAGAGAAATTGGGGAACCATCTTCATGTTAATGTTGTTAAGAAAAGCATTAAAAAACTCAGAAGAGCCGGGTGGTGGTGGCGCACGCCTTGAATCCCAGCACTCGGGAGGCAGAGGCAGGCGGATCTTTGTGAGTTCGAGGCCAGCCTGGTCTACAGAGCGAGATCCAGGAAAGGTGCAAAGCTACACAGAGAAACCCAGTCTCGAAAAAAAAAAAAAAAAAAAAAAAAAAAAAAAAAAAAAAAAAAAAAAAAAACCTCAGAAGAAAGCTAGAATATAATTCTTTCAGTGTTGGAAGATATTCCCAGGTCAAGAATGCTATAAATCTCTGAAGTTTTCCAGAGGAGAAGGACATAGAATAAGAAGAGAAAACTATATCATTTGTGATCAGCCTAAGTGCAGAAATTGGGGCAGGGACTATGTAGAAAAAGGTTACTCAGAGAGAGCCCAGAGTGTCCTGGAAACCATTACAAGCTTTGGAAAAGTGTTCAAAGAAGAAATATGTGGGAAAAAGAATAAAAATCAAAAGTTATGTGTTTTTGAGAAAAGACTTACCGGTTTAATATAACTACATGGATATGGCCTTAATGCCCAGAGTATGGGAAAGTATATCAGCTCATCAAGGAGATATTTCTCCTCCTCCTCCTCCTCCTCCTCCTCCTCCTCCTCCTCCTCTTCCTCTTCCTCCTTCTTTTCATAACATGGCTTAAGGCAAATCAGCCTCTCTGAAGGGTGATCCAATGGCCTTGTGATTGATGGGTGTTAGCATTTAAGCATTACCTGGCAGCCCCTTGGGGACCTGGCCAATGAGCAGGCAGTACTGTGGCTTGATAATGTCATTTTATTTTCACTAGGTCCCCATTAAGAGCAAACCACTAACCACTACCCCCTCTCTTCCTCTCATTTTCCAAGAGGCCGTGTTTGCACCCATTTCTCTCCCCCTCCCCGCCCCCGCTTCTGTCTCATCTTCTGTTCCTCTCTCTTTCTCCTCTCTCCTTAGCCTTTATCTCCAGAGGTGTTCTCTGAGTCTCTTCTTCCCTTCCCGCAATAAAATCCTCTAGGACGAGTGCTGTCTGCATGGTGTGTCTGTCTCTCACCCACCTCTCTCACCCACCATGGGGCCCCTTGACTCCAACCCACCAAGGCCTCTGCCTGCCGTTTTTAAAATACAACAATGGGCCCAACTGCACTAGGTAAGGGAAAAAATAAGTCATGTGTACACTCTGTGGTAGATTGAGTTCTTTTCACCGGAAACAAATAGCTTCCATTAATGGGCTTCCAATGCTACTGTACAATTTAGCAGACATTTTGGCATGTATGTTAGAAATGGAAAGCCCTGGCTGTTAGTGTTTCTAAGCTTAGGCTTTATTTCCTATAACAAACACCTTTGGCAACATTCTAGTAGATCACTGTCAGCAGAACTAAACTACGCGGTCATCTGTGCTGAATTCTGTTAGAGGCAGCTGTTTACTCCTGTTTGATGAGCAGTGGTTCAGAGATCTCAATCTTAGCCGTAGCTTCCAAAGGTATTTTCCCAACAATACTTTGTTAATCTTTTTTTCCATATCATTATATTCTGCTACCCTTAATCACTGTGAGTCTAGTGCCTTTTATCAGAAGGCATTCCGTAGGATAAACTTTAATACCTTTGTACTCTCCCTCCCAGTGAATCTCTTTACTGGCTTCAAAACCAACCATTTCCTTGAGACAGACACTATTAGAGATGGCAGCTCAGTGTGACCAATCACCTTCACAAACAGGTGGGAAAACAGAGGTCCAAAGAGAAATGACGATTTGTTTGAGGTCATCCACCAAACAGTGACAAAGGACACTTTGTTCATGCTCTTTATGTCGAATTTCATTAAGAAACTACATCAATAAGGATAAAGCAGCACCTACTGTACCTTTTAGTAATGAAAAGGAATCTTATTAATAATTATGTAAAATCTCTCTAGATATTTTAACCTTCTACTTTTGATTCTAGGCATATTTGGGGAACTTAATTATGCTTTTCATTTTTTTCTGCTTTCCCCCATTGCCTGGGAGGCTCTTACATCCTTCATCTCACTGACTCCTACACTTTGGGTGTCATTTTAGGTATCACCTTCTTGGAAGAAGCTTTTTCTGTATAGTTTAAATATATTTCAATCTCTTTTCTTCTTCAAAATTCTTTCTTATCAGTGCTTACCTCAATTATAATAAAACTGTAATTTCTATGTTGAACCTTTTATCTGGAGTCCTACATTCTAATTCTGTGAAATCAGTGATTAACTTTGGTTATCCTTTTCCATTTCTTTGAAAGATCTCAGGACTTGGGACATAGAATTTAGCCTGTGATTTTTGCTCAGACATTGATTTCTCATATATCTACTTAATCTGTAGGTGTTTTAAGCAGTGGTATATGACATGGTAGAATTTTTATAGTGGAGCTAATAAGAAAGGGATTTACCTCTTGATTGGCAGGTTACGTGGATAAGCACAGATCTATGGGCCTCCTAGAATCCATTCTCATCAGATCAAATGGCTTGAGTGAATGAGTCATATATGTATGATGAGAGATATGACAGAGGGTACAAGCAAGAGAGTGAGGAAGAGGGAGTGAGAGTAGCAGATATTGGAGACTTATGTTAAGACACCCCATCTTCATTTCTTCCCATTCATAGGTTTACTTATTTGGTAGAAATAAAAGGTAAATTTAAACTTTACTTAAGTTAGTATGGGATGAGTTTATTTTACCATCAACATCTCTAAAATGAGTCAATTCACTTACAGTATCACCTGTGAACCTTCATATGTTCAACTAGTTTTCAAATGAAGAGTGATTAAAGACATGTTTTGACTCGGTATTGAAAAGTAAATATTTCACAAATGGGTTAGCTGTGTTGGTTTAAATTGATACCTTGCAAATCAGATGAGATTTAGATGTGTAAAACATTTAAAAGTCCAAGTGACTAAAGACTATTTTAGTTTTATAAGCATCTTACAAAGAAAAGTTATGTGGAGTCATGAAATTAATCATAACTTACCAATGCTTTTTTTTTTTTTTGGTTTTTCGAGACAGGGTTTCTCTGTGTAGCTTTGCGCCTTTCCTGGAACTCACTTGGTAGCCCAGGCTGGCCTCGAACTCACAGAGATCCGCCTGGCTCTGCCTCCCGAGTGCTGGGATTAAAGGCGTGCGCCACCACCGCCCGGCCAATTACCAATGCTTTTTTATGAAGTCAAGCGAATTCTCCCATTATGACTTTAAATTGTATAAGTTTAATCCTTGGAGAATATACAGAAAAAAATAAAGGTAATCATTATACCCTGGGAACTTTGAGCCATTATAAATTAGTCTTTCAATGTAATATATTGGATCATTATTAAACTCTGGATAATATGAGAATAAATAATTTATGGTACAATTTGTCTGAGCCTGGCCATCTGTAGAGAGGAGAAAATTTGTATATGGTGCTTATCCAAGTTTGGGAACCCTTTGGAAGGGTTCTCTACAGTGATAATATTTGGGACCACCAGATTCTATTTCTTTCCTCACTACCCAATGAGCTTTACTTGATCAAGCAAATGTTCTCTATCTTTAGCAAAAAATACAATCTTTTAGGAAGTCTCAAGAAATATATTGAAATAAGTGTTCAAGATGTACTGAGAGCTCATTGCTTCCAGAAAATTGTTAGAATTCTTGTAGTCAGTCACATTGGAAAGATTACCTCTTTGTCAACTCAAGTTATCATGGTCCTGTCTACCCTGATAGGTTTATTACATCTTTCATTTAAATTCTTTCTACTTAGCTTATCCAGAGTCTGTGGGTGAAGTAAGAATGTTTTGAAGTAATTTTCCTACTCCACAACAACCTTCAAAACAAATAAACAGACAATGTCATAGAGACAATAAAGAACTCATTCCATGGGTCTCCAGCTATAAGGTAGGGGCAACCACATACTTCTTAACACATAAGCCACAAACACTTGTTAAATCAATACACACATTATTGAGACAACTAGAAATGCTAAGTGATATGTAGTCTCATAAATTTTCGTGTTTTGTGTTTTCTTGGCTAATGTAGCTCCTGTAGCACACACATTTCCATTTAAAACAAAATGTTCAGTGTCACCAAAATTATCATTCCTGGATGTACTCTGGCTCCTCTATTCACAGTTTTATTGCCCATTGAATTGTACCCATCGCAGTTAATCATTTCTGACTTGATATTTGGCCCTCGGAAACCTTCTACAATGAAATGATTATACCACCTGGGTCAAGGGCCTCATCCCATTCTACATCCAATGTAACTTTTTTGTGACTGCCCTTCCACATCATCTTTGCTCTTTGGAAGAGCTGTGCAAGTTGCTCAATTTGGCTCAAACACATAGCCTGCAGATTTCAAGTCCAAGTCATTTATATTCACATCTAATCTGCTGTAATTGTTTGGCTATTTGATGCTGTAGTTAACATTTGTAATTTTTCACTGTCCAGCATCCAATTTCCTCATCGTGTTGGCAACAGCATCCTTATTTGAGTTGTCATGTTTAGCCCCTTTTTCTGCTCTCACTTAGCCTCTATGCTTCTAGTGAAGCTAAGCCTACCCCCAATGTAAGCCTATTAGCACATCCAATTTCCAGGGACACAGAAATAGTTTTGGGCTACAGGAACTGAGGAGGGCCAATTAGTTGTGAGCTGCTATCTAATGAGTGCTTCTGAGGAAGGACCGTCCTTGTACTTTTAAGAGAGCTATAGGGAATGATGTTCTTTTTCACTTGCTAGAAGAGAACAAAGTAGTTTGTAGCTCTTGGAGCTGCTGGTGGCCATTCTGTGACAGTAAAAGATAAAATAGCCACTGCAAAGAGAGCAAGTGAGAGATTGAAATAAAAATGTCTTTGTGATATTGTTGGTACTTTTAGTACTGATGAACCTTAATCCACAGTCACTTGCATCATTAACTACTGCTATTGTTTAGTCTTATTTGGAAGAGATGATGACAGTCATTTCTAACCTAAATCTTTCTTATTGTTTATCCTCTTTTCTAGAATTTAGATTAAATTGAGTCCTTTATTAGAGAGGACCCCACAGTCTAGACACAGTATTTCTTTTCTTTCACTCAGTGTTCTATCTTTAAATCACCCAAGTCTTTCCTTGTGTTTGACAGTCGAAGATGTCCTTGTCACCTTGGGGGTGACTCTACAGTTAGAATATTCTCAGTGTCATGTAACAGGAAAATATAACCAAATAAACTTAAACAACAGGGAAATTTATTACTCAAATTACTGAAAAGTGTAGTGAAATCTTTTGGGGGGATATATTTTCTTTTCTTTTTTAATTAAGAAATTTTTTATTCATTTTACATATCAATTACAGATCCCCCTCTTTCATCCTCCTGCCCCTTGATTTAGGGAGTCAAACCACACTGGCAGGTCATCTTTCCACCCCTTGAACACCTATTGGTTGATTCTCAGCTTCACTCAATGTCTAGATGGCCAAAGGAAGCCTCATTTTGCCTACAAATGTAAAAAATAAGAATACAGCTTTCTGTTAGATGTACATTGAAAAGTAGATCTAAGCCCAGATTTCTTTGACCAGAATTGGCTTGTCTCCTGTCTTTGAATTTCCATAAAAATAGAGAGTCTGTGATTGCTGAGATTCAGGTAAGGCACCTGTCAATTTGGGAGTCCAGTCATGAGACAATTCTACCTTTATTTTCTTCCCTGAGATCACAAAAATATGTCTGAAGACAATGGAGGCTACAGGGAAGGATGAGACAGAGGAATAATGCCTAATTGCTAATGGCTGATGCAATACATAAATAAAAGCCAAATCCCACATGTTCCAGAGTTCTATTCCCAAGTGCATCTCATATCTATGTAGTTTGGAGTTAGATTAGTTGCAGACAACCTGACATCTTAACAAAGGAAGAACAGCTTTCAAGGAAGCTGTGTAAACTATGATGACTATAAGTCAAGTCTGTATACTCCCCAGAAAGTTTTGTCTGATGTTTATTTATTTACTTGTATTTGCTGTGCCTCTAAATTTATAGAAAGAACACAGATCTATAATTGTAAAAGTCACTGTGTCTCAGTTTCTCCCTCTATTAAACAATGAAGATTTTATTTAGAAGATGTCTTAGTTTCATTTCCCGTTGCTGTGATAAAACACCTTGGAAAAAGCAACTTAAGGGAGAATAGTTTCATTTGGGTTAGAATTCCAGGTTACAGTCCATCCTCCTGGGGAATTCAAGGCAGCAGGACCTTGAAGCACCTAGTCACAGGAAATCCACGGTCAAGACCAGAGAGAAAATAATGAATGGTGCATGCTTGTGCTCACATCACTTCCCCGCTTTTTATGCAGTTTAGAAAATGGCCACTGACTTTTAGGCTGGATCTTCTTAACTCAACTAATGTAATTAAGACAATTCTCTACAGGCATGCCCACAGGCCAACCTAACCTAGACAATCTCTCATTAGAACTTGCTTCCCAGGTGATTCCAGACTGTGTCTAGTTGATAATTAAAACTTACTATCAAAAAGGATTAAATCAAACATAAAATAGCATTGCATACCATATCCAGAGTGTGGAACAAAGGATGATTTATTATGATTCTCACTGTGTTTTCTTTTCAGGAAAGAGATCAAGAACCTAGTAGTCTCCTGGTTTCATGGGGATAGAATCATCTCTTTTTATACATTCAGCCATAATACTTTACTTTTATTCTCAAAAAGTTTTCAAGATTGTTTTTAATAAATATACTTGCCTTTATGTATTGGAGCTAGTGTTGTGAAAACAAACCAACCGACAAAAAGACAAGTCCTCAATGACAAGAGTTAGGCATTTTAGTGTGTCAAAGCTGATCAACAGGTACATTCATTTATCTCTCTGGGACCAAACTTAAGCATATAACATATCATCTCTAGCATGTCATTTAACTTTCCTGGTCTCAGTATTATTATTTGTAGAATGAAGAAAATTTATTATTCTCTCACATATGATTATTGGGACAATCAAATAAATGTAATTAATGAGCTGAAAATTCTATAAAATATTTAAAATACTCCTATACACAATGGTGTATCTTACGTTGAAGACTAAAGCTGAAATTTAGTAGCCTTCACACAGATCCATGCATCATCAGCATTGTTCAATATATTTGCATTTTCAGCAGGTTATTAAGTCAGGTGAACAATGAAATTGCCATTTCTCTTTATGTAGAGGATTTAATTAATGGAAAGGGTTACAGAATCTCTAGTGTTCGTCTCTCTTTTTTTACTGCTCTATATTTGTGAATACATGTTTTGGAAGTTATGGGAGCTTCTGACTCCTCTTTCATTTTTTTCTTTAATCTTTCTCCCTCTAATATATTTTTTTTTACAGAGAAAACAACCTCTTCCCAGTGATTCACAAAAATGTGTTGAATTTTAATTACCTATGAACCTTTAAATTTTTTGCTGCCTAAGTTATCCCCCAGATCAAGAAAATGGAGCATCATGCAGTTGTCATTAGACTTCAATTCAGAACTTTTAAAATTCTTTGTCATTGTCATATCCAGACACATGTGAGGACCATTTCTCTAGTTCTCCACACAGAAGAAATTGCCATCAACTTTCATCTTAGTTGAAGTTCACTCAGCTATGGTACTTAAGGAAGTTGGATAGTGGAAGAATGTTGTCTTCCAGAAGAATAATGAAATTTAATTTTGACAAAGACTGCAAAGATTAATAGCCATTTTGTTTTTTATGACAAGGTCTTATATTCAGTTTTCTTAAATTTGTTGTGAGAAATAAAAGGAAAAACAAATTTTCCACTGGTATTTTCTGTGTACTGTAGAAAAACTATTATCACATTCCTAAGAATCATATTTTCACCTCCAAAGGTGTATTTCCATGGTTTGTTTAGTGGCATCACGGTTCCTGTATGCGATTCACACTTTGAAAATAAGCGTGTTACTCGTTCCTTGTGTGCCTTTTTCCTCCTAAGAGGTTTTATCTGCAATCGCATCTTTTAAAGTCATGTTTTCTGTCTTTTATGGCTGCTAAACATAAATGCCAAAGGAAAGGAAAGAGTTAGGAAGGGAAAATAATGTCCTTATCACAAGACTGTGGGAAGTCCACATACAGAGGCAGCTCCTGGGTTCTCTTCTGCTTTGAAATTCAACCCAAACATGCTCTAGCCTGCTACATCACCATAAGAATGAAATAGGAAATTTTGAGGGTCAATTCATAGAGAACAGACAAAAGAAAATAAATGAACAGTAGGTAACAGGTACATGACCGTGGTAGGCAGTGGGACTTTCCAAAGATAAAAAAAGCTTCAAAGTTGAAGCTCCCAAACTTTCCTGTCCAGTACTCCCTGCAGAACAATGATAATGTCTGTCTGTGGTCCTTGATTGACAGGAACAGTTAGAGCACCAAGTCTGTCATCTGTTTGGGTCCAAGATTCAGATGCACCTATTTTCAGTACCTAGAACCATATTTTTCTCTCAGAAGTGAAAGGAAACAGTAAACCAAACCAAAGTGAAAGGATTACAAAAGAGAATGTAGAATGTAAAGGAGAGTTGGAAGAGCACCCAAATAAGGTACAAGAACTTTGTTTTATTCATAGGAAGACTAAATTATTAGAAACTATTATTTTTAATTGCTCATTAGTTTTCTTCACAACTGACTGGATTATGTCCCTCTGCTTCCAAATTACAAGAGAAATAAAATAATTATAAGATGGGCTTGAATTGCCTCAAATTCAGTTGAGAACTTAAGTTATGAGAAAATTTGGAAGAAACTTGAATGCACTTAGAGGATATGGAAACAGAAATTTAATTCTCCTTCATGTCCCCTCTCTTCCTTTAAAGACAGTCATCAACTTCTACACATGCTGCATGGCAGTGTGCCATATCACGTACCCGATAATGTAGTTATCTTATTGGGTTTTTTCTTCTTAATACCAGTAAGAAATGTCCACATAATCAATAATGAAGAAACAGGAAAATCTCATGACATTTGACTACATAGAAATCTGGGGTCAATGCCACAGAAAGCAAGCTAAATGCAGGATATCTCAGAGAGCAGTGAGACTGGAAAGCAAGCATGCCTCCAAAGCAAGAAAGCAATTTTCAGATGTAACTGGAAGCAGCTTTCTAAGTATGGGTGAAAGAGTAGGGTGAGCATTGTGCTCAGCTAATAAAGTGCTTGTATGTAAGCATGAGGGCCTGAGATTAGATCCCTAACACATATGAAAATGGCTCCATGTGTTTATAATACCAGTACCTAAGAGATAGAGACAGTGGATTCCTGTAGGTTTCTACCCAGTTTAGCTAAGTTGCTAAAGTCCAGGTTTAATAAAAAGATGCTAAAAATAATGTAGACTGACTAAGAAAGATACTCAATACTAACCTCTGGACTCCATATATGACTACTTCCACACATGTATACACACACACACACACACACACACACACACACACACACACACACACACACACACACAGAACTCTTGGCAAAAGAAGTACAAGTAAAAACTAAATATGTGGAAAAAGTGTTCAATATATCTAGCCATCAAGGAAATAAAATTAAAAACTACAGTGACATTCAATCTCACCCCAGTTAGAATGGCTAATTTAAAAAAGAATTGATGAGGATGCTGTGAAAAAGAAACACTTCTATAAATTTGGTTCAGATGGAAATTAGTAATTCACTATAAAAATCATTATGGAGATTTCTCAAAAGCACAACAGGTAAGACTAATGTATGACCCAACTATTCCACTTCTGGTTAAATATCCAAATGAAAAAATTCAGTAAACCACAGAGATACCTGTGTATTCCTCCTTTATTTTGACACTATTTACAATAGCCAAATTACAGAATTAGCCTAGGTACCCACAAATGGATGAATTGATAAAGAGAACGTGGTATCCATAAAAATCTGTGTGTTATTCTGCTGTAAATAAGCATGTAATTATGTAATTTTCAGGAAAATGTGTGAAACTGGGCATCATCACATCAAGGGAAGTAAAATGTTAACAAAGACTACACATTTCTCCTCACAAACAGAGGTTTGGTTTTTCTTAAACATGGAAAGGGACTATTTAGGAAGAGTAAGGGGACCATCAGGAGGGTGAAGAGGGACATGAGAGCGAAACGGAAGCAGCTATGACTAAAGCACATGTATGCGTGCGCACACACATCATAATAAGAAAAGTTCATAAATAATAAACAATAATTTTTCATAAAGAATATGAACTGAGACTTTCTACAAATTCTGATGTTCTGTATAGTTTGTTTTGTTTGATAGGAGACGTTTGAAATATGGAATTTTTTGAAGAACATGTGGTCAGTGTAACTGATCATTTAATACTACGGTTAATGTGAAAATTTCAAATCATGACTTATACCGAACACACATAAAGGTAAAATCTGGCCCTTGGGTCAGTTCTTTACTAATGTCTGATTTTAAAAAGTCATTCAGCTGTATGATTTATTCTTCATTTAACCATTAATGTCTGTTGAATAATTCTTCATTTTGTTCTTCCACTTATGAAAAGTTGTTGATTATACCTGTGGGAATAATCAATGCTTCCAAATTAAAGTTGAAGGCAAAGAAATTAGTGAAAGTTAGTTCATCCACATAGTGGAAATGTAAACAGGATCTACTTTCAGTATTGTTCTGCATGTCAAGTGAGTAAGGTATAGTATACCAGCTCCAAGAGTGTTGTAATCATGCTTTCTGTTCTCATAAAAGTACTGGAAAATTCAATGCTTTCTCCAATGATATGCACACAGAAGTTCTTTTGAAAGCATCAATAGGTAGACTGACTGATGGATCAATAGTTTCATGGCAATGAATATCTACTAAAGAACTTTTCTCACTCTATTCTCACCTAGTATGACCTAGTAATAGAAGAGCATGATGGAAAAGAATTAGATCTTAGTTTAAACCTTTGATAGAATGAGAAAGTTTCATTCTTGAAATAATTATGCTATAAACATTTTATAATAAATAAAATATGTTGAAATAGCTTCATAAATATTTAAACAGCTAACCCACAAATTCCACTTGGTTTTTTTGAGCAGCCTTGTTTGAAAACAAGAATAGTTTCTTAGTGGCATATATACCATTAGTGCACATTAGTTATACAAGTACAATGCACTTCTTGGGCCACAGAAGCCATCCCACATTTAGTGAGAATCCCAGTGGTTAGATCTTCAACAGTGATAATTGGTTTCTCTTGGAATCTATAGCTCACATAATTAAAGAAATGGGGGTGAGCCCGTGATGTTATATTGGTGCTGGAAGGGGAATAAATGATTAGTAGAAATACTATATATTTTTCTCATTGGAGTAAGTCACTAAATGATATGTGAATCTGGATATTAAGAAAATCATTCCCCATCTTTGGAGACTAGTTTTGTTAACTTCCAATAGGTTAGATTCACAATATCTCCATTCACGTTAGGAAAATAAAAACTCCATGATTAAAAGTTGATGTCATGTTTTGAATATAAAATCCCCCCACTCCACTCACGGTGGCCTCAGGAGCTGAAAGTTACTGGAGGAATTGGATCTCAAGGGAAGACTTTTGAGAGTCATATCTGGTCCCCTGGGTCTGGCACTCTCTCTGTTGAGGGGTCTACCACTAAACTTAGTATCTTCTGCTTCAGGCTCCTGGAGACAATTGTTGCCATTATGCCATGCTTACCTTTAGGGTGGATTGAAACATTATGAAACTATGAAGCAAAACTGATACCTTTCTTAATTATTTTCCAGGAACTGTAGGCCAAACTAGTAAGTATAAAAGTGTAAAAACAAGCCGGGCGGTGGTGGCGCACGCCTTTAATCCCAGCACTCGGGAGGCAGAGGCAGGCGGATCTCTGTGAGTTCGAGGCCAGCCTGGGCTACCAAGTGAGTCCCAGGAAAGGCGCAAAGCTACACAGAGAAACCCTGTCTCGAAAAACCAAAAAAAAAAAAAAAAAAGTGTAAAAACAACTTTTCTCCTTACACTGTCATTAGGATAAAAGAACACTGTAATCACATGCAGAAACAAATACTCCATTTTTATTTAGTTTACCATCTACTGAGAAACTGTCTAAATGGAAGGAAAAATATAGGAAGGGACACAGTCATGGGGAAAATAAGAGAATATGAAACACTTTGATTTTTTTTTTCTACTAAGATCATTTGGTACTACTAAAGTAGAACTACTAAAGATACAAAGGAAGAAATTGTGAAATAGATTATCTTTTGGAAAAAGAGGAAAGAACATGGAAAGTTAAACATTAATAATACATTATTATTTTGTAAATGATATAAAATAATTTTATTATATATTTTAATATGTAAGATATATATATATATATATAATGGAAAATATATATATATATATATATATATATATATATATATTTACGGGAAAAAACACAATGAAAATTGAGTGCTTAGAGATTTGAGGAAGGGTTAAAGCATTTGAATATGTAGGAAGAAAGTATGCTTTTAGGGAAGAGCAGCAGGCAAAGAACACCATGGAATGAAACAGTGCTGCCTGTGTAGTTTATATTCAGAGAAAAGCTGGCATCCCAGGGTGTGCTGAATTCTTAAAACAATTCATCTACAGAGCAGTGCTTACTTTTTTTATTTCTCACAGGAAAGACATTTATTTCTATCCTCTTACTTTTCTCTAGAAATTTTTTTAGGAAGATAGCCTACTTTTCATGTACCAAGAAAACACTGTAATATGGCTGTCTTTGTTGGGGGTTCTATTGCTGTGAAGAGACATCATGACCACATAGTTAATTGGGGTGGCTTACATTTTCCAAAGTATAGTCCATTATCATCATGGTGGGACACAGGAGCATGCAGGCAGACATGGTGCTGGAGAAGGAGCTGAGAGTTCTATATCTTGACCTGCAGGCAACAGGAAGTGAACTGTGTGTCACGCTGGGCATGTCAAAACCTATCCCCAACAGTGACATACTTCTTCCAACAAGGCCTAATAGTGATACTCCCTATGGGGCTCATTTTCTTTCAAACTACCACAGTTTCTGGATTTAGTGTTTGTTACTTATTTAAACACCAATTTTCTTATAAAAAGTTTATAACTTATTAATTAATATCTTCTTCCAGTTGTACAGAAATATTTAAAATCTCATGGTAAGATATGTTTTTTTTTTTTTACAGGGAATGCAAGTTTCCTATGTCTCAAAAAAAAAATAAATAAAACAAGAAAATAGTAGACATGATGTTTCCACTATATAATTTCTCTACTTTCTAATACACACTACAAAGTAAAACAAAACAAAACTGAGAGTTGTTTTATTCTATCATAAATGTTCATCTAAATACACACGTATCTATTCATAGTCTTATTAACATATATTGACTTATAGTTCATGGACTCAAAATTGTCTCACAGAGAAATAAAGGAGAGAAAGCAGCATGGCTGATGTCCCACAATGCCTTTCCAGAGCACAGCCTCAATGAACCAATAGCTCCCCCTAAGTCTAAACTCTTAAAAGTCATATAATCACTTATTATAATCTCTGGGGACCAACCTTTTAACCCGGGAAGTTTTGGAAGATGTGTAAGATCCAGACTATGAGGGTTGGAGATGGAAAGAAGTACAAACTGTTCTACTAGGTTCCCTGTGCTGATGATGTCTGTGTAGCTCTGGCCAGATGAAGAATAGTCACAATACACCATCACTCTGTAAAATCAGATAGTGCTCTGATTACTGTGCATATTTTATTGGGATTTGATTGTACACTTACCCCATGTTTTGTAGTACAAGTTTGGAACATAAGAGAAACCGTCTTTGAGATTCCCAATGCTGTTACTGTTTGGGGTAAAAACAGAGGTTAGCTGAAACTGATTATTCTCTGCCTCTTGAGCCTGGATGATTCGGTGATCAGAGCAGGAATGTGTTCCCCTCTGTCCAGATGGCAGTTAGCTAACTGATTAAAATTCTGTGCTTTTAAAAGTCCATACTCACAATATGATTTACATCCATCTCTTTTTCAAGCAGGCTCTTGATTAGTTAGTTTCTCTGGGAGAGCAATCCAGTTAGAATGACAGAAAATTAGAAGACATAACACACTAATACCATGTAACCCTAAACACATGATCACTGGGTAAATCAGAAATGTGAAACAATTTTGTGGGGCTCTGTCAGGAATCTTGCTTTATCCTTAACCAGAGCTTTCTTTCATCAATCAGTTTCTGATTATTTCTGCTTGTTGATAAAAGTTATAGCATAGATAATTGACTCATCTAGGCATGTGCAAACATTTACTCATTCCTAACTACAGTACATGCATCAACTTGGGCATCAAAAAGCTTTAAAATCCTGCTCTCCTGTTGTCTTTGGGGAAGACAAATAATGACCTTGTTGGAATACTGGAGGAAGTAAGAGGATGGGGAGGACAGATATAATGCCAAGGTAAAAATAAACCGCCTCTAGCTACAATAATGCTGTAAAAATGAATTAGTTAGAAACCACACAGACTGAGAGAAGTACAGCTAGACTCACTGCCCACCAGACCTTCCCATTATCTTACTGTCTTGGTGTTAGCCCATCCTACCCCTAGTCTGGAGTCTTCCTAAATACCATATCCCATCCCACATTGAAATATAGGCTACCTGCTCTCCCCTCAAATGCCCAGAAAATATTTTTAACAAAATTATAGAAGAAAATTTTCCTAACTTGAAGAAGGAGATGCCAATAAAGGCATAAGAATTTTGTAGAACACCAAAGAGGTTGTACCTGAAAAGAAAATCCCCTCCCCACATAGTAATCAAACACTAAATATTCAGAACAAAGAAAGAATACTAAAAGATGCAAGGGGAAAAGGGCAAGTAATATGTTGTGGGATAATATTTTTATACATTTCAAAGATGTGTCTCTGCCTAAGATGCCTTCTGCTTGACTTAATAGAAAGCTGAATGGCTTATATGTAGTCAGGAGAGGATAGGCGGATTTCCGGGCAGACAGAGGAACTGGGAGGAGGAATCTAGGCACATGGATTTTTGCCAGCAGACTTAGAGAAAGTCAGAAATGCCATACTGAGGAAAGGCAAAAGGTCACATGGCTGAATGTAGATTAAAAAAATACATGTTAATTGTAGCTGAACCTTTTCCTGTGTCCCGCCTGGTCCACAGCTGCTCAGACCCAAATAAACATACACAGGCTTATATTATTTTTAAACTATGGCCATGGCAGGCTTCTTGCTAACTAGCTCTTATATCTTAAATTAACCCATAATTCTTATCTATGTTTAGTCACGTGGCTTGGTAACTTTTCTCAGTTCTGCCTTGTCATCTTTCTTCCTCTGTGTCTGGCTGGTGACTCCTGACTCAGCCTTCTTCTTCCCAGAATTTTCCTTGTCTTCTTGCCCTGACTGAACTTCTAGCCTAGCTACTGGCCAATCAGCATTTTATTTATCAACCAAACAGAGAAACACGTATTCACAGTATACAGAACATCCCACAACACCTCCCCTTTTCTGTCTAATCAAAAAGGAAGGTTTTAACTTTAACATAGGAAAATTGCATATAAAAAAACAGTTATCAAGCAAGAATTACAGTTATAGTATCTAGTCTATTTGTATTTGGCAAAATTAAAAAAATATTTTATCATCTGTCCTATATTTGTGAGTCTAAAATTTTATATCTACCTTTTCTCTTATCATAAACAAGGAAAACCATAATTATAAGTATCTAGTCTTCAACTACATCAAAGACCTCAGAAGGATATAATATTTCCTAAGTAAACAGGAAGTACATTGTAAGCAACTTCCAAAAATCTAGAATGACAGAGATAGCTGGCTACCTGGACAGTCAACCAAAGTTCTTCTGCAATGTTGGGGCATCCATTTTCAGCCTATAGGCCTAGAGTCTCTCAGTCATTTTTCTCTGTGTCCTGTAGAATATCTGTCAGTTTATTCTGTGAAGCAGGAACCTTAAGGACCATTTTGCCTTGTAAAGTTCAGTGGTCACCTTCCTACGGGTCCTGCATGTCCAGTCAATACAACATTTTGCCAAGCAGTCCAGGCAAGAATAGTTTCTTGTCCAAATGACTATTTTTGCCAAGAAGATAAACTCTATATGGAGTGTCTTCAAAACCCATCTTTCTCTTTGAAGTAAATCATTGCTGCCAGGAACAGACATGTATCATTGTCCAGAAAGTCTAAGTTTTTAAAACATTTTAAATGCCATATTCTGTATGTCTTTGAAACATTTGAAGATTACCTACCTAATTGAATTATATCTATGTATACCTAGAAAACTTAACATGACTATGTTTGACTATCATAGATGACTAATTATTAATCTGTATTTGTTAATTATCCATTAAACTTTAAATGAATTACATAAACATAATGCCTTAAATGAGAGTAGAAATATATATACAGTATAACAAAATTAACTTTAAATTTGTATCAATAAACTAAAATCTATACCAATGTATAACATTGTAAGTAAGTTGCTCTTTAAAAGTAGGTTCAACAATCCACTCTTTTATCCTATCATATATATATATCCTATATTTTCTTTTTTTTTTTTTTTTTTTTTTTTTTTTTGGTTTTTCGAGACAAGGTTTCTCTGTGTAGCTTTGCGCCTTTCCTGGAACACACTTGGTAGCCAAGGCTGGCCTCGAACTTACAGAGATCCGCCGGCCTCTGCCTCCCGAGTGCTGGGTTTAAAGGCGTGCGCCACCACCGCCCGGCTATATTTTCATATCATATCTCCCTTTCTTCTTTTAGAAAGATATTGACTATGACCAATAGAAATTTGTAACCAATGACCCAAACAAAGACAAATATTCATAATCCATTTTAGGGAATGTGGGCATAGTTTTCTAGGCTACTTCTTGCTGATAGAGGGCACTGGTAATCTTATGGGGACATAATGATAATTTTAGGATTATGATCAAGTCCTGATGGAATAGTCTGTGACAATGTATTCTCTGAGCCAGTTGCCTTGAAGTTGATTTTGGATGTTGAATGATCTGGCCCATGGTGTCATTGGAGACCTTTCAGGGGATCTTGGCTTGTCAAACCATATTAGCCTGGAAGTAATCCATAGGTTCTCATCTTTTGTGGAAACAAAAGCAGAATCTCTTTTCTGTTAAGAACGACGCACACGGAGTTGCCTTAAATATAAGGCATTGACCGAATAGAACCTCTTTTCTGAAGAAATGTATCCTTAGACATAGATTTTGAAATCAAGATATCATTATATATATATATATATATATATATATATATATATATATATATATTTAACTCAGCAGCTTTTACAATCAAATGTCTTTCTGCAGTTAAAATTCCCAAAGACAATGCAATCCAGATTCTTTGTGCAATATCCATCCTTATGTAGTTTATTTTTATATTATTTTTACTGTTTCTTTAAAGATTTTATTTTTTAAAACTATTTCTTTATATAACTGTCTATATTCCTTTTCCTCTCTTCTAAGCTTACGTACATTTTTACACATACCATAAACCATTTAGAGGCTTATATAATCAGAATCTGAGTTATTGTGAATCTATTGCTTTAAACTGCAGCATTACTAGGACTAAAATAGCAGCTTTGGCTGCTGGCTCTGCCCACATCAGCTTTCCCACATGGTGGAACTACATTTTCAGCCAGCTCTGAGAACCATGTTCACCACCAACTCTGGGAAGCAGTGGGTCATCCAGCAGCGTATAGCTTGGAAACCTTTTTTTTTTTTTTTTTTTTTTTTTTTTTTTTTTTTTTTGTAGCAAAAGCTATATCTGTCACATAGTGAACCATGTGGCTTGGAGATGCTAATGTGTACCACTGTGGGAATCTGCCATCTTGTACTCAAGCCCGAATGTTTTGGCATCTTGTCACCTGCATGAGACACAAAGCAGGAACCTGTTTTGGGCTCCATTTAGAATCGCTTATTAAGTATTCTCAGGTTTCAGATGGAAACTCGAGCATTGTGCTCCATTTGTAGTTGAAAGTTTTTCTGTGTCCCGTGTGGCCTGCAGTCAGGACCTGCCAGTCTCTCATGTGCCAGTCCCACAGCCACTTGGGCCCAAGTAAACATACAGAGGCTTATATTAATTATAACTTCTTGGCCATTAGCTCAGGCTTATTACTGACTAGCTCTTAAAACTTAAATTAGCCCATAATTCTTATTTATGTTTAGCCATGTGGCTTGGTACCTTTTCTCAGTTCTGCCTTCACATCTTGCTTCCTCTATGTCTGGCTGGCGACTCCTGACTTAGCCTTCTTCTTTTCAGAATTCTCCTTGTCTGCTTATCCCACCTATACTTCCTGCCTGGCTACTGGCCAATCAGCATTTTATTCATCAACCAATCAGAGCAACACATTCACAGCATACAGAGCAACATCACCCATCAGCTAATTGTTATAAGAGCAAGTTGGAAACATACCTAAGCTAAAGACCAAGTTTTCATAATTAATAATAAGTCTCCATGTTGTTATTGGTGAGCTGGTGGCCCAAGGGAAAGTTTGACTATATGTGGCATATACTATCCAGCCATGTAAATACACATCGGGCCTGAGAAAAGTGAAAAAAAAAATTCTGAATATGTAGTCACATGAAGCTTACAGGCAATATTGGTGCTTCAAGCAGGCCTGGTGCTTGCAGCATACAGAGGTGCAGCCCCTTTAATGGAGCTGAGCATTTGTGCAGCAGCCTGTGCACTGCTGGAGACTATATAGAGACACCTGTGGCAACACAGACTCAGCAGCTTCCCAGAGCTAGGAACGTTAGGAACAGTTGAGATGGTTAGATTGAGAGGAGTGAAGCCAGACACCAGTGCCACTCTGCAGAGGTAGCCTAGCAGGTTAAGGTTATCCAGGACTTATCCCAGTCCATGAACTGGCTTTTAGAGCCCATTCCTTATGGTGGGAAACCTTGCTCAGCCTTGATGTAGGGGGAGGGGCTAGGCCCTGCCTCAACTTGGTATGCCGGACTTTGTTGACTACCCAAAGGAGGCCTTACCCCTTCTGAGGAGTGGATGGAGAGTGGGAGGGGGTGGGAGGTGGGGGAGTAGGAGAAGGGGAGGGAGGGGGAACTGAGGTTGGTATGTAAAATGAAAAAAATATAATTAAAAAAAAAACAGATTTGTCTCCCATGGTCATAGAATGCTGCAAGTGTATACCTGCAGGCATGAAAAAAGTCAGGTTCCAGCTGAAAAAACATCAAGACTGGCATAATATGTTTAAAAATGTGCTTAGGTGCTAAAGAAAATAAAATGTGTATAGATAGTCATATAAAAACTAGTTTCAAAACAAGTCTTTAAAGAAAAAGTAAAGTGATTTTTTAAAAAGCCACTTAAAATGGGAAATACACAGGGCATCTGGATGCTGTATGTTGCTTTGTTGATTTTAAGTGTTTTGAATGCTGATGAGCAAAGGGTAAGCACTACCGAGAGACATTGGAATGTAGAAAAAACTGCTAAATTAAATCAACCTGTGTATTTTTAAGAATGTCCTAGCTTCAGAATGGAAGTCAGGAAATATGTTGCATTGAAGGAGAGATTATGCCTTTGTATTTACAGGAAGCCAAAAGCTATGTATTTCTTCAAAATTAATAAAGGTCAGATTTGGTTAGGAAGACATCCTGAAAATCTTGGCTATAAACATAAAGGAAGAAACCAAGACAAACTACAAAATAAGTGATATGTATCCTGATTGCTCAAAATGGGAACAGCTTTGGGACTGAATGATAAATCTTGTTGACTACAAAGTCACCATGACTTACTATTACATGCCACCCTTTCATTTCAAAATTCTGCACCTAGAACAACTTCAAAGCTTCTAGCTGGGATGGTCCAACTTCACAGATTACTTCAGCCAGGACTTCAGATAAGCTCTACACTTTCCCATTACATAAAGACTAAATTATATATATATATATATATATATATATATATATATATATATATATATATATATATATATATATGTATAATTTTCCCAGGACTTGACCACTATCACAATTGTCTCATGGTCTTATAAAAATGCTGTCAACCCAGATAACAGGAAGCAGTCTATAGAACAAGATGCCCACATTCTCCAGAGGTACAATGAGTAGTTTTGGGTCACTCAATATGTTATGAATGTTTGTCATTGTTTACAGGGGTTAGTTGCAAGTTGTTATTGGTCATGGTCAGGCAGGAAACTAAACAAAGTTGATTAGATTCAAGGATCTCATTTTGAAAAGAAAAAAGGGGAGACATAGGAATGATAGGATAAAAGGGTAGATTGGTGAATCTACTTTAAAAGTAAAAAAGCAACTACTAGACTTAAATATTTTACATTGGTATGGATTTTTGTATATTGATACAAATATGTAGTTGAACTTTCCTTTGGGCCACCAGCTCACAAATAATGACATGGAGACTTATTAATTATGAAAGCTTAGCCTTTAGCTTAGGCTAGTTTCTAACTAGCTCTTATAACTTAATTAACCCATGTTTTTTTTAATCTACATTCTTCCATGTGGCTTTTTAACCTTTCCTCAATAGGGCACATCTAAGTTGCTCCAAGTTTGCTGGCAAAATCTGCATGCCTAGATGCCTCCTCCTAGTTCCTCTCTTTGCCCATAAGTCCTGACTATCCTCTCCTGACTAGATACTGATGGTTCAGCTTTTTATTAAATCAATCAGAAGGCACCTTAGGCAGAGAAACATCTTTACAGTGTACAAAAAGACTAACTCACAACAATAACATACAGAGGTAGACCTATTAGAATTAGAATAACCTGAATTTTCAATGGAGACTCTAAAAGCCAGAAGGGCCTACACAGATGTCCTACAGAATCTAAGAGACCATAGATTCATACCCAAATTACTATACCCAGCAAAACATTCAGTCACCATAGAAGGAGAAAACAAGATATTCCATGATAAAATCAAACTTAATATTTATCACAAATCCAGCCCTATAGAACAGAAAGTACTAGAAGGAAGATTCTAATCCTAGGAATTAAACTACACTCATAATATCACAGGAAATAAATAATCACATACTAGCTAAACTAAGACAAGGAAAGCACTGCACAGACACACACACACACACACACACACACACACACACACACACACACACACCATCATCAACAACAGCAGAAAAACAGGAATTAACCATCATTGGTCATTACTGTCTCTCAGTATCAATGGACTCAATTACCCAATAAGAAGACACAGACTAAAAGAACGGATGTGAAAACAGGACTCATTCTTCTGCTGCAATCAAGAAAACCTCCTCAATATCAAAGATAGTTATTACTTCAGAGTAAAGGGCTAGGAAAAGATCTTTCCAGAAAATGGACCTAAGAAGCAAGCCTGTATAGTCATTTTAATATCAAACTAAAAAGACTTCAAACCAAAATTAATCAAGAAGGATGGGAAAGAATACTTCATACTTTGACATTTCTATCAAAGGAAATATTCTCCCAAGATAATATTTCAATTTTTAATATCTATACCCCGAACCAAGGGGCACCCACTTTTTCAAAAGAAACATTACTAAAGTTTAATTCACACATTGATAATGGGAGACTTCAATATCCCACTCTTATCGACAGACAGGTCATCCACACCAAACAACAGAGAAATATGGGAGGTAGCAGACATGACAAACCAAATGAACCTAACAAACATCTACATAAAACTTCAACCAAACACAAAAGAACACTCTTTCCCCTCAGCACCTCAAAGAACTCTCTTCAAAAAATGACCACATAATTGGTCACAAAGCAAGTAACAACAGGTACGGTAAAATTGAAATACCCCCCTGTATCATATCAGACCACAATGGATTAAACCTGGATTTCAACAACAACAGAAAGCCTACAAACTCATGGAAACTGAACAACTCTACTGAATGACTACTGGGTCCAGGAAGAAATGAAGAAAAAAAATTAAAGACTTCCTAAAATTCAATGAAAAGTAATGAACAAAATACGGAAACTCATGGGACACATTGAAAGTGGTGCTAAGAGGAAAGTTCATAGCACTAAGTGCATTCTTAAAACATTTGGAGAGATCCCACACCAGCAATTTTCAGCACACCTGAAAACTCTAAAACAAAAAGAAGTAAGCACACCCAAGCAGAGTAGACAACAGGAAGTAATCAAACTGAGGACTGAAATCAATAAAATAGAAACAAAAAGAACAATACAAAGAATCAATGAAACAAAGAGTTGGTTCTTTGAGAAAATTAACAAGATAGACAAATCTTTATTCTAACTACCTATGAGACATCCAGAGAATATCCAAATTAACAAAGTCAGAAATGAAAATGGAGAACATAGCAACACTGAGGAAATCCCAGGAATCACTGGGTCATACTTCCAAGACCTGTACAAAATTGGAAAACCTAAAAGAAATAGATGAATTTCTTGAAAGATATCCTTTACCAAAGTTAAATGAAGATCAGATAAATAATTTAAATAGACCTATACATAGACCCCTAAGAAATAGAAGCAGTCATTAAAAGTCTCATAACCACAAAAATCTCAGGGTCATACAGGTTTACCACAGAATTCTAGCAGACTTTCAAAGAAGAGGTAACACCTAATACTACTCAAACTATCCCACAGAATAGAAACAGAAGGAACATTGCTAAATTCATTTTATGAGGCCATAGTCCCCACAATACCCAAACCATGCAAAGGTTCAATACAGATAAAGATTTCAGACCAATTTCCCTCATGAACATAGGTGCAAAAATACTCAACAGAACAGTGGCAAAACAAATCCAAGAACTCATCAAAAAGATCATCCACCATGACCAAGGAAGCTTCATCCCAGAGATACAGGGAAGGTTCAATACAATGTAATCTACCATATAAACAAACTGAAAGAAAATAGTGATCATCTCATTGGATGCTGTAAAAGCCTTTGGCAAAATCCAACACCACTTCATGCTAAAACTCTTGGAAAAGTAGGGATATAAGGAACATACTAGGCAGGCGGATCTCTGTGAGTTCGAGACCAGCCTGGGCTACCAAGTGAGTTCCAGGAAAGGCACAAAGCTACACAGAGAAACTCTGCCTCGAAAAAACCAAAGGGAAAAAAAAATATAATAAAAACAATTTACAGCAAGCTTACAGTCAACATATTTTTGTTTGTTTGTTTTTTGCTTTTTTTGAGACAGTGTTTCTCTGTGTAGCTTTGGAACCTATCCTGGAACTCACTCTGTTGCTCAGGCTGGCCTCAAACTCACAGCAATCAGCCTGCTTCTGCGTCCTGAGAGCTTGGATTAAAGGCATGCACCACCACCGCCTGGCTTGCCAACATCAAATTTAATGAAGAGAAACCCAAAGCAATCCCATTAAAATCAGGAACAAGACAAGGTTGTCCACTCTTGCCATATATTTTCAATATAGTACTTAAAGTTCTAGTTAGAGCAATAAGACAACTGAAGGAGATCAAGAGTATAAAAAAATGGAAAGGAATAAGTCAAAGTATTGCTATATGTAGATGATATGATAATATAAATGAGACCTCAAAAATTTTAGCAGGGAACTCTGACAGATGACACACACTTTCATTGTAGTGGCTGGATGCAAGTTAATTTAAAAAAATCAATATTTCTCCTATATACAAATGATAAATGAACTGAGAAAGAAATCAGGAAACAACACCATTGACAATAACCACAAACAATATAAAATATCTTGGGGTAACTCCAACCAAGCAAATGAAAGACCAGTATGATTAAAAACTTCAGTCTTCGAAGAAAGAAATGAAAGAAGACAGCAAAGTGAGGAAAGATCCCCCATGCTCATGGATCAACCAGGTTAACATAGTCTTCAATCTCCATCAAATTCCAACACAGTTCTCTGCAGATCTTGAAAGGACAATACTCATTTTCATATGGGAAAACAAATACCCCAGGATAGCTAAAAATATCCCTGAATAATAAAAGAACAGAGGTATCACCATCCCTGATTTCAAGCCATACTATAGAGCTATAGTAACAAAAACCACATGGAATCAAATAGAAAACCCAGACAGAAATGCATGGACCAATGGACACCTGATTTTGATGAATGAGCCAGCAAAACACAACGGAAAAGAGAAAGCATCTTCAGCAAATGATGCTTGTCTGATTGCATTTCGTGATGTAAAAGAATGCAAATAGATCCATATTGATCACCTTGCACAAAATTCAAATCCAAGTGGATCAAAGACCTCAACATAAAACCAGACACACTGAACCTGATAGAAGAGAACTTGTGGAATAGCCTCAAATGCATTGGCATGGGAGACGACTTCCTGAATAGAACACCAATAGCACAGGCACTAAGATCAGGAATCAATAAATGCAACATCATGAAACTGAAAAGCTGCCTGCTGCCACACTCTCTGTGATGATGATAATAGACTAAGCCTCTGAAGTTGTAAGCAAGCCCCCAGTTAAATGCTTTCTTTTGTAAGAGTTGCTTTGGCCATGATGTCATAGCAATGGAACACTGACTAACCCAGACAGACATTATTATTTCATTCTTTATAAATGGGTAGTAGAATAATAGAGCCCTAAAGGTTGAAAGAGACAATAAGAATATGCAATGTAGTTCATATTAAGTACCTGAAAAATTTCAAAGTACAATCATGAACTGAACAACAATGTTTGGTCAGTTATGGACTTCATAAATCTGAGTGGTTCTGTGAGACCACACTGGAGATGTTCATTTGAGGATACCATAGCTTCCACCTTATAACATAGCACATTAAAGTGTCTGAATTTGACTTGATTTTAGTATAAACAGATGGATTACATAGCCAGTCACATGAAGCAACACACAAAAAATTACTCACAGTATGTAATGTTTGATAAGATTAATAAATCTAACAATGGCTTCTGTATATACTATCATAATTTTATATATTCCTTCCCCTTTTATAAGAAGAAATATGCCGGACAGTGGTGGTGCACACCTTTAATCTCAGCACTTGGGAGGCAGAGCCAGGCGGATATCTGTGAGTTCGAGGCCAGTCTGGTCTACAAAGCGAGATCCAGGACAGGCAACCAAAACTACACAGAGAAACCCTGTCTCTGAAAAACCAAAAAACCAAAAAAAAAGGAGAAGAAGAAGAAGAAGAAGAAGAAGAAGAAGAAGAAGAAGAAGAAGAAGAAGAAGAAGAAACACTTTTCTGCACAACAAAACTATGTAGTGGTACAGTAGTATCAGCCTCAGTCACATGTGCTTGCTTTCTTGACTGAAGAAATGTCCAGTGATTGCTTTTTATCATCTAGGTACATAAACTCCAGTGTTTGCAGGACAAAATCCCGTATAATGATGTATTTATCAGAACATATATTCACAGTTAAAAGCCATATGGCTACATATATTAACATAACTTCATGATTACACATTTAGTTATGCATTAAGATACTTACAACATAGAGTATGGTAAAATACAGTGTGTGAACACACATTTCTGCATGTTAAAATAATTATATCTAATTTATGTAAATTCTGTATAAAAAGCACAAAGGAACTTTATTTTTTCTCTTATTATAGTTTTCCCTCCCTCTGCTCCTTCCAGATGCTCTCTATCTCCCATCCCACATGGATCCACCCACTTTCTGCTTCTGATTATAAAACAAACAGGTTTCTATGGAATAATAATAAAATAAAATAAAACCAAAACTAACATACTAGAATTGGACAAAACAAATGAACAGAAGATAAAGAGCCTAGGAGAAGGCACAAGAAACAGAGACCCACTCATTTGGACAAGGAACCCTGTAAAAATCCTAAACTGGAAGTCATAATATATATATATATATATGTATATATATATATATGTATATATATACATATATATATATATACATATATATATATATATGCAAAGGACCTGTAGGATATGAAGAAATAAGAAAAACATATAAATTAAATTAAAATTAAAAATTAAAGGTAATAGCCTAAAATTTAAAAATAAGGAGGAGTCCTGATGCAACATAATGAGATAATGAACCTTCAAGATGCCGTTGAGTTCATGTTATAGTGGCCATCTACTGCTGGGCATGCAGTCTATACTTAAGAATAGTTTCTTTCCCCAGGAGACTACTGGAGGGAATGTAATTTTAGTTTGCAAGTTGTTATCAATTGGAAATTTCGTTTGGGTTAAGGATGGGAGCATGTATCTACTCTTTTCAGCTCTAGGACAACTGGTACAGACCCATCCAGGCCCAGTACATACTGCCTCAGTCTCTGTGAGGAGTTTATACGAGCTTTGAACATGTTGATTTAGAGGGCTATGTTTGCTTCATGTCCTCCATCCCCTCCGGCTCTTATATTCTTCCCTCCTCCTCTTCTGTAAGAGTTCCCTGAGCCCTGAGGGGAGGAATTAGATGATAGAATCCTTTTTAGGACCGTGTGTTCCAAGATTTCTCACTTTCTGCAAAATCTCTGGCTGTGGGTCTCTCTATTTATTCCCATCTGCTGTAGGAGGAAGCTTCTTTGATGATGGCTAAGCAAGGCACTGAACTATAAATATAGGAGATAGTCATTAGGAGTTTTGTTGTTGTTTTCCTTTTCTTTTTTAGGATAGTAGTATTTGGTTTTACCCTAAGTTGCCGAGCTATCTAGTCTCAGGTTCTTGGTCATCTAAGCACTGTCAGGCACGGGTTCCGCCTTGAGGAGTGGGCCTTAAGTCAAATCAGACATTGGGTGGTCGCTCCCACAAATGTTGTGCTAATATTGAACTAGTATATCTTGCAGGCAGGACACCATTGTAGATCAAAGGGTTTGTGGCTGGGTTGGTGTTTACATTCCTCCTGAGTCAGCATGAAGAGTGCCTGTCTGTACCAAAGACACTAGCACATATGAGTGAAGGCTCTATGTAGGCACCAGTTGGACGTCTCCATGTTCAATGAGTTGTGTAGCTATTGTCTTCAAAAGTGGGGCCTTCCATTAGTTTGTGGAGAACAACCTATAATCTAGGCAACAGTCTGGATTGTTTGGGGGTTCTCATAGGACCACTTTGGCCAACAACTCAATTATATGTAGCCTAATTACGGGACTGGAAGTTTCATTTGGTTACAAAAGATGTCCAATTGGTACTCTCGTTATTTGGTGATGTCATTAAGATCACCTTTATATGTGTATATGCTTAAGTAAGCTTCTACTGCATTAGCTTTCCATACTATCCCTCACATGACCTTTAATTTTAGCTATTTATCCCCACATTTCCTTCCTTGATCTATATGCACCTAGTAATAAGTTGAGAAGAATAGTTGAGTGGTTAATTTTGTAAGTGAATAGGCAGATCACATTGTATAACAATGACATCATTTCTATGTAATAATGTACTGCCTGGGAAGGGTAAAAGCCACAGAAAATGAGGATTCTCTCAAACCACTTAAAAAGTAAGAATAACACATAAGAAATTTTAGGAAATATCATGTGATTCTCTTCTATGCTGACCATGCATTTATATAAAATTCCACAGCTCTGGTGACTCAAATCTCTCTATGTCTTCAATCTACTTACACAGTAAAAAGCTTCCACATTTTATCGTCCACTGATGGGAAAAACCCTTTTACTAAGTTCAAGAGAAAATGCCATGGCCTTGATGGTGGCTTTCTTCATTGACCATCTGCTTTCTTAAACAGATTTAGAAATTATTCATTGGTAATATATATATAAATTAATCCAAAAGATATATCTTAAATGAGAAATCAAAAAAAGCTTAATCATTTATAACTCTCATCTTCCCAAGTAGCAAGCTAAACATTAGATACTTGCTTTTGTTTCTTAAATCCATATTCATGTTTATATATTATATGGATATTGTATGCATGCAATTTAAAATAGATATCTAATCTGTTAATATTGCATTCTATGCTTCAGATTTTTTTCTTTGTCCATCAGCTTTTTTGTGTGTAGTATACCTTCTATGTGTGTGTACTTATACACATATATGCCCATGTATGTAGAAACTCATGGTTGATATCTGGAATCATTCTCCATGGAATATCCATCTTATTCAATGGAGCAGGGTAGTTCAGTCAAACATGGAGTTCAATGATTGAGCTACTCCTGCTTGCAAGACTGCTTTGGGGTTGCCCCATCTTTGTTTTCCAAGTCTGTAATTATAGGTAGACCTTCATGTCCTTCTGGAATTTACCTAGATTCTGAAGATCTGGCCCCTAGTCCTCACACTTGAATGGCAAGTGCTAACAACTCTGTCACATTCTCAGACCTGTGTCTTTGGAAATTTTAAAAGCTATAATTTTACTTGTAAGTTTGGGGCTTTGAATAATGATAAACAGGCTTTGACTATAATGAGGATTTGAGTGTCTCACATAAGGCTTGGGTGTTAAATGCTTATTTATACAAGTGTCATTGGGAAGTAGTAGGAACTTTAAGAGATAAACCCTTGTGGGAAGTTCTCAGACCATTGAGCGTGTACCTTTGAAACGGATACATAGTCCTCAGATGTTTATTTTTCTTCTCCTTTGTTTTCCAGCCATAAGCTGAGTCATTCCCGGCATCCAATACTACTTCATCACAGGCCTGAGCATAAAGAAGCCAAATGCCCTTGCATTGAAACCATTAAAACTAGAACTAAAATAAACATCCCATTTATATACTGATTATCTCAGGTATTTGTTATGGTAACAAAGAGCTGACTCACATTTTTTTTTCTCAGACTTACAAAATATATCTTTGAAAAATTGTAAGGCTTAAAATGAATTTATTTTCTGAAGTACAGATGGGGACTGTGCACACTTTGCATTCTGCTGAACATGAGTAAGAATTTAAGTGGAAGAAAAAAGGGTTGGGAGAGAGTGAGACTATAGATTCCAGTGGCACTTAGGAAAGAAAATCACAAATGAACTCTGATGAACAGTGTGGAGAGGTATGTCTCGGTGTGTCACAAAAGATGATAAACACTTGCAGAAAATCACACCAGGCATACCAGTGCAACATTACAAGTATATAAGAGGGATGACTATGGAAGATGTCTTGACCTGCAGGCACTCCACAATTGTCTGTCACATATGATAAAAAGTAGTTGAGAATCCATGAGCTACACAACAACCAACTGCTTGAGGCCCACAGTGGGAAAGAGCTCGTCTCTTTAAAGCAGGAGTACAGGGAGATAGTTTACACTGGTAGGAAGCTGAGAGGACAATGGGTGCATCTTCAGAAGTAAGAATACACATCCCAACAAGGATCAAAGAAAACACTTGGAACGGAGGCCAGAATGACAGTACTCATCTTCTTTAGACCATTGGATATAGCATGCAAATGATGAGGGAAATAAGATAATGATATATTTAGGTGGATACTCACCCAAAACTTACTCAGTTTTAATGAAGAAGTGATCAATATATTTGATTAAGTTCAGTTGTTTCCAGTAATCCACTACAATGCTAGCTCATTAGCTCTAGTTTTACTGCCTGAAGAATAGTTGCCCATCAACATTTTATTTACTTTTTAAGTAGTTACTTAATTTTGATTAGGTGTGAGGTGTGTGTGTGTGTGTGTGTGTGTGTGTGTGTGTGTGTGTGTGTGTGTGGTGTGTTTATGTACAGGTGTACAGTGGCCCAGAAGGCCAGAAGAGGGCTTCAGACACCCTGGAGCTAGAGTTACAAGCATCCATCAGGCACCAGACACAGGAATTTGTGAGCAAATGGGTCCGCTGCAAGAACAGCATATGCTCTTCATTTTGCTGAGCCATCTTTCCAGCCCCTCATCAAAGTTTTCCAGAAAAATTTTCCTTGCTAAATATTGATGAGACCCAGAAATAGCATCTGAGAGTCTATCTTACACCCCCCCACACACAAAAACATACACACAAAAAAAACAGAAATGATTCATGTGTAAAACTGAATTTTTTCCTTCTTATCTCATAGAAAAAGGCTGAATAATATCCAAATGTCAATGAACAGTTATGGCGAAAATGAATTTACAGTATTTTTCCAATACAATGGACTAATAATTTTTTGTGCTGGCTATTGTTTTATAATCTGGACACAAGTTAAAGTCATTTGGGAAGAGGGAGCCATACTGTAAGACATTTCCTTGATTGATTGAAGTATATAGACCAAGATCACTTGGGGACCAGCCAATCTTGGGCGGGGAGTTCTAGATGGTATAAGATAGCAGCCCGCATAAATCGTGATCAGAAAGCAGTGTTTCTCAATGACCTCTGCCTCTGTCCTGCTTCCAGGGTTCTGCATGGAATTCCTGCTCAGACTTCCTTACATGATGGGCTATGATGTGAAGTGGAAGCAAAATAAACCTTTCCTCTCTAAGTTGCTTTTAGTCATGGTGTTTTAATACATCCAGAGATACCCTAACTAGGAAACTGCTAAAATCAATACCAAGAAATATGCATTCTGATAAGACTTAATAAAGATGATTTAATACACTATAAAGAGAATGTAAAAGTTTGGTGACAAACTCCCATATTCTCACTACACCTACGAATTACTGTCAACCATAAATGGATGATGGTACTCACATGTAGTTTTTATTATACTTAAAAAATACTGTTTAAATAGTCATCTTTCAATTATGTACTGTGTTGAAGAGTGCTTATTTTAAGTGTACCAACTTATTTTAAATATCTACTTCAGCGTGAAAATTGTGTGAAAAATGAAGATATAATTTTAGCCAGTCATCCCTTCATTATTTTGAATTCCAGAAAGAACAATATTAAGATGTTCTTACCTCACAGAGCTGCTGTGAGATATCAGTAGGATTTATGTAACTAAATTACAAGTAAATCCCCTAATGCTCAGGGAATAAGGCGTTCTGTTTAATTAAATATTCAATTGTTCTGTTATCACATAAACCATACACGGTTTTCAACTTTAAAGTATTTGAAAACAAATTCAAATACGAAATACAGCAAAAACAAGACCCAGCACAGAATGTAATTCAATTATTATTCGTTTGCAGGATCACACAGTGTTTCGGTGTGAAGGAAAAAAGTTAGATAACAACCAGAAAGACATGACCAATAAATGAAACTAACTTCCTTGAATTATTTCACTCATTCTACTAGGCTTCCCAAGTTGCTCTAACAAACTACTGTAGCATGAGTTAAATATGGGGGGTGGGAGATGATGGAGGGACAGAACAGATAAAGGGGGAGGGAAGGAGGAGGATAGGAGGAATGGGAGAAAGAGAGAGAGAGAGAGAGAGAGAGAGAGAGAGAGAGAGAGAGAGAGAGAGAGAGAGAGAGAGAGAGAGAGAGAGAATTGCTCCACCTAGGAACTCACTAAGTCATTAATTCCATGAAGGCTCAGATATTATGACTTCATCTAGACTTAAGTAGATATTTCCATTTCTATTTCTAGTATAGGGTCATTTAAAATTTCAATATATCAGCATGTGACATGTGTAAGGGACACAATTCAATCCACAGCACCAACTAACTTTATAGAAGTGCCTTGCTTGCACAAGCCTATAACCACACACATTTTCTGTTAATGCTCTGCTGTGCCACAAATTTCCCAATCCTTCACTGCTAAGCTTGCATTCACCCTTGTCAGACTCTCTCCAAAAACAATTCTTCTTCCTTATTATAATTATTTGTCTAGGAGTCATATTATTCCTATCAGATTTGAATAGCAAATCCATAGCTAAAGAGCTCATTAACAAGATGTCTGATGGCCATTAAAAACTTAAATATCTTCAATATTTTCCTTTTCATTTTAAAAAGCAATGGCATAGATTCAAAAGACCAAGCTTGGTTTTGAATTTCATAGTTGTTTTAAATTCAAATACAGAAAAAGTTATTTTCACGATGTACTTTATCTTAGTTGCTTTGTGTTACAACTTTATACATTCTTGTAAACTTTATCATCATCATCATTATTATTTTGTGTACATCGTGTGTATGTGGGAGTGAATAGCTATGGTGCTCGTGTCAAGGTCAGAGAACAACTTTGTGGAGTTGCTTCTCTCCTTTCATCTTTATGTGTTTTCTAGGGATTGAACTCAGGTTTCTAGAATTGCATGGCAAGTGCCTCTACCAGCTGAGCCATTTCATTGGACACTTACATTTTCTTTACATGAATTAAAAGTTGAGTAATAGCATTCAATATTTAACTAGTCTTATTATTGCTCATTACTAATATGATAACCAAGAACAAGGATCATATCTTGCATGCATCTTAATAAATTAGTTTTCATTAAATCTTAACCCATGTAGAGGCATATGGAGTATGACAGTGCCATAGACTACATGTTTTTTGGTTTATTCATTGGACATATGCTTTACATACAAAATGCTATTTCGATTTACCATATGTGATCCATATTTAAATGTGGAAATGGAGCCTCACAGGAGATGTATCAAAATAGCACATGCAAACATTTACTATTTGTGCCAGTAAGTGGATCTTTAGCAGAAAACTCAACAACTACCATATGTAGCAGCTGTTAGTCAGTGGACCAAAAATAACGGCCTGGAACAATGAAGCCTGCCATCTCAGCATATTTGAGTCCCATCCACCTAACAAATACTTATCTTCCAAAATTCATTCAAATGCCTTAAAAGCTGTTCATTCGCAATTAGTCACTGCAATTGTTCTGACCCAGACATGCTAGTGAGAGAGAAAACATTCCCAGAAAAACTTCCCTAAGCTATGAGGTGGGCTAGAGGGTTAAGTACTAGTGGGTTCCACAGAAAAACTTTGGAATCTAACCCAAAGTGGTCTTAATAAGTCTCTGTGTATCAAGTATGGCTCAGATAATACCTAGAACCATACAAGAATGCTAACTAATTTATTAATTAGATCCTCCTAAGAAAGTCCATAATGGGCTATTTTCTATATTGAGTATTTTCTGTGTTTATATATTTTGGTCTATGGAACATAGAACAGGATCCTATATTATTACATATTTGAAATGCATTAAGGCTAGATATGCCTGAAGTTCTTTTTAACACATCTGGATGATAAAGGAGAAAACTCCTAATAAGGTCAAAGTGGTAGCAGGAAAAAGTGATTATCAGGAAACAAAGTCACTGATTTTCAACTTTATCTCTATCATAAGCGTGTGGGCTATCCCAGAGTTTCTATAACAAATATTAGAAATACCTACTTGCAAAAAGGAATGGTCTACTCACAACTTTGGTGGCTTTCAGTCCATGACTTGTTGGGCCAATTATTCTGGGCCTATGGATAAAGAGCATTTCATAGTTGGTAAAATATACTAGAATGTAGTTATTGTCTTCATGGTTAAGACACAAAATGATACAAGAGACTAAGTAGTGGTGTCACATGCCTTTAATCCCAGCACTTGGGAGGCAGAGGCATGTGGGTCTCCATGAGGTAGAGCTCAGCCTGGTCTACAGAGCAAGTTCTAGGATAGCCACGGCTATACCAAGAAATCCTGTCTCAAAAACAAAAACAAAACAAACAAACAAATACAAATGGTACAAGAGGAAAAGACCAGAATACCACAAATACTTTTGAGGATGTTCGATGAATGAATTGAAGATGTCACTCTAGATCCCACTTTTGCTGGGATTTTGTAGGGAGGAGGAGAGAAACCATGACATTGGGTGAACAAGGAGATTGGGAGAATCTTGGAGGAGTTGGGAGAAGAGAAAGAATATGTTCAAAATATACTGAATGGAAACAATTTAAATAATAACAGAAAATAGAAATCAGCTACTGCTCTTTTAATATAGTGATACAATAATCACTTTTATGTTATTAATGTCTTGTTCTTTTTATAATATTTGGAGGTTACAATATTATCACTCGGAAACTTTTACAACAGAAATTATTTTCAATCTGAAAATTGCAAAGAAATTTTACAAGTAAAATTTAGATATTTTGGTAAAACTATACACAACATTTGATGTAGTTGGAAGGTTTCTCCCATCCCACCAAGCCACCTCATTCCCGTGGCCTGCTTATAAAATAATCACTCAGAATCTGTATTAATTATAACTGATTGGCCATTAGCTCAGGCTTATTACTGACTAGTTCTTACACTTAAATTAAGCCATAATTCTTATCTGTGTTTAGCCACATGGCTTGGTACCTTTCCTCAGTTAGATATTCTCATCTTGCTTCCTCTGCGTCTGGCTGGCAACTCCTGACTCTACCCTTCCTCTTTCTGTCGCTCTCCTGGATTTCCTGCCTGGCTATAACCTGACTTGTCATAGGCCTGAGCAGCTTCTTTATTAACCAGTCATAGCACCACATATTCACAGCATACAGGAAGACATCCCACAGCAATTTGATGTAAAGGTTTTTTTTATGACTCCTAACAGTGGGGGATGGGCTATGTCTGACTATTTTGCTTGCCTTGGGGACCTCTTTTCTCCTATTGGGCGGCCTCATCCAGCCTTGATATGAGGGTGTATGCCTAGTCTGAGTATAACTTGTTCTGCCATGTTTGGTTGATATCCCTGGGAGGCCTGATTTTTTTTCTGAAGGGAAACTGAGAAGTGGTTCTGGGGTAGAGGGAGTTGAGAGGGAAGGACTGGGAAGAGAGGAGGGGAAACTGAGGAATGGGTGCAATAGATGAGAGAAGAAATTATAAGTAAATAAAAATTAATTTTCCTACATTTGATGTCTAAAAATACAGATAACGTTAGGAAAGAAAAAAAAAACTATATTTGGTATCTTTATATAGAAATCAAAAATTCAAAAGTTTTGAGTAATTTGATGAAAATAATTTCTTTCTCATATTCCTGGAAATTGCACATTAGAAAGTGATGAAAATGTTTTACATTATAGGGGCAAGAGTGATAGCTCAGTGGTTAAGAGCATTGGCTGCTTTTCCAGAGAACCTAGGATTGATTCCCAACACCCGCATGGTGACTAACAACCATCTGTAACTCCAGTTTCAGAGAAATTGATGCTCTCTTCTGGGTCCCAGGGGCATTAGGGTACATATGTGTGTGGTGTATAAACATACATGTAGCTGAAATACCAACATACATGAAATAAACAAATTTTTTCTGTTAAGTCTTATATTATAAAAAATCAACAAAACAATTAACAATAAATATACTACTTAAAATCATAAAAAGAAAGAAGATCAAGTGTTTACAATTGAAATTGAATCATAACTGTGCTACAATAATACAGCATGTGACGTAATAACTGAGAGCTACGTATGGCAAATGTTTGCCCGTTTCTACTCTTGTTTATGGAGTTTTAAGATCTTTAGGAGTAGTAGGATTCATCCAACAAAATCTGATATGGAAAATGAATAGAATATGATTAGGTTAGTTCTGCAGATAGTCACAAACAAACATGTTTGTCAGGACAAGAATGTTGTTAGTGTACTAACAGGTTTATCTCTTCAAATAACAGAATTTGGGGAAAATATAAATTATATTCCATGGAATGCTTTGATAGTAACTGTTGATAAGATTAGTTTGTCTAAAAGCACACTACTCTGAGTTTTTTGTTACTGTGAACTATATTTACAAATCTCAATTTTTGGACCTATTTGCGAGAATTCACAGACCTTAACATCATCCCTCAAACTAACCATTTAGGTAAAGTTTACATTCCTATTTGTTTTTATAATTTATATTGAAAAATTACTGGCATACTTTGCACATATATTATTTATATATAAGGATATATGATGAAAGTATGTACATATGCTTTTATATGGCCATCTGAGGCAGGGAATGGTACCCAAGGTACTAACATCCATTGATATGTTTAATGTTCTCATCACCCTGCTTTTCTCTAACACGTCATAGATTAATACATGACTGACAAAGATAACAGCAGTTTATCTCTATTGAATACTCCCCTATTTATTGTGGGCAGTATGTGGTCATTGTGCATGTGGTCAATTGCTTACATACATAAACTCCTTTGTTTCTTGAAGTTTATCAAGATGGTGCGATCATTGGCAGTCTCATTCGAAAGCACGTAGAACACAGGACTTGAAAATAATGATGGAAGCTGCCCAAATCACACAACTCCCTGGAGACAGAGGACACTTCTGAGCCAATATCTTTATCACAACAGTACATGAGTTCTTCCTTTTCCTCTGTGAGTCTCTTAGGTTCCTTTTCCTGCATTCCTTCCTCAGCTGCTATGTTTCCGCATCTTCTTACCATGTGGCTGGGGTCAAGGTTATAAACATTAGCTATGACATGACTTGAAAACATTAATTTCATGATGTTGACCATGATAAATCTGACCAAATGAGGCTCAAGGATATTCATTTGCTTTCTGCTTTCAAGTAAAAAGCATTAGAGCATTTCATTCCCTTTCGAGAAGAGATTAGAGAAGAACAATTACGGGACAAGGCTATTCTCCAATGTCGACAAAGCCACCATAAAATACTGTATATTCTTAATATGGGGATCTTGGCTCCCACTAACGAGGTAAAACCTTTCTCATATTGCTACTTAATGTCATGTGAAATGTATAGAAAGCACCATCAAATTGATTTTTAAGACTCTGGTCTAAAGCTATGCCTGTTATATTGTTTCACAGTCCCTAGACAAGTTTACATGGTGGGAAGAAAGTTTATTTTTTGGAATTTATTCCCAGGAAAGCCTTATTCTCCCCAAAGGATCTCTATGCCTTTTCTTATTAACATGCTTCATCTTTAGTCTGCTAGTTGGGACATTAAGACCCAACACAAATGCTCTATCAAAGCCATCATTTAGCATCTGAATCACAGGCTGTACAATTTCCTCATTTTCTCTTTCTACTTGGGAAATTTCTGGACCATATTTCCAAGTTTCCACTGAAGATAATTTGGTCCACATAACTGAATCTCATCATAGAAATGTACATGAAAGTGGTAAGAATCTACCCACTGTGTATCTGTGCTTCTGTTACATTAGGGCTTACTTCAAAATGGTTATCACCTACTTGGAATGTACATTCTGATGAGAAGTCTTTTCTCTCTCAGTATCCAGAACCTGGTCACGGATATGCCTTACATGAGCAATAAATAAAATATGTGAAGCCATCAAAGCTTGGAGTTTATCAGTTATAACAACTACAGCTTAAACTGACAGCTGAGACACACAGTAGGTCTTGTAATAAGCATAGAAGCCTAATGGATTCTGCTTTGCATAGGCGTTTAGAATCCAAAAGTGACAGAGAGTTTGCCTTCCTCAGAACAGCACTTTCAAAGTTGTTTCTTAAGTTGTAATTAGTAGTGGGCTGCAAAACAAACCACCAACCAACCATGAGTGTTGCAGTACAACAGATGGAAGCACAGGGTAGTTAGAGGCAAAATATTTGTTAGATAATTTAGAAGGCAGAACTCATGCATACAAAGTTTATGGACATTAGGAAAAAGGGGGTGTTGAAAATGCTGTCTCCAGCATTAAAAAAATTAGTGACATACATAATACCTAAGTATTTTATGACATAGAACTTAATATATCATGACTTACAAACAATGCACTCTGATCAGATTATAGTAATCAGTGGTCCCATCTCTTTTTCAGCTCTTGGAGCCTCTAAGCTCTGTTCTTTTACTTGTTTATACAACATAAAGTAAGTTACTATGAACTTCAGTCACACTGTGCTGATACTTCACTATTTCTTTTTTTTTTTTTCTTTTTTTTGGTTTTTCAAGACAGGGTTTCTCTGTGTAGCTTTGCGCCTTTCCTGGGACTCACTTGGTAGTCCAGGCTGGCCTCGAACTCACAGAGATCTGCCTGGCTCTGCCTCCCGAGTGCTGGGATTAAAGGCGTGCACCACCACTGCCCAGCTCACTATTTCTATCTAACTAATGCATTTTGATATCTCATCCCCTCACCCCCTTCTTTACCTGCGTTGGGTTGTCACTATTTTACATTCAGATTTTAGGACTTAGCATCCATATCTGGAAGGAAACAAATATTTTATCTCAGTGCCTCACTTATATTGATTTGATCACTTTTTAATTGTATACAGTTATCACATTGTCACCCTGTACCCCACAAATAGGTACATTTTAAGTAAAAAATAAAAGTAAATAAATTATTCTAGTAAAAATACAACTTCATTGCAAGAGTCTGAGTGGTGAGTATTGGTTGCCACTGGTTGAGCAAAAGATGGTGACAAAATATGGAAATGAGGGAGAACAACCACTAACTGCTTTGTAAAAAAAAAATTCCAGACATTTTAGATCAATAGGATCTGGAAAAATTGATGCTTCTACATGCCAAACAAACAAACCAACCAACCAACCAAGACGGAAAAAGCCTGTGCAGCTTTTGAGTAACAAATACACATTTAGACTCAAAGCACATGTGAGAGGAGGTTTTATAATTAAACCAGAATTTCACAAGATAGCCAACACTTGTTAGTAAGGAACAGGCATGTGGGCGAAGTGTGGGGAGGTCAGAGGTGGGGTGTGGAAGACTGAGATCTGCTTTTACAGCCAAGGCATAGATATCTGGTAAAGTTTCAGATTTCTATGGACCAGTGACTGATTCTCGTAGCCCTGTTTTCATCTTTCTATCCTTGATATGCCTCCTTTCTTCTGTAAAGGATTTTATAAACATTTATAAAGTTTATTAAATTTAGCTCACTGTTCTTCTTAGTTTAGTGCTGGGAGATGTATGTGTGTGCTGTGTGTGTCACTGAAGCATGTAAAGTCGTATTGTCCTTTCGTTCATGGCTGACTGATGAGAAACTACCTGACTTCCTATGCCATTGAGTGTGCTCCCTACAGACATGAGATGGAACTGGGGAAGGAGATGGATTCTATATGTGAGTTATAAAGAATGACAGATATTTCAAAATCTGTAACAGTCTCAACTATTTACCAAACTACCTCCATTTCCTTGGCCCCCCTGGGCATATGATAATTCTTTATTTCTAAGCATCTTCTGCACTGAATTGTAACTGTCTGGCTGAGTCTAAAACAACTGACAAGCCTAAACCAAAACGTGGTAATATTGTTTCCCCCGATATATTGTGCACCCTAATAAACTTATCTGGGGTAAGAGAACAAAACAGCCACTAGATAGACATAGAGGCCAGAAAATGGTGGCACATATGCCTTTAATCCTATCACTTGGGAGGCAGAGATCCATCTGGATCTCTGAGTTCAAGGCCACACTGGAAACAGTCAGGCATGGTGATACACACCTTTAATCTCAGGAAGTCATGAGTGGAAGCAGAAATGTATATAAGGCATGAGGACCAAAAACTAGATGCTTTTAAGTTTTTAGGCTTTTAGCAGCAGTTCAGCTGAGATCCATTTGGGTGAGGACTCAAGAGGCTTCCAGTTTGAGGAAACAGGATCGGCTGAGAAGTTGGTGAGGTGAGGTTGGCTGTGGCTTATTCTGTCTCTCTTATCTCTCAGGTTTTCACCCTTATATCTAGCTCCGTGTTTTTTATCTACACCAAAAACTTTCTGTGCAAACTCATGCTACATTAAGCTACAGACAAATCTCTATTTATATTCTCTTGTTCCTGATTTACGGAGAAGTAGGGGGTAGGGGGATCACTACTCTGGGTTGACTCAGAAGGACCATGTAGCGGATGAAAGATCTCTAGCAGCTGAAATCCCAGAATAACTGCTTGGGTTGGAGCCTCATTCCTATCCTCATTGCTTTCCCTTGCAGAAAATGAATTTCTCATTTTTACCCAACTGAGATTTCATTTTTCATGTATCATACCAGTTGGTAGTAGTATCTTTACTCATTTCTTTAGTTTGAATTAAGGAAGATGTCTGTGATGTCTTTAACTCTACCTCCTCTGTCTTGTTGATGGAAATAGGCAGATGTAAATGTTAAAACACCCAAATAAAGTGAATGGTGAGGAATTCATGCTTCCAGGAGATAATTAGAAAATTCAGTCTGTCCTCAAATTCTAATGAGTTAATACAGGTAAAAAAGATTGTCATTGCAAATTTGACTTGTAATTGTATAACCATCTATTTTCCTGAGGGATATATTTCTAAAAATGCCAAATATGCTACAGGAGCAATTACATTTATAATCCATGCAGTGACTGCCAGACTCATCTAATGAGGTATGAGGCTTACTTATTTTCAACGCATTCATAAGGTCATTATTAAACATTATACAGGCTAACTGTCTATAATATTCAAAAATGTTTTTATTTCTTCATGTGCATAGATATATACATTTTAATTTCATCAACTCAGACCCCATTAACCTATAAATAAATCCCTTCCTATTCACAAATGATTTCCTTCTCTCCTTAACCATAAAGAGAGAGTGAAGTTCTTCAACAAATACCTCCCTAAATTTCTTTTGACTGCCACCAAGAGCTCATAAATCCCCATCGACTAATGAGTAAGGCACTTCTCACAATTACGCTCTTTCCTCATTCAGCTTGACCCAGCCACTGGAATATTCTCTATATTTCTGACTAGCGTATTCAGCTAATAGTGGCCTTGTAATTACCCTAACTTGAAGCCTCATAGTCAATTTAATACTTCCTTCCCCATAACCCAGCACATCTATCCAATCAATTTCTAGATGGGGTATACTCTCCTTCCACGCAGGCTTCATATCTTTCACCCTCCCTCTCTTCCTGCTGCCTGCAGTTCTGTTCAAATGCTCATCACTTCCCTGCTTTTCTTACTATAATAACCTGGTAATTGGCTTCTGCACTGCCACCTTCTCCATTGCAATCCAGTCTGCACTGATTCAAGATTAATCGCCCTAACCTGCATCTCTGATCATAGAATCACAGACTATAGAGATAAAAGGGATTTTAAGACCCATGGACCAACCTCTTTCTTTTCAACTCTTAATAAATATTAAGATTGGGTATGTGTTTCTAGCTCATTTATTTCAGAAGCAATGGATGTTCCCAAACATACAAGCCATATATAATAAAAAATAAAAGTAAAAAGCAGTCTTACTTTAACTCTTTGTAGCCAGTTTTACTTTTTACAAATGAAGCTATTTTCATTTTTAGTTTTTTTTATCTTATTAGTATTCATTCTAACTTTTTAAAGTAGCCTTACACCACTCATTTCCAGATTGAGAGACTTGTCATACAACAACCACTGACCTACAATGAAACACGAGTAAGTTAATGCATTTAACCCTTTTCTGTACCTTTCATCTTTTCTTGTTATCTTCTTGCCATAGTTTCCATACCTATGCCATTTTAGTTCTTTTATATAAAATATAGTAAAATTTCAGTGCTTTCCCTATTATGTATCAAAGAATCAGAAAAAGAAACAAAACGCACATTTAAAATAATATCCTTCTAGTTTAGATTTTATTTTTTCCATTTTATTTACTGGAAAAAGATGGTTTTTTCACACACTATCTCCTGAATATGTTTTCCCCACCCTCTACTTTTCGTATTTTCTTCCCACCTCCCCTCCCATCTGGCTCTATTCCCTTTCTATATCATTAGAAAACAAACAGGTTTCTAAGGGATAATAATAAAATAAAATAAGATAAAATAAAAACTAACACATTGGAATTGGAAAACAACAACAACAAAAACAAACAAACAACAGAAAAAATAGAAGGAAAAAGAGCCCAAGAGAAGGTACAACAATGAGTCCCACCCATTCTCACACTCAGGAACACCATAAAAAACACTAAACTGGAAGCCTTAATGTATTCACAAAAGACCTGGTGCATACCTATGCAGTCCCAAGCATGCTGCCTCAGTCTCTGTGAGTTCCTATGAGCTCTGATCATGTTGATTTAGAGGGTCTTGTCTTCTTGGTGTCCTCTGTCCCCTCTGGATCTTACACTCTTTCTGCCTCCTCTTCAGCAGGGCATGGTTTTCTTTTTAAATGTCCCTCAAAACTCATACTATATTCTTGTTCACTCACCAGTCTATTGGAAGTAATGGAAGCATCAGGAAATGGAATCCATTGGAAAGAAAATAAGAGCCTGATTTTCATGGAGATATTTGGAGTCTATCCCCTTCCTCTGTCCTGTCTCCCTCCTTTCTGCCTGCTGTTGAGTTAGTAGCTTTGTTTGTTCCATGTGTTCCTGTTATGACACAATTCCACAAATCCCAACAGGAAAATCAGCATATCATGGCCCCATTACTCTGAAACCATGAACCAAAGCCAATCTTTCCTCCTTTTAAGCTTTTTATCTAAAATATTTTATTGAAGTGATGGAAAATTGTTAACACAAGTATGATTATGAAATTATATCACTGTAATCTATACTTAATTAGAAACCTAAAATTAGAAACATGAGCAAAATGCAATATAGAAAGATAATTGTTTCATGATGCTGTGTAAGACTAGTTTTGCACCAGGTTATTTGGTCAAAAGGATGAGTCAGAGCTAAGATCTCATTTACCTTGCTGTATATCTTAGCAGGATACTGTCATATGCTTCGTTTCCACAGGGGTACCACATATGTTCCTTGAGGTCTTAAGGGGAAGAATACTAGACAAACTAGGTCACGAGACTCAACAAAATTTCAGTAGGTGAAGAAAGTCAGACATTACAAAAAGGCTAAATATGAAAAATGGACCATAGAATTCTCTGATTACCAGTATTAGTTAGCAATAGCCACTGAAAATGTAGTTCTGTTGAATTCATTGAGATGAAATTCAGGATTCTGTGCCTTGATGAGAGTTCATGAAGTCAGTGTGTTTTTAATTGTCTTGATTATCCAAGAAAAAAAAAAATGCTGCTTGATACTTGCAGGGTCGACTCCGGAGTTTCTTACATTCCTTTTTGCTCAGCAATATATTTGATCTGTGTGCCATACAATATTCATTCATATTCTCACTGCTTCATATATTTGAATTAAAACATTAAATTCCTCTCTCTTATATTTCAGAAGTGCTGTAGGTTGTAATTTAGGGCTCCCTCTTTCCAAATTCTTGTTCACACCTTAAATTCCTAAACCTACAATGATGTTCTTTGCAGATGGGAATATGAGGAGATGATTGGACACTGAAGGTAGGGTCCTCACAAAGGGATTATTCCTCCTATGATATATAGTGAGGAAAATGATAGTGGATCGTGTGTAATTATTAATCTCCATTGTCAACCTAGCTGTACTCAGAATAATCTCAGAGGGCCACCTTGATATGCCTGTGATGGAGTTTCTACAGACAACTACAGTGAGAAGACTTACTCTGAATATAGTTGGTATCATTCCAGTCACAGACAGTGTATAAAGCAGAAAGTGAACTGAGCACCAGCATTAATTTTTCTATGCTTTCTGACTACAAATGCAGTATAACCAGCTGTGTAGCATGAATCTTAAAGAGTCTTATTAATAAAATCAAACCCGAGGCCAGTTATTGGGGTCAATGCTGGTAGATCAGAGAGACAGAACAAGCCACAACTATCTCACCTTGCCGGATCCTCAGCTGGTCTTGTCTCCTCAGACTGGAGGCCTCTAAGTCCTCATCCAGAATGGGTCTCAGCTGAACTGTGTTGCTCCAAAGCCTGAAAGCTTAACCAGCCAAATGCTTAACCAGCCAAATGCTTCTAGTTTCTGGTCCTCATGCCTTATAAACCTTTCTGCTTTCTACCACCACTCCCAGGGATTAAAGGCTTGCTTTCTGGGATTAAAGGCATGATGAGTCACCATGCCTGTCTGTATCCTTGAACTCATGCATTTCTGCCTCTGGAATGCTAGGATTAAAGGCGTGTGCTATCACTGCCTAACTAGTGGCTTTTCTGTTCTCTGACCCCAGATAAGTTTATTAAGGTACACAATATTTTGGGAAACACAATACCACATAGCTGTTTCAGGCTCCCCTGCCATGACTGGGAAGCTGGGAGACAATATCAATCCTATATTTCTCAAGATGGTTTTGTTAGAGTCACACAAGATATGTCATAAACACAGATGATGATGACTGTTGTAGAATATTATTTTAAGATGTGTTACTTTTGTTTATGGTACATTTGTTTAACTCTGTGAAGCTGTGATACTTTGCTTGTCTAAAACTCCTGATGGTCAAGTAAAGAGCTGAACAGCCAATACTGAGGCAAGAGAAAGGATCACACAGAAAGAATAAATAGAAGGAGAAATCTGAAAGGATAGGAAGAAGGAGCAAGAAAGAGAACAAGGAGAGGAGGATGGTAGGGCCCAGACCCAGTCAGCCACACAGTAAGAGTGAAAGTAAGATTACAGAAGTAAGAAAGAAAGAAAAAAGCCCAGAGGCAAAAGATAAACGGAATAATTTAAAGTTAAGAAAAGCTGACTAGAAACAAGCCAAGATAAGGCTGGGCATTTATAAGTAATGATAAACTTCTGTGTGTGATTTATTTGAGAGCTGCATGGGGGACCCACCAAGAAGAGCAAACACAACCAACCACAGATGACATTTCTGGTGATGGAAGATACACATTTTTGGTGAAGAAAATTTTGGAAGTCTTTCTTGAGCTTCAAACTTATGATATAGTGATCTGTGTCCATCTTTAGTACTCATAGTTGTTGCTTCTTTTTACTCATAAACATTTAGATTTGAGGCTAATGGCTGGTTTGCTGCTTCATCCCTATCTTTTCTACAAAAATGGCTACAGCTCCATTGCTTAGCCTCTTTTCCCAGGCTCCTGAAATATTGTCCAGTTTGTGTTATTTATCTATTTATTTATTTATTTTGAAGCTTCATTCATGTTTCATATTCTACCTCCAAATGGCATTCATTTTTTTTATGGATGTACGTCATTCATTTTCCTGCCTCTATCTTTTTTAACACTTCATTTGCTGTGTTGGTTGCAATTATATCTAAATTTGCAGCAAGTTTTCTGTTCACAGGTCAACTTTACATGACTACAAGTTGACTCCTGGCATGAATATACTATCTTCTTAATGTTTATTTTACAGAGGGTTTGAGAAATTTCTTAGTGAGTATCAGTGCTTGCTGTGTAACTACAAGAAACTGAGTTCAAATGTCAACAGGCCTCATCAAAAAGATAGCCATAGCTAAATGTGCTTGTGATCCTAGTGCCATGAGCAAAGGGATATCAGAATTCCTGAGGCTGGATGGTGACAGCTTTGTAAAATGCAAGCTCTCAGTTCAGGGAGATATTTTATCTCAAGGGAATGAGGCAGAGAGTAATGAATACAGACAACTTATATCCTTCTCTGGGTTGGGTGCATTACATGCATGTACCCTCACACACACATGTACAAACAGCTTATGAAAACACACCACACACACACATAGACACAAACACACAGAAGGAGGGGGGCACATTTTATAAGGGTAAAACCAAGAAAGTCTACGTTTTAACTCTACTGTACAAAGGTTAGCTTCCATTACAGAAAAATGTACAAAGCTTATATTCTCTTCCCTAAATATTCATTAACATATAAATTGAAGAGTAGTAAATAAATAATAACAAATACCAAGTAATTCTAGCTAAGAAAAGAATCATACTTGATTTCTACTACTACTTTTTCATTTAGTGAGTACTATGGTAATTTCTGTTCCCATCTACTACAAAGATTAATTTTTATATATGTGCTATAGATAAGATGGCTGTTTTCTTCCAGGAGTCTTACAATGGATCTGCTCTATATTTTAGCCACCTCTTTCCCATTTCTGCTTCTCTAATAGCACTGGGTGTACAACAGCTGGCTTTTTGTACAAGGAAGTAAACAACTTTTCCTATAGTTTCTATGGAATGTATACAGGTTACAATTTATATTCACTGTGTGTGTGTGTGTGTGTGTGTGTGTGTGTGTGTGTGTGTGTGTGTGTGTTTGGAATTGTTAAATTACAAATAAATTCATTAAAAACTTTTTACAAACCTGAGTTTCTTAAATTCATGTTCTTTTTTTTTCTTTTACTTTGATAAGTTCACCTACCCTGCACAGGCTGTATGCATGTGCCTACTTGTCTTAGTTCATCTCATTATTGAAGACCTCTGTTACAGAAAGCAGCATCCAACAGACATTGTGGTGTTATTTCCTCTTTATAATCCCAAGATAAACAATGCTTCAGGTTGCTCCCAAACTTCAACTTACTCTTTTCCATGACAGCAGTGACATTTGGAGATGCACAACTTTCTCCTTGGTTGGCTTTATAAACCCATTTCACCATGTTAATTTGTTGACATAAAACATCTTGGTAATAATGCATTTCTTGAAGTCTTGATGAACCTAGGCTGGGGATTCAAAAATCAAATCACTATCAAGAGTCAATTGAACCAGATGTAATAAACTGTGATACTGGAAATTGATTGTATGGTACTAGAAAAGTTTGACTTGTTTCTAAGCCTCATGCTTCTGAGAAAATCAATTAGATAAATTTATTTATAAACTAGACATTTATTCTTAGGTAAAGTAACTTAATCACAGTGTAGTGTACCTTATTTTCATTACTAATAGAATATAAAGATGTGGTGTTATGTTAGGATTAAGGTGGTCTTATTATTGCCCCATAAGCCCTTATATTTCCATGTGATTCTGTGTAATTTGACTCTGTAGATTCTTTGTCTCCCTTTATATAAAATAAGTACTGCATTAGTTTTTATTTCTAGAACCATTTCTGTTTTCTAAGTGTTTTTCTCTCAACTGGTACAGTAGTGATTGATTTGTTTTTATTCTGGTGTGTTTATAAGTCTGACTAACAAATCACAAATCTTCAGGGCCATATCTACAGCAGTTCAATATCAGTTCAATACCAGACAGGTAATTGAAATGTAGCCCAGGGGAATTTCACAAGATCGTGACTCCCGGTGTGGTAGTCGGTCGATGGGAAAGTGATCTCATTCTTTAGATCTGGAAAACTCTGGCATCCATCATTCAAACAACCAGAATCAGCAGTAGACAACCAGTTGTACTGGTGTATTCCCACACTCACCACCATCCATTTCTCTACCACCACAGCCTATTGTCCACAGGTGCTTTTGAGGAGTAGACCTCAAGGATGGCATTATTATACCTGCATATAGGTCAGTCTTACAGTTTATGTAGCTGGAACACTAAGGTAGAGCTCACAAATGAGCACAATTGTACTTTAATAATACTGTAGACAACCACACTTAGTCAAAAGGCAGAGAACAAGTGATTTGGTGTCCCCAGCCCCAACAGATACATCTACAACACAGTTCCTGCACCTAAGACTCAGAGAACATTTCAGAAGACAGGAGGAAAGATTGTTAAGAGTCAAAGGACTAGGAATCTGGTTGTGAGATTGTTTCCCCTAAATATGACAGGGAAGATCCACCTATGATATTTAACAACATAGATGCCTAAACTAGCACTAAACAGTGACAACACCAACTGACATGCTAATGCAGGAGGAGAAAATTTCATGAGACCCTACCCCTAGAAAATAGACTACAGACAAACAATGACTACTGAGAGAGGGAGAATTAGCCTCTCTCATGGAGGAACTCCCCGACTGGTTATCCAATACCAAATTGGTAGCCAAACACTAACCAGACTCAACAAGTTGTACATACATGTGAGTGTGTTTATGTGTTTGTGTAGCAATAATAAAGGAATAAAGACCATCAGTTTGAGAGGGACGGTGTGGGGATGGAAGGAGTTGGAGAAAGGGGACATAGGAAAAGATTGAGGGGAGGAAACGGAAGGGGAAATCATATAATATATTTTAATTAAAATAAAAAAGTGTTAGTCACTTTTCTTCTCTCTGTAATATTTAATCTAATTTTTCAGTTGTTGTCTCATGCTGGGCTAAAAAAAGTGTTCTTAGGATTTATAAACATATTTACTTTTCATTTTTAATCATGTGGTGGGTGATGTGTGTGTGTGTGTGTGTGTGTGTGTGTGTGTGTGTGTGTGTGTGCGTATGTCTAAGAGTGTAAGAGCATGTGTGCCCAGAAGAGGATGTTACAGTTCCTAGAGCTGGAGTTACAGGTGGTTGTGAGCTACCCAACGTGGGTCTTAGGAATCAAATGCAGGTCCACTGCAAGAGAATGGCATGTTCTTACCCACTGAACCATCTCTCCAGCCCAGCTTACAGTCATTTTAAATGAGGAAGCCAAGGAAATGTTGGAAGATATACAAAGAAACTGAATGGCAAAAAGTAAAAGTGAAATATTTAGAAAGTTACTAAGTGAACATATGGTTTTATTTCTCCCTCTACCAAAAAAAAATGGGGCTGGGGACAGAGGGAAAAAGGGACAGGGAAATGGCTCAGTGAGTAAGGGAATGCTATGAAGCACAATAACCAAAATCCACATGAAACCAAGGGTGACAATACATATGTAGGACCACAATGCTCAGGGAATAAAGACATCTCCTCTTGCCCAAATGGTGAGATCCAGGTTCAGTCAGAAACCTTGTCTCAAAAAATAGATGAAGATTAATAGAGGAAGATGTTCAATGTTGATATCAAATCTCCCCATGTTCATGATCATACAAACATGTCTACACAATACACAATACACACACACACACACACACACACACACACACACACACACACACACTACCAACAAAAAAGAGTGTTTAATATAGGTGAGCTCTATGAAAGAATTCTCAAACTTTGCAGTCCCTTAAGGTTATGTGTTAAAGGCATCAAAAATGCATATTTCTGAAAGACAAGTACATGCATTCTGAGTAAATTAGTTAAGAACAACATCTGACCAGTTACACATACAAGGAAAGATGTTGCTCAAGGATTATGACCCAATCCTAGAGAACTATGGCTACATATGTTTCCCTCCTATTTTGGAGAATAAGTTACATTGACATGACTATTATGATTGTGAATAAAATAGATATAAGTGGCTTCTATTAAACTAAAAACTATATCAACTTAATATTCAAGATGGATTATAATGCTTTATTTATTTCTCCTTCTAGGAAGCTCATCTATCTTAAAAGTTCATGGGATACAATTGCCTCTGAAGGACAAAACATTTTAAGGATTTTTCTGTGAAATGTGAGCACCTATGGTCATGCATTCATACATCATACACATACTGATGAGAGTAAATAAAAACATAAATTTGAAAGATAAATCTGATAAGCTGTTTTTGAGCATCATGTCCTGATAATCCTAAACTGTAAATTATTTTTTTACTTTGATCATTATGATACGATCAGTTTTAGCTTATTGTAATTTCGTTTATGGTAGCTATTAAGTTATAGATGGGATCAATCTGATTTGACTCAAAATTTGCTCTATAATAGAGTAGCAATGTATACTTAGAAAGTTCCAGTGCTCTAAGATACAGTAGCTATATTTTCTTAGAGTGTTATAATGCTCAGTTTGTTGAATGGGGTTAAGCTGTATCTAGCTGAGAGGTTTGCTGTGGAAATTCAAAGAGGCACTGAACTTTAATTGCTTAGCACAGTGCCTGACAGAGAAGTCTTAAAATGATACATTTCTTCCATTTTTATGGACAGGAGAGTAAACTTTATATATGATCTTTAGAATGTATATTAGCATTTGTCATTCTTTATATTAGAAATTAATTTATACTTATATAACCTCATATGGTTATCAAATTATTTTAGTCTATAAAATCCCATTGACTTTCATGTTGTTATTACTATATAAACAAGCCAGGTATTATTTTTCTCTTTGGTTATTAAAATTCACATGATTAAAGCTTATATTAAGAATGCAAATGGTAATATTAGGATGCTAACTGGAGTTATCTAGTGTCTGCTTTAAAACATCATTGAGTTATGCAGAAAAGATCTATTTACTATGCCCTGTACTGAAAGCTTTATGACAGAAGCAAGAGGAATGCGCAGCCCTGTCCCAACGAGCTAAAACTGGCACTTGCCTCTGAGTTACAGTTCACGAATGAGATTTGATTCTCAGCTTAGCAATAACGTCAACCTTGATGATGATGCTTGTTCACCCTTCTGCCATCATCTAAATGTGTGCTGATGTTGTGAATTTTGAAAGACAAACTCTGTGAAGCAGTCAGGTCTTTTTCCAGCTGAATTTATCAGTACAGTTATATACTTAGAGAGTAAGTGAAAAGCTGTTCATTCCATGAAACTAGATGACAGAAAGAACCAAGAAACAAAGTACAGAAAGATCGAATCTAGCGAGATGGTGGTGGCTCATGCCTTTAATCCCAGCACTTGGGAGGCAGAGGCAGGCGGATCTTTGTGGAGTTCTAGGAAAGGCACAAAGCTACACAGAGAAAAAAAAAAAAAAGGTCGAATCTAGATCCTAGATCTGTGTCTATTGCTGCTCCTTCTCATGGTCTTTCAGGACAGACAAAACAAAACAAAAAAACAAAACCATTTTTTTTTGTCCACATGTCAGTCTTCATCCCTCTCTTTATGACAGACTGCCAATTTCACAGTCACCTGTTTTACGTATACTTGCTCCTGCCTTTGTCTATGTGTTTTTGAACAAAGCAGAGTGGTATCGTGCTTTTTAATCCTCAAAGAGAAGAGAATCACATAAGAGCGTTTACTCAGAGCAACTAGTCTATGAACAGCAACATAGGGTGCCTTATTCTGAATTGAGGTTTTTCTGGATGACCTAGTTTGAGTTTCACCAGGACTGGACAAACTTGAAAACTTCCTTGAGCAGAATGCAGCATTGACTGGGAGATGGTTTGGAAGCTGAACTCTAGTTGGACTTTTGGCCATGTTTATGTCCAGTGTTTTGTTTAGTAAATGGCCCCAGAACTGCTGTGGTGGCTCCTTTGAGCTACTGCATTCACCATCTCTGTCCTTCTTTCCTCTCTTCAGGATGTTATGCTTAAAGTTGCCTGCCAAAGTTCTGCAAACAAAATCCACAATGAACAACAACAAAAATAAGTGTAACTTGGACTCCTACATGTAGATGTCCACATCTAAAGGGCAAGCATATGCAAGAGAACTGAGATCTATCAGTGGCATAATTTATCTTTGTCAGCTGTCAATGGACATGGCCTTTATTCAAAAGCAATTTAATTAATGAAATCAGTGCCCCTGAACTTCTTCAATGAGGAAATAAAGGAATCCATATATCCTAATGTCTTATAGAGATTTCCCTCCATAGTTTAATATCCTTCCCAAATACCAGTCATTGATCATCCACACATAGGAATTAAAAAAAATCTATGAGCTTTAGATTTCAACAGAAAGAAAACAAAGAAAAACATATTGGGTGTTGGCTGACAGTAAAACCATATCCAGATTTGTGTTCCAGAAAGTTTGTTTGTCAAACATGAAAAAGAAAAATTACAAGTTCTTTTGATGTCGTTGAAAAGCCCAAGGCAGTTTCTAGCCCATTTGTATTTCTGGATTTTTTTCAGGCCCATCTGTTTATTTTCTATTGAGCAACCATTGCAAAACAGAAAGCCAGAATTTGATGATATGAAAACAGGTGGGATTTGGAAATAATTTGAGAGGCATAATGATAAATTCTGGCTAAAGGACCTCAGGTTGACTAATGCCACAGCTTTTTGGAAACTAATATTCCCTTTAAGGTTAGTATTATTTATATAAGGTAGAATTTATGTATAGCCAGAAAGTCCAAGATCTTCGGACATCTTATGAGTTGAAATTCTTGAATATTTCTTATGATTCTTTTTAGTAATTTTGAAAGTGTTAGAGGTCCTGGCTTTACTAGATTTTCTAATAAATTTCAGATTATAGTATAAAACCCAGGGGATACATTTTTAACTCATTTCCTTAACTATCTACATATTGATTCTGATGGAATACACCTGGAGGGACTAGACAGCTCAGAAATCTATTTTAAATATTAACTTAAAATCTGTAAGGTCATGCACTTAAAAAGAGATACATTTTTTAAATTGAAAACTTTTATGAAAAAAATAATTTGCCTTTCATTTGGTGCTTTTCTTTAGGTAAAGCTTTATTTATTTGTGTGTGTGTGTGTGTGTGTGTGTGTGTGTGTGTGTGTGTGTGTGTGTGCCTGCATAACTTTATGTGTACAATATGTGTGAAGGAGCCTGCAGAGGCCAGGAGATGGTGTTGGATCCCATGGACCTAGAGATATAAGCAGTTTGTGAACTGCCAGGTAGGTATAGAAAACTGATCCAGGGTCCTGTGCAAGGAAAGTAAATGCTCTTAGCTGCTAAGCCATCCCACCAGCTCTTCACTTGACATTTTTCTGGCTAAATTTTGATGCATACTAATAAATACCCTGTGCAAAACTTGAAAGAAAGCTCAGAAATATAGTAGATAAAATGTGGTAACTGATATTAAATATTTAATTGCAACCATTCTATACAAGTATAGGTTCTTTATACTAAAACAATAAATTTTCAAATGAAAAAAAATTTCCCTGTTTATCACTTATATTTGAAAGATATTCCCTTCAGATATCTTTGAAAGTGAAAAGATATATGAAATATATTGGGTTTATTTTATTGTCTTGAACACTGCAAAAAGGATTGACTCACATGAATCTACATGCTTATGGTCATATCCTAGATTTGAGTAGAATAATATTAAGAGCATATATTGTAGAGGCAAGGTGCTCAGCATCAATACTTGCCCCTAATACTTTCTGCCTGTTGATTAATCAAGTTGTGTAATTGCTCTGAAAACAGGTTTCATACCTTTGAACCAGACAGGAGGATGCTCACAAGAGAGAACTACCTGGAATAACATCAAAAAGTAAATGGATTATTGGTGCAATTCAGCACTGGCCACACAGGACAGACTGAACAAGACACAGATATGCTAGACCAAAAAGCCAAGGTCTTCACTTATTTTTTTTTTCATAAAATTCCTTGTTATCAATTGTCTGTTCATCATTCATGGCAAACAAAAATAGTTGTTTGTAGCTAGAGTTTTCCTGCCTGGCCCACAGTCAGGACAAATCTCTCTCACCTGCCAGTCCCACAGCCACTCAAACTCAACCAAGCAAACACAGAGACTTATATTGGTTAAAAACTGTATGGCCGTGGCAGGCTTCTTGCTAACTGTTCTTACAGCTTAAATTAATCCATTTCCATTAATCTATACCTGGCCACGTGGCTCATGGCTTACTGGCATCTTCACATGCTGTTTGTAATCATGGCGGCTGGCAGTGTCTCTCTGACTCAGCCTTCCACTTCCCAGCTTTATTCTCCTCCTTGTCCCGCCTACACTTCCTGCCTAGCCAATGGCCAATCAGTGTTTTATTTATTGACTAATCAGCAACACATTTGCCATACAGAACATCCCACAGCAGTTGTTGGTCCTTAGCAATTTCTACAATTGTAATCTGAGTTTGTAGCAAGAAAATTAAGAGAAGAAATGGGCAGTTCTCAACAAAGGAAATTGTTAATTTCTTGAAGCTCAAAGCTAAGAGCTGAATTTCAGAAACCCTACAAATCTTCAGAGCAGCTACCTTACACCTTTTTTAATTTTTAAATGATGAATGGTATATTGATGGCACCTTTTATAATATTGCCTTCAGAATGGAGAGCTAGCTCAGTGGTCAAGAATGCCTGCTGCTCTTGCAGATGAGCAGAGCTCAGCCCTCAGCACCTACATCCATGTCAGGTAACTCACAACTCTGTAACTTCAGTTCCAGGGGGATTATACAACCTCTTCTGGCCTCTGAGTGGGCACACGCTTGAAAAAATTCCTCAAATACATAAAATAAAATAGTGCCTGCACTTGTATTTGGGAGAAGGATCATCAGATCTCAATGGACTCCATTCCTTCTGCAATAGTCACACTGAATCCTAGACATGAATCTGTACTTACAGTGTTTAAGCTTTTGTTTGTTTTTAATTAACAATCAAGACTCATGATTACTATTTTCTTTTAAAGAGTTAAACAGTCAAACAGTTACTCCTTCCACACAGTTTTTTTTTCCTAAACATTCTTTATTTGATAATTTTGTCTGTTTTATGTATACCTCTGAATACATCAGCTCAGAGTCAATACGATGATAGCAGTTACTTTAATCTGACTGGTGAGTTCACTTTGTTCCCAAGATTTGTTTATAAATGACCAATGATATTCGGTTGTTAGTAAGCTAAAGAATTGGGGAATTCCCCCTTTTTGTGAATTTTAGCTACATCATTAGATATTTTCTGGAATAAATCAGCTTCATGCAGTCTGCCGACACTGCTATATCAAAGCCACACCGTGTCATTTTAACAAGTTCATCTCATTAATTGGATGATTCTTTGTGTTGTAATCAGCACCAAGGTCTAGGAAAGTAGCAGAAGTGAGCTTCTTTTTTTGTCTCTGGGGATTGTAATTTGACTTTCATTTATTTACGTGAGAACAGCTGATATCAATTAAGCAAAAATGATTTCAAACGCTAAGAATACATGCTCTAATGCAAAAATAAATTAACATTTATATTCTATAAAAATATTCACAAATGAGTGCATTTCACTCTGACTAATGGTGCTCATATTAATATTTATGGGCCATGAGATATCACTGTCCGTTAAGAAGACCTTTATTTTAGAGCATGTATAAGAAATGACACTAAAGAAAATGTCTCCAAATTGTAGAATAAGTTAACATACTCCAGGTTTGAAGAGAAATGGTATAGAGGGGATAAATCTTAATTTTCTAAGAGTTTCATAAGATAGAAAACAGCTGCTAGATATTAATCTAGAGAAACTTGGGAGGCAAGAAATCATTGGAGATCAAAAAGAGGGTGAACATTTCAACACACAGTCTCTCAGAAGAGCCTAGGATGAAATTGATACAAAAGCTGGCATCTGCTCAGGTTAAAATTTTGATTAAAGTTGCTCAAATTATAAAGTTTTACAGGCCTGAAAATCAGCTCCCAGTAGCTGACTGCACAGGATGCTGACCATGTGGGTTGTTTTGTATGTTGTGTTGCTTTTAACTATATTGTGGATGAGAGGCACTAAAAGACTCCACTGTTTTGATGATGGATTCTTTCTACACACACACACACACACACACACACACACACACACACACACACACACACACACACACACACTTTGGAGACTATTCCTACACGCCTTGGAAGAAAAAAATGTGTCTATCATCTCAAAAGTTTTAAGTGTTAAGGAGGCCAGTGATGTGGAAGGCAAAGCTATTGAATTGAGTTGTCATACATAGAGAAATTAGAACAGGTGTTCCTACTTTAGGGAAGAATGTCACTAATTAAAGATGAGCACAAGCAGTGGACCAGGAAGACAAATTTAAGGCAACATCTAAAAAATACAAATGTTCTATAACTCAGGGATAGTAGTAGTAAATACTAGGAGGAAGGCAACCCTGAGACCCACCATTCTGATCAAACACAGGCTTCAGTAGAAATGTACACAGCTCTTTTGTCGGCACCTATCCAAAAGCAGATGACTGATTGTAGCAGATCAACATACACAGAAGAGGGAGCTCAAGAGTGGGCTGAGTACCAGGGTGAGCCTAAAAGGCCCATAGCACTGTGGTTTATTTATTCACATTGTCACTCCTCGGTTTTAATGTGATGTGTTTTTGTATTATTTCTATTTTATTTTCTTTGGCATAATCCTACCCTACCAGACTTAATTTGGGAATTTAATTAAAATCAAGCAGAGAAATATGGCTAAGTGCATTCTATTTCATTTAGTCCCCTTGCTGCTATAGTCTCTCGCCAGGCAGCCTAGGATATTGAGAGAGAAAGGACTTTGAAGTTAGAGTGTACTGGTTTTGAAACTTGATTATCACTCTCTCCTTTTCTTAATGTTCATAAGTGCTTTGGATGAGTTTTTCTGATCTTCAAATCCTTTTCTTAAAGTAGGACCAAAAAAAATGTCTCATGCATTGCTTACTTGTCATGATGATGGCTGAAAAGAACCACAGTGGGGTCAGTGAAATGGCTCAGTGGGTAAAGGCACTCACTACCACACTTGATGGCCTGAGTTCAATCCCAGAGACCCACACAGTGGAAGGAGAGAACTAAATGACTGTTGAAAGTAGTCTTCTGATGTCTTCATATGCATCTAAGTATACATATTTACACACACACACACACACACACACACACACACACACACACACACACACACACACACACAGGCATGGGGCCTAGGGGAATCAGGAAAAAATAAATAAATAACAAAAATATGTTCAAATACCCAGGATATTGAGTTTCTGACAGCTTAATCACAGATTGTGATTTCATCCTTCACTTTCATCTCTGTAACTGGAAAATTCAGGGCATGCCATCATTTCTACAGGGCTAGTGACCAGCATCAGTTAGCAGTATGTGTCCTGTATAGACAAGTAATGGCTCTCGAATCTCCAAAGTTACTGTGCCATGGTATTAACATTACTTCCTTGCTCCTATAAATGGGTTTTCCTCATGCAAAATCATAGAGAACTATTTAAGACTTCACTTTTTAAAAAATTGAAATGTTTATAAAAATATTTAGGTAATTTGAAAAAAGTATCCCTGGAACAGAATCTTTGAACAAAGCCTGAAGTCATAAACTGAAGCACTGTTAAATCATAATTGCTGTGTTGATACTTTTAAATAGACCAAGTGTGGAGGAGGAACCCTCCTTTTCCTAGTATACTGCTCATATGACAAATGTAAAGCAGGTCCAGTGAAGGAAGGATCTTAGTGACAGGGACAGGACTAGGCATGCAACATGGCCACTTTATTGACTGTTTAACACTTTCCAACTATATTTCTATTTTTTTCCCAGAATATTTTTTATACATGAAAGAGCACTATGCCTGACACAGAGTCTATATTGAATAATAATCCATAGGTTAGGGTTATTCATACTGTTGGCTGAGTCTTCTACAATTAAATAACCATGTTCAAGCTTTACTTTGGACTTGATTTCTGGTCATTATGTATTAAATAACTGTTTTTTCTTCAATGAAGTCCAACAGCTTCCATTTTCCCTATGAATTCACAACTGGTATTTGACAGACCACTGTTGTTATTGCTTTCTGATTTATGTAGTACTCATCCAAACACACTTCCAGTTCTATCTTGGCTGATCTCTGCATTAGGCACGTGGTAGAGTTTACTCAGTGTTTTTTATGATGGGTTGAATGCTGTTCACTTGTATTTATCCGCATAACTGGTGACAACTCAGAATAACTATATCCCACACCTGCTGGGGAGAAAGTCTGAGAGCTATAGCAATGACAATTTTAACTTTAGCTACAAAGAGAATAATATACACATATTAGACCCCCTAGGCTTGAAATCCACAAATACAATACTTTTCCAATCCCTTAAAGAGAATATGAATTCCCTGCTCCAGTCACAAGAAGATCCAGTCACATTACTACTACAATCTTTTTAACACTGGCTATACACTTGCCCCTACTTTAGTATGGAACCAAATTCCTAATACAGGGATATAGGAACCAAAAGTAGAATCTCTATAGGAAACACAGAAACACGTGTGGGAGTGCATCAATAAAATATTTTGCTTAATTTACTGGAATGAGATAATAGTTCTTATTAAGTAGACTGGCACTTTTAGGGTGAAGACCTACAGAAGAAATGATTAAACTGCAAACAAATGGGCTAATCATGAGATTAGCTCACTTTATTAATTAATTATGATGTGATTAATTAATAATGATGACATTAATCTCATAATTGAGATTCAGTCATAGTTTTGAAAGGAAACTAAAGATTCCTTTTATAACTGTTTTCTCTTTCTTCTTCTTCTTCTTTTTTTTCAAACTTTCCCATCGGAAGAAAACATGCATTTTAACACAGCAGGTACTTGTGGTTAAATAGGGTGCATCTCAATGCCATTACCATGTAAATGGAAGCAGTGGTTGTCAAAACTGTTGTGACCTATGGGGTCTCTAGTTTGCCTTGAAAGAAAATTGCCTTCGTTAGAAGAACTTCTGTGGTCAAACAAGGAGGTAGTCTACATCCCAAAAACCTACAAGAAAGTATTTAGAGTGTTTTGATCATGGAGAAATAATAAATGCTTAAGGAGATAAAAATGGTGATTTAAATATCACGTAATGTGTGCAAGGAGGAGAAAACCACACAGAATCCATTGCAGCAATTTTGTGGCTCAGTTCAAAAATAAAAACATGAAAGGTATAGATGTGCAAACAGAAGCACAAAGTGATTCAGAACTTAGCTCAGCGTGTAACTACTTCTGGTTTCTTTCCTTTTCTGGTAGTGACTTTTATTTCACTTATGATTTTGAACAAGATCAAGGTAACTTCAATTCCTGGAAAATGAGGCAGCTCAAGCTGCAAAGTGCTGCTATCCTCCCAAAGTTAGGACTTGAAGCATGTGCTAGCTCGAAAATAAGATCAGAGTTCTAAGTGTACCTGAATAATACTTTCGGCAAACTTCCTTTGAGTAAGGTAACATAATACGTCAGGTAGATCTAGACAGAGGGACAAATCACATCCCTGATATAAGCATCACATCGTGCCTTAAAAAATACTCCAAATCTCACTGACAGCTGTAACCCAAGAGACCTCACACCATCATTTTTAAATAGAGTAATTGCTAAGGGGAAGATTTTTCCCCTCTCATTGACTCCTGGATAATTTTCTTTATAAGATTTCCCAAAATGCTAATTTAACCTTAGCAGAATGTTGGTGGAAGGATACTACAAGGTTATCTTTCTTTTTTATATTATTTTTTTTTCAGTAACTTCCTTTGTGTAGAGCAAACACAAGCATCCTGGTCACATGTGTTTGGTCTGAGGAATAAATAACCACATCGCTACTACAGTGTATGAAGGAAAGAATAAGAAGAAATGCTATGACAGGGAAGCATTTACACTTCCCACTACCAAGTTTCATTGGGTATACAAAACACAATTAAGGGCAGGCCCATGCCAACACAAAATCAACTCAAAGGTGTTTATGGAGATTTTTTCCTTGTTCATATTGCTTGTCCCGGGCTTCTTTTTTTAACCTCACTGATTTTTGCTTGTACATGTTTTTGTGGGGTTTGTTGGTGTGTATGTGTCTCTACATCTATAGTTTCTCCCACTTTTTTATTTGTTTCATTCTTGTCTGTTTGATTTACCTGTTTGTGTTCTAAAGAGAGAGAAAGAAGGGGTTGAGTGGGAGGTGGGGTGGGGAGATGAGGGGGAATCCATGAGGAAATAAGAGATAGGAAACCATGATCAGAATATATCCCATGAAAAAATAGTTTCAATTAAAAATATAATAAAATAGAATCTACTTTTGAGTCAGGGCTGTACCATTTTTTAAAGCTCCTCCATTGTTGTTCAAAGGACAATTTGAAATATAGGAGTAATTTTGCAGAAGCAAAGCAACTCATTTTTCTAGATTCTTGTCTTCTCCACTCTCATACTTGATATAGCCAGACTGTAGACATGTGTGGTGATATATTTGTAATCTAAGACATAAAGCTTGACTGAAGATCAGAGGACAGAGCCAGCCACAGAGTTAGCCACAGAGGTCAGATACTGGTGGCACATACCTTTAATCCTAGCACTGTGGAGGCAAAGGCAGAGATCTGTCTGGATTTCTGTGAGTTCAAGGCCACCCTGGGCTGGCTACAGGAGATTAATCCAGTCTAAAAGAGAAACAGAGCCAGGCAATGGTGGCACACGTCTTTAATTCCAGCACTTGAGATCACACGAATTTAATCCTAGCACTAGGAAGGTTGAAACAGAAAGTGATATGGCTGAGCAGAGAAAGGAAGATAAAGTGGGAGGAGACAGGAATTCAAACTCTTGCAGAGGCTCTGTTGGGCTGAGGAGTTGGTGAGGTAAGAGGTGGTAGCTGTGGCTTACTCTGTTCTCTGGTCTTTCAGCTTTCACCCTGATGTCTGGCTCTGGTTTTTATTATAAGACCATTTAGGATTCATGCAATAGACATGTACTGTGGACTACTCACCAATCATGTGGCATCGATGCCCCTTCTTTCCTCTGAAACATCTAAGACACACTGTCACTCAGTCCCTTGGGTGTGGACAAGAAATCTTGGAAAGAAGCTGTGTCTGCAGAGACTAATTGAACTGTGGTACTGTGACATACTGTAGAGAGACACGAAGGTTAGAGGCACACAATCTAATGCCCTTATCTTGGGGATGGTTTTAGCAGCCCTAATAGCCATTCCTTGCCCATCTTTGTGTCAGGACTAACATCCTGTGACTAATAGATACAATCTTTTTACAACCTGTTAATTTAGCAGGCCACTAACTTCCACCAATCCGAAAGCAAAGAATGCATCAGATAATATTTTGCGCCTATAGAAAAGCTTTCCCTGTCTTTAACTACCTTCCCTGATGTACCCACAAACGTACTTTAAACCTGATTCATGACTTTCTTTGTCTTATACAACTAAAACCTTCATGAAACTACTGCATTGGAACATGGAATTTGTGGTAACTTAAATCTGTGTCCCTGGGCCACAGTCACTCAAAATGTGCAGAATAAACTATCTCTTAATCTATTGAAGATGGGAACTGTGTGTTTCATGTTGACATGAGTGTACACTCTCCTCAGCTTCCACCAGCTGCTATCTGTCTATGTGTCCATTGTGTTAACAAGTCTTTTGACAAATTCTTACCCCAAAGGACAATTCACTTCAGTGTCCCCCTTGTACCCCAACTCCAAACATTTTCACTACCATGCCATATAATATTCACTAAAAAGCCTCCATGTACTTTATTCTATAGGCAAGCTTCTTTATTTTGAATATGGGTTGTCCATTCTTATATTCCATTTAAAATCTCATTACCATTATAAGATATAAAAGGTGGGTGAGGTTAATATACTTCAAAAGGTAATTTGGGGTGTGCCATTATGAATGTATTAATTTACTTACGCAATTAAAATATTAATCAATTAAAAGATTTAGAGGTGATCTGATAATGGATCTGCTATAAAATATGAGCGCAGCCAAGTCTCTCACATGCTCCCTATCTCCCACTATCTGATGTCTAGAACCACCCTGTGACCCTGACAGAAAGAATCTCAAGGTGCAGCCCAGAAATTTGTACCAGAAATTCCTATCAAAGCAAACCTCTTTTCTTTATAATGCATATGGTGTGTAGTGTTATGTTATTAGCAAAAAGAAAATAGACTAAGAAATAAATATTTATTAAGAGTCTACTGTATGCAAGACTTTCTGCTTGGCTTTGAATATGCAAATGAGCATATTGTCTAACTCTTACTCTGAAAAACACATAATAGGCAATCTCATGACAACATAGGAAAGTTAACTGCTTTTTTTTTTTTTTTTAGAATAGATAGATCATTGGAGAGAATGGAAATTGTATATAATGGTTTGTTTTGACTGGTCAGTTTCAAAGTGACAATTTCTCTAGTTTTTTGGAAGTGAAGAAATAGACAGCTGGTTGGAAGGTGAACTTTGAGAAATAATGGACTGAGCAGAAACCGGCATTGAATATGTAGGCTAGAAAAAGACAAATTGAAGCCTGGTTTTGCCACTTTTCACCAACACCTTGAAAACTTTTAAGTATTAATTTTCTCTGGAGATTAAAAATATGTCTATTTCTCAAGGAAGTTATACAAATTAAGAAAAACACTGAGATAGCTCTTGCAAGAATAAATCCCTCTTTGTGGCATCCATGTTTTTTGTTTTCTCCACACCCTGCCCTCTTTGTTTCTCTGTCTTAGTCTCATGTAGCCCAGAATGGCCTCTAACTCCCAGTGTTGCTGAAGAGGACCCTTGAACTCCTGAACCTTTTGCCTCTGTTACGCAAATGCTGGGCTATAAGCATGTACTACCAAGCTGGTCTTCACTTTTGTTTTTGTAATTGATATTAGGAGAGATGTTGCATTAAATCAGAGATGGGCACCTTACCTCTGGATTATTTAAGAATCACTGCTTAGTGCAGCCTAATAAAAAAGATGGGCTAAAAAAAATCAGACTATAGATAGATCTTTTAAAATGGTATTTTAAATGACAGAGACACACAGAAAAGACGATGACCAGAGAAATTTAAGAACATGATGAGCTTGTGGACCAGGGCTGCCCATAGATAGTGAAGACTCAAGAACAGCTATAATCTTCTAGAACAGAATTCAGGAAGAGAGAGGGTTGAAAGATAAATGAAAGACAAAAGAAGCAAATGCAGAAATGCATACAAATGTAAAGCAATTTCCACATAGAATAGGTGTCACAGGGAACTGTTTACATATGCAAAGATTCTGTGTATGCACATATTTATTCTTGGGAGAACCTTAAGAAAGCAAGAGATGGAAAATGAATGAAAGCAAGGGAAAAGTTCAATGTGTTTATGGAGCTCTTTACAATGGAATAATATATACTCACTGACCTTAATGGACACTCTGAGAAGAATTGAAATGCATCATGTACATGATATATATGCATATGGAGGCAGAATACTGAGAAACAGAGAGAGAGAAAGGCTATTTCACCTGAGTTATTTGCTCCGTTTAGTCAATAGAATGGGGTAGCTAAGATTCCAGAAGATATAATTCATTTCATTGATATGAAAATGTAAGTGAAGGGAAACTGTATTTCAGTACATTTGAGATGTGAAAATTTTCTTTAGATAAATGATGTTATGTCATTATTTTATGGACTCCATTTTCTATTTTAGAATAAAAACCTTTGTAAAACCAAGAATAACCATCTGCTGTATATTTTATTTAGTGTGTGGTACAATATATACTTACGATTTTGCTTGGTCAGCATCCATCTCTCCTTATCTCTGGAGACAGATGCTCAGTTTTGAATGACTTGCTTACTGTTTACTCTTGGTTTCCAGTTCAGCTGGGGCTAGTTAAATCTCTACTTCCTTGCATACTCTTCTGGATCAATATGAGCTGCTCAGAGTTCTACTTGTTTCAGGTTCAATGATTGAATATGAGGACAACCTGAATGTTTTTACTTGGACTCTTGGGAAAGAGATTCTTTCTACTAGGGTTGTTAAACTGGTTGAAAATGGACATTAGGACATATAGATTGCCACAGGGAAGACTCTTACTACCAATGAAACCAATTCATAATTCTTGAAAACATTGAAATCCAGCCCAGCTTGAAGATTGGCATAAACATTTCACAGTAATATAGCCAGTTTAGTTTGAATTACTGATATTTGTGAACCCATTACCAATGCTGTAAGTAACAATAGAGATTTATTTTTTTTTAAAAAATTCAAAATCACTGTACTCTTCTTGTCTGTAAAGTACCTTCCCATTTGGTAGCTTTATGATCAACCAATTAACTATGTCTTCATCAGTCTATAGACATATATAATACCATAGTTATTTGATTTTTAATTGATGTAATTATTTGACAGTAATAATGGTATATATAAAACTGAATTAATTGAAATAAATTACCTTAACACAATTTTATATTTTGAAACAATTTTTTCAACATTGAGCATGAAAATGAATTAATTTAAAATGTTCATGTGTAGTGATAGAGTTTGAACACAGTATGTGTGGCAGCAAAGTCAAGCTACTTAGATTTTTTTTTGGATAGCTATACTTGTAAATAAACACATGGAATAAGATGACAGCATTGTACTGATGTAAGTGAAAATACTAGAAAATAGGAAGGAGTTAATTATGCCAAGAAAAAGTATCAGAAGTGGTTTAATAAGGAAACATCTTTTATTTGGTTTTGAGATAGGGTATTATTATACAGCTCTGGCTTGCCTCAAACCCACTGTATGGCTGAGGCTAATCTTGAAGTTCAGATTTCCCATCTCCATCTCTCCAGTGCTGTGATTATAGACATACATCATGAAATACAGCTTATGTTGTTCCGGGAACCAAACCCAGAGCTTCACTCTAAAAAATGTACTCTCCCTGATCTATATTCTCAGACTATGAGCTAGACTATGTATGTATGTATGTATGTATGTGTGTATGTATGTATGTATGTATGTATGTGTGTATATTTTTGTAGATGTGAAGGTCTGTATATGTGGGGGAGACCACTGGCTGACTGTACATCTTTTCTGAATCTCTAGCTTGCTTGTTGAGTGAAACGAGAACTCTAGGTTCTCTCATTGAACCTAGAGTTTTATGTTTCAGCTAGGGTGGCTGGAAATGAAACCACTGTGGTCTGCATATCCCCATGCCATAGCACTGGGTTTCCAGGTATGAGCTACCACCACAAACTTTTAATACATGAATATTATGCATCCAAACTAATGTCATTATACTTACACAGCAAGCATGACTGAGCCATTATTCTAGTCATGGGAATACAATTTTGATAATCTTGCTTTCTAGATTATAAATTATTTGCTGTGGATGAACTGTAACTGGGAAGGTAGAATTAGAAGAGAATGCCAGTGGAAGGACTGTTACTATCCTATTGAACAACATGCAGTCAGCCTTTCAAAGGACACACACACACACACACACACACACACACACACACACACACACACACACCAGATTTAATATGCCATTAAAATAGAATAACATACAAATAAAATCATTTTATACTATTTGGGAAAACTTGTGACTATAAGAAAAGTTTAATGTGCTGGTTACAATGATGAACGAGAATCTATGATGACTAAATAGGGTGCTATGATTTCTGCTAAGCCACAGCTAATACCCAGGGTAACACAATGAATACTTGGATGAGAAAGACTGAAGGAGAAACCTCTTCCTCTTCTGCGGGATTCCCCAAGTTCTTCATGATGTTTGACTGTGGGTCTTTGCATCTGTTTCCATTAGTTGCTAGATGAAGTCTCTCTAATGATGGTTATGCTAGACTTATATCTACAAATATATAGGAGAATGAGAATGTCATTAGGAATTATTTTATTGACTTTTTTTTTTAAATTTGTTTTTGTTTTTGCCAGTGGTAGTGTTTGGTTCTACCCTAGCACTCTGAGCTATGCCATCTCTGATTCCAGGCCCTCCTGCCAGTCTCAGGGTGGGCTCCCTCTTGTGGTATGTCAAGCCGGACAAGCCCATGATCAGTCATTCCCACAATTTCTGTACCACCTTTACCACAGCACATCTTGCAGGCAGGAAAAAGTTTATGTCTAGGGTTTTGTTGCTGGGTTGGTGTTCCAATGCCTTCTCTAGAAGTCTTGCTTGGTTATAGGAGATGGACCATTCAGGCTCCTTATCCTCCATTGCAAGAAGTCTTAGCTAGGGTTACCCTTGCAGATTCTTGGGAGTTTTTTGTTGCACCACTAGGTTTCTAGCTCATCCCTAAGAAGCTTCCCCTGCCCCCTAATTCCAGTACTCTCTCCCTTCATTTTACCCCAGCCTGATCCCCCTGGTTCTTGATCCCACCAGCACCCGGTCTACCTACAATATCTATTCTATTTACCCTCCATAGGGAAATTCATACATCTCTCCTTGAGCCTTCCTTGTTACTCAGCCTCTCTGGGTCTGTACATTGCAGCATGATTATCCTTTACTTCACAACTAATATCCACTTATAAGTGGGTGCATGCCATGTTTATCTTCTTGGGTCAGGGTTGCCTCACTCAGGATGATTTTTTTGTAGTTCCATCCATTTGCCTGCAAATGTAGTGAGAGTTTCCCTGTCCTGAAGCTGCTCTCAAATAAACACACAAGGCTTATATTAATTATAAATGCTTAGGCAATAGCTCAGGCTTGTTACTAACTAGCTCTTATAACTTTACCCATTTCTATTAATCTATATGCTGCCCCAAGGCTCGTTGCTTTTACCTCTATCCCATTTTGTATGTCCAACTTGTTCTCCATTTGGCTGATGACTCCTCTGACTCTGCTCCTCCTCATCCCATCGTTCTCAGTTGGCTTTCCTGCCTAACTTCATGTTGTTCAGCTATTGGCCAGTCAGCTTGTTCATTAAACCAATCATATTGACATATATTCACACAGTGTACAGAAGGATTATTCCACAACATGCAAATTTCATGCTGTTATTTTTTTAATAGCTGAGTAATACTCTACTTATCCATTCTTTGATCAAGGGACATATAAGTTGTTTCTAGTTTCTGGCTATTATAAATAAAGCAGTTACTAACATAGTCGAGCAGGTTTCCTTGTGGGAGGATGGGACGTTCTTTGGGTATATACACAGGAGTGGTGAATCTGGGTCTTGAGGTAGGTGGATTTCCAATTTTCTGAGAAATCTCCATACTGATTTCCAAAATGACTGTACAGGTTTGAACTCCCACCAGTGATAGAGGAGTGTTCATTTCTCTTGCTCCACATCCTCTCCAGCATGAGCTGTCACTTAGGTTTTTTTTTTTTTTTATTTTAACTATTCTGACAGGTGTTATATAGAATCTCAGAGTTGTTTTGATTTGCATTTCCTTCATGACTAGGGATATTCACATCTTTTTAAGTGTTTCTTGGCCATTTGAGATTTCTCTGTTGAGAATTCTGTTTAGATCTATACCTCATTTTAGAGATTGAATTATTTGTTCTTTGATGTCTACTTTCTTAAGTTCTTTATATATTTTAGACATTAGTCCTCTTTCAGATGTGGAATAGATGAAAATCTTTTCCCATTTTATAGGCTGCCATGTTATCCTATTGACTGTGTCCTTTGCCTTATGGAAGCTATTCAGTTTCATGAGGTCCATTTATTAATTGTTGATCATCATGCCTGAACTATTGGTGCTCTGTTCAGGAAGTTTTCTCTTGTGCCAATGCATTCCAGGATATTTCCCACTTTCTCTTCTATGTGGTTCAGCGTATCTAGATTTTTGTTGAGATCTTTGATCCACTTAGACTTGAGATTTGTGGAGGGTTATATGGATCTATTTGCATTCTTCTACATGCCAACATTCAATTAGACCAGCACTATTTACTGGAAAAGGTTTATCCTTTCCATTGTATAATTCTGACTTCTATGTAAAAAATTGGGTGTCTGTAGGTGTGTGGATTTGTATCTGAATCTTTGATTCAATTCAGATTGATCAACCTGTCTGTTTTTATACCAATACCATGCAGTTTTCATTACTATAGCTCTGTAGTAGAGCTTGAGATCAGGGATGGTTATAGTGCAAATTCTAATTGATCTTCATAATAAAAACCTGGAGTAAGATATCAGAGTAAATACTGAAAGATTAGAAAAGTAAAAGGAGAATGCCGCAGCTACCTCTTACCTTACCAACTCCTCAGATGGAAAGAGGGTTGAGCTCCTGTCTCCTCCCACCTTCCATTTCTCTCTCCACCCAGCCATGTCACTTTCTGTTTCCTCTTGCCTAGTTCTGGGATTAAAGACTTGTGCCTCCCAAATACTTGGATCAAAGGCCTGAGATCCCAAATGCTCCAATTAAAAGTGTGAGCCACCACTGCCTGGACTCTATGGTTAACTAGTGGCTAGCTCTGCACTCTGATCCCCAGGCAAGCTTTATTTGTTAGAGCACAAACAATATCACCACATTTCTCCCCTTTTGTCTAAAATAAAAAAGAACATTATAACTAATATAAGAAAAACTATATAGAATTAGTACAATAACTATGTATAATATATACAGGAAATAAATACACCAACATTGTCTAGTCCATTAACAATTGACCAATTCAGAGAAAACCTCTATATCTTTCCTATCTTGGTGAATCCAAAAGGTTGTACCTAATTCACTTTATATTCTAACTTGTATTAACAAAACTATCTATTTATTTAAGATCCAAAAACCACCCTCCCCACCCCTTGGGAATTTGAGCATCATTGTAGTTGAGTTTTTTGGTCCTGCCTGGCCCACAGTCAGGACAAACTTCTCTCACATGCCAGTTTCATAGCTGCTCAGACCCAACGAGTAAACACATAGAGACTTATATTGTTTACAAACTGTATGGCCGTCGCAGGCTTTTTGTTATCTAGTTTTTTATCTTAAATTAACACATAACCATTAGTTTACAAGTTGCCATGTGGCTCGTGGCTTACTGGTATCTTAACATCTTTTCATGGTGGTGGCTGGCAGCTCTCTCTGCCTCAGACTTTCTAGAATTCTCCTCTCTCCTTGTCCTGCCTATATTTCTTGTTTGGCTACTGGCTAATCAATATTTTATTTATTAACCAATCAGAACAACACATTTAACATACAGAACATCCCACAGCACATCATGTTCTTAAATTTACTCTCTGCTGACTGGGGGCAATGGCATCTTTAGGGGATCCTGAAAAGAAAAATTTAGGTTAACTGTCAAGTCCTGGGAGAGGTAGCTGTATTATTTGCTGTCCAGTCTCTGAGCATTGGGAAAGTGCAGAGTTTGTCTCAAGTCCTGGCTAGAGTAGTCTGTGAGGTTGAATCATCTCAGCTAGTCACCTCACAATTGTCCTGATCTTGTTGATTCCTCTGCCCAAGTGCTGGGATTAAAGGTGTGTGCCACTGCTACCTGGCCTCTATGGTTAAGGAGTGGGTAGCTCTGCGCTCTGATCTCCAGGTAAGCTTTATTTGTTAGAGCACAAACAAAATATCACCACAGATGTTGATACCTCTGCAAGTTTTATTGTTATTATTATTATTATCATTAATCTATTTATTTTCCATCCAGGCCACAGCCTCCCCACCATCTTTCTCTCCTAGTGCCTCACCTTCATTACTGCCCTCCCCTGTTCCCACCCCCTAGTCCCCTCCTCTTCTGTCTCCATCCAGGAAAGGGCAGGTGTCCCATGAATATCAATATAACATGGAATATCAAGTTGCTTAGTCTACACCTCCCCATGTATTAAGGCTGGGCAAGGCAATCCAGTATGAGGAGCAGAGTCCCAAAAGCCAGGAAAAGAGTCAGAGTCATAATGTTTCCCTGCTTTTAGGAGTCTCACAAGAGGACCAAACTACACAACTGTAACATATATTCAGAGTGCCTAGGTCAGTCCCAAGCAAGCTCTCTGTATGTGTCTGTTCAGTTTCTGCAAGCACTTATAAGCCCAGGTTAGTTGATTATAAGCCCAGGTTAGTTGATTGTGTGAGCCTTCTTGTGGTGTTCTTGACCCCTCTGGCTCCTACACTCCTTTCCTCTCTTCCTCCATAGAATTCCTCAAACTCCACCTATGTTTGGATGTGGGTCTCTGTATCTGCCTCCATCAATGGCTGGATGGCACTTCTCTATGATAATTGGGCCAGGTTCCAATCTGGTCACAGGAGACAGCCAGTTCAGGCTATTTATCTGCTATTGCTAGGAGTCTATACTGGGGTCCTCCATGTAGACATCTGGGAGAGTCCCCTGTGACAGGCTTCCACCCAAATCCCAAAATGCCACCCACAGCAGTCCCCTTCAGCACTTCCTCCCTCAGTGCCTCCCCGCAACCTGATCACTCATGTTCCCATCCCTACTCATCCTCAGTTCATTCATAAAATCTCTTTTATTGTACAGAACTGTTATCTATCCTGCCCTTTTTTGTCTTTCCGTATGAAGTTGAGTATTGTGCCTTCAGTGTCTGCAAAGAATTGTGTTAGCAGCCTTGATGCAGGGGAAGGGGCTTGGATCTGCTTCAACTGAGTGTGTCAGGCTCTGCTGACTCCCCATGGGAGACCATGCCTTGGAGGAGGTGGGAATGGGGAATGTGATGGGGGGAAGGCTAGGTGGTAGAGGGAGAGAGGGAAGGGGATCTGTGGTTAGTATGTAAAATGAATAGAAAATTTCTTAACAATAAAAAATACAAAAAAGAATTGTATTAGATTTTGATGATGATGTATTGAATCTGTAGATTGTTTTTGATAAGCTCAGCCCCTTCATCATTTGTATATAAGAAGGCTACTGACTTTTTTCAGTTAATATTGTATCCAGTCACTACATTAACGGTTTTTATCAGCTGTAGGAGTTCCCTTGTAAAACTTTTGAAGTCGCTTTTGTAGACTATCATATCATCTGCAAATAATGATACTTTGACTTCTTCTTTCCAGTTTGTATCCCCTTGATCTTCTTTAGTTGCTTGATTGCTCTAACTAGAACTTTAAGCACTCTATTGAATAGATGTGGAGAGAGTGGATAGCCTTGTCTTGTTCCTGATTTTAGTGAAATTGCTTTGAGTTTCTCTCCATTTAATTTGATGTTGGCTATAGGCTTGCTGTAAATTTCCTTTATTATGTGTGGGTATAGATCTTGTATCCCTGATCTGTCCAAGACTTTTATCATGAATGGGTGTTGGATTTTGTCAAAGGCTTTTTCAGCATCTAGTGAGATGATCATGTGGTTTTTTTACTTCAGTTTTTTTTTTTTAATATGGTGGATTATGTGGACAGATTTTTCCTATATTGAACCATCTCTGGATCTCTGGCATGAAGCCTACTTGATCATGGTGCATGATTTTTTTTTTTTGATGCGTTCTTGTATTTGGTTTGTGTTTTATTGAGTACTTTTGTATCAATATACCTGAAGGAAATTGATCTTTATTTTTTTTCTTTGTTGAGTCATTGTGTGTTTCAGTATCTGGGTGACTATTATCTTAAAATATGAACTTGGCAATGTTCCTTCTTTTTCTGTTTTGTAGAATAATTTGAGCAGTTTTGGTATTGAATCTTTTTTGAAAGTCTGGTAGAATTCTATGCTAAAGCTGTCTGGCCCTGGGCTTTTTTTTTTTTTTTTGGGGGGGGGGGTTGGGAGACTTTAAATGTCTTCTTCTATTTTAGGGGTTATAATTCTATTTAAATTGTTTATCTGATCCTGATTTTTTTTTTCGAGACAGGGTTTCTCCGTGTAGCTTTGTGCCTCTCCTGGAACTCACTTGGTAGCCCAGGCTGGCCTCGAACTCACAGAGATCCGCCTGGCTCTGCCTCCTGAGTGCTGGGATTAAAGGCATATGCCACCACCGCCCGTCTTATCTGATCCTGATTTAACTTTGGTAAATGGTATTGATCAAGAAAATTGCCCATTTCTTTTAGGTTTTTCCAATTTTATGGAGTACAGGTTTTTGAAATATGATCTAATGATTATCTAGATTTCCTTGGAGTGTGTTATGTCTCTCTTTTAGTTTCTGATTTTGTTAATTTGGATATTTTCTTAGTGTCTTTTACTTAGTTTGGATAAGGGTTTGTCTTTGTTCTTGATTTTCTCAAAGAACCGACTCTTTGTTTCATTGATTGTTCTTATGGTTCTCTTTGTTTCTATTTTATTGATTTCAGCCCTCAGTTTGATTGTTTCTTGCCATATACTCCTCACAGGGGAGCTTACTTCTTTTTGTTCTAGAACTTTCAGATATGCTGTTAAACTGCTAGTGTGAGATTTTTCCACATTTTTTTTTTTAATGTAGGCACTTAGTGCTATGAACTTTCCTCTTAGCACTGCTTTCATAGTGTCCCATAAGTTTGCGTGTGTTGTGCATTCATTTTTATTGAATTCTAGGAAGTCTTTAGTTCCTTTCTTTATTTCTGCCTTGATCCAGTAGTCATTCAGTAGAGAGTTGTTCAATTTCCAGGTGTTTGTAGACTTTCTTTTAATTCTGTAGTTGTTGAAATCCAGCTTTAATTCATGGTGTTCTGGTAGGATACAGGGTATTATTTTAAATTTCTTGAATCTGTTGAGATTTGCTTTATGACTGACTAGGCAGTCAATTTTGCAAAGAGTTTTGTGAAGTTCTGAGAAAAAGGTATAGTTTTTTGTGTGTTTGAGTAAATTTTTCTGTAGATATCAGCTAGGTCCATTTGAGTCATAATGTCTGTTACTGTCATTATTTCTCTGTTTAGCTTTTGTCTGGATGACCTATGCATTGGTGAGTGGGGTCCTGAAGTCTCCCACTATTAATGTTTGGATTTCCATGTGTGACTTATTTTTTAACATTGTTTCTTTTACAAATGTGGGTGCCCTTCCATTTCATGAATAGATATTCAGAATTGTGATTTCACTTTGGTGCATTTTTCCTTTGACTAGTATGAAGTGTACTTCTGTCGTTCGGCTTTCTAGGGCCCCATGTTGGAAGGCCAAAATGTTATTGGTTGTTTTTGCCCTTTTGGGGTCCTGCCATCCAGCTCCCAAATAAATCACATGGAGGCTTATTCTTAATAATAAATGCCTGACTTTAACTTGGTTTTTTTTTTTTTTTTTTTTGCTAGCTTTTCTTAAATTATCCAGTCTACCTTTTGCCTCTGGCCTTTTCCCTTTTGTTACTTCTGTAAACTTACTTTCACTCTTACTCCATGGCTAGTTGTGTAGCTGGGTGGCTGGCCCCTGATGGCCTCCTCCTTCTCTGGCTACTCCTTCCTCTTCTCCCAGATTTCTCCATTAATTCTTTCTACCTTCCAGCCCTGCCTATCCTTTCTCTTGCCTCACTATTGGCCATTCAGCTCTTTATTAGACCATCATGTGTTTTAGACAGGCAAAGTAACACAGCTTCACAGAGTTAAACAAATGCAACATAAGCAAAAGTAACATATCTTAAAATAATATTCTACAACAGTCCTTCCCCATCTCTTTTGATTGATTTTAGTTTGAAGCCTATTTTGTTAGATATTAGAATGGCTACGTGGCAAGCTTGCTTCTTGGGTCCATTTGCTTAGAAAATCTTTTTCCAACCTTTTACTCTGAGGTAATGTCTCTGATGTTAAGGTGCAGCAAAAGGATGGATCCTATTTGCATGGTCATTCTGTTAGACTGTGTCTCTTTATTGGAAAATTAAGTCCATTGATATTGAGATATATTAATGACCAATTGTTGCACGAATCTTAAAGAGTCTTATTAATAAAATCAAGCCTGAGGCCAGTTATTGGGGTGAATGCTGGAAGATCAGAAAAGCAGAACAAGCCACAGCTACCTCACCTCACCAGTTCCTCAGCTGATCCTGTTTTCTCAGACTGGAAGCATCTGAGTCCTCATCCAAATGGATCTCAACTGAACTGCTTCTCAAAAGCCTGAAAGCTTAACCAACCAAATGCTTCTAGTTTCTTCACACCTTATATATCTTTCTGCTTTCTGCCATCACTCCCTGGGATTAAAGGCTCACTTCTTGCGATTAAAGGCATGAGTCACCATGCCTGGCTGTATCCTTGAACACACAGAGATCCAGGTAGATCTCTGCCTCTGGAATGCTAGGATTAAAGGCGTGTGTTACCACTGCCTATCCTCTGTGGTTTATATTGTAGCTGTTCTGTTCTGTGACCCCAGATAAGTTTATTAGCATGCACAATATTTCGGGGAACACAATATCACCACAACCAATTATTGTTAATTCTTGTTATTTTATTGCTGTTGGTGGTGGTGGTAGTGTGTGCAAATGGGAAGATGTGTGTGAATGAGTGCTTCACTTCTTTTGTTTTTTTTGGTGTGAGATTATTTAAATCCTGTGTTTTTTTGGTGTAGTTAGCCTCTTTGGGATGGAGTTTTTCTTCTAGTACTTTCTGTAAGGTTGGATTTGTGGATAGATATTATTTAAATTTAAATTTGTCATGGAATACCTTGTTTTCTTCATCTTTGGTGATTGAGAGTTTGGTTGGGTATTGTAGTCCTGACTGGCATCTGTGATATCATGGTGTTACTAGAGAGCTGTTCAGGCCCTTCCGGCTTTTAGAATCTCCCTTGAGAATTGTGTCTAATTCTAATAGATTTACCTTTATATTTTACTGGGCCCTTTTCCCTTTCAACTTTTAATATTCTTTCTTTGTTCTGTATGTTTAGTGTTTTGATTATTATTTGTCTGGGGTACTTTGCTTTCTGGTTCAATGTATTTGGTGTTCTGTAAGCTTCTGTACTTTTATAGGCATATCCTTCTTAAGGTTAGGAAATTTTTCTATGATTTTGTTAAAAATATTTTATGGTGCTTGGCTGTGGATCTCTGCATCTGTTTCCATCAGTTAATGAATGAAAGGTCTATGATGACAGGGTATTCACCAATCTCATTACTGGGATAAGCCAGTTCAGGCACCCTCTCTACTCTTGCTAGTAGTCTAAGGTGGGTCATCTTTGTGGATTCCTGGGAACTTCCCTAGCACTATGTTTCTCCTTAACCCCATGATGTCTCCCTCTATCAAGATATCTCTTTCATTGCTCTCCCACTCTGTCTATGTTCCAGCTCAACCATCCTGTTCCCTTAAATTCTCAGCCCACATCCTCTACCCTTTATTCCCCCCCCCCCCACACACACACACCCTCAGTTTACTCAGGAGATCTCATGTATTTGAGATCCAGGAGTCCAGTCACAGAGAGGGAAGAGAGATTCTATGAGTAAGGGACATCAAGATTATGATGGGGAAACCTACAGAGACAAGCAAACAAGCTAGCAGGAACTCATGAACTTTAGACCAACAGCTGTGGAGCATCCATGGAACTGGACCAGGCCCTCTGCATAAGCAAGACAGCTGTGTAGTTTGGTCTGCTTAAGGGGCTCCCTGGCAGTAGGATCAGGATCTATCCCTGGTGCATGAGCTGGCCTTTTGGAGCCCATTACTTATGGTGGGACACCTTGCACAGTCTTGATACAGGAGGAGGGGCTTGGACCTGCCTCAACTGAATGCACCAGGCTTTGCTGACTTCCTATGGGAGGCCTTCTGTTTTCAGAGGAGGGAATGGAGGGTGGGTTGTGGGGAAGGCCTGGGGGGGAACAGAAGTGGGAATAGAAGGAGATCTGTGGTTGGTATATAAAATGAATACAAAAATTCTTAATATAAATATTTTTGGGTCTTTGAGCTGGGATTCTTTTCCTTCTATCCTTGTTACTCTTTGATTTTGTCTTTTCATAGTGTCCCAGATTTCCTAGATTTTTTTTTGGTCAGGAATTTTTTCGATTTATTATTTTCTTTGACAATTTATCAGTTTCTTCTATAGTATCCTTTATGCCCGAGATTCTCTCTTGCATCTCTGCATCTCTTGTATTGTGCTTATGAGTCTTGCAGGCACATTTCCTGTTTGTTTACCTACATTTTCTAGCTCCATGATTCCCTGAGTTTGTATTTTCTTTATTTCCAGTTTCAGGTCTTGAACAGTTTTTTCTTTTTCTTTTTCTTTTTTTTTTTTTTTAAATTTTCTTCACCTGTTTGTTTTTCTTTTCTCTCTTGGCTTTTTAAAGGGTTTTGCTCATTTGCTCCCATTTTTTTGTGTTTTTCTGGATTTTTTAAAGGGATTTGTTCATTTTCCCTTCCAGGACTCCTATCATATTCATAAAATTGGTTTTGAGGTCATTATTTGTGCTTTACCTGTTTTGAAATATCCAGGGCTTGCTGTAGTAAGATGCTTGGCTCTTCTGGTGCCATATTGTCCTGGCTTTTGTTGATTGTGTTGTATTTTTACACTGGCCTCTAGGCATCTGGATTTAGAGTAATTATAAATTTAGGTGCAGATTTCTTAGTTTGTCTTGTTAAATTGATATTTTTCCTTTGTTTTCCATTTCTTTTCTGGTCACCTGTCCTTAGTGGTCTATGGTTCTGGTGAACAGGGCGTCTTCAGGTCTACTATGGTATCCCCCCTTGGGTTTTGGTGCCCGTGTGACCTCTGGAGTTTGAGGTGCCAGTATTGTCTCTGGAATTCTCAAGTTCAGCAAGCTACCTTGCCTCTGGAGTTCTAGGTACTAGCATAGATTCTGGCATCCTGGGCACCAGTGTGGCCTCTGGTAGAGCAGGTGTATTGGTGAAATTATTAAGGCCACTCCACGTAGTTAAAAGGAGATTTATTTAATGGCGTAACTTACAAATTAAGGAATAGGTAGGTCGCGGAGTCTGGGGAAGGTGTATCACAGTCCAGCGGTGTTCTCTGGAGCTCTGCTCAGTCCACCTCTCCAGTCCAGGGTCCCGCAACAGAGAGAGCGCCCGCCGATCCAGATCTCGGGTCCCCCAGCGCCTCCCTTGGCCCCGCCTTGTAGGCGTGACAGTTGCCGAAGTCTCAATGGGGGTTGGAACTTCCAGATCAAAGCTGGAATGGCTACCCACTACATCTCCCCCTTTTTGTCTAAATAAGAAAGTTCTAACCTAATACAAGACTATATACAAAGGAATGGTTATCAAATATTGTCCAGGAATAATGAGGGATAATGACCTAGATAAGATGGAAGTACAACCAATGCAAACAATATCATGCAAGAAACACATACTAAAGTCCAGAGAAGTATAGAGCATAGGTAAATGGCATGTTACAAAGATCATTCCAAAAGGTGTCCTATCCTAAAGAACCTGAATCTAATACTTAATATGTTCTATCTACTAAGTTGTAACTATAACTGCTAGTCTTCAATCCCATCAAAGACCTGAGAAGGAATATAATGGTACCTGAGAAATGGTACATGGATGCAAACAACTTTCGGGAATCTTGCGAGAGTAGACGGAGACAGCTGGCAGCCAGGTGTTTTCTGAGGTTCTGCATGGCCTCTCAAGTTCTGGATACCAGAGTAGCTTCTGAGGTTCCAGGTACTGGTGTGGATTCTGGGGTTTCACATTCTGCAGTTACCTCCAGAAAAGCAACTGGGATTCTGCTGGAGTTGTGGGCCCCAGGGTATGGAGATGAGGGGAGGGGGTATTATTGGGCAAACTAGGAAGTCTCTAAGGTGTTGGGATAATCTTTTTGTACACTGTGTGAAGATGTATGTCTGTCCTTCCTCACCTGCCTAAGGCACCTTCTGATTGGTTTAATAAAAAGCTGAATGACCAGTAGCTAGATAGAAGAGGATAGGCAGGACTTCTAGGAGAGAGAGAAACTCTGGGAAATAATCTGAGGTCGGAGATTTGCCAGCCAGATACAGAGACAATCAGATTTACAGTACTGAGGAGAGGTAATGAGCAATGTGGCAAAATATAGATTAATATAAATGGTTAATTTAAGTTTTAAGAGCAAGTTGGGAACAAGTCAAAGCTAAGACCAAGCTTTCATAATTAATGTATTCAGGAGCTGGTGATCCAAAGAAATACCTTCTGGATTTGGTGTCCAATGTGAAGATATGTATATCCAAGCATATTGCATGAGAAAACTGAGAAAAATTCCAGACAAGGAGACAGACATGGCTTCCTAGCAAACATAGTCTCTCCTACAGTCCCAGTGCTCTGGGTCTACAGGGGTGTAGCTCCTTTAAGAGGCCTCATTGTGCAGCCAAGCACTTGAGTGGGGCCTGAGAACAGCTGGCATACTACTTGGTAGGAGACTAGGTAGAAAAGCCTGCCACAGTGCAGGCCCAGCAACTTCCCAGAACTGGACTGAATAGACATTGCTCTTGGCTAGTTCCTGTTAGAATGAGGCTTAGCTCTCATGGGAGGGCAAGCAGTGGCTACAGCCCAGAACCAGTGAGTTAACCTGATGGACAAACCCGAGGGTGATGGAGTCAGCAGCAGGCCACATGTGGTAAACAGCTCTGGGAGTCTAGTCAAGGAGAGGGAAGAGGGATTATATGAGCAAGCAGTAGCAAGATCATGATGGGGAAATCTACAGAGACAACTAAACTAAGCTCATAGAAACTCACAAACTTTAGACTGGCAGCTGTGGACCCTGCATGGGACCAGACTAGACCCTCTACATAAGGGAAACAGTTGTGCAGCTTGGTCTCTGTGAGGGGCCCTTGGTAGTGGGATCAAGTTCTATCTCTGGTGCATAAACTGGCTTTCTGGAGCCTGTTACCTATGGAGGGACACCTTGCTCAGCCTTAATGCAGTAAGGAGGGGCTTGGTTCTGCTTCAACTGAATGTACCAGGTTTTGTTGACTCCCTATGGGAGCCCTTACCTTTTTGGAGGAGAAGATGGATGGGTGAGCTGGCGGGGGGCGGGGGTAGAAGAGATGAGGGGGGCTATGTGCTTGTATGTGCTTGGTATGTAAAATGAATGAAAAAATTCTTTTAAAAAAGAGCTTTCTTCCTTCCTTTCTTTCTTTTTCTTTTTCTTCCCACTATCCTTCTTTCCTATCTAGAGTTGGAGAGAAAAAGATGAATGGGAATGAAAAGAAAAAAGTGGATGATATAGGAATGATAGGATAAAAATATAGATTATTGAATCTGCTTTTAAACTAAAAAGCAACTGCTAGTCTCATATATTTTACATTAGTATGATTTTTGTATAATGATACAAATTTAAGATTATTTTTGTTACAATATTATATATATGTGTGTGTGTGTTTCTAATCTAATTTAAGATATTATACCTATGAAACTCATTTAAAATGTAATATAAAGTTCTAGTGCTTGGAAGTTGCTATTTACTGCTTAGAATAATCAATAAATGCAGGGTAGAAGTCAGTCACCTATAACAATCAAACTTGTAGTCATGTTAGGTATATTTTCAAAGTTAAACAGGGATATATTTTAGATAGATAGGTGGTCTTCAAACACTTCAAAGTTCTATAGAATATGGCATTTAAGATGTTTTTAATAACATGAGGCTTTTTATGACAGTGAGACACACTGGCTTCTGGCAGCCCTAATCTACTTCAAAGAAGATGATGGGTGTGGAAGAATCTTCATGTGGAGTTTGCTTCAAATGTGACAAAGCTAGCCACTGGGAAAGAAACTGCTCTTACCTCAGCTGCTGACAGTATGCTGGTGAAATTGGACAAGCAGGACACAAAAAAAACTTGACCGCTGAACTTTGTCAAGATAAGGTAGGCTAGTCCTTCCATAATTCCTGCTTCTCAGAAAAATCTGTCAGATATTCTGGGCCTGTAAGCCCAAACCAGATGTTTCAACACTGCAGAGGACCCTTGAATGACTTTCTGGGCAGCCAGCTGTTTCTATCATTTTTATAGTTTTGTAAATTGTTTGCTCAGCACTACTGGTTTACTCATGTAATATGTATCCCTCTCAGGTTATAAGATGAGGTTGAAAATCAAATAGTTATAATTTTACAGTTTTCCTTATTGCCAAATTCAGAAAAGAAACTCACTAAAGAAATGTAAAATTTGTGAAGGTTGAGAGACATAAAAGCATACATTGTTTATTTAACAAAATGTTTTAAGGTTTAAAATGATATTTTTTAGGTTGTTAATACAAGTTATGATAGAAAGTGATTTACGTACAAAACTTTGGATTCACCAAGATAGGATAGATAATAGAGTACTTTCTCCAAAGTTGCAAAATACAAATAGAGTGGACACTGTGAATGTAATTCTTACCTGAGAATTGTTCTTATTGTATATAGTTCATTGATGTTAGAGAATGAGCCTTTTATTGAACTAAAAGGGGAGATGTTGGCATAATATTTTTGTACATTAAAGATATTCTCTGTTCTTCTTCATCTGCCTAATGGCACCTTGTGATTGGTTTAATAAAGAGCTGAATGGCAAATAGTTAGGCAGGAAAGTATAGGTGGAACTTCCAGGAGAGATAGGGATTCTGGGAAATAATCTGAGGCTGGAAAATTACCAGTCAGAAAAGGAGGAAGTTAGACATATGGTATTGAGGAGAGGTAATAAGCCATGTGTCAAAATTTAGATTAATCTAAAAGGGTTAATTTAAGTTTAAAGAGCTAGTTTGGAACAAGTTTATGCTAAGGCCAAGCTTTTATAATTAATTTAAAGTCTCTGTGTCATTATTTGGGAACTGGGAGTCCAAAGAAAGACCTGCCATACTAAAGGTTATTGGAGGGGTGTGGGTCAATTCTTATTTGTGGTGATATTTCTGATCTCTCTCTTTTAACCCAAATATTTGGCTCTGTTTTTTTTTTTTTTTTTTTTTTTTTTTTTTTTTTTTATTAATAAGACCGTTTAGCACTTCACCTTACAATAACCTGGGGTTCTGAATACAGGTGTGAGCCTCTGGTAGAACAGGGGACTTCTGCCAGAGTTGTGGGCTGGTGTATGTTGATGAGGGGAGCAGGTCCTGTTGGGCAAAGTGGGTGGTCTCTGGGGAAGCATTGCATATATGTGGGTAGGATCTTATTTGGGGTTCTGGATACGTACCAGCATGGATTCTGCTAGAGCAGGGGTTTTCTGCCAGAGCTGTCGCTGAGGTGATATTTTTATTTTAATTGTTGATATAGTATCAGCTACGTGGGTCCTTTGAAACATATTGTAGATAAGGAGTTAATTTACAAGTGCAGTCTCATTATAATTGTTTTGACTTAAATCATGCTAACAGTATTTCTGAGTACTTCATTATCCTTGACTGCAGTTATCCAAGGAGGGTGTGAACAAAACTTTAGAAGGTATGTGTGTCTTCAGGTAATACAGAATCAGGTACTGATGGCATATGTTTGTGGAAACCATTGACAGTATCAGTGTATAATATGAAGGATTGTCTTCGTCGCTGAACTCCTGAGAGCAAGAATAGGTAGTACTAGGGCTTCAATCAAGCTAAGGTCTGTTTGCTGTTTCAGGATGAAATCAGAATGGAGTTTCTCGAGTATAAACAGAACTTTGTAGAGATTTTAAAGGGTGATTTTAAGTGATCTTAGAACTTGTGATACTGGTAGTCATTTTAAGACAGTTTTATACCCAGAAATAGCCTCTCTAAATCCCAAAGGACAAGCACAAATATCTCTAGGGCTTTGGTACCATGATCTATGGTCTTGTGACTGCAGGTTGAGAGCAAGAGAAAGATAGAGATGGAGAAAGGTAGATGAGAGACAGGGAGAGACAGGGAGAGAGAGAGAGAGAGAGAGAGAGAGAGAGAGAGAGAGAGAGAGAGAGAGAATTCTCTAGCTTTGACATGGCATGTGAGACAATGTTTCATATCTGTCCTGGGAGTATCCATGGTGATTTTGCTTCGGATGTAGAGAACATCTTCCATAATTTCTTCAAGTCTACCCCATGTGACCAAGGCCTGTGGCCTTGGTAGCTATGGAGCTTCAGGGAATAAGTGGGTTCAACTCCCAATATCACAGGATACACTTGAGTGATATCAGGGATTTTTGCACCAAATTTCAGAACTGAAGCTTGGTCATGTAGTAATCAGGATATAGAGGTTTGAATAGGTATGACCCCCATTGACTCATGTGTTTGAATGCTTGGCCCATGGGAGAGGCACTATTAGGAGGTATGGCCTTATTGGAGTAAATATGGCCTTGTTGGAAGAAGTATGCCACTGTGAGAGTAGGCTTTGAGGTCTTACATATTCAAACTATGCCCATGTGGGACACAGTTTTTTCCTTCAGATGTCTGTGGATCAAGCTGTAAGACTCTCAGCAGCATGTCACCATAATGACAATGTACTATACCTCTGAAATTGTAAGCCAGCCCCAATTTAATATTTACCTTTATAAGAATAGCTGTGGTCATTGTGCCTCTTCACAGCAATAGAAACCCAAATTAAGACACAGGGTCACTAGAAAAATATTACCATAATATATGTGACAACGTATCTACTAGATTGTCTCAAAGGATATATTCTGGGTAGTACAACAGTGACTGTCCACACCCTGGAAAGGTTGCAAAGAAAGTAGATGGTCAGTGTATGAGGCATCCATATCCATTGTTCATCTGTCCATTTTTGCATATTAGTTGTTGAAATGTTTTGTTGTGTATCAGTAGAAGCCACTGGTACTTTCATTGTCATGAATAAAATAAAACCACCATATTGAAAAATTGTCATAGGCTAATAGTTAGACAGATACAATATAGAATTTCAGTTGATAGCGATCAAAATATAAGATGTGTGACCAGTAACGATATGGAAGATGGTGTAAAATGTTAATGAATTTACCACAGTTCCCTACTGTCCTCTATTTGGGGATGCAGCTTTCTAGAATTAGGGAAAGGAATTCAATTTTCTTGTTGATTAGAACACAGGAATAAAAGCTCCAGATGAAATTTAACAGTCTAATGACAGATTTTATAACTAAGGCATGAAAATCATTATTAAGTTGTAGAAGATAATGCTGTTCTTAAAACCTGAATGGTTTCAATCCAAGTCTGTTAACAGGTAAATAGGAACACCCTAAGTATGTGAGAATTTCTGGCTTTGTGACTTTCCTCAACCTTTCCACAGGAGAGGCCAATAGGAAAGAAGCCTGCATAGAAACTGCCACTAAGACACATTTGCAAATGTACATTATTATTAAATGAACATTAATAATCTTAGGAATATATAATTTTGTAGGTGACAGATACTATTTCTACAGCTGTTTTCTAGAGAAAGAATAAGTTTCTCTTCATTAAAGACTAATGAATGACATTACACTTAAGTATTCACATTAGATATGCTTCTTTGAATTTAATGATAGGGCAATGAGGCCTTTAATTAAATGCTCAAAATTCTCCATGGGGAGAAACAAAATAAATTTATCTACAATTTAAAAAAATAATGGGATCCATCTGTTAAATAATCAGATTTTAAAATTTTTGGATACTTAGGCATATTACCAATGTAACTCTGAATAGTAAGTTCTTGATAGCATAAAACTTATTGACACAGCAAAATAAGAAATATGGTATTTTGCATTTTATTTGTCATGTTTTGTTTCTACATCCTTTATATTCACTATGGAGTAATAAGGATTCCCCAACACCCATTAGTTGTTCTTTAATTTACTATTATGGTTAGTTACAATATCCCGCAATAGTAGTGAATCTTAAGGCAATAGCTGAAAGAAAAATGATAATAAGATTAAAGATTGCTATCTAGAAATTGGGTTATAACCAGTTCCTTAAAATACAACCTTCTGAAATTAGTTTTTTCCTACTTTAGATACCCGAATATTCATTTAACCTGTAATCAAGTTGATTATGTATTTATTAAAATATAGAATATAATTAAAGTTATTAAAAATAAAACATTTAAATAGAAATGCAATAATGCTAGTAGATTTTTCAGAAGGTAAAACTATAAAGTGAAATTCTACCACAGGAAATGCTCTTTTAAAAGGATTTAAGCTCTTGGTAAAAATCCAGCAATGAAGACTAGAATAACTAACAGGATAAGCAGTCAATACATACCTGAGATATTTACTCAGAGTTTCACTTTGTTCTTACTTTCTGATATTGTGACCTTTATCTCAGGGTCATCATTACACAAATATTAAAATACAAAGCATAATGTCCTTTTTAAAATAATATAAAGTAAAATGTCTTGTGGGATGTGAAAGGCAAAAAAGTAACTCTCTCACAGTCTATTTTGATTGAGGAAGGATACAATCTTCCATTAGGCAAAGGCTTGTAAAACCTACTGATGTGGGATTAGATGAAAGTAGATGAGACTCAAAGAGGATGCTATAAAGCTCAAGTGGGGATGCTAATTATTGGTGCATTATTGTTCTAGTTTTCATGGCTATCCAGTCTAATCTATAGCCTGCTTGAAGAGGTTTTTTTTTTTTTTTTTTTTTTCGAGACAGGGTTTCTCTGTGTAGCTTTGCACTTTTCCTGGATCTTGCTCTGTAGACTAGGCTGGCTTCGAACTCACAAAGATCCGCCTGCCTCTGCTTCCCGAGTACTGGGATTAAAGGTATGTGCCACCACCGCCCAGCTTTGAAGAGGTTTTATGAGAATTTCTAGTGAAAACTCAGATAGGAGAGGGTTTTTTTTTTTTTTCAGAGAAATTCAAGAATTAGGGGGAAAGAACTTTACCCCAAAGTAGACAGGAACATGCAATTTCTAAAAAGGCCATAATTGTGTGTACATTTGAGTTACATAAGGAATATTATAGCCTCCTGTGTTTGTATATAGTAGAGAACTACATTGAATTACTGCCATTATGTTACTATGAGGTATAAAATAAAACCTTAAAGATAATTTACTTAAGAATAAGATAGATAGCTCACTTAATATCAGCTCTAAGGTCCTTGAAACAATTTTATGTTATATCAGACAGCAGTCTAGTGCATAGAAATTCTACCCAATAAAATATGAATGCAAAATATTTAGCTCAGGTATATTATAGTAAAAGGTGGATCAACATGGAGTATATTACCAGAAACATAAATTAACTTTAGATCTTATATGTTTCTTTTTATATGTCATATAATTAAAACATTTTATACACACACACACACACACACACACACACACATATATATATATATATATATATATATATATGCGCTTGTGTCTTGAAAAGTTCATTGCTGTTTTGAGTTAGTGTCTTTGCATATTATGTTTTCAAACATCATGATTTTTAAATTCACTTATGTCTATCACTAATGTGTATAGAACTGCTCTTTTAAACTATTTAGTAACCACTAAATCTAAAATAGTAATTTAATTAACAAACTTAAATATCCTAAATATTAAAATTTTATCCACATAAAACAAGTAGGCACCAGCACCTCTGCTGAGCCTTGCCTGTGATCTGCCCGGCAGCTGGACTGCCACTACTTTCTGGATTCTGTTCCCCCAAGACCTACTCCATCATTCATCCCCTCCCACTTCATCATCCTCACCATGGCCAGCCCTTCCCACAACTCGAGCAGTTCACACATACAGTTCACACCAGTCTGAAGAACAGGTGAGTAACCAGCCTCCCATCTGAGCTGTGCCAATCCCCAGACCCTTATTCCCAGTCCCATGTCAGCAACAGCAACTTTGCCTGGTCCTGGCCCCAACTCCAGTGGAAGTCCACTGCTCTGGAACAGTCCTCACCAGCAGATAAACTAGTGAGTGAACCACCTGCTAGCTGGACTACCCTCCTACCCCTTGGATTCTGTTCCCTCATGACCTACTCTGCTGCCCAGTGCCCAATCTCTTCCACCTCATTGTAGCTAAAGTTTTCCTGCCTGGCCCACAGTCAGGATAAATCTCTCTCACCTGCCAGTCCCACAGCCGTCAGACCCAACCAAGTAAACACAGAGACTTATATTGCTTACAAACTGTATGGCCGTGGCAGGCTTCTTGCTAACTGTTCTTACAGCTTAAATTAATCCATTTTCATTCATCTATACCTTGCCACATGGCTCGTGGCTTACTGGCATCTTCACATGCTGTTTCTCATCATGGCGGCTGGCAGTGTCTCTCCGACTCAGCCTTCCACTTCCCAGTATTTTTTCCTCCTTGTCCTGCCTATACTTCCTGCCTGGCCACTGACCAATCAGTGATTTATTTATTGACCAATCAGCAACACTTTTGACATACAGACCATCCCACAGCACCTCATCATCATCCTCAAGATCAGCCCTTCCCCACAACTCCATCAGAATCCATAGGCCCAGGGACCGTCCACACCAGTCAGAAGAACAGCATCCCGTCCACTGGGCTCCTTATTCTGCTCTACAACTTTGGAAGAGGACCAGCTTTACTGGAAGCCAGACTCAAAGACTCCAAACCCCAGAGGAGACACCATACTGGACATGAAGACATGCTAGTCACCAGAACCCTTGGTCACTTAGACTCAAAGACAAGAGAGGAAACTCAAAGAAAAGGAACAAAACAAACAAACAACAACAGCAACAAAAAAACCCCACAAACATTCAACAAAGACAAATGCAAGAATTAACACATAGACCTCTAATCATCAAATCCATATGTGTAAATGCCAGTTTAAGAACAAAATCAACAACAGCAAGGGCAACATGGCACCACCAGAGCCCAGTGATCCTACTGAAGCAAGATTTGAACATTCTAATGTAACTGAAGTACAAGAAAATGACCTTAAAAATAATTTATGAAGATTATAGATATCCCTAAAGAGGAAAAGAAAAAAAAATCTCTTAAGGAAATTAAGGGAAAAAACAAGAAATTCAAAGAAATCAATAAATCTCTTAAAGAATACCAAGAAAGCCAAGAAAAAAAATAAACAGGTGAAGGAAACTGTTCAAGACCTGAAAATGGAAATAGAAGCAATAAAGAAAACACAAACCTTCAATTAGAGAACAGTCTCGTGTCCATCATATTTCCATTACTGCTAGGAACCCTATTACTAGCCATAACACCCCATCTCCTCTTCTCTTTCTCCTTATCCATGAAATAAAAACAGAACTTATAGAAAGGTCTTGTGTTTCTCCATTTGCATAATTTTGCTAGCCTCAAGAATACAGTATAAATGGAATTATAGATTACATAATCATTTTGGTTTGACATTTCCTTACCATTTCTGTTCATTTTTTTTTCAATTTACTTTCTCTGCTTCATCATAGGATCATCTTTAGCCTATTTTGTTAGATTATTGATCATTTTCCATTTTAGTTCCATCTGGGTATTGAATCCCTCAAATGCTTTTATTTCAGTTATTTTTGTTCTGAAATTCCATTCATTTCTTTTTGAAACCTACAACTATTTTTAATAAAACTATTTATTTGTAAAGATTGCTTTCTTTTTTTCACCCCTTTCCTTTGCTTATTTTAAATTGGATGACAATTGTTATGTGCCATTTTATTATTGCTTTGTTAAAATTTTTAAAGTAATTCTAACAGCTCTATTCCCTGAGTATTGTGGCTATTGACCATCTTTCTTCATTCAGATTGACATATTCATGATCTTGGTGTGCTTGGGTGATATAAAATTGAATATTTGACATATTTTCTAAGGCTGTAAATCTTAAGAAAACATGTCAAAAAAGTCATCTCTTCCTTTCTTACAGGTAGTGACTGGAGAAAGGATGGTATTTCTTCATCATAAGCAGTAGAGAATAGACGCCAAACGCCAAATGTTAGAACTAGGAGTGGAAGCATCTCTGAACTACTAGGTGCAGTTGGGCGTACTAGCTTCTCTCTCTCTCTCTCTCTCTCTCTCTCTCTCTCTCTCTCTCTCTCTCTCTCTCTCTCTCTCTCTCCGAGACAGGGTTTCTCTGTGTAGCTTCGCACCTTTCCTGTATCTTGCTCTGTACACCAGGCTGGCCTCAAACTCACAAAGATCCACCTGGCTCTGCCTCTCGAGTGCTGGCATTAAAGGCGTGCACCACCACCACGCAGCTACAAGCTTCTCTTTAGCCTCCACAGATACCTCCTGTCATGCAGAAGTAGGGATAGCTCTCTAGTGTTGTTCATGGTCCTGCCAATGAGCAGGGGAATGGCTTCAGGGACTCTTCTAATACCAAAGTAGTATGTTTCCTAGCTGTCATCATAGAGCCTTTGTCCAGTGACTGGTGAAGGAAGATGCAGAGATCCACGGCCAGGTGCCAGGCTGAGCTCTGGGAATCCAATTGATGAGAGAGAGGAGAGATTCTGCAGGTGAGGGATGTCATGATGGGAGAACATGCAGATATAACTGGCCACACTAGTGGAAGCCCATGAACGGTGGACTGGTGGCTGTGGAGCCCCCATGGGACTGGAATAGGCACTCTGGATACGGAAGACAGTTGTTTGGCTCAAACTATTTGGGGGCACCCAGGCAGGGGATCGGGATCTGTCCCTGGTCTGTGGGCAGGCTTCTGGGAATCTGGTGCCTGAGGTGTGACACCTTGCACAGCCTTGGTGCAGTGGGAAGGGGCTTGGACCTGCCTAGGCTCAGTGTGCTGGGCTCTGTTGACTCCCCATGGGAAATCTCGATTTGGGGGACATGGGGATGCAGGGTGGCTTGGGAAAGAGGGCTGGGGGTGGGAGGAGGGAGAAGGGGGTATCTGTGGATAGTATGTGGAGTGAGTAGAAAATTTCTTATTAAAGAAAAATGAAAAAAAAGAAGTATGTTTCATTATTACTTGGTGGAACTAAGAGTCTAGGTTTCCCATTCAGCCTGTAATAATACCGCAGAATTTGAGTATTACTGAATGCCTTTGATTCAATATGTAGATCAAATTCCCATTTTTTCTTTTGGGCCTTCTGGTACCACATTAGTAATGATGATTTTACATTTTTTAAATGTTGTTCCTTTGGCCAGATAGCAGAAAAATTGTAGGCCATTTAACTGAGAAGGCATAGCTTCTAATGTCCCAGACTTCTACATGTATGAAAATTTCGACTTCTGTACTCAGGCAGGCTGAAGGACAATCTTCCCCCAGTGCCTGCTTTGACCTAGATCTTGGAATGTCTTTGTGGGGTTACTCTTCCTCATAAAACTGAGGGATCTTCTCTACTGGTTCTTCCTGATATACTTTTTTCAGTTTTATTTTTAGAGAAATGTTTAGTAGTAACTAGACAATTTAATACCTTTGTGGTGGTAGATAATATTAACTGAGCTTAAGTTATATGTTGGATTCAAACAAGTTAACTTCCCATAAGCCATATGACAACATTGTGAGTCTTTTAATACTCTTGAGTAGTTTTGCTCAACTATCTAGACATTACCATTTTTACTATTATAAGTCACTTGACAAGATTCTTCTCCCAACATTCTCTGCTTCAGCCATTCTTGCCTTCCTTAAGTTACTCTTTTCTTTTCTGTCCTCTGTGTCTGAAACATCCTTCCTAGCATTCACTGAAGTTATTAATTTTCATCATTTAAATATCAGTTTAAATGCTGCTTCCTTAAAAACGTCTTCAGTGACCTGATATTAGTCTTTAGATTTCTTTATTTTGATTATTATATTTCTTTCTACAGTTTTGATTTTACTAATAAAGGCTAATATAATTGAGATCAGAAAACAAAACCCACAAAGTGGATCTATTGCTTATTCTAAGAACATAGCATTCAGTAGGAGCTTACCACAATATGCAAGGATAGTGGTAGTATAATGTTGCTGGAGAGGAAATTCCTGTTTAGAATTAAGATTACAATTTAAGTATAACCTTTAAATGGATGTAAATATATTAGATTTAATACTATTGAATTTGGTTCTAAGTTTGGCCAAGATTGCAACCAGAAATAACCCAGGATCATTTTACATTAATATGGACATAGACCCACCCCCCAAAAAAATCTAGAAACTAACAGTCTTGTTTAATGAGAAAATTGTGAAGAGTCACCCCATTAGACAGGGCCAAAGTATATTATCACATAGATACAATATCATTGGATTCACAACCATCTGTTCTGCCATCTAAAGCTAATTAAATGCAAAAAATTGAGCAATTAAGAAACAACTATCAGCCTAAAGTCTGAATCAAGAAAGATTTGATAATAAAACTATAGCTAGTACAAATATGCTTAATTAGGAAGAACCTGAATAAAAGTCTATAAGTTATTAATGTTGTGTTGATAGAATGAAATATGGTACATGAATATTAGCGGAAAAAAATTACCAAAGGATAACTGTCACCTGGAACATTCTATTAGACTAATGAACTCATCTAATGTAAAAGGGTAACTTTTGGGTTTATTGTTTCAGAAAATTTTCTAACACACTTGAATACTAAATTCCAATACATTTTCTTGAAAAGTGGAAGAGCAGGTAAGATATGTCCTTATTCTATTTTGCATGCTTAACATTTATCTTTCTTACGGTCTTTGGTAAATTCCCAGTTGATCATTTACTTTTCAGCAGAATAACAGAATTGTTGAAAGCTTCTAATGAGACAGTGTTTGTGTGGAGACAACCTTTGTCATTTTATGTTCATGTTTATTAATATCATATAATATGTTTACATACATGTAGCATTTGACTGCTCAAGAACATACTCATAAAACAGCAGGGGTCACCTAATTTATCAATGAATAATTCAAGATGGATAAGATAGTGAATTAGCAGTTATATGATAAATCTTAATTATTATAGCCTGGAAATACTTCCCTATTCTACTAGGCAGTTCCTGTTTACTTGGGAATTGCTTTAGTAACACAATTATTTTGATAGATAACATTACTTACTTGGTGAATATTATAGGAAGATAATCTATAAGAACTAATTTCCAGGTTTTCTATTGGTATATACCAATTGTACATAATAATGACCTTCATTGTGTCGTTTTCATAAATTTATAAGCTGCATTTCCATTACATTCATCCTATATTACCCTTGCTTGCCTTTATGTCACTTCAGTTGACCCCTCTCTTCTTCCAAATATGTCTCTCTTCTACATTTTTGTATATGTTAAATTGTTTTATGTGATCAAATTAATTCCTGTTGCTTACAGAAGCATGAATGAGGGTTTAGTTACAGGATCATAGGCAACTTTCCAGTGGCTATGCCATCAAAAAAAAGTCTCTCCCTTCCCTAGTGATGACTAACCTAAAGGAAGGATGCAGCATATGAGCCCCTCTTCACTCCCTGACAGAAAACTGACAGGCCTAATATTATGCAAATCTTATGCAGGTGAGCAGAGGTGTAGTGACTTTAATGGTGCCATAGTCATGGCACGTTGAGAAGAACAAATATGTTTCAAGATCCTAGTCACACATGTGTAACTTCCACAAACACAGGAAGTGATTGGCATATGGTTAAGGCATCCAAGTTCTAGTTTTAGATAAAAAGTTTTCAGTGGAAAAGGTAGTTACATATTTCAAAACTGTAGAATATTAAGGTAAATGAGACAGGACCTGCATCTGAACCACTCCCCTAATACTAACATTTTTTTTTTATGTGCTCAAAATATATTCTTTTTTTTTAATTTATTTTAATTTATTTTGCAATACAATTCAGTTCTACATATTGGTCACAGATTCCCTTGTTCTCCCCCCTCCCGTCCCCCTCACCTTCCCCCCAACGCCCCCCCCCCCATTCCCATCTCCTCCAGGGCAAAGCCTTCCCCACAGACTGAGGTCAACCTGGTAGACTCAGTCCAGGTAGGTCTAGTCCCCTCCTCCCAGGCCAAGCCAAACAATCCTGCATAGGCCCCAGGTTTCAAATAGCCAACTCATGCAATGAGCACAAGATCTGGTCCCACTGCCTGGATGCCTCCCAAACAGATCAAGCCAATCAACTGTCTCACCCATTCGGAGGGCCTGATCCAGTGTGGACCCCTCAGCCATTGGTTCATAGTTCATGTGTTTCCATTCATTTGGCTATTTGTCCCTGTGCTTTATCCAACCTTGGTCTCAACAATTCTCGCTCATATAAACCCTCCTCATTCTCGTTGATTGGACTCCCAGAGATCCACCCAGGGCCTAGTCATGGATCTCTGCATCCAGATCCCTCAGTAGTTGGATGAGGTTTCTAGCACAACAATTAGGGTGTTTGGCCATCCCATCACCAGAGTAGGTCAGTTCGGGCTGTCTCTCGACCATTGCCGGCAGTCAAGAGCACTTGTTCAGCTATGTTCATATCAGCATTGTTTGTAATAGCCAGAACATGGAAACAACCCAGATGCCCTTCAACTGAAGAATGGATAAACAAAATGTGGTACATATACACAATGGAATACTACTCAGCAGAAAAAAACAATGGCATCATGAGGTTTGCAGACAAATGGATGGATCTAGAAAAAATCATCCTGAGTGAGGTAACCCAGACTCAGAAAGACAAACATGGTATGTACTCACTCATAGCAGGATACTAGACATGAAACAAGGATGACTTGTCTGCTACTCACATCACCAGGGAGGCTACCTGGAAAACAGGACCCCAAGAAAGACACAGGGATCGCCCAATGACAGAGAAATGGAATGAGATCTACATGAACAGCCTGGACATGAGTGGGGGTAGTGAAAGGCGAGGGTCGAGGGAAAGAGAGCTTGGGGGAGCGGGAGATCCCAGCTGGATCAACAACAGAGAGGGAGAACAAGGAATAGGAGACCATGGTAAATGAAGACCACATGAGAACAGGAAGAAGCAAAGTGCTAGAGAGGCCCACAGAAATCCACAAAGATAATACTAACATTTTTAAAAAACATGTCTGGACAATTGCATTAGCGTTATTTGTGTTTCCTTATTACAGATGGGTCTATTCGATCTACATCCATGAAAGTAATGCCATTTTATGAGCTTTTCTTTTGAAATTGATAAATACCATAGTTTTAGAAAACTGCCATGGAAAACCATTAAGTTTGTGGAAGACAATTTAAAAATAAAATAAAATAAAATATTTTGACATTACAAAGATTTACAAAAGTCAAAGTCTAGTAGTAGCAACAGTCTGAACTTTATCTTCTCAATTTATGATAGAAATGCATTTTTAAAAGATATACTTAGACATCAGGGAAATGCAAACAAAGACTACTTTGAGATTTCATTTTACACCTGTTGAAATGGTTAAGATCAATAAAACAACTGACAGATCATGCTGGTATGGATGTGATGCAAGAAGAACACTTATTCTTTGCTGGGGGACTGCAAACTTTTACAGCCACTGTGGAAATCGGTGTGGGCATTGCTCAGAAAGATGAGAATCAATCTACCTCAAGATCCAGTATGTTACTCTCAATCGTATACCCAAAGGTTGTGTCATCCTACCTCAGAGACACTTGCTCAATTTTGGTCATTGCTTCACTATTCATAATAGCCAGAAATGGTAAATAACCTAGATGTCTCTCAAGAGAAGAATAAAGAAAATGTGGTATAAACAATGGAATATTAATCAGCTGTTAAAAAATGAAACCATGAAATTTGCAGGAAAATAGATGGAACTAGAAAAGAAATCACCCTGAATTAGGCAGCTGAGACTCAGAAAGACAAATATGATATGTACCTACTTACATGTGAGATTATGTGTTAAGTCAATGATAAACAATCTACAAACTGTAGAACCACAGAGGTTAGGTATAGAGTGAGGGAGTGGCAGATGGTAGACCTCCCTAGGGAAAGGAAACAGAATAGATAGTTAGGGATAGTGGAAGCATGCTGGAAATGGAGGATCAAGTGGAGAGAATACAGGGAGAGATAGGTAAAATTAAGGACTGTTTGAGGGGTCATATGGAAATCTAATAGAGTAGAAACTTCCTAAAATATATACATATATAAAAGTGATCTAAATGAAGTTGCCAACTAATGTAGAAAACAGGGCCCCTAGACATTTCTTGTCACCAAACAAAATTTTCAGTATTAGAAACTGGGCACATCTAATTAAGATTTTGGCCAAAGGGGTGCCACAGAAACCCCCAGACAACTCAAGCTGTTGCCAAGATCATAGGTTGCTCTCCACAAACTGACAGCAAGGCCCCATTGCCATAGACAACATCTACAAAATTCATTGAATATGGAGATGTCAAGCTGGTTCCTTCAAAGAGCCTTAACTCCTCCATGTAGTTGGAGTTTTCTCCAGTCCCACTCAGTCAGAAGCCACTCAGATCTAAGTAAACATACAGAGACTTACATTACTTATAAACAGTATGGCTGTGGCAGTCTTCTTGCTATCTAGTTCTTATATCTTAAATTGACCCATTTCTATTAATCTATAAGTTGCCACATGACTTGTAGCTTACTGGTACTTTACATCTTGCTTCTGGCGGTGGCGGCTCCAGTGTCTTCTCACTCAGCCTTCCACTTTCCAGCATTCTCCTCTCTGCTTATCCCACCTATACTATACTTTCTTCCTGGCTACTGGCCAATCAGCATTTTATTTATCAATCAATCATAGCAACACATTCACAGTATACAGAAAGACATCCCAAACACTTCCCTTTTCTTTTTTTTTTTTAAAGGAAGGTTTTAACTTTAACATAGTAACATTACATATAACAAAACAATTATCAAACAAGAATTATAGTTACAATATCTAGTCTATTTATAATATCTAGTCTATTTGTATTTGTCAAAATTAAAGAAGATATCCTATCTATCCTATATTTGTGAGTTTAAGATTTTTATATATAACTTACCTTTTATCATAACTAAGGAAATTATAACTATCTAGTCTTCAACTACATCAAAGATCTCAGAAGGATATAATATTACCTAAGTAAACAGGAAACACATTGTAAGCAACTTTAAAAAAATTCTAGAATGACAGAGACAGCTGTCTGCCTGGACAGTCATCCAAAGTTCCTCAGTAAAGTTGGGGCATCCATCTTTAGCCCACAGGACTAGAGTTTCTCGGTCACATTTTTCTACATCCTATAGAATGTCTGCCACTCCATGAGATGGAACTTATACCTAACTCTACTTGGGTGACAGAGAACCTGAACCTAGATAGCCCAAGGACCTATGGCTAAAACTGAGTATCTTTGTTCTGAAACAAAACAAAAACAAGAAACAAACCCATAGCAATAAAATGACTCCTAATGACATTCTACTATACTCATAGATCAGTGCCTTGATCAGCCATCATCAGAGATGCTTGTTCTTACAGCAGATCAGAACAAATACAGAGACCCACAGCCAAACATTATGCAGAGAATGAGTGACCTTGGAATACTCAGCCATAAATGGATGTCTCCATAAAATCTCTCCCCACAGAGCTCAGAGAACCTGGCAGAAGAGGTGGACAGACTGTAAGAAACAAAAGGGATGGAGGACACCAATAAAACAAGGACATCTAAATCAACAAGAGCAGTTTATATGAACTCACAGAGACTGAGGTAACTTGTGTAGAGCCTCATGGGTCTGCACCAGTTGGGGTACTAGAGCTGAAAGAAGGGGACACATGCCCCTTTCCCTAACCCAGAAGCATTTCTAATAGATAACCCCTTCAAACGAAAACTTAGTTTCCTTTAAGGGAATCTCAGTGGGGGAATCAAACTACTCTTAGAGGTAGGCTGCATACCAGCAGTAGATGGCTAACATAAAAATGAACTCAGTGACATCTTTGGAGTTTCCTTGTCTTATGTCATGTTATAGCTATTTTTTGAAAGTTTATCTTACTATTTTTTAATTTTTATTTTTACATAATATATATTTGGTCCTTCACATATACATTCTACTTCTAGTTTAGTGTTTTTATGGGATTCCCGAGTGTGTCAATGACTACCTATTTCTTGTGCCTTCTCTTGGACTCTTTTCTTTCTCTTTACTTCGTCTAATTCTGATGTGTTAGTTTTTGTTTATCTTATTTTGTTACATTTATTATTATACCTTAGAAGCTTGTTTTTTTCTAATGAGAGACAGGAAGGGAGTGGATTAGTTAGTAGGAGAGGTGGGTAGGAATTCTGAGTAGTAGAGGGAGAGGAAATCATAATCAGGATATATTATGTGAGAAAAAATATTTCCTTTTTCTTCCTTTTAAAAGGAGAAAGTAGAAAAAACATTTAAATAATAAGGTTATTTACAATATAATCTTACATCAATGCAACACTGGATTTCAGGGATTTGTATTAAGATTTTAGGAATTAGCACTATTTTCTTTTTCGCTCAGTGTTTGGCCTCCAGAGCAAACAGCTCTGCAGTGGTTCACATCAACCAGGGATGAGGAGAATCAACAAAGATGTTTTCTTCTGGCACCACAATTGTCTACTCTGTGTTTATAACTAAAGCATAGATTTCTTTTGAAAATGGCATCAAGTCCTTCATCCCTGAGGCAGTTTCTATGACTTTCTTCTGAGATAGCTATTAAGACACAGGGAACTCACAGCATCACAAAAATTAAGACTGACAGACAGTCTATTGCCTGAAAATGGGCAAATTTCTACTAACTATAAAGCCAGAGAATTGGATTGGGAGGAAGGAAATGTGGTTTCATGAAAGAGAATAGCCTCACATTATTGAAAAAAAAAATAGGAAGCTGTTTGTATTCCTCAGCTCTCTTTCTCCCCTTCTTTAGCTTCCCTTCCTTTTCTGATACCACCTCTACCCCATATCACTAGCTGAGATCTTAAAGAGCAACTGTATTTTAGCATATCTTGCCATTGCTGCTAATATTCCAGTCATGTTAATGTTAGTCATGATGCAGTGACGTAGGATGTTGGAGTAAGGGAAGTTTCAAAAGAGGTGTAATGTGTTCTGGAAGTCCTTTACTGCTTAGAGGTAAAGAATGGAAAAGATGTGGGAGTAACACATACAGAAAATCCTTATATGTTATTTTAATTTAAAAGCTAGGAGCTCTAGGACGTAAGATGAAGAACACCCCTTTTAATTTTAATAAAACAGATCTTGGGAACCTGGAAAAGAACTATGCACTGTAATTTACTTTTCATATCTAGGACTAAGATGAGGATTAAATTTATGAAAAAAGGGACAGTAGCTAAAGCCAAGGATATTCTGCTGATTGGTTAATACTATAGGGCAGTCAATGATAAAACTTCACATGTGGCAGAAAAAAACAAACAAAACAAAACAAAACAAAACAAAACAAAACCAGAACAATCTATGTTCCATTACTATCTAAAAAGAAAATCTAGAAGATCAGAGAAGCAGAAGCTAGGACATGATTATACAAGAGAAATGAAGAGTCTTTAAAAATGTTTCAAGAAACTAAATTACTAAAAAACTTCCTTTTGAATTAAATCCAAAATATAACAAAAGACAAGCATATGCATAAAGAGTATAACATAATACAAGTGTTCAAATAAAAGAGCAACACATGTTTAGAGTGAATGAGAACAACCTAAAATGAAAGCATCACAGGAAAAAATTAAAGAAAGGCTGATGAACCCAGCATACCAAAGAACAACTTAAAAGTCTGATCTAGGCAAGGAAGTAGACAAAGTAATTTAAACTGCAGAAGACCAGTTAAGTCTGTGTCAGAAGCAGAAAGAGATGAATCACTATTATAGTTAATACAATCATTCATGTACAGCACAGAATTGAGATATCAACCCTAAAAAAAGGGTGGGGGTAGGGTGGGGGAGAAATACACTGTGAAAAATAAACACTGTCAGAGGAAAGATAAAACATATGAAAGTTCAGGAATGAAAATTTACAGTAGATAATGTGTTTTCTTTAAAGAAGAAACATATCATTTGATTCGAAGCAATCATTAAAAGAAGGGAAAATCTGATACAAATTTCCACAGCTAATATATAAAAGACATAACAGAATCTCATAAAAATGTACCAAGACACTCCCATGAGCTCAAATAAAATGACTCTCACTGAAGCATGCACTAAAGGCACCAGTGCAGTGGAGCTGGGTCTACAATGAGGAACAACCTGAATTTGCTTTCAAGAATACCATGGCATAGTAATTGTACTTTTAGACAATTGAACAATGTCTTTAGAGTATCTATATGGTAAACTTAAAGGAATAGAAGAAATGTTTGGTAATTTGGTTATCTCTTCTGAAGATTATGAAAGAATGGAATAACTTCATCATAAATAATGTTTAATGGAGATTATCATGAGAACCAAAATTGATATAACTAAAGTAATAAAGTATAAATCTATGAGAATTATATGTATATATTATATTATACATGTGTTTTTTCTCATAAAAAGGCATGAAATAGACAAATCATAAAAATCATCAAACAAGATTTACTTATGAAAAATATCAAGTTCTTCTACTAGAAGAAACATATATTTGGATGCTGCTTCCAATCTAATATATAAATATATAAAATAAATTAGAATATACAGAGATATAAGTATTAAAATTAAATAATGAAAATAATTTATCCCAGAAAACATATAAAGAAAGATACTAGGAGTCTATTTAAAACAGATATATTTCAAATGCATCGAAATGATCTTTGTATAACAATATATCTAATAATCTGGAAAAAATTCTCCAGAAAAGGAAAAGGAAAAAAATACAGATAAAATAGATCCAATCTGAGAAGGAAGGAGGAATGAGAGAAACCTTTAGTATTATATACTACCAACTTCAGGATAATTCCTATTTCTAAAAATGTGTGCTTGTGACGACTGACAAATTATAGTATTATAATATTGTCACAGAGTCATGTTAGGAATGATAAACAATAACATAAATGGACTATACATGAATGAAAGAAAATGTTTCCATGAATCAAACCTTAATGTCTAGATGTATCGAAATACCCTTCCTAATGCTGTGACCCTTTGATACAGTTCCTCATGTTGTGGTGACACCCAACCATAAAATTAATTTGTTGGAACTTCATAATTAGGAGGCTGGATGTGCTACTGTAGTGGATCCTAATGCAAATATCTGTGTTTTCTGATGGTGTAAGGCAACCTCTGTGAAAGACTTCTTTGATTTCCAAAAGGGTTGCAACCTAAAGGCTGAGAACCACTGTGCTAAACCAAGGATAACGTGACCAGAATGACAAGTATAATCGACAGTAATGAAGGGAAGGAAGACATTTTGATGAGCATGTCAACTTAAAATACACTGGCTATATTTGGCCAAACATAAAATAATGTAATAAGACCAAACAAAAAGGATAAAAGTGAACATTTAATTAAAGTTGGAAAGTTGGGACCAATTATTAGCAAAACAAGTGAACAAACTCACAAAGGAAAAATTTTTATGTCAAAACTTAGATAATTATAAATGGAATACAACTAAAAGATAAAATTTGATTAAGTCATAGAGTTTATAATTATGTTTGATCAACATGTCAATGTTGACAACCTATGAATAAGCTGGAGAGAATTTATCCCATATGAAAAACTAAGAATGGAATTCATTTGTGCTTGAGATAATTAATTTTCATTGTCATCTTGACTAGATTTTGAATCATGTAGGGGACTTTTTTGGGTGTATCTATGAGGATGTTTCCAGAGAGGCTTACCTGAGGAGAGAAAGCAAACTCTGAATGTAGGCCTACACTGACAAAAGGGGTGGGGAGGAGAAAGTGTGCAGGGCAGCAGCATTCATGAACCCTTCTCTGCTTCCTGACTGCAGATACAATGTGAAAAGCCAGCTCCTGATCCTGCAACTTTATCAGCCATAGTGGACTGTTCCTTCGGACTGTCAGCTCAAACAAACCCTTCCTTCCTGAAGTTGTTTTTGTTAAATATTTTGGAACAGTAAAAAAAAAAAAAATTGTAAAAAATACAATGGGTTTTGTAAAATTATAAGATAAGAATAATAGAATGAACCCTTGCCTGGAAAAATAGGAGAAGAGTAATAGGAAGGGTGCCAAGCAGGAACAGAAGTTGTGCATTAACTATAAAACATTTTCAGTTCAAGATAGATAATAGTAGATGTAAATAAACCAGTGTGTTAATCACAGTTATTTCTGTTTTAGGGATTAGGGGTAGATTTAATTTGGGCTTCAGGGTACTGCTTTGTTTTGTACATACATTTTTACATTTTTTTCTTAAGTGAAGCTGAATTGTTATTGAACATCAGGAATATGTGTACACATGTAGATAGAGGTTAGGGAAGGTGCGTTTAGTACTAGGCGAGAAGAATAGTGCCAGGGCAAACAAGAGGCTGGATGTGCAGCAATTCTGATTGAGGTTGGTATTTGAGTACAAACAGCCATCTGCTATTCTGAAGTCCACCCTTTAAGGCACAGGGAGTTTTCTAGATCTGAGAGTGCCTGAAGAGGGACACACCACCTTCCAGACAGAAACACTTAACATCATTGGGCCAAAGCTGATCGTATCTCAAGAGAAAATTAGCAAGTTTGGAGACCCACAATGACCAAGTTGGCCTCCTATAGTTATGAACCATCTCAGTTTTTGCATGTATCTATTTCATTACTCCTCTTTAGATGACTCATTTAAACACACACACACACACACACACACACACACACACACACACACACACACACACACACAAACATAGTAATTATTAACTTTATCCATGGGAAACTGCGTACTGACTCAATTATCTTGAATTGCAGCTATTCACACAAATCTAAAGAAAGGATGTCTTTCTCAATGGTTCTCAAAGTGAAATCCCTGACCTAAAGCAGCATCACGTGGGCTTTTGACAGAGAAACGGATTTGCAGACTCCATCTATACTTACAGAAGAGGGTACACTACAGGTAGAACCAATCCATTAGCATCTGAATAAAGATTTCCTGTTGGCTTTGGTTTTCATACTAAGGGACTAGGCTTATGTTTATCAAGTTGGTTTCTGGAATTTTATGCCATGTTTCCTCAGCACATTTAATTCTCTCATTCACTCATATTCTCTCTCTCTCTCTCTCTCTCTCTCTCTCTCTCTCTCTCTCTCTCTCTCTCTCTCTCTCTCTCTCTCTCTCTCCTTCCTCTCTCTATGTGTGTATGTATGATGTGTGTCTATCTCTCTCTCTCTCACACACAAATATGAACAAATAAAGAAATATGTGTACTGTATTTTACTTGGTTCTCCAAATAAAAGTAGGTATAAAGTACTTCAATACAGGTTATGATAGTTAACAAATAAAACAATCAACTGCCACCAACATAAACAGCTTTAGTATTTCAATGGAGTTCTCCAGAACTGTTGCCTAGAAGGTGCTTGTTGGGACTTCAAGGCTCTACTTTGTCTGCTTAAAATTTATCAGTTTGCTAAAGTCTCCAAGAAGTCCTGTGTTCTGGAAATACATTAGCATGTTAAACTTTAGTTTTTCCTATGCAATACCTGACAAAATCTTTCAGAAATAGTGTCCCACAAATCATCTCTGGAAAAATGCTTCCTGGATCTTATTGATTTCCAGAAAGGACAGGAAGCAGACTTCCATCACAGGGTGGAGTTACGGACTGAGAGAATACCTTGAAGATAAATACTGAAAATTCCTAAAGATTTCACACTGAAGTTTAATTATGAGCATCTTATGTCATCATTGTTCATTTATTACAATGAATTAATCAATATTAATAATTTTGATAGGTGTTAGAGTCACACTTTTTCTAGGTTTCTGTTTTTCACTTATCCTTGTTTTAATCATTTTGATTATTTTAATTTAATTATATTTTTTATTATTATCTCTCACTTCTTTTTTCCTTATCATTTTCTGTCTTTCTGGCAGGAGGACCTAGTGCAGCTGTATAATGCTCAGGACAGCTAATGGCAGAGTTGGATAAATGTTAACAAAAGACTTCACTTCCATCAGCAACGCAGTCTTTGGGACATAGTCATGTAATTCTATAGACAACAACCACTTTCCAAAGTTCTAGGTTAATTCTAAGTCTCCTGTGTATTTGTCATAAGACTCTAAGGAATGAAAAGAATGCTTGTGTGAAAACAATTTCACACAAAAGCATGGAAAGTGTGAGGATGATGGAAAACATCAGGAAATGCTAAAACACAACTCAAATATAATGGTTACAATTATTGTCAAAGGTTACAGTTTTAAGGGAAATATTCCCACCCTTCTATGTTGACTGGAAAGCCAGAAGCTGCAGGTACTAATTAGTTCAATATATAGTAAAAAGCAATTGACAGAATTAAGTTTGAACTTTAAAGTCCTCATCCGAGCAGAGTTCTTAATGATATTTTATATTCCAGACTAAACTGAAAAATCATTGGGTATTTTATAGCTCAAATAAAATATAAACAGATAAAATGAATGAATGGATGGTATCAACACGGACATTTCCCCTGGGCAGATATAGGTCTTCTTCCACATTTATCAACATTTGACAGTGTTACCTGTTTTCCAAGTGTAATGTAAATAATGTACATATCGATGGGCTAAGTGCCCTGTTGTGACTCTGAAAAACACCCCAAAGTTGTTTATAACTAACTCGGAAAATGCAGTGCACCTCTATAAGCACCAGTTTAACGTTTACTGTTCTTTCACTTGTTTCTCTAATTCATTAGAGTCTGAAGTTTCCTCTTTCCTTTTTCCACATCACAAATTACACTTTATTGCACAGAAAATGCTTTGGATCATATACGTTTCACAAAGACTATGGACTATTTACTCATTAATCATCTGTGATAAATGGACATTTTGGCATTCTATGCAAACTGTCTTTCTCGTACTTCTGGCTATTGTTCAGCCCATTCTACCAGGGAGATTTTTCAAAGGTTCTACACTTTAGAGTCTAAAGTTATATTATATCCAGCAGAGTTTCCTATGAGGATCGAAATCTCCATCTGTACTGTCTAGCATGGAAACTACCAACTCTTTGTGGCTACAGAGTAATTGAATATGGCTAGTATAACTGAGGAAGCGGGCTGGAGAGATGGCTCAGTAGTTAAGAGTAGTAGATGCTCTCGTAGAGGACCTGGTTCTGTTCTCAGCACTCCCATGGTAGCTCACAATCATTTGTAACTTTAGATACAGGGGAGTCTGTCATCTCTTCTAACCTTCAAGGGCACACTTACATACATGCAGGAAAAATGCTCATAAATATAAAATAAATCTAAACTTTATAAGTAGCATGAGGAACTTATTTTTTTTAAATGTAATTGATTTAAATTAACTTTAAGCACATATGGCTAGTGGCTACCCAGTCAGACAGTGCAGATCTCAGAGTTATTTTATTCTGTTTTTTAAAACTTAGGCTTTATAGAGAACTTTAAATTTCCTTTTCATTAAAGTTTGGTTACTGAATCCAGGAACTTCCTGTCAATCATCCATGCATGACAACTATATTTTGATCAGAGATATTTTTGAGTAATCATTTTAGAAAAAGTGTACACAAACTTTCGGACAAATTTCCTGACTTTTTAATTGGATTAAACAACTATAATTGAATTCTGATATCTCTCAGTGCTTCTGTTCTTTAATTGTAGTCTTAAGTTTCCTAACTACTGTCATAATCTGGATCTGACTTCATAATCTACTGCACACTGACATGAACTCTTAAGGTTTTATACATAGAAAACCTGCATTTGTCTACATAGACTGCAGTCCAATGGGTGGTGCTATATACTTACGGTCAAAATATGGGTACAGAAATCCTTAGGGAACACATCTTAATCCAAAATATCTCCTTCTCTTTGCAATATGTAACTTACCTTGATGAAGGAATGTCTCAAAACCATCTTCTTCATTAACACAGTGGCCAATGGTGTATTCCTCTCACTGAGTCATTTTCCTCCACTGAGAGTCTATAAAGCATAAATTACCTTTAAGCAAACATAGCTATCAACTGCTCAGAATTTGGTCTATCCCATGAGCTTTATTAAATGGCTTTTCTACATCACCAGTCCACAATAACCCTGAGGCCAGGAAACTACCTACACTGTCCTTACGTTGCTGGGGAGTTAACTGAGGTGGCCCAGGTGAAAAGCAGTTGTGCTAGGCCAGAGATAGGGCTCAGCCATTAAGAACACTTGCAAAGGTCCTAGGTTCAGTTCCCAGCACTCACAAAACAGCTCACAAGCATCTGTAAACCCACTTCCAGGTCATCCGATGCCCATCTCTGATTTCTGTCGGCACCAGGCACACAGGTGGTGCATTTAACATAAATGCAGGCAAACACTTATACACATAATGTAAATAACTAAAAATAAATTTAAGACATGAAAGTGGAGGTGATAAAGTTGGAATCCATGAAGCTGACCACCAAAATGTTTGTGTGCACTGATGCCAGTCTGTGCTGATAAACATGGTGAGGAAGCCCATGCTTGTCCAACATGTGACTTCCTCTCCATCTTAAAATGCACTTGACCCATTAAGTGGTTGAGAAATGCGCAAACTTTTTAATATTTGAAAAAGACACTTTGAAAGAAGACAGAGACACGAAAAAAAAATAGACGTTCAAAGAATACCTTCTTTCCTGGCAACAGTGCCCTAGGGGTAGAGGGTTTCCAAAATGAGTCTCCAGTGAAGGGGCTGACACATCTTCAGAGACCTAATTTATTCTGAATTGTTCTCAATTGCTTTCTATTTGGAAAGATGGCAGTGCTCCCAGTGGTACCCAAACAGGCGAGATCGTGGTCTCTTTTAGAAACACAGTTTATTAGACACAGAGAATTCAGCAGAGTAAAAGTGGCCATGACGGTGCAAACAGCTAGCATTAATTAAATACAATTTGTCAGATACTCAACCTAGGTTTAATTTATGACTGTTGGTTTGTATTCTTTGCATGTTATGCCGGCAACATCTCTAAGCAGAAAATCATATTTTTATATTTTTGTTGTAAGCTGAGATTTACAGGGGGATTTAATACAGCTGGCCCAAGGTCAGACAAGTGGTGAGGGGAGGTACCAGGACACAAAGCCAGGCACTACTCATCTGTGGATGAGGTTTTCTCTGTTGGCAACCCTCCCTTCGGAACAAAACGATTATATACAGATAAAGAAAGCTTGCCCTCATATGGCCTTGATTATAAAATGAACTGCCCTATTCCTCAGCAAACATTTCTCAAATAGAAGAAAAGAAAAGAAGAAAACATACATATACCCAAAATATAAAATAATAGAATGACTTTAAATCATACAGCTAGAAAAATGAATGAAAATTAGGTTACATTTAAATGAGGACATAGGAAACCCAGGCTGTGAACAGTGAGGTGATTTGCCATACATAACAGAATCCTTCAAATTTCTGCAACTCTGACTTTTAACACACTTCCTAAAATTTTTAAGTACAGTCAGTTCTTATTTCTGATTGAAATATATGGCACATGGGAAAATATATTAACTGAGAAAGCACACAGACTCCTGTACTGACCTGGAAAAAACTGTGAACAAAAAAAAAAAAAAAAAACCACAAAACAATCAATCAATAAAACAAACAAAACCATTTATTTAATTACAGTTCACACACATGCCATTTTTGAAGGATCTATTTTTTAGTAAATTATAGATTTATTTTATAATTACATGTATCTGTATGCAGGTATGAATATGTCAGTGTGGATGCCCACAGAGTCCAGAAGCGAGTGTCTGATCTCCTGGAGCTAGAAAACAGTCAGTGAGAACCACCTGAAATGGGCACTGGGAATTGAAATCAGGTCCTCTACAAGAACAGTAAGCTCTACTGACAGCCAAGCCATCTCTCTAGCAGTGGCTCCTCATGTAATCTTCCTTTAAAAGATTGCAAAATAATGTGAAGAGGGGTAAATACCTCTGGGAATGAAAAAGTAGATATAAGATTTCTTAATAGGTAGCAACGTTCTAATGCATTAGGCTAAAGCCTTCCATTGGCTGTGAATGGAGGTGTCAGAACTCGTAGTTCTTTAGACATTTACTTGTTCTGCTCTTTATCTTGACCTTCTCAGAAAGGCTCTACACCACTAGACACACAGCACATCCTAATTGAAAACAAACACTTCTATACTTAACAAAGTTTAATCTGTCAGGTAAAGGCATCCAAGAGTGATGCATTTTTTATGAGTAGTATGCATTTTCCCACAGTCCAACAGCCCTTAAATGACAGCAGCAGGGACAAGCTATACAGAAGAGAATACAGATAACTTTGTTTGTACTGATCACTTGACTTTCTACATTCTTGCTGGCTATTTAGAAATTTTTAACAGTACCATAGTATGCTAAATTTATGAAGAGGCAATATAATTAAGCTAGAGAAGCCAAAGACCATTCAGAAATTGAAAGAGAACCCTATGATGAAATAAGACATGATGATGTATTTGCTTCAAGTAAACAAAAAGCTGAAATTATAGCTGCCTCAAAAGCAACTGAGGCCAAAGATTCTAAAGTCATTTGTATTCCGATTTTACATGCTAGTTCAAGAATCCTAGAGTGGACATGGGAAACAGTTCTGACATGTAGGTATACTACTCTGAAACTCAATTTTTCTTTAAATGGTCTAGGATTGATAATCTTTTGATTACTCTCATTAGATGAACATGCAAATAAAGTTAGATTGTTTAGTAAAACTATTTTGAAAATTTTAGGGTAGCAATATCATTACTTTATATATCTAAAGAAGAATACAGACTGCATCTGAGGCTTCAAATAAAGTTCACATGGATGAGGGACAAGGGAGTAGGAGAGAAAACATGGTTTAGTTCAGTTGTTTCTCAAATGTATATGTATCCCCATATTGACACCTCCACAGGCCATCTATACCCATCATCTCTATATATACCCGTATCCCTGTGTCTATTACCCCTTTTCCCCCAATTTTCCTTCCCATATCCCTTTTACTCTTCCCCATATTGTGTCCATCTCCCTCTCTTTGAGTCTTCACAAAGTCTTTTAGGAAATAATAAAAATAACAACCGAATATTTTATGCAATGGTTAGAAGAACCAACAGGTAAATAATTTGTAATGATGGCACTTATTGGGGAGCAAAGCTGACGTTAAAGTACTTCATCTTCTATCAAGTAAAATTCAAAATCTGAAATATAATCAGTATACATTAAAATGTAAAGATATTGTCAATGAATGAAACCAACCTAACTCAAACAAAGTATGTAAAACATTTTTCTTTCCTCCACTTAAAATGCCAACAAAGACTCCTAATATCATTCAAACCACAAGTACCTAAGAGTATTTCAGTTTAGCATCATAGGCATGAATTTAACCATTAAAAGTATCCAGATTATTGAAACTCCTTCAGGAAACAAAACCATAAATAGTTACACACTGGAGTGTGTGATAATATGTAGATGTAAGAACTTATCCAGCTTTTGCAAGTCAAATTAGTGAATATCTATATTTTACAAGTTTTAGAAATGAGGGATAGATGATAAATAAGATAAGGAGAATATACATACTATACATGCTTACTGGACATTTTTCCCATGGGAAAAGGGAATACAAAGGTTAAAATAGACACAAAAAAGTCTATTGTATCTTTTGATGAAATCAGTGAGTCCTAGGTTCCTACCATCTATGCATTCCAATCCAAGTCTTCCATCACTTGATTCCAATGGCCTTCTTAAAGTGTGGGGTGGTGTAATCATGTGGCGGTTAGTGTGACACAAATCTCTCCTAGAAACACATTTATATATTGATGTAGGACATCTGTTTCATCAACACTGAATACAAGTCCTATTGGATATTTATACCTATTCTTGAGAGAATAAAAGATACCTGAAAGGAATTCTAGATAATCCATTTATATTGAATTATATCCTGTGAAAGGTACTATCAACATTTTAGTTCAAATTTATATGTCAAAAAGGTATGAATGTCTCCTTCCTATAGCTGTCTACATATCATGTAGGACTTCTGTCTAGAGAGGCCCATATCTGGACAACTCTCTCTATGTAAAGCTGCAAAGCAACCTAAGCAAAGCCTATGATAGCACATGGAAACTGAGTCACCAGAATCAGAGGATGAAACAGCCAAGAAGTACAGTAAGCACCCCAAACTAGCACAAATAGCTTAATGGTTGTTGTTTTTATTTCTTGCTCTTGCTTTTTAGAAATTTCATGAACTATTGTCAGTCAACATTATTTATTTGAAGACCCAAGCTTCCAATCTGTAATTATCTCATTTTTGAAAATGGTTATTTGTGAAACAGTAAAACAATTGCTAAAATTCATCTGGTAATTTTTCAGCTGAAATATAATCATTTTAACATGGTAGAATATTATACAATATAACTTGATCTAAAACCAAACCAAACCAAAGGAAAATAAAACAACACACACACTGATATAAAAAATGGAAATCAGAGAAAAAATGCTTGGGTCAGATAGTTTGAAAAGCACTGTGTGAAAGAGATGACTTTGCAATGGAAGAGATTTGCTTGTCATTAGAGTATCTTAATTTTGATCATAGACATAATTCATAGCATCTCTCCTTTGATTGACAGTGTACCTCTGACATTGTTATAAAAAGACTCTTGCATTTCCTGTTAGTAACTATGCTTGTAATATTTGTATCCTATTTTCAATACTGAATTGCATGATAGTTTGACTTTCAATATCCCTGTTGTTTAACTTGTATGCCCTTAAGAGTTTCCTAGGTAATTTTACTTAAACTTTAAGAGATTTCCAGAAAGTGTTAGTAGCATCTACGTGTATTGAGTGTTAATTAATGGTGCTCACCCTTACTTTATTGTGTTGGTTACTGTAAAATAATTCAACAAGATTAGAATCACATTCTATGGATTAGAAAAGAGAGACATAGATCCTTTTGGAAGGTAGCACAGTTATGAAATGGCAGATTTTGGACAAAGATGAACAACCGTGAAAGCTACTTTAATCTATCTTTGACATATACTGACTTTTAAGTAAAACATTTTTCTTTTACTAAATCAAAAGAGTGAATTAAAGTAATGATGTGTAGGGTTTGGGAAATTGATATGATTTAAAATTAAATTAAAAACTACACACAAATACCTGATGGGGAAAATTGATTAGATTTTTAAAAAGTTTCTTCACATTTTGTGCATGTGTGTATGCATATCCACATGTGTCTGTATATTTATGTATGTGTGTGCACATATGTGGAGGAGACTGATAGCAGGTAACTCCTTGGGTTGCTTTCCACCTCATATACTGAGGCAGGATCTCTCATTTGAACCCAGAGCTCACTGACTTAGGTAGCCCAGTTAACCAGCTTGCTCTGAGGAGCCTGTCTTCATCCCTTGTGAACTGCCCAATTCACCCTGCACTCATATGGGTGCTGGAGATGCAAATTATGGCCCTCCCTTTTGTGCAACAAGAAATTGACCCTCTGAGATAGCTCCCCAGCCTGAGAAAATACTTTTTCAAGGCATATGACATACAAATATGGAAATGCCATAATGAAACACATGACTGTTTACAATTAGCATGTACCAACGAGGAAAGACAAGAAACAAACACTAAGAAGTTACTTTCATTGTTATACTTTTTCCAAATGGAATTCTTCAAATTCAGAAGGATTTAATCATAATTCCCACCTAGTCTTGGAGTCAAAAATGAGTCATACAATGTCCCTTTGTAATTGTGACTCATAATACCTTACAATTATTTTTTTTTTTATTTTTATTTTTATTTTTTTTTTTTTGGTTTTTTGAGACAGGGTTTCTCTGTGTAGCTTTGCGCCTGTCCTGGAACTCACTTGGTAGCCCAGGCTGGCCTCGAACTCACAGAGATCCGCCTGGCTCTGCCTCCCGAGTGCTGGGATTAAAGGCGTGTGCCACCACCGCCCGGCCTTACAATTATTTTTAAAAATTAACTTTGGATCCTGAATCTAACTGGGACTTCTGGACAGTCAGTTCTTAACATCTTATAGACAGTATTAAACCAGTTTTTTTAGGGTAAGTTCAAGACACCCAAGATGTGTGCACAGTGCTGGAGTGATCTTTCAGGTGCTTCAGTAGATGTGTCTTCCTTTCCCTCTGTCTGCTAAACTGGTCAAACAGCTCTAGCAAAAACTGGACATGCTGTTGTTGGCGGAATTTTCCAGGACATATAGAAAACATAGCTCAGGTTCTGTTTAACACTGAGATTTTTCTCTTGTTCATTTAGGACATAACATTGCTCAATTCTATAAAGGACCATACTTACCTAATCATCTTTAAAATTTAGCCAAACTAATCTATTTCTACTTGCCTTTATGTCAGGATAGACAGAAAATACATGACATGCTCCACTTCCAGAGAGCTATTTCAGTTATTAAATTTTTACTAGCATGCAGTGGAAGAATGTGGATAGGAAAACTTAATTTCAGTAATGAAATATTCTTAACTGAGAACTGAGCTGTTTTCTTTTGGGCTCTTACTATCTTATACAAATGTTTAAAATTCATCTAGTTTTTAGTCACACAGAAATGACCTTTGACCATAGCAATCACTATTAATGACAAACATATCACCCTGCCTGTCCATATCCATATTTCTACATATGGGTTAGGACATTCTGGATGTTGGTGGACTTCATATGCTACAGTTGTGTGGTTGATCCCTTGCTATCAGCTGCAGCAGCAGTAGCAGCAGCAACAGCTACAGCTTCCTAGAGCTTGTTAGAAATGCAAAATTGGGGTCCACTCAGGGTTCTCTAAATTTCTGGGGTTGGAGCTTAGGACTCTGTATTAACAAGCGCTCCGGGTGATTATCAGGTACACCCAAGTTTGAGAAGTAAGGAAACTAGGGGTTTTAATGAAGGCAATTAGCATTAATTGGGAAAACACACCAGGGTAGAAGTACACTTCTCTGTGGGATGCCACATCTTCACTTTCTCTTATTTTCCTTTGAAGATTGAGACTAACTTGCAATGTTTAACATATTTCTGACACTCATTTCCTCAGTCAGTGAATATACATGTGAATCCCTACCTTCACACTCAACGTGTAAGTAGGCCCAGGGCATTGATATGCACAAAACAAGGGATCATTTTATGCTTTGAATGTAAAGATAATTTCTTTGTTAAGGGTGTCCATCTCACATCCATATCCAGCCTAGCCAAATAAGTCCATCAAAATCAAATTTTACTGAATAATAATTAATTATGTTTGAACGTCTTTCAGGGTAAATATTTAGTAATAACAATAAGGACCAGCCTTGTTGCTGTGTTCAGGTTTAAAAACAAATCACAGGCATCTAGTAAGTTGACCAAATATTTTAAAATATTATCACAAAGAAAATGTGAGCTTAATCTTCGCCTTGAAAGATAGCCCCTTCTTGTGATACGATATGTAAGACTCTCTCTTGGTTGTTGTTTATTGTTGTTGTTTTTGTTTGTTTTATTTTTTGTTTTGGTTATTTTTGCTCAATTCTGCCTTGGGTTAAAATATCTTGGAAGCTTTCCAGTGGGGGAAAATGAGCTTATAGATAGCCCCAAACTGGAAAAGAACAAATAAATTATTGTAAATTTATTACTAGAAACACACAGGATTTTTTTATAACCTAAGTAAAGAATGCATGCTTATACACAGGTTTTGAATATAAATTAAACCTATAAAGTAAACATTGCCCAACATTTTTTATTATGCTTACATTGATAGTATAGTGGATGATATTACAAGACTATAAATTTACAGTGTATAAAATGAAGTGTCTGTATTCAAACACTTGTGGAAGGAAGATGATAGGGCATGAACATGTTTTAAAAAACTGGATATGGAAAATTTTTTTCTGAACTGTGATGCATTTTATGTCCTTATAAATACAAGATAAGAAGTGGTTTATTAAAAGTAATTCCTATTAATTACCCTGTTAAACCACTCTTTGTAGGAATCAGTTAAGAGTCATAAAGACATTAACTAATGTATCTATTTATTATTTAATATATAACAAAGAAGCATGAGTATCAGTAAACCGAGACATTGACTAACCTATGGTCACTTCCATAGCTTAATAATCCCAACGCAAACTCCATGATTTCAGAGGACACCCATTGTTCAAGATGTGGGAAGTGCCATGTTGAGAAGTTCTTTATGTATTACTGAGAATCTTCAGGGGTTCTAGCAATATGCCAGTTTTGATTAGAGACTAACAGAACTTAGTTATATTTAATAGCACATTTACTAGGCTTTAATAACTCCCTAGTTCTACTATATAAAGTGAAGTGAATGAAATAATAAATCATTCTCCTAAACACCTGGGGAAAGAATTGCCTCCTCTTTATTCCCCTCTACCTCTGCTTCCCACTCTTCCTCCTTCTTTTCCTCCTCCTCCTCCTCCTCTTCTTCTTCCTTCTCTTACTTTTCTTCTACTTCTTCTTCCTCTTCCTGTTTTTTCTTCTCTCCTCTCCACTCCCATGCTAATGTTTCACCCAATGTTTCAATTAGTTCTGGGGATTCTCAAAATAATCTCTAATAGAATATTTCATATATGAATAATAATGGTATTGGTTAGTAGAAAGCCAAGAGTGAGATTGTCAGGAAGAACACAATTATTCCATATGGAAAAGTTAAGATAAGTTATTCTAGAATGTTGTACTAATTTGCAATTCTTTGTATTAATTTGTACTAATTCGTATACTTTGTACTAACTTGCATACTTTGTATTGTCCACCTTCTTTACCCATAAAATGCAGTGTGTATAAGGTGATAGCCCATTGTTGGAAGGCTGCTTGACACTATATTTCCATCAGAGTGGGTTGAACATATAGTCATCATTCATTTTTAAGTAACACATGTCTTCTGGTAGCATTTGTCTGTTTATTTGTTCAATGTATTTTTCTTACCAATGTATTTTCCTTTATATATATAAATATATATATTTAATTTTATTTTAAAATTTAATTTAATTTTACATATCAGCCATGGATTCCCCCTTCCCCCCTCGCCTTCCCCCCAGCCCACCCCCCATTTCCATCTCCTCCAGGGCAAAGGCTCCACTGAGGATTGAGTTCCACTCAGTAGATTCAGTCCAGGCAGGTCCAGTCCCCTCCTCCCAGGCTGAGCCAAGTGTCCCTGTATAAGCCCCAGGTTCCAAACAGCCAGCACATGCACTGAGGACAGGTCCTGGTCCCACTGCCTGGATGCCTCCCAAACAGATCAAGCTAATCAACTGTCTCACTTATCCAGAGGGCCTGACCCAGTTGGGGGTTCCTCAGCCATTGGTTCATAGTTCATGTGTTTCCATTTGTTTGGCTATTTGTCCCTGTGCTTTTTCCAACCTTGGTTTCAACAATTCTTGCTCATACAAACCCTCCTCTTTCTTGCCAATTAGACTCCTGAAGCTCCACCTGTGGCCTGGCCTTGGATCTCTGCATCTGGTTCCCTCAGTCATTGGATGAGTTTTTTAGGATGACAATTAGGGTGTTTGGCCATCCTATCACCAGAGTAGGTCATTTCGGTCTGTCTCTTGACCATTGCCAGTAGTCTATTGTGGAGGTATCCTTATGGATTTCTGTGGACCTCTCTAGCACCCTGCTTCTTCCTATTCTCATGTGGTCTCCATTTACCATGGTCTCTTATTCCTTGTTCTCTTCCTCAGTTCTTGATCCAGCTGGGATCTCCCAATCCCCAAGCTCTCTTTCCCTTGACCCTTGCCCTTCATTACCCCCACTTGTTGTCCATGTAGATCTCATCCATTTCTCTGTCATTGGGTGATCCCTGTGTCTTTCCAGGGGTCCTGCTCTCTAGGTAGCCTCCCTGGAGTTGTGAGTAGTCCTCCAGTCATCCCTGCTTTACATCTAGTATCCTCCTGTGAGTGAGTATATACCATGTTTGTCTTTCTGAGTCTGGGTTACCTCACTCAGGATGATTTTTCTAGATCCATCCAGTTCCCTGCAAACCTCATGATGTCATTGTTTTTCTCTGCTGAGTAGTTTTCCATTGTGTATATGTACCACATTTTATTTATTCATTCTTCAGTTGAAGGGCATCTAGGTTGTTTCCAGGTTCTGGCTATTACAAACAATGCTGATATGAACATAGCTGAGGAAATGCCCTTGTGGTATGATTGAGCATTCCTTGGGTATATGCCCAAGAGTGGTATAGCTGGATCTTGGGGGAGATTCATTCCCAGTTTTCTAAGAAAGCACCATATTGATTTCCAAAGTGGTGTACAAGCTTGCATTCCCACCAGCCATGGAGGAGAATTACCCTAGCTCCACATCCTCTCCAGCATAAGCTGTCTTCCGTGTTTTTGATCTTAGCCATTCTTACAGTTGTAAGGTAGTATCTCAGAATCGTTTTGATTTGCATTTCCCTGAGGAATTAGGGATGTTGAGCAATTCCTTGAATGTCTTTCAGCCATTTGAGTTTCCTCTGTTGAGAATTCTCTGTTTAGTTCTATAGCCCATTTCTTAATTGGACTGTTGGGCATTTTGATGTCTAATTTCTTGAGTTCTTTATAGATTCTGGATATCAGTCCTCTATCAGATGTGGGGTTGGTGAAGATCTTTTCCCATTCTGTAGGCTGTCACTTTGCCTTGTTGACCGTATCCTTTGCTCTACAAAAGCTTCTCAGTTTCAAGAGGTCCCATTGATTGATTGTTTCTCTCAGTGTCTGTGCTACTGGTGTTATATCTAGGAAGTGATCTCCTATGCCAATGCGTTCAAGACTACTTCCTACTTTCTCTTCTAGCAGGTTCAGAGTAGCTGGATTTATATTGAGGTCCTTGATCCACTTGGACTTAAGTTTTGTGCACAGTGACAGATATGGATCTATTTGCAGCCTTCTACACATTGATATCCCATTATGCCAGCACTATTTGTTGAAGATGCTTTCTTTTTTCCATTGTATAGTTTTGGTTTCTTTGTCAAAAATTATATGTTCATAGGTGTGCAGATTAATGTCAGGGTCTTCAATTCGATTCCATTGGTCCACATGTCAGTTTTTATGCCAGTACCAAGCTGTTTTCATTATTGTAGCTCTATAGTAGAGCTTGAGGTCAGGGATCGTGCTGCCTCCAGAGGTTGTTTTATTGTACAGGATTCTTTTGGCTATCCTGGGTTTTTTGTTTTTCCATATGAAGTTAAGTGTTATTCTTTCCAGGTCTGTGAAGAATTGTGTTGGTATTTTGATGGGGATTGCATTGAATCTGTAGATTGCTTTTGTTAAGACTGCCATTTTTACTATGTTAATCCTGCCTATCCATGAGCATGGGAAATCTTTCCATTTTCTGATATCTTCTTCAATTTCTTTTTTCAGGGACTTAAAGTTCTTGTCATATAGGTCCTTCACTTGCTTGGTTAGTGTTACCCTCCAAAGTATTTTATGTCATTTGTGGCTATTGTAAATGGTGATCTATCTCTGATTTCCTTCTCAGCCTGTTTGTCAATTGTATATAGGAGGGTTATTGATTTGTTTTTTTGAGTTGATCTTGTATCCTGCTATGTTGCTGAAGGTGTTTATAAGCTGTATTAGTTCCTTGGTTGAATCTTTGGAGTCACTCATGTATACTATCATGTCATCTGAGTGCCTGGGCTCAGACCCAGAGAGTTCTGCCCCTAGATCCAATCCCTGGGCACCAACCATTCCAGGGAAGACCAGCCCAACTTGTCCCCAGGTTCTGGCCATCGGGCAGGATCCCCTCCACCCCAATGGGAAGGTCCCCCTTCTCCAAGACCCCTGGCAGATCCTGCAATCTCCACGCCCTGCCCCCACGCCAATCTGCCCGAGACCCCAGCCACTTCCTGAGACTTAGAGACAAGCCCCCAGCTCCCTTCTTGTCCTGGACCTCCCATCTGGACAAAAGAGAGAAGCTTCCTGAATCTGTCAGCTCTGTCTGGACCAAGAGCGCTGATAAGACCAAGAACGAATCCACAAAGAGATGGGCAGACGTCAAGGCAGAAGTACAGACAAAAAAATGAAGAGCAGTACAACATCACCAGAACCTAGCCCTCCTCCAACAGCTAGACCTGAACATCACAAAATGGAAGAAACAGAAGAAAGCAACCTTATGAATAACATCATGAAGAGGGTAGAGTCTTATATAGAAGAAATCAAAAATGAAATTGAGGAAAAGACAAACAAAAAATGGGAAGAACACTATAAAAAGCTACAGGAAAGGACAAATAAAGCAGAAGAAAATTATAAATCCCTGAAAGAAAATCATGAAAAAGCAATGAAACAGATGAAGGAAACAGTCCAAGACCTGAAAAGGGAAGTAGAAAAAAATGAAGAAGACACAAACAGAGGGAATGCTGGAAATAGAAAATCTGAGGAAATGAACGGGAACTTCAGATGCAAGTATAACCAACAGAATGCAAGAGATGGAAGAAAGGATCTCTGGCGTTGAAAATACAGTAGAAGAAATATATTCATCAGTCAAAGAAAACACTAAAGCCAACAAAGTTGTGACCCAAAATGTCCAAGAAATTTGGGACACCATGAAAAGACCAAACATAAGAATAATGGGGATAGAGGAAGGAGAAGAATACCAACTCAATGGCACAGAAAATATATTCAACAAGATCATAGAAGAAAACTTTCCCAATGTAAAGAAGGAAATGCCTATGAAGATACAAGAAGCCTATAGAACACCAAACAGACTAGACCCCCCAAAAAAGTCCCCTTGCCACATAATAATTGAACAACTAAACGTACAGAATAAAGAAAGAATATTAAGAGCAGCAAAGGAAAAAGGCCAAGTGACTTATAAAGGCAAACCCGTCAGAATAACACCCGATTTCTCAATGAAAATATATATTAACATAATCTGTATACAAGTTTTTTATTGTTTAGGTGTACTAAAATATTTCTCAATTGTATCGCCTTTTCATAAACTGTTTTATAGAAGTAAAACTTTTATAAAACTGACTCAGTCTTTTAAAATATGGGATCATAGGCATGCATAACCACACCAGCTAGATTGCCTTCCTTTTTGATGGTTGTATAGTTGCACTTTATATGAAAAATATGTAGATCTTTTGACTAAAGGGTGAATTCACTTTCTCACCTCATACTTATTTTTTCTGTCAGTACCTTATTTATCAGTTGATGCTCTGTACTATCCCTTGTCATTTTACCATTTCCAAATAAATATTGGTCTATTGCTGGAGTCTTTATTTTGGTAACTGGTCAATTTCCATTCCCTTGCATTCCTGCTACACATCTTAAATACTTATGACTTCATAAGAAATATTATTTGATTGGGCAAGTCTTTTTATTTGTTTATTTATGAAATTCATTAATTTAATTTACATCCTGACCAAAGTTTCTGCTCCCTCCTCTCCTCCCATTTCCTCCCCACACCTCTCTTCCACCACCACCCCAATCCACTCCTTTGTTTCTGTTGAGAAAGGGGCAGGCCTCCCATTTGTGACAACAAAGCATGGCATATCAAGTTGAGGAGGGACTAAGCTCCTCCTCTTGAATTAAGGCTAGCAAGGCAACTCAATACAAGGAATTGGTTCCTGAAAGCCAGCCAAAGCATTAGGAACAGGCCCTGCTCCCACCACTAGGAGTCTCACAAGTAGATTAAGTAACACAACTGTCACACATATGTAGAGCACCTAGGTTGGTCCCATGCAGGCTCCCTAGCTATGACTCCAGACTTCACTACAGAGCTATAGTAATAAAAACAGCATGCTATTGGCATAAAAATAGACAAGTGGATCAATGGAATTGAAGAACCTGACATAAATCCACACACCTATGGACCCGTTTTTTTTACAAAGAAGCCAAAATTATACAATAAAAAAAGAAAGTATCTTCAACAAATGGTGCTGGGTAACTGGATTTAGACATGTAGAAGAATGCAAATAGATCCATATCTATTGCCCTGCACAAAACTGAAGTATAAATGGATCAAAGACCTCAATATGAATCCAGTTACATTAACTATGATAAAAGAGAAAGTGGGAAATAGCCTTGAATGCATTGGCATAGGAGACAATGTCCTGAATAGAACACCAGTAGCAGAGACACCGAGACCAACAGATAATAAATGGGACCTCATGAAACTGAAAAGTTTCTGTAAGGCAAAGGACACTGTCGATAAGATAAAATGGCAGCCTACAGAAGGGGAAAAGATTTTCACCAACCCCACATCTAACAGAGGTATGATCTCCAAAATATATATTTTAAAAAAAAGCTCAAGAAACTAGACATAAAAAACAAACTGAACTGTATTGCAAAATAAAAATACAAATTAAAAAAAAGAAAAAAATTAAAAATAAAAAAACACTCTGAAAAAAAAACGAATAATTGAATTAAAACATAGGGTACACATCTAAATAGAGAATTCTCAGCAGAAGAATCTCAAATGGCCAAGAGTCACTTAAAGAATTGTTTAACATCCTTAGCTATCAAGGAATTGCAAATCAAAATGACACTGAGATTCCATCTTACACTGATCAGAATGGCTAAGATCAAAAACACTAATGACAGCTTATGCTGTAGAGGATGTGGAGCAAGGGGAACACTCCTCCACTGCTGGTGGAAGTGTAAACTTTTTCAGCCAATTTGGAAATCAATATGGAGATTTTTCAGAAATTTGGCAATCACTCTACCTTAAGACCCAAATATACCACTCTTAGACATATACTCAAAAAATACTCGATCATTTCACAAGGACACTTGCTCTTCTATGTTCATAGCAGCTTCATTCAAAATAGCCAGAACCTGGAAACAACTTAAATGCCTGTCAACAGAAGAATGGATAAAGAAAATGTGGTATAGTTACACAATGGGGTTATTTCTCAGCTGTTAAAAACAATGACATCATGAAATTTGAAGGCAAATGGATAGAACTAGGAAAAAATCATCCTGAGTGAAGTTATCCAGACCCAGAAAGACAAGCATGGTAGGTACTCACTCATAATTGGATATTATCTCCAAAGCAAAGGATAGCCATACTACATTCTAAAGCCCCAGAGAGGCTAGGTAACAAGGAAGGCCCAAAGTGGGATGGTGATGCATGGATTTCCCTGGGAAAGGGAAATAAAAGAGATCTTCTGGGTAGACTGGGAGCCTGAGGGGATAAGAACATGAGGGATTGTGTTGGGGGATACATAGAAGAGGAGAGTAATAAAAGAGATGTCTTAATGAGGAGGACATTTTGGGGTCAGGTAAAAACCTGATGCAAAGGGAACTTCCATGAATCTACATGATGACCCCATCTAAGATTCCTAGCAATAGTGGATAGGTAACCTGAACTGACCATCTCCTAGAATCAGATTAGTAACTACCCTAATTGTCATCAGAGAAGCTTCATCCAATGACTGACAGATCCACAGCCAAGATTGGGCAAGCCTTTTTTTCTGGTGTGTTTGCTTTCAAGTTGACTTTATTAACTCTGGCCTTTTATATATTCATACAAATTTATAAACCCCTTTTAATAAAAATGATTTTGAATGGCATTCTCTTGATCTATAATTTCATTTAAAGATAGATTTTTTAAGAGCTAGTTAAGAAGTTTATCTAGGCCCTTTTAAGTCTTGAAAGGCATTTTTTTAATTGTAGAGAATTTTACTGCTAAGCATAGATGGAATACATAAAGTAGTTTTGATATGTTTATGTTTATTTTAACTGACATTGTGAAAGATATTAGTGGAAGATACTCTGCTTTATTCTGACACATGCATTACATAATTTTTAAGTCATATTAAACCTATTTACTTATCAAATGTTTATAATTTTGTGACAACAGCTTACAAAATCATTTCTTCCGGCTTTTCAAAATATACAGTAATTATTGTTATCTATAGTCACCCAAATGTGAAATAACATACCATAATTTCTTATTACCATCTAAAAATGTAACTTAATGAACACATAGCAACTTGTTGTAATCTCTCTGCTCTTCTGTGGTTTCTGTAAGCTCTGATAACCACTATTAGACTCTAAAATTTCATGAGATAATTTTTTGTGATGCTTACACATGTGAGATCATGTAACATTTGATTTTCCATACCTGTTTCTGTTCACTTAAGATAATTTTCTCTAGTTTTACCTGTGCTACTGCAAACAGGACCTCTTTCCTTCTATAGTTAAATAGTATTGTATTGTATACATGTAAAATATGTTTGCTAACTTTCATTTGTGATGGACACAAATTGAAAGCATATCTTATAGTAAATAATGCTGTCATATGTTGGGAGGCCTTGCTGGTCATAGGTTGCAGTCTGCCATGGCCTGGCAGCTCTCTCTAAGCTTAGCAACATGGGCGACTCCCTCCCCATCAAGACATCTTGCTTTCTACCTGCCCTTATTTGAAGAAGGTCTCTAGACCCAGAGACCTGACCTTATCTGAAAGCTGTCTCTAAGCCTGGATGCCTGATCTATCTCTCCTCTAACCCTTGCCATAGTTCCCTGCTCCCCCTGTTGCCCATGTGGTAACTGTGATTTGTACTAGGAGCTTTATAATAGGAGTGTGCTGTTTAATGCAAATTAGGTGATGCCCCAGCCATTGTCCCCAGCCTTTATATCCCCCTCTCTTTCTGGAATAAAGTGAAGCTGTAACACTTACTCAAACTGTCTCCCTGGAGAGCTAACTCCTTTGACTCACAAGCTGTCTGAACCTGCTTACTCAATTCTACTCCTCCCTGCTCATGTATCTGCAGCAGAAGATCCCTGAGGAAGAAGGAGACTACAGAGATGAACATGGGAATGTAAATGCCTCTCAGATAATCTGTCTGCATTTCTTCTGGATATATCCCCAGTGATGGAGTCCTGCTTCATGTGGTAGTTACATTTAAAATTAGATGCATGTGCATGTGGCATGCTGTATGTGTGTGTTTGAGTGTGTACATGTTTGTCAATATACATAACAAGGTCGGGGACTGACTGAAACTTGGCATCCTTTTTGACTTGTCACTTTTTCACTTTGAGACAGGGTTTCTTACTGAACCTAGAACTCATCAGTTTGGTTGGACTGATAGGCCAATGAGATCTAAGGATCCACACATTTCCCTCTTCAGTTTGCTCTCAGTGCTGGATGTTGGGGGTACAGATTATGCCACCATATCTAGCTTTGATGTAGGTACTGAAGACACAAACTCAAATCCTCATGCTCATATGTCTGGACATTTATCAATTGTGCACCCCCAGACCTTCCCATAACTTCTGACTTTGTAGGGTGAATCTACATACTTTTCTATAATGGTTCTACTAAATTATAGCTCTAACAATAGTCAGAAAATGTCACCCTGTCTTAACTTCTTATTAGTCTTGGTAGCTGTGCTTGCCTCTTTTCCAGATTTCCTATATCCATAACAATTCCCTGTAACCCCAGGTCCAGAGCCCAATAGCCTTTACAGGTGTCTGTGAGTGCCTGCATTCATGTGAACACACACACGTGTAAAAAAAATGTCTTTAAAGTTAAAATTGAGATCTGTTTTGTGACCTATTTTATGGTTGGTTCTGGTGAATGTTCAGTGTGATAGGGAAAATGTATCTGCTCTAGCTATGTGAACAGCTTTGTAAATCTGTTAGGTTTATTTGGTCTTTGGTACACATTATATCTCTTATTTCTTAATTGACTCTCTGGTGATCTGTCTATTGCTGAAAATATGTTATTAAATCCACAAGTATTACTGAATTATAATCTATATCTCCCTTATGATATGATTGCATTTATATACATTTAAGTGTTCCAACACTGGGTTATACACATTTAGAAGTATTATTCATGCTAACTTAACACCTTTATTATTATCTAGTGACTTTATCTTTTTTTATTGCTTTTAATCTAAAGTCTATTTTATATGACATAAGCAGGGCCAGTCTTGTTCCCTTTTGTGTTTCATGTGGATGGGATGTTTTATTCCATCCCTTAAATTCCAATCTATACAGGTCCATAGCGGGGAAGTGAATCTGGTATTGGTCTGTTGTCATTTTTTTTCTGTACTACTTGTTAACTCATGCCCTGATTTGTTACAAGCATAATGTGGCATATTTAGGAACAGAAAAGTGAATACCTAAAAAGACTGTTCTGTCTCCACTAGCCTTTCCCTGTGGCTAGAATTCTTCCAGGACTATGGGGTTCTGAACACTCTTGGCAGAATCATCATGGAACCATTTGTCTCCTATAACATACATGTAGCCTCATGTCCTAGTTAGAGTTAGTATTGCTCTGATGAAATGCCATGACCAAAAGCAAGTTGGGGAGGAAAGACTTATTGGCTTATACTCCCATATCATAGTCTATTAATGAAGGAAGTTAGGACAGAAACTCAAACAGGGCAGAAACCTGGAGGCAGGAGCTGATGCAAAGGTCATGGAGGGGTGATGCTTATATTGCTTTCCATTGCTTGTTCAGCCTGCCTTTCTATAGAACCCAGGACCACCAGCACAGTGATGACCCCACCCACTTTGGGTTGGGCCCTCCCTCATCAACCACTAATTAAGAAAATGTTCTACAGGCTTACCTATAGCCCAATCTAATGATGGCACTTTCTCTGTTGAGGTTCCCTCCTTTCAGATGCCTCTAGCCTAGATCAAGTTTACTTAAAATTATTCAACAGGATGTAATGGACAACACTTTTTGAAATATAACCTTCCCTTACTTTGGTTCACCCCCAAGATCTCAGATTAATAAATATCACAAACATAAAACATATTACAAACTTAATCGTCCCACCGTCTTTACCAATTTAAACACTTTAGAAGTTCAGATTTCTGTAAAAATGTAGTCTCTTTTAAAATCCAAAATCTCTTTCAAAAAATCAAAGTTGCTCAACTATGGGCTCCAATAAAATAAAAAATAAGTTCAATATTTCTTACTTCAAGAGGGAAGAAACAGAGCACACTCACAATCTGAACAAAGCAAATCCACACTCCAAAAGTATAAATAATTGAATGCCCAATGACTGGGATTCACTCACAATCTTCTGGGCTCATCCCAGAGACCTGGGTCACTTTTCAGGCTCCTCTCTCTGTAGCACACATTGCTTGTCTTCTAGGCTCAGGCCATCTCCACTCCAACACTGCTGTGGTTCTTGGCAGTTGTCACGTGGTACTGGTGTCTTCAAAATGCTGGGGTCTTTTACTGTAATTGGGCTGCACTTTCACCAATAGCCTCTCATGGTTCCCTTCATGGTGCAAAATCTCATATTTTCTCAATGATCCTTTCAATTCTTGGGCTTCCACTGTTACTCTGGCTGCACTTTCACTGATGGCCTATCATGGCCTCTCACAGTGCCAATACTCAGCAACTCTCCAGGACCTCTTCATGTCTTCAAAACCTGCAAAAACTCTTACATGTGACCAAGTTTGGCTGCCAGAATGAGGTACAAGCTTGGCTACTTCTGAACAGAGTTTGTATGTGCTGTCACTGAGAAAACACTGACCAGAAGATTACATCTTGATGCTTGTCTCTTTTTAATCACAGCTGATTTGCTAGCCCCAGATGACCATGACCAGAATACATTGTCCCAACAAAACAAAGGTTTTACATTAGTGGTTCTGGTCTCTTGTTAATTACAGTTGTTTGTTCAGCTCCAGCTGACCAAACACCACAGACTTCTCACACAATGGTACAGCATAATCTTTGATTCCATCTGAAACTTCAAAAGCCAGACCTCCTTTGTCTACATTGGTTTCAATACTCTTATCTTCTAAGGTCCTGCAGAATAGCCTACTGAGCTCTCAGCACTCAATGGTTTTTTGAGACCAAAGGCAAAACGTCCCATCACAATCCCCCAAAAAGCAACATGGCCTATCACAACAATCCTCAATTTCTGCTACTAATTTCTATGCTAGTTAGGGTTACTATTGCTGTGATGAAACACCGTAACTAAAGCAAGTTTGGGAGGAAAGGATTTGTTTGGTTTACACTTCCAAATCTTAACTCATTACTGAGGGAAGTTGGGACAAGAATTCAAATGACAGAAATCTTGAGGCAAGAGTTGATATACAGGCTATGGAGCAGTGCTCCTTACTCACAGGCTATGGAGTGGTGCTCCTTACTCACTTACTCTCCATAGCTTGCTCATCCTCCCTTCTTTGTGGGGAGGCAGGAAAGAGTTCATTTTGCTTACCCTTTCATATCACAGTTCATAATTGAAAACAGTCAGGGCAGAAACTCAAATGGCAGGAATCTGAGGGCTGATGCAGATGCTGTGATTGAAGCTACATCCTGCTTGTCTTCATGGCTTGCTCAGCCTGCTTTCTTATAGTACACAGGACCACTAGCCCAGTAGTGGAATCACCCACAATGAGCTGGACCCTCCCACATCAATCACTAATAAGGAAAATGCCTGACAGGCCTGCCTACTGCCCTATCTTGTGGAGATAATTTCTCAGTTAAGGGTCCCTCCTCTTAGATGGCAGGAGCTTGTATCCAGTTGTCAAAAACAAACAAACAAACAAAAAACAAAACAACACCCACCAAACAAATTAGCCAGTATCCTTTGTCTCTTATAATCAATGCTAGCCCCTACTCTTCCAGTGATATATTCATGTTTTACATACAGAATCTCCACTTCTTGTCAAATTCTACAAGATATTTATTATAACCCCATTATCCATTTCTTTTTTTAAATTTTTTAACTTTCTTTCAAATTTATTCTTTGTGTCTTTCACATCATGCATCCTGATCCCACCCTTCTCCTGTCCCCTCACATCTACCCTCTACTCCTGAAATCCCCTGAAAAAATAAAAGGAAATAAAATTTAAGAAAAAAATGGAGAAAAAAAGGAAGAAAGGGAAAAATCTCATGGAAACTCCAGTGTGACACAGAAAGTCATGCAGTCAACCCCTTTATCTATACATCTTTACAGGCTGGCATTCATTGAAAAGGATCATTGGTTTGGTTCATGGCCCTCTGCTACATTATCAACATTGGGCCCTCACTGGGACTCTTCCTGGACATCCTGTTGCTGACCTGTGTCATGCAGATCCTGTAGCCCTGGGTCTGCAAGACAAACCCCCTAACCCATGTCCAGCAGATCACAGATGGTATGGATGTTGGGGTGGGCCAACACTTAACCCTGGTTCTGGGCCTGGGTAGTTGCAGGGCTGGTCAGCCCACCAGCATTTCCTGTCTTTACCACCAGGTTGAATTCTCTAGTATTGTCCTAACTAGTTCACCCCTTATAGTTCTTCGCTTTCAGTTTCTCAGGGTTCGTTTTCCCACACCTACACCTTCAGGGCTAGCTCTACTGTGCTGCCCAGTCGAGGTGTACAGGCCACTCTCCAGAGTCCTATAGCTGATGAGGTGCAGTACCAGCTCTCCTGTTCTTATGACTTCAGGACCAGCTCTCCCATATGAGGCAGGGGATAGGGGTATCCCTCCCCCACCCATGCTGCCACTTGACAGATGAGTAACAGGAACAGCTATCCCATGCCCACAGCTTTGAGGCTAGCTTACTCACACCTCTGCCGACAGGATTGGCTCTAACGTATTGCCCAGGCAAGGTACAGGGCTGGCTGTCCTGAGTGTTGAAGGTGGTGGGGACAAGGCCAGCTCTCCAAGCTGCTTCAGAGGTTGAGGGGGTGGGGGGCATCTCTCCCCTGCCTGTGCTGTCACATGACAGATGAGTAATGGGCAAGCTTTCTCATGCTCATAACTTCCAGGGCTTGCTCACCCATACTTCTGCCAACAGGGTCAGCTCTATTGTGCTGCCCAGGCAAGGTGCATGGTCCACTTTCCCAGGTGCTCAGCTGGTAAGAGGGAGGGTGAACTTCCTCTCCCACCACAGCTGGCAGGGGCAAGAGGGGAGGGCATCTTTCCCTTGCTTGCACCACCACTTGGCCTATGAGGGGGATATAGCCTGCTATCCCACTCTCACACTCTCAGAGTTATCTCACCCATCCTTCTTCCATCAGTATCAATTCCACTGTGCTCTCCGTCAGCCTCCTTCTTATAGAAACCTGGACTACCAGCCCAGTGGGACCCTATCCACACTGGGCTGGGCCCTGCCACACCAGTCATAATTTAAAAAAATGCTCTTCAATTTTGCCTGCAACCTAGTCTTATGGAGGCACTTTATTCAGGGTTCCCTCCTCTCATATTACTTTAGCCTATGCCATGTTGACATAAAATTAACCAATATACCTCAGATGTTGTCAGTCACCATCATACCCTAAGCTCACGGCCTGCTGAACCTAGAAAATTACCTGGATAGCATCAAGATCCATGCTACTATGGGTTGGCTATTATTCAATATGCTCAAGGCTCAGGAAAACCTAGTTTAAGCAGATTACTGACACATATCTTCCTTGTTTCCTTTCCTCTGCCCATTCCTATTCCAGTCTTTTTTCCCTTCTTCCTGTTTTGCCTCTCCCTCCTCCTCCTTCCTCCTCTCTCTCTCTCTCTCTCTCTCTCTCTCTCTCTCTCTCTCTCTCTCTCTCTCTCTCTCTCTTCCCTTCACTCATTTTATGCACCTGACCCCTTCCATTTCTCTTTCTCTCTTGATAGTGTCTCAGTCTGTAGTGTGGGCTCACTTGAAGCTCACCATGTAGCTTACATTAGCCCCAAACTCGTAACAATCCTCTAGCCTCATTCTCACAAGTGTAGGATTGAGGCATGGACCACCCTATCTAGCTCTTGACATTTCTTTTTCAATTACAACACATTCTTACTTCACCCATTCAACATGAATCTGATGTTTTGCACTTTAAACTTTTTATCTTGAATCCTCATCTCTCCTTTATACCTGGCATTGAGCTCTAGTCTTTGTCACTCATGATGAAGTTTGCTGTGAAATAATCCTTCTGTACACTACGAATATGCATTACTCTCATTGGTTAATAAAGAAGTTACTTGGTCTATAGCAAGGCACGATAAAATTAGGTGGAAAAAATCAATCTAAGGATACTGGGATGGAGAGCGGCAGAGCTAGAAAGTCACCAGTGGAGGCAGAGAAAGCAAGATGGACATGCTGTACTGAGAAAAGGTACTGAGCCACATAGCAAATCATAGATAAGACATATGGGTTAATTTAAATGTAAGAGTTAGGTAGTAACAAGCCTGAGCTATAGTCCAATCATTTGTAATTAATATTAAGCCTCCAAGTGATTATTTGTATGCAGCTGTGGGACAAGAAAACTCCATCTACAGAATTTCCTAACCAAACATTCCAAGTTGTTTTTTTGATCTAAGAAATTGGGGAGGGAGAGAACAGTCAAGTTTACCCCAAAGACTCTCTTCAATTGACATAAAGATATAGTTCCTTTTACCTTAATCCTTATACAGAAATGACAACATGGTACTAATCAATGAGATTTCCTCCACTCTCTTTGCCTCTGCTGTCAAGGAAACTTTGGAATTGCCAGTTTGTCTTAGTTTTTGGTTCTGCTTTCTTCAGCCTCTTCGCAGTCTTTTTTTTTTTTTTTTTTTTTTTTTTTTTTAGTAAAGCCCTCTTGCTCTTTTTCGCATATCAGATCACTTATACCTTAGGGAGTTAAGGAGCAGCCAATTCTAACATCAAAATAAATCCAACCAGATGTGGTAGCACATGCCTTTAATCCAGTGTTCAAAGGCAGAGGCAGGTACATCTCTTTGAATTCTTAGCCCACCAGGGCCATGTAGTGAGACACTGTCTCAAAAACAATAAATTTTGTAAAAGCTAATGATTATCTTTAAACTAAATGGTTAAATTTTTAAAAGTCCCTTTTTAGAAAATTAAATACCTTAGAGGAATAGTGAGCAAATTTAGTGACATTATCTAGCTTTGCCGTTATATAACTTCAAACACTCATTCTTGATAAAGAAAAACATTAGTAATTAGGATAAAGGGAATATTTTGATCACCCTGAAAACCAATAATCTAAATAAAATTTGCCACTTCATGCACATATGCTAGAATATATTCTGTGATCTTCAATATAATAGCCAATAGCAACATGTGACTATCAAAATTTAAAATTATTAAAATGAAATAAAATGACAAATGGATTACCTCATACACACTGGCCACAATTCAAGCCATATGTGGCTAAAATGGCTATGACTTTGGATAAAAAAGACATCAAAGAATTCCATATGTAAAAATGTATACTTTTCTATACTATATTATGAAAAAGTCTATAAATATACAGAAGGGCTGGATTGTGTTTAAATAGAGTTTAACATTGGTTAGATCTACTTTGTTTTTTTCCTTGAAATGATTGATTTAAATAATTATTTATTCTGGGTGTTGTAAGGTAGGCTCAACCATTACATAAACAAAGCTTAAAACTAGAAAGTCTATCAGTAGTTGCTACTGAAGTGTACTTTTAGACCACTATGTCATGGACCAATCACTATAACTATGAAGGTTCGAACAGAAGTTCATTTGCTCAAGAGCCATGTGGAAATCAAGTCGCAAACCTGCTTCACTCAGGATACAGGTTAGTGATAATTATGTGATGAATAAGCTGGGTGTGGGGCTGGGGAGGTGGCTCAGCTGTTAAAGTGTAAAGTGCTGTTCCACAAGCATAAGGATCTGAATTTGGTTCTTCAGCTTCCACATAAAGACTGGATGAAGCAGTATGCATCCTTAACTTCGATGGTAGGAAGGCACAGGCAACAGGATCCAGGTTCCTTAGTCTTGTTGGTCAGCCAACCTGCTAACTTGGTGAAGTCCAGGTTCAGTGAGAAACACCTTCTCAAAAAGTAAGGTGGAAAGTGAGGATAATTTATTTATGGAATTCAAGAAAAACCTATTTAACCCTCCATCCTCAAGTGTTTTTATTTACTTATTATTTTCACCAATTTCAGAGGTCACGTATCTGTGTAATACCCACCCCCTTGGCCTGGAATGGATGAGTCATGTTGGTAATGAATGTGGCCTCATAATTCAGTTCACTGAAGGAATGTACTGGTGTCATTCTGCGGTTGGGGTGTAGTTTTGACATTCTGAAGTGAAATGGTCACCCACTGGACAGCTGTGCAGGCCCAAATGATGCATGGTTTATTTAAGCCAAACCAATCCCTCTCTATACTAATGAAAACCATGCTGGATTATCATTACAATAAACATGATTCTGACATTCAGCTAAAGGGTCTCTAAAAGTAGTGATGAAGATAAGTTAAAAAAAAAGTGAAGATGGAGGGCTTATTGGGTTTTCCATGAATTTCACAAATAATTTAAACTATCCTGCTATTTGTTCAGAAATGAGACTAGTACTCTTCTGTTCCACTCTATCATCTAATTTTACTCAGATCATTTTCTTCCAAAGGGAAATGAAGGCTTTAGGGGATTCCTGTCACTTGGTTTCTTGGACTTTGAAGCGACAGATATGATTATAGCACAGCTATAGCAGAAGATAAACAAGTTTCGTTAAGAATCTCAAAAGGCAAGCTAGCATATTATATCCATCCCACAAAGAGAAGGCAACCTTAAGCCAAATAGTTTCCATACCTATAATTTCCAAAATATGCAATGCAGCATGAAGCAGTACTGAATATAGAGGCCTGCTGTTTGTGTTTCTACAGAATAGGTAATAAATCAAAGATGTGGCCTTGTTACCAATTTGACCTCACCTAGAGGAAGTATTGGATTGGCTATTATGGAATTCCTTAAGGAAAAGAAAATAGATTTTGGAAGAAAATACTGCTTAGGAAATATCAAGAAGGGGACTATTTCAGAGATTTAGTATGTGGAGAAGAAAGAGTAAGAAAATAGATCTTATTCTCATAGGAAAACAGTGTACTTCATGATGATTTAATTAAGCAGTTAAAGTGGGAAGGGGGCTAGATTAATAAAATTGATCCTTAGATCATATTCAAATTGGGACAAACTATAGCTTCTAAGAAAAGGGAGGATGCATCAGAGTCTATTAAGAAAGACATGGGATGAAAACAATATTTGCACACAGTGGAGTTTACATGATAATGCCTTGGAACAATTTCAGCTAGGGGTAGTAATTACCATATACATTTGATCAGAAACAATATCAATAATGTATTTAAATAGCCATGAACCCCCCACTAAAAACAGATGCTTCCCTTAAGCTTAATCTAATTCATATCCCTTCTCCCAAAGATTGCTTTATCAAATGATATCATTTGCAGTGGCACAAAAATTAGAAATGATTTATCCAGGAAAATTGAGCTCTATTCAAATATTCTGTAATTCAAAGAGAATGAAACTAGTGGCAACAGGATGTCCTCTGTGAGCTCATATATTTTTAATTTCAAGTAGTTAATTAGTGGTAGAGTGATTCCAGGTTGCAAATGACTTAATTATAAAGTGAACACCGTGTTCCTGGAACACAGTAGGTGCTCACTGAGCTCAGTCAGTCACTCACTGCCACTGTTGTATTAATACGTTCACTCTATATGTCCTAGGAAACATTGGAGAGACAGAGGCAAGAACAGATGTGTTCCTTTATAAGCACCTTAGTTTCAGGATGATTATCCACCAAGCTTCAGAACTATCAGAGTTCTCCACAAATTGTTAAAAACACATACTGCTTAAAAGACATTGAATTTACATTTTGAAATTATCCTTAATTAGAAGATCTAATTTGTAACTATTGTGATCCTTATAAGAGGCATCTCACTCTAAAACCATTCTTTGTGTTGAGACTGGTGTAGATTATCTATTACTGTAGCTTTTCCTTTCCTCTTGCTATACATATTAGACCTTGATACACATGTTAAGGGATTCTAATAATGTCCATTGCTATGGGCTAATGCTTTTCTACACTGGTTTAATAAAACACTGGTTGGTCAGTAGCAAGGCAGGAAGTATAGCCAGAATAAGCAGACAAGGAGAATTCTGGGAAGAGGAAAGCTGAGTCAGAAGACGCTAGCCCGCCATCCAGGGAGTAGCATGTCATGGCACACAGGTAAAGCCATGGAACATGTGGCAACATATAGATTAACAGAAATGGGCTGAGTTTAATTGTAAGAGCTAGTCAGTAGTTAGCCTGAGCTAATGGTCAAGCAGTTATAAACAATATATAAGCCTTTGTGTGATTATTTTATAAGCAGGCCACTGGAATGTAGGGCCCAGGCAGGACTAGAGAAACTTCTAGCCATAGTCCATTAAACTGAGAAAAAATCACACTATTGAGTGCTCCTGAAAAGTCTTTTTATACCAAGCTTGCTTTTTTATTCTAATCCTTCTTAAATATCGAAAGACATTATTAAATAATAATTGTTTCCATTGAATTTACATGTGTGTGTGTGTGTGTGTGTGTGTGTGTGTGTGTGTGTGTGTGTGTGCGTGCGCGCGCGCGCGCGCGCGCACATGTATGTGTGGCATACATGTGAAGGTCAGAGGACAACTAGCAGGAGTCATTCTCTTCTCCCACCCTCTGGGTTCCTGGTGGATCAACTCAGGTTGCCAGACTTGGTGGTCAGCACCTTTACCTGCTGGGCCATCTTCATGGCTCTCATTGTATGTTTCTAAATAGGAAAGTTTCTATAACAAATTCTATATAGGTTTGCTTTCAAGGTCTTTACAATTATTACACTGGATTTTACAGACCCATCCTTTGTTTATAGAATAACAGATGTGGAAGTTGTGAAGGATTCTTTGCAAATTTTTTCTCACTGGAGAATATTCTCATTTAAAATTTGTCCTGATTTCTGAGGAAATTGTTTGGTTTTTCAGCTTGATACAAAATGAAGGCATTTAGTTTAATTTGCTACTAGCTCATGAGAAATTTTAACTGATGATTTATTCTAGATTTTGCCATAAATATTTATTACTTCTCTCAATAACCTACTCAACTCATTTTTCTGAGTCACTTTATTAATAGTAATACTACCTTATATAAATTCAAATACAAATTGCTTTAAATATTACCTTACAGTTAAAGCAACAATATTATCACTGCTGTTGAGCTGTTTTATGAGTGGAAAGAAAACTGTAATGTATAATGTTTCAGGTGTTTTTATCTCAAATATAAATTAAATATTCTATGAATCTTTGGTCTTACAAATGTATTAAAAATATTGTGTTTTGTGTCACTTTCTTACATGTATTGTGATCCCAATAATTTATACTATAATATTTCAGATATCTTTTCTTTCCTTCTTATACTGTCAAGCATTAAGGGCCTTTAAATAATTTATTCAGCTTGTTATTGTTCACTCTCTATAAAACTTTTTCTCTACCAAGACAAGGACAAAATAGTTTCAAACCACATGAAAAGTTACTGTGAATATTTTTCGGGTAGTGCAGGCGATATTCCTCATAAAAATAAGTATACAGTGTAGTGTTTCCTGTGGTCAAGAGAAAGCTTCTTGTGTGAAGAGAAGGTTTGCAAGTCAATGACCTAAAATCTCATCTGGAATTGGAAACATGAAGGGAATATATCCCCCAAAGGTTTTGGTGAATAGCTGAAGCTCTCCCTAATGTTTTGATTGTGGAATTGTGTGTCTGTGTCTCAAATACAAAGCACACGACTGATATTCACATCTCTTAGCAAGTTATGTGTGGTTACCAACTCATTAACTCGCTTCAGCTCGTAAGGTGAGTAAATAAGAACAGGAAGCACTTGTGTATTTGACAACATGTTGTTGATAAAGTAGTTAACTTGTATTCTGGGAGCTGTGTAGGACAAACTACAAATGTTTGTCCAATGAAAATATAAATAATATTCTTTTGATAAATAGCAATTAGTTCATACAGTACATTGAATGAGTATTTAAAGAACCACTTAGTGCCATTTTTCCACCATCCTTAGACATCATTAAATGTTTTTCTTTAGTTTTTCTACTTCATATCAACTCTGCATAGAACACTGTTATAGAATTAATTCCTTAAAGATGCTGTTAATTCTGCCTGTCTCAAAGTTTACAAAGAATCTTTCAAAAATTGTCAAAAAGAGGAAGATGTGCCTAGGGTTTAGGGGAGGAAGTAAACATGTGCTTGACTCTTACAAAGGCAAGTGAATTGAGTGGCTAAATGCAATTTGAAGTTGTAAGAAACTGTTCAAATGCCCTCATTTTGTTACAAAGCAACAAGGAACAGGTTATAGTTTGGATACTTATGTAAAGTTCTCCCAATACAGTAAGAGTAATTTCTCTCACTGTGCATTTCATAGGGAGCCTGGAGACAGACCAGCCAACTATGAAGACTGTTCTGTCATATACCCTTGGCAGCAAGTTCTAGGTGTAGAGACACTGTCTGATATAAGTAATTCTTCATTTATCAGGTTCATAGGCAGCTTAGTGCTCTGTTGGTTGCCTTTCTGGAAGCCTGAGATATTCCTCTCTTAAGATTATGTGATATAAAATAGAAGAGATACAAACTATTTAACAAAATTTGCAGTATCAAGCATGAGAAACCTTGATTTGAGTTGTTGGTTAGGGTTGTCCCAGACACAGGATTTTGAATATTCCAGCCATATCTAGCCTGAAAGCATCCTTCCTGAGTGTAGCTTATATAGCCGTAAAAGGTACTATCAAGTTGCCATGGAAGAAAAGCAATAGTGTGGTGCTTTTGAACTATAACAATGATCAGCAATGCAAGCTATCCTTAAAGGTACAATAATGATCTGACACTTATATCTTGGTAACTAACAGCTGTCAAGTGAGCTTAAGATCCATTCAACTTGAAGGAAACAGTGCTTTCTATTCAAAGTATAGCCAACTACCCAGGGCTAGTAAGGTCATGTGTTCATGTATCTCAGAACTTAACCACTTTACTTAAACCAGCAAGTTCCTTAACTGCGTTCTAATTCTTATCCTTATACTAACATATGTTTATAGCTCTCACCCTTCATCAAGATGCTTCCCTCTACAGCAAAAGGAGACCATTACAGAACACAGCAGCTGGTTATAATTCAGAGAATAATGGACTGTGGGAGCCAAGACCCAATGGATAGATACATCAACAATACTTCCTATACTCAAGGCTCAGGAACAGGAAGACAGGAAGATAAAACTATAAGAATCAGAGGATCAGGAAGTGTGCTGTAAAATTGTGTTTCATAGAGATTACAGGAAACCTATACATGATACCCCAACAATATGGCTGCTTAAAGAAATGCTGAACAAGGACAACATCAATGGATGTGTTAAGATGGAAAGAGGGAATCTCATGGGGTTCCACCTTTAGACAAAGTACTACAGGCAGTTAATGACCTCTGAGAGAGGGAAAATAGTCTTGGTCAGGATTAAGCCCCTTAGTTGGTTATTCAATATGATACCTAATTGGTCAGCACCAAAATCCGCAGCAAAAATGAACTCTACAGATTGTATTTTTGTATTTATACTTACATATAATCTAATGTATGAAATAATTATAACCAAAGAAAAAGAGATCATCAATTTGAGAAGGAGTTGGAGCCATGAGAGTGGTTGAACGAAAAAAAAAGAAGAAAAGGAAGCAATGATGTAATTTTATTATAATTAAAGTAAATATTTTTAAAAACTAAGATGGAATCAAATACAGTACTTTGAATAATATGTATAACTCTCCAAAGGTCTGTGTTTCAGGGGTAACAACTTTCTTGACAAAGGGAGATTACATTAAATCTTGGAGTGTATAACTAATAAACTCTGATGATAAGGTAGTTATGATTTCCTTCTTCTGCCCTTGTTTTAACTGTCTCCTACATATGAAATGCTTCCTTTCTGCTTGTGTTTTATTTTTGAATTTATCCTTATTATTTTATTTTCAAATATAACTATATTAAAATGCATTTTAATTTTAAGATATTTTAACACTGTCATATAAAACATTGCTAAAGTTCCCTCTGTGAAGGCATTATACGTACTCTTTTTCTTCAGATCAATCATTGGTACATATGATATGACTCCTTCCAGGGTCCTGTCTATGTAGTCACATGAACATATGTATACTTAGGGAAATGTCTCTTTCATGTTCCTTTTCTTTTTCTCATTTTTTCTATCATGGATTGGATGTAATAGTTCAAATAATGTTCCTCAATGGCCCCTGTGATTTTCCTGTGGCAATTTTAAGAAGTAGTAGAATGTTTAGCATATGGGACCTATTGGGAGGAGAAATAACTTTAGTTGTATGAAGGAGATACCAGAATCACTCTTCAGTCTTCTCTTCCTTTACTGGCAGCCACCATTAGGTCACCCACGCATGGACTGAAGTCTTTGAAACCATAAACAAACACAAAAGAACCTTGTTTTTCCTTATCTCTTGATTACCATAGGTAATCCATAGTAACTAAAGGTTAACACAGGAGCTTATACTCATGGCTAGCTCAGCAGGAACTTTGCTGGTTTTCTGATCTATTCATAGGTAAGAGGAGGATGGAACTAGAAAATAAAATCATCCTAAGTGAGGTAACTCAGACCCAGAAAGACTAACATGATATATGCTCATTTATTAGTGAATATTTGCTGTAAAAGAAAAGAATGCTACAATCCGTAGACCCAGAAAGGCCAAAGGCTCAATGGGGGTCATATGGATCTCACTGGGGTGGGGGATAGAATATATTTTGTGGATTGACTGGGGTCAGATGGGAATGTGAACAAGAGGAATCAAGTGAAGGGAGGGGTCAAAGGAGAAAGTATGGGGAGAGGTGATGGAAATTGGGGGACATTTGGGGGTAACGTGGAAACCTAGTGTAGTGGAAACTCTATGAGGGTTACCCGAGGCAGGATTCCTAGTAATGTAGAATAGGAAGGCTGAACCAGATATCTTCTATAACCAGGCAAAGTTTCCAGTGGTGGAACTTGAACACCAACCCAAGCACAAAAAGTTTGACTTACAATGCTCTTCCCTGCAAGATGTGCTGGGATAATGATGGCACAGAACTTATGGGACTAGCTAACCAATGTCTGGTCTAACTTGAGTCCCACTCCAAGAGAGAGAGAGCCCATGCCCAACACTGCCTGAATGGCCAGAAACCAGAGACTGAAAAGCCGAGAGACCTAGGGTAGAATCAAACATGACTGGCGAAAAATGGAGGAAAAAAAGCAAAATGATTTCTAATAATATTCTACTATATTCATAGATCAGTGCTTAGCCCATTTGTCATCAGAGAGGCTTCATCCAGCAACTGATGGGTGCAGATGCAGAGACCCACAACCAAACATAAGGCAGAGCTCCTGGAACCCCATAGAAGAGGGGGACAAAGGACTGTAGGAGCCAGAGGGTTCAAGAACCTCACAAGAACATGCCCTGAAAAATGAACTAAGCAGGGCTCACGGGGGCTCACAGGGGCTCACAGGGGCTCACAGAGACTGAGGCAAGAATCATGAAACCTGCATGGGTCTGTACTAGATCCTCTGCATATATGTTATGGTTATGTAGCTTGGTGATCTTGTGGGACTCATAACAATAGGAGTAGGGGGTGTCTCTGACTCTTGCCTGCTCTTGGAACCCTTTTCCTTTTGTTGGGTTGCCTTGTCCGACCTTGATATGAGAGTTTAACCTCGTCTTATTGTAACTTGTTATGCCATATTTGGTTGATATCCTTGAGAGGCCTGAAAGAAATTGGGGAGCAGTGAATCTAGGGGGTGAGGGGTGAGGGGGACTGGGAGGAGTAGAGGGAGGGAAAACTGATGTCAGGATGTATTGTGTGAGAGAAGAATAAATTTTTAGAAAAGGAATACTTAGTACATAGTAAGATTGTCTCAAACATTTCTCATGCAAATATAACTTGCCTTTTTACCCTTGTGTTTTGGTGATCATTCGAGGCCAGTTCTAGATATTGGTCCAGTTCATTTGTTTGCAATCCTCTTCAGGCGACTCTGCAGTGTGTGTTGAAAATTGTTTACAGTAACATTGTAGATCCTAGCTAGAAAAAGAAGCTGAAGCATCCATTTAAATGAATCCTCTGTGTGGTATGACTAATGTCATTTAGTTCCTCCCTGTCACTAGTATTCTGTCTTCAAAATGAGTGCCTGGACTGTGTTTCTGAGGACAAATTTGTTTTCTTAATTGAAAAACTACATAGACACTTTTTTTTATTAGTAAGAGATTTTTCTATTCATTTTACATACTAACCACAGATTCCCCTCTCTTCCTCCTCCCGTCCTCCTAGCCTTCCCCCCCTCAACCCACCCCCTATTCCCACCTCCTCCAAGGCAGAGTCTCCCATGGGGAGTCAGCAGAGCCTGGTACATTCAGCTGAAGCAGGTCCAGGTCCCTCTTCCCTGCACCAAGCCTTCTCAAAGTGTCCCACCATAGGCAGGCACTAGGCTCCAAAATGCCAACTCATGCACCAAGGACAGGTCCTCATCCCACTGCCTGGGGGCACCCTGAACAGTTCAAGCTAAACAACTGTCTCACCTATCCAGAGGGCCTAGTCTAATACCATGGGGGCTCCTCAGCTATTGGTCCACAGTTCATATGTCTTCACTAGTTTGGCTGGCCAGCTCTATACATGTTCCCATTATGATCTCGATGTGCCTTGCTCATAGAATCCCTCCTCTCTTTCATTGATTGGACTCCTGGAGCTCAGTCTGGCACCTGGCCATGGATCTTTGCATCTGCTTCCATCTGTCCCTGGATGAGGGCTCTATGATGACAGTTAGGGTATTCAGCCATCTGATCACCAGTGTAGGCCAGTTGAGGTACCCTTTCAACTATTGCCGGCAGTCTAAGGTGGGGTCATCCTTGTGGATTCCTGGGAACTTCCCTAGCACTCTGTTTCTCCCTATTCTCATGATGTCTTCATTTATCATGGTATCTCTTTCCTTGTTTCCCACTCTGTCCCTGTTACACCTGGAACCTCCTGTTCCCCTATGTTCTCATGCCCCATCCTTTGCCCTCCATTACTTCCCTTACCCCTAGTTTTCTCATGTAGATCTCATCTATTTCTCCTTTGCTGGGTGATCGGGGCATCCTTCTTAGGGTCCTCCCTGCTAGCTAGCCTCCCTGGAGCTCTGGGTTTAGTCTGGTTGTCCTTTGCTTTACATCTAATATCCACTTATGAGTGAGTGCATACCATATTTGCCCTTCTGAGTCTGGGTTACCTCACTCAGGATGATATTTTCTGGTTCCACCCATTTGCCTGCAAATTTCATGATGTCATTGTTTTCAGAGACACTTTCTTTTAAAGGCATTTATAAATGAAAATAGATAACTGTTCTGGTATTAAAACATACTGCCAGTTATGGACGAAGCTAGTAACTAAAGATATCTAAAGGAACAATCTGATGGAAGATATGTATAAGATTGGAAAATGTCATGTAAAAAAATAACTTAATGTAAGGCCCAAAACATGCATTGCATACATCTGTAGAACCAATAGCAAGATGGGTAGAAAATTGGAAGTGTGTCTTTAAGTGGTTACTCTCATTAAAAATTAATTAACACTTTCTACATCTTGCTTCCCTCATTTAGAAAAGTTGACGTGAAGTTGCAAAGTTTTCACATGAAAAAAGTTGGCCCTGTATTTATAACTTGCTTACTGGACACTTTTAAGACACCCCAAATGATGCTCAACCTCATCTATTAAAATGTGCAAAAATCAGCGTTTTGTCTCAGACTATACTCAAATTAAATAGAATGTAAGATGAAACTTGAGAAGTGTGAACCTTTTCTATGATGACACAACAATCGTTAAGCTAAGCAACTATGTCTTATTCCCAGATGAGCTTAAATAATGACTTTGCCAAACCAAAAACAATATTTTTTATCCCCAGGTAAGAGATTGTTTCTGTCTAATAATCACAAAATATTGCCTTGGTAGTAATTGTTTTTCTGACATAAAAATGATTGAAAACAAGCCAATAAAATCTGTTGCTGAAGAAGGAAAACATTAAATTAGGCCCCAACTTTCAGTAAAATAGAACCATATGGTACATTTAATTATAAAGTTGAGGAGATATTTGAAGTTTTAATTTAAGTGTTTTACTTACAACATTAGCTCAACTCTTCTGCCCAGATGTTTAGCAGTTAGCCACAGCATACACAGAAAATTATCTCCAAAGGAAACAACAACAACAACAACAAAAACCCCAGCCACTGTTGAGCCATGTATTTAGTCTATTCAACAGAAGCCTCAACTTAAAAAAGTTCCATAAATGGCATTAATGCTATGGAACTCTGGTTTCCTCTGCTCCATGTTAATTATATTGCTTGCTCCTTTGAATTGCTTTGAAACTCACAAAAGGTGGTATCCACTAACTGTGAATATTGGAACCAGAACCTTGTTTTATTGGCATTTTGTATGTACATTTATGTATCCATTCATTAGTCATACATCAAATAGTCAATGCCTATTGTGTGTCTGGCATTGGACTAGACAGACTGGTGAACAAAATTGTCAAGATCTTTTCATATTCTAGCAGCCTGGGGTTCAGCATATATGAACTGATTAGGCTTTGGTAAATCATCTCTAAATGTCACTGTTATCTACTTCACAGACTAATGTCAGCTCTAAATGGAATAGGAATCCATGTGAAGAAATTGGTTTGCACACTTTACAAAGGCCCTCTATATCTGTAATTTTCATATCTACCAATTTAACTATCATGAGTGGAATGGAATTTATTTGGAAAGTAGGTTCTGTGATCAAGCATGGACTGCTTTTTCTTGTCATTATTTCCTCAACCATACAGTATTAACAAACTGTTTACAGAGCATTTGTATTTTATTATGTACTAAAAGTCATTGGAGATGATTTAAAGCAGATGGAAGGATGGTCTTAGCAAATAAGTAAGCACCACACCATTTTAATGCACAAGACTTATGACAAGTTTGATATTCACTGCAAGTCTTGAAACTAATATCCTGTAGACACTGAAGGACAACCACCACTATTATGAAATAACCACAGTATTTTCTGATCTCCCTGCACTCCATGCCTCGATTGGAAAGGGGTCTTTAATCAATCATGGTCACCAGCCTCCTGGCAAAGGCTTGCTGCACTGCTCAGCTTGAATGTGGCATGTGTGAGTACAGACATTACCTTCTTGCCAGGACAATGGAGATTGATGAGTGGGAGAAGGGGGAGTTCAGAATGTAGGACATGCGATTGATGCATAGCATGATCCATGTGTCTCCCCCTGCTTGAATTGTGACAAGATGAGTGGGACTTGGGGAGAGCAGGAACAGCTGAGCAAACAAAGTAATCTGGATTACATTTGAGGTAATGGTGACAAGTTCTGGAAAGTCACATCCATCATGCGAAGCAATGACTGTCTTCCCAAACTGTGTTCACCTGAATCTGATGATGGAAAAGAGTAAGTCCACTTTTCAATCCTCTTGAGTAAAAGTCTCTTCAGATGGACGGCTTTATTGTTCTCTTATTACTCACTCTATTTGTTCCAAATCCTTATTCTTCTTTTTCTACCTTTACTTTTAGCATCATAAACCTGCCAGAAGGGACTGAGAAACCTATTCATTTTGTGGCCTGTCGAATGAATTAGATTTGCTCCCAAATTCTGAAAGGTGCTTTAAAACAAACACAAGAGGAGGTGGAATATCTCTCACTAGATTGCCAGTCAGCAGAAACCATATGTTTTATGTGATCAACCTACTATGGCACCTGACTCCCATAGAATTCCATCAGTGAAGTCACCCTGTCTTGTGAATTACTATTGTTTTTCCTGCCTGATTGCCTCCAATGTGCAGTGGAGAATATTCAACTTCTCCTTCTAATTATTTGACAGATATTCTGGTAATCTGGAGCCATTGCTGCTGTGGCCCACCTACTGCTTTTTGTGTGGTTTAACAACACTGTGATTATTATTCACAGCATAATTAATTAATTATAAGACATTTGGTGATGATATTAAGGAAGTTGGAACTGTTTCAGTTTAGATTGACACTACTCAAGACATTGGCATAACTCATGTTTGCTCAGACATAGAAGAGTATGGCAGGGAATCTGGCCGAGAATAATAGATAGCTAATTTGGACACAACTAATTAGAAACTGTCATAATTTGGATGTGGAACAAGCTACTATTTACCTTTCTGTGAATCTAAAATGTTTCTGAAGCAGAGCCACAAAGCAGTGATTCTCAGCAGGCATCGGGAGTGTAGCAGAGTGTGGCATTCAGAACACTGCCAGGTTTGCAAAACTATGTGCACTATACCTATTTCTTACATAAGCCAGAAAGGGAAGCTGGACAAAACTTGTTGACTATAGGAGTGGGAATGTATAGAACATACAGTGAGAAACTAATGTAGGAGGCATGCAGAGTGAGAACAGAGTCAAGAAGTACTTTGAAAGTATAAATTAAATACATGGAAGAAGAATATTTAAGTTATTCATAAGAACAAACTACTCTCAAGAACGTTAGCATCATATATTCCGTACTTTTAAAAGTTCTGGTTACCATGGACTTTAATAGCTGGTATAGCACATAATGTTTTGAAACCCTTTTAAACCTAAGTGCAGAAAGTGCATTGGTGAAGCAGAGTTCTCCTGAGACAGCTGTGCGTTTGTGTTACCATACTGTGTTATGGTCAGCCAAAGTTTTGTGGAGAATATTATACATTCAAGAAGCTCTGGGAGCTCATTTCTTCCTTTCAAAGGTTCCCACTATCAAGCCCCAGATACTACCATTAAATTAAAAAAAAAAGAATCATTTCAAAGTCTCATTCACAGTAACATGCTCATGGCTTCTGTGAGTCTTGGGCTTGAACAGAGTGCTCCTGGTACTGCTTGTTACTGTGGTGTGTGTGGTGGCTATTATGGTTTAAATGTGAACTACCTATCACAGTCTCAAATGTTAGAGCATTCAGTCCATAGATGATAGAGCTGTTTAGACATGTCATAGAACTTTTAGGGTGGAGCCTTTGGGGTGGTAAGCAGAGCAAGCAGGGATTATCAGAGGAGTCAAGCATTTGATGGTAATAATCTCTGCAGGGAGTTTACAGCTTTAGTTGTTTCCTAATCCTCTGCAAGGAAAGCAAATTACACCCATGATCTTGCCTCCAGGATGGAGCTGACACAGCTGCTATGCCTTCTTCTTGAGGATGAACTGCTGTTTCTGATCCCTGAGCCCAAATAAATCATTTTTCCATTGTTTCTAACTGGTATTTGGTTACAATAACAAGAAAATAAAAGGTAAGAAAAGGAAAGGGAAGGGAAGGAAAGGAAAGGAAAGGGAAGGGAAGGGAAGGGAAGGGAAGGGAAGGGAAGGGAAGGGAAGGGAAGGGAAGGGAAGGGAAGGGAAGGGAAGGGAAGGGAAGGGAAGGAAAGGAAAGGAAAGGAAAGGAAAGGAAAGGAAAGGAAAGGAAAGGAAAGAAAGGAAAGGAAAAAAGTTCAGGGCCTCAGCTGGGACATTTTATGGGCTACTCCAGTACCTAGGGCAGAAATAATTTGGAGGTATCTTCTCTAGTGTTTCTGCTTGCTAAAGCTGGCTACTGGCATAGTGGCTAATGGAATTTTTGGCTAGACTGCCTACACATGGCTTTTCCATGGTACTATTCAGTGTGGGATAGTTTTGTTTATTCACAGAACAACAGCTGTGTTCTGAGAATTGGTATGCCCACAATGGCAAGTGCAAAACAGTCACAAATGTTATTTCATTGTAGTCACAACACACCTAGATCCAGGTGGAAGGAATATATTCCTATATCTTGATGGAAAAGATGCCAACATCATATTGCAGTAGCTGATTTGGGGATGGGAAGTGTTTTTGTTTGCATCTTTAGAGAGTGTAGGATGCCATTAACGATCAGTTCAAGAAATAATTATTGGTGACTTGATGAAGAAAACTTTTGGCTTTTAAAAATATAATGATGAGGTGGATGAAGGTAATGGCTCACTTGGTAAAGTGCTTTGTGAGCCAACAAGTATCTGAGTTTGTATCCCTAACACCCATTTCAAAGGTTGGCCCGGTAGTGTATATCTGTAATCCCAGCATCAAGGATGTAGAGACATGAGGACATGTACTGCATGGTGACCATAGTTTAGCCCACTGGTGAGCTCCAGGTTCAGTGAAGAACACTGTCTGAAAATAAGGTAAAGAACAAGTAAGGAAGACAGTGTGTCAATTTCTGGCCTCCACACTCATGCAGATACATGTGCACAAAACCACCCATTCAGCACATGAATATGAGTACACACACACACAAACATACACACATATGCACACACACACACACACACACACACACACACACACACATATATATATGTATATGTGTGTGTATATATATATATATATATATATATATGTACACACATACAGGCACACACATAAACACACACACACACACACACACACACACACACACACACACACACATATATATATATATATATATATATATATAATAGTGATAGGAAAAGTAATTTATTTTCAACAGGTATAACTGTATAAAGAATACTGGACATTCTCCAGTAACAGTAATAATCTTCTATTTCTTCAATTCTCAGAGTATAAAAATTATTTTTATGGAATGCCTTGAACTTCATGAGTTGATGAAGTATGAGATCCCTTAGGCATCAAATGGAACAGCAATACATCATTTCCTAATTGTCTTTCTAGGGAAAAGGTGAGCCTGAGATTGATAACCTTTCCTCTATCACTTGTTATCTGCATGACCTGAGACAAATTAATCAACTAGTCTTTGCCTCTTTTTTTATGTCTACATAAAAAGAGGTACAAAAATAGTAACTATCTATTCAAAGTTTTTAGCACTAAAAAAAAAATTAGGTATGGATGTGAAGCAATTTACATAAAACAGTACCAGAGACAGTGGAAGCAATAAAGAAACATCAGCTATTGTTGTTTACAAGGGTAGCTTAAGAAACTAAATATTTTTTACTGAGCTATTAATAATTATTCAGGCCAAGAGAAAGAATTTGGAGACATGATATATTGGGATTTATTTCATTTAGAAGTTCTGGAGGAAAATATTCGAATATTTTTCATGGAAAACTAGTTTGTGTTGTGGCAACAGGCTGAGGTTCTCCCCATCTGTACTGAGAATCTTCCAAAGAACCGCTCCTTCCTGTATGAACTGTCTCATTTATCACTGAAATGTACTATGTACACGGAATTTGGCTTCAAAGAGGGAAAGAGGGGGAACGAGGCTGTTTCAAGGGATTTCCCAGATTTATATTCCACTTCCTTCCCTGGAGTCCTTTCATAGATTACAGAAGGCAAGCGGACAGCCACCTCTCACGTGCTCACTCATCCATGATCAAAGCTATTGTTAACCTTTTCTTCCTCTTTCTGTTTATGTCATGCAAAAAGAAGTTATTCGATCGATAATGACAAATATTATTTGAAAAATGTTCAATGCCACTAGAAATCATTAGGTTGTGCCAACTCTGAGAGTCTGTAAGTATCTGTATCTATGAATTCCTGACCATCATGTTGTCTCTGATTTATTTTTATAACTTTACATTCTATTTCTTAGAACTGTTTGTAGAGTGAGACTGATAGGGAGCCATATATTTAGATGAATTTATGGCACCACCAAGTATCAGGACAAATGTTTAAATAGATGTGCAAATTTGAGTCCTAAAGGATGAAAACAGAGCATGTGTAATGATCAAATCTCTCTTTTTTTAATAAAAAAATCATTGAAACATACACATTCATATACATCACCATGACCATAAAGTTCAGCTATATTTATAATTGACTTTCAAGCTACCTGACTGTTATTTGTCTTCAGTGTATATGAGTGTATCTTTGTTCAATATGTTATTGATGGTTGCAAATGAGAATATAAGTGGAATTATGACATAAACCAGTAAATTTTGTTCTCGTGTTCCTGTCTCCTGGTATAGTGCACAGAGCACACAAATGGGTGTATATAGAAGTGGCAGTGGTGCACGACTATAGCAGAGGTTGGATGTCTATCCACTTGGAATAATTCAACTCTATTGCAGAAAAGGAAAGTAGCTTTCGGGGCATATTCTTATCTTTGTGAGGTATTAGCAATTAAATTTGAACTTGACCTTATAATTTCTTATAGGGTTTTAGGATCTTGTATAAATTCTCAAAAATGCTAGAGTTTTACTTTTGAAGACAAATTTAGTAAAAAGATAATACATTTCTTTCTTTCTTTCTTCTTTCCTCCTCCTCCTCCTCCTCCTCCTCCTCCTCCTCCTCCTCCTCCTCTCCTTCCTCCTCCTCCTTCTTCTTTTGACAAAAGGAATATGCCTAGATACAGCTTTCTTTCAGTAAAGGTAAAAATTAAAAATAAAACTCTGTCCAATCTTAATAGTCATCCAAAGTAGAAACAGATCATGGAAGTGACAGATGACTTGCTCCAAAGCAGTCTGATAAAGCAGAACCAGTGGCACATTGCCCAGGACAAAATGCTAATGAACCTTTATTTCCTCCTGAATATTTTTATAGACATATACTTATAAAGAAGCACTGTGCCTAGTTGGGATTTTTTTTAAATGTAACTTATTTCCATAGCTTCATGTAGAAACAGAAATGGAGCTGTCTGATCAAATATGCTATTTGTGATGTTCTTAAGAGTCACGTATCTTGAATACAGCCAGAAAAGAAGGGGGCGAAATCGCATATACGCCTACTTTGATATACGCATTCTCCTTTTTATCATGTTCGTAGCTATTTCTATTGTCTGTCTGCAAAGAAGCTAACTGCAATGAGTTTCTTGTTTTAAAACAGAGAGAAGCTAAGAGCTGGCTTTGTTACAACTGCTGGTAGCAGAAACACAGGGACACTCAAAAGTATTTTGGCTTTGGAAGCTGTCCTTGTACATTATCTGACATGTCCCTGAGAGAACCAGATCACAATATGTCACTGCAAACCTTTGTTTTATTAAATCACCTAAGTGGAAAAATAAAAGAATAGAAGCACTCAACTATTTGGGGAATACAGGATGTAGAAATTACAAGAAAGATCTATTTCTCAACCATCACTTTGATGGAGAAGCTAATCCTGTATCTAAACACCCCTCCATACAGCCTCTCATCATTGCGTCTACAACACGACTTAGCATTTTCTCATCAAAAGATATGTAGACTTAAAAATGTCTTCCTTCTGTATGAGTCTATGAATTCTAGTGGGAATTTCAGAAAGAAAGGGATTGGGTTTTCATATTTACTGCTGTGAGACCCAGAGCCTTGTACTTAGCATGTGTTCAGAAAAATGGCAAATGAATGAATAATGCATGTCTTTAGTGAAGTGATGCCAGTATGATTCCTTTTCTCCTGTTTTCTCCTTTTCACACTTTTTACTTCTATATGTCATAGAGATGAAAAAACAGACACATTCAAAGTCTTGCAAACATCTTTATAGAGATGATAAGCATTGAATGTATCTAAAATACAGTTACACACACACACACACACACACACACACACATATATATAATTACCACTGTGGTAATACTGTGTTTCCTGACTTGAGAAATTTGCATTGTAAATGCTATATGATAAGGGGAGCCAACAAAGTAGTTTGTATATTAATTTTCTTTTGTGTGTATGTGGGGGTGTGTGTATGCTGGCTGTTGAACTAGGGATTTCTGCATTCTATGTCAGCACTGTACCTCTAAGGCATATCTTCAAACATCACTTTATATTCTATTTTGAGGAAGGTCTTGTTCAGATGTTCAAATTAATAACTTAAATTCATTCATAATCTGGGCAGTCCTTGAAGTTATCTCCTCCTTTTTGAGCCTCTTGAATAGCTAAGATAACAGGCCTGTTCTACCAGATCCAGTTTAACTCTCTTTCATAAAATAACTTAAAAATATCAATGAATTATACTTCCTTCTATCATAATTCTCATTTTACTCTAGGTGAAACACATGTGTACATGCACGCACATGCATCCATGCGCGGTATGCGTGAGCACACACACATACACACACACACACATACACACACACACACACACACACACACACACACACACACACACACACACAATTTCCTCAATGAAACTATTTCTCTTGAACTCTTTGTATCATTAATATGATCTTGATTGTTTTCCTTGACCTCTTTTCAAGTTTTCAGTCTTAAAAATAAGTAGGATATCAGGTAGATCTGGTGAAAGAGGGAGGAGGAGAAATGGGACAAGTTGAATAATTAATAAAACTAGTAATTAATCATACTACCTAGGGCATTGCTTCCAAATTTGGCGGAAGAGTAAAATTACTGGCATGTTTGACAGAGGGAGGGAATGAGGAAGGAAGATAGGGAGAGAAAACAATAAGAAGATAAAGATAAACTGATTGATAACTGGCTGGATATGAGACTTACCAGGTATGAACTGACAGTGGTAATCTTTATTAAGTCTGTGGCTCTGTTGATTCTTATCATTGGCCAAGTTGAGAGGAATATTCAGTGTAGGGTAGGTTTGAGGAATAGAAGAAAATAAAACACCACCGCCACCCTCAAACAACTATGTTATAGGAAACTTGTCAGGAGTCATGAAGATCAGTGCTTACAAATATCTGGCAAAGCATGTGTGCAGTACTGAAATTCAACAACAGCTAGAAAAGATTTCCCAGCAGTTTCTTCCAACATGGCTACAGGAACGTGTCCTGAGGAACTATGGGACTTAGACAGCTCAAGTAACTCCTGATTTAAAATCACCAAGGGTTGGCACGTCCATTAAAGTGTTGAAGGCTGCAATATAATTCTGCCTTGATCATGATAGCAACCATTTCAGGTAGCTCAGAATATTCTCTTTTTTGAACACCCCAGCAGTGTTTAATATATTCACATTCTTTTCATAGTTAATAGAATCTACAGCTATGGTTTTCATTTTCATTTAATCTACATGTGATTTGTGTTCTTTCTAGATCCTTCTTCTTTGGAGAATGACAATTGAGAATATTTTCAAAGAGCTAGCTTTTGGCTCTGTTACTCTTATCTATTATGTGTATATTGTGTATTTTATAGATTTATGGTTTTATATGTGTAATTTTTTTCTATTTCTACTTTGTGCAAGTTTAATGAGCAGCTCTTGTCTAGCTTTAATCAAAGGTCCCAGACTTTGAACTTCTTCATTTTTAATACACTCCATAAGAACTATAAATTTCCCTCTGTGCATTCCACATGACTTGATAAATCAAATTTACATTATAATTCAACTCAAAATATTTTTGAGATTCTATCATGGCTTTTTCAGCAAATCATGGATTATTTAGAAGTATATTGTATACTTAGCAAGCACTAGAAAAGTCCTGATGTGTTTCTGCTACTGAGTTGGACATAATGGCACATCATCTATAAAATTTACACCTCATGATGTCTTTCTACAAAGTTCTTCAGCCTTAACATAGTCACAAGAACATGGTTTGCTTTCCAAAACTGTCTACAAGTGATTGATTATAATAGTTGCTGGATATAGTGATTCTATTGAAAAATCTAGATAATTTACCTGCTACATGTGGGGCCTGCCTCTATGGATTTTGTGAACTAAAGACCAGCCAATGAGATTAGCAAACTGTTTCTCATTTTGACAAAACACTCGAGGAAACAACTTCAGAACAGGAGAGTTTATTTTGACTGGTGGACTCAGACATTTTAGTCCATAGTTGGCTAGATTTATGGCTGTGGATCAGAAGGAACCAGAGCTCCATGGAGTAGATCACATGATAGAACTGAGCTGTTCAACTTGTGCTGAGGAGAAAGTAGGCCACAATGAGAGAGGAAGGGGCCATGATAAGTTATGTCTCTCCAGGACACACGTTCAGTGACCCAATTTCTCCACAGTCTACTACTTTTAATTTCATTTTCTTCCTAAATTATCATCATATTCTAAGGTTGTCCAGACAGTAATCCATTGATGAGGTCAGAGTCCTTAGCATCCAAACACTTCTGAAAGCTCATTAGCTACTATCCAAACCTTTAATCCATTCAAACCATGACATGACCATACTGACTAGACACAAGATATTTTCCTGTTATTTACAATCTAATATAGATGAACAACTACTAAAAAGCATTTATATTGAATTTGCTATTAGAAGTAGCATAGAGATTAGTTAAAATATAGGGGCAGAAGAGTTGAGGTTGTCTGTAAATGCTTTGCCATTTTATATGAAGGACTTGGCCATTGGTGGAGATTACAAGACCTGGAACCACCTACAATTACCAGTTAACAATTATATGTAGTGTACTGTTCAAGTCTCATAAATCACTATAGATTTTTTCTAATTGTTCTTGTATGTTATTAAGAGAGAAGAGTTAAAACCAACTAATTTTGTAGATTTTTCTCTTTTATTTCAGTTCTGAATATTATAGCCTCATATATGTTCTAGATCCTTTAGTTCATACTCATTTTAAAATGACTAAACTGCTTATTTTGTGTTGAATGCTTTAAGATTCCCTTAGTGACTTTCAGCATGTTGTTCTGAACTATATTTATCATGGGTTACAGGTATGTCAAAATTCCTCTCAAAATTAATTATTGGATCTGTAAATTAACCTACCTTTATTACTTTTCCTCCCTAAGTCTTTCATCTTTGGTTTATTTCATCCTTCTTATATATGTTCCTTATCATATATTTTGGGAATATCTGGCCATTGAATATATTGGTTAGAGCTGTATATAACCATTCACATACTGGGCAGATTTTATTAATGACTGAGTTTATTTATTGAGAGTTTTTCTGCATTCATAGGAATACTATAACACTTCCTTAGTACCATTACTTAATACTACTGTTTCCTTAGTAGGCCTGTTTATATAGTATGTTAAATACAACCATCTTTGCATTCTTATATAAGCAGACATTTATCTGTATGATTTCCTTAATGCATTGCTAAAGCCTGGATGCTAAGATTGCACATGATATTTTGGCTTTGTTGTGGCCAAATGATTTCAACATATACTATTTATAGTATTTTTTCAGGACTAAGTATTAAAATACCATTTTCATTAGGAGAAATTTTATGTTTTCCTTTATATTCAATGTTACAGCAATTTATATGACACCATCACAATTTATTCTTTCTATGGAAATTGATATTTTTACATTTGTTGAATTGTGTTTCATTTCATTTTCCAGCTGTGTTTGCACAAAAGATTGCAAAGCGGTCTTTTTGAATATTTAGTTTTTTCTGTATGCTTAGTATTTTTTCATCTTTAGCTCCACGTGTTTTTCCCCTCTCCATCTATTTCCCCTTAATATATTGGATCTGGGGAGTGGAGAGATGGTTCAACAGTTCAGTGCACTTACTGTTCTTGAGAGGACCTGAGTTTGGTTTCACCATTCAGATGTTTGTTCACAATCATTCATATCTACAGTTTCAGGAGATCCAACACCCTCTTCTGAGCTCCACAGACACACGAATTCATGTAGACAAAAGTACTGAGACACATAAAATATATCTTAAAACAGTAAATAAATAAATAAATAAATAAAAAATAAATAAAGAAATAAAAAATAAATAAATAACTGGTGCATCATTTGGTCTTAATTCTGCTATGTATTCTCTTCTCCTTCCCTTTTTAGCTGCAATTATTGTGTAAAATATTACTATTTTCATGCTTTATTATGTTGATCATTTTTACTGTTTTTGCATTTTTGGGTCCATTTTCCCTTTAAAAAAATTATTTATTTTTATTTACGTGTATGTTTTTATTAAGAATTTTTTTTATTCATTTTACATACCAATCAAATATTCCCCACTGCCCTGCTCCCACCTCTTCAGCCTCCCCCTCCCATCCCACACCCCTACAAGAAGGTAAGTCCTCCCATGGAGAGGTACATTTGGTAGAGGCAGCTCCAAGCCCCTCCCCCTGCCTCAAGGCTGTGCTAGGTGTCACATCATAGGTAGCGGGCTCCAAAAAGCCTGCTCATGCACCAGGGATGGATGCTCATCTTACTGCCAGGGGGCCCCTTAAGCAGATCAAGCCTCACAATTGTCTTCCTATGCAGAAGGCCTAGTTCAATACCATGCAGGCTCCACAGCTAAAATTCTATGATCTAAATTTCATGAGTTCCCACTAGTTTGGTTTGGTTGTCTCTGTATGTTTCCCCATCAAGATCTTGATGCTCCTTCCTCATAGAATCCCTCTTCTCTCTCTTTGACTAGACTCCTGGAGCTTGGCCTGTTGTTTGGCTTTGGATCTCTGCATCTGCTTCTACCTGTTACTGGAGAAAGGCTCTATGATGACAGTTAGGGTGTTCATTGATCTGATTACTGGGGTAAGCCAGTTCAGGCACCCTCTCCACTAGTAGTCTAAGCTGGGGCCATCCTTGTGGATACCTGGGAACTTACCTAGCACCCAGTTTCTCTCTATCCTCATGATGTCTTCATCATGGCATTTCTTTCAAGCTCTCTCACTTCATCCCTATTCCAGCTCTACCATCCCATTCTCTTATGTTCTCATCACCCATCCCCACCCTCCATTGCCCACCCCTCATCATCAGTTTACTCAGTAGATCTCATCTATTTCCCCTTCCAAGGGTGATCTATTCATCCATTTTTTGGTCCTCCTTGTTAGCTAGCTACTCTGGAGCTGTGGGTTTAGTCTGGTTATCCTTTGCATTACATCTAGTATCCACTGATGAGTGAGTACATGCCATGTTTGTTCTTCTGTGTCTGAGTTGCCTCATTCAGGATGATATTTTCTAGTTCCATCCATTTGCCTGAAAATTTCATGATGTCATTGTTTTTTTTACTGCTGCATAGTACTCCATTGTGTATATATGCCACATTTTTTTTAACCATTCTTCAGTTGAGGGGCATCTAGGCTTTTTCCAGGTTCTGGCTATTACAAATAATGCTGCTGTGAAAATAATTGAGCATGTGTCCTTGTGGTATGATTGAGCATTCCTTGGGTATATGCCACTCTTGGGTCTTGAGGAAGAATGATTCACAATTTTCTGAGAAACCTCCATAATGATTTCCAAAGTGGCGTTATAAGTTTGCACTCCCACCACCAGTGGAGGAGTGTTTCCCTTGTTCCACATCCTCTGCAACATAAGCTGTCATCAGTGTTTTTGATCATAGCAATTCTGACAGGTGTAAGATGGTATCTGAGAGTCATTTTGCATTGCATTTGAACACAAGGATGTTGAGCAATTCCTTAATGTCTTTCAGCCATTTGAGATTCTTCTGTTGAGAATAATATGTAGTCAGAAGATTTTGTGTGTCCCACCCTGTCTACAGCCACTCAGACCCAAGTGAACACACAGAGGCTTATGTTAATTAAACTGTTCAGCCATTAGCTCAGGCTTATAATTGACTAGCTCTTACACTTAAATTCAGCCCATTTCTGTTAATCTATATGTTGCCACGTATTCTGTGGCTTTACTTGTGTGCCATTAATAATCTTTTTTAGCACTGCAGCCTATTTTTAATTGTATTGTTCATTATTTTGATGTCTAATTTCTTGAATTCTTTATATATTTTGGAGATCAGCCCTCTGCCATATGTGGGTTTGTTGAAGATCCTTTCTCATTCTGTAGGCTGTTGTTTTGTCTTATTTACTGCTTCCTTTGCCTTACAGAAGCTTCTCAGTTTCAATAGATTCCATTTATTAATAGTTGCTCTCAGCATCTGAGACTACTTTAGGAATTAGTCTCCTGTGCCAATGCATTCAGGACTACTTCCTACTTTCTCTTCTATCAGGTTCAGTGTAATTGGTTTAATATTGAGGTCTTTGATCCACTTGGACTTGAGTTTTGTTGCATTTGCATTATTCTACATGTTGATATCCAGTTATGCCAGCACCATTTGTTGAAGATGCTTTCTTTTTTCCATTATATAGATTTGGCTTCTTTGTCAAAAATCAGGTGTTCATAGGTGTGTGGGTTAGCGTCAGGGTCTTCAATTCAATTCCATTGGTTCACATGTCAGTTTTTATGCCAATACCAAGCTGTATTTATTACTATAGCTCTATAGTAGTTCTTGAGGTCAGGGATGGTGATGCCTCCAGATGTTGCTTTATTGTACAGGACTGTTTTAGCTATCCTGGGTTTTCTGTTTTTCCATATGAAGTTGAGTATTGTTCTTTCCAGGTCTGTGAAGAATTGTGTTGGGATTTTGATGGGGATTGCACTAAATCTGGAAATTGCTTTTGGTAAGATTGCCATTTTTACTATGTTAATCCGATCTATCCATGAGCATGGGAGATCTTTCCATTTTCTGATATCTTCTTCAATTTCTTTCTTCAGTGACTTAAAGTTCTTGTCATACAGGTCTTTCACTTGTTTGGTTAGAGTTACCCCAAGGTATTTTATATTATTTGTGGCTATTGTAAAGGGTGATGTTTCTATGATTTCTTTCTTTCTCAGCCTGCTTATCATTTGTATATAGGAGGGCTATTGATTTTTTTGAGATAATCTTGTATCCTGCCACCTTACTGAAGGAATTTATCAGCTGTAGGAGTTCCCTGGTAGAATTTTTGGGGTCACACATGTATACTATCATATCGTCTGCAAATAGTGAAAGCTTTACTTCTTCCTTTCCAATTTGTCTCCCCTTGATCTCCTTTTGTTTTCTCATTGCTCTAGCTAGAACTTCAAGTACTATATTGAACAAATATGAGGAGAGTGGAGAGCTTTGTCTTGTTCCCGATATTATTGGAATCCCTTCGAGTTTCTCTCCATTTAATTTGATGTTGGCTGTGGGCTTGCTGTAAACTGCCTCTATTATGTTTAGGTGTGTTCCTTGTATTCCTGATCTCTCCAATACCTTTATCATGAAGGGATGTTGCATTTTATCAAAGGCCTTTACAGCATCTAATGAGACGATCATGTGTTTTTTTTTTCTTTCTGTTTGTTTATATGGTGTATTACATTGACAGATTTGTATGTTTGAACCATCCCTGGGATGAAGCCTACTTGGTCATGGTGGATAATTATTTGATGTGTTCTTGGATGCAGTGTGCCAATATTTCATTCAGTATTTTTGCATCAATGTTTATGAGGGAGGTTGGTCTGTAATTCTCTTTCTTTGTGTGGCTTGGGTATCAGAGTAACTGTAGTCACATAAAAGGAGTTTTGTAACATTCCTTCTGTTTCTATGGTGTGGAACAATTTGAAGAGTGTTGCTATTAGCTCTTCTTTGAAAATCTCATAGAATTCTGCACTGAAACTATCTGATCCTGGACTTTTTTTGTTTGTTTGTTCAGGAGACTATTAATGACTGTTTCTATTTCCTTAGGGGTTACTGGTCTATTTAAATTGTTTATCTTGTCTTGATTTAACCTGGTATGTGGTACCTATCTGGAAAATTGTCCATTTGTTTTGATTTTCCAATTTGTGGAGTACAGGTTTTTGAAGTATGACCTGATGATACTCTGAATTTCCCCATTTTCTGTTATGTCTCCCTTTTCATTTCTGATTTTGTTAATGAATGCTCTCTCTCTTCCTTTTGGTTAGTTTGGATAAGGGCTTGTCTATATTGTTGATTTTTTCAGAACCAACTCTTTGTTTCATTGATTCTTTGTATTGTTCTCTTTGTTTCTATTTTATTGATTTCAGCTTTCTATTTGATTATTTCCTGGTGTCTGTTCCTCCTGGGCGAGTTTGCTTCTTTTTGTTCTAGAGCTTTCAGGTGTGCTATTAAGTCACTAGTGTGAGATTTTTCCAACTTCTTTATGTGGGCATTTAGTGCTATGAATTTTCCTCTTGGCACTGCTTTCATAGTATCCCATAAGTTTGGGTATGTACTACATTTATTTTCATTGAATTCTAGGAAGTCTTTAATTTCTTTCTTTATTTCTTCCTTGGCACATTGGTAATTCAGTGGAGCATTACTCAATTTCCATGCGATTATAGGCTTTCTGTAATTTTTGTTGTTGTTGAAATCTAACTTTAAGCCATGTTGATCTGATAAAATACAGGAGGTTGTTCCAATTTTTTTTGTATCTGTTGAGATTTGCTTTGTGACTGAGTATGTGGTTGATTTTTAGAGAAGGTTCCACGGAGTGCTGAGAAGAAGGTATATTCTTTTTTGTTAGGTTGGAATGTTCTATAGATATCTATTAAGTCCATTCGAGTCATAATATCTGTTTAGTCCCTTATTTCTCAAGTTTCAATCTGGCACATTTGTCCATTGTTGAGAGTAAGGTGTTGAAGTCTCCCACTATTAATGTGTGATTTTGATGTGTGATTTAAGCTTTAGTAATGTTTCTTTTACGTATGTGTGTGTTCTCATATATGGGGCATAAATGTTCAGAATTGAGACTTCATCTTGGTGGATCTTTTCTGTGGTGAATATATAATATCCTTCCCAATCTCTTTTGATTATTTTTAATTTGAAGTCTATTCTATTAAATATTAGGATAGTTACACCAGCTTGCTTCTTCAGTCCATTTGATTGCAAAGTTTTTTCCCAGCCTTTTACTCTGAGGTAGTGTCTGTTCTTGAAGTTGAGGTGTATTTCTTGTATACAGCAGATGGATGGATTTTGATTTCATATCCATTCTGTTGACCTGTGTCTTTTTATAGGTGATTTGAGTCCATTGATTTTAAGGGATATTAATGACCAGTGTTTGTTAATTCCTGTTATCTTTTCTTGGTAATGTGTGTGTATTTCCCTTCTTTGAAATTTACTACTGTGGGGTCATCTATTGCCTGTGTTTTTGTGGGTGCCTCTGAATTCCTTAGGTTGGAGTTTTCCTTCTAGTGCTTTCTGTAGGGACAGATTTGTTGATAGATATTGTTTAAATTTGGTTTTGTCTTGGAATGTCTTGTTCACTCCGTCTATGGTGATTGAAAGTTTTGCTGGGTATAATAGTCTTGGCTGGCATCCATGGTCTCTTAGTGTCTCCATTTACATCTGTCAGGACCTTTTGGCTTTCAGAGTCTCCATTGAGAATTCAGGTGTTATTCTGATGGGTCTGCCTTTATAAGTCACTTGGCCTTTTTCCTTTGCTGCTCTTAATATTCTTTCTTTATTCTGTATGTTTGATGGATTAATTATTAGGTGGTGAGGAGACTTTTGGGGGGATCTAGTCTATTTTGTGTTCTATAAGCTTCTTGTATCTTCATAGATATTTTCTTCTTTAAGTTGGGAAAGTTTTCTTCCATGATTTTGTTGAATATATTTTCTGTGCCTTTGAGTTGGTATTCTTCTCCTTCTTCTATACCTATTATTCCTAGGTTTGGTCTTTTCCTGGTATCCCAGATTTCCTGGACATTTTGTGTTTTGACTTTTTTGGCTTTGGTGTTTTCTTTGACTGATGAATGTATTTCCTCTCTTGTATTCTCTGTGCCAAAGATTCTCTCTTCCATCTCCTGTATTCTGTTGGTTATGCTTGCATCTGTAGTTCCTGCTCATTTACTCAGATTCTCTATTTCTACCATTCCCTCAGTTTGTGTCTTCTTCATTGTTTCTATTTCAGTTTTCAGATCTTGGACCGTTTTCTTCACATGTTTAATTGCTTTTTCATTGTTTTCCTATCTTTCTTTAGGGGATTTATTTATTTCTTCCATTTTTCTTTGTTTTTTTTCCTCAATTTTTTAAAGGGAATTTTTCATTTCCTCTTTAAAGGCCTCTCTTCATAATGTTATTTTTAAGGTTGATTTATCCTGCTTCTTCTACATTTGATGTTCAGGTCTTGCTGTTGTAGAACCACTAGGTTCTGGTGATGCCATATTGCTCTTTATCTTGTATTTTTGCACTGGCATCTTCCTATCTCTTCCTTTAATAGGTGCAAGAGGTGCTTGTGTCTGAGCGAGTTGCTACTGGTCCAATCTGTGCTTGCTGTGTCTGTGTCTCATGGGGGCCACTCTAGGCCCAGTCTTAGCTCTTTGTCTAATTGTAACTGGTAGATTCTGTGTCTCAGGGAGCTGCTCTTTTTCTTATCAGGGCTCTTGGTCCAATCCAAGCTGGCTGGCTCTATGTTTCAGGGAGCTGCTCTTTGTCTTATCAGGGCTCTTGGTCCAATCATAGGTGGAGGATTCTGTGTCTCAGGAAGCCTCTCTTAATCCAGTGAGAGCTCTTGGTCCAATGAAAACTGGTAGATTCTGTGTCTCAGGAAGACACTGGGGTCATAGGGGTATGGGTATGTTTGGGGTAGGGCATGGGTCTTGTAGATTGCAGGGTCCAATGAGGGGTTTTGGTGGGGGAGCCCACAGGAGTCCTCCCTGCTGGCTGGCAACTGGGGCAGCGATGGGTGGGGGTTCCTGGGGACTAGCTGTGTCCCAGGGCCTAGGTCCTAGAGATCATGTGTATGTTTATGTGTACTCATGAGTATAGGTGCACTACACAAATTGAGGAGCCTGCAGAAACCAGAAGATAGTGTCAATTCCCTAAACTGGAGTTATCAGCAATTGTTCTCTACTATGTGGATGTTGTGAATTGAACCCAGGTTCAATGGAAGAGCAGTGAGTGCTTTTAAGCACTGAGCCATCTTCCTAGTCCCCTAAAATTTCTACAGATCTTAGCTAGGAATTTATTTTATTCTAGTTTTTTCATTTACATTTATAGTTCCAGTAATATTCTTAGTGTCTTTTTATCTCCTTTAGTTCTTTTGAACGTGGTCTGGTCTGTTGTTACTCTATACTTTTACTAACACCTATGCCTCTTTCCCATTTTATCTTCCTTCCATTTTTAGCTTGCAATATTTGCCTAAACAGTTTTCTTACTGGTCCTAGACCTACAAGAACATACCTGAAACATTCAAAATTGATACTTTTTTTTTTATAATTTTCCTTATGAATTCCAGTTGTTCATCTACAGGTATCCACAAGGGAATAGTTCCAAGAAACTCCATGGATTACAAAATATTTGGATGCTTAAGTCCTTTACATATTCTGGTGTAACAAGTCTTTCTTTAGACTGCCAGCTCCCAAATAATGACATAGATATTCATTATTAATTATGAAAGCTTGGCCTTAGCATAGGCTTATTCCCAACTAGCTCATAAAACTTAAATTAATCTGTTTATGTTAATCTACATTCTGGCACATGGCTCATCTCTCCTCAGTACCTTACATCTAACTTCCTCCATGTCTGGTTAGCAAATTCCTTTCTCTTATTCTTCCCCCAAATTCTTCTCTCTCTCTCTCCAGAAGTCCCATGTATCCTCTTCTGCCTAGCTATTGCCTTCCAGCTTCTTATTAAACCAATCAGAAGGCACCTTATGCAGATGAAGTAAAACAGACACAGCTTTGTGTATTCAAATATCCCACAATACTCTGGCATAGTTTTTGTCTATAATTTAATCACATCTTCCCATATTCTTTAATTCTTCTCCAGATTGCAAAAAACATCTTACACAATGTAAATTCCATGTAAATAGTTATTGCATTTTGTAAGAAACAATGAAGAGAACAAAAAGACTAAACATGTTCAATATATAAGCAGTTTTAGAAACATTTCTGATTTCTTTCATGTTGCATCTGTAGGTATAGAACATGTAGGTATGGTGGAATGTGTGTATTTAGGTGATGTAAATATTGATAAGCTGTGAGCTAAGACTATTGCCATGATATTTTTAATCTATTAGTTATATCTGGTCTGTTTTGATGTGTGTATTTGAAAGTGTAAATGTGCATATGTTCAACTATGTGTATTTGTTTGTTCAAGTACTTGTGTTTGAAGGCTAGAAGTTGATGTAGGGTATTTTTTTTTTTGATAGATCTCCTCCTTATTATTTTAGACAAGGTTGCTGACTGGACCTGAAGCTTGCCAATTTAGCAATTTGGCTAGAATGACTAGTCAGGAAACCTAGTGATCTTTCCCCCTGTATTTTCCCACTGAGATCGCGGACATGTGCCACAGCACTTGGCTTTTATGTGAATGGGATGATAGAGAACTGAACTCAGGCCCTCACACTTGTGCAGAAAGCAATTGCAAGGTAAGACTGGAAATTCATCATTTGCCTGTAGGAAGAGCAGAGCCCAGGAGACGTTAGCTCAGGCCATCCAGACTAGAAAGCAAACAAACAATTTGTAAGCTGAATAAATAGCTGTTTTGTATCACTTAGGTTTGCTGCTAAAAGCCAAGTAATCTATGTCACAGCCTCCATTCCTTTTTATTAGTCAACATCATTTATTTTATTTCCTATACTATCATATTCATTAGCATTTTTGTGCTTATTCTAGAAACCCCAAAATTGATATCTAAATTGTTACAGAGCACTGCAGATTTGTTTTTTTCCAACATGCTAAGCAGTTCAAGCACATTACAGAAGTTTAACTCTTCTTATGGTTGGAATATGAAATGTCCCCCACAAGAACATGTGCTGTCTGAAGAGTTGGCACTTAGCTAATGGTTCTGATTGAGAACATTGTGGAACCTTCTAAACACGAGACTAGCTGACAGATATACAGCCATTGTTGGAGACAAGGTTAAAGGTTCTAGGCTAGCTTCTGTCCTGAGCCCTCTGTTGTCTAACCGCTGTCAGCATTTAACCATATGCAGCATTCTATCATTGCTACACCCAGGAACCATCCCCATCATGCTTTTCCTGCTGCCATGTACTGTTTCCTCTAACCATAGAGGCCACAGTAGCCACAGTAGAACCTCCATCTCTTTATTGTTTCTATCAGTATCTGTCAAAACAATGAGAAAGGTTACTACAAACACCATTTACCGTCTCTCACCTTTATTACTTTTGCTACTTTTGACATATGTTTTCTGTCATCACATCAGCAATAGTTGCTGCTACTTCATATAAGCAATTGACAGGTAACACTCCGCAGGATGCCTGTCTGCTTTAGTCAATAAACTTATAAGAGCTTGGATACTTCACATTAGATATTTCCCTTTAACATGCTGATAGAGCCAGTGGGATAGCAAAAACAACAGATTTAGGCAGTGAGAATTCCCCCTTCATGGGAAGGGTTTGTCCTGTAACATGAGCAGGGCTGCAGTTGAATGGTAGAATTCTTCTTGAATGGCCAAACTAACAAATTCTGGGACTGGAAAAATCTAAAAATAGAAAGAAAACAACAATAAAAACAACAAAAACCCAAATAAAACTAATTATTGAATGAATGGAAAACACTTTAAAAACATTCAATATTTGTAAATCTATAATAGAAGGCCATTGATTTAAGGAATAAAATTGAAACTCAGTTGTTTGAGTTAGGGTCATATTCTTTTTATCACCATGTTTCACTTGAATGTGGCTTATTAATATGTTTACCTAAAGATTGTTACTACCTTTAGCTGGAAGATAATCCTAAATCCTAGAAAATATTTTCATAAATAGAGATAATGTAGAATTTGGAACTGGGGAGATGGTTCATTTGTTATAGTGCTTTTCATGCAAGGATGGAGACATGCATGGCAGTAGCACACACTGCTGTGGGTGATTGATAAATAAAACACTGATTGGCCAGTAACCAGGCAGGAAGTATAGGTGGGACTAGCAGAGAGGAGAATTGTGGGAAGTGGAAGCCTGAGGAGAGAGAAGCTGCCAGCTGCCAGCTGCCTCCATGGGAAGATGGTAAGCCACAAGCCATGTGGCAACTTACAGATTAATAGAAATGGGTTAATTTAAGATATAAGAACTAGATCCAGCTGGGATCTCCCGCTCCCCTAAGCTCTCTTTCCCTCAAACCTTGCCCTTCATTACCCCTACTCACGTCCAGGTTGTTCATGTAGATCTCATCCATTTCTCTGTCATTGGGTGATCCCTGTGTTTTTCTTAGGGTCTTCAGGCAGCCTCCCTGGAGTTGTGAGTAGCAGTCTAGTCATCTTTGTTTTACATCTAGTATCCTCCTATGAGTGAGTACATACCATGTTTATCTTTCTGAGTCTGGGTTACCTCTCTCAGGATGATCAAGAACAGAGAAGGAGGACAAGAAATAAGAGACCATGATAAATGAAGACCACATGGGAATAGGAAGAAGCAAAGTGCTAGAGAGGTCCCCAGACATCCACAAAGATACTTCCACAATAGACTACTGGCAATGGTCGAGAAAAAGCCCGAACTGACCTACTCTGGTGATAAGATGTCCAAACACCCTAACTGTTGTGCTAGAAATCTCATCCAATGACTGAGGGAAGCAGATGCAAAGATCCACGGCCAGGCCCCAGGTGGAGCTCCAGGAGTCCAATTGGCAAGGAAGAGGAGGGATTGTATGAGAATTGTTGAGTCCAAGATTGGAAAAAGCACAGGGACAAATAGCCAAACTAATTAACTATGGAAATACATTAACTATGAACCAATAGCTGAGGAGCCCACAACTGGATCAGGCCCTCTGGATAAGTGAGAGAGTTGATTAGCTTGAACTGTTTGGGAGGCACCCAGGCAGTGGGACAGGGACCTGTCCTTAGTGCATGAGCTGGCTGTTTAGAATCTGGGGCTTATGCAGGGACACTTGGCTCAGCCTGGGAGAAGGGGACTGGACCTGCCTGGACTGAATCTACCAGGTTGAACTGAATCCCCAGGGGAGACTTTGCCCTGGATGAGATGGGAATGGGGGGTGTGCGGGGGAAGGCAGAGGGAGGGTGCAGGAGGGGGGAGGACAGGGAAATCCGTGGCTGATATGTAAAATTAAATTAAATTATAAAATAAAAAAATTAAATTAAAAAAATGATATAAGAACTAGATAACAAGAAGCTTGCTGCGGCCATATAGTTTGTAAGCAATATAAGTCTCTATGTGTTTACTCGGTTGGGTCTGAGTGACTGGGGGACTGGCGGGTGAGAGAGATTTGTTCTGACCGTGGGCCAGGAGAACCAGGAAAACTCAAGCTACAACACACTTGTAGCCCCAAAGCCATGTAGGGAGTAAACACAGATGGATACCTGAAGCCTGTTGGCCCCCCAAGTCTAACAGATTCATTGAACACCAGGTTCAATTGGATAGCTTGCCTCAAAAGATAAGGTGGATATCAAAATAGGAAGACACCATGTCTATATTATCTATATACACAGGATCACAAATGTGTACACTCACAATTCCACACACAAATGCATCTTCTCCCATGAGCATGAATATAACACGCATGCACGTGCGCACACACACACACACACACACACACACACACACAAAATCAAGTGATATGCCTATTCTAAAGTAAAAAGGAGGCACAGACATGGAGATGTATAGATTTATTTTTAGCTGGATAGTGTGATTTTTCTTAAAGTCGGATATTTGGGTAAAAGCCCATCATGTAGTAACAGACAATCATTTTGCTTAACTGGAGTTTACAACAAGAAGTAGTCAAGAAGAATTCCCCTGACCTGGCTTATCAAAGTCTCACTCACGTTAAAGGATAGAAGATCTTCTAAGATTGAAATATGCTAATTAACATAGTGCTCATTAATTACTGCCTTCAAAAACTTCTACTTTCAAAGTCTAACAGCACTGTGAATGACCTTAATATGTCTTAATATGCATGTCTGTACCTCACCTTGCCATTGGGAAAAACAAATTTTAACTGTGATCTGCTAAAAGTATTAAGCAAAGGATCATTTTAAATGGATTCTGCCTTGGCCATATTTCCTTTTTCCCTTAGAGTGTGACCAGAAAACAATAACTGTTTACAAAAATTTCTTGGGCTCTTCCCAATAAGAGTGGAATACAGATCTCTCTGAGTATTTTGAGCTTTGGTGTTCACACTGGTAAAGCATTCGGGTAGAGATGGGTCAGGGAAATAGAATGGCATGGGATTTACACTTGGAAGAACAGAAGAAAACTCATCAGAACACTGAGTGCAAATAAAAGAAGGAAGAGGGGGTCTCTGAAATAGGCATTCTTTAAATGCTGTAGCTTATTTGCCTTCATGGACAATATCTGCTTCTCATTCAATATTCTACATCTCACTTAGGAAAAATGAATACCCAATTTCATTTGGTGCAATTTTCAGGGGAATATTGCTTACTCAATGAACTTCTCTTGCAATGAACCAGGGCACTAAGCTGCAAATCCATTGGCTGAGGATCTGGGAGGTTGTAATTAATGTGAAGTTTTTCTTCTCTTCCCCTGTTCCTTACACATGGATATAACAGCCAATTCTGAAATAACCAGCTATTAGAAGGAGAGTAGAGCTGATACAACTACAGTGCAAAGGCTTTTTCCATTGCTCAATCTCAGAGTCATTACCTGCTCTAGGAGACAGAGGCCAGACTAATAACACTTCTCTTGTAGTGGAGTTCATGCCTAAATATCACTGTAAACCTTTTACCAATAGGGACGATCAAACATTTCTTCACTATGACTTTAAGTAACTTGCTTACAATTCCAAAGATTAATTGTGGAGACAAGACTGAAGAAGCTTCCCTAGGTTACTGAGAATGAAGACTTGCTGTGGAAGAGGGAAATATTTGGGGAATTTCCGTAAGGACTGTCTCTGATCCAAATAGTGAGATGATGGGTAAAACATGATATACAATAGCCAAGGTTTAGATGGCCTTTATTTACTTCTTGAATATTGAACTATGGTTCATATTTTTAATACATAAACATGCAAAGTACTTAGTCATGGCAGGCTTCTTTTAAACATTGAATACATGCTAGCTATAGCTAATATAGCTAATAGATGTAACAAACATGATCAGAATCACACAGTTCAGGCTTCTAGGAGAAAGGCAATCAACTGATTAACTCAGGATATTTTCCCTAGACTTGGTATCATAATACAGGGATAATTATAGTGTCATATTTGAAGATATTAAAAGCTGAAGCATCAATGGCTCAGCAAATATCAAGTGCCCATATGTGCAAAGATTTGTGGATAAGGGCTCAGTTAGTAAGATGGACTGTATCCCTTAAGAAGCTTAGAACAAAGAAGAAAGGAACATATGTTATATTTTGCAGTGCTACAAAGATGTAATATGTAATACTTTTGTATACATTATATTCTCCTTAAGTCATTATCAGAGTGACTAAAATGAAGGTCCATAGGATGCACTGTGAGAACAAAGGAAAATGAGTGATTATGCTCAGAGTTAGTAAGCACAGTCATGAAAAAGGAATTGTTTTTTTTGATAGAGGTTAAAAGAAAAATTAAGCACAGGTATGTCAACATGTCAACAGAGTGGGGATGAGGCTAAACAACACAGCAGCTTAAACAAGCAAGGGATAGAGATGGGCACGCAGCAGGCACCTCAGGAATCCTTCCTAAGATGTACCAGAATCCACTTTAGAAAAGCTACAAAGTGTAATCTTCAGTTAGAACAGTTCTAGGATTCTTATGGGAATAAGGAAAGTAATCACATTACTTCTATAGATAGAGCAAACTCGTCTCTCTGAATCATGTCTGGAGTGTCTTGGCCACTTGGAGGTGAGCTGTGTCACCAACAACTGACAAAGGTGTATAGACTACTGTAAAACAGTTGAATTCTGTGAAATACAAAAGGCTATTTTAGAGTCCATTTCCATGCTGAGAAGGTTTAGTAGGTTAGAATTTGAATAACTTCAAGAAAATCACACAGGACCTGCAGGCAGAAACAAGAGAGGAGAGAGATGCTTGGGGTTCTTGAGATGATCAGATCTGCTACTAGAACAAGAATAGTGGGGATCATCTAAAAATACGAAGAAGGAGCTTTTGAAAATTCATAGGCCCTGATGAATGGAAAGGAAAGGAACCTTGCACCTAGCATGGTGTTACACACCTCCCATATCATCACATACAGTCGAAACAAGGGTACTATGAATTCTAGACCAGTAGCCCAGGCTGCGTAATGAGGCATCGTTGTTATGAAAGAATATTTAGAAAATAAAAATCAAAAAGAGAAAAGCAAAGAGAGAAATGCAGGGGGTGGCCCCAGGAAGCTTTTCTTCCTATTTTGGTCAGTTCAGAGGATACAAGAAGTTTCGGAGGACTTACACCAGGCGTGTTTGCCTCAGATTAGACATAAAAATAATTCAGAAATAACTAATGTACAGGTGTAAGTAAACTTATAGCAGTGAATTTAAGTGTAGAAAGAGATATAGAGAAAGGAAATGAAACAGGAAGGGAAAAGAAGAAGAGGAGGAAGAGGAGGAGGAACAGCAGCAGCAGCAGCAGCAGCAGCAGCAACAATAGCAACAAGAAACAGGTCTTTGAAAATGAACACCTAGAGAGGGCTGGAAGAAAGGAAAGCATCTAAAATGCCACATGTAAATTGCTGCCTCCTTTGTTATGAACGAGCCATACATGAGGGAGAAGATTGCTGTTTCTCTTAAACACAGCTTGAAAGGCATTAAGCATAATTATCCATGTTCTTGTGCCTCATATTATTCTCATTATTTGTCATACATGTGTACTTTTAAATTGGGTTCATTTGAAAGTGACCCAATTTTCCAGGGGAATTTTTGGTCTGATTTTCTATGGGCCATTGAGTACAAATGAAGAAATAGCTTCAGCTGAAGAAGTGGATATATTTGTCATCAATTGCATTTGTTCAGGAAAGCAAATATAAACAGAAGAACAAACAGAAAGAAACGGCTTTTGTTCTATACATTTCGAAGTGTGTCATGATGGGACTGTCAATAGGAGGAAGCAGGTGTGTAGTCCTTACACAGTCTGTCAAGGTCATGGTGATGGAAAACAAAACTATACTTCAGAGCCCTGCCCTGGCCCATCCCTCCCTCTCCAGGCCTCTCTGCCAGCCCCCTGGAATGTAATTCTGAAAGGCTGTTTCAGGAACTAAAGCTAAGGCTTCCATTTCTAAACCAAGCACAGAGGATTTCTCCTGGCCTGGCTGTGAATGCTTAATTTCTGGACACATCTGTTTCTCTTTAGGAGTTAACTCTTAAAAGTAACCTTTGAGAAGATGAAAGGGGAGCATGAAACATTTTCATTTTCTTGAAGAATCTAGTTTCTCTACTCTCAGGAGACAATTGCACCTGGGAGCATCTGCTTGACTATAATCGAAATCTACTTGTTTCACTTTAAAAAAAAAAAAAGAAAGAAAGAGAGAAAACAAGGCAGTTTGTAAGCTGACACACAACTCTAGCAGATTTTCTTTTAATTTGGGCCTCTTGCTTGACCAACAGAGTCTAAGGTCCCCACCCCCCTTTTTATAACCCTCCCTAAATGCTGTTCATCCCCAACCTCCTTTCTAAGTCTAATTCCCATGTTTGACACTACGCTTTTCAATACTTGGATTTTCTCACTTAACATAGAGCAAAAGGAATAATTTCAGACTTAATCATGTAACAAAGAGCTCCTCCTCTAAATGACGCCTCTAAAGGCAACCCCTTCTTTTACAGTTTCACCTGCTTAATGATGTGATTGAAAACTATTGGAACAAATTGATTTTTTCTTATAATTAGTGGATTTAAATCAAACAACTTGCTTGGTCATAATACATTTGATTTATAATTTATTGCCTCCATCTTGCATACTTTTAAGCATTTTATGAATTCTTCATGTTGTAGGATTTAGTTACCCAATCAAAAGAGCTGCCACCTTCACCAGATCATCTGCGCCAGCTTGCAGCAGGGGTGGGCCTGTGGACTTTTGACATTCCCCAGAGAAGGAGGAGAAGAGGAAGGGCCATTGGACTGTCACCTGAGATTCTAGCTTTTTGTTCCAACAATTTGTATGCAATGCTGTAATGGGGTGGTCTGAGATTTAAGGAGATGCTAGAGAATATAGGCCCAGGGTGGAGGATAATATAAGAGGAGGTCCATATTTATGGCTATGGGGAAGCCACCATTCTTGCTTAATAAAGAGTTTCCAGTGCAGCTGCTTTGGGGTCACTCATTCTCCTGCCAGTAACACTTTACCCAAGTTCTGTAAGAAAGCTCAATAAACTCACCATTTCCCCAGGGTGAACTTTGCTGGATTAGTACTTTGGTTTGCTGCTCGTACCTTATGAGGAGGGGTAGAACTTGTTTATATTTCCTCAGGGAAGGAATTTATTTCAGTACTTGGTAAAACAGTATGCATTATGTTCACATCCATCATCTTGTATATAGTTCCTCATGAATGCTGAGGGGATTGCTGATTTCTCATCCCTTACCAGGTTATGTTTCCCTGGGACAGATTAGCAATCAGACGTATTTTGCTCTTTAGATTTCTTCTTAACATAACTGGAAACATTATTATTTATCGGTGTTTCTCATCACTAATATTGTTGCAGCTCTCCCTCTGTTCATATTTTTTTTCTGGAAGTCAAAATAGTGTGGTCCTGAGTAAAGAAGACTCCAGAACTGGCTAGAAACCATGCAATATCAGTGTCCAGGTGAAGAGGGCTTCCTGGCTGGGCAGTCAACTAGTGGGTCCAGGGTTTGAATCTGATAAGTGCACAATTGAAAGACAATTAAGGGTGGATAAGGGAACTACAAATGGGCAGATGTGTCTTTTGTTGTACTGGGATGAATGTATTGAGATGAAATCCTGTTTTGACACATAAAAATAGAAAAGAATTATTATACAAGACTGTACCCTGGGACCACCTTTGGAGAGCAATACCACAGTAGCAATAAGCCCATCTAGTGGTTTATATGTTGGTTTAAAAAAAAAAAAGCAATGACCATTAAAAGGAACCTAGGGTCCTTGGGAATATAGCTGTAAAAATAGGATTGGCATAAAGTACTGTGCTACACCACCAAATGAGGACTTATTCTAAGAATAATGAGGGCATAGCTAAAAGAATGTAGAAGGAATCTAAAGTTCTGCCACTATATAAACACAAAGTACTTTGAATAAGCTGTAATTATCACCAACAAAACCAATAATAGCAATGGATTGTAAACAATTCAGTAAATTGTTCTGCACTATAGAAATAATAAGTAAGCAAATCCATTTGAAGAATATTCTATCTTAGGGTTGCATACCAACTCATATAGGTAGAAAGAATTAGAAAACCCATGTGCCAATTTCTCCAATAAACATTAATTCCTGAAAGAACTGATGATAACTTTTAAAACTGAGAGTGAGGAAAAGAGGTGTGAGAAGTGGGATTTTATAGAATTTCAAAGCTTCCACTTCTCCCAGCAATGTTATTCTTTATAAATAGAGGACGCAAAGTTACAAAAGTAAAGGCTGCCAGACACCATCTTAATCAACTTGTCCAAGTCAGTATTATCACTTATGGGACAAATCAATAACTCTGAGCTGCCCAATACGAGTTAATGAAAATCCTTATTAATTCTATGTCGTTCATTCCAAAATGCCTAACTAGGGTCATATGATGAATCCAAATTACAGGCATTTTTCTTTTTTCTTTCTTTTTTTTTTTTTTTTTTTTTTTTTTTTTTTGGTTTTTCGAGACAGGGTTTCTCTGTGTAGCTTTGCGCCTTTCCTGGAACTCACTTGGTAGCCCAGGCTGGCCTCAAACTCACAGAGATCCGCCGGCCTCTGCCTCCCAAGTGCTGGGATTAAAGGCGTGCGCCACCACCGCCCGGCTAAATTACAGGCATTTTTCAAAGTGAGGAGTTTGTTATCTTCATGAATATCTTAGTCCAAATAGTCAATTAAAGTGATGACTATTTCAAATTGAAGAAGATTAGAGAAGCATGAAGAAGATTATAGAGCAGAGGCTATGTCTAGTACTAGTATCAAATTATAATGGGCATTTCTAGTTAGACTGGTGAAATATTTTCTTTCTTTTTTATTTATCTTATTTTATTATTATTATTATTATTATTATTATTATTATTATTAAGAAATTTTCTATTCATATTACATACAAACCACAGATCTCCTCCCCTCCCTCCTCCCACCCCCTAGTCTTCCCCTTATCCTGACCCCCATTTCCACCTCCTCCAAGGCAAGGCTATCTGTGGGGAATCATGGGGAGTCAGCAGAGCCTGATACACCCAGTTGGGGCAGGTCCAAGCCCCACCCATTGTCTCAAGGCTGTGAAAGTTGTCCCACCATAGGCAGTGGGCTCCACAAAGCCCACTTATGCCCTAGGGATGGATCCTGATCCTACCGCCAGGGGGCCCTTTAAGCCGATCAAGCTACATAACTGTCTAGCCTATGCAGAGGGCCTAGTCCAGACCCATGGAGGCTTCACAGCTATTGGTCCATAGCTCATGAGTTCCCGCTAGTTTGGTTTTGCTGTGTCTGTATGTCCCCATCATGATCTTGATGCCCCTTGCTCATAGAATCCCTCTTCTCTCTTTGACTGGACTCCTGGAGCTCTGCCTGGTGCTTGGTCGTGGATCTCTGCATCTGCTTCCACCAGTTACTGGATGAAGACTCTATGATAACAGAGTATTCATTAATCTGATTACCAGGGTAGGCTAGTTCAGGCACCCTCTCCCCTATAGGTAGTAGTCTAAGGTGGGGTTATACTTGTATGTTTCTGGGAACTTCCCTAGCACCCAGTTTCTCCCTATGCCCATGGTTTCTCTCTCTATCATGGTATCTCTTTCATCGTTCTCCTATTCCATCCCTGTTCCAACTTGACCATCCTGTTCCCTTATGTTCTCATCCCCCACCCCTACCCTCCAATTCCTCCCTCACCCTCTGTCTACTCATGGAGATCTCATCCATTTCCCCTTCCCAGGGTGATCCATGCATCCCTCTTGAGGTTTTCCTTGTTAGCTTGCCTCTCTGGAGTTGTGGGTTGTAGTCTGGTTATCCTTTGCCTTTCATCTAATATCTACTTATGAGTGAGTGTTTGTCATACCATGTTTGTCCTTCTGAGTCTGGCCTGCCTGCGGGAGAACTGCCTGCTGGTCAGAAACTGGGTCCGCAATGGTGGGTAGTGTGGGTGCTTGGAGTTGTGCCCCTGGGCCTAAAGCCTAGTGGCTGGAGTGGTCAGCTAGGAAAGCAAAGACTCACCTCTTAATCCAATCAGCACTGGCAGGCTCTATCTCAGGGAGCCTTCATCTAGTAACTGATGGAAGCAGAGGCAGAGATCCACAGTTAAGCACCAGGTAGAGCTCCAAGAGTCCAGTTGAAGAGAAAGAAGAGGACATCTATGAACAAGGGGCATCAAGATCATGATAGGGATACCTACAGAGACAACCAAACCAAACTAGTGGGAACTCATAAACTGTGGACCAATAGCTATGGAGCATCTATGGGACTGGACTAGGTTCCCTGAATAAGCAAGACAGTTGTTTAGCTTATTTTACCTTTTTAAGACAGTACCTTACTTTGTACCACAGGCTGGCCTGAAACTCATGGTAATCCTCGTGCCTTAGTCTCATCAAATGTTGAGATTACAGTGATGGTCCACTATGTCTTGTCAAAACATGTACTTGGAATAAGCATTTTAGGGCATTGAGCACTACTACCTCCTCCAAGAGTCACTGACAGATATTCCTTGCCAATTTGTGAAGACATTTGGTATTACCTCATTCAATCCTTACAATAGCCCCACAAATGGGGTCCTGTCATTTTGATTTTTATTGTATAACCTAAGACTTACAGAGATTTATGTCCCATTCTTGGTTCCACAGCTACAAGGAGGCAGCTTTTAGATGTTAAATTGCTTCTGTCCAACATTAAGCTCCCTCCCCCCTGAGCCTGTTCGATTAATTCTGCCAAAATGCCGAGCTTTAGACTGGGAACCCATCATGCAGACAGCAACAGACAGACTTCAGTTAATAACAGGGTCCAATGGCTGAGTCATAATATCCATTTTCAGTATAAGGACCCAATAACATGCTTACTGTGCCTACTGAGCGTGCTCAGCTGACATCAGGTACACATAAAATCCACTTTTCAACACTCTCAAATTAGTATGTCAGACTGTAAGGATGAAAGATATGAGAGGCTAGATGTGTACCTCAGGTGACAGGGCATAATATTTGCCTAACATGCATGAAAGCCTGGGTTCATTTCCTAACCTTACACAAAAGCCCAAGTGATGGTGCTCATCTATAATCCCAGCATTTCAAAAGGGGGCAATAGGATTATAAATTCAAGCTTATCCTCAAATATGTATTGATTTAGAGGCAAGCTTGTGCATATTAGAACATATGTATGCATACACACATATGGAGCTTGGTAGTGCATACCTTTAATCCCAGTACTTGGGAGGCAGAGGCAGGTAGAACGTTTTGAGTTTCAATGCATCCAGGACTATATAGTGAGACCTTTTCTCAATGATCTTTAAAAAAAAAAAGGAAGAGATAAAGAAAAAATAGATAAGAGTGATGGTACACGCCTGTAATCCCACGATTCCAAAGGCAAGGGCAGGCAGATATATATAAATTCCAGGCCAACCTGGTCTACCCAGTGAGTTCCAGCACACCCAGAGCTATATAGTGAAATGAAATCCTATCTCAAAAATGAACAAGCAACAACAGAAGTATATAAGAAGAAAAAGTAAAGAAAGCAAAAACAAACAAAAATCCACTTTTATTTGTATATTAGATGACACCAACATATTTTTCATATCCTATACAAAAATATTTTATTTTTTGTGACAGTAATACCTCCTTTTCTGTAATCATCTATCAAAAAGCTTCCATTCACTTGCCTTTTAAATAGTAAGATATATGTCCACAGCCCCCACAAGAGCCCTTGAATTTTCTGGAACCAAGGGTCTCTGTATAAAACTTGCACACTCATCATTCAATAAAGCTGGCTCTTAATAGCTTCATGTAAAATGTCTTCACAGTTTATACTACAAATGATTGGGACAATCAAGACCCTGCTATATTTTAATCACTATTATTTAAATTAATGGTGGGAAAATAATCATGACTACCACAAGATATGGAAGGCTTACCCCTCTAGTGGGTACAGCAAATGATAGAATGGTGGCTGGTAAACTGTGGCCTCATTCATGCCAAGTAGATTCCTAGATGCAATTCTTTCAGACTTAGGCTTCTCTATGGTGATATTTTATTTATGCTGAAATGTGATTTTATTTGTATGTTAATAAATAAAGTTGCCTGGGGGTCAGAGCTAATAGCAAGCCATTTAGCAGAAGTCTGGCAGTGGTAGCACATGCTCTTAATCCCGATCACATGGCAGGCAGAGCTCTATATATTCAAGGATACAGCCAGCATTGAGATACACACCTTTAATCTCAATACCAACCATAGAGACGTGGAGGTCTGTATAGACAGGCAGTGATGAGGAGGTCATGTGGTTGGGTTTACACCCAATGAGAAGGCAGAACAGAAAGTCAATAAAAAGACAGACACACAGGAAGTAGGTTTCTTTCTCAGGGGAAGGATGGCAGCGGCATCGGGTGGTAAGAAGGCGGTCTTGGTCTCAGCTCTTAGCTACTGCTCTCTGACCTCTGGGGCTTTTAACTCTGCATTTGGCTCTGTGTTTCTTATTTAATGAAACCATTCAGAATTACATCTACATTTTTTGTTACTGGTGAACAAAGCATAGTCCTAGACTAGAAGGGGGAGGTACATACAGAGATGACTCTCCTTATTGTGAGTCCCTCCTTTCATTAATACAAAACTTCATGCAAATACATGTGTCTCTCTTGGCCTTCCTCTCAGCCACCTTATATCAAAGAGTTATCATTTTTACCCTCGAATGGACTAGAGACCATACTTTTATACAAATTGGAAAAGCTTTCAAATTGGTCTTTTTTTGGTGCAGATGATAGCCATAACCAAAAAAATACTATTCAAGAATTGTATAAACATTCTATATGATGTTTTGGGATTTAATAAGGATGCCCTGGTTTGTACCACTTTTTTAAAAAATACATTCTAATTATAAGTAATTGGTTGGAGCTTAGAAAATATACAGAAATAGGATTCTAGTAGTCATCACAACTCATTATTTCTTGAGTTCCCAAATTGCTTGTTGTTATTAAAAAAGATGTGTAGCTTTCTTCATATAGGGAAATATGATTTCTGGAAATATTTTCAATGTAACATTTTAACACAAATTTGAACTCTTCTGTTCTAAAAGCTGAAGCATATTATAAGGAAAGCTTTCTGTGAGAGACTGAAGTCAGCAACCAGGATGCCATGGCTCTCTGCCTTAAGACTCCATATTACAATCATAGTAGTAACACTATGTAACATTACTCCATTGCGTAACACTATATAACACTATTCTATCGCATAACAGTGTGCAATATGGTCACTACATTCTTCAACTGTATATTTCATCTGTCTATTCTTGCATCTATTCTTTTCTGATTTTCCCAGTATAACGTTGAGATGATGAGTTTAGGCAACCATCCAGTGTCAAAGAGTTAACTCTTATACCTCATAGTAGCTTTAGAAACAAAGGCTGAATGACTCCTGCAATAACATTCGCAAATGGAGATCTCTCACAAACAATTCATACTCACTAACTTGGCAGCAGATGAAGAGGTTTCACCCATCTTTTTACAAAGACCCGTGTTCCCCCTGCTAGGGCTTGTTTTTGCTTAGTGAAAAAAATCTCTGTATTATCAGTGTCCCGATCTCTAATGACTTATGCTTTCTATTTTCATGCATTTCAGGAAAAGATGTTTCAAGATCTTCATACTAGGTACTATCAAGTTTCACATTTAGGAACTGACTGCTGAACTTAGCGACAAGCCAATTTGAAAGCATTTGGCAATGGCACCATGACCATACTGTTTGGTAGGTGAAAAGAATTGCTGAAAATGCTGAGGACAGCCAGAATAAAACAATGTAGTATGACAGTGCTCAGATTTAGAATGGTCATGCCTCCTTGCTTCCTCAGTCTTAGGGAAATAACTCCAATTTCACTTTGGAAAATGAAGCCATTAACACTGATTTCCAAGCTAAAGTTAGGGAGATCTGAGCCCCAGGACCCCCATTGCGAATATGGAAGCTAATGCTGCTTTCTTCTTAACTCTTGGATACTAGTTATTTCCCAGGGAACATGAAACATCTACCTTGTCATTTGTAATAATTTAGCATTACCTAAAATATTTGAAAAGAACTTTATGACCATTTTAGCTCATTACTTTTCAATAGCCCTGGGGTAAATCAGCCTTGAAGTCATCAGGTAGATATTATTAGAGCTATTAATACCAATAATAGCAATAAGTTTAATGCTATTGTCATTTTGGAAAATGGCCTGCACCCTGAGGAACTGAAAATAATATCAGTCAGTCTATAGATTTTTTAAAAAAATACTGACTTCGGTGTCATAAGAAGCTGGGAGAATTTCCTTGGGATGTTTGCTCTCACAATGTAAGGATCCATATCAAGTTCCCTAACTGCCTCATTTCAAAATGTACCACAGCTTAGAAACAAAAATTGAAAATATGACAACCTCATGACACACGACCACTGCTATGTGTACATAGCCAACAATGAGAATTTTCTTACAATAAAAAACAGTACCAAATGATTAGCTCTGAAAAATATGCATAAATACAGGTAGCATCATATGGACTGAACAGGTTATATTTAAAAATACATATGCATATATACACATGCAGTAGCAATTAGTAAAAAGAAGCCATGGATTTTAAGGAGAAAAGGTAAGAGAGAAATTAAACCACTACCTCTGGCAGACCAAACTCTGCGTAACAGTCTTTTCCTATTAGATTAGTCATTGTTTACCTCATCCACTCTTTTCTGACTCCTGGACTCTGAAAATGATTCTTGTGTTATAACTTCTAAATATGCTGGTCTGTTGCCTTGACCTTCTTCACCAGGTTGCTGTGTGACTCATTCCCTCATCTTAAGCAAAACTGAACTTCAGCATCACCTTCCCAGTGTAGCTTTCTTTGACCCCAGCAGCCTGAAGAACCTTCATCACAAGTATGTGACTGTTTTATTTCTCCTTCACAGTTCTTGATACTATGTGAAAAGATCTTTCCAGTTTCATTGTTCTAGCTTTGCCCTGTAAAACTGCCCCTGGGCTCAACAAGAACGGGGAGTTGCTCTGTTATGTTTATCATGTGAAGGAGACATTACAGCAAGAGTGAGGTACTTCATCATGGAAATAGTTGCTGCTGATAAGATTCATGAGATGTACTTACATTGTCCTCAGTCCCACAATATATTTTAAAAATTATTCCTCATATCAACCACATGTGGTTGGTACTATTGCTATTCCCATTCTGTTGAGAAAATTGAAATGAAGTGAGATTAAGTTTTTTCTAGGATCCTACAGTTGTTGACAAACCCAGCTAGTCTCTGTGGTGATTTGAATGAAAAATTTCTCACATAGCCTTGGATATTTGAATACATGCTCCCTCCTTGGTGTTGCTGTTTGGGGAGGTTAAGTAGGTTTAACAGCCTTTCTGCAAGAAGTGCATCACTAGGATGAACTTTGAGATTAAAATCTTTGCACCGTTTCCAGTTTGTTCTCATTGTTGTATGCTTGTGAGTCAAGATGTGAGTTGAGTTCCCACCATTCAGCTCCTAGCTGCCATGAATGCCTCATGATGCCAGGCTTTTCCTTCAGAATGGATTTTTAATTGCCTGAAACCACACACTAAAATGATCCTTGTGTTCAATAAATTTCCTTGGGCATGTTTTATCCGAACAACAGAAAGGTAACCAATACAGTACCTGTCTCAATAATTAAATAACTAAATAAAATATAGATACTTACAAATGCATGTTTATATATGATATCATTGTATAGTTAATACACGTGTATTGCATTTCCAAAAATTAAAACTGATTTGTACTTAAAGCTGTATCCACCTGAGATGCACCTTTTTCTCAAGCCATCTCTTCACAGCAATGCGTGTTCAGTGAGCATGTGGGAGGAACTAAAGAAAACAAGACCTATTAAAGAAGTAATATTGCATACTTTAGTAACTACCTCAAATGTTTCACAATAGAAATCACAATGCAGTGATCTCCACCATCAGTCTAGAATGAACATGGTAAGTAATTTACTTCCTTCAAGACTATGATGTAAAAGAAATGAAAAAAAGGCTTTTTTTCTTGAAGCTGAAAAGGTCTAAAGTTTTTAGCAAATTATTGAGATGAATAGGGTTTTCTCTTGTATAAGTTCATCCCTATTTCCTGACATCAAAATGATATGTGAGTTTTAAAATATGCTATATGTGTGGCAAGTCCATTTAGTGACAGTTATTTTGTTGTTGTTATATTCATTCTGTCTGGTTTGTTCATCTTCTTTGGTGCTTTTACTTAGTAATAGGTATTTTTTATCATAATGGATAGAATGGGATCCCGATCATCGAATTGGTCCACTGTTTATTAAGTATCAGGCAGTGGGCTCCAAAAAGCCAGGTCATGCAACTTGCACAGCCTTAATGCAGGGGGAAGGGATTGGTCCTGCCTCAACTGAATGTATCAGGCTTTGCTGACTCCCCATGGGAAGACTTAACATGTTTGGAGGAGGAGATGTGGGGGAGGGTTGGGAGAGGCTGGGGGGAGCAGGAGGAGGGGGAGATCTGTGGTTGGTATACAAAATGAATAAAAATGTCTTAATAAAGAAAAAAATAAAAAAGTAATATTAGCCACAGAGCTGTGAAAGTTTATTATAGTTGAGAAGCTATCTGCATGCTCCCAAGAGTCGCTTGTGAAGTACAAACTAATGGCCCCAGGCAAATGTGAATCCATAGAAGATAGTTTACCTCTTCAAAAAGCTTCTAAGAATAGCAAGCTTAATAACTTAAAACTGTACAAATGCAGTTTTGGAACATCATTCGTGAATCTTAACTCTAAGCATTTAGCTGAAAATATTTGTCATCCAACCAATTCTGATTTCCAAAACCTAACAGTTAAAGAAAAGAATAGGAGAAACACAAGCAACAGTTTGTTAGGGAGAGCTTTTTTCCTAGTAATTGGCTCATATGTAAATAACTTACAAGATTTCTGAATAATTTTGGCTATTATATCTGAATGTGTGATGAGAAAAAAATTGTTAATTTAAGATTTGGCCTCATGTAGTTCTAATTTGTTAATACAAAATCAAAAGCATCATGTATTATTTGCACTTAACTCTGATGTAGGTCTTTAGTTATTTACTACTTATTTAGTTATTTACTTATGTACTTGGGCACAGTACAGTGTGAAATCATTTTGTTTAGGATTTATCTGTATGAATCATTTATAGGCCATCATATGATATCCTTATCTCTCTTTTCTAGCATTTGTTTATTCCAATTCAAATGAGTGGAACCACAATGTTACGTAGGATTTGTTTGAGACATTGAAAATAATCATACTGTAATTCTTGGAGTGTTTAATAAAAATTTCCCTTTCTTCTTAGAAAAACGTATCTATCCAATGAATGTTCCATATAGACAGACATAGTTAAACATGCCCCAATTACTTTTTGTTGCTATGTAAAATACCCTGAGTGAATGTGACTGATAGAAGAAAGAGTATATTTGGAGTTACAGTTACAAGGGAAAGTCCATAATAGTGTGAGGGGTCATGGCAGCTGGAAGTAAGAGCAGAAAGATTAGGTATCACATTTTCTACTGCACACACAAAGCAGAGACAGAGGACTGTAACTGGTTAAGACTCTGTCTCCTAAAGGTACCCTGACCTTGCCAAATAGCCCTACCAAGTAGTGAAAAAAGATTCAAATACCTGAGCCTGCAGAGAATGTGTCTTTTCCTTTTCAGTTGAAAATAGATTTTTTTCATTCAATATATTTTGATTTATGATTACCATTGCCCCATCTCTTCTCAGCTCCTCCCTACTTCCCCTCCCTCTAAATCCCCATCTTTTCTTGCTCTCTATTCCATTAGGCATCCCCCCCCAAAAAAGAAGAAAACCAAGAATATAGGATGAAAACAAACAAACAAATTCGAGTAAGACATAACAAGCAAACAAAAATAGTAAACAAAGAGCCAAGGAAAATGAACAAGGAACACACATAGACGCAGAGACACACACATTGCAATGCACAGCACACAGAAATCTAGTAAAAATGTTAAATCAGAAACCATAATATATAAGCAAAAGACCCATAGGGTAAGAAGAAAAAAAGAAAAGGAAATGAAAGAAATCTGAAAATAAATATAATGCCCAGACAAAGCATTATGTTACCAAAAAAAACCAAACAAAAACAAACAATAAAAAACAACACCACTACCAATAACTAAATTACTAGTGAGGTTTTTGTTGTTGTTGCTTTTTGTTTGTTTGTTTTGTGTTAGCCACCTACTGCTGGGCTTAGGTTTATGTACTCAGTGAGACTCCTTTGGAGAAAACTAGCCTTTTATGTGTGAGTAGTTACCAATTGGAGATAGCTTTGGGTCAGGGATGTGTCACCTCTCCTCTCATTGCTGGGACCCCATCATGTGCAGACCTCTGCAGGTCCTGTGTATACTGCCATAGTCTCTGTGAGTTCAAATGTGGGATGGTTCTGCTGTGTTTAGATGGCTTTGTTTGCTTGGTGGCCTCCTCTGCTCTTCTACTCTCTTTTCGCTCTGGCTCTTATACTCTTTCTGCTTCATCTTCTGCAGGGTTACATGAGCCTTGAGGGAAGGGATTTGACAGAGACATTTCATGTACCACTGAGTCTTCCAAGGTCTCTCACTCTGCATATTGTCCAGCAGTGAGTCTCACTAATTGTTTCTATCTACTGAAGGAGGAAGCTTCTCTGATGATGGCTGAGCAAAACACGGATCTATGAGTATAATGCAGAGGTTCTCAACCTATGGGTTAGGGCCCTTTGGGTTTGAATGACCCTTTCACGGGGGGGATCTAAGATAATAGGAAAATACAGATATTTATATTATGATTCATGAAAGTAGCGAAATTACAGTTATGCGGTGGTAACTTCATGATTTTATGGTTGGGGGGTCACTAGAACATGAAGAACTGTATTCAAGGGTCATAGCATTAGGAAGGTTGAGAGCCACAAGTGGAACAGAATGCCATTTGGAGTCATTTTTTTATACTACATTCCTGTAGTAGAACAGTAGTATTTAATTTTATCCTAGGTCCCTGGCCTATCTAGTCTTAATTTTTTTTTTTTTATTTTGCAATACAATTCAGTTCTACATATCAGCCACGGTTTCCCTTGTTCTCCCCCCTCCCGCCCTCCTCACCTTCCCCCCAGCCCACCCCCCATTCCCACCTCCTCCAGGGCAAAGCCTTCCCCGCGAACTGAGATCAACCTGGTAGACTCAGTCCAGGTAGGTCCAGTCCCTTCCTTCCAGGCCGAGCCAAGCAATCCTGCATAGGCCCCAGGTTTCAAACAGCCAACTCATGCAATGAGCACAGGACCCGGTCCCACTGCCTGGATGCCTCCCAAACAGATCAAGCCAATCAACTGTCTCACCCATTCAGAGGGCCTGATCCAGTTGGTGACCCCTCAGCCATTGGTTCATAGTTCATGTGTTTCCATTCGTTTGGCTATTTGTCCCTGTGCTTTATCCAACCTTGGTCTCAACAATTCTCACTCATATAACTCCTCATTCTCGCTAATTGGACTCCCAGAGATCCACCCGGGGCCTAGTCATGGATCTCTGCATCCAGATTCCTAAGTAGTTGGATGGGGTTTCTAGCATGACAATTAGGGTGTTTGGCCATCCCATCACCAGAGTAGGTCAGTTCGGGCTGTATCTCAACCATTGCCAGCAGTCTGTTGTGGGGTATCTTTGTGGATTTCTGTGGGCCTCTCTAGCACTTTGCTTCTTCCTATTCTCATGTGGTCTTCATTTGCCATGGTCTCCTATTCCTTGTTCTCCCTCTCTGTTGTTGATCCAGCTGGGATCTCCCGCTCCCCCAAGCTCTCTTTCCCTCGACCCTCACCCTTCACTACCCCCACTCATGTCCAGGCTGTTCATGTAGATCTCATTCCATTTCTCTGTCATTGGGTAATCCCCGTGTCTTTCTTGACATCCTGTTTTCCAGGTAGCCTCCCTGGTGATGTGAGTAGCAGTCCAGTCATCCTTGTTCCACATCTAGTATCCTCCTATGAGTAAGTACATACCATGTTTGTCTTTCTGAGTCTGGGTTACTTCACTCAGGATGATTTTTTCTAGATCCATCCATTTGTCTGCAAACCTCATGATGCCATTGTTTTTCTCTGCTGAGTAGTATTCCATTGTATATATGTACCACATTTTGTTTATCCATTTTTCAGTTGAAGGGCATCTAGGTTGTTTCCATGTTCTGGCTATTACAAACAATGCTGATATGAACATAGCTGAAGAAGTGCTCTTGTGGTGTGGTTGAGCATTTCTTGGGTATATGCCCAAGAGAGGTATAGCTGGATCTTGGGGGAGATTGATTCCCAATTTTCTAAGAAAGCACCATATTGATTTCCAAAGTGGTTGTACAAGCTTGCATTCCCACCAGCAGTGGAGGAGAGTTCCCCTAGCTCCACATCCTCTCCAGCATAAGGTGTCTTCAGTGTTTTTGATCTTAGCCATTCTGACAGGCGTAAGGTGGTATCTCAGAGTTGTTTTGATTTGCATTTCCCTGCTGATTAGGGATGTTGAGCAATTCCTTAAATGTCTTTCAGCCATTTGAGTTTCCTCTGTTGAGAATTCTCTGTTTAATTCTATAGCCCATTTCTTAATTGGACTGTTGGGCATTTTGATGTCTAATTTCTTGAGTTCCTTATATATTCTGGATATCAGTCCTCTGTCAGATGTGGGATTGGTGAAGATCTTTTCCCATTCTGTAGGCTATCGCTTTGCCTTGTTGACCATATCCTTTGCTCTACAAAAGCTTCTCAGTTTCAAGAGGTCCCATTGATTGTTTCTCTCAGTGTCTGTGCTACTGGTGTTCTATTTAGGAAGTTGTCTCCTATGCCAATGCGTTCAAGACTACTTCCTACTTTGTCTTCTAGCAGGTTCAGAGTAGCTGGATTTATGTTGAGGTCCTTGATCCACTTGGACTTAAGTTTTGTGCACAGTGATAGTTATGGATCTATTTGCAGCCTTCTACATGTTGATATCCAGTTATGCCAGCACCATTTGTTGAAGATGCTTTCTTTTTTCCATTGTGCACTTTTGGCTTCTTTGTCAAAAATTATATGTTCATAGGTGTGCGGATTCATGTCAGGGTCTTCAATTCGATTCCATTGGTCCACATGTCAGTTTTTATGCCATTACCAAGCTGTTTTTATTACTGTAGCTCTATAGTAGAGCTTGAAGTCAGGGATCGTGATGCCTCCAGAGATTGTGTTATTGTACAGGATTCTTTTGGCTATCCTGGGTTTTTTGTTTTTCCATATGAAGTTGAGTATTATTCTTTCCAGGTCTGTGAAGAATTGTGTTGGTATTTTGATGGGGATTGCATTGAATCTGTAGATTGCTTTTGGTAAGATTGCCATTTTTACTATGTTAGTCCTGCCTATCCATTAGCATGGGAGATCTTTCCATTTTTCTGACATCTTCTTCAATTTCTTTTTTCAGGGACTTATAGTTCTTGTCATATAGGTCCTTCACTTGCTTGGTTAGTGTTACCCCAAGGTATTTTATGTCATCTGTGGCTATAGTAAAGGGTGATGTATCTCTGATTTCCTTCTCTGATTCTTTGTCCATTGTATATAGGAGGGCTACTGATTTTTTGAGTTGATCTTGTATCCTGCTATGTTGCTGAAGGTGTTTATAAGCTGTATCAGTTCCTTGGTGGAATCTTTGGGGTCGCTCAAGTATACTGTCATGTCATCTGCAAATAGGGAAAGCTTGACTTCTTCCTTTCCAATTTGTATCCCCTTAATCTCCTTATGTTGTCTTATTTCTCTGGCTAGAACTTCAAGTACTATATTGAATAAGTACGGGGAGAGCAGACAGCCTTGCCTCATTCCTGGTTTTAGTGGAATTGCTTTGAGTTTCTCTCCATTTAATTTGATGTTGGCTGTTGGCTTGCTGTAAATTGCCTTTATTATGTTTAGGTATGTTCCCTGTATTCCTGATCGCTCCAAGACCTTTATCAGGAAGGGGTGTTGGATTTTGTCAAATGCCTTTTCTGCATCTAGTGAGATGATTGTGGTTTTTTTCTTTGAGTTTGTTTATATGGTGTATTACATTGATGGACTTTCATATGTTGAACCACCCTTGCATCCCTGGAATGAAGCCTACTTGATCATGGCGGATAACTGTTTTGATGTGTTCTTGGAGTCTGTTTGCCAGTATTTTATTGAGTATTTTTGCATCAATGTTCATGAGGGAGATCGGTCTGTAGTTCTCTTTCTTTGTTGTACCTTGTTTGGTTTAGGAATCAGGGTAATTGTAGCCTCATAGAAGGTGTTTGGTAATGTTCCTTTTGTTTCTATTGTGTGGAACAATTTAGAGAGTGTTGGTATTAACTCTTCTTTGAAGAACTGGTAGAATTCTGCACTGAAGCCATCTGGTCCTGGGCTTTTTTTGGTTGGGAGACTTTTAATGACTGTTTCTATTTCGTTAGGGGGTTATTGGACTATTTAAATAGTTTATCTGGTCTTGATTTAACTTAGTTATGTGGTACCTATCCAGAAAGTTATCCATTTCTTTTAGGTTTTCCAGTTTTGTCGAATAGAGGTTTTTGAAGTATGACCTGATGATTCTCTGGATTTCCTCAATGTCTGTTGTTATGTCCCCCTTTTCATTTCTGATTTTGTTGATTTGGATGCTCTCTCTCTGTCTTTTGGTTAGTTTGGATAAGGGCTTGTCTATCTTGTTGTTTTTCTCAAAGAACCAACTCTTTGTTTCATTAATTTTTTGTATTGTTCTCTTTGTTTCTATTTTATTGATTTCAGATCTCACTTTGATAATTTCCTGGCGTCTGTTTTTCCTGGGAGACTTTGCTTCTTCTTGTTCTAGAGCTTTCAGGTGTGCTGATAAGTCACTAGTGTGAGATTTCTCCAACTTATTTATGTGGGCATTTAGTGCTATGAATTTCCCTCTTAGTACTGCTTTCATAGTGTCCCATAGGTTTGGATATGTGGTGTCTTCATTTTCGTTGATCTCTGGGAAGTCTTTAATTTCTTTCTTTATTTCTTCCTTAACCCATTGGTGATTCAGTTGGGTATTAGTCAGTTTCCATGAGATTGTAGGTTTTCTGTAGTTTTTGTTGTTGTTGAAATCCAACTTTAGACCATGGTGGTCTGATAGAACACAGGAGGTTATTCCAATTGTTTTGTATCTGTTTAGATTTGTTTTGTGGTCCAGTATATGGTCGATTTTAGAGAAGGTTCCATGGGGTGCTGAGAAGAAGGTATATTCTTTTTTGTTAGGATGGAATGTTCTGTAGATATCGATTAAGTCCATTTGAGTCATGACATCAGTTAAGTCCTTTATTTCTCTGTTAAGTTTCGATTTGGGAGATCTGTCCAGTGGTGAAAGTGGGGTGTTGAAGTCTCCCACTATTAATGTGTGGGGTTTTATATGTGATTTAAGCTTTAGTAATGTTTCTTTTACATATGTGTGTGCCCTTGTTTTTGGGGCATAAATGTTCAGAATTGAGACTTCATCTTGGTGGATCTTTCCTGTGATGAGTATGTAATGCCCTTCTTGATCTCTTTTGATTGATTTTAGTTTGAAGTCTATTTTACTGGATATCAGGATGGCTACACCCGCTTGTTTCTTAAGACCATTTGATTGGAAAGTCTTTTCCCACCCTTTTATTTTTAGGTAGTGTCTATCTTTTAATTTGAGATGTGTTTCTTGTATGCAGCAGAAAGATGGGTCCTGCTTTCGTATCCATTCTGTAAGCCTATGTCTTTTTATAGGTGAATTAAGTCCATTGATATTGAGGGATATTAATGATCAGTGATTGTTCATTCCTGTTATTTTTTTTTGGTGGTGATGTGTGTGTACTTCTCTTCGTTGGGGTTTACTGCTGTGGCTTTATCTACTGCCTGTGTTTTCGAGGGTGTATCTGACTTCCTTAGCTTGGAATTTTCCTTCTAGTGCTTTCTGTAGGGCTGGGTTTGTGAATACGTATTGTTTAAATCTGGCTTTGTCATGGAGTGTCTTGTTCACTCCATCTATGATGATTGAAAGTTTTGCTGGGTATATTAGTCTAGGCTGGCATCCATGGTCTCTTAGTGTCTGCATTACATCTATCCAGGTCCTTCTGGCTTTTAAAGTCTCCATTGAGAAATCGGGTGTTATTCTGATGGGTTTGCCTTTATATGTCACTTGGCCTTTTTCCTTTGCTGCTCTTAATATTCTTTCTTTATTCTGTACATTTAGTTGTTTAATTATTATGTGGCGAGGGGACTTTTTTGGGGGGTCTAGTCTGTTTGGTGTTCTATAGCCTTCTTGTATCTTCATAGGCATTTCCTTCTTTAAGTTGGGAAAGTTTTCTTGTATGATCTTGTTGAATATATTTTCTGTGCCCTTGAGTTGGTATTCTTCTCCTTCTTCTACCCCTATTATTCATAGGTTTGGTCTTTTCATGGTGTCCCAAATTTCTTGGACATTTTGGTTCATGACTTTGTTGGCTTTAGTGTTTTCTTTGACTGATGAATCTATTTCTTCTACTGTATCTTCAATGCCACAGATCCTCTCTTCCATCTCTTGCATTCTGTTGATTATACTTGCATCTGAAGTTCCCAATCATTTACTCAGCTTTTCTATTTCCAGCATTCCCTCTGTTTGTGTCTTCTTCATTTTTTCTATTTCCCTTTTCAGGTCTTGGACTGTTTCTTTCATTTGTTTCATTGATTTTTCTTGATTTTCTTTCAGTACTTTATTGTTTTCTTCCAGGACTTTATTGATTTCTTCTAATTTGTTTGCCCTTTCCTCTAGTTGTTTACAGCATTCTTCCCTTTTTTTTTGTCTTTTCCTCTACACAAGTCTCTAGCTTCTTCATGATGTCATTCATAAGGCTGTTTTCTTCTGCTTCTTCCAATTTCTGATGTTCAGGTCTAGGTGTTGGAGGAGGGCTAGGTCCTGGTGATGCTGTATTGCTATTCATTTTGTTGTATGTGTTTCTGCCTTGACGTCTGCCCATCTACTTGTGGTTCGTTCTTGGCCTTATCCGCACACTTGGTTCAGACAGAGCTGACAGATTCAGGAAGTCTCTCTCTCTTGTCCAGATGGGAGCTCTCTTGTCCAAATTGGAAGTCCGGGGCAGGATGGGATCTCTTGTCCAGAAGGGAAGTCCAGGGCAGGATGGGAGCTGGGGGCTGGCCTCTAAGTCTCAGGAAGAGGCTGGGGGCTCGGGCGGATGGGCGTGGGGGCGGGGTTTGGAGATTGCAGGGTCTGCCGGGGGTCTTGGAGAAGGGGATCCTTCCCGGTGGGGCTAGAAGGGAACCTGCCCGGTGGCCAGAACCTGGGGCCAAGTTGGGCAGGCCTTCCCCGGAGTGGCTGGTGCCCAGGGATGGGGTCCAGGCCCAGCTAGGGCACTCACCTGTGCTCCAGAAGGGAAGTCCAGGGCAAGATTAGTCTTAATTTTTTTTGTCACTGTAGCAGTGTCACAGATGGGTTCCAATTCCTGGAGTCAGCCTTGAATCTAATTGGTTGGTTAGTTATACAAGCTCTGTGCCACTAGTGCACTAGTGCATCTTGCATGCAAGTCACCCTTACAGATTGAAGGGTTTGTTGTTGGGTTGCTATTTACATCTTTCTTCTGGTAGTGCACAGAGTACCTTCCAGTTCCATGAACACCAGTTAGCAAGGGTAATGGCTCTAGGTAGACACCAACTCCACCTCCACTTCTCCATGTTGAATGAGTTGTATAGTGTTGTCTTCAGCACCAGCATCTTACCCTTAGTTTCTAGAGAGCAATCAAGACTTTTGGGAATTGCTTAGATTGTTTGGGGACTCCCAAGGAATACCTTTGGTCAAAACTTCATTAGATAATACCCATTCCCGGAAGAAAAATCTTCATTTGGTGCTGTGCGATGTCCTGTTGGTGCTACATCTCCCCTGTTATTGGGGATTCCATTTAGACCACCTTCATATACATATATATTTTAGGCAATTTCTATTGATGTTTCTTATTCAGACCACCACAGATGTAAATATGTTTTAACTTATGTCTGTATGCATATCTATCTATGTATCTATGTATCTATCTATCTATGTATCTATTTATCTATCTATCATCTGTCTATCTATCTATCTATCTATCTATCCACCCATCCAACTATCTCTCATCTGTTTATCATGAGTATGGTTGTCTCTTCCTGTAAGATTAAAAACTAAAATAAAATTGAGTCTATATACTTAAAGTTTAGTTCCTTCCTGTGGTAGTAGATTAGCATTTCAAAAGGATATGCCAGATAAAATAAAGTTCTACCATTAAGGAAGGGAAAAGATATGAAAACACATAATGTCTCCAAGCAATATTTGTTTTGATTTGAATATATATGTAATTCAAACACTATGCTGTCACTGCTTTAGAAAAGTAAATGATAAAAATATGGTAATTGTATAATTAACTAATATCCCTGCTCTGCTTAAACTAAAGTAGTATTATGAATAATAATCATTCTCTTTCTTAAAGGAAGAAGCAGAGATCCAACTATCTTTCCTTGTATTTTTAAATAATCAGGTATCTGTGTTGCTATGGAAATTTGATGACAAGTTTATCTACTAAAACACAAACTACTTAGACTTTTTAGAAAATACAGTCATTTGTTGCCCATTAATTCACAGAACATAAAAATAATTTACTTAGTAGATATATGATATTTTTAATGTAAACTGTGTTTTTACATCTAACATATTTTTATTTACTATAGACTGATTTTACAGCTTGCATATTTCCCATTCTACCCACATTTTCTGGAACAAAATAATTCTTGTGATAGGATTTTTTTTTATTCAATAACAGAGGGATCAAGTACATTGAAAATAAAATTTAAAAATTCACAGTGCTAAACTAATATAACAAGAGCTGTGGAAATGAATGGTATAATGGATTACTTTGGTTGAGATGCCAGAATTATTTTCTCTAAAAAATGTTTAGAATGAGGTAAGAGTAAATCCCTACCAGTCATTCTGTGTCATTATATTTCATAGCAAAGCAATGGAATTCATCAAATAAAAACACTTTAAGTTCTTTTGCTAGAGAAACACAAAGGGCTAATTATGAAAGAACAGAAAAATTAAAAAAATGAAAACTTGAAATGTTATATGGGGATATGTCTTTGAAGATTTTAGTGCATTACCTCTGTATCAAGAAACATGGGTATATTTATTCATGCATATATAAATTCACTCCTATAGCAAATATTTATAATGAGACTTTGAGTATTAATTCCTATTATAGTTCTGAGGACAGGCTAGTTTAATTTGTATGTATTCTAAGACAAGTAGAAATGAATGAAATGTCAAAAAGAAAATTCTGTTCTGTATGATAGTTATGGGAGCTGGGAGAGAAAACCAAGAAACAAATATGTAACAACTTTTGTTAATTTTGTGTAAGGAAGTAATAAAGAGTCCTGATAGGACTAAACTGATAAAAATGGCTTGATAATTTAGAGAGATAAAGATAATTCAAATCTATGGGTCAGGTTCATTTTCCAGGAATCCAAATGAGGCAGGAATTCTAATCTCAATGCTGTGTTGAAATGATCTCTGAAAATCTTCATTTGAATTTCTATTATTCTGTCATTAAAAGATTTACTTTAACTTTATGGATCAATCTATGTTATGTTATGGGGCTGGAGTTACAGGCAGATGTGAGTTGCTGTAGTTGCTAGGAACTGAATCTTCTTTGTCCTCTAGAAAGTAGTAAGTGCTCTTAACCATGGACCCCATTGTTCTTGTTTGCATGGATTCTAACCTTCTCTAGAACTTTCTACTTCTTTGGTAACAACCCACTATCCTTTCCTTCCTAGTGTATTGGTCCACTAAATGTTTGCAATCTTATGTTGCAGATTTTAACCTCTTCAAATCATGTGTAGATGTATTGAAAAAATACACCTACTAGCCAGATATGCTGAGGAAGACCTACAATCTCATCACGTTAGCGGTAAAGGCAGGAGGAACAGCAGTTCAAGGTCACTGAAAGCTTTATAGTTAGTTTCAGGCCATCCTAAGATATATGATTCTCCCTGTCTCAGACAATCAGGCAAAAGCCATAAAACAAAGGAAAAGCAGAAGGGACATGCCTGATGTTGCACACTGCTTGGTGAAGAGCCTTTCAATTCTTCAAGAAACTTTTATCTCCAAGCTGAAAATGATGCTGCATTAACTTCTGCATTACTACCAAGACCATCTGTTTTCAATTAAAAACAGTTTCTGTAGTGTATTTCCTTATTAACATGCAGAATGGTTGAAGGAGGGTGATGATAACTTTAAACATATACCATTTGAATGGTTCTGGTCATCCACTGATCAGCTCATCCATTAAATATGTGTATTTAACTGTCTGCTACAAACCTTTTTACATTAACAATTCCTTTGAATTACTCTACACATCTAATTTAAAAGGAAATGTCTGAGTTTATAATGTTTTATATTAGCAATTGAAAGATATTAACCAAGACAATGTTCTATAAATATTTTTAAGTTATTGTAAAATCAAAGCTATACTCATCAGTGGAATATGGTGTGACATTTCAGGATAGAATTTCTAGTATTTATCATTTTGATGAATTGGGAATATTCTTCTCTGGTATGTAACTTTAAATATGAAATTGATTCTTATCATCTGTAGGTAGCCTATCATTCTTTACAAAAACTAGGAGCCTTTCCTCAAACCAACTAAAATGTGTAAGTCAATAGAAAAACTGTTCCCTGGAAAACAAGAAAATAAATGTAGATGTCTCATGTTTTGGCTGGACTCTCAAGGGTTCATCTGGTTTAGTCCCTTACTTTTCAAGATAGAGCACAACATTCCTCTCATGTTTTGGGGATGATGATTTAACTGATTTGATCAGAAAACTGAAGATCAATATATTAGATGCTTTATAAAAAAATAAAGCTGCCCCATCAAAGATTCTTATTCTAGTTCACACCTAAAATATCACACCGTGGAATAAGGGAGTAGTGCTGGATGGGATGACTATTTCTGCTCTAATTCCTATATCTGAAGGGAATCTTCAATGACACTGTCTCCCACTTCCCATCCGTTAACCAAATGATGTAACTGAGAGAGTGAATTACTCAGTGACCTGACTCATGGTTAAACACATCTTCCATGAGAGAGTAAAATGTAGAGGTGTGGGGGAAGGAAGCTAGTTTCAAAATGCATGCATAAGTCCTTCTCAGTTTTGATCCAGCTTAAATCACAGGCAGGAAATTGACATGGGTATAATGTTTACGAAGTGTGAAGTGGGAAACACAGGACACACAAGTCCCACTGCAGTCATTTCTGCTTATCCTTTAAACTCGGGTGATGGCTTTGATCTCGAACAAGTGCATCATCCTCCACAGTGCTGTTCATCCAGTGGGCTGCCTCTTGCTGCCATCTCTTTCACAGTCTGATTCCAGGGCTGGGGCTACAGTTCCTGCTTGTAGTTCCTTCCGCTTCCTAGATCAAGGCTTTGTGTTCCCTATAGATCATATGAATGTCCCCTAAAAACTTATGATTTAAAGACCTGGATCCCAGCTTGTGACAATATTGTACTATTTGTAAGACATGAAAGATCTTCTCTCAGTTGCCTGTAGCTCATTGTATAGGATTGGGGCCTGTCTGGCTTTTCCTTATCTGACATTTATAGGAGACACAATCTCACAGCAAACTCCCTGTTCCTCATGCTCTTACAATCTTTCCATGCCCTCGTCTATAATCCCTGAAACTTAGTTACAGGCATTGTTTCGTAGAAGTATCCCATGAGGCTGGACTCCATAACTCTGATAATTTTGATTGGTTGTAGAAGACTCAGAACAAGAGAAATAGTCTTCCCCAGGAAAGCATGCACAAACTGGTTACGTAATACCAAATGATCAGTCTTGAAAATATGGAATGTACAAGTAATATTATATTATACAGGCTGAGAAGGTTACATTTATGTTTTTAGGAATATATATATATATATAAAAGAACCAGTGATGAAAAAAGAACTCATGAATTAAAAAAAAAAAAGAGCAAGGAGCAGTATATGGGAGGGATTATGCAGAGGAAAGGGAAGAGAGAAATGATGTAATTATATTAATCTCAAAAATGAAATAAAGAATTAAAAAAAATACATAGGACTTAGTAGAAGGAGACTAGATTATTGGAGGTCCTCGCTCCTGTTCCTCTTCTTTTCCTTCCTGCTATAAGGAGGTGAGTCGTTTCCTTGGCAAACAGATTCTACAATGATGTTCCATCCTATCAAAGGCCAAAAAAAGCAACAGAACTATCAACTATGGAGTGGAACCTCTTAAAGAATGAATCAAACTAACCTTTCAACTTTCCAAGTTGATTATCTATGGCCTTCTGTCATATCAACCCAAAGCTGACTAACACAGTTCCTCAGCAAATAACATCCTGTTTTTCAGCTAAAACTCTCATTAAAATCCCTGCTAAATTTAGCATTTGCTTATGACTAGCACTGTGTTCTTTAGTCTTCTAACACAAATACTTCTACATCATGGTTGGCTGTTTGTTTCACATTAGTCTCCAAACAAAAGATTTTCTTAGCCAAGAGGCTTTTGTGTCAACTAGTCTATTTCCGACACATTTGTATCTTTCTCTTACTTGAGGATTAGGTTTTAGTCATTTTTATTCACTGATAATCTTTAATTGCTCATCATCCAACTTGGCTATAGTTGGGGAATTCAACCCAAAAGAAAACATAAGAGCTAATAGATATTTAAAAACTGCATCATGTATCTATTAATTGAGTATGAATTAGCTTTACCTTAGCCCTTCTTTGGATTCTATAAGTTCCAACAGCTCCTGATATTATCTTTTATAACCCAAAGATAGACCATTAAAGCCCATTGTTTTGGTTAACATTTGATAAATGTCAATACATAGCTTATCCCATCATGCCAGTGACCTCTCTCTAATTTTAATTCTATGTGCTCTTGTCTCTCTCTGTGAGTGTTTCAGATGTGATCTCAGTGGGAGTCAGATATATTCACCAGGGGTTTGCAAAATAACGAGATAGAACATCATAATGAAAGTGCACCTCCCCAGAGGCAGGTTTCTTTGTGGATTCCGTGATCATGTAGGTTCAATGATTTAGGCTTGGAAGTGCCCTGAATAAAATAGAATAGGGATCAGCACAATCCACAGATATCTATTCCTTTCTCAATACTCACTGTCTGAAATGCCCCTCTTTTCAAATATGTTAACATTGTGAAAATACACCCAAGGGCTAGTAAATGACCTTTACAACTCCCATATATGGAGCTCCTTTCCCTCCTTTCAGCTGACAAAAGCTCTGTGTCTTGTGAGAGAAGATGGTTTAGCTTCTGGCATTAACAAATGTCCATGATCTGGGCTAGCAGGTTGTGTGATTTGAGAAGTTGTAAGTCAAGGTTTGTATAATATCAATGAAGTTTTAGTTTTAAATATGTATGTATAGGTGTATCTGCTGTGGTCTGTGAACCAGAGTGCTGGTGGCCACAGAAGCCAGAAAAGATGCTGGATCCCTTGAAGCTCGTGGTTCTGCGCCACCCAACACAGGTGCTGGAAACTGAACTTGAACATTTAACAGGAGAAGTATCTATTCTTCATAGCTGAGCCATCCCTCAAGTTCCATAGTCTAAATGAAGTGACAATATATTCTAAGCATCTCTGTGTTACAAATGTATGACTATGTTAGGCTTCTATGCTGATGAATAATACAAATATGTCATTATTTGACTATCTAGATCTTTACCCACATAGATCCTGAACTCTAATTTGTCCAGATTCATCATCTTGAGAATCTTGGCAAAGTTAGAGATCATTAGTAACTTCTTGAAATCAGTTGAGTATGTTACAAAATGTAGCCCCAAGATGTTGGCAAATTATGGAGTTAGACTTGGATACTTAATCTCTCATGTTAAGGGAGAAGGAGCAAGACAGAAGCCTCTGAGTTGACTGGTGACTGTCAAGTGACATTCTGGGATGGTTATAGATGAGTATCCAGTATAGAGTCTTTATTCAAGTAATTTCATGTAGGAAACCATTACCGTTGACCCTGACCACCACAGCCATTCTTTGTTTATGTCCAGTTTCTGAAGATTATTCACTGGATAAATTGTAAAACTGTGCTAAATTCTCCCAACTCTCATTATTTTATTAAATTATTCAGGTCGGTTTCTTTGACTAGAAACTTAAAGGACTGATTAACCTCACTACTCTGCAAAAAACATAAATGTTGATACATACATATTTTGAACACTGCTGGTAATGTTGCTCTCTATGTGAGATCTATCAGTTACTGCATTCACATAAAGACTTACTGAATGGAAAATAAATGAAGGTCTTGTCCTTCCTTAGGCAGCCTGTGGATTTATTTTCATTCTAATTCCACTACAGAAGAACCACTCACTCTCATTCGAGTTACATAGCTTTTGAGATTCAGAATTTGGTTCTACTTTGTGTGTGCCTCTGTTTACTGGAATAAACAGTGCACTGAACTATTGGATTTGTCACCACAGTATCTGCAACAATCAGGATCAAAATACTTCAAATCATGATCTATAAGGAAATGTGCCCCATGAGCACTTCTACATCTAATCCAGAGAAGCTGCAGACTTGACTAGAGGCAGAGATTTAGCCTTGGGGTTATATGACTTTATTCTGTGTTTAATGTAGGGTTTAAAACTCATGCTGTTGGACAAGAGGTTTTAGACTTCTGAGCAGAAATATGCTCCACTTTTGAAAGGAAGAGTGAGCAGTGAGAATATCATTCCCTCTCAGTCACATTAGAGGCAAGACTAGCTCTTCAAATGCTTCCTGCTGGTTCCCAGGGAGCACAGGAAGCAATGTTCTGGTGATTAAGTAGCAATATCATTATAAAAGCCAAATGAATAATCATTGTGTTAATGAACTTTATCTCAAAAAAGATTAGTTTTTTAATGTTAAGCCTCTTCCAATATGAAAGAGAAAATGTATTTCCATTTCATCTAATCAACCTGAGATGTTCATCATCTATATAATTTCATATACTTGTCTTCTAGATCTTTAAAAATTGTGACTTCAAAAGATGCTGTTTGATCACTCAAGCCGAGTTCAACTTTGGTCCATCGCTATTTGTATGTTTTCTTCTCTGTGTGTTTCTCTCCCCCACCCCTCTGTCTCTGTGTTTCTGTGTCTCTCTGTCTCTGTCTCTGTCTCTCTCTCTGTCACACACACGCACACACACACACACACACACACACACACACACACACACACACACATACACACACACACAGAGTTATATCTCTGGAAATATATCCATAGAGTCTTTCATGAATTAGACAAATCAGATTTGTTGGTGCTAACCAATTTGTAGTTTACAGGTTAGCAACCACAGTTCAACTACTCAGGAGCCTGCTTTACGACTTACAAGAAATTTGGAGTGGCTTTTGTAGAAACAAACAAACAGTGATTCCTTTACAGCGAATTTAGTACTGACTTGTGTATTAGAGAACAATACTGAAAAAAAAAAAAAAACTCCTAAGGAAGGTGATCTTTGAAAAAATAGCAATAGAAAAAACACTTCTGATTATGAGCCTTAATACACTTATTTGCCTGTATCATATGATATATGAGTAGGTTTTTATGGTCATATAATTGATGCTAAGTACTACAGTCACTAACCCACCTGTCTCTTTCTTTTGGTACCTACTGTATTACCGGCTAATGTAAAAGGGGCTCTCCAGATAGGGTTCCTGCTGAGTAGAGTCCAGTGACTCAAAGCAGGTACTTTCAATCCAGACATGATCATCCAACAAGAAATGTGGGCTTCCCTACCACACTAGAGGAAGTGTCAATAAAAAAAAGTGACACACATTTCCCCCTTAGCTCAGCTGTGGTGTCAGGGGCCTGGAACAGTCATAGCCTCCATTTACCTTCTCCATATCACAGTCAGTGCTTTCAAGACTTATGTTCCACATCATTTTAGATAATACATGAGCAGCACATTAGAAACAGTTTTAACTATGTATTAGATAAAGGAATTGTTATCCTACTGCAGTGTGATTTCACACATAATTTTTACCACATTTGAGACTAAATAATAAAGTAGGTCAATTTAAAACTGACTTTGGAATGCTCCAGAATAAATCCAAGTCAGATGTTAATTCTGGTTTGGAGAAATGACGTTTGTATGTGAAAAAAGAGGGGCAAAAAGAGAGATTTTTAAGCATAATGACTGACCAATTTTGACAACAAACAAGTATAAAAATTAGAACTATTTTCCAAATTTGAGTTCTTTCCAAGAAATATTAGTGGTGTGTGTGTGTGTGTGTGTGTGTGTGTGTGTGTGTGTGTGTGTGTGTAGTGTAATGTACAGTACATGTATGGGTGATCTCATGGATGTGGAAGTATATGTGTGTATGGATGCATATATATGTGGAATGCATATGTGTTTCCGTATGGATGTTTATACAGATATGTGACTGACTTACTCTAGAGAGCTAGCTCATTCCAGGGCATCATCTTTTTCTGCCATCCTGCCATTCAAGTGCTAGAATCACATACTATCTGCTATCTGCTATTTTCAACTGGCATTTATGTTGGTGCTATGGATCTTGAACCTCAGAGTTCACATTCCTGTGATAAGTGCTTTATCCACTGTGCTTTTCCCTCAGCACACTGAAGAAGGTTTTGAGAGAAAGATTGACACAACTCATCCAGAGGGTGAACTGGCTAGTTTTGCGTCAATTTGACACTAGCTAGAGTCAGCAGAGAGGAAGGAGCTTCAGTAGAGGAAATGACTCCATGAGATCACACTGCAAGATATTTTCTCAATTAGTGATCAATAGGGAAGTGCTCAGCCCACTGTGGGTAGTGCCATCTCTGGGCTGTGGTCCTGGGTTCTATAAGAAAGTAGACTGAGCAAGCCAATAAGCAGCACCCCTCCATGACCTTTGTATCAACACTCCAGCTTCCAGGTTCCTGCTCTGTTTGAGTTCCTGTCCTGACTTCCTTCACTGATGAACAGCAATGTTGGAGGTAAGCCAAATAAACCCTTTCCTGTTGTGATGTTTCCTTGCAGCAATAGAAATTCTAAGAAAAGCTAGTACCAATGTAGTGATATATTGCTGTGACAAATCTGCCCATATTTGGGGAAGATTGTGGAAGGACTTTGGAACTTTGGGCTAGAAAGGCCATTGAGTATTGAGAGCTCAGTGTGGTGTTCTGTGGGAGCTTGGAAGATAAGAACATTGTGAGTAGTGCAGAAGATGGAGACCTAGCTTGTGGTATTTATGAGGAAAATTAAAAGACTCTATCAGGGCCATTTGCTATTTTGAATTGAGATTCTGCCATTCTGGTCAGCTGGTGCTGAGGAGTAAGCCAAAATTCACAAGAGAGCAGCATCACTGAAGTGAAATCTTTGTGTTATTGGAACAATTGATGCTGGTTAGCTGAAGCTAAGAAATTAGCAGTGATTAAAAAAAGACTAGTGCCAGGTGGTGGCATGAATACCTTTAATTCCAGCACTAGGGAGGCAGAAGCAGATGAATCTCTGTGTGCTCGAGGCCAGTCTGATCTACAGAGTGAATTCCAGGACAGCCAGGGATATATAGTGAAACCCTGTTTAGAAAAATAAAAAAAAAGAAAAGAAAAAGAAAGGAAAAGAAGGGACCAGCAGCACTGAGGTGGAATCTTTAGGAAAGTGCTTCCTGAGAGCACAGATGCTGTATTCCAGAGGTGACCATGGTTATATGTCCTGTTGGCAGGTGGAATTACAGTAATGTGAAAGAGTCAGCCGGGTGGTGCTGAAGTTGAAGGCATGAAGGGTTCGTGGAGAGAAGCTGAGGTTTGGCACTGTGAGAGGCCAGGAGAACTCATTGGTGAAGGTGCAGCCTCAGTGGCAGTTGAAGGCCCAGAAATAAAGGGTTATGCAGAGAAAATTTGAGGTTTGGTACCATGAAGAGGCTATTGGTGGAAGTGCAACCCAATTTCGGCAGAAGACCCCAGCATTTTGGAAATGGCAGTATCATGAGATGACCACCAAGAATAGCAGCAACATTGGAGTGGAGCCAGCCTAAGCTTAGGAGACAAGCTCTGTGCTGCAGAGGGCAGAGCTGGAGAAGTGACCAGGCACTTTGGAGGAGTTAGAAGATCCTAAGTGAATCCCAGACATTAAAAGGTTAAAATTTGATATTTTGCTTTGCTTTGATTGTGACTGTGACTTGATTTTTCCCTCTTGAAGTAAGAAAGTGTTTCGTTTAGTTTTTATTTTTCTGGAGCCCACAATTGAGAGACTTTGAATTTTAAAAGATTTTGAGTTTTAAAAGAAATTGGTTATTTAAAAGGGACTGGAATTCTAATGTCTTTGAATTTTAAAAGACTGTGAGACTTTTAAATTATTTATGTTTTTAATGTGATATCTTGGAGATGAATAAGAAAGGAAGGGTTGTGGCTTAAAGTGTTTGTGTGTCAAGTTGACAAGTAGCAAGTTGTACTGGCTGTCTTTACGACACAAGATAGAGTCATCAGAGAAGAAGAGCACTCAGTTGAGGAAATGCCTCAGTGAGATCTAGTTGTGAGACGTTTTCTCCATTTGTCATTGATGGAGGAGAGCCCAGCCCATGGTAGGTAGTGCAATCCCTGGGCTGGTAGTCCCACGTTTTATAAGAAAATATTCTGAGCAAGCCATGGGGAGCAAGCCAGTAAGCAGTAGCCCTCCATGACCTCTGTACCAACTCCTGTCTCCAGGATCCTGCCCTGTTTAAGTTCCTGTCCCCGACTATCTTTTATGATGAACACCAGTATTGAAGAACAAGCCAAATAAACCCTTTCCTCCTCAAATTGCTTTTTGGTCATCATGCTTCATTGCATCAAGAGAAACCCTAGCTAAGATAGATGGCAATGTCAGAGACTGTAGATGGATTGAGAAGAAGGGTATTGAAAGAAGGGAAGCCAATCAGAGAAGGTGGAGGTTCTGTCTAACTGGGCTCCATCATCCTGGAGACATCCTGACTGATAGAATAGTATAGGCTACTATGTTGTCCCACTGAGGGGCTTGGGCTATGTGTGTACCCATTAGCTCTATCTATCACTGTCTGGCAACAGCTCCTGGCACATTAGTGTCCTGCATCCTCTGTCCTACTCTGAAGTATCCAAGTGAACTTTTATGATGGATGCATCTTTAGGTAAAGACACACAAGAAACACTCAGTGGTATAGGAAATGAGATATGATTGGATGTCCATTGCTCTAAATGTTATCAAATTAATTTAAATGCTCTATAAGTGATCCATAATACATACCTTGCTTTTCTAGAGGTTTATATTTAATTATTTGTTAATTCTGATAAATTAACTCATCACAATATTATTTTTATAAGTGAACCAAATTCACTAATAGGGACACTTATTTGACAATTAGGTTGAATCTAAAGAATAAAAATCTATGAAGGTATCTTACTTTATATATAAATGTTATTTGAGGACTTTGTAGATAATGACTTAAAACTCCTAAAGTTTGACCTTATATGTGCCACCAGGCATAGCTTTATGAATTCTTTAAAGTGCCCATTCAGTACCTCAATCGATTTTGCTTCTTAAAAAATAAGGGTAGTTGTTTTCTTGCTACTGAGTTGTGTTCTGTTGGACATTGAAGACCTGAGAAGTAGTGCTCAAAAATCTTTTCTCTCATTATGAAGGTTATCTCTTCTACTATTAGTCTTTTGTTGGCAAATCAATATTCAGTTTGATGTAATCCTATTTCTCTATTTTTTCTTCTATTGCCTATGCCTTGGGTATTATATTAAAATTAGCACTACTCAGATCAATGTAAAAAGAATTCCGAATTTAATGACTATGATACTTCCAGATCTTAGGCTATATTTTAATTACAGAAATCACAAACAAAAGACAAAAACAGAGATATATTTAGAAGAAAAAACAATAAATGGTGTGCATGCCCATTAGTCTCCAAAGGGGTTTTTAGGTCATCACCTTTTCAGTTACCCTCCTACCACTAATGCATTGCTTTTTCTATACCCTTCTTGCTCAAGTCCATTAGCATGTACTTCTCTAGGCTCACTTTCAATTCATTTTATGTCAGGCCTCTCTAAGCTACTCAGGCACTTAAGTTTTTGGCTCTGTGCTTCTTGGAATCTGCATTCCCTCACCTTTAGTCACCTTTTAATTTAATCCAATTCATATCTACCATTTAGATCAGCTCCCTCATAATAAAGACTCCACAGAGTTTCAGTTTTTCAGAAATATGAACATTAATTGTGACATAAATCTATAGTTCAGATCCTTGGTTGAGAATATTAAAGTCAAAGTGAACCTTGTAATTATAAAACTGTTCTACTCTAGTGGAATATGTGTGTGAAGGGCAAACAATGGAAGACTGTACTGTCACTGAAATCAAAGCCTAGAGTTTTGAAGGACTCACAGAGAAAGAGTCATGTCCTGCAGGTTGGTATTGCATGAATGGATTTTATTTATCTATTGAGCTTGTAGATAAAAGTGAAACCCTAGTGAAAGCTTTATGAAGGGGAGAGGAGAAAATAAAATTGGTTACCATGCTAGAGGGAACTGTCCCTTGTACAAGTAAGGCAGTGAAGACAATTTTATCCATGTTATTTTTCAATCATTTCTAAATAAAAATGAAAATTTATCAGCTTTTATTCTGTACCTATGACTAATTTACTTTGGAGATGAAACATCCAAATCTTCTGCAGGGGAGTAGAAAGATAAGGGGAAGCCACCTGTAGATAATTCACTTTAAATAGTTCACCCAATGTCCACCTGTTAGATCTTAAGTCATATGCAGTGGCATTTGGATGTAGTGGTGCCTTTAAGAGATTATTAGGTCACTAAAAGGGATATATTCCTTTCTTCAAGACTGGGCTAATTCTTGCTTTAATTATGTGAGCACTTGCTGGCTGAATTAGTAACTGCAAAGGGAAGGGCTTACAAAGGGAACCTCCCTCATGCTTTTGTCTTGAACAGGTGGCCACTTGCCATGTCACTCTCTACTGTCAATTGAAGCATCACAAGATTCTCACGGAAGTTGTTCTAGGACTTTTAGCAGCCAGAGCCATAAGCCAAATGAACTTCTATTTTTTTTTTAAATCACTTTTTCATCTGAGAAGATGAAAGTCTTCTAAGGAGGCAGTACAATTTAAAACATTGTGTTATCCTTGAAAGTCATGGAATGTGGGAATTCAGTTTCTCAGTATTTGTCCTTTAAGAATGTAGGGAAATGGATTCATGTCCCTGATAAACCTTTCACTGCTTAGAAAACAAAGCAATTATTGTCCTGTAGGCTGAGTTTTCTTTTTAACATTTGGGTTAACCTGTATTCTTATACTTCATTGAAAGGGCATAATTAATTGCCTCTGCTTCCTCTACACTAGGATTATACTTTAGTTTTGTCCAATTTACTGTCCAATTTACCATTTCAAATTCAGATTTGAAATGAGTATGAGGACATTAAGAAGAAAAAGTGTAATGTTAAACATCTAGCTCTGAAGACCTGCATTTTCTAGACTCCCTATTGAAAGATTAGCAGAAGTATCCCCCAAATAATTCTGAGTCAGGCTTGTTCATGCAAGCCTTCCTCAAAGTGGCTCCTCTTTTTGTTCAGTACTGAAATCACACCAAACATCTATCTTAGTGTTGCTTAAGTAAATATTACATACTTAGCGGTATGGCTTGAAATAGTTTGTAAATTGACTCTCTATCCATCAATGGGCAATAAGAAGACTACAGCTACTGTAAGGCCTGTTAACGGTCTCCCCTGCAAGCAGTCTCTGAAGTCTGAGTCATTTTCTCCTGTAATAGTTGATTAATGGGAAAGAACTCTTGTACTAAAATAAAATGTCAATAGTTCAGACAGAACAGTGTGGCTGGACCAATTTAAAAGGTTTGCTTTGTGGCTATTTCATTCATTCATTATTCATCCATTCATTCATAAACTCATTTTTCCCCTATAAGTCAAGGCAAGATTACAGAAGACAATATGAGTATTATAGGTTCTCACCTTGAAAAAGTGATAAGGTGAATGAATACTACCCAAGACATATTAAATAATTACTTTGCAATGTGATGCTATTTAAAACACATTGGGTAGATTTCTTTATTTCATCCTCATATCTCTATAATGCACAAACTATTATTATCTTCCTATTCAGAGAGCAAATTAATGTTTAGAGTATGGGATTTCCTCTTAAGTACTACAGCAGAGAAAATGATTTACTTGTTTCTATGATGCTATGAGAATAGAGAAATGAGTGATTAATCCTCTCAGAGGATAAGAAAACATATTTCTAGGAATGTTATAGTACTTAAATTTAATTTTGATAGACAAATTACTTTCTTATGCATGTTCCCATAGAGATCCAGAGACAACTTTAGGCTTATCTCTAGGATACTATTTTATGAATCTACATATTCTCCAGGAAGATACAATTAAACATGTGTTATTTTAAATGCTTAATGCCATGGAGTGAGTTCAGCCCACACACTTCCAATAAGTACATTTTGATCTCTAGATGTGGGTACAAGGAGGTGTAGTATAATAAACTTTCTAGAATACTAGACTAATACTAGATATAGCACAAGTGAATGAATGTAAACTCATTGAACAAGGAATCAATGGTATACACCCCAACCCCAGTTAAATATGAAGTGTGGAGGTTAGGAAATACTGAATATTACATCTTTTCTCTCATATGTGAAATCTATCAATCATTTATCATCTATCTATGCATATGACATTAAGGAATGCACACACACACACACACAGAGAGAGAGAGAGAGAGAGAGAGAGAGAGAGAGAGAGAGAGAGAGAGAGAGAGAGAGAGAAGCAACAAGGCACAAAGAAACAAAATAACTCAGTACCTGGTAGTCCAGTCTCCCTATTTAGTAATGAGTATGAGAGAGTTGGGAGTTATAGCCACTTTTCTTGGCAAGGCAGTGGTAAAACTAATGAGTGGAAAGTTTCACACACCTCATAGCTCCCAGCCTACACAGACAGATGACTCAGTATATATGCAGTAGTTTTGCTTCTATAAAGATTTCCCATAAAACCCCAGTAAACACACACCATGAGCATTCAGGATATGCTTTAGAGATGTGAGATGCTGAATGAAGTTGACCTACAGCAAAGCCCACAAACCCACTCTATCAGTGTGGAAAGTGGCTATCTGGTAGGGCCAATTTAGGCACTATATTAGGAACTCTGTACTCTAAGGGACAGGAGTTATACCACAGAGGGGGATAGAGATTTCTGACCTTGAACACTAAATATCAGGGTATGTATCTTCCAATAGTGTAGGTATGACCTGCTGATGACAGACTCTCACAGATGTGATGTCAGGACTGAAGCAGATAATCACAGCATTCCTGCCTCCTCTGCCACTGCCCTGTCCTGGGGTAGTCACTATCAGACAGGGCAGAAAGATGGCATTGTCATTGCCTACCTCAACCTCAGAGGCTTGCAAATGTGATGTTAAGCAGCTCTGTGGTTCCAGCCTTGGCCCTGTCCACAGGTATGTAGGTTTCTGAAGAAATGGAGTCATCAGGAATCTTGCCTGCCTCTGGCTGTGTCCTGCTACCATTCTTTCCCATGTGGGCACTCCAGATAAAGGAATGGAGAGTAGAAAGTCCTCATTGCCCCTGGACGGGGCTTAAGGGGTATAGTGCAACTCTGTCCAGATCTGGTAGAGGTGATGCTCCTTGGAGTACACAAATAGAGTATCAATTCTCATCAAGTAGAGATGAGAACATTGTTCCAGCAGTCACACCATCTATGAAAATCATGCCTTCAGCTACATTCACTCCTTTTCTAATCATGTTCTCCCAGAACAGGTTATGAACATTGCAGTAGTTCCAGCCATAGCCTCTGCTCATAAAGAATTTGTGCTCACCCCCCCCCCCCAACTAGCTGGGGGATACGAGCTTCAGTTTTCTTATCACTGCTGACACTGCCAGACCCAGCAGCCTTTGCCACTCAGAGAATCACCATCCACAGTCCCTAGTAAACCTTCATCATCTGATAGCGACTGCCATTTTCATCCTGGAATAGTGATACCTGAGCACCTCACAGCACCTGCTGTCTGTATCAACTGCCTGCTGCTAAGATTTCTCTACTCATGAAGATACAGCAGAACTGCCAACTACTTAAAAGACAAGAGTGTGCCCAAATCACTAACAATAGCGAAGGAAGCTGAAAAGAACGTTTGTGATGGTGACTAAGTAGATATATAGCTAGTGCTGTATTGCAAACATGCCAGGAAGCAACATTCTGAGAAAGACACTAAGATGGCCACCATGAAAATGATAAAGAGATATCTCATCTCTAGATTTTTCCCATTTCAGTGTAAGTGACAGCAGAAAGGGGTTTGGGGTAAGATGACTATTTTTGAATGACTGATAAGATTCAGGAAATGCCTGAGAGAGAAGATCTAATGGCACTCATGACTTGTAACTTTGAAGGCTGTGTTTAACATGATCCTAGTCACACATCTGATATTTTAGAATAAAATATAGAAAGAGGTTTAAATTTTCATAAACTCTTCTACAGTCGACTGGGAAAAAAGTACTCAAATGTCTCAAGCACTCTGACCACTAGGTGGGTGAGATGTTTTCTTAGATACTGAGTCTGTCATTCTAGACTCTGTTCCCTTACCTACAAAGTGCTGTAACAGGTAATAAAACTGTAAGCGAGGTTAGTTAAGACCTCTCAGGATATATTTGGAAAGAGGCTGCAGAGACAGCTCAGTCTGTAAAGCAATTGCTGTGCAAACATGAGAACCTGAATATGAAACAGCTGTGTGGGTTGTGCACACTTGTAATCCCAGTTCTGGGGAGGTAGAGATAGGTGGAGCCCTATAGTTTGCTGGCTAGTGAGTCTACCATACTTGGCACATCCCAGGTTAATGAAGGACATTGATTTTAAAATTATGAAGATCCTGTCTCCAAACAAACAAACAAACAAACAAAACAAAACAAAAAATCCAAGGTGAATTATTATGGAATATTAATTTAAGTTGTATTACATTTATTTATGTTGTGGAATATTTGTTTAATGATGCAAAGATGTGTTGCATTATTTTATGTTGCATTTGTTTAACTCTGTGAAGCTGTGTTACTTTATCTGTCTAAAACACATGACTGGTCCAATAAAGAGCTGAATGGCCAATAGCAAGGCAGTAGAAAGGATATATTGGGCTGGCAGGCAGAGAGAATAAATAGGAGAAGAAATCTGGGAAGACAAGATCTAGAAGCAAAGGAAGGAACAAGAAAAGAAGGGGCTAGCCACTTAGCCACACAGCCAGACATGGAGTAAGAAGGAAAGAAAAGAGATACAGAAATAGAGAAAGGTAAAAGCTCAGTGTAGCTAGAAGTTTATCTGGTCCTGCCTAGGCCCTGCAGTCCCCAGGCCTGCTTATAAAATAATCACACAGAGGCTTAATATTATTTATGACTGTTTGTCCATTAGCTCAGGCTAACTACTGACTTGCTCTTACACTTAAATCCAGCCCATTTCTGTTAATCTATGTGTCGCCACGTGTTCCATGACTTTACCTGTGTGCCATTACATGCTGCTCCCTGGATAGCAGACTGGTGTCTCCTCACTCAACCTTCCTCTTCCCAGAATTCTCCTTGTCTGCTTATCCTGCCTATACTTCCTGCCTGGCTACTGACCAATCAGCATTTTATTTATCAACCAATCAGAGCAACACATTCACAGCATACAGAGTGATATCACCCATCAGCCCAGGAGCAAAAGGTAGATGGGAAAATTTAAGTTAAATAAAGCTGGCTAGAAACAAGCCAAGCTAAGGCTAGGCATTTACAGGTAAGAATAAGATTCCCTATGATGTATTTGGGAGGTGTGTGGTGGGCCCCCCAAAGAGCCAATAGAGTAAAGAAACAACTACAATGAATATTATCTGAAGAATGACAACTAAGGTGCATGTGTACACAAAAATATGCAGAGTGTGTGTGTGTGTGTGTGTGTGTGTGTGTGTGTGTGTGTGCGTGTTAGATATGAAAGCACTGGAAAGAGTATCTCAAGAAGCCTACAAAGTTGACCTGGAAAGTGAGTGTCCTCAGATGGAGCACACAGATAAATCTGTGTTCTTGCCATAGGTTTGTTGTAGTATGCCAATATGCTGTATTTCATAGGTTCAGGAAATTCTTCTAAGATATTTCACATAAAAGATTCTGATTGCATCAACCAGTATAAAACAACAGAAACCCTATCATCTATTGGCCTAAAAATAAGACCATTTATGGATTTCCATTATCAGCAGTCCAGAAGCAAGTGGCATATCAGGGATGTGATACAGCTACCTTTCACAGCTGTAATTTCTCTAGAGAGCTTTGAATCTAATTTGCTCAGTGGGTGGACTTTGTCCTTAGGAAGGTAATGGCTAGACTGTAACAATTGAACTGATGACAATGTTTAGAAAAAGTGTGTGTGTGTGTGTGTGTGTGTGTGTGTGTGTGTGTGTGTGTGTGAGAGAGAGAGAGAGACAGATAGAGAGAGGTGATGGATGATAAATAGATAAATTATAGATAGATAGATAGATGGATGGATGGATGGATAGATAGATAGATAGATAGATAGATAGATAGATAGATAGATAGATAGATTGATTGACAAACAGACAGGCGATTGTTGGATTACTGCTAAAATACTGTACCAAATTTCACTAGCAAATTTTTCTGTATTCTCATTGTCTCAAATTAGTCAATGTGCCTATAACTGAACCTATTACAGTGGAGTATGATACGTCTTAGACTTAATCAGTAGTCTGGAAGAAAAAGAAAATAGAGCATTGATGGGGTTAGTGGAGTTCCTCATATGTAAATATAAGATGTTACTGGCACCCTATTCCTGAAAGACAAAGGAAGAAATGTAGACCCACAGCCTTGAAAATATTTCTGCTCCTGAAGAAACTGCTACTGTTGCAGAGAAAACCAGGAAACTTCAAACACAGTATTAGGTTCCATAGACAGTGCAACTTTTCGCTGCTATTGAGTCATTTCCCAGACCTGGAAGCAGGAACACAAGATTATTTTCTTCTCTACCCTTTCTCATTTTTCTTCAGAGTCTCTTAGTAACAGAAATATTATAAGTTATGTCAGAAACATAGATAGATAAACTTTTGTCTTTTATATCAGAATTCTTTGAGTAACATACACATTCACAAACTAAATCAGTTTCATCAGCCTTAATTTGCCACTTCGTCCTCATTCCTTTGATAGCTGGTACTGGTATAAGCAGCATCTTTGATTTCGATATTTTACTAACTTTAACTCTTAGATACTATGTTACTTATAAAGCAGTAATTTTATATATGTATAGACATACATATTATACATATTTATAATACATATACTATAGAATAGTTATGGAGGATTAAAGAGGACATCATAGAGTTCAAGTTCAAAGAGGCTTTACTTGAGGCAGAGAGAGAAGGCTGGTAGAGTTAATATAGCATTTAGATAAGATATTAATACATCAATCTAGAATAGTGGTTCTTAACCTTCCTAATGCTGTGACCCTTTAATATACTTTCTCATGTTGTGGTGACTCCCCCACAACTATAACATCATGTTCATTGTTACTGCATAGCTGTAATTTGCTGCTTTTATGAATCATAATGGAAATATCTGTGTTTTCTGATTGTCCTAGTTTCATTTGGCCCCCACAGGGGGTGTGAACCACAGGTTGAGAACCACTGATCCTGAAACATCACTAGAGATCTATAGCTGAGGCAAGCTTCAGGAGCTAAAAAGTCATGCCTGGCCTTACAGCCAAAGCTAGCTACAGAGGTTTGGCAAAGGACCAAAGGACTGTGGAGGCAAGTGCAGGACTTGGTCCCAAAGATGAATGACAGACTGACAGATTACAATTCTTGTAGGCCACATCAGTAATGGAAACCAAGTGGAACTGAAGTATCATTGTTGGTCCCTTGACATACATACCTGGTGGGCAGATAACAGGTCATTGTTGTAGTGGGATTTCCTGCAGAGCATTGCAGCTGGCTTAAATTTGGAGTATTATCACCTGGGCTAACATACCTTACCTTTTGTGTTCTCTATCTCATCTGAGTTGTTGAAGGGTTCAAAGTCTTTGCAAAACTTGGTTTCCAGGGGACTTGGAACACCAAGATGCTCTGTGACTGAGAATTGATTTGTCATTTGTCTCTCTAGGGAGCTTCAGATAAGAGGTTTTGGTATGCAGAAATTGACTTGCTAAGGTGTAAATTGTGTCACAATAAAAACAGCCCTTTGCAAAGCAACAGTCAGTTAGTTCACCAGAAGCTGGCTCCCCTGCCTGCAGCTGCAAAAGCAAAAATTCATCCTAGAGTGACCCTACTTCTTCCTCGTACCCTTATGAAACTGAACACCTGACACTACACATTGGGATCTATTGCCATCACAGCATGAGGTGTTCTATTTATGGGGTCTAAGTGAGTATTGCTTTATTTCTTAGTCTGGTGAGACTGCAAGTTATCATGACTAGATCTTATGATATGTTTTTAATATGCCATGTGCTTTAAGGGTCCCAGTGTATTTTGTTAAATTTACAAGATGATATTCTTTTTACTTTTATGACTCAATTATTTATCAATATGTATCTTAAGTGTTGATAAACAGGTGATGCTTTTTACAAGCACAAAACATTGCATGTTTGCACTCAAAGCTGTGCAAAATACTACTTTTAAAATGGAGTCACTCAGAGCCAGAAATAGTCCCAAAGCCACTGTTTTATTATGGAATAACCCATAGCAGGCTACAAGGTAATCTCATGAACCACACAATTGATATAATATGCAAAAAATAAATATGACTTTCATGAATCCATTCCTCTGATGGACTGTGTAGAATGACAAATGATTATCAAGCATATCGTCACACCAGACAGGCCTGCATATAAAGTTGAAGTGGATGTAGATGAGAGCAGAGCTTTGGATGAAGTCAGTTGTGACTTGGTTCATTGGAAAGAGATAAGTACATGAATAAAGATGGGTTCTGTAGACTCCACAATTGCTAACCTTATGATCAATGCCTTGTACAAATAAGCAAGGAAATTTTGGAACATGTCTTTGAAATTCAAAGATCTTATGTAATATACTACAATTCTTGGTAATCCAAGAAGAATGCTTGTTAATATTTTTTTTTTATTTTAGCATTTTGACTTTATAAAAGAATCATCTACATGGACCAAGAGGAAGAATGTCTACTGTGGATTCAGCTATCATTACAAGACCTAGAAAACTCCAATTAATACATTAACCTCCACCGCCTCATTAAGATGGAATTTGTTAGATGTGTTCCCACACAGTATCAGTAAGTTTGACTGCTTTATTGCTTAATTGATGCTAACAGATTTCCATCTTCATGTTTTCACTTCACATTGGCTCAGCAGGAGTCCAAGCTTCATTACCGCAGGAATGGGAATAAAATGCTTTGCAACTCTTTTCCCAAATGAGCACGCCATTTCTGAGAAATCTGGAGGGTAAGACAATCTAGATTTCCAACACAGCAGGAGTCCCGTGCCACCCTCCCACTGGACTTATGCTGAAGTACTTGGCAAAATACAAAAGATTGCTCTATTAACTTACTACTACCCCCCCTGACTTAAATTTCTAAACCTCATTTCTTGCCAAATAGACACGCTATTTAATAATTCCCTTCTCTCTCTCTTTTTTTCAATCATAAATATGTCACAAGTGACTTATACACTTTCTATAAAGGGTGCATTACTCCATTTTTCTCTCCACATATGCTGTCACATTACTACACACTGGCTCTATTTGTGCAGTCATGCAATCCCACACTTACTTTCATATGATATAATCTTACCATATCTATCTTCTCCTCTGCTTCTCTTAGAAAATATGCTTCTCATTTCTATGTTGATAATCAAATCCTCAACAAAATTACGCTGTTTTTTTCTTTTAAACTGCAAATAAAATTTATCTGATGTAACCTTTGTATGGATACATGTATATGTAGAAAATAAAATGAATGGTCCCTTTTCCTAGTCCTCAAAATCTTTCCAGTCTTTAAAATCCATACTTGGTATAATTTCCGAGATTTTTTTCTAATTAACAAATTACTTATGTATGTAGTTTCACAGAATGAGAAGTATAAAGTTAGAGGACTTCCTGAAGTTTAAATGTTCAACACAGTACTTGACATGTAGCAAGTTCTAATAAAAGTTTATTTAAAGGGCTCACGTGATATCTTAGTGGATAAGAATACTGACAGCTCTTCCAGAGGATCCAAGTTTGATCCCCAGCATGCCCATGGTAGTTCATGACCATCTGTAATGCCACTTTTGGGCATGTGATGCCATTTTCCTGGCTGCCCCGTACACCAGATGCGCACATGATACATAGACATACATGCAGGCAAAACACCCATATACCTAAAATCAATACATTAAAAATTTCAAAAGTTTATTCAAGTAAATCATGATTCCATTTATTCCTAGTCTACATTCTAGGTTTCCTGACATTGTTTTATATTTGCTTCATACTACTGAATACTGAGAGATAATAATGCATATTCATTAAAACCTCAAGCCATAGCTTCTCTTCCCAAAGATTTTCCTCTTGTTCTTCCACTGAATGGCTATGTTCCTGTGAAAGGAAAAGTGGCTAAGTTCACAGAATCTAATTCTTTGTGCATCTTGTTACATCTCCATCCATGTTTTGGTAGCATTTTTTTTTTTGTTGTTTTTTTTTTTTGTTTTTCGAGACAGGGTTTCTCTGTGTAGCTTTGCGCCTGTCCTGGAACTCACTTGGTAGCCCAGGCTGGCCTCGAACTCACAGAGATCCGCCTGCCTCTGCCTCCCGAGTGCTGGGATTAAAGGCGTGCGCCACCACCGCCCGGGTTTGGTAGCATTTTACATGTGTTTATGTCCATAATAATTATGTGTTATCTAATCTGTGTGCTTTTGAAATTACCCATGCTATCATCTGCACCACATTGTTTTGTAATTTGCATTTTTATTTCTCAAGTTTGTGAGATTTAATCATTCTTATTCTTTTCCAATTTTGTCCCCTTAATTTCTATGTATGGTTCAGACATATAAATTATATTTTATTCATTTCTTGCTTACAAATATCTAAGTTATACAATGAGTCATGAGAAAGAGTTGTAAAATGAACCCTCTTTCTCATGTTGTCCATAAGCGTATGCCTACAGTCACAGGTTCTCCGGATAGACCATTTCATCACTTGGCTTCATCGATATTTTGGCTATATGAGGCCTATGAGTTATTTTTCTTACTAACAAAGCATCAGGTTCCCTGGATTATACATCCCTACTTATAATTGACATGTTAAAACATTGAAAGTTTTGGCAATTTCAGAAGGAAATTATCTCTGACTTTAATTCTATTTTTTTAAATGAAAGTATTGGGCATAAGCACATTTTTGTATGCTTACGTGTCACTTGACTTATATTTTCAATGAAATATCCATAGCTCATTCTGTATTTAGTCATTGCATTTGTTCTTTTATTCTTTTGTTCACTCTTTACTCTGGCCATAAACAAATTTTGACTTATTTACATTACAAATATTGACTCTTTTATATGTCTTGTTCTTATTACTCTCTTGTGGTATATTTAGTTTTAATATAGTGAAATTTTCATCAATTTTATGTTTTTTTAACCTGCTTCAAAAATGGTAAATCTTGTCCTTTGAAGTTTTTAAAGCATCTTTTTGATATTTAGGTTTGTAATCTCTCTAGAATATATTTGCATAGGGTGTAATGCAGAAGCAGTTTTTCATTTTTACCATACTATTAACCACTTGTCTCAGCATCATTTAATGGGAAATCCATTTTTCCCAAGTTTTTTTTTTCCAGTGTCAGATGTTTGCTACTGCAAATTCTCATACATTCAGCACATTTTTCTTGACTCCCTAATTAATCTTTTCCATTTTTCTCTTCTTTCCACTAACACCATGAGATTCTAATTTAGGAATTATTATCTAGACTGCATACTACCCAGGCTTATAAAAATGTTATTATATTTTATTTCATGCATGTCCTCATTTTATAGTGGAATGCTATTTTGACTACAAATTCTTGGTAGGATCTGATTCATTTGCTTTCTGTTTACCTAATCCTAACTCGTTCTTTGGTCCACTTACTCTTCTCCAGCAAGTCAGACACGAGACTTTACCTTGTGCCTAAGAGAAAGGGTCATCCTTCAGAGGAATATCTGAGAAGATTCTACAAGCCAGTACAATCAGAGATTTTGCATGAATTCAAAATGGGGAGCTATTAGAAGAAATATTTCAGAATAATGAAGGTCATGAATTACCAGTGATAACACCCTCATTCTTCTAAAATCTTCCTTCCTTAACTGGAATATGTGCATCCCAGAGGTTATGGTAATGGTTCCCCAGAGATGGATCTTTGCATTTCCCCTTCTCCCCACACTTTACACATTAGGAGAATGTGTGAAGATCCCCAACAACACTATTTAGATTTGGGGTATTGAAGGAGACCTCTAAGTAGTCTCTTTTTAAATTTTTATTTTTATTTGTTTATTAAATTTGAATATATTTTGATATCTCTTAAATGCCATGCATATTCTAACTCTCCTGTGTCCTCCAGTGTCTCTTTGTAATGGAACTGCAGAAATGATTCTTACCTGGCTAGATCTCTAGAACAACAGGCCCTGGTTCGCTCATAGTTTCCAAAGTCCCCCAAAGGATTGCACACAGTGATTTTTTTTTCATGTGATCAAAAACAGTAGGCAACTATCTTAGGACTTAGAGCTGGACTAATGTTCGCATTGTCTTTTTGTGGCCCTGGAAATGCAGGATTGTGCCCCTGACAACCACAGGCAGTAGCCACGGAATCAACTAAGAGTGATCTAGGTTGAGAAAGGTAAAAAAGAAAAAATTGAGTTTCTCACACTATAAATTGCCAAGTTCTCCCCTGGTACCACAAATAATGGTGCTTTGAACCTAAACCTCCTTCATGATAATTTTGAGTATCACCTGCTGTGGTATTGCATGGCAGCCCAAGAGGCAGTCAACATCATTTTCTGTCATTCAATGGTTTGTGAGAAAGGAGGAGAATGTAGTGACAGATTTTATGGTACCACTGCCCTTGAGTGTCTTATTTCCTTCATGTGACTTATGAAATGTGTGATTATTATTTTTAATGACTCACTCCTGTAACTGAAAGTACCACAGAGGAAGAAAGTAGATGCTGTTGAGCATTGTCTTCCCTAGCCCAGTGCCCATTGAGAAGCGCACGTTCTGTACATACTTCTTAAATTAAAAATAAAACAGAGTCACCTGCTAGGGAAGTATATAGGCTGACTGCAGCTCTTCAACTCTTCTTTTGACCTTCCAGTTCAAATACCCTCTAGTCTGATCCACAGCTTGGTAGCAGAACACCTGCTGTTAACCTCTCCTACCCCATCCCCAAGAGATCATAAAGATCTTTTCCTCCAGTCTTCTTTCCCCCAACTCACCCCTTTATCCCAGCCTCCAGCACCAACAGGCATTCCCTGTGAACACAAAGTTTGAGCAGGCCAGGGAAACCAATCCAATCTCCCAGTCTCAAATCTAGTACTATAGCAGACCTTCTGGGGTGACCTCATTTTGCTGTCTACACCCATTCCAATGAGGCTAACTAAGCAGATCCTAGTTGAACACTCTTCTCTCCTTTCTTCTATGAATGCTTTCAGACCCCTAGACCATCCCTCATTCCTAAGAATCAGCTCCCAATATCCAGAAATGCATTTTACCTGGAACTCCCAGTAGCCATACTTATCAGGTCCACAGAAAATTTTGTACCAGGCAATACATCTCCACCACACTCTCCTAAAATCCACAGAGGAAATAGAAACCGAGGAACAAAATGCCAGGCAACAAAGACAAAACTAGAAATCAGCACCTATACCTATAATCATCTAAATCCCAAATGCTTAGATGGCAGCATAAAAACACAATAACAGGCAGGGCAATATGAATTCTTTAGAGCCCAGCAACCTTATCACAGCAGGGTTTGAATATTCCAACATAGCTGAGGCACAAGAAAAGGACCTTAAAACCACCTGTATGAAGATGGTAAAATTCATAAAGAGAAAATTAATAACCCCCTTAAAGATATCTAGGAAAACACAAACAGTGAAAGGAAATGAATAGTACTGTTCAAGACCTAAAAAAGAAAATAGAACCAAAAAAGAAAACAAAACCAGGAAATTCTGGAGATGAAAAATTTAGAAATTCAAACAAGAACTATAGAGGCAAGTTTCCCCAACAGAATATAAGATATGAAAGAGAGAAACTCAGGTGCTGAAGATACTACAGAGGAAATAGATACATTGGTCAAAGAAAATGTTAAATATAAAAAAATCCCTGACACAAAATTCAAGAAATTTGGACATTATGAAAAAAATCAAACCTAAACATGCTAGGAATAGAGGAAGGAGAAGAAACCCAGCTCAAAAGCCAAAAAAAAAATATTTTCAACAAAATCATAGAAGAAAATTTTCCTAGCCTAGAGAAGGAAATGCCCATAAAGTTACAAGAAGCACATAAAAGACTAAATAGATTGGACCAGACCAGAAGGTAACCTTGGCACATAATAATTAAAACAGTAAATGTACAGAATGAAGAAATAATATTAAAAGCTACAATGAAAACAGTTCAAGTAACATATAAAGCCAGATCTATTAGAATTACACATGGATTCTCAATGGAGACTCTGAAAGTCAGGAGGGTCTAGAACGATGTGCTAAATATGATGAGACCACAGATGTCAGCTCAGACTACTATACTAGCAAAGATTTCTATCATGGTAAATGGAGAGAATAAAATATTCCATGCTAAAGCCAAATTTAAACAATATCTATCTATAAATCCAGCACTACAGAGGTGCTAGTAGGAAAACTCCAATCTAAGGAGGTTAACTAGACCCATGAAAATGTAAGAAATAAATAAACTCACGCTAACAAAAAGAAAAAAAAAACAGAAAACACACACACACACACACACACACACACACACACACACACACACACACGCTGACATACCACTACCACCACCACCCCCCCAAAATAACAGGAACCAACAGTCATTGGCCATTGATATTTCTCAATATGATGGGTCTTAATTCCTCAATAAAAAGACACAAACTAATAGAATGGATGTGAAAACAGGATCCATCCTTCTGCTGCATCCAAGAAACACACCTCAAATCAAGAATACATGTTACCTCAGGGTAAAGGATTGGGAAGATATTCCAAGAACTGGACCTAAGAATAAAGCTGTTGTAGCCATTTTAATACCTAACAAAATAAATTTCAAACCAAAACTAATTAGAAGAGATAGGGAACTACACTAAATATTCATCAAAGAAAAAATCCACCAAGAAGATATTTCAGTTCTTAACATCTGTGCCCCAAACACAAAAGCACCCACGTATGTAAAAGAAACACTACTACAGCTTAAATCATATAGTGACCATCTTACATTAAGAGTGGGAGGCTTCTATACCTCCCACTATACACACAAAAATAGTTTTGTCTTCAAGAAAAAAAAACTAAACAGAGAAATGCTGGAATAAACAGTTGTATAAACCAAACAGAACAATCAAATATTTACTAAACAAGTATACTTTCTTCTGTGCAGCTCATAGATCTTTCTCCAAAATTCACTTCAATTTTCTGATACAAAGAAAGTTTCAACAGATACAAGAAATTTGAAATAATTCCCTGCATCCTTTCAGACCACCAGAGATCAAATCTGGATATATACAACGCCACAAAGCTTACAAACCTATAGATACTGAACAGTTCTCTACTGAATGAAAAATTCATCAAGACAGAAATAAAAAAAATTAAAGACTTTCTAAATTAAAAAATGAAAACACAGCATATTCATACTTATGGGACACACTGAAAGTGGTTTTGTGGGCAAATTCATAGCATTAAGTGTCTATGTTAAAAAAAAAGAGAACTGGAGAGATCTCATGCTAGCAACTTAACAGCACATTTGAAATCTGTAGAACAAAAAGAATCAATTACACCCAAGAGGAGTAAATGGCAAGAAATAACTGAACTCAGGGATGAAAGCAGAAAAATAGAAACAAAGAAAATAATGAAAAAAATGAATGAAACAAATAATTGGTTTTATGAGAAAAATCAACATGATCAACAAACCCTTATCCAAATTAACTAAAAGGCAGAGAGAGAGAGAGAGAGAGAGAGAGAGAGAGAGAGAGAGAGAGACAGAGACAGAGAGAGAGACAGAGAGACAGAGAGAGAGATTATCCAAAATAACAAAATCAGAAATCAAAAGGCAGACATAATAACAGACACTGAGGCAATCTAGAGTATCATAAGGACATGCTTTAAAAAACCTATACTCACCAAATTGGAAATTCGAAAAGAAATGGATTATTTCCTCAATAGGTACTACTTACAAGAGTTAAATCAAGATCAGATAAGCAATTTAAGCAGACCTATAACCCCCAGTGAAATAGAAGCCATCATTAAAGTCCTCCCAAAACCAAATAGCCCAGGGCCACATGGTTTTAGCTCAAAATTTTACCCGATTTTCAAAGAAGAACTAATAGTAATGCTCCTCAAATTATTCCACAAAATAGAAACAGAAGCAACATTGCCCAACTCATTTTATGAGGCCCCAGTTGCCCTGATACCCAAACTGTATAAAGACCCAGGAAAGAAAGATAATTGCAGACTAATTTCCCTTATGAACATAGATGCAAAATTCTGAGTAAAACATTTGCAAACATAATCCAAGAACACATCAAAAAGATCATCCACCATGATCAATTAGGCTTCATCCCAGAAATTCAGGGATGTACATCGTATGAAAATCAGTAAATATAGTCCATCACATAAACAGTCTAAACGACAAAAACTAGATGTTGCAGAAAAGGCTTTTAACAAAATCCTGCACTCCTTCATAATAGAAGTATTGGAGAGATTAGTGATACAAGGAACATACATAAACATTATAAAAACAGTTTATAGCAAGCCCATAACCAACATCAACTTAAATGGAGAGAATCACAAAACAATTACACTAAAATCAGGAACAAGACAAGGACTGTCCACTCACTCCATAGCTATTCAATATAGTATTTGAAGTTTTAACTAGGATAATAAGATAACTGTAGGACATCAAGGGGAAACAAATTAGAAAAGTCAAAGTATCTTTGTTTGCAGGTGATATAATAGTATATGTAAATGACCCTAAATATTCTGCCAGGGATCTCCTACAGCTGATAAACACTTTCAGCAAAGTAGCTGGATACAAAATTATCTCACAACAATTGGTAGCCCTCCTATATGCAAATGACAAATGGACTAAGAAAAAATAGGAAAACAATACCTTTTACAATAGTTTCAAATAATATAAAATAGCTTGGGATAATTTTAACCAAGCAAGTTAAAGACTTGTATGATTAAAAACTCCAATTCTTTGAAGAAAAAGTAAAGATATCAGAACATGGAAAGAACCCTTATGCTAATAGATCAGTAGGATTAACATAATAAAAAGCTCATTCTATCAAAAGCAACCTAGAGATTCAATGCAATCCCCATTAAAATTCCAACACAATTCTTCAGAGATCATGAAAGAACATTTCTCAGGTTAATATGAAAAAAGTTAAAAAAGAGAGAAAGAGAACAAAAAGAACAAGAACAAAAAACAAAAACACACAAACAAACAAAACCAAAAACACAAAATCTAAAAAAAATCCTGAACAATAAAAGAACTGTAGATGTATCCAACCTTCCCATCAAACAATAAACACAGAACCAATGCAAAGAAGAAAGCCAAGAGGTCAGAGCCAAGAGCCAAAACCTTACCCTTCCTCCTGCAGTGGTCCTACCTCTCCGAACCAGAGCTACCCCTGTGTTAAAGTCTTTATATAGAGTTCCTGTCCTGCCTTCTCATTGGTTGTAAACCCAACCACATGACCGCCTCCTCACAGCCTGTCTGTATAGGCCTCCAGGTTTTCCATGATTGGTATTAAGATTAAAGGCATGTGTATCCAATAATGGCTGTATCCCTGAACACACAGAGACTTACCCAGCTCTGCCTACTAAGTGCTGGAATTACAAGCATACGCTACCACTGCCCTGCTTTCCTATGGCTTGCTAATAGCTCTGACCCCCGGGCAACTTTATTTATTAACATACAAATAACATTTTAATACAAATAAAATATCACCATATTTCCCCTTTTCTATTTTAATAAAAAGGAAAAAAAAGAAAAAGCTTATAACTAATATAAGAAAAACTATATACAAAAGGATAATAACTATATACAATATATACAAGTAATAAATACCTAAACAATGTCTAGTCCATTTGTATTTGACAAATTCAGAGAAAATAATTTCATTATCTATCCTATTTTGGTAAGTTCAAAATGTATCCTAATTAATCTTCAACTATAACTAACTAACCTTCAACTATAACTAACTAATCTTCAACTCCCTCAGAGACCCAAGAAGGAAATAATATTAGCTAACAAAAATAAAAACAGGAAGTGCACATAAGCAACCTCCAAAAAATTTGTGAGTTGACAGAAACAGACAGCTGTCTGGACAGTCACCTGAGGTTTCTCCGAAGTGCTGGGGCATCATCTTCAGCCTATAGGCCCAGCATATCCGACAGACTCATTTGTGAAGCAGGATGTACACAAGGTCAACAGTTCAACCTCACATTGAGTGAGAGTAGTCCATGTACCAGAAACACCTGAATTCCACCAGTGTCATGTCATGATTCAGGATTTCAAATTCTGGAAATTGCTGATGGTTTTCCAACTCAGCTGTCCATTCTTCCTGGCTGTGTATATATGGCTTCATCTCAGCATCCCATTCTTCTCCATATCCCTCCATCAAATGCCAGTCTACTATTGAGAGGCGTGAGCTTAGTTACTCTTCAAGAATAACTGTTTCAGCTGCTGTTCCATTGCACATCAGAGGCCATCGGCCCACTGCCTGTTCAGCTGCCTTCGAAGAAAAGGGCACTGTACCTTTTTCGAATTGCGAAGGCCACTTCAGGGATGGTGCCATATTGTCCTGGCCTCTGAAGATGCCTTTTGATAAAGCCATAACCACACTTGTTTTGGCAAGAATCAGTAATCCTTTGTTTTATGTCCTGTTTGTCCATTTTGTCCTGTTGATTCGAGGATACTTTGTTGTCCAGTGGCTAACTTTTGCCACAATGAAAGTTAAATCCATATGCAGTTTCTTCAATGCCCGTATTTTCTCTGAAGTAGATTGGTACTGCCAGGAGTCGACATGTCTCATAGTCATAACAAAAAAGAAAAATTTTCTAAGTTATTAAAACATTTTAAATGCCATATTCTGTAGATCTCTGAAGGGTTTGAAGATAACCTGTCTATCTAAAATATATCTACTCAATCTTGAAAACATACCTAATATAACTACAAGTTCTATTATAATATCTAACTACTAACTTTCATTTCTTTATATCCTAATAGTTGGTAATAACATTCAAGGATCAGAAAATTGCATTACATTGTTAGATGAACGGTACAATTAGAAAAATATATATAACATTTTCTAACAATATCAATTTCAATATATATAATTTGTATACAATATAAAACAATCCAATCCAATGTAAAGTATTTACATTTTTCTTTTCTTTCTTTCTTTTTTTTTTTTAATAAGAACCTTAAATCTAATCTCCTTTGCTTAGCCTTTTTCCTAACCCTTGACAACAACTTGTAACCAACCCCCCTAATCAATGAAAATTATCCCAGACCCAAAACCCATTAAAAGACCAAAAAAACCAACCGCCCCACACCACCTCTTTGGGAATGTGGGCGTCGTATTCTTGAAATTGCTTCCTGCTGGGTATGGGCGAAGGTATCTTTATCCTGAAAGAAAAATTTTAGGTTAATTGTCAAATTCTAGGAAAGGTAAATATATCCTTCGTTATCCAGTCTGTGTATAATGCCAAAATTCAGGGTTTATCTCAAATCCTTATTCAAGTAGTCTTTGAGACTGGATCATCTCAGCTAGCTCTTCTCAAAATTGCTCTGAGCACTTTGTAGTTCAAAGCTGATCTGTAGATGATGTTTGTCAGCTTAGTGATGTTATTATTGTCCACGTGGAATTGTTGTTGTTGTGGGGCCCCATCTTCTTCCTGGAGACTTCAGTTGATGTTAGGCCTAACCGTGATTTCCTGCAAAAAACTGATAAGAGACTCGAACACAAAGACTATATATGCGACTTTTTAGAATTAGTTAGTACTCTATATGACCATTTATATCTTAACAAAGTTTAAAATGTATATATATCTATATATATTGATCTTGTAAATTTTGATATAAAATTCATACTTTAAGAAAAGTTTAAAGAATCAGAATAGAATCAAAGAGTTGAGATTCGTAATAGAATAGTCCCTTAATTAATTTGGCTTTTCTCCTGTCCCATAGCAGAAGATGGCTCTTTTCCTCTGGCATGATACAGGGAGTTTGCATTTTCCTTTTAACAACATGCTTGAGTTTAAAGAAGGAGAGAGCCATTCTCCAACTCCAAAGTCAGCTTTAAATTTTAATTGAACTGGGACTATTAGAAGTTAAATAGTGTTAAATCTTTAAAGAAAAGCAGAAACAAACATTTAGGAAGACATAAAATTTTTTTAGATAATATACCCATACGCCATTTCACTCTGTTTCTTAGGATAGATGATTTGTTCCTTTTCTTCAGTTGTCTCATTTGTCCAGTGTTCTTCAAATTCGTTAACCTTCATTCTCCTAAAAGACAAAAACAAAAACCTTTCCCCAAGGTTTTTTGGGGATGTTCCTTTTTGACAAGTTATCTGATTAAATGAAAAGGCATGTGTTACTGGTGTAAGTTAGTTTAAATTGGATGTTTACGATAGTTGATGAACTATCACCTCCTCTAATTAAGAGGTCTCTCTTGTTCAAATCGAACCTTTATCAATTTTGATGGTACCCACAGCTTATCTTCTCCTGTAGAAATAAAAGCAAAACCTCGTCCCCAACGTAACACATACCCTGGTTTCCATTCTGAGGTCAGCACATCCTTAAAGTATATAGGTTGATTTAATTCTGTAGTTTTTTCTATTATCCAATGTCTCTCTGCAGCTGTTGTTCCTTTCTCATTGGCATTGAGAAAATTCAAAGTTAATAGAGCATTATGTAGTCTATTTCTGGGGGTTTTTGTTACTCCTTTTTGTTTATTTAGCATATCCTTTAGAGTTCTGTTTGATCTTTCTATAACTGCTTGACCTGTAGGATTATGTGGTATACCTGTAACATGGTTTATATTATAATAAGCAAAAAACTGTTTCATTTTAACAGAGACATATGATGGAGCATTATCAGTTTTGATTTGTGCAGGTATACCCATAATGGCCATAACTTCTAGCAAATGAGTGATTACAGAATCAGCTTTTTCAGAACTCAAAGCAGTTGCCCATTGAAATCCTGAATAAGTATCGATAGTGTGGTGTACATATTTCAGTTTTCCAAATTCTGCAAAGTGAAACACGTCCATCTGCCAGATTTCATTCCTCTGAGTACCCTTTGGGTTACATCCTGCTGGTAATGGTGTTTGATTGTAGAAGGAACAAGTAGGACATTTCTTTACTATTTCTTTGGCTTGTTGCCAGGTTATGGAAAAATCCTTTTTTAAACCTTTACTATTTACATGATGTTTTTTATGAAATTCTGAGGCCTCCAGCACATTTCCTATCAATAATTTATCAATCTCATCATTGCCTTGTGCTAGAGGGCCTGGCAGACCAGTATGGGATCGGATGTGAGTTATATATAAAGGATGACTCCGTTTTCTGATTGTATCTTGTAATTGAATAAATAATGAAGTTAATTCTGAAGCATCGTGGATAAATTCTGCAGTCTCAATATGTAATACTACTCTTTCAGCATACTGAGAGTCAGTTACTATATTGAGAGGTTCTGAAAAATCCATTAATACCAACAGAATAGCATACAATTCTGATTTTTGAACTGAATTATAAGGACTTTGAACCACTTTACTTAAATTTTCTGATTTGTAACCTGCCTTTCCTTGTTTGTTGGCATCTGTATAAAATGTACGAACTCCAGATATGGGTTTTTTCCTCACAATTTGAGGCAAGATCCAATCAGCTCTCTTTATAAGATCAATTCTATTGCTTTTGGGATATTTGCTGTTAATTTCTCCCAAAAAATTACTACAAGCTTTTTGCCAAGCTTCATTTTCTATCCATAATTTTTCAATGTCCTCCTTAGTTAAAGGTACGACAATTTCTGCTGGGTCTATTCCTGCTAATTGACGAAGTCTCAATTTTCCTTTCCAAATCAAGTCAGAGATTTTTTCCACATAAGTTTTTAATTTTTTATTTGGTTTATTTGGTAAAAATATCCATTCCAATATAATATCTTCCCTTTGCATTAATATTCCTGTTGGGGAATGCCTAGAAGGTAAAATAACCAAAATGCAATCCAGCTTTGGATCAATACGATCTACGTGCCCTTCATGTACTTTCTTTTCTACCAAGGCCAATTCTTTCTCAGCTTCAGGTGATAATTCTCTTGGACTATTTAAGTCCTTATCACCTTCTAAGGTTTTAAACAAATTATTCAGTTCATCATTTTTTACCCCAACAATAGTTCTTAGATGAGAAATGTCTCCAAATAATCTTTGAAAGTCATTAAGAGTCTGTAGTCGATCTCTCCTAATTTGCACTTTTTGAGGTCTAATTTTTTGAAGTTCTATTTTATATCCTAAATAATTAATAGAATCTCCTCTTTGTACCTTTTCTAAAGCAATTTGTAATCCCCAGCAAGGCAAAATTTTCTTTACTTTTTCAAACATTCTTTCTAAAGTATCTGCATTTGAATCAGCTAATAAAATGTCATCCATATAATGATAAATTATAGATTTAGGAAATTTTTTACGTACCACTTCTAATGGCTGTTTTACAAAATATTGGCACAAAGTTGGGCTATTCAACATTCCCTGTGGGAGAACCCTCCATTGAAATCTTTTAACCGGTTGAGAATTATTATAAGTAGGCACTGTGAAAGCAAATCTTTCTCTGTCTTTTTCTTGTAAGGGTATTGAAAAGAAACAGTCTTTTAAATCAATAACTATGAGAGGCCAGCCTTTTGGTAACAGAGTAGGTAAAGGAATTCCAGATTGTAAAGAGCCCATTGGCTGAATTACTTTGTTAATTGCTCTAAGGTCTGTTACCATTCTCCATTTACCAGATTTTTTTTTTATAACAAATACAGGAGAATTCCAAGGGCTGGTTGATTCTTCAATATGATGAGCATTTAACTGTTCTTCCACCAGCTCTTGTAAAGCCTGGAGTTTCTCTGTTGTTAAAGGCCATTGCTGAACCCCATACAGGCTTGTCTGTTGACCATTTTAAAGGTAGAGCTGTTAATGTTTTTGGAAGATTATCAGTTGTTGTGCCCTGTTCTTGCATGACATGGATGGCTGGTGAGCACTCATTAGAATAATATCTTTTAATATTTCTCTCAGAAACATGTACTAATTTATGATTTGTTTCTGAGATTGGAGGGATATTAATCTGAGTATTCCACTGTTGTAACAAGTCTCGACCCCACAGGTTCATAGCTATGTTAGCCATATATGGTTTTAATTTTCCTTTCTGTCCTTCTGGACCTATACATTCAAGCCATCTTACACTTTGTTTCACTCTAGATAATGTCCCAATTCCTAAGAGTTGAATGTTTACCTCCTGAAGAGGCCAAGTTGGATGCCAAAATTCTGGTGCAATTATGGTAATGTCAGCACCTGTGTCTACCAGACCAGACAACAAAACACCATTTATTTTTATTGTTAGTTTTGGTCTTTGTTCATTAATAGAAGTTTGCCAAAAAATTTTCTTTATGTTTTTTCCTGTATTTCCTATTTTCTCTGTTTCATCATCTCGACTAACATGATTTATTCCAATAGACATTTGGTTATTTAGTTGCTTTGAGTAGAGGTTTCCTCTACAACTGCAGGAAAGGTTTGAACTGGATTTACTGTGGGGGCCTGCCTGAGGCCCCTCTGGGAGTTTCCCGAAGGTCGAGGCAGAGGGTTACCCTGTCTGTCCCTTGTTGATCTACATTCGTTAGTCCAGTGTTTTCCCTTACCACACCTTCTGCATACTCCAGAAGGAAGGGGCATTCTGTTGCCAGTGTTCCTTGAATAAACATTATTTCTAGGAATGACCTGTTTACAATCCCTTTTCAAATGTCCTTGCTTTCCACATCCAAAACATCTAACATTGCTCAAACCTTTTGAAATTGCTTTTCCTACCCACATATCATCATGGTCATAAGCCTCTACATTAACTGTATCTCTAATCCAATCTTCCAAAGGTGCAGATCTTGCCTTTAACGGCCTAATTATTCTTTTGCACGCTGCATTTGCATTCTCAAAGGCCAAAGATTCAATTATTATCTGACTAGCCTCTGAATTCGGGACCATTTTTTGTACTGCTGAAGTCAATCTTTGGAAGAAGTCTGTGAAAGATTCTTTGGGGCCCTGTATAACCTTTGTAAATGACTCAGTTTTTTTTCCTGGTTCTTCAACTCTGTCCCATGCATTCAAAGCTGCCGTTTTACATAGAAGTAGGGTTTGGACATCATATGAACATTGTGTTTGTACTGAAGCATATTGGCCTTCGCCAATAAGCTGATCCTGGCAGACTTGTATTCCGCTATCCCTCCATTGTCTTTCTATATTTTTAGCCTCATTACTGAACCACATTTTCCACTGGAGATTTTGTCCGGGTTCAAGAACAGCCTGTGCCAATTCCCGCCAGTCCTTTGGTATAATCCTATTACAAGTTGACCAGGTGTTTAACATTTGCTTTACATATGGGGAGTGCATGCCATAAGATGCTATTGCCTCCTTAAATCTTCGTAAGTCTAACATTTCAACTGGAACCCAAGTATTTTGTTCATTCTCTTCATCAGGTAGCTGCTGTACGGCTACTGGATAAATTAAGGGTGATTGTGTGAAAACTGGCTTTCTTTCTGTAACCTTACGATCCAATTTTGAAACAACTTCACTATTTATTTCTTCTGTCTGAATTTGAATTTCTCTATAATTCATTTTTACCGGTTTAACAAGTTTTTCTAAGACTGTTATCCTGGCACTTAAGTTGACGATCTTTTTAAATAGTAAAATGAGGATAAGAAAAGTAATAAACTGAATAATTCGATCAATATTAATCTTTTCATATAGTTGTTCCATTGTCAGAGTGCCTAAAATTTCAAACAAAGCCCAATTTTCTTCCAATGTACACATAAAGCCCATTTTTTTTTTAATGTAGAAAAAAATTCTCTTTTAAATAGATATGTTAATTGACTTACCAAGTCTGGGTAGAACAGTAGAATCCCAGGGAATTTCACAGCCACCTGGTGTTCGAGGTGTGAATCCAGCGAGAGAGAGAGAGAGAGAGAGAGAGAGAGAGAGAGAGAGAGAGAGAGAAAGTGTAGCCGCTTGAGCCGAGTCAAGCCTTGACTTTACAGGCAGGGGCCCTGTTCAGCAGGGCAGGTCTGAGTTGTTTGTAGCAGTTCCAGCTGCGGGTCAGTCAGGCCTGGGCCCAAGCTAGGCAGCCGGGCCGCCCAGGCTGGAAACCGGACCTGCCGCCAAGCCAAGCCAATCGGTTTTTAATGAATTCTTGTCACGTTGGGCGCCAAATGTAGATGTATCCAACCTTCCCATCAAACAATAAACACAGAACCAATGCAAAGAAGAAAGCCAAGAGGTCAGAGCCAAGAGCCAAAACCTTACCCTTCCTCCTGCAGTGGTCCTACCTCTCCGAACCAGAGCTACCCCTGTGTTAAAGTCTTTATATAGAGTTCCTGTCCTGCCTTCTCATTGGTTGTAAACCCAACCACATGACCGCCTCCTCACGGCCTGTCTGTATAGGCCTCCAGGTTTTCCATGATTGGTATTAAGATTAAAGGCATGTGTATCCAATAATGGCTGTATCCCTGAACACACAGAGACTTACCCAGCTCTGCCTACTAAGTGCTGGAATTACAAGCATACGCTACCACTGCCCTGCTTTCCTATGGCTTGCTAATAGCTCTGACCCCCGGGCAACTTTATTTATTAACATACAAATAACATTTTAATACAAATAAAATATCACCATAAAGAACTGCTGGAGATCTCATGGTTCCCAATTTTAAATTGTACTATGAAGTTATAGTAATAAAAACAGTATGATATTGATATAAAACAGACACATTGATCAATGGAATTGAATTGAAGACCCAGACATAAATCCATAAACTTATGAACACCACATTTTTAAAATTTATTTATTTTACATACTGACTACATTTTCCCCTCCCTCCTCTCTTCCAATTCCCCCCTCCCTTCCACACACAACCCCCTCAATTCACTCCCTCTCTGTTTCTGCTCAGAAAGGGGCAGGCCTCCCATGGGTATCAACAAAGCATGGCATATTAAGAGTAAGCACCTCCCCTTACATTAAGGCTGGGCAAGGCAGCCCAGTATGAGGAATAGGTTCCCAAGAGCTAACCAAACTGATAGGGACAACCCTGTTCCTAGTGTAAGGAGTCCCACAAGTAGACCAAGCTACACAAATATCACATATATGTCAAGGGCCTAGGTCAGTCACATATAAGCTCCCTGGTTGTTTGCTCAGACTCTATGAGATCCTAAGAACCAGATTAGTTGTTTCTGTGGGTTTTCTTGTGATGTCCTTGACCCCTCTGTCTCTTACAATTCTTCCTCCCTTTCTTCATCAGGATTCCCCAAGCTCATCTCAATGCTTGGAAGTGGATCTCTGCATCTCTTTACATCAGTTACTGCATGAAGGTTCTCTGATGACAGTTGGAGTAGTCACCAACCTGATCTACAAGGATAACCCCATCTAAGACTCCTAACAATAGTGGACATCTTATTTTCAATAAAGAAGTTATAAATACACACTGGAAAAAAAGACAGCATCTTCAACAAATGGTACTTATCAACCTGGTTTGCTGTGGGATGGTCTGTATGTCAAATGTGTTGCTGACTGGTCAATGAATAAATCACTGATTGGCAGTGGCCAGGCAGGAAGTATAGGCGGGACTAACAGAGAGGAGAATTGAGAGAACAGGAAGCTGGGTGGGAGAGACACTGCCAGTCGCTATCAGGACAAGGAAGATGTAAAGTACCGGTAAGCCACAAGCCACGTGGCAAGGTATAGATTAATGGAAATGGATTAATTTAAGCTGTAAGAACAGTTAGCATGAAGCCTGCCACGGCCATACAGTTTGTAACCAATATAAGTCTCTGTGTTTACTTGGTCGGGTCTGAGTGGCAGTGGGACTGGCGTGTGATAGAGATTTGTCCTGACTATGGGCCAGACAGGAAAACTCTAGCTACACTGGTTATCTGTATGTAGGAAATGCAAAAAGATCGATACTTATCACTCTGTATAAAATTCAATTCCCAACAGATCAAGGACTTCAACATAAAACCAGATATACTGAACCCACTAGAAGAGAAATTGGGAAATATTCTTGATCTCATTGGCATGGAGAACACCAATAGTTGAGGCAGTAGGATTAACAATTAATAAATCAGAACTCATGAACCTTAAAGGACTCAGACATTTGGACTAAGCAGTAGTCTACAGAATGGGAAAATATTTTTACTGACACTATATCTTATAGATGAATAATATCCAAAATATATAAAGAACTCAAGAAACTAGATACCCAAAACCCAAATAATCTAATTAGTAAATGGGTTATAGATCTAAAAAGAGAATTCCCAATTAAGAAAACTCAGCCGGGCGGTGGTGGCGCACGCCTTTAATCCCAGCACTCGGGAGGCAGAGCCAGGCGGATCTCTGTGAGTTCGAGGCCAGCCTGAGCTACCAAGTGAGTTCCAGGAAAGGCGCAAAGCTACACAGAGAAACCCTGTCTCGAAAAAAACCAAAAAAAAAAAAAAAAAAGAAAAAAGAAAACTCAATATTACAAGGATGTAGAGCAAGAGGAACACTCCTCCATTGCTGGTGGGAATGTAAGCTTGTACTGCCACTATGAAAACCAGTATGGTGGTCCTAAGAAAGTTGGAAATTGCTCCATCTCAAGACCAAGCTATATCACTCTTGCACATATACTCAAAGAACATTTCATCCTACCACAAGGTCACTTGCTCAATCATGTTCATTGCTCTTCAATTCATAATAGCTCCAAACTGGAAACAACCTAGATATTTCTCAACATAAAGAAAATGTGGTACTTTTACCCTTTGGAGTGTTACTCAGCTGTTTAAAAAAAAGAAATCATGAAATTGGAAGGCAAATGGATGGAATTAGAAAAAAACATATCCTGAGTGAAGTAACTCAGACACAGAAAGGTAAATATTGCATTTATTTACTTATATGTGGATATTAGTCCTTAAATACTTGATAACCAAGGTAAAATCCATAGACCTAGAAAGGTTGGAATAGAGGAAGGGACTGGAAGAGACACACATGGACCTCCCTAGGAGATGGAAATAAAATAGATTTTATGGGTGTATTGTTAGCCAAGGGTGTTGCTAAAGTTTTCCTGCCTGGCCCACAGTCAGGACAAATCTCTCTCACACGCCAGTCCCACAGCCGTCAGACCCAACTAAGTAAACACAGAGACTTATATTGCTTACAAACTGTATGGCTGTGGCAGGCTTCTTGTTAACTGTTCTTACAGCTAAAATTAATCCATTTCCATTAATCTATACCTTGCCACATGGCTCGTGGCTTACCAGCATCTTCACATGCTGTTTCTCATCGTGGCGACTGGCAGGGTCTCTCTCTCAGCCTTCCATTTCCCAGCTTTATTCTCCTCCTTGTCCCACCTACACTTCCTGCCTAGCCAATGGCCAATCAGTGTTTTATTTATTGACTAATTAGCAACACATTTGCCATACAGAACATCCCACAGCACAAGGGAGTCACATGGAATTCTCCAAATAACCTAGGCTGTTTTCAAGACAATAAATTGCTCTCTACAAACTGACAGTAAGACCCCATTGCTGAAAACAACCACACAACTCATTGAACATGGAGAGGGAGACCTGCTGCCTACATAGAATTTTACCCACTACATTCTGTTGTCTTTGGTACAGGAAGATATTTTGCAGGCTGCTAAAAGAGAAACATGCACACAAACCCATCCTCAAAACTGGTGACTACAATCTGTCCTCTTGCAAAGTATTCTAGGGAAACAGTGGCACAAAGCTTGTCAGAGTAACCAACCAATAGCTGATTAGATTGAATAACCACTTCACAAGATGGAACCCATACCTGATACTGCTTGAATGATCACAACCAGAGACTAGATATCATAGAGACCTAGAGCAAAACCCAATATTACTGGTCATAAAAAAGAGTAACAATAAAATGACCAATAGTATTCTGCTACCCTCATAGATTGGTGCCTCACTAAGCCAGCATCAGAGAAGCTTCCTCTTGCTGTCTAGCTGTATCTAAAATGGCCATGAAATTCCAGTTTCATATGTTATACTTGCACATTTCATATTGTTCTGTGTATGATTATGTCAGCCTTACTCATAAAATGATAGTGATTTAGTTCTCATTTAAAATGTACCAAGCAGACATGTCAGCCTCAGGTACTGCCTGACCACTCCTGATGAAGCCAAACTATGTCTCCAAGTTCCTTATCCTGGGAGTAAAAGGTGTTCCAATGCAGAATGTATTCTCTTTAGTCCTTCTCTTGCATTCCTTGTAAGTGATAGTTTAGAGAAGGGGGTTTGTGAAGCTGCTTTATTGCTTCCTCCAGCAACACATGAGAGAAGATGTAGAGACCCAGAGATAGACAGACATTCTCAGAGAGGGTGTCCTTGGAAAACACAGCTCTAAGTGGGAAGTCTTGGTTAAATCCCTCCACTCAGAGCTCAGGGAACACCATGGAAGAGGAGGCCAAGAGTGTAAGATCCAGAGAAGATGGAGGACACCAGGAGAACAAGATCCTCTCAGTCAGCTGAACAAGGCTCATAGGAACTCACAGAGACTGAAGCATCAAGCACAGGGCCTCCACAGGTTTGCACCAGGTCCTCTATGTAAATGTTAGAGCTTTCAGCTTAGTATTTTTATAGGACTCCTTAGTGTGCAAGTGAGTGTGTCTCTAATTCTTGTGCCTGCTCTTGGGTCTCTTTTCCTTCTGTTAGGTCGCCTTGTGTAGCCTCAATGTAATGATCTTCACTTTATTTTATTAAATTTTATTTTGTCATGTTTGGTTCTTATCTCTTATAAACCTGTTCTTTTCTAATGAGAGACAGAAAAGGAGCAGATCCAGAGGGGAGGGGATTTAAGGAGCAACTGGGAGTAGAGGGAGGTAAAACTGTATCAAGATTATACTGTATGATAAAATAATATATTTTAATAAAAATGGGGCAGAGATATGTGTAAGACTTAGATCCAGTTGTAATGGTTAGGAGCTCTATTATAGGGTAGGGGTATTTTGTGTATGACCTTGGTGAGTCACAGCTTTTCCAGACACTCAGATATTCAAATCCTCTACTGGGAAAGCGGGGAGGAAGACAGATCAGTGTTTTTCATGTGTGTATGTGCCTGTGTGTGTGTGTGTGTGTGTGTGTGTGTGTGTGTGTGTGTGCATATGTGTTATTATATGCACGTACTTGCAAGAGGGATGCACATTTGGAGGATAGAAGCTAATGTGAAAGTCTTCTATCCCTCTCTACCTAATTTTTTGTGGGACAGTCTCTCACTGAACAGAGAGATCATGGACTGGTCAGGAGACACTGAGATGCTTCTATCTCCAGTACTCCTATTGCTGGGGTTATGGATGCACACCTCCTCAGCCATAAGATTTTTGTTTGTTTATTTGTTTACATAGGTGCTGCTGGAGATCTATACTTGGCTGTTCATGCTTGTTTGTAAAGCAAGCCCTTTGCCCTCTGAGGCATCACCCTTTTAGAACAGTGGTTTATGAACTGTGCTTGTTTTTCAGTATTTTTGAGAACTGATTAGGATTGATGAAAAAAAAGGCAATTAATAGGCTCAGTAACTCTCTTCAATTCAATAAGCACAAAACAAATAATTCGTTTTCTATGTTAGGTTTAACATTTGTCCATGTATACATGGCTTCCCTTCTTTCTCTTCCTCCATTCCTTCCCCCATCCTCTCTAAGGAAGACACACACACACACACACACACACACACACACACACACACACACACACACACTCACAGACTGAGATACACACATAGATACACACACTATTTTGAGGAGAATGCCTATAAATTCCATGTTCTCTTTTATTTCAAGATACCTATTCTAGCATATGACCAGAAAGGGCAATTTAGCACATCTCTCCCAATTTTGAAACAACTTATTACAGTCTGTGTGCATTCAGAATCTGGAGAGTTTTGTTCTTCTTCTTCTTCTTCTTCTTCTTCTTCTTCTTCTTCTTCTTCTTCTTCTTCTTCTTCTTCTTCTCCTTCTCTTCTTCTTCTTCTTCTTCTTCTTCTTCTTCTTCTTCTTCTTCTTCTTCTTCTTCTTCTTCTTCTTCTTCTCTCTCTCTCTCTCTCTCTCTCTCTCTCTCTCATCTCTCTCTCTCTTTTAATCTAGGAAATGCTGGAGGGGAAGTCACACCTGGAGCATCACAGTAATAAGCTGATCAGGTAGTGTTTGGTGTTTGGTTCTCCAGAAACCATAAATATATTTGGTTTTCGCTAGAATTTGTGGTTATGTATATGTAGTATGTTGTTCTTATGTGCAGACTTTCCCCCCACATAGTAGTATGTCTTCTGTGATCCTGTTAAGTATTTGCTGAAATCTCTGCACAAACAATAAAGATGGCTCTGTGATCATTCATTTTGTTCATCAACCTGGAAAGTGATTTTTGTGAAAATTAGTATGTAAAGTAACAATATTTTCAGAAAGCAGCTTGTTTCCATAGTGAACTTGGACCCCATTCAATCAGTTGAAGGCCTGAAAGGAGCCAGAGACCTGCATGTCAGAACAATAGAGACTGTTTATTAACATCATCTGTGCTATGAGCCCACCCAGGTCTCCAGCCTGCCAGCCCCCACCATAGCTTTTGGACCAATCATCTTCGGGATTCATGCAGCTTATTACTTACAACCTCCTGACCCATGAGCACTGTGGTGTAGCCATTTACTCCAAGTTGAAAGACTGTCCTCATGATCTCTCTGGAGAGAATAAAACAACTTTAGACCTACAGAGCTGAGACTTAGCAGATTTACAAGGCTACACCCCAGGGTTATGGAAGCAGTAAGCAAGTGCCAAGAAAGGAGACTCAAAAGAGACAACCTCCACAGGGGAAACGTCCAGACCTGGTTGAGCTGCCTGCTTGTCAAGCTGAGAGCTACAGAACCCCAGCTTTTGTGAGTTAGCATTCCTCTTGCCGAGGCTTTTCATTGATACAGCTGCCTTGGAATCATCCCCAATCTTGTAAGCAACTGCTTTCTTAAGCACTTGCAAGGAACTCTAGTAAAGTCAATGGTTTGCCAAACTAGACATAGTTGTAATCATTATTTGATCTGTTCTTGGTTCCCTATGTGGGGTGAATGGACATTTGTGTTGGGTATGCTTAGTCAGTCTCACACCACAGCCATACATTTCCTATTAGCTCTTTCTCTCTGGAGAACATTGACAAAAATGGGATTTGAAAATACCAGGACAAGCGTGTTGTGGGATGAGGAGAGAAGCTGTAGCATTTGAGGAAATTCTTAAGGGAAGGTTTAGATGTAACAGGAGGAGACATTGAGTTTCATGAATAAGGACATGGAAACAGCCCTAGAGAGAATAGCAAGACCAAGGGATATAAAAGAATTTAGCACTGGGGGATAATAAATGGGATGAAGAAACAGATATGCAGAGGGGTTTTGTCTTTTGATTCACACAGATAGTGAGCATAAATATGAAAACACAAGCTAGGTTTGCCTGATTCCAAAACTAATTCTGTTAAGTAAGAAACAACATTGTCTCCTGTAGAAACAGACTAGCATTAGTAATGTGGGAGAGACTACAAAACTTCTCAGGGTATGAAACTGTTTTGGTTGTACTGTGAAAACATTTAACGACATGAAAGGAATCACTAAAAATCTGGGAATGTCATGATAATATGAACTAGTAAAATCGATTCATGACGATATGAATAAAGAGCAATGATTCATCATTGTGTATTTATAGAATGAAAATTTCTTAATCTTCTACAACCACTCTCACTACCCAACCCAAGCTTTTGAGCTGCCAGTGAGATTAGGCATTTTGAAACAAGCTAATGTCCAGGAGGTTGAAACTGAAAATTGATGAAAGTTAGATAAGTCATACTCTAAGAGCAGCAGGCAATAATTTTAATTGATGGTGGGAACAGATGGAGTTGGTGTCTGTGATGCAGAAGAAAAAAACTGAAGAACAGAGGAAGGAAACACACTTTGGGGGCAAAGTAAAATGATATACTATGTACATAGAAATATTATTACAAAATTGAGCTCTAACCACAAATTTCATAATATATTTCTCTGTGTACAAGCCCCCAAGTAGAAGAAATGTGACTCTGAACACTGTGGAACAGTACAAATTTACCCTCAACTCTGAGAGGTTTAACAAAAAAATTTCAACAACCCTGGAACTTATGCCATAGTTTGATTTATTTTATAATGTTTACACTGATCTTTTCTCAAGATCTAATGGTTTCATGGGTCCCGGGCTCATTAATATTTATAACATGGCTATGTAGTACATATAAAACTTTTTATCCAAATATGAGGAAGGACACATTGAATGGTGGTAGAAAACAACAACAAAGCCTAGAACACTAGAGGCACTGCCTCTCACTGACTACTTGGTGTAACACTGGGTCATTTTGTACTAAGCTTGTGAGGCCCGATGGAAGAAAATAACATCTTGTTCTATTCTGTATGAAGGAACTGGTTTAATACACATGTTCACAGTAACTCTATAGTTTTCTTCATAGAAAGCAAATTTCTACATTGTTCAAAAATATAATTTCTCACAGCTTAAAATGTGTGATTATTGGGAAAGTGTAAATAGATCAGAACACACCAAGAAAAACGCATTGAATGTCATCTGATATTTTCATCTGGTCATTATTTTCTGATTATTGTTTCTAGCATTCAGATGCATGTCATTCAGTCTTCTGTTTCTTCTTTTACTGTTTGGTGTGACATAGCAAATATTTTCCATACCGATAAAAGCTGGAAAGATGAAACCAGTCACTGAAAATAATCTCATCTAGCTCTGCATTTATTGTTCCCAGTCCTTATTGATACATATTTCATCAAGGGATTTTTTTTTGCTACTGTGTTGATGTAACACCAAAACTAAAGAAATAAATTCTGGAATCCTACAAATAACAGTTACATGTTAGAATGTTAAATTTTACGTGGACCCCTAAGTTAAATGGCACATGGGTATTGGGACATACTAGCAGAACTAAAATTCTGACTCACTGAGTCTGGGTGGAGCTTTTGAATTCTGCATTTTAACACTATTTCAGGGATGTTGATAAGGCAGGACCTGCCTCACACTTTACAAGAGAAGCTATGGTAGTTTGAATGTAATTGGCCCCCAAAAGCTCATAGGGAGTGGCACTACTAGGAGGTGTGGCCTTCTTGAAGTAGGTGTGGCCTTGTTGGAGGAAGTGTGTCACTATGGGGATGGGACTTGAGGTCTCCTATGCTCAAACTATGCCTAGACAGTTCACTTCCTGTTGCCTTCAGATCAGGATGTAGTAATCTCGACTCCTTTTCCAGTACCAATATCTGTTTGCACGCCAGCTACCATGTTGTACCATGATGAGAATGGACTAAACCTTTGAAAACGTAATACACCCCAGTTAAATATTTTTTCTGTTATAAGAGTTTCCACGGTCAAAGTGTCTCTTCACAGCAATACAAACCCTAACTAAGAAAGAAGCATTAGTGATGATTTTAAAACTGTCGGTGTGTGCTGGAGAGATGATTCAGCAGTCAAGAGCACTGGTCTTCCAGAGGACCTGGGTTCAATTCCCAGCACCAACATAGCAGCTCACAGCTGTCACACAGATTATACATACAGGCAAAAATATCAATGCACATTAAAAAAAAAAAAAACCTGTCAGTGTAAAGTATATCTGTGTGTGTGTGTGTGTGTGTGTGTGTGTGTGTGTGTGTGTGTGTGTGTGTGTGTGTTTGTGTGTGTTGGTGTGTGGGTGGCTGTGTTGCTGTATTTATTCCATTTTCACCCCTCCCCAACACCATTAACTCCTCCTGTGTTTCCCACTCCCTCTCAAATTCCTGATCTTTTCTATAATTATTGTTTTCACTGTGGTGATATTGTGTTCCCTAATATATTGTGCACCCTAGTAAACTTATCTGGGGTCAGAGAACAGAACAGCCACTATATTAAACATAGAGGTCAGGACGTGGTAGCACACACCTCTAATTCTAGCATTCTGGAGGCAGAGATCTGTCCTGATTTCTAGGCCACACTGGAAGCTCAGTCAGACATAGTGACACATGCCTTTAATCCCAGGAAGTGATGGCAGGAAGCAGAAAGGTATATAAGTCATGAAAACCAGGAACTAGAGCCACCAAGCTTTTAGGCTTTTGAGCAAGAGTTCAGCTGAGATCCATTTGGGTGAGGACTCAGAGGCTTCCAGTTTGAGGAAACAAGATCAGCTGAGGAATTGACGAGGTAAGGTTGGATGTGGCTTGTTCTGTTTCTCTGATCTATCCGCGTTCACCCCAATACCTGGCTCTGGGTTTGTTTTTATTAATAAGACCTTTTAAGATTTGTGCTACATTACACACACATTTACTAACTCCACTTAATGTTGCTTGTATGTATATATTCTTCAGGCTGACTATTTGCAATTGGATAACCTATGGAAGGCACAGAAGACTGATTCTCCCTCTCTCAATAGAGACTGATTTCCTATATCTCTTCATCTATAGGTAGAGTAGGTAGAGCCTTAGGCTATTTTCTCCAACCACATTGGCATGCTAACTGGTGTAATCATTATACTACTCTTGTTTAGGTGACCATATTAAGATCTCATGGGTGAAGTATCAATGTCATATCTAGAAGAAACTATATCTCAGCAGACATACCATCTTGTTTCTCTGGCTTTTACAGTCTTCCTCATCCCTCTTCAATAAAGTTCCCTGAACTTTAAGTGTGGGGGCTATGTTGAATGTATATCAGTTTGTGGCTGGGAACCCCTCAGTCACTAGTTCTCTGCCTTTGATCGGTTGTATATTTCTGTGGTAGCCTCCATCATATGCAAATGGAAGCTTCATTGATGAGGAGTAATAGCTACACATACCCATGTCTTTAGATTGGGGCTTTGAGGATACTGATATTTAACATAGAAAGTATAATTCAATATTCATGTTGTCATTTGTTGTCAGTGCTGCCCAGAAAAGTCATTGTAGATGGTTGTGTGGTTTTAGGTTTATTGCTATACTTTAAAAATTCTGAATGTCAACATATTGTTTTTCTGGCATTTGTTTAGTAGAGAAGAAGCCTAAGGACATTAACTTTGTTTTCATTTCAGGCTGGATAACCCATTACATTTCTCTGTTGTTTGTTTATAGGCTTTTTATTTGAATGTTTTAGGTTATGGCAAATTCTCTTACTAATCCTGAACTGTAAACAAAATATAAATAATTATGTGAAGACTCCAGAAACTGAGAAAATATAGTGAGCTTCTATAGGGAATTGACAATTAGAAAGAAAGGACTTATTGTAAGTTTTCTTTTTTTAATATACTTTTTAGTCTGAGTGTAGGCCATGGTCAGTATCACGACAGTAGTTCATTTTACAAGAAAAAAAATAGTTTTATGGTGAGAGGAAGTGATGCCTAAATCTTTGGGCAATCACTTACTTTCAGTATCAAGAGGCAGGTCTGACGGAGAAAGCACAGAGGAGGTACTTCTAAATCAAGATCAACCTTGCTATGCCTCTAATGATCATTGAACTATGAATGGGCAGACTACACAGCTGGTGGTTCAGCAAAGGAAATAGGAAAGGGCTTGATGTGTCAATTATAGGGGAACAAGGCTAACAACAGGTACAAGTGCTTGCATTAGGATCTACTGAAAGGAGGTTGGAAGATGTAAAGATATTGATAAACATACCAGTGCAGTGGTATTTGCTCCACCCATGACCTTGGGCCTGAAGGAGTTGGTGCTTCCTGCCCATTGTACATGACATCTTATAAGGGAAGGGAGAAGGGTCACATGCTTCTTCTCCCTGCTCCTGCCTGCAAGGTGGATTCACTCCCCGGTCAGATCATAGGACTTCATTGGTCTACTCCATTCTGTATTGGTGAGTGTATTTCCTCAGTTTATAACTTAATAAATTCTGTTACCCATTTAATAGACTCACATGGATTGATCCTAATATACCAGAGTAATAATTGGAAGTATAAGTATTTTTAACATCTCTATTTACCTCAATTAGACCTATTTAAGGAAATGAAAAACTAAGTAAATAAGTAGTAATTGGTGAAACAGATAATATACAGTGAAGTTACAACCAATAAATACAGAATGGATGATAAAATTGAAGGTCACTTTTGGGTAACTACCATACTAATAATATTTACAAGCAAGGCTTGTCAGTGGATGCTCAAATGATGGAAACTATTTTAATTAAGGAGAGGATGTTTACACAGTTTCAATATCTCTGCACAGAAGATGCAAGAATCACAAAGATAAATTGATAACAAAAGATGAGAAGTTTGGGACACTTTCCTTCATTCTAACCAAGACAGGAGGTAAATGTTGCCAGTGATGGAAAAAGAGAGAGAACCTGCACTCACCAGGCATCCTTTACTTATCGTTCCATTAAAAGTGTAAAATGTGACTTGGATCATAAGGAATCCACCAACCCAAGTTAAAGTAAGGAACATTCTGTAAAACAATGAAACTCTGGTCAAGGCCATTTATAAAAGAAAGTATTTCATTTAGCTTATGGTTTCAGAGTGCGAGAGTCTACAATGAAGGAGTCAAGGAAAAGCTGAGAGCTAGCAACTTGATGCACAACCACTAGGCAACAGAGAGAAACACACCAGGAATGGTATTTTGAAATAGTAAAGCTAGCCCCAAGTAGCACATCTCCTCTAAGGCCAAACTTCCTGATTCTTACTAGTTCTACCCACTAGGGACCTTTCTCATTTAAACCTCCACACTTGTCCTATCTCAAAGCTGAAAATACTACCTGATATTCAAAGGAGATCTACTTTTATCTGAAGCTCCTGTTCATTTCTTCTGCTCATTGCCAGGAGGTTTCATTTTCTTTTTTTTTTTTTTTAAATTTCCACTGACCATCTTTTATTATTTCAGACACTTTAGTTTTTGTATTTCATTAAAGGGATTATTAGTTTGATATGATGACCATAATATAACACCATCAACTATGCCTTAAACAGTAGAGATACTTTTCTCAGTAGTTCTTGAAAACTTGTGGGACTCTTGTTCCTTTTAAACGTCTATTATTTACTTTTTAGATTTTCTTTAATGGAGTACTTTCTCGATAATAGATTTTATACTTTTACAATATAGATTAGAGTAAAAGTATGTTCTCTTATATCAGGTTCAGCTTGGAAGATTCTGGAATCTTGATTAATCTATTCCTTAGATAAACAAGGTGACTATACTTGAGCGACCCCAAAGATTCCACCAAGGAACTGATACAGCTTATAAACACCTTCAGCAACATAGCAGGATACAAGATCAACTCAAAAAAATCAGGAGGTTTCATTTTCTTGAACTTCAGATCAAGTCTTTTCTATTTGGTTTATATATGTCAGTATTTTGATTTTCTGTTTTCATGGACACATGCTATACTTTGTTTTTTAACTTCTATATCACTCACAAACCAAAGTAAGGACAAGAAAATCAGCCATGTAAAAAGAACACAAGCCTTCTCATAATCTGAATGCTTCTCTGTTAGATAATGATGAGATGTTCATTCCTCTTCTCCAATTCCCATCCATGTAACATGCAGCACAGATTTTCTCCCTTTGCTACAAGCAGGCCATCACTGCACTTGCAAGATATCACATCTTCAGAATTCAAAATATCCTCGCAAATTCCCTCTCTTTACACAGTTGAGTTAGTAACTGCTTGGATAAGCTATCTATTTATTTACATCATTGTCTTCAAATTAGAAATAAAGCCTAGACTGTTCACCATTGATGGAGATCACATAAAGTATTTTAAACTAAAGACAAGGAGTAAACAGAGGTCTTCTTCATTCCTTTCAGGCTATACTAGAAACAGTGAGTCGTAAATAAACCTGACTCCATCCTTCATTGTAGACCCCTGAAAGTTGAAAAAAGATCTTGAATGGTAATACTCTTCAGCTCTCAGCAATGAAATTATTTTCAGTTTTGGAATTAAAAAAGATATGTTTTTAACTGAAGTTAGAATTTGGTAGAAGACCCATCACTATTAGTTACTCTAATCATATAATTTAGATTTCTTCTTTATTTGGATTACAAAAGAAGTTCACATTAGGGGTAGAATCAGCTCTTGGTCAAAGCAAATGTCCAGCTGGGTAAAGAAAGGTGTCTAATTATTAATGCAAGTGATGAATCACTATTTTCCACCTCTTGAATGTTTGTTAGGTAATTTTTTCGAAATTCATATTTTGATCCGGCAGTAACTATAATCTAGAGAACTGAGAGCATGTTCTGTATTCCGGAAATTGCTTTGAAGGTACATATCTTAAAATAAATCAAGTTAAGATATAACTTTTGTTATTAGTTTTTAGCTGTACAGTAATAAACTGCAGTGAATGTGGCTGGATTTATTTCTCCTTTTGGGGATTTATTGGTGTTTTCTTTATAGCTTGATATATGAGCAATCATTGTAAATGTTCCATTGGCTCTTGAAAAGAAGGAGCACTGCTTACATAGGATTTAGGATTTGAAATACAATCACACATAAAATAAACCCTATTAATATATTACACAGACCAATTTTTGTTACCTTGCTCTGTCAAAGACACTGTTAAAGTTTTCCAATTTGTGCTGCTGACCAGCTCTATTTATATTTTTTTCTGCATGTTAAATATTGAAAATCCTAGGTTAAAGATTTACCACCATTCTGGTTTTGTGCTTGATGGCTTGTGTTTCCAGTACAAATATAAATGAACTACATAGTGCACGTGTATACGTAGATTATATTTTACTTTATTTTCAAGGGTAAAAGGTTATGCTAAAACTTTATATGACTATGTTTATTGTTAAGCATATACATAACATTATTTTTTACATTTAGAAACTGGATTATTATGCACCTTAGATCTCATCACAGTTTTCTATCTGTTGTGAGTTGTTGTTGTTTTTAATTATCTTCTGCATAATTAAATTTTATGTTGAAATCTAAGTTATTATTGAAAATTTTACAGTATTTTTACAATTTTAAGTTTTATAAATTTCATTATCTGGTTTTGTTTTTTTTTGCTAAGCCATGTAGGTCATTTTTCTTTATCCATGTATCTTGTGAACAGTATGGAATTCATTTATAAGAGAAGGCATGTGTGTGTGTATGTGTGTGTGTGTGTGTGTGTATGTGTATGTATACATATATACATATATGCGTGTGCATGTTTGTATACATTTTTGACTATCCCTAAATTTTTTTTAATTAAGAAATGCACTGAAATGTGACTTAGAGCAAATCTTTCTCATTTAAAAGATTTATTCTTTTAGATTTTATGTCTATTAATGTGTACCTGCATGTATTTTTGTGTTTCTCATGGGTACAGTGCATGTGGAGGCCAGAAGGGGGCAATGTTTTCCTTGGAACTGGAGTTACTGGTGTTACAGATAGTTCAAGAGTACCCAGTGGGTATTCATAAACACAGAGCCATTTCTCCTGAACAAATCATTCTTACACACATGGTTTGGTGACATGGCTGTGTAACCAATATTCCGTGAACATAAAAAAATGCCACAAAGCACTCAATTAAATAATAATCATGTTTAAGAAAGATACAACCCTACCATCTGTGACAGCAGGGATGAAACTGGAAGCTACTGGGGTAAGCAAAAAGAACCAGGTAATGAAGGAGAAGTATTCCATGACTTCTTTTACATATGAATCTGAAATATTTGCACTTAAAGAAGTTGCCAGTAGAATGCTAGGTACTAGAAGTAGTGGAGAAGGGTGTGGGGAGAGAGGGACAAACAAAGTTTAGCCCATAGCACTGAACCACAGCTATATATATATAAATCAGTTCTTCTATGATGCTGCTGGGAGGATGACTAAGATATACTAATGTGTTGTATGTTTCAAAATGCAAGAAAGAATTTTAGATTCTCACCACAAAGAACTGAAGGAAAAAAATGGCTACTCTTATCAGAACATTACAGTATATGCATACCTATATACAGTATGTGTGCATACTATATATACTTTAAAACATATAATTTTAACTGGAAGTTATTAAAAAATAAGTTATAAAAATCAACCTGATATCAGGCATCAAGGTGAAATACAATTCTGAAGTGAAAGGAATCATTTCCTTCTCCAATGTCCCCTCCAAAATATTAAATGTGATTAATAAACAAAAATTAATAAGTTCTTAGGAACTATTATACTCTACTCAGTTATCCCATAGTACCACACCATGCCACTCACTCAACAGATCATAGATGCATATACAATATAGCTACAACTTAATGATAATAATCTTTAATGTTATACTAATAGTGTGTGATAAATATGCAGTACTCACTCAAAAAGAAACACAACTTTCATAATAAAATATAATTTATTCACAAGCAATCATGACAGATCATAAGAGTCCTTACACTTCATTATTTTGTGTGTGTTTATTTGGATGGGAGACTTGTGTCTCACAGCACATGTGTGGAGACTTGGTGGAACTGCTTCTCACTTTCACTTTTTATTCATTCATTTATTTATTTGTTTATTTATTTATTTATGTTCATCTATTTACTTTACATCCTGGACACAACCTCCCCCTAAATCCTCCTCTGCCATTCTCCTTTATCCTCCTCATTCCCAACCCCCAACCAACCTCCTTGTCTGTTTCCATTCAGGAAAGGGCAGGTCTCCCATGAATATCAATAAAAACACAGTATATCAAGTTGAAGTAAGACTAAGCACCTCTCCATGTATTAAGGCTGGGCAAGGCAACCCAGTATGATGATTATATGGTGATATTGTGTCCCCCAATATATTGTGCACCTTAATAAACTTATCTGGGGTCAGAGAACAGAACAGACACTAGATAGACATAGAGGCCAAAAAATGGTGGCACACACACTTTTAATCCTAGCATTCTGGAGGCAGAGATTCATGTGGATCTCTGTGAGTTCAAAGCCACACTGGAAACAGCCAGGCATGGTGACACATGCCTTTAATCCCAGGAAGTGATGGCCAGAAGTAGAAAGGTATATAAGGTGTGAAAACCAGAAACTAGAGCCTGGTTAAGCTTATAGGCTTTTGAGCAGCAGTTCAACTGAGATCCATTGGGATGAGGACACAGAGGTTTCCAGTCTGAGGAAACAAGATCAGCTGAGGAACTGGCAAGGTGAGGTGGCTGTGGTTTGTTCTGCTTCTCTGATCTTCCAACATTCACCCGAATACTTGGATTCAGGTTTGATTTTATTAAGACCTTTTAAGATTTGTGCTACAGGATTAGGGTCCCAAAAGCCATTAAAAGTGTGGAAGACAACCCCTTTTCCTGCTGTTAGGACTCCTACAAGAGGATGGAGCTACACTACTGTAACATATATGCAGAGTGCCTATGTCTGTCCCATTCAGGCTATCTGGTTGTCTATTCAGTTACTGCAAGTCCCTATGAGCCCAAGTTAGTTGATTGTGTGAGTCTTCCTGTGGTGTCCTTGACCCCTCTGGTTCCTACACTCCTTTCTCCTCCTCCTTTACAGGATTACCCAAACTCCACCACAGTGTTTTGTTTTGTTTTTTATTAAGATATTTTCTATTCGTTTTACATATCAACCACGGATACCCCCATCCTCCCTCCTCCCACCCCCAGCCTTTCCCCTAAACCTACCCCCCATTCCCACCTTCTCCAAGTCAAGGTCTCCCCTGGGGAGTCAGCAGAGCCTGCACCAAGGCTGAGCAAAGTGTCTCAGCATAGGCACTAGGTTCCAAAAAGCTGGCTCATGCCCTAAGGACAGGTCCCGGTCTCACTGCCTGGGAGCCTCCTAAACAGTTCATGCTAATCAACTGTCTCACTTATCCAGAGGGCCTAGTCTAGTAGTACTATGGGGCTCCTCAGCTATTGGTTCACAATTCACATGTTTCCACTAGTTTGGCTAGTTGTCTCTGTACTTTTTCCAATCATGGTCTGGATATCTCTTGCTCATATAATCCCTCCTTTCTCTTGTTGACTGGACTCCTGAAAAATATGAAATGTTTCACTAATTTGCATGTCATCCTTGCACGGGGCCATGCTAATCTTCTCTGTATTGTTCAAATTTTAGTATATGCGCTGCTGAAGTGAGTACTCCATCACAGTGTTTGGCTGTGGGTCTCTGCATCTGATTCCATTAGTAGCTGAATAGGGACTCTCTGATGACTATTGGGCCAGGTGCATCAATCTGGTCACAGGAGATGGCCAGTTCAGGCCACTTAATTGCTATTGCTAGGAGTCTAAGCTGGGGTTCTCCCCATTGACTCCTGAGAGATGCCCTCGTAACAGGCTTCTACCAGATCCTGAGATGCCACCCCCAGCGGTCTCCCTCAGTGCCTCCCCTAACCTGATTGCTCATGTTCAATCCCTACCTTAGGTGGGTGCCAGGGATCAAACTGAGGTCACCTGTCCTACACATTAATTACCTTTATCCACTGAGCCATCTCATAGGCCACTACACTATATTTTATTAGTTTTTCTTTTAATAAAGGTAACTATTTTTCTGAACTACTATAAAAGAAATTATCTGTCATGTCCTTCCTAGTTAACTTCATCTAAATGTAATACACCAAACATTGTATTGTATTATATTGTAGTTATTTTATCCAAATTCTGGGTTTCAAGGCGTGTCTGTGTTGTTGATTGTATCCATATATCACTTGTTAAGTTTCAACAGTATTGCATTCAATGAGCTGATGTGTTATCAACAAAATCCCATTGTTTACCTGATGTACATTTAGGTACCCTTTCTTCTTCTTATACAAATTGGATGCTGTGACTATGTTTGAGCAAATTTTTGCCAGCTATTGTGGTGATAGTGTGCTCCCCAAAATATTGTGCACCCTAATAAACTTATCTGGGGTCAGAGAACAGAACAGTCACTAGATACAGAGGCCAGAAAATGGTGACACACACACCTTTAATCCTAGCATTCCGAAGGCAGAGATCCATCCGGATCTCTGTGAGTTCAAAGCCACACTGAGTTCAAAGCCACACTGGAAACAGTCAGGCATGATGACTCATGCCTTTAATCCCAGAAAGTGATGGCAGAAAGCAGAAAAGTATTTAAGACATGAGGACCAGGAACTAGAGCCTGGTTAAGCATTTAGCGTTTGAGCAGCAGTTCAGCTGAGATTCATTTGGATGAAGACTCAAAGGCTTCAAATCTGAGGAAACAGGATCAGCTGAGGAACTGGCGAGGTGAGGTGGCTGTGGCTAGTTCTGCTTCTCTGATCTTCCAGCATTCACTCCAGTACCTGGCTCAGGTTTGATTTTATTATTAAGACTTTTTAAGATTCGTGCTATAAGCTATATGGCATATTTTCTCCTTAGTATATTATGCAGTGGAATTTCTTCTTGGGGTGGGCAGGCGTCTGAAGTCCATGCAGTCACTACAGAATTTTCCAAAGTGCTTAGAGTGTTTTTTCTGTCGCTGTAATGGGTCCATCTGCTTTACATATCCAGCCTGGGCAAGTGGGGGAATGGGTGACACCAGGGTCTCTGCGAACCTTTGAAGGTCCAGAAAAATTAGAAACACTTTTATATTAATATTAGGAATCATTTGACTTTTCTTTCACATTGACATCTACTGGGATACAACAAAAGCAGTTTTTGATAAAAATAAACCTGCTGATATTTAAACACTTATGCACCAGTTACAATAAACCACACAGGATGTCATTGTTTTCTTCACAGTGCAACAAATGGAGGAAACAAGGAAAACCACATAGAGCAAAATTCATGAGTGTCCTGGATGAATGAACAAAAGTGGATAATTTAACTAAGTTGAAAACCCCGAGGACATTCAATTTTGATATTCTCTGTGACCTGATGGAAAATACACATGATACTGACACATTCTGAAGTAAGATGGTTTTTGTTTGACAAAACTTACTTTAATTATGAGTGACATGGTTGCTTTTTTAAAAAGGTACATTGTTTTTTTCCATAGGGTAACTGGCTATGTCTATTCATAGTGAGGAATTATTATCTTTCAAAAGTTAACTGTTTACCACTTCAGAAAAAAAATGAGTATATTACCATGACAAAATTCATCTTTTAAATAAAACTTTAAAGCTCAGAATACTTCTACCAGCTTTTCACTATTTAAAGATGTACCTGAGAAGATTGATGATAACAATAATATTTGTGGCTTTTCCTATTACACAATGCAGTGTGTCAACTGTACCATTTAAGGAGCCAAAGTTTTGAAAAAAACAAACAAACAAACAAAAACAAAAAAAACAACCAAACAAAGAAAACCTATGATATTATACAGTGATGCTTGAATAAAAAATTCATTTCTCAATTTAAGACTGAGCAATAAATGGGCTTTAGTATAAGAGAATGTGGGGTAATTTATTGACATAAGCTTTAACATCCTAAAACGGCTGAAAATTTCCAATAAATTGATTTGCTTAAAATGTTAAAAAGGTATGTCTCTGATTTCTGCTTACTTATTTTTTTAGGCTTCATCTTCTGTGTTGAGTTTCTAACAACTTCTCTTGAAAAAGATTACTAAGCCTTCCTATTTATGTGACCAATATTTGCTAAATGTTCTCCTTCCTCTTCCCCTGAGCCCCCTCCTTCTTTTCTCTTTCCTTTTCTTTCCCAATCTCTACATCACTGTCTTTCCTTCCTATATTGGGGACTGACCAAGGGCCTTATGCATGATCCACAAGCTTTTTACAGCTGAGCAATATCCCATCCCTAATGTATTTTTTTTTAATTCTAAAGTAGTCATTTGAATTTTTTTGATTATGTCTTTCTCTCAAATTGATTTTTTATCATCCTGTAAACATTAAAATGTATTTGTAATTGCTAAATTCAACAACTGGGTTATCCTTCATTTCCTCTATTATCTTTGATTGTTAATGGTTTGTGTGTGTGGCAATTTAATTGTGTACAGGGAACTGTACATAACATTTTGTGGACCCTTTGGAGCCAATTTTCTTCCAAATATATAGATTTTTATGTGACAGAGAGACATTTAAATGATCATAGATTTCTTTGATTTTTGCAGGGTCTTCCTTATAATGAATGAGTCTTCTGACTTTACTCAGCCATTAAGTAAATAAGTTTTAGTCCTGGGTTGACTTGTGAGACAATAAGGGGATAGACTCTGCACAGTGTTAACTGAGCTTATCAATACTTTAAAATCTATTCCTTCCTAGCATCAGGAATATTCTAAAAGTCCTGCCTCCTAACTCCTGTTTGCTTCAAGTTTATTAAATCTTTTCTCTGCATGTTGCTTTTCATTTTTAGATTTTAAATTTTTTTGCATGTGTCTGTGTTTTAATACACATGTATTTGTACTGTGTGAAGCCAGAAGAGGGTGTCGAATTCTCTAGAACTAGTGTTACAGGTAGTTGTCAGCCTGCTGATGTGGATGATGGAAACCAAACACATTTCCTCTACAAGAGCAGCAAGCATAATTCCCTTCTAAGCTAGCTCTTTAGCTCCCTGAATGAGGATTTTTAAGCCATGTTCAAGGATTTGAGAGAGTTGCATGTAAAATGTTAGATTTTGTATCAGTAGTACCCTCTTTTTCAGTCATTTTCCATCTTCCTGCAGCAGTGGGATCTGATGTATAAACTGATGACATGACTTCTCCATGGCATAGTTAAGGGGAAGGCCTTTATTGTAAATATGAGATAGACAACAGCCACAGGCACCTGGAAGAGTCGAGAGCAGAGAGAGAAAGAAGTAGACTAAACATGGCCAGCAGACTGGATCTCTTCAGGGCTATCTGTGAGAGAGGGAAGAATAGCAGGGGAAAGAACAGAAGAAACAGTAAGAGGAGGAGAGAGAGAGAGACAGACAGAGAGAGAGAGAGAGAGAGAGAGAGAGAGACAGAGAGACAGAGAGACAGAGAGACAGAGAGACAGAGAGACAGAGATAGACAGAGACAGAGACAGAGGGAGAGATAGAGAGCATGTAGAAAGAACAGCAAGGTTATAAGCAGAACAAGTAGCTGCAGGGAGTGATGTCCTTGGAGGTAATATAAGATAGGGGAGGAGGTAAAGGGCTAGGAATCTACAGGTGAACTTTGAAATGTTTAAAGGTACTTGTGATACTGAGGGAACCTGGAGGCCTATATGAGTTTTGATATGCTGAAAACCACCACTGGTAGCCATAGGTCCCTTCTGCCAGAGGTAAGGAAAATGACTCCTTTTGGTAGATGGGAGCAGTTTGACAAATTCCCGAGGAATGCTGACTTTTATCTAACTGCCAGGAATCCTCCTGTAGTACAGGTTGAGCTCATTTCTGGATATTTGGACTGCGTTTTGGAGTTTGGGGAATTGGAGTTTCCTTTGTACCTTGTACCCTTACTTCTAACTTTTGTCTTTATGGCCTAAAATCTCAGGCTACAGGAGCAAATGTGACTATCTTCAAGGTAAAAACTCTTAGCATATTCCATTTTTCTTTCTGTAATTGTATTATTTATAGTTTTTTTGCCTGTTTATGTTTGTTGAATTATGGCTTTAGACTATCTGATATTTTGTACAGAATTTGTTCATGTTAATAGTCATAGAATTAATACAACACAATATTTCTGCTGTTTTCATAACTAGATATCCCCTGCTGATCAGACTAATTTTCTTTCAATTATGTTTATGTTGTTACCAATGAGAGTAGCAAAAATATTTGATCTGTCATACTATTTCATAATTTTATTTCAAAAATATTTCTTGCTTTATTTTTTCCCTTATAATAATTTTTTAATAGCTTGGTAAACATTGAAGAATAATATTCACTCAGAAGTAGAGAAAGATAGAGTCGTGGGTTGCCATGGAAGAGCAGATAAGAACCAGTTTTAATGCTGTATAACTGATTAATGACATTTATAACCCATGTGTAGCAAATCCTTGCTAACAAATGGCAGCAAATTAGAAGCAGCTTCAGTCTAATGCACATTCCCTGGGCATTATCCAGTCAAGAGCAATCTGCTCCAAGCAATCAGGATGCTGCAGATGTAGTCACATATTTACCATTCTATAAATCCATTCGTCTCCAGCTTCAGGTGGTACAAAACCACAGTGTGCATGGCTAGCAGTGTGTTCTGTTTAGAAAGACCATGTCTGACCACTATTACTCTTTCCTTTTTGTATCTAAAAAAATTTATTAAAAGGAAAGTTATGTTCTCCTTTAAATTGCTTCATTGTATCCCACAGTTTCAAGGTGTCCAACATTTTCTAACCTAAAATTTTGTGGGTGGCTCAATGGACTTAGTGAGTTATTTGTATGATCATGGTTGGGGTATTATCAGAAATTCTAGGGAGTCCCTTCATCAGATGATACCGAAGAATCTGGATTCCCCTCTTGGGGTTCTTAGTCTCACAGACGAAAACAGTTACAAAAAGACTCAAAAGGAGGCTTGGAGGAAATTTTAGGAGAATTTGAAGAATCCTCCCCCTCAGGGCAGGCAAGGCATAAATCTCAGCAGCAACCTGGAGGAACACAATGGAGAAGAGAAAGAAAAAAGCCACAGTACTTGAGTTGAGCAGGTGTGGAGGTCAGCTACATGGTGGCAGGCGAACATATGGTGAGCAATGGTGTTTAGAGAAATAGCAAGAAATTCAAAGTGTTAGGGAAAGCATCCTTAGGAATAGTACAGGAAGAAGAAAACAAAATTTACATTCAGAGTAAAGGGCATACTTATGAAGTAGAAGGTCTAGGACCCAAAAGCTACTGTGCTACTGGGTGGGGATTCTGGGAAGAAATGGGACATTCTACCATTGGATGAATAGTTATTTTTCTCTCTCTCAATATATATTTGTATATACAATAATATATGTACATGCGCATGCGTGCGCGCACACACACACACACACACACACACACACACACACACACACACACATCTCATGGCTTAAGGTAAATCCACATTTCTAGAGGCCATAGGATATTTCACCTTCCTGAAAGGTTGTCACTAATTCAGGTGGTTGACCAGCCCATCTGGAATGTTTGGGATTCATCTAGGCCAAATATTTCATTCTCCTCACCAGAAGGAAATAATACCCCCTCAATGGGCCTTGAGTGCTGTGGTCAGCACTTCTATTTACTCTGGCTCTCACATTCTCTCTTCCTTTTTCCATGTAAGCAATAAAATAATCAATGAAATGAAAATTTGCTTCTTTGAATAGATAAAACATTTGACAAATTAAATCAACCAAGTATAAAAGAGATAAGATGAAAATTAACAATATTGTAAATGAAAAGGGAACTATTACAATAGATACCATCAAAATTCAGAAAATCATAAAGATATATTGATAGAATTTCTAGTCACTCCCCCATGACCAGGCATGTGCTGCAAAGAGGTTTAATCATTCTGGGTGCCTTAAGTCCAACTAATCTGTGTGCTGCATGGTCACATAATTGCATGTTGTGTGATTACATAATCTATGCGCATGCATGGTGCAGCTACATAAGCCCATATGTGCATGCATGGGGAAATTCATAAAAGGCGGATCCCACTTACCCTCCCCCTCTTTCTGCACAGTCTTTTAATAAGCCTAAGCACATCTCTTCTGCCCCTTCTCCTAATAAACTCTTAGAGTAGATTTTGTTGTGCCTTGTGACTTTTCTCGCATGGTAAACAGCACTGTATAATAAATAACATATATGGTCACCTAGATAAAACCTAAACAGAGACATTTGGAAGGAAAAAAAGTGATGAACCAAATGGACCAAACAGATATCTACAAAACATTTAACTTCAACACAGAAGAGTAGAACTTGTTACCTCATGGAACATTCTCCAAAATTGGTCACATACTTGGTCACAAAACAAATCTCAACAGATACAATAAAATTGAAATAATGCCCTGTTTCCTATCAGAGCACCATGGTTAAAAAGTGGATTTTAACAATAATACAATAAAAAAGAAAGCCTACAAACTCATGAAAACTGAACAATTCTTTACTGAATGACTGCTGCTGGGTCAAGGCATAAATAAATAAATAAATAAATAAATAAATAAAATCACAGAATTGAAAGAAAATTCATGCAGAACACACCCAAACTTATGGGATAGAACGAAAGTGGTGGTAAAAGGAAAGTTAATGCCACTAAGTGACTTCATAAAGAAATTGGAGTGATCTTATTCTACCAACTCCACAGCATACCCAAAAGCTCTAGCACAACAACAACAACAACAGTCAAAGCAAGCTCACCCAAGAGGAGTAGACGACAGGAAATAATCAAACTGAAATCTAAAATCAATAACATAGAAGCAAAGAGAGCAATTCAATAAAACAAAGAGTTGGTTCTTTGAGGAAATAAAAAAGATAGTCAAAACCTTATCCAAATTAACTAAAAGACAGAGAGGAAATATCCATATTAACAAAAATCAGCAATGAAAAGGCGGGTATAACAACAGACACCACAGTAATCCAAAGAATCATTAGGTCATACTTTAAAAACCTGTATTCTCCCAAATTGGAAAGTCTAAAAGAAATGGATAATTTTCTCTATAGATCCTACTAGATCCTATAGAAATAGAAGCAGTCACTAAAATCTTCTAACCAAAGAAGTCCAAAACAAGTTGGTTTTAGCTCACAACTCTACCAGATTTTCAAAGGAGAGCTAATATCAATATTTCTCAAATTATTCCACAAAATATAAGTAGAAGAAACATTGCCAAATTCATGTTATAAGCCCACAGTCACCCTGATACACAAACCTCACAAAGATTCAATAAAGAGAGAATTACAGAAAAATTTCTCTCATGAACATAGATGCAAAAATACTCAATTTGCAAACTGAATCCAAGAACACATCAAAAAGATCATCCACCACGACCAAGTAGGCTTCATATTAGAGATTCAGGGATGATTAAATACATGAAAACCAGTCAATGTAATCCACCATATAAACAAACTAAAAAAAGAAAACAATATGACCATCTTATTAAATGCTGAAAAAGCCTTTGACAAAATGCAACACCTTTTCATGATGAACATCTTGAAAAGATTAGGGATACCAGGGATATACCTAAACATAATAAAGGCAAATTACAGCAGCCTATAGTCAACATCAAATTAAAGGGAGAGAAAATCAAAGCAATTCCATTAAAATCAGGACCAAGACAAGCCTATTCACTCCCTCCATGTCTATTCAAAATAGTAACTGAAGTTCTAGGGGGAGCAATATGACAACTGAAATAGATCAAGGGGATACAAATTGGAAAGGAGGAAGTCTAAGTGTCATTTGCAGACCAAGTGTCGTTTGCAGATGACATGTTAGCATATGTCAGCAACATGTATATATATATACACACACACACCAGGGAATTCCTATAGCTGATATAGATGATAAACACCTTTTGGGGAAGTGGCTGGGTAAAAGATGAAGTAAAAAAAATTATTAAATTAGTTCTTCTATACAAACTATGAAAATGGAATGAGAAGGAGTTCAGAGAAACTACACCCTTCACAATAGCCAAAAAATAATATAAAATATCTTGGGGTAACTCTAATCAAGTAAAAGAAAGACTTGAATGAACAAACACTTCAAGTCTTAGAAGAAAGAAAATGAAGAACATATTAGAAGGTGGAAAGATTGTTCATACTCATGGAACAGTAGGATTAACACAGTAAAAATGGCCATTTTACCAGGAGCAATCTGCAGATTTAATGCAATATCCATAAAAACTCCAGTGCAATTCGTTACAGATCTTAAAAGGAAAATTCTCAATTTCATGTAGAAAAACAAAAGCCCATGATAGTTAAAACATTCCTACACAATAAAAGAACATCCAGAGGTATCATCATTCCTCATTTCAAGCTGTACTACAGAACTATAGTAATAAAAATGACATGGTATTGGCATAAAAACAGACAGGTTGATCAATGGAATTGCATCAAAGTCCCAGGGATAAGTCTACACACCTACGGATACCTGATTTTTGATAAAGTGGCCAGAGATATACAACAGAAAGAAGTATCTTCAACAAATGGGTCTGGTCTAAGTGGATATGAGCATATAGAAGAGTGCAAGTTGATCTATATCTATTGCTCTGCATGAAACACAACTCCATTTGGATCAAAGACCCCAACATAAAACCAGATATACTGAAATTGATAGTAGAGAAAGTTGGGTATAGCCTGGACTGCATTGGGACAGGAGACAACTTCCTGAACAAAACAGCAATGGCTCAGGCACTAACAATAACAATCAATAAACAGGACATCATGGAACTGAAAGGCTTCCTTAAGTCAAAGGACACTGTCAATAGAATGAAAGTGTTGCCTATAGAATGGAGAAAGATTTTCACCAACTCCCCATCTGACAGTGGTCTGATCTCCATAATATATAAAGAACTCAAGAAACTAGACATCAACGAACCAAATAATCTAATTAAAAAATGGGGTCAAAGTGCATAGAACTCTCAACAGAAGAATCTTAAATGGCTGAGAAACAAAGAAATGTTCAACATTCTTTGCCATCAGTGAACTGAAAATCAAAATGACTATGAGATTCTACTTTGCACCTGTCAGAATGGCTGAGATCAGAAACACAAGCGACAACTCATGCTGTAGAGGATGTGTAGCAATGGGAACACTCTTCTATTGGTGATTGGATGGCAAACTAGTATAGTCACTATGCAAATCAATAAGGCAGTTCCTCCAAAAATTGGGAATCAATGTACCTCAAGTCCCACATATACTATTATTGGGCATATACCACTCTTGGGCATATACCCAAAGGATGCTCCATTCTACCATAAGAACACTTGCTCAATCTTTTTTGTTGCAGCTTTATTCATAAAGACCAGAAACTGGAAACAACTTGGATGTCCCTCAACAGCTGAATGATAAAGAAAATGTGGCACATTGACACAATGGAATATTACTCAGCTGTTAAAAAAACAATAACATCATGAAATTTGCAGGCAACTGGATGGAACTAGAAAAGATCATCCTGGGTGAGATAACCCATATCCAGGAAGACAAACATGGTATACTTTTACTTTTAATTGGACATTAAATCATGGAAAATCCTGCTACTATTCACAAACTAATATAGTCTTAGTAACAAAGAGGACTCATGAGGAGACACATGGTTCTTCCTGGTAAGAATAAATAGAATAGATTTGATGGTTGGTTTGAGGGCAGGTGGAGATGGGAACAGGAGGGAGGAGGTGGGCAGGGGAGCAATGGAAGAAGAAAGTACTCAGAGAGAAGACTAGACTTGGGTGGGGGGCATCAGTGGGACGACATAGAGACATAGAGCAGTGGAAACCTCCTAAAACACAGGAGAGTGACCCTAGCAAATTCTGTTGATTTTTCACTCTCTGTTGGATTACACTTACACAATGGTGGATTGCTGTAAGTCATCAGTAATTTTTCTACCAGCCCTAAAATTTAATAACTTTTTAAATGCATGTAGCCAATTATCCATATTTCCTGTGGACAATACAGTGATTTGAATAGTATTTTGACAAAATTAAAGTCTATTAAGGAAACAAAAATCTCATGCCAAAAATTTTATAGCAGCTTTTGCTACCTTTTGCTCTATGTAAAAAGCATCTTTCAGTTCATCTTGTGTCTAAGACATCCCATCTATGTAAATGGTGTTTCTGTAATCATTTTGCAGAAGTGGAAACTGAAACATATAGGAATGAAGTGATTTCAGAGATGGTGAGTGAATTTGGAGAAATCAGTGAACTTGAGTCAATGCTGGGAACAAACACAAGGTGTTGCATTCAGTGCTTTAGGAAGGTAAAAATCCACTTCAATATAAATCTTCTCTAAAACTACTATACTTAGTCAAGGTCTGGTGAGACAGAGGCAAGGGAAGTGGTATTTAGCCAACAAAGGTATTTAGAAAGCAAGCAGGCTAGAGCTACAGGAAATCAGTAAATATATCCTAAAATATTTAATTAGATTTCTTCCACTTTTCCATATTTATATGTAGAAAAGGCAAAGCTAAAATGTAATTGAAATGTTTACAAAGCGAAAAAATAGCACTTAAGAAGAAAAGTTTTAAAAAACAACTAACATATTTCTGACTTCTTACATTTAAGCTCTGTACTACCACAAATAAGAACATTATTTATAAAATACAGCTACAATAATGCTTCCTGGAGATTAGCATAGAGAATATATATCTGCAATAAAACCATAAATGGACTAGGCAGGTGCAATATCATAGCTGTGTTCATTAATACAGTGGTATTTGGGTCTGAGGAGAACTTTAGATGCAGGATAGTTTTATCCTTTAATCTTTTTATTTAAAAATGGAATTAGAATAGTTTGTAATGGTGTGTAAAACTCTCTAAAAATCATGGTAGAGTTTAAGATTAAAGTACTATGTATTCATTACATAAAATGCAGGAAATACTGGCAAGCAAAAGCAATGAAATCTACTACTGATAACCAACCACAGGCAATACTTGGACATATCTCCTTTGTGTGAGTGTGTGTGTGTGTGTGTGTGTGTGTGTGTGTGTGTGTGTGTGTGTGTGCGCGCGCGCGCGCGCACGTGTGTGTGTATGTGTGTGTGTGTGACAGAGAGAGATATTCATATGTGAGATCTGCTTGCAATGGCATTAATGATACAAACATCATGTGGCTATTGTATCGCTTCACCTGTCCCAGACTACCAATGTTTTGAATCCCTAACTGTTCTGTGGTTCCATCTTCCCATTTGAAAACATTCTTTGTCCAAAGCCACTTTAAATTGTTGCTAAAAAGAATCTGTGTTAGGAGCTTCTGATGTTACCCCTCAGAGAGATATCCATGTTCCTCATTCTCCATCTGGGGTTCTACAACCTCATCCAACATATATAATGATTTTTATATATGAGATGTCTTAGGATTTTGCTTCAAGTTTTTGTATCATAAAGACTCTAAGTCACAACAGAAAGAATGAGCTTGGATGAGGTCAAAGGTATTAATAAACTTATTTAATTCTCTTGGCTTATTTTTCCTCCATGTAATAATGTATTGTACATTTTACAACTTCTATCCATATTCAGGTAGTTTTTATTTATGAAAAAATCATCATACTTTTATGTTTTAAACTAATGACTCTTTTTCTTTCTTGATGGGAACCTTACAGCTGAATTCCAATTTTCTTACATTATCAATTTTCTTTCCCCATTAATGTGGGACCTCGATTTAATTTTATTTTATCATTGCCCAACAACATTATGTTCCCTTCTACCTCCTTGAGCATGGCTTAAAAAATCTTCTTCAACTCCAAATTTCTGAATCTACAAAAGAAACAAGAGAGCACTTCATGGTTTAGGCATAGGAAATGGCTGTCTGAGTGGGATTTCAATAGCTCAGGAAATTGACATCTTTATGAGACTTGGAGATATAGCTCATGGTAGAGAACTTAGTGTGTACAAAGTTGTGAGTTCAATTCTGGGCACTACAGAAACAGACAGATGGGTCTGATAGAGTTTATTTCACACACTTCTACATATTAAGGAAACAATCAAAAGATTAAGGAGTGAGAAGATGGGGGTGGATCTCTACAAGCTATTCACCTAAAGATTAACAAGTTTCTGTCAAATGAGGATCCTCTGGGCAAACAAACAAAATGTGAATTAAGAAAACCTAATGCTGATTCCCTAGTCTCAAAGCTCAGACCTTCTCATGAGCCTGTGAGATCAGGTTGATCAAATCTTTCTGTTCCTGGGGAGGCAGAGTTTATATTCTTGTTCCACAAAACTAAGAGCCTTAAGAAAATGAAGCTTTGGCCACTGTCACACTTTAAGATTAAGGGATCAATGTATTGTAGGGAAGTGTGGTAGGTTAAAAACCCTAGGAACAGTAAAGGGGCACAGGAGAGGAAAGCAGCCCTCATGTCAGCATGTGGCTGCAAGTCTCTCACCAACTGAATGTCCAAAACTCTGCCAGAACCAGCAAAAGTTTTGGTGAAGGTGACCCACATTTAGACAATATTTTCTTCTCATGGAAAAATGTTTCCAGCAAATATGTTAAAGTAGCAGTGATCATGCTTAAGTCAAAAATATATGAAAAAGTTTAACTTTACCTCTTACCATCTATAAACCTGTACTTAAAAAAAATCTTACAAACTGTGGACTGTATTTACAAGCAAAAAGTGTCTTGAACTCATACATATCATAACTTTTGATCTCTTTTGAGCACTGTGTTTATCTTTTCAATCTATGAACCTTAATATACTGCCTAAATTGAGTCAAAATCTTATTTTGAAAAAGTGCTACAGATATAAATATATCAAAATATTTGGACTCATCCCTTTAAGGTCTATAGAGTAGGTGACATAAAAAGATACTAAAATGTGATACATGTATGTTTTATCCTTTGTAAATACATATATTTAAGCCATTTAAACGTGAGTCTCTTTAGAAACCTGAGGATCTTGAATGTGTATTAGTGACTCTTAAGTCAGTCTTAACTTGAAATTCTCTGTCTCCCCCTTGTTCTCTCTCTTTCCATTCCTCTAAACACTTGCCCTTAAATCTACACTAAAACATATTCTTAATAAACATCAATTTTGCTTCATAAAAAGGACACAAAAAGTAAATATCTAATAACCAAATAATTAAATCAACACATAGGCAAATGAACTGAGCAGACATTTCTAAAGTGAAGTATAAGGACTTATAAATATGTAAAACATGTTTGATTATTTTAGCCACCAGAAAAATGCAATTCTAAAGAATCTGAGCTTGCATTTCATCCTACAAAGTTTGGTTAGCTTTACAAAAGCAAATGAGACAAATGACAAGAAGATGTGGGGGAAATTGAACACTATACATTGCTGGTGGTAATGTAAACTAGTATACCCACTGTTAAAATGAGTATGCAGATAACTCAACATATTAAAAGTTGAATTACCATGATATCAATCTATAGCACATATAGACATATGCCAAAGGAATTTATGACAATATACAATAGAGGTAATTACATATCCATGTATCTGTCCTTCTACATAAGAAAAGTTATTGAATGAACCTAGGTACTAATTAAATGGATGAATGTATAGAAGGGATGTGGATGTGGTTCAGCCATAAAGAAGATGAACATAATGTCATTTTCAGAAAACACTGATAGAACTCCATATGTCCACATTAATTGAAATAATTCAGACTTGTACAACACATATAACAATTTTTCTCTCTAAGGGGGTATGTTGAAAGTAAAATGGAGGCCATTATAAGAAATGTGGAAGTAGATAAGAAGAGTCATAGGGGAAAGGTAATATAGGGGATGAACATAAAAAGTATGCCTGCTTGTAACCCACTGTGACATTATAGTGGACTGTGTACTTAAAATGAGGCAGAAAGAATCTAAGAGCCAGAGGAGATGGAACACACCAAGAAAACAGGCCCTCTAAATCAACACAATCGATGAACATATGAAGTCATAGAGACTGACTCAGCATTCATAGGGTCTACATGGATCTGCACCAGATAGGGTCCTAGAGCTGAAAGGAGAAGTGGACATATGATCCATCCTTAACCCCAAAGCAATCTCCAGTTGATAACCACTTTCAATGAAAGTTTAGTTTCCAAAAAGTTTTTCCTCAGCTTTCTCACTAAGAAAAGAAACCAGTCTTAAGGGTAGACTGCATGCTAGCGGTAGATGGCCAACAGAAAATGAAGAGAATGGCATCTTTGGAAATTCCTTGTCTCATAATGTCACTTAAGGCTATGCTTCTTTTATTTATTTTTATTTTGTTTTATTTTAGTTATATATATATTTTTTCTTTCTTTTTACCCTATAGGCCCTTTACACATATATCATGGCTTCTAGTTTATTGCTCTTATGGGGTTCCTGAGTACGTGAATGAGGGGGTCTCTGTTTCTTGTACCTTCTCTTGGGCTCTTTTTCTTCTGTTTTTGTTTTTTTTTTTGTCCAATTCTGATGTTAGTATTTTTGTTTAGTATTTATATTATCATATATTTTCAAATCAATCATATTGTTTATTGTAGAAGTCTATTTGTTTTCTAATGAGGGACAGAAGGGAATGGATCTATATAGGAAGAGATGAGGGGAGGAACTGGGAGGAGTAGAGGGAGAGAAGCCATAAAAATAATACCATATTTTTAAAATAAAAAAATATGTCACAGATATTTTAGTCATAAAACTACAGTGGTTGGCACAGCCAAGGGCATCACAGGGACCTGGAAAGGTGAGTAATGGTAGACAGAGAGACATGAGACTGAGTTCACTTCAACTCAGGATTTTTATATGTGTTTATGTTGTTCAGTTAGCTACAAAAGAGAGCACTTGAAGCCAAGCTGGAGCTAAGAGTGTCTGTGGTCCTTTATCTGACTTCCTTCTACCCTTTCTGGTCTTGGTGGTCCTGGTCTTGTTTTGCACTAGAGGACATTCTTCCTAGGCTTCAATTTTGCCTGTTGTTTTCTGCAGTCATAGCCACAACAAGGTCAAGGTTTGTGTATAAGAAAGAAACCTCAAACCATCTGAGCCCCAACACCAAACCCTGGGATAAATGACTGAAATGACAGAAAACACTCCACCAATAATGTCAGCAGCACTATGAACTCCCACGATGCATTGAGTGTCTTATATCCATGATCGAATTTGTGACATAGATTGAACACACCATTATTTCCACCTTACAAAGAGACCACTAAGACTGAGAGGACACTTTTTTTTAAGGTTGCCTCAAAAATGGTCAATCCAGAAGAAGAACCCATGTCTACCAGACTCTACAAAATACTATTGTATCAGTTATGAAACAGTTACACTATTGTGTAATTCTTTCAAAATAAGCTACTTGAAAAAACTGAGACATGACTTCAAGTATCCAAAGCTAGGATCCTACTTTGCTTTATGTTGAGGAAGACCTCGGACTTCTGCTTATATTGTCTTATTCCATAAAGTGCCCGTATTACAGCTGTGTCCTATTAGGCCTAGTTTATACAGTGCTTGAGATCAATCCCATGGATTCTTGCATTCTAAGCAAGCACTCTACAAACTAAGCCACAATTCTAAACCTTCAAAATTGGGCAAGTCTAACTGTTAGCATTATGAGATTTACTCTAGTCTTCCAGTATTTACACATCCTACACATTGCTGACTTGAATTGAAATCCCAGGAATGTCCCGTCCTTTATGTCTCTTCATATCCCTAATGCATCATTTTCTATGTTACTAAATTGGATTTTTTTCCTGGTGTTTAACTATATGCCTGGGAGTTGTTGTATTAACTTTGGGATGAAGTTCAAGTATTGGTGGGATTCCCTAAACAAAATATTTTTTCTGGTGTTTTAATAAAGCAATGCCTAACAGATTTCCATCAAGACTTCAGTTCAGATGAAGAATCAAAGTTACCCAGTTTCACATCCTTGGAGGCCTAAAATGTAATCGTTGTTCTATGTTAAAATAGCTAATAATTAGACCTCTTGGTTTCTGATCAAAGATATGGCTTTTGTCTTTTAATAAAATACTACAGATTTATTTTATACAGAGAAAGTGGAAGACATATTTCTACTGTCAATTCTTAAATGCTGATTATTTTCTTTTTTGTCTCTTCATTTCTAGACTGTGGCCCCATGACACATTTGAGGTCCATATTACTCTGCCAGTGAACTACCTATAAAATGAAGGATTTCTCTCCAGTCACATAATATTTTATTTTGTTACAAGCTTCTTACTGGTTGGGGTAGATAGAAATGAAAACTAACCATTTGAATGTGGACATACTGCACAGATTTCCCACATATGTCTCTATGGTTAGTCTCCAACAAACCAAGGTGGCAGAGTCTCTCATTTATAAATTGAGCGGTCTCAGATCAAACGTATATTGACAACCTCACAAGTTGTGTCACGTTCAAAATTACATTTGCATTTGCAAGGTTTGTAAGCTGGGACATGTCTTATAATATAGAAAGGAGTCTACTAACAATAGTTCTCATTTGTACTCACTGCTAGCTACCCACAAGGCCTCTGACCAGTCTGTTATACGTATGAACATATAGGACAAATATAAATAAGTTATAAAGTATTTTCTAAACATTTTACCTTTACAGGATCATCTATCAAAATCATCTATGTGAACTGATAAGATTCTGACACCAAAAACCATGACCAGAAAAGAGATATATCAAATAGAAATAACATTTTTCATTAAATTCAATGGGTATGAAACCAACAAGATCCTTTGCTATAAGTTTTGAAGTTCACGGTTTGTTGTTGATTCACGTTCCAGGGTCCTGGTCCAGTGCTTTCCTGTGATGGCCCTCTGAGTGGCATTACCACAGGAGAGCACAGAGGATGGACTTAATAAGACTTTGTGACCTTGTAACACTCAGAATCTTCTTTTGCTTCTTGCTGAACTTTTCACATAGCCTGGTAATCAACACATGCTGCTCTGTTTCCCCACCTTCTCTGAATTCCAGCATTACTTCCAGGGAAGACACTTCCTAGGATTCTTGTAAGATATGATGTTGCATTATTTCAGCTTCTCTCTGAACCTTGACCCTTTCCTTTATCACATTTCCTTTACCCATAGTTGTGATTTATAATTATTTGTTGCTCATTACCAATCACACAGGGAAGCTTCCTCAAGGGCATAAACTGCTTGTGTGCCTATTAGAACTGAAATCCCCAGTACCAGCAACTCCTTGCACATATTGTGATTTTAACTGATATTGTGAGCTAGGTATGTCTACCAGGTGTCTACATAAAAGAATTCCCTTTCATTGCAGATACTGTTTGTTCTCATTTAAATTCTTGTACACATTGTTAGCTATGTTACTTTTAGTATCTCAACAACAAAACATACATCTAAATTTGAATAAATGATGTGTAGTAGGCATAGTGACTTTTTATATAGTCATGATGACTATTCATTGAAATACAACTTAAAAAAATCAATTACTAAAGGATTTTACATCATTTTCATACAAGCAGTCAAATTTTTCTCGACAGTGCAATATATTTTAGCAACGAATTTCTATTACTTATGATCTGTCTTCCTCCATGTAATGTTAATAGTAATAATCCAGGAGTCTCAATTTGACAATGACACCGATATTTGTATCACTTCAGGCAAACTTGTTTTTATATATTTAAGCATATATCCCACAAATATGCATGAATCATAGTTTATGTATTTACTTGTTGAATGGGAAAAGAGTTCTATTCATAGCTTGAATTTTCTCTACAGTATAGACACATACCTTCGTGTGAGTAACTCAGGTTATTAATTTATCATTTGTTTCTTGTCTATTGTAATTATGTGTGACTTGAGTCCTGTGAGTCACCTACTTGGTCATTTTCCCCAATTTCTTTCAATTTTTCTCCTTATGGATTTTTCATCAATTTCCCCACTATCAATCTCTATTTAAGTGTGAAGAAACTGTAAAATGCAAGTCAAATATTTGACATAATTCCCCTCATTCTGTACTTTACCCAGGATTGTGTGTCAGTCTTCAATTCCTTATGTAAAACCAAGCAACAGGAAACTTTTCTTCCCTATAGTAGCAGTAAAATGTGTGATTGGCTGTGATATGTGTTACTAGAGGCTGCATTTTCCATCAGCAGGCCACTGAAATATTTGCTTTTTACTAAGTCATGCAGAGAACTGGCCTCCAATGTAAGCTTGTGTGATCAGGTGTGTGTGTGTGTGTGTGGTGTTTTAATATAGAACTTTTATATTAGAATAGGTCCACCTTGGAAATTAATCTCCCTCTATCAAAGTTAGGCATGCTAGGTACCATAACTTGGTTTTGGAAATAAGATACTACTTATTCAAGGGCACAGAGATCCTTATGGTACATGAGATCTTGGGAAGACATTTTAATACAGTGCTTATGAGTTTTCAGTGAGAGAAGACATTCTTGTATGAGCTACCACACTTGCCTGGCTTATATCTGTATGCATTTGCTGATTCTGAACTTACATCAAAGAAAAGCCTCAGACCACAAGAGAAAATGTAATGTGGAGAGAAACCAGCTAGTAAGTAGCTGGCTTGAAGATTCAGAAACAGAAGTAGTCCCAAACACAGGACCAGTTATTGCTGTAAGATGTCAGTGAGTCCTGGGAAGTTAGAGCTCCAGAAAAAGCCTATTGTTGCTTTTATGCTGGAAATAAAGTTCCTATAGAGGGCAGAGATTTTCCACAAATGCTATGCTTACATAATTGAAAGCCTAAAGTTGTAGAAAAGTAAAATTGTATTCCAAGCTTTTTGAAGCTGAAGGACCAGAGACACAGTTAGTTACTAGCCAAAGCACTGCCCTGCCTGAGGGACAGAGACACCTCAACAAAGGAACAAGTATCCCAGAATTATAATATAGCTCCATCCTTCATTGGAGTAAAGTGAGCTCCAGTTTTGCTATCTGCTTATTTGAGAAAAGCTGGAATATTAGTTGCTGTAAGATAACACTTGAGCTCCTTTGCTTAATCTGTATATAGTATTTGACAAACAGACAAAAGTAAATCTGGGGTTGCAGTTTAGCCTTAGTGTGGTGTGTTAAGTTCCAAACCCTGCTCAATGGGCTGGTAACTAATTAACATATCAAAGCAAACCTTGCCTCCAGGTTGTCCCAGCAGCCCTCAGTTCCTACCTGTTATAGAGTTTGGCTGGCATAACCCACCCTGTACCCTGAACTCTCCAGCCCAAGGGCTAGGCTGCCCTTTCCCTAGAAGCTCATCCCTACATAGTCCAGACATTTTAGTTACTTGCCCTTTTTTGTAACTTTGGCTTCCTGGTTGATGCTTCTGTGTAGTTGTTAGCCGTTCCAGCTTTGATCTGGAAGTTCCAACCCCCATTGAGGCTTCGGTAACTGTCATGCCTACAAGGCCAGCCTAGAGAGGACCCTGAAGACCTGAGATCCGAATGTGCTGGCTCTTGGTTCCTGGACCCTGGACCCTGGAGGTACACCTAGCACAGTTCTCCAGAGAACACTGCCAGACCGCGCTACACCTTTCCCAGACCCTGTTACCTGTCCCTTCACTTGTAAGTTATCCCACAAAATAAACCTCCCTTTTAACTACGTAGAGTGGCCTTAATAGTTTCACCAATACTTCTGGTTCCTTCTTTCCCCTTTCCTTTCCCTCCTGTTCTCCCCACATGTCCCAGCTCAGTCTGTTCATGTCCACTCCGGACTTACTCAAATGTCTCTGCTTCTACATATGCTTTCCCACATAGCTATCATAAACTTTATTCTCCACCACACCTAGGAACAGTCATGTCCTTTCCTTTTCTTTTTATGTCCAAGCATTTATAAGGCTATGAGTTCAATATCTAGTACAGAAAAGAAAATGAAAATCTTTAAAAATTGCTGTCCATTAAAAGACATAGATAAATGTGACCATATGGATAAATTACATAAATCTTAAAAATATGCCTATAAATCAATCTGATATTTGAGGTAGGTGACAAGGAACTAAAAAAGAATACTAGGATTAATACAGTGTCACAGAAAATCTGGAAAAAAATTTATGTAAAGGTAAAAGATTTAAAGACAGAGTAAACTGTAATAATAATCAAGATAAAATTCTAGAAGCTGAGACCGAAGTGTCTGAAAATAAAATATTATTTATTGGGATTATTAGAACAACATCATTCTAGTAAACCACATTGGTTGAAGAGAAAACATTTAAATAGGGCTCCAAAATCACAATCAAAACAAGATACATAAACAGATTTTGTTGAATTAAGAAAAGAGTCCATCAAGGGAATTCTTACAGGTGTAAAGCCAAGGACATTGTTCTTGATGTATAAAGCCTTGCACTTGGATTCTGTAAAGGAAACCAATAAAAAAATGGACAAATTAAGGTTCATATCTTGGAGAACTTTTCTAATTTTGTATATAAGTATTGTTTGGATTAAAATATTGTAGATTTCTCTGGGCTCCTGAAAAATATTGATGCTACAATACTTATGTAATTTATTTTTGACTACTTCTTTATGGAAAATAATTTTATATCAATTACTATTTCAATATTACTAATATTACTTTACATTTATTTATAAATGACTTTAAACATACATTTATAGCTATTCCATGTTTCTAGTTTCTCAGAATATATTTTATAAGCATGCAAATTGATGCAATCTCATACCATGACATTATTATAATATGTTTATTTATAATCATTTTCCATCTAATTAAATAGCTTAATCATATCATGGATTTTATCATTTAATAATTAGAAACTTTTGTTCATATATATGTCTTTTTGGTTTGTTCTTCTTAAAGTGAAAAACTGAAATTTTAATCTTTAGGCTAAACACTTGGAGGCATACTTTGGAAATGTAATATAAATAGTAAATTGAATGAAAACAAAATCACATGATGGAATATACCAAAATAGAATGATTTCTATTTTATTTCCAAGGAAATACACTCAAGAGACAGCACAAAAATAAGTTTTCTTTCATTGTAATAAAAAATAATGAGATTCATGTTATTCTCTGAAGTTGGTTTCTTGGTAATATCAAATAAAATATCGGAATTTGAACTTCACCTCATCATAACCTTGTTCTTTAAAAGTGGGATGCTTCAGAAGGCAGAAGCTTCGTGAAATTTCACAAAGTTCTCTGAAGTACTCAGAAGTAAAAATAAAATGCAATTCAGCATGAGCAGAATGGTGGATATTAACTGTGAGATGAATTAAGCAGGGCTTAAAATGCATTTTGAATTATTAAAGACTTACATATGCTCAGTCTCGCTATAATGGCCATTTTCTGGTATCCTCATTAATTTGGTGTTTTGGTGCTTCATACAAAGGTCCCTGATTCTCCATGACACAAGGAAAATAACAGTATTTTGCATTATTAGTCAGTAAGATTTTTGACATATTAAGAATAGTCAGCACATTTTGAGACACAATTAGATTTTAACCAGGGAAAGCCATATTTTTTATTGATTTATAAAAACTCTGCATGAAAAAGTAACATTTCTTCTCATTAGAATTTTTCACACCATTTCTTTTATTCTTCTCATTGTATCTCTAAACCTAAGAAGACTTAGGGGCTCTGGTAAATACAGTGCTAGTGAAGAATTTTATATTCCTCAAAATTCTTGTATATCTCATCTCATCATATTATTTTAATAAACTAATGATTTCAGACAGCACGGGATAATTAACAGTTGATATGTATTTACGTGCATCATAATCTGAATAACATGTTAGTCAGATCAAATCTATGTGTAAATGCAACACTTTCAAGAGACATTTGTTTTTCCAGCTAGAATTTAATTGAGCCAAACAATAGCAAACAAAGAAAAGTTATATTCATATCATGTAGCCTCATCTATATTCAAACTACCTTTCCCAGATCACAAAAAAACAGCAGGGATAAATATGTAAGGATAGTTGCAGGAGTAATGGAATTATGCCTTGCTGTTTGACACTGTTGGAAACCCCATCAGTACAGGCTCCAGGCAAGAAGAAAGAAAGCTTTTCACATGGGGAGAATAATGATAATTGGAGAAGAAGGTCCTCATTGCATCCCACTGACACTGTATGGCGGAGTCTTCACTGAACTGAACAATGAACCTGCTTACATTTCTCATTTTCCAATCCCTTAACCTGCTTGTCTGACAGACAGGATCAAGGAAGACTTCCTCAAGCCCAAAGGGAGTGGAAACAATACAGGCAGCCCTTTTATTTTTTCAGTTTTATCATTCTTGCAATATGTGTCCAATCCACATGCACCTTTGGTTAGATTTTTTTATTGTTTTGTTAACCCAGAATTCACCACCTTTAGCCATTCTTGATTCAGATCTACTTTGGAGTTCACCTTAACTGTGAAATTTCTGATTTTGCAGGTTCTCATGAGCACATTGGTTTTTTTCTTTCTAAGTTTTATTTTATTTTGAAATATTGTGTATGTGCACATGAGTCTGTGAGTGTCTGACTGCACAAAAGGGCGTCCAGTCATTGGGAGCTATCATTTCAAGCAGTTGCAAGTCATCCAACATGGCTGCTATAGCTGAACTCAAGTCCTCTAAAAGAGCAGCCAGCACTCTTAACCACTGGACAATTTCTCTAGCCCTCATGCTTGGTTCTCTTTTGCTCAGTTCTTCAACAACCATGTTTGTATCCCAGCCTGTTTCCACCTGTTAAGTAGCTACTCTCTCTATGTCTTAATGAAACAAAATAGTTTGTGTAAAGACCTGACTGTACTCCACCAGAAAAACTGATGATTCTATTCACTGGCCAAAGAACATGGTGACAGTTGATTTATGACACTTCTCTTTTGATTCATTCTTAATACCTCTCCTTATTCCTTTACCTGATGTACATTCCTTGATACCTGAGATGATAAACTGCCTATTTCCCTCATAATACTTTGTGTTATTGTTGTTCATATAACATCCCAACATGTGCCTTTTGTCTGAGGGCTTAGAATGAACATGTTAACATCAAGTAGAGGACTACTGATAAAAGTGTTCTTTAACTGGCTATGTTAGCACAAACCTTTACTGCCAGCACTCAGAAGGAAGAGCAGATGTATCTCCATAAGTTCCAACACAATCCAATCTACATCCACATCATCTACGAGCACAGTGTAAGAGCCATCCTATATCAGGGATATTTAAATTGCTTGCATATTAATTCATTCTCAGATGAAGACACTGGTTTATGGAAATTAGGTTATAACAAATATGATTTGATATCATGCGTTTTTCTTATGCAGAAACAGCATGTTGCACTGTCACTGATGTAAGTAATTGAGCCACAGCCCGACAAGCCATATCTTCAGTCAACTGATTGTTATCCCTTCATCACTACAGTTATTTCAACTCAGTGGATCTTGACAAATCAGGATAATTACTTTGAAAACATAACTTGAAATATCAGACATACACCTAGCTCAATTCCTCTTCTGTCTTCAAAAGAAGTCATATTCCTTTTGACTTAGAGTGACAATGTTCCTTCAGATTAGTAATATCCCCTATGTAGACAAGACATAAAACTGTTTTATCAGATCAGATATTCTGATACTTACTCATTGTGAATCTGGCTAATAATTATGATTGGAAAATAAGAGCTACCCATGAACTCCCTATTCTGGCACCAGACACCACAGACTCAGTATCTCATTTTATTATATCTAAGAGCATAAAATATTTGTCACACTGGATTTTGAGAGCTGGTCCTAAGTGAGTCTTCCCAAGTCTTCACTCATTATTGGTAGATGGTAGCTGGTGATTAATTGAAATCAGAATCCAACACTTTTCAAATGTTAGCTTGAAATTTAACTCTGGCCTTGGAATCACAATGATTTCCATTTTATCATTAGGTAATTAAGACTCAAAGAGGTATCTTGTTATTCACAGTACAGTTGGCAAGTCAATTTTATGTGCAGCATTTGACTTTTATTCTGTGACTTTACCATAGTCTTCTCACTAAGGATGACCCCTAGAGGCTGTTCTCCACACACAGTGTTAGCCACCATGGGTAAACTGTTTTTCAACCAATTTTGCCAAACCTTTATGCTTCCTAATGTTTTGATTATATTGAATTTTTAGTAGCACTTTTCTGCATAATACATTGTTTTTGGGAAATGGTGTTCATTATGAGGCTGATGACACTGAAATTGAGCACAAAGTGGCACCTTTTCCTCTGAGTGTCATTGATACTTCAGTACTGATAACTTAACTTTCAGATCCCAAATGACAAAGTTAGCAGAACCACAAGGAAATGACATGCAAAGAAGAAGATGTCAAAGAAATTTGAAAATGTATAAGAACACATGGAGAAACATATATGTGTGTGTGTGTGTGTGTGTGTGTGTGTGTGTGTGTGTGTGTGTGTATGTATGTGTGTGTGTTTTATGACAAGAAAACATTTAGAAGGAATTATCATCAGCCAATACAACTGACTTATCCTCTCCATAAACAGAATATAGGCCCATGTCTTTCTCCATAGTGATCCCGAACAGGTTCTACAATCAAACCATTTTCCTTGTTTGACTGCTTGTCTTGTTTCTGTAATCTGTTGTTATGGAAATGACTAAGATGTTAAAACATTCTTCAGTGTGATCCCATGAGGGGAAAAGAAGGTTTTAGGCATCAAACACTGAAAGAGGTTTGGAGGCAAGCTAAAAACATATTTGGGTCTTGCACTTAAAAGTCAAAACACATTTTGTGCTCGGCTGTGCTTTGATTTTCAAACCACTTCTCTTGTTTAGACATGTACTGCTCTAGCGAAAGGGCCATGGATCCTATTTTCAATTGTTTGCTATACCCTCGTGAACCTGAATAAGTCAATGACACCATTTCTTGCTACATACCAGGAATATCTCAACCACTGTGACTGACTTGACCAGCGTAATAAAAATGAAATGAATCAAACCAGTTATTTGGAATAGTGGCCAGGCTAAATGGCTGATTAAAAGTGCCCACACTCTGTCAATATCCTTACACTCTTTTGTGAATGTAGACATGCATTTATTACAACGGCTAAACTCTTGACCAAATATAAGCCCACTGTTATGAATATATATATTATGGGTCTCAAATAATTTGGTACAATTTGAACATATGCTTTGAAGTGAAAAATGTTATCTTCCAACACTACATTAAAACCGTGTTCCTATAAATAAATGCATTTGTTCTTCCTGATTGCAGGGTTGAAGGGGAGAGTGGCAGTTGAACTAAAATTGTCCTTGTCTGGCTTTTGTGTACATTGGCCATGTTGGTCTTTTGTAAATAATAAATCCAAATGTTCTAAAAAAAGAAGAGTTAATATTCAATTCAGGAAAGAAATATTGAAGATCTATAAAAATGATCATGATATTAAGCACATAAGAAATTTTATTTAGTATATGTTGGTATGGTGAGAAAAAGAGAAAAATTAAATTACTTTCTTCGACTTCAACCTGTACTGAGGACTACCAGACTGCTGTATGTAAGAAGCAAAGTAGATGGAGGTGTGGAATGAGTTTTCTGGAGCAGACTTACCTAATACTGTATACTCTTAGGTGCCTCTGACATGTCCAAGTCTTTTGATACAAATGCTTCTTCTGGGACCAGGAATGAGTCACTATTGCTGCTCACCTGGCAGATAGAATTTATCGTTGTGCACAGTAGCAAGAATTAAGTTTTCTGATATTTTCTAATAAGGGGAACCATGCCATGGCCATTTAGCAATGTGAATCTGGCATCTACTATGGGACAGGGCACTTTGTAGTTTAACAGAAAGCGCTTAAGAAATGAGTTTATTGAGCTGCAATTTTTCTCAGAGCACAATTTATTCAGTTATAAAATGGTGTAAGGCTAAAATAACCCTCAAATGTACTTGTGAACAAACTTAGACACACTCCTATTAAAAGTCAATGCCTGGATCCAGGTTTGTTTTTATTAATGAGACCTTTTAGAAATTATTCTACAGAGGCTATTCATAGATGTGACCTGTTTGTTACTTTGTAAACGCTTTGTCCTTTATTGTTATTTGTCAGTATTTAAAATAGCACATATACATTCTTCACATGGCTATAATTAGATAAAACAGATGTTAGGAAAGATTAATATTTAAATAAAAATGCGCATTTAAACCCTGGATTTTCTTCATGCAAATTTGGTGGTTATTTTTTTTTTTTAAATGAAATTACTTCTGCATTGGCACAAACTTGTAAGGCAAAATTACCTTAGGCAGTTCAAACTATTTCATGATAATTAAAGCGTTCTATTATTTAGGTATGTCATGTTATGTATCTCATATACTCTTCGTTGAAACAGTATTCTGTGGCTTTATACCCAGGCATTTTCCAGATGACAGTTAAAATAGTATCGTTGCATATTTTAGGTTAAAGGTATCTATAAAAGTGTTGCTTCATGTAATCCCTTCTTAATGTTTTAACTTACAGTCAAATCGACACAAGACCCTAAATTCTTTTCTCCAGCTTCTAAATAAGGGTCACAGGTCTAATGTTGATGACCTAATTTGATAATTAATCATTTGAATTGCCAAAATCTGCATTTTACTAATGAAAATTCTCATAAAGATACTGATTATATTTGATCTTAATAATTATTCATGCTATTGTGAGATTCTAGAAGTCTCTCTCAAGAACTATTTTCAAATTATGTTACCATTTTTAAATTGTCTTGCTGAGAAAATGAATTTTCTTAAAATAACAATCCCCTTAAAAAACATAAAACATGTCTTTTGAAATGAATTACGTGCAGTGGTGGTGGTAGGGGGGCTCTTCTTATATTTGTTAACATCTGGTATGAGCCAGGCACTGTGATAGGGAATTTATAGATAATCTTCACAGCAGGTTTGGGATTATCCCACTTTATAAAGCAGGAAAATGATATTTGATGAGTTGAAAGTAATGTGATTGACACCATACAGTAAGTGGAAGAAAGCGTGCCTTCTTTTCCAATAAGCTTTCTATTTTAGAATAGATGTGCACCAAAAGGAATGCTGTAAAGTTCAAAACGTTCCTTTGTACCCCACACCATCTTCCTTTCCAAGATCTGCAGCAGACTAGTCATGGTGGTCCTGAAATTCTGTCCCATTCTTTCATTCACCATTAATCATTCTTGTGTCTTTGTTACATTAATATAGTGTAGTTGCCCCATCTAAAGAACCACGATTGATGCATTTCCTTCTAGTTTATACTTCTTTCCGAATTCCTTAAGTTTAAACTAATGTTCTTCTGTCCCAGGACAATTGCGAGAAATCCAGGTGGTTCTGCCAGGGAGCAAATGGATCCAGCCATCTGAATCCACCCCAAGAAGAAGAGAGGTGACCCTCTCCCTCCTTTTAATCCATCACCAAGGCAGGTCAGAAGCCACACCCTAAAGCTTTTTCCTCAAAGCTAATTGGTGAAATGAATTCCCACTATACAGGACTCATCCCATATTCCAAGCATCCCTTGTCTGGGGCTGTTTCTCCAACATTGTTTTGAAGACAGGACAGTTCTGAGCAGTGCTTGTAAAATATTACATATTGACAGAATATATTTTAATTGGTTTTGCTGTGATTTTCTTATGCTTATTCTGGGATTGAGGCTATGCAGAAGAATGCCACACAGGTACAGAACTGTCTTCAGCCCAACACATTAACACACAGGCAAAAAAATGTTTCAGGACATCCCTCTGACACATAGGTGAAAAATGCATTCTAACAACGTGACGTGACTTTTGATGGTCAGCTTCACTATAAATTTGAACTTAACCACCTGTAATGTTAGTCTCTTTCTTTCCTTGTGCTTTGGAATCTACTACACTCAGGGTAGTGTGGGTAGTGGAGGAAAGGAGTGTATCCCATACTCAAGAGGGGCACATACAGAACTTGAAATTCCTCTGTATAGAGGCAGCATTTATTTTTGCATGGACTTTCACAAATGTATTTTCCATTTGGGCTTATAAAATGATGTTCCATTACTTGCTCTGTTGGGTAAATTGCTAAGTTCTGAGGCATCCTTGGACATTTTTACTTTCTTGTGTAGGCTGGGGAGGTCAGACATTTTAGCACTTTTTAATATTTCTACACAAATGATACAAATTCTGGTTGTATATTCTTTTTTTGTAATCATTAGAATCAGACATTTCCCCAAACAACCTTAGTACCTCTGCAGAGGGAGGACAAAGTTCTGAGCACTTAGTAGCTTTACTTCTACTCCAAGGGTGTGGTTTCTTCAAGGTTCTCTCAGCTGGCAGACTGAGGAAATGAATAGGTACGTATAGTTCCATTCTTTCATTTGTGTAGTCCTCTCCAGTTAGCCAGCATATCTGTCTGTCTGTCTATGTATGTATCGACAAAACTATCTATCTATCTACTATCTATCTATCATCTATCTATCCATTTATCTACCTGTCTATCATCTATATATCTATGCTTTTGTCATCTATCTACATATCTGTCATCTATCTGTCAACTTTAACTTATGTTTAATATATCTATATGCATCTATTCTGTCTGCACCAACATTAAATAAAAATATATGCTGATGTTTCTGACTCTGATCTAGTTCACAAGGATCCAATGAAGAAGCCCATCTCTGACAACTCAATTATTCTTTTCTAGTACACAAAAGTTGGGTTAAGATTGATAGCCTGGACTCATGAGAGCTACTTTTATGGGTGTATGTTGCTTATATACAATTTTTTTTTGCTTTTTCTTTTAAATTTAATTTAATTTTATTTTACAACACAATTCAGTTCTGCATATCAGCCACAGATACCCTTCTTCTCCCCCCTCCCGCACGTCTCCCCTTCCCCCCAGCCGACCCCTCATTCCCACCTTCTCCAGGGCAAAGCCTCCCCTGAGGACTGAGATCAACCTGGTAGACTCAGTCCAGGCAGGTCCAGTCCCCTCCTCCCAGGCCGAGCCAAACGACCCTGTATAAGCTCCAGGTTTCAAACAGCCAGCTCATGCAATGAGCACAAGACCCAGTCCCATTGCCTGGGTGCCTCCCAAACAGATCAAGCCAGTCGACTATCGCAAATATTCAGAGGGCCTGATCCAGTTGGGGACCCCTCAGCCATTGGTTCATAGTTCATGTGTTTCCATTCATTTGACTATTTGTCCCTGTGCTTTATCCAACCTTGGTCCCAACAATTCTTGCTCATATAAACCCTCCTCTTTCTTGCTAATTGGACTCCCAGAGCTCCACCCGGGGCCTAGCCGTGGATCTCTGCATCCAGTTCCCTCAGTCATTGGATGGGGTTTCTAGCATGACAATTAGGGTGTTTGGCCATCCCATCACCAGAGTAGGTCAGTTCAGGCTGTCTCTCGACCATTGCCATCAGTCTATTGTGGGAGTATCTTTGTGGATTTCTGTGGGCCTCTCTAGCACTTTGCTTCTTCCTATTCTCATGTGGTCTTCATTTACCATGGTCTCCTATTCCTTGTTCTCTCTCTCTGTTCTTGATCCAGCTGGAAGCTCCTGCTCCACAAAGCTCTCTTTCCCTTGACCCTCACCCTTCATTACCCCAACTCATGTCCAGGCTGTTAATGTAGATCTCATCCATTTTTCCGTCATTGGGCTATCCCCGTGTCTTTCTTGGGGTCCTGTTTTCCAGGTAGCCTCCCTGGTGATGTGAGTAGCAGTCCAGTCATCCTTGTTCCACATCTAGTATCCTCCTATGAGTGAGTACATACCATGTTTGTCTTTCTGAGTCTGGGTTACCTCACTCAGGATGATTTCTTCTAGATCCATCCATTTGCCTGCAAACCTCATGATGTCATTGTTTTTCTCTGCTGAGTAGTATTCCATTGTGTATATGTACCACATTTTATTTATCCATTCTTCAGTTGAAGGGCATCTAGGTTGTTTCCAGGTTCTGGCTATTACAAACAATGCTGATATGAACATAGCTGAACAAGTGCTCTTGTGTTATGATTGAGCATTCCTTAGGTATATGCCCAAGAGTGGTATAGTTGGATCTTGGGGGAGATTGATTCCCAATTTTCTAAGAAAGCGCCATATTGATTTCCAAAGTGGTTGTACAAGCTTGCATTCCCACCAGCAGTGGAGGAGAGTTCCCCTAGCTCCACATCCTCTCCAGCATAAGGTGTCTTCAGTGTTTTTGATCTTAGTCATTCTGACAGGCGTAAAGTGGTATCTCAGAGTTGTTTTGATTTGCATTTCCCTGATAATTAGGGATGTTGAGCAATTCCTTAAATGTCTTTCAGCCATTTGAGTTTCCTCTGTTGAGAATTCTCTGTTTAATTCTATAGCCCATTTCTTTATTGGACTGTTGGGCATTTTGATGTCCAATTTCTTGCGTTCCTTATATATTCTGGATATCAGTCCTCTGTCAGATGTGGGGTTGGTGAAGATCTTTTCCCATTCTGTAGGCTGTCGCTTTGCTTTGTTGACTGTGTCCTTTGCTCTACAAAAGCTTCTCAGTTTCAAGTGGTCCCATTGATTGATTGTTTCTCTCAGTGTCTGTGCTACTGGTGTTATATTTAGGAAGTGATCTCCTATGCCACTGTGTTCAAGACTACTTCTTACTTTCTCTTTTAGCAGGTTCAGAGTAGATGGATTTATGTTGAGGTCCTTGATCCACTTGGACTTAAATTTTGTGCACGGTGATAGATATGGATCTATTTGCAGCCTTCTACATGTTGATATCCAGTTATGCCAGCACCATTTGTTGAAGATGCTTTCTTTTTTTCCATTGTACACTTTTTTGCTTTTTTAATCTTACAATTTCCACTTATTGATAGTTACTTAAGTAAGACTCCCCTAACCATTAGCAGGTAGTTCATTGTATATAGTTTAAATAATTGAATTTAGAAATTGTTTTTGGTCACAGTCTTCATTAATTCTGGAGTCTTCTGAATACTTAATAGAAGTTTTTCTTTTAAGATTTATCTTTTGTAATTTAAAGTTCTATTAATTGTGACAAATGCATTATGTCTGTGACCTGCCTTTAGCATATTATGTAAAGGTGCCTAAGTGACTTGAAACACTCCTGTGTTTAACTCACTCAAAGCTTTTCCTGCTCAGCACCAGCAACAACTCATGGTTCTAATTTAGCTACTATTATGACTTCCTCAGGATTTCATAGAAAATGAACAAAGTAGTATGAAAAATGAAGTCTGGAAAACTGTATGTTATCGAGTTTTTCATGGCTTGATAGTTCACTCTGTTATGCAATTACCAGAGCATTTCTTCACTTCTTCCTTCTTTGCTTGTTTTCTTGCTTGCTTCCTTCTTTCCTATTTTTTCCTCTTCTTTCATCATTTCTTTTACAGAGTCTTAGATATTCCAGATTGACTTCAAACTGACTATGGAGCCAAAGATTACAGTACGCTTGCTTCAGATCCTCCTGCCTGCCTATTCTTGAGCACTAGGATTACAGATACGTTCCCACCACATACAGTCTATGTGAGCCTGGGGATTGATGCTAGGGTTTCTTGTATGCTGAGCAAGGATGTTACAAATTTAACACCTACATCACAGAGTTTTCTTATTTATCATTCTATTGAAGGACAAAATGTTTGATTCTCTTTTACAGTGATCATAAATAAAATAGAAATTCTACTTGCAGGCTTTGTGTATGCATAAGTTTTCATATTAGCCTGGCAGACACCAATGGTGCTATTACTGAATTACATGGTAAGACAAGTTTAACTGTGGTGATATTTTATTTGTGCTGAAATGTGATATTTTATTTGTATGTTAATAAATAAAGTTGCCTGGAGATCAGAGGTAAAACAGCCATAAACAGAAGTCAGGCGGTGATAGCACATGCCCTTAATCTGATCACATGGCAGACAGAGTCTCTGTATGGTGATACAAACCTTTAATCTCAGTACCAACCATAGAGACCTGGAGGTCTGTATAGACAGGCAGTGATGAGGAAGTCATGTGGCTGGGCTTAGAGCCAATGAGAAGGCAGAACAGGAAGGCAGTAAAAACACAGGTTAGATGAGAAGTTTTCTCTCTGTGGAAGCTACTGTCTGGTGGTAAGCTAAGGCTAGTCGTGGCTATTTGCTCTGATCTCTTTGACTATTACCTCTATATTTGGCTCTGTGTTTCTTATTTAATAAGATTGTTTAGAAATTTGTCTACATTTAAGTCTATTAGAAGTCATCAAAGCATCTTGACAACCAGCTATACTATAATATATCCTGTAAGAAATGATTAAAGGCAAAGCCAATTTCTAAATTTTAGCCATTCTAAGAGATATGGCATGATTTTATTCTTAATTTGTATTTCTGTAATGACAAATAATGTTAAGCATATATTTTAATTTAAGTGGATTTTATATTTAAAATATTAAATTCACAGCAAAATTTCTCAGAAATTATAGAGTTAGCCTTCAGCTTCTACCCCTGCACATAGCCAGCCTTCTAAACTCTTAGCATTCCATATATGAGGAGTACATTTATTGTTATTGAAAACTTGGTATTGATGTTCTCTTTTGGTGCCATATGTGTTTCCATAAGCCTGCATGATTTGTATAACTCTTCTGTGGGTCTTCTCTTTAGGATCTGGGCACCTCTTGTTGTAGAACCCTTGCTTAGTGCACACAAGACCCTGAGCTAACCCCAGTAAATTTTTAAAGTGGAAATGTAAATTAGGTGCTTGATTTCTAAAAAGAAGACATGTATGTGGGCAGTATATATATATATATATATATATATATATATATATATATATATGAGAAAGAGATTCATTCTATTAATTCTGTTACTCTAGAGAACTCTGACTAATATAAACTTATTATACAATAACATAATTTATATAATATAAATGTATTATTTAATAATATGAATTATATTATATAATTTATGTAATATAAATTATAATTTATATTATTTATGATTTACATATTATATATATGAGAGAAAGATTCATTCTGTAAGTTCCGTTACTCTAGAGAACCCTAATTTATTATATAATAATATGTGATTTATAAATTATATAGTGATATAATTTATATTCTATATAAATTATAAGTTATATTACATGTATGTGTGAGGGAGAGATTCATTCTAAAAGTTACATTACTCTAGAGAACCCTGATTAATATAGTATGACTGGAGATGGATATATAGGGAGTAAGCAGTGAGTAGTAAGCTATGGTTGGATTGGACTAAGTCCTTTTTTGCCTACTCTCAGTAGGATAATTGTACATAGTCAGAAAGTATTGTACATTTTACAAAGCTAGAAGAGGAAATTTGGAAACTTTTTACCATAGAGAAATGATGTTCCAGGAGAAAAATATGTTTAGTTCAATTAAAACATTAAGCACTGTAGGTATGTATAGAAATCTTGTGTAATGTAGTAAGTAATATGTGAACTCTTCAAGTTCTTTAAATATTAGAAAGAAATTTAAAACAAAACCTTAGAACCATTTTTTCAGATTGAAAATTTTACATAGAGAATGGATTTTTTTCCCTTTCTCAGTTTTCATGTATGTTACTTGTGTTAAACTTTGATTTATGAGAGACACATAGAGAATTGGAGAGAGAGAAAGAAAATGTATGTGTGTATGCTACAGCATGTACATGGAGGACAGAAGCCAACTTTCTGGAATCATTTTCCCATTTCAACCATGTGGCTTCTGGGGATCCAATTCAGTTTGTCAGGCTTGCCAGCAAGCATCTTTACCTGATAAAACATCTCTGATGCCCTGATTTCCTAACATTTTTGTCCAGTCTTTTTGTATTTGTGCAATGAAGATATTAATTTATAGCATTTGTGTGATGGTTGTTTTGTTTTGTTCCTGGTAGGGTGGTCAATGCTGGACTCATAAATGGATTGAGACACATTACTTTTGCTTCTATAACTGTACATGTCAGGCACTCTGTATTTCAGGTACACATTGCCACTGATTCATTCTCTAGCCCTGGTTAACTGACATCTCTAAGTCTAATTCTATAATTACAGAACTCAAGGTTAAGATTAGAATTAAACTAGCCCTTTGGGTCCAAGAAACACTGTTCATTTCTACACTGGCAAAGCTTTATATTACACAACCAATTTACCCTTTTTCCATGTTTCCATCATCATTGTATTACCAGTTCTCCCAAACTTGAGTTTGATAGGCAAGCATTCATAGGCATGTCCTCTATTCATACAAAGGTACTATAATTCATATGAGTAACTAAGATCATATCATTTATAATTATATTAAGAAACTTTAAACTCTGGTTATTAGGACCAACATGTAAAATATGTTCACTTTTTCAAAGCAAAGTTTATTAAAGTTAATTTTTTAAATAGCAATTTTCTCAAATGCCCCCAAACTATTCATACCCTTGTTTAGATCCTTGTCTGTATCTATAAGATAAAATGAAAAATTCCAACATCTCTGCTATGGACATGGGTCTTTCTCCGAAGCCTACAGTTGCTTTAGATCTTGTTCTATGTGAGACTATCTGGGTCCCCACATCATGCTAATGATAGAAGCCGAACCATTCAGGTGGTAGTATCTGTAGGTAATCCTCAGTTTATTGGGAACATATCCTTGAATGGGACAGTGGGACCCTGAAATTATTCCTCTTTTTCTTTCTTCCTTGACAGTGAGGTTAAGAGTTTTGTTTTGCCTCATCCATTTGCCATGGATTTCTCCCACTGTCATGAAAGCAATGAGGCCAACCAATCAAACACTTTTACTTGCAAGATTGTGAAGCAAATAAATCTGGTTATTTTTGTGTTTAGGAATACCATTTATTGTTATTAAACATCATTTCTGCATATATAAATAGAAATTTTCTTTCTTTTTTTTGTTTTGTTTTTTCAAGACAGGGTTTCTCTGTATAGCTTTGTACCTTTCCTGGAACTCACTCTGTAGCCTCAAACTCACAAAGATCTACCTGCCTCTGCCTTGAGTGCTGGTATTAAAGGCGTGTGCCACGACCTCCTGGTTCTTTTTTCATACAATATGTTTGCTCATATTCTTTTACCTCCTCCAAATACTCCCAAAGTATCCCCAGCTCCCTATACTACCCAACTTCATGTTCTTTTTTTCTCTCTTTATCTCAAAAAAGAAAACAAACAAACAAACAAGCAAGCAAAAACAAAAACAAAAAGCCCTAAAATTGAAACAAACAACCTAAAAAATAAATACCCATACAAAACATCAAAATCGTAAAAAAATCTTGGAGTTTGTTTTGTGTTGGCCAACGACTCCTAGGAATGGGTCCTGCCCTGGAGTATGATTGGTATAGCCAGTAACCCTCCATTGAAGCAAACTAATTTTCCATTCCCTAGCAGGTGTCAGTTATAAATGCATGTCTTTAGGAGTCATTTTATTACTATATTCCTTTAATAGAACGAGAGTTGTTGGTTTTCCTTTGTATAATCTATCTAGTCTCAGGTTCTTGGCCACTTTAGCAGTGTTAGGTATTGGGTTTTATCTCATGGAATGGGCCCTAAGTACTGTCATAGCATATTTTATACTAATGGAAAGAAAATATAGGTGTACCTGTGTTATTCTTGTGTTATGATTTCTGAAGCTCAACTTTCTGCTAAAGCTATGCTTAAGACTATTACATTAAAATTTGTTCCCACTAGAAAAAGAATAATTGGATTATAGTTCAATTTGTAAAATTTGCATGAGTTAGATATAATTAAGTCACCACAAAGAAACATGGGACTCCTACAAGGAAACTTCCTAAGGAGAAAGGCAATGGAGTCCCAAGGTCTCTCAACTTACCATCCCATTGATCTTCCCCTGACATCTACAAAAGCCTGAATGATCACGGTATTTCCACAGTGACAACAATTTTATGATACATAGATCATATCTCAATATTGCCTATCAAAATTGTCAACAAGTATGGTGTTTAAATGGAAATCAGGATTAGAGTCCCTAAGTCTTTAGAGAAGTGACATTTGACTCTTCCCGTATAAAAATTTCAATCATGAGGGAAATCAGCAGAGTTATCCAGAGTCTGGAATTTCTCTCTCCATGATAATCAGCAACTTTGCTGACATGATTCCAGAAGAGTGTGCGCATGGTAATATTGCAAGAGCCATTGCTATTAGTTTTAGACTAGATAATTGCAATTGATTTAAGAAAGACATCAGAAGTTTTGCTAGTGAAAGATTCTGGGAATACCTGCCTGAGTAGAAAGATTCATCACAAATCAGCCATCCTCAGGAAATCATTGATGGGATCCTTAAGGCAAAGCATGCCATCTTTCTTTAGAAATTGGAAAGATTAAGAATGTCAAAAGAAAAGAGAGTGGTAGATGTACATGAGCTTGGGAACACAGGGAAATTACCTGGAGACACATAGAGTATTCATTAGATGAAAGAAGAAAGACAAGACTTTCCAGAGAAACCGTGGTCACAAAGCTTAACTCATTAAAGATCTTTTCTTTGTTGGCTTCGGTGTAGGAGATGGCCTGATCATCAGTCAAATAGTAACAGTAATCATCACCATAGAAATCATTACTAATATTTAATACAATGTACTAAGCACTCTAAAATGTATTAATTATCAGCATAATCTTATGATACAAGAAATATTCCTAGCATATCTGTAAGACAAATTGCTAAACGGTCTTATAAATAAAAAACCCAGAGCCAGATACTGGGGTTTAAAACTGAGAGATCAGAAGAATAGGACAAGCCACAGCCAACCTCATCTTACTGATGCCTCAGTCTCCAAAGAGACCTACTTCCTGTATAGCCATACCTATATGCCTTTCTGTTCTACAATCTCACTTCCTCTCTCCACCCAGCTGCATCATTTCCTGTCTGTCTGTACAGACCTCCAGACCTTTACAGTTAGTGCTGGAAATAAAGGTGTGTGTCACCATGCCTGGCTCTGTTCGCCAGTGTGGTGTTGAACCCACAGAGACCTGGGTGGATCTCTGCCTCCTGAATGCTAGGATTAAAGGCATGTGCTACCATTGCCTGACTTCTATGTTTACTATAGTGGCTGGTTTTTTCCTCTGTTCCTCAGATAAGCTTTATTGGTGTACACAGATAAGATATCACCATACCTATCCATAGCACAAATAAGAGCAATGAAGCCTGGCAGGTATAAAAGTGTTCCCAAAATATGTCGGTAGTAACTGGTTGTCAGCATTACAAAGAAGTTCCCTCCATTCAGAAATCCTATTTATAATCCATACATTCTGATGAAATGTGCAACATTTGAATAATGAGGCATAATTGCTTTGAAACAATATATGCTTAATTTTGAATACTAAGTCAGACACAGCACCGTTAAATGGAGATTATAATGCAAAAACTAAACAAGAAAAAACAGACTTTGCAATCTGACAAACTAGAGCCTTACCTCCTACACAGGGAAGTTCACCAAATTCTGAAAAGTTGTCACACTTATGGTGTACGTGTTAACCTCCCACTAATGAAGTAAGATATTACCTCTCTTTTAGATCAAAACTTCATACTTTACTATTCCCTAGTTCTGATACAAGATTCATTGAGCTACAAGATGGAACGTGGCTTGTTCCTTTCTGGGCCTTTGAGGAAATGATCCATTTCTTTACTGTTGCTAACTCTTCAAGGAATTTCTGCCTTGTGCGTTCCTATTTCCATTGTCAAAACACAGCATTGTGGCAAGTATATTTCTCCATAACCACATTTGCCTCTGGCTAGAGTCAGGAAATATTTTGTAACTTTAATGATCCACTTGGTCAGAGTGGGACAATGTAAAGATCTTTAATACACCTGCATCTACTAATGCCTTTCAGAAAAATCATCCTATGTATTCATACGTTCAGACACATTAGGACAGAGTGTCATGTGGGAGCTATTACTCTTCTTCCCACCAAATAAAAAGCTAGGGTCCTTATAAACACAGACTGAGACCAGGTATGAGACTGCAGGGTAAATACAGGCAACACTGAGAAGGATAAGCTCAGAGTAAGATGGCTTTCTAAGCATTAAAGAGATGTTTTCAAACCAGTCCAATCTTTCTCATCCTATTTCAGCAAAAATATTTCCCTTACCTAGAGCTCCATCAAGGCTTCTTTTCTGTCTTTTCTATGAAGTGTCAGGAATGTGAAAAGTTTGAACATGGGGGACACAAAGACACTGTAGGATTCATCTTTGCCAGATCCTGAACAATCCTCCCTTTAATCTATGAAGCTAGCTACTCCTGGAGGGATAAAAGTCAGTGTCAACTGATCATCCTTGGGAATAAATGGCCTTTCAGCATTTGGAAGGAGCAAGATTCTATGGCTAATTCTATGTAGTTTTGATCAATAAGAGGCATCATATTCTTCTTCAAAGAAACCCTTTCCCAGTATTTACTCTGCAGAGGACTCTACCCTACATAACCACACACATACACACTAAAAAAGGTATCAATTTGGCTTTCGAATAAAGGGAAAAGAGGCTTGTCATAGGAAATGGCTAATAGGATCTACTTGACTCATACTTCTTTTAAGCTGTGACTAAAAGCAACAACAAATGCCCAAAAAGCTCACAGAGTAAATACTGACAGGCACTTCACTATGTCCTCTAAGGGACCCAAAGTACCAGACACCCTCAGAAATACAAAAATGTTTTCTTGCCAAACCACCGTCCATTCAAAAGTGGATCGCTAACCTTTATATTAAAGGGGTTTTTTGTAAAACACGAATGAAAGTATTCAATTCATCATCACAGAGAACAACTGTCATACTGTCACAGAGCAGAGAATAGCCAATTGCTAATATCAAATGCTGTGAAAATGGTGCTGCTCAAAGTTCCCAGGGAGTGACCCAATTTTGCAGCAGAGCACAAGTAGGCTGGGCAGATTATACTAGAACAATACCACTGAAATATTACATTCAATAGCTCTACTTGAATGAAGAAAATGTAAACCAGAAAGGGCGTTAATTGAAATATCCTGGAAAATGTACATGCCATTGTGTGTCTAGAAATCTGAATGCAATACTCTACTAATTTGGGCAGGTTCCATCAACTGATGAATGAAAGTCTCAAAAGGAGGTCAAGAATGAAAGGATTGGCCTAAAACTAGAGGAATATTTTGCTGATCTTGCAAGTGCTGGCAAGTTACTTTATAGAAGTCATGGCTCAGGATTCTTTATCAGAATAATGCATAGTGAATGGAAACAAACTATGTTTTGGTAAAGGAAATCTAGGTTGGCCCAGAGTAACAAGGATCAAAATTTCAGTAGTTCAAATATTTCATTTTCCAGTAGATTAGCTTTCTGTTCGAAACAAATCTTTTTTTTTTTCCCTCATGGTATTCAACTCTAGGCTAGTGGCATCTCCATTTTGCATAAGACCATCAACTTCTTTTTAGTATGAGAAGATGACCCAAGCAGAAATGCTAACTGGTATTCCCCATTATTATCTCAGGCAATTTTAAAAGGTAGTCATTGCAAAGCTTCTAAGAAATGTACTTCGAAGAAACTATAGATATATAATTTTTAAATTTACTCAACTTTGTGCCTGGGAAGATCTGAAGATGGTGAGAGCAAGAATGCCTGTGATACATAGGTATGTAAAAAAACCCAGGTTATGGTATGTGTGTGTGTGTGTGTGTGTGTGTGTGTGTGAGAGAGAGAGAGAGAGAGAGAGAGAGAGAGAGAGAGAGAGAGAGAGAGAGAGAGAGAGAGAGAGAGAACAAGGGACTGAGAGAAAGCATGCTATTTGGTGGATTAGTATTTGGTGGATACACAATCAGGAAAGAGTAGATATGTAATTAAGCAATTTCAGTAGCATCCCTTCATGCATAAGTTGAATTCTGCCAATTATGACGATGAAGAAGTGAGAGTCATAGGAACATTGATCAGCGTTACATTGCTGGTCTACCTAATTATTCAGATCATTTCTGCACAATGGATCTTGCTTATATTGGGTAATCCTTAGAGCCAGACTATCAATGTAGTAAGTACCCTCTGTATTTTCTTTGGTAACTTTGGCTTAACACCTTTTGTTGATTAATTTACTTGTTATTAAATTCCATTAGTCTTACAAATCTAGACAGTTTTCTTTCCTGATTACAGTGGCATAGCACCAAACCTTTTATTTTTGAGTTATAACAAACGTGGCCTTGGTCTTTTTAACTTACAATTGAGTTAACTTTTCACCCTGAGTCTGAGAGTACGGTGAGAACATGATATAATTCCTCATTTGGAAGTAAATGTGAGGGCTTAAGTCCCTCTGGGGCATTTCCAACCTTCATCAGAAGGCTGTGGATGATGTAAGAACTGCAGCAATGCATCAGAAGTTGATGAGGTTATCAGTTGAGACATTCAGAAAAGATCATCCCTGATGGCACAGCTAAGTTCAAGTTTGCAATGAGGTTCTTTTTGTGATCAGTCCTCTACTAATGAGGCAGAAGGAACCAGGAATGTTCTGAGTACAACTTGAAGGGGATTTTCCAGTAAGGTTAAAGAGTGATTTTTATCTCTATGTAAATCATTTTGTCAGTCTGTACTTTTGAGTGGACTAGAGCTATCACATTTTCTGCTCATGAACTTCAACGAGCCTCATGACGACAATGTTCTCTTATGATTGATTCTTTATCAGTGTCATCTGTATTAACCATGAACTCCAGAAAAATATCTAGCATGGGATTGTGGGTCCATGAAGTATAAAAATGACATTCTAAGTTTTCAAAGCAACACACAGAATTATCAAATGAAGCATTTAACACCTTACCCCTTTTCATTGATTTTTGCCTTTTCTGTTTTTCCATTCATGTTATGAAATATTATCCAAACATTTACTACATTTAAGCTACTTTGCTACACACAACAGTGTGGAGTGTACTTAGTTGAAACATGATCCCTGATATAGTAGGAATTAAACCAGGGTCTTGTTTCCACAGTGATGGCCTGTGCCTGTTGTGTCAAATATGGCTTTTGGAGTTTTACCTCATACTGTTGTTTTAATGTCTCTCTCAAGTTCATGTATGGAACATATAATTCCTAATACTACAGTGTTGAATGCTGAACTTAAAAAGAGAGTGCTCTTATTCATGGGTTGCCACCACACTTAGGTGAGTCAGTCACAAGTGGCTTTATTATATGTGAGCCTGGCTTCTTCTTCTCTTGCTACTTTCCTTTTCCTGCCATTTTGTGAAGCAGCATAATATTTTATATTCACTAGAACAAGTATCATGCTCTTGGAGTGTCTATCTCCCAGAAACATGAGCTTTACAAATTTCTATTCATCACAAATAATACAGCTAGGTAGGTATTATGATATAACATATAAAAGCTTATGACAGGGCTGATGAATTGGCTTAGTAGGTAAATACCCTTGCTGCCAAACTCGAATCCCGGAATATACACTGTGGAAGGAAAAAAAAAAACAACTATTGTAACTCATCTCCTGTCCTCCACAAGTCTACCATAGTGTATGCATGCCTACACATACACAAAATAAGTAAATATAACAAAATTAAAAATATTAACCAAAACTAAAACTGCTGTTTTAATCAATCCTGAATTTACTAATAGTATAACTAAGACAAGGATGTTGCTGTATGACTGCTTCTAATTAAGAGGTCAAAAAAGTGATGTTTGCAACAAGCCTTTGATTTCTAGAACCATGTGCTTTGTGTTTGATTTCTCATTAAAGAAATAAGTTAGAAAAGTTTTCATAACCCTTATTCTCTTGGATATTTGGAAATAATATGATTTCCTTTGCAAGTATTGAAGCTTTTTCCATTGCACAAACCTTTTAGGCATTATTTTTTATTATTTCTGTACTTTTTCTTTAAACAAACCTTGGACTTTAGCTCATACACCATAGAAGAATTACATCAATTGAAATTTAAACTAATTAATGATATAACTAACTGGTTATATCATATTAATACATGTTCTATTCTCATTTGTAGACAAAGGTAAGTTTCCTGCATTTTCTCCATTTAGAATGACTACCACACTGTGGAAGTCTCATTAATAGTTGTTAACATTTCTGAAAAATTACCAAGTGAATTCATGTTACAAAGATTTCACTACCCTAAATTAAAAGTCTGTAGTCCATAAACACTTAGTTTACTATAGGAAGATCTTATTTAGGAGTCATGTCATCTGCTTTCATAGATGACTTGCTTGCTCTAACCGTTCTTTCCCTCTTTTATGAGAAAGTGTAAAAGGAAAGCCTGTATCATAACACATGCTGGATTCATCACATAAAGTTAAGGAATGTCACATAGTGAAATATGACAACTTCAGAGCATAACATGAGATGTAAAAGTAAAGATCTTTGGCAAATTATATTTTGTAGCAGAAATAATCAATAGGGTTATATGGAAACAAAACCAATTGCGAGTGAGTTTCTGCCATTTTCCTGCCACTGACATTGCTTTTAAACTACAGCATAAAAGGTAACTAGAGTATTTCACCTGTTTCTGGGCCAAGGTAAAAATCTGCATTTTTAAAGTCACATTAAGATATACTACCATCCACACTCTCCTTCTTTGATTAGTTCATTTTTGGTTTTATCTTTGCTTATTTATTTTAGCTTATTTATATTTGTGTATTTTTCTGTGTGGTATATGCATATATATACATGTCTATATATGTCCAGGTGCCCTTGCCTGTAATTGTGCATGTGGAAGAAAAAGACCAATGGCAGATATCTTCTTCTATCCCTCTCTACTTTAACATGGAGTCAAGATCTTGATTGAACCTGAGATTAACCATTTTAGTTAAAATGAATGACCAGTGGGGTTCAGGAACCCCTCTGCCTCCAATTGCTAGCTTGAGATTATGTATATGCATTACTATGACTAGCTTTTATGTGATTGCTGGGGAATCTAAAACCAGGTCCTCATGCTTATGCTGCAAGTACTTTACACACTGATCATGTCCTTAGTCCTTATGTTTACTTTTTAAATGGGGGTACTGATGGTTCTTGCTATGTTCAAAACCACAGCTGGCTTACAGTTGGCAGTTCATTTGCCTCAGCCTCCAAAGTCCTGGGATTACAAACAAATCCAACCATTATTTGTTAAGTGTTCACATCATAACTATCCTACATCTAACTGTCATACTGTAAAAAATGAATTAAACTATCCCTCTTATGAGTTTACAAGTGGGGTTTTATTTTAATTTTTCTTTAAACATCAAACTGCAAGATAAACTTATTATGGATTGTTCTTATTATTCTAAAGCCACAATGGGGGAGCTAGATGTGTTTCTGGTAGAGGTGAGATGGGACTGCAGATCTTGTACTCATAAGACATCTTAAGCAATGTCCATGTTGCTGGTTTGATTATCAAGAGACTAACCATTACATGAATATGGCTGCTGTGGGATGATCCTTCTGTACACTGTGAAGATTTTTTGCAGTAATTGGTTTAATAAACATGCTCTTCAGCCAATAGCCAGGCAAAATAACGTTAGGCAAAAAAAAACCAAACTAAGGAGGGGGAGAGGAAGGGTGGAGTCAGGATCACCAGCCAGACAACAAGGAAGCAAAATGAGAATGTAGTACTGAGAAAAGGTACTAATCCACACAGCTAAACATAGATAAGAATTATGAATTAATTTAAATTTAAGAGCTTGTTAGTAATAAGTCTGTTGGAACCCAGCTGGGAACTGGCTCCCGCATTTTACAGCAGGGTACTCTTGAGCAGTGAGAGTTAAAAGATATTAGATAGAAGGATAGATGGAAGAGAACAGATAGACACACAGGACAGCCTTGGGAGGGCCTGCATCATTGTCTACCAGCCCCTTCTGTCTTTTCTAAAGGGCCTTTTATAGGAATGCCAGTGGAGTGGAACAAAAGACCTCCCCCAGCACAGCCAAATGCAGACCTTTTCCAATCACCTGGTAACCACACACGTGGTCAAGTAGTCCTCTAATGCAGCCCAGCTGGGTAAAGCAAGCTCAGATCTCACTAGGAAACCTTTGTGGGCCTCCACATAAGCCTGAGCTACCAACCGAATATTTATAATTAATTTAAGCCTCTCTTTGGTAAATTGGGAAGCAGCTGCCAGGTATTTGGGTAGTTTTGGCAGGACAGACACCTCTGTTTACATATGGCCATACAAGAAGAAACTGCAAGGTTAAGCTATCTGATAAATAATCCTATTATAATGAGGCATAGCAGGAAAAGCAGCCTAAGTTTTACAAGATGACTTACTTTTGCTAACATTAATAGCTGTATCCTCATCACTGTTCCCAACCAAATATCATGTACTGTGCAAGGAAAGTACCACACACTTCAAGTGTGCAGATCCCATTATCAAGAGCATTCTATCTTGGATGCATCATGTTAACTGTGAGATACAGAACCAGTTTATGTGTTTATGTCATCATCTTCTGACAGTCTGCTCACTGGGAAAGTGTTCAACTGCTTTATCTTCTTAGGTAGGACTGCTTAAATGTAGAGAGCAAAGTCAATGGAGTTTGGCAAGTGGATGTTATAGGGAGAAAATCTAATGACTAAGGAATGTTGTCCACCATGGTAGTTTGGACTATGTTTTTCTTGTCTTAAAATTAACAACATGATATATTAGACATGATCATGGTTATGGTCGATATGAATTCATGAGCAACAGATTCACTGGAATGTTCTAAATTATTATTAGCTCTATCTGGAATTGTTGGGACCTGACTGTACACCAAAGTGGCTATAAAGTTATATATATATATATATATATATATATATATATATATATATATATATATGTATGTATGTATCCAAACTCAAAATAGAGGACTTTTTCAAGAATGTTATGAAAAAGGAAGAGACCATTGGTAGCAATGTGGAAGAGCAAACTCATTAAGGATAACAAGGAAGTAGTACGTTTGAAGAGGAAGGGTGGTATTGTGTCTTTGTAGATCATTGCTGTATTTGCATTATGTTTATACCTGGTAAATCTTGATAAGTATTAGTAAATGATATGTTGTATAGAGGAGATGGCGTGAAGGCACACAAGTTTATGAAGTGTGTGTATTTGTTTCCCAAGAGGAGAAAAGAAAGACAATTGAAGCAGACAGTAGTTTTGGGTTCAGAAAGCCATTGCTGACTTTTGGAAGATGAGCTTCAGATGAAATGAGAATGGACAGGAATCAAACTGTGTGGTAGGATAACCTCTTAGTTCAAATCTTATGTACTCAGTATTTATTTTGCCATAGAAAACCAAAATAGTTCTGGTCTGATAACATCTATACTCTAAGATAAATAAGGCAGCATTGTGTTTTCTTTACATCAGCAATTGCTCCTACAGCTTCATGGTTTACTGGAAAAATATAATTGATGAAACCCAAGAAACCAAATTGTTTCAACGTATAATTCAACACACTAATTCAGAACACACTAATTCAGTCCTTGGATAAAGTGGGTTTTGTCCCAGGTGCTTAAATATTGATTTCACAAGGAGCAATAAACAGCCACCAAGAGTGATATATAGTATTAATTATTTTCAGTTTCCTAAGCATTAAATTGTGAGGCTCATGTAAGTATGTGAGAGTGTGTGTGCATATATATATATATATATATATACATATATATATATATATATATGGAAGGTTGCATTTCTGTAAATCACAACTTTTTTGTCTATATGCTGAATGACTGATAAATATCATATTTTAATGCAACTAATCTCCGAGTAGAAGAAGAATTTATTGAGGAATCCAAAATACATTTGTCAAAGGTAATCACATTCTAGTAAAGAAATGTTAGGAGTACCACTTAGGACTGTTTTCCTTTTTTGTTTTGTTTACTCATACATTTCTGCTACCATCATTATATATAAAGTACAACCTTTAGGTTCAGAAAAGAAAAGTAACAAAAGCACAGAGTTAAGAAAAACATCAATTTACTCTGCAGGTACCAGTAGAATGTTTACTTCAGAGCCTAAAATGAATGGTTATGTAGTACTCATTTACAGCGTATTTTATTACAAGGCCATGGGATAGATTTTGTTAGAATGAATATATAATCAGTACAAAAAGAGATGGAAACTGCACATGAATCTCAGAGACATTTTCTCAAAGTTAATGGATGTTTTGGTAGATGACCTATTACAACTATCCGCATCAAACAGTCACAGAAAAATGGAGTACAGAGGGAAAAATTCTCTCAATTCAAGGTCCCAATTTGTTCACTTTCCTGCCACTACTAAGGTGTGCTTGTAGGCAACTTCCATAAGCTTCCACATTTCCAATTTTGTTTTTTAAATCTATATAAAAAGCCAATATGGCAAACAAGAGAGAGATTGTTTTCAAATATGGATATTCAAAAATATAAAAAAGTACAAATTTATGATGAGATTGAGTTTATTCAGTAATTTCAGTTAGGCTTGTTGGTATATACATGTGCTTACATATCCATATAAAGGTGTGAGGTTTGGTGCAGAGACTAGGAAGAGACAAGAGTAAATGTAAATGACAACCACAACAATATTAATCATAACAGTAATTTTTTTTAGTTGCTATGGTTCAAAAGTCAATGTCATGCCAATATCCTTATGCGGAGATGCAATAAAGTGGCATGCATGGTCTTTTTGAAGAAAGATTTGTGAAAGGGACTAACACCTTATGAAGAAGGTCTAAAGAACATTGTTTGTTTCTTTTGACTTTGAGAACACAGCCAGAAGACACTATTTACTGAACAGTGGGAGGCTTCAGGCAACCCCCTACACTATCACCTTTCTCTTGAGCTTCTATTTATGACAATTTCTGTTTTGTACAGGTTATCACACATAAGGTATTTCTTGCTAATATGCAAATATTGCACAAAGTTTTTCCTCTTTTTTTGGTTTATAATAACTATCTCTGTAACAGTTGATAAAAATCTCAATTTACCTTACAAAGAAATGGAGCATCACAGATTGGGTATGTTGTCCTACATCATGCTAATATATCGAACCAATGTTCAAACTAAAAATTTCTGAGTCTACATGGCTAAATGGGACACCTTTCTGACTCCCAGTTTAACAGTCTATGCTAAAGTGCTTTTCAAGATAATCATCAATCTGCTCTAACATTAGCTGCATGCCTAGTAGGTACCATTCATAATTTGTCATGCTATCAATTATTCATCATTTAATCCCCATGGAAACTTGGCAGATTTGGCTTAAGTCAAAACTTTCAACCAACCCTCTCCCCCTAAAAAAATAGGACTGTAAAGGATTTTCTGAAAAACTGAAATGAAGACAAGCCTTGCCTAACATCACAGCAACTTTTGGACACTGAACTTAAAGAGATTCAAGTTGAAATCTAAAAGACAGGTGGAATGTTCTTTTGAACTGTAAACTCAGGGTATTGTTACACTTCCCTGGTGTTCATTCAGGCTACTACCCTGCTCTTTCCTCTGTTCTACGAAACCACCTTCCCCATGTTCTCTAATGAACAAAAGATAAACTCAGTACTCTAAAGTTCAAAATCATTGGCTAAGATTTTTGCAGAAAAAAAAAAAAGAGAGAGAAAATGTAAGATGCATGTTTATTTTAAATTATAAATGTTCTATTTGGTTCTCCGGGCACAGAATGGACCAAACAAAATTATATGTGATGAAATGGTTGTCCATACTAAAATTGTCTTGTGAAACTGACCACTTTGTAAGCTCATTTACACAAAAAAGAAAGAAAGAAAAACATTGGCTTGAAATTGTCCCAAAGTGGATAATGATGTTTTAAGAGCACATGTTATTAAAATTACTAGTGCAGGTGTGGAATATCTCCCTATGAGTTGTTGGTCAGGTAGGCTGCAGTCCCTCACTCCCCCGGATCCCCCCAAAAATACAGGTTATTCCCATTTGTAGGTTACGTACCAGAATTTGATAGTATGACTTTATTGTTGAAGACACCTTACACTTTGGATGTAGGGCATAGAGAAATGAATCAAGAGTTGAGCTGTAAACTTTCTCCTTGTTGGTTAGTTTATATCATACCAGAAGCTTTTTCTCCTCGACTATCCTGCTAGAAGAGAAAACCAGTCAACACTCTTACCCAGCTGTGGACCTGAATGCCATAATACTGATTTGCCAAACAAGATGTGCCTCTTGGTATAATAGTGACACAGCTGGTATGGAGTAACCATCTGCTTTCTGTCTTGATTTAAGACATAATCTATTAGATTGAAGTGATGCACAACACTGTAAACTTGGTCTGAAGCCCATGGATGGGAAAGTCATAGGCCCTAGGAGCAAGTCTACTATTGGAGTAGATTTTGCTGTGTGAACATGTTGTCTAACTGAATTCTACATATTTATATTTATAGCCGTAGATTTGTGCTGCTCTCAGTCTTAGCAAGTGAAGTGTCTTTACATAGTGGTCAGCAGTGAATGCAGGCTCATAACAGGTCAAACTGATGAGAATTAATTTAGTGCTTATGTTCAAGGAATACCTTGGAATAGCATGCAGAAAGAATATAGAGAAGAGTGCAGTGAAACACTGCCTTCTGGATGTAAAATGTCCGTTGAACTGAGGAACACACAGTAGCTACAGTAATCCATACAGGACTGTGCATGTCAATAATCCATCATGGATCGGGAAAGGATTCATGAGACTCCATCCATTCCATCGTTGATGTTTTCTGGGAAGAGAAAGTCATATTCTTCTTTGGTGTAGAAACTGACAAGTTGACATTGCTCAGATAAATAAACCCCTACTCATGCTCATATAAACAACAATAATTTAAACATGGTGAGTTTCAGGAAATAAAAGGAATAAAGTTGGAAGAGGAATTGCTGGGAACAAGGGATTTGTGGGAGTGGAAAGGAAGGAGATAAGAAAGGAGAGCTTATGGTGAATATGACTGTAGTAATGTATGTGTGTATATAAAATTTTCAAATAATAAAATAAATTATTATCTCAGGCTGTAAACCTTAATTCATCCATGTTAACCGACCCTTTACCTATGTGCTATCTATGGAGCTATTCTCTAGGACTACTCAACTGAATGAATCTCCTTCAAGTCTTATTTATGTTCTCATTTCAAAGAAGTGAGTACTATCATTTCTCTTTCTTCCTATTTCCTAATTTAATTGTTGTCTGGTGATGTACCTTTAACTATCCATATATCTATTGACCCATATGTTGAACAACAGTTTATAATTTCCCCCTATAAGTTCTTCTGGCCATGATTTTTACTAGGAGAGGGATACTTTGTTTCCCTGAGAACTTTAGTTTCCTCCTTCCCAATTTCAGCTGTTCTTAAGTTGTTCTAGCTCTATCTCACCGTTATTTCCTTTTAATTGTCTTTGTAATAGATTAAAATCCAATAGGCTTTTAAACTGGTCATTTCTTGCCCTGAGAACAAAGAGGGATGGTGCATTTCCCAGCAGGCTCAATCCTTTCTGCTGATAACAGATGATGAGCCTGTAAAATTTATTAGGCAGAAAAGAACTGAAACACCTGAAAATATTGTGCATCTCTAAAAACTAGATGCTCTGTCAAGCTGCCCTATTAATGTTGTAGGATTTTTTATTTTATTATGCTCATTAGCACTTGAATTTTTAGCACTTGAAACTGGCAGTGAATCAGGGATGAGACAGAGGAGTTCTTGTTCTTATTTCATAGCTAGGGAGCATATGCAGAGCTCTAACAAAGGATGTACCCACTTGGGAGGCACAGCACAGTGAGCCTGGAGAATTGTTTCCACCTGAATGCTCCTGGCTTGTAAAATCCGTAACTTCCATGACAATTTTCAGATGGCAAAAATAAGGAGCATCTGCAGAATCCACTATGATTTACAGAGCTTTTAAAGCTAATGTTTCACAAACTAATCACTTCAGAGGTATACATTTTCGTTTCCCAAATGCAAACTAATCATAGGAGATTTTGCATTTCTGGTGACTCTTGTTGGCTTCCCATTTTTCAGCATGTGAAAGAAAAATTGTCTAGGATGTACTAATGTAGCAAGTGACCCAATTCTGTTCTTCAGGTAAAGATATGGGTGCTATGTTTAAATGGCCTATAAATACAATGTTTGCCAAACTAATTTAGAAGTTATCTTGACCTTTAAGACAACTGTCTCTGATAGCGGTGAGGAAACAAATGAAAAGAAACACTGGATACCTTAATGTTGGTTTACCTGTAACTTAAGAAAGGCAAATGGGCAATTAGTAAAGATATAAGATACTGATCATTTTCTGAAGCAAGGTTCTAGTTAAGGCTTAACTGTTACAAAAATAGCTACAGTATTAAAAAAAAAAATCTTAAACAACTTGTGATTTTTTTTAAAAGTTCAAGTGACTTTATAGACACTATTATAAACATAAAGGGCTTAGGGAACACTGTACCTAAACTTAAAAGACGTAGTGAGCCTTGAATGTTAAAACATGGGCTGTCATGCATTGTAACCCAATTTGAGAGAGAAGTCAAACCTGTATGTTCTCATATTCATGGTCTCTTCAGAATTCCTAGGTCATGAATCCTATTACTGAGGCTTGGGGAATGGCTCAATTCAGATAACCCTTGCTCTACAAGTGCAGACACTTGAGTTTGAACTCCAGAAACTATGGAAAAAGCCAGGGTTGTTGTTGTGAGTCTATAATCCCAGCACTGATGAAGAAAATATAGGCAAATCAGTGGGGTTCTCCAGACAAGCTACTCTAATAGTTAAGCTTCACGACAATGAGAGATCCAGTCTCAAGTGAGCATGATGGGTTTTCTGATGAAACACCAGAAATGTCCTCTGTCCTCATTATATATGCATACATACACACTGAGTGCACACACATATGTGTATGTATGCATGGGCACAGAGACAGAGACAGAGTCAGATGAGAGAGAGAGAGAGAGAGAGAGAGAGAGAGAGAGAGAGAGAGAGAGAGAAACAGAGAGAGTCCATAACCTAATGTCTAGCATAGGATAAATTAATGTATTTGTGCTACTTATAAATTCAAAACAGTAATGTCTATTGCTTGTCAAAACAAATAAGTAAAAGACATCAGACGATAGACTTCATGGTCACATGATGGTCACTGCCTATGCTTTGGGATTACATGCAGCCCAGAAATAAATGATAGGTGGGATCCTTCACATACCTTGGGCTCTGTTACACTGTGACAGACTGAACACTGGCTGATAATAAGATCAGCCTTACTGCTTGATCATGCATTGCTTCTTTTCTCATCTGGAACTTATCAAGAGTTTACAGAATGAATAAAGTGCCATAGACTGCATTAAATTATTTTCAGGTTGCTGTTGACATAGAAGAAGATAGCAACAATTACGTTAACCCAGCCCAGCTCAAGGTGGGTCTGCCATAATGAACTCTCTGTCTTATCTGAAATTTCAAAATTTAGTCCCATGAGGTCTGTATTCAAGAGAAAATGTATTTTCCCCTGGACATGGACAAATGAATATTGCACTAATGAACACCAGTGAAATTCTGTTCTTGATTTCAAACCCAAATCATAATGGTGGGTTATTGTGACATTTTATCTTTAAGTTATTTATGACTATCTTGTAAAATTATAGTCAGACACTTCAGTTTATCTTACTTTCCAACGTTTCAAAAAACACTGATTTTTGTGGAAGTTATAATTAGAGAGGTAAGAAAATACAAAGTTCTGAATGTCCACTCATCAAATAATTCACCATTTGGCTGGATTTAGATATGACTGTGACAAATGGGTTGCATTAATAGCACACAGGAGAAAACCCTGAGGCAGAATAAAAGGAAAGCACAGCATGTAAGTCGAAGCAAAACAATGATGTTAGTCTACCTAGATTATGAAAGATGAATGTGGACCTGTGGTCAGGGGGTCCTGATCTATTGGCTGTAAACTGGAAACCTTGTTAAGGGTTTGTTTCTTGTTTATTCTTAGTTAAAATTAGCGGCTGCACTATTTTCAAATCTTAGCTGGATTAATCATGCTCAAAATATAATTTTTTGACCATATATCTATTTACTATAGACAAGTACATATTCTAACCTACTTTTGAAACTATATTACTGAGGGAGATTATTTTAGCTTTACCTCTTCCCTTTGAGGGGCTATATTATAATTTAGGCACAATTCCTTATTTAGTTAGAGGACATTTGCTAAAACTTCTCTTAAAACACTATTTTGCTTAATGTAACTTCATGCACAATGAAGGCATAAAGGGTATTGTCAAAATTCAAGCTTTTGGATTTTTTTGACAAAATATCCTTTCAATAAGGAGAGATGCATGCATATTTAATCTCCACTTTAGAGGGACTTAAGAAAAAAGAAAGGTATAAATAAAACCACAGGAAAAGAATAAATATCTGAAGTCTGTAAAACACATCTGGTGCCACAATATGTCACACTACTGGTATTTTCCAAGATATAGAGATTTGAGTTTCTCGAAAAGATAGAAATGTTTATTCAAAATTGTATGTATTTAAGCTGGGGAGATAGCTCAGTCAGTAAAGTGCCTACTATGTAAGCATTAGGACCTTAGTTCAAATCCCATTTACACTTGTAAAATCTCAGTTTTGGAAATATGTATAACCCCAGTGCTAGGGGAAGGGTAAAGTCTGGGGGAGCCTTGACATTCATTGGCCATCCAGCAAACAGCATAGCTGTTGAGTTGATGAGTTCATATTTAGTAGGAGAGCTTATCTCAAATATATATATATATATATATATATATATATATATATATGTGTGTGTGTGTGTGTGTGTGTGTGTGTGTGTGTGTGTGTGTGCCAAGAGTGATAGAATGAAGACACTACTAGACATCAATATTCCTCTTCCATAAGAATGCACACACACACATATGCACATACATTTGCATGTACATTTACACATATGACTGGGAAGTCATAAAACTATGTGAGCTAGTTCTCTTCTTCCACCATTATGTGGACTGTGGGAATCAAACTTTGATCCCCAAGCTTGTACAGCCTTTTTTCTTATGTTTAGAATTCTCATTCAATGATAAAAATGTGAAGATAAATTCTTCGATGTCTATGTTCTAATATATAAAATTCACAGCCTGCCTATTCTTTAGTCTGTTAATAACATTCAAACACAATTTGCATAGTATTAAACATAATTTGCACATCATCAAAGACAACATTGTAAATGTAATCTTCATTAGTTCTCTTTCCCTCCTATATTGACTGTTCATGCTGACACACACACAAAAAAAAAAAAAAACTGCACAGACCAGGAGCCAAAAAAAAAAAAACCAGAAACTTATTTCTCATAGTTCAAGATATCTATGAATTTCTTCCTCATGAATTTTCTTTCCTGGGTTTGTAGATGGTTGCTTTTTTTGCTGTATCCTCACGAGGACCTTTCTTTCCCTTTTAGTATCCCTGGTATCTCTTCCTTTTCAAATGATATTAGTCATGAGTTGACCACTTCCTCATCATTACATTGATTAACTCATTGTATTAAACTATAATATGACATTATCTCAAATACTGTTTTTCTATGAGTTAGTGCTTCAAAATATTAATATTAATATTAAGGCAAGATAGTTCAATCCAGATTGTCCTCCTTGTTATTTCTATTTCTCAGTATGGGATACTCATTCAGATATGAAGCATCATACAATTTCTCCATGAACTGAATATTAGAAATTTCAGTACCGACATATTGCTTTAGGAAGGCAGGAATACAGCAAGAGTCATTTATTTTCTTTTGTCTCCTTGAATTAAGAAGTAGGTTAACACTGCTCAAGCTAGACTCATAACAAAATTCTATTGCTCATTTACTCATGGTTTTGAACAAAACATGTTAGATACCCGGGTTCTATGTATGTCTGAGAAATACAGCAGGTATTTTAAAATTAAATGTTTGGGGAAATATGTACTCAGGAAGAATTGCACAGATAGACTGCTGTTCAAATCATGCTGAGGAACTGCTCTCTTTGACCTAAATTTTAATAGTAATATATTTGAAGCCAAGCAATATGAGGTTCTACATTTAGTGTGGTACACACACTGCATGGTATTATGTTTGGAATTATTCTTTTTGATCTGGAGTATTTTCTGTCAAGTAGCATATTATAAGTAGTGGCAGCTTAGTGTTGCTATAGTCCAGTACATGTCCTTTTATTTAAAAAAATCACATAATCGCATGACTTTGATTCTGTAGAAAAAATTATGTTTCTCTCACTTCAACTAAAGAATGTGTGAGATATTACAATTTGATGTGGGCTTCCTCCAGATGGTCCTGGGTTTTTCATATTTTTCACTAGCTGTTTAACTCTGCATGACTGCACAGTCATGGAAGTCTATCTAATAAACATCTAGGGTAGAGGCAGGGTGATATAATAACAGGGAATTTGAATGTAGATATTGTTGCCAGGAACGAGGAGCAAAGCATTGTTTGAACAGCATCAAGTGCTAGGGTCATACTGTTGAATAACTGTTACTTTCCACAACCTGTATTCTAGACTGCAAACTAGCAAGATCTGTAAAAGGCAAAGATGGAAGGGAAGTAATACAGGGAAATATATGAGAACAATGTGTGTACGAAGTCCATGGTACATCATGCTAATCTTTGTAATTGAATCAGTGTACCAAATTGGGCTAAATTTTTCTCAAGGCTCAGTAAAAGAAGGGAATGTCAGACATAGTTCTCTAAACACAATCAATTGATTGCTCATTGGAAGTATAATACATTTGGGACTACAATTAAAAACGTCTCACATTGATAATGAAATAGGAGACAACATATGATTTAACTTCTATTAACAATCTACTGCACTTCCTCAGTTTCAAGCAGAATGTGACAAGAAACCCAACGGAAGCTAGCATTGCTTGCTTTATTGGGGATATTGGAACACTTCTTGTTGGATATATGACATTGTTCTATGTTTATCGTCTCATAATAATTATCAATAGTACTAAAGAGACTCTTAAAATGTCCCAGTTAGGGCCGGGTGGTGGTGGCGCACGCCTTTAATCCCAGCACTCGGGAGGCAGAGGCAGGCGGATCTTTGTGAGTTCGAGGCCAGCCTGGTCTACAGAGTGAGATCCAGGAAAGGCGCAAAGCTACACAGAGAAACCCTGTCAAAAAAAAAAAAAAAATGTCCCAGTTAGGATAACAGATTCAATGCTTACTCTAGTTAAAATTAATTGTTCTCATTTTCTTGGCAAAACATAAATAAGAACATTTAGTTTACTGAACTTTTCAAGACTTCAAACTCACACTTTAAAAACTAATGGTGAATAAGATTTCTGTCATTTTTTTAAACAGAGTTGTGTTAGTCTACTAGTGCTACCATAACAAAGGACCTCTGATTTTAGGAACAGAAGTTAGTCTTGTTAGAATTTGAATACTCAGAGAAGGAGATCAAGATGCCAATTGGGTTGATTTGTTCTGAGGTCTGTCTCCACAGCACACTCATTGCTCTCCTTTCACTGTGGCTTCCTAAATATTCCTCCCTGTGTGTTGTCTCTGTTCTGATTTCCTTATATAAGGACACTAATATTGCTGGATTAATTTCTACCATTGTTATATCACTTTATTTACATTGTTTCTTTAAAGACATAATCTCCAAATATAAGCATTCTCTGCAATACTAGAATAAGGACTTTACTTCAAGTACTTGGGTTTCGGGGGTGGGGCCACAATCTAATCCAGAATACTATGTATGGAAAAGATTCATAGATGTAGGAAATAATACTATGGAATTATTGAGGGGAAGAAAACTCTAGTCTTTCTGCTTAATACAGCAATTGACTCATAACCATATGGCTCATATGACTGTCTATGGAAGATTTGCTGAGGCTTAGTGTCATTTGCAGGGTCAGTCAATATGTTTTCAGGAGGCATGTCTTTTCTACGTGGGAGCCAAAGACCCTGCAGTCAACTAGGCTGTACTCTAAGGTCCTCACCATAGATTCTGAAGACAACATGGTTATCAGTTTTCTACAGGTTAGAAGCAGCAAAGTTCTTTAATGATTTCTGTCTATGCAGTCGGCTGCAACATCAGATAATGAATAGTCTATCACCATTTGTTATATAATGTAGTAATTAAATGAAAGAATTTCTCATCATATTCTTATTGTTGAGACAACTCAAGTGAAGGGAATTAGATGAGTTGTGTGTGTGTGTGTGTGTGTGTGTGTGTGTGTGTGTGTGTGTGTGTGTGTGGCAGAGGAGTCTCTGGGGAACCAGTAGGTACATTTGTAGATAAGTAGACACTGTAAACATAGGAATTTGAATTATTATCAATTCCCTGAAAAACAATGGTTCTTCATGGGTAAACTTTATGGAGCCCATGTGTCCTACTCATTTGTCTCCATGTCAGCCTAACCTTCTTGTCTCAGAGACCAAATCACAACAGAAAACTGACTGTTGACATATTGTTAGTAGCTTCTAAGCAAACTGAAGATTCAGGGTTGAAGTCTCTGTGGAAATAAAATATTCACCATATACTTGATCTATTCTGCTTTCAAAGCCACGGAGCATCTCTTGCTATGGTCTTTAGAGTGCACATTGTTTTCACATACCTTTTAGTCCATGCTGCATTACTCCATTTCTACACAGATGTTTAATTCCTTTTTTAAAATAGTTTTTTACCTTCTGTTTCTGTTTGGTTTCATCACAAATGAAGGTCTACTTATATTTAAAATTCAGCATCAGGAAGCTTCCCTGATTCAATGCTTTACTAACCATGTGCTTTGGTTAGCAGAATTTTTTTTATTTTTATTTTGCAATACAATTCAGTTCTACATATCAGCCACGGATTCCCTTGTTCTCCCCCTCCCGCTCCCCTCACCTTCCCCCCAGTCTGCCCCCCATCCCCATCTCCTCCAGGGCAAATCCTCACTTACCAGATTACAATTCTATGAAGATAAAAAAGATACTTTATTTTTATACTTTTTTTAACCTAGATTCATGTATTACCCACAAATTTTCACTTTAATCCTTAAAAATATTACAGTGTTTTCCAGGTAGCCTCCCTGGTGATGTGAGTAGCAGACAAGTCATCCTTGTTTCATGTCTAGTATCTTGCTATGAGTGAGTACATACCATGTTTGTCTTTCTGAGTCTGGGTTACCTCACTCAGGATGATTTTTTCTAGATCCATCCATTTGTCTGTAAACCTCATGATGCCATTGTTTTTCTCTGCTGAGTAGTATTCCATTGTGTATATGTACCACATTTTGTTTATCCATTCTTCAGTTGAAGGGCATCTGGGTTGTTTCCATGTTCTGGCTATTACAAACAATGCTGATATGAACATAACTGAACAAGTGCTCTTATGGTGTGGTTGAGCATTTCTTGGGTATATGCCCAAGAGTGGTATAGCTGGATCTTGGGGGAGATTGATTCCCAATTTTCTAAGAAAGCGCCATATTGATTTCCAAAGTGGTTGTACAAGCTTGCATTCCCACCAGCAGTGGAGGAGAGTTCCCCTAGCTCCACATCCTCTCCAGCATAAGGTGTCTTCAGTGTTTTTGATCTTAGCCATTCTGACAGGCGTAAAGTGGTATCTCAGAGTTGTTTTGATTTGCATTTCCCTGATGATTAGGGATGTTGAGCAGTTCCTTAAATGTCTTTCGGCCATTTGAGTTTCCTCTGTTGAGAATTCTCTGTTTAGCTCTATAGCCCATTTCTTAATTGGACTGTTGGGCATTTTGATGTCTAATTTCTTGAATTCCTTATATATTCTGGATATCAGTCCTCTGTCAGATGTGGGGTTGGTGAAGATCTTTTCCCATTCTGTAGGCTGTCGCTTTGCCTTGTTGACCGTATCCTTTGCTCTACAAAAGCTTCTCAGTTTCAAGAGGTCCCATTGATTGATTGTTTGTCTCAGAGTCTGTGATACTGGTGTTCTATTTAGGAAGTAGTCTCCTATGCCAATGCGTTCAAGACTACTTCCTACTTTCTCTTCTAGCAGGTTCAGAGTAGCTGGATTTATGTTGAGGTCCTTGATCCACTTGGACTTAAGTTTTGTGCACGGTGATAGATATGGATCTATTTGCAGCCTTCTACATGTTGATATCCAGTTTTGCCAGCACCATTTGTTGAAGATGCTTTCTTTTTTCCATTGTGCACTTTTGGCTTCTTTGTCAAAAATTATATGTTCATAGGACCCCAAGAAAGACACAGGGATCACCCAATGACAGAGAAATGGAATGAGATCTACATGAACAGCCTGGACATGAGTGGGGGTAATGAAAGGCGAGGGTCGTGGGAAAGAGAGCTTGGGGGAGCGGGAGATCCCAGCTGGATCAACAACAGAGAGGGAGAACAAGGAATAGGAGACCATGGTAAATAAAGACCACATGAGAATAGGAAGAAGCAAAGTGCTAGAGAGGCCCACAGAAATCCACAAAGATACCCACACAACAGACTGCTGGCAGTGGTCGAGAGACAGCCCGAACTGACCTACTCTGGTGATGGGATGGCCAAACACCCTAATTGTTGTGCTAGAAACCTCATCCAACTACTGAGGGATCTGGATGCAGAGATCCATGACTAGGCCCCGGGTGGATCTCTGGGAGTCCAATTAGCGAGAATGAGGAGGGTTTATATGAGCGAGAATTGTTGAGACCAAGGTTGGATAAAGCACAGGGACAAATAGCCAAATGAATGGAAACACATGAACTATGAACCAATGGCTGAGGGGTCCCCACTGGATCAGGCCCTCTGAATGGATGAGACAGTTGATTGGCTTGATCTGTTTGGGAGGCATCCAGGCAGTGGGACCAGATCTTGTGCTCATTGCATGAGTTGGCTGTTTGAAACCTGGGGCCTATGCAGGATTGTTTGGCTTGGCCTGGGAGGAGGGGACTAGACCTACCTGGACTGAGTCTACCAGGTTGACCTCAGTCTGTGCGGAAGGCTTTGCCCTGGAGGAGATGGGAATGGGGGGGGGGGGGGTCGGGGGGAAGGTGAGGGGGACGGGAGGGGGGAGAACAAGGGAATCCGTGGCTGATATGTAGAACTGAATTGTATTGCAAAATAAATTAATAAAAAAAAAATATTACAGTGTTTAATGACCATCTTCTTGACCAATTTATGGACAATTAATAACTCCAGTAAGTCAAAGGATTTTTTTAAACTGGTCTGCTACTACATTAATCTATGATAAGTATAGATTCCCCATGAGTCACCATGATCCAACTCAATGTCATTGGAAAATTTTATATTTCAAGTATTACAGAGATTGAATTAATGTTTATTGAATTCATTTAAACGTATACATCAAAATATAAACTCAGTGAACATAGAAAAGATCCCATCTTTTTCATCAGCAAGTCTACACTGCCTAGAGCAGTTGTCGTAATTAAATATGAGTGAGTCCATGGAAAAATATCATACTTCATGTCACTGTTTACTTTAGAGCAAAATAGTATTTACTCTTACTGCACTTTGATGAATAATATGTGATTAAATTAATAAGGGTACATATTTTATCCACTTAATGAAAATCTTGTCCACTCAAGCAAAGAATAGATTGTACTTCCATAAGTATATACTCAGAAACTCTGATAATTATCTCACTGATGTTTCATTTTTATACTATGTTGCTAAAATTTAGTTTTGAATAGGCTTATGAATACAATAGGGTGCTATTGTAGCTCAGTGACAGAGTCCTTGTCCAATAAGTTCAAAGTTCTATGTCCACTACCAGAGGTCCAATGACAAGAACTCTTCCTTAAACTTTTTCAATAAAAAAATGAATTAAAGAAGTAAACTAGAGTTCATCTAAATTTCAAAATGTGTTTATCAACGTGTACTTTGAAAAGAATAAAAAAATCCTACAGGATGGGAGGACTGTAAAGCATGTATACGATGAAAATGTAGTACGTAGACTATATAAAGAACACTTAGAATTTGAAAACACAGAGAAAAATATCCCAATTTAGAAGTACACAAGTTACTTGAATAAACATTTCTCCACAGAAGACATACAAAAAGGCAATGAACACATGAAGAAAAAGTTCAACATCATTAGTTACTAGGAAAGTGTAAATTAAAATGACAATGAGTTGGTACATCTCACTCATCGGGATTCATATTTGCTTTTATTACAAAAATTGTCATAAAAATAAAATGCAAGTTTTAGTCCTTTCCAACCTCATCTGCTGATTAAATACAAAGCAAAAGTCTGATAGTAGAGCATATCAGGAGATGTATAAAGGGAAACAAGTGTGGTTATATCCTCAGTAATCTAATAAAAGTACTTACCTGCTGGTATATATCATCAGCTGCTTAATGTTTTGTAGTTGTTCATCATTATTGACATGATGGTTCAATATTACTGATAATAGCTGCATTTCACTCAACAAGACACCACAAACACATCTAACATCTGATTGTTGCAAGTAGGCAGCTTTCATTTGGAAGAGAGCACCCTGGAAGCCATACACCACTAAAGATTAAAAAGCCACAAATATGCACAAGTAGCCAGAGCATGCATACATTTATTGTGTAGGACAAGAGAATATAGTGCTGTCATCTATAAAATTCAAACCCCAAGAAACACACAATCAAGTTACAAAAAAAGTCATAATCACACAAAATCTCAAAATATTTTAAGGAAGTTTAAAATTTTATATTTGGTCACATACATAGGTATCCTAAGCCATATGTGGTTAGATTGTGGTTTTAACTGTACTGGTCAGTAAATGCTGTAGTTCTTGTTTCTATAAGGATATAACTATATATATATATATATATATATATATATATATATATATATATATATATATATATATATATATCCTACAGAACCTAACCTATTACAGGACAAATGGTGTCCCTTACCAGATTCCTATATTGAATCCTTAATCCCCAATACCTCTAAATGTGATTTAGAGATTATTTGCAAAAATGACAGAATGAGTCCACATGAGGGCTGAGTTTAATCCATTTTTTTTGGTGTCCTCACATGAGGGGGGCTTTCTATGTAGAAATATGTATAGAGGAAAAATGATTAGGAGAAACAAAAAAACAAAAGATGGCCATCACCATGCCAAAGAGAAGCCTGGGACACACTCACTTCTAATAGCCTTCTGTAGCTGAAAGTTTTCCTGTGCCCCACCCGATTTGTAGCATTCAGATCCAAGTAAACACACAGAGGCTTATCTTAATTAAAACTGCTTGCCTACTAGCTCAGGCTCATTACTGACTAGCTCTTACACTTAAACTCAGCCCATTTCTGTTAATCTATATGTTGCCATGTGTTCTGTGGCTTTACCTGTGTGCCATTACATGCTGCTCCCTAGACAGCAGGCTGGTGTCTCCTCATTCTGACTTCCTCTTCCCAGAATTCTTTTTGTCTGCTTATCCCACCTATATTTCCTGCCTGACTACTGGCCAATCAGCATTTTATTAAACCAGTGTACAAAAACATTATCTCACAGCAGCCTTCAGAATAAACCAACCAAATGTACTGATATACATTTTGAACTTCAAATCTTGATAACTGTAGTAATACTCATAGTTTGTATATATGAACACATATGTACATATATATTCAGCAATTCATTTTACTATATATAGAAAATTCACTTAATTTTTGGACTTTATCATACCCTATATTTCCTAAACAGAATGAAAGAAACAACACCACTACTTCTACAAACATCACCATAAAAACAAGCAAGCATACACTAAAACTGGTGAAGTTATTGCTCCTTTTCTTAACTTTCAGAATATGGTAGAGAGACAGAATATCCATTAATAATATTTTGTGTTTAATAAAGAGACATAAATACAAATAAATATAATACAAGAAAAAATTAAATTCCTGCAAAATTGAAAGAGGAATCTGTTAGGAAAATATTTGCTTTTCTCACAAAAGGAACAGATGTCACTGCCCAGTATCCTTTCTTATTTTCCTTAACCTGAACCAGACTATAAGGTAGGGACTTCAGCAGCATCCTTTGGTGACATGATGTGTGAAGTCACCACACTATGAATGTGGAGGTGCTATGATATAAGTGTTCTCATATACCAGCCAACTGATCTTAACATTTAATAAATAAATCTAAATGAATTAATAGTTATCAATGCTAAAAGAAATATGTGAAAAGCTCATTAAGAGTATGCTTGCACATAGAGTATAATCGTTCACTTTCTTTCTGATGCATGTTGTATTTTCAAAGCATTTTTTAAAAATGCTTGTTTTACATGTGTCTATATTTGTGCACATATGAATACACATTTGTATGGCTGTGTGTGGAGATCAGAGGTCTATGCTAAATGCCTTCCTCAATCTTTCTCAGCCTCATGTTTTTGAGGTTTCTCATTTAACCTAGAGGTCCTGATTTTAGCTAGATTGACGGGCCACCAAGCCTCAGATATCTTCCTGTCTCTAATTCCTGGTTTTGGAATTGCAAACATGTGCCACTCACTGGATTTTTACACAGATGTCGGAGATTTAAACTCAGGTAACCACATTTGAGCAGCAATAACTTTATGTCCTGAGACATCTCCTTAGCCCTTACATGTTTTTAAATAAATTATGCATAAATCCTATTATATAAAACACATGAGTTTTTTTAAATAAAAATGGGGATATATTATTGATTACTTGATAACTTAAGTTTACTGGTTTATTATACCATATATATGAATGCTTGCTTACATATTAACTTGTCATTGGAAAGTTTTCTATCATGACAAGTTTATATTCATTTAAATATTGCATTTTTTCCATTTAGATAAGCATGCAGTTACCATGACAATAAATTACACAGGAAAGCATAGATTAAACTGAAATAGAATCAAACAAAAGTTAAAGCCAGAATCTTTGTAACACATCCATTTCAAACAATCACTTTTCCTATCCCCATCAACATCTAAATAGTAATGAACCCAAACAGTCTATTAAAGAAAGAAGAAAGAAAAAAACATCCAGCCCTGGAATAAATACTTTTGAGAGAAGGAATGCTGCATAACCATTAGAAAGCATTATGGCAGGATTTTGAAGGTCTTTAATCATGTTGCCTAACACCCGACCCCCAGTACTGGCCATTTTAATCAGGGATATTCACATGAATGTATATACTCAACCACTGAACTACATCCTAAACCCTTACTCTTCTTCTTTTCCTTTCTTTTTTATTCTTTGAAAATGAACCCCATAGTGATCAAAATTCTATACATAAGGTGTCTTTCCACACTATTTTGGGAAGGGGTAGAAATTTATATGTCTGCAGAGACTAATCGAGCACTGGCTGTATGTCAAATTAGTTATTTCTGATGTGAGTTTCCTTACCTAAAAATGATCAGACAAATTTATATAAAGCTTTAGTCTGATACCTTTTTTAATAGATTCTTTCATTCCACTGATGAGTTATCTTCAGCTTACAAGATACATACATAAGCAAAAAGACAAATCACACAGCTTTGAGTAAAAAATAAACCAATTTTGAAATTGGGCCATCCCCGTGTCTTTCTTTGGGTCCTGTTTTCCAGGTAGCCTCCCTGGTGATGTGAGTAGCAGTCCAGTCATCCTTGTTCCACATCTAGTATCCTCCTATGAGTGAGTACATACCATGTTTGTCTTTCTGAGTCTGGGTTCCCTCACTCAGGGTGATTTCTTCTAGATCCATCCATTTGCCTGCAAACCTCATGATGGCATTGTTTTTCTCTGCTGAGTAGTATTCCATTGTGTATATGTACCACATTTTATTTATCCATTCTTCAGTTGAAGGGCATCTAGGTTGTTTCCAGGTTCTGGCTATTACAAACAATGCTGATATGAACATAGCTGAACAAGTGCTCTTGTGGTATGATTGAGCATTCCTTGGGTATATGCCCAAGAGTGGTATAGCTGGATCTTGGGGGAGATTGATTCCCAATTTTCTAAGAAAGCGCCATATTGATTTCCAAAGTGGTTGTACAAGCTTGCATTCCCACCAGCAGTGGAGGAGAGTTCCCCTAGCTCCACATCCTCTCCAGCATAAGGTGCCTTCAGTGTTTTTGATCTTAGCCATTCTGACAAGCGTAAGGTGGTATTTGAGAGTTGTTTTTGTTGCTGTTGTTGTTTTTTTTGCTGGTTTCCTTCAGACCTTTTCTTTATTCTTCTTTTGCACTCTCTATTCTTTATTTTCCTGGTGATTTCCTTCTATCATTCTTGATGTTTTCCTTCTAACTCTATCTTTATTTTTTTTTTTAATTTATGTTGTGTGTGTATGCCTGTCCTGGATCTCGCTCTGTAGACCAGGCTGGCCTTGAACTCACAGAGTTCTGCCTGGCTCTGCCTCCCAAGTGCTGAGATTAAAGATGTGTGTTGTGCCCAGATCGTGACCCCCAGAGAGACCACCAAAAACGAGCATGCTGGAATGCAAAAGCAAGGTTTAATTTCGGGATATCCAAATGCAATACAAGCCTAGGCAGGGGCTTCGTCCAATACATCCAATGCAGTGGAGGCTGGAGGAAGTGCCCACCTATCTGCAAGCTCAGTTTTTATAGGAAAAAATCACAAGGTAGGGGTGCTAGTATGGGTACAATTCTGATTGCCTTGCTTCTAGGGGCTTTCTAGAAATCATGGCTTAATCTTACTTCTAAGGTTGCCCACCACCATTTCTCATTGGCTGCCCTCAGGTGGGGGCATTTTTATGGTCAGTTACCCTGGAAACCAGGGAGAGGACATTCCATAGTCTGGCAGGCATTACCTCGTGACTATCTTGTGACTCTGTACTTTTACACTTCCTGGTTTCTGGAATCTGAACTGACTTATTTCAGTAACTATTGGCCTATTCCTAGAAGGAGAAATCTTAGGCTTTAGTTTTTGGATGAAGGCATTTTGGTCTTATTTCTAAGATGGCTCATTTTGGTCTCACATTTCCCCCTTCTCATGTGCCTAATGGAACCCAATCACGGGTTTTGGTAAGTATCTCTCTCTAATAATGGTCATGTATAGTTAGCCATCTTATCTCTATGCCAGGGAGTTTCCTTTTGACCCAGCATTTCAGCCTTTTCTGAACAGGGAACATAGGACGACGTATTCTCTTCTGGAACTGCTTCAAGCTGGCATTGGGGCGCCGTTGTCAGGGCCCCCAAAAGGCTGAAAATCTAGTCAAGGACTGGGCAAACGGGCAATTGTCAGAAGTGTGTGGCTCTCTGATCCTGTACAGACAAGGAACAATCACGGAGCTCAAGTCTGGAGCACTGTAGTCAGCAACTGAAGCTTGGAGGTGACTGCCAGCCAAGTGGAAATCTGTTGAGGCAAATTTAAACTAGGAACAGAAGTTAAAATTTATGAACTTATTTGGAACCCTTAGGTCCATACCCTTAGTAATGGGAAAAGCACTAGTCCCAAGACCAGGAGACGGGAAAATGTTGAGCAATTCCTTAAATGTCTTTCAGAAATGGAAGAGATCTACATGAACAGCCTGGACATGAGTGGGGGTAATGAAGGGCGAGGGTCGAGAGAAAGAGAGCTTGGGGGAGTGGGAGGTCCCAGCTGGATCAACAACAGAGAGAGAGAACAAGGAATAGGAGACCATGGTAAATGAAGACCACATGAGAATAGGAAGAAGCAAAGTGCTAGAGAGGCCCACAGAAATCCACAAAGATAACCCCACAACAGACTGCTGGCAATGGTCGAGAGACAGCCCAAACTGACCTACTCTGGTGATGGGATGACCAAACACCCTAATTGTCGTGCTAGAAACCCCATCCAACTACTGAGGGATCTGGATGCAGAGATACATGGCTAGGCCCCAGGTGGAGCTCTGGGAGTCCAATTAGTGAGAATGAGGAGGGTTTATATGAGCGAGAATTGTTGGAACCAAGGTTGGATAAAGCACAGGGACAAATAGTCAAATGAATAGAAACACATGAACTATGAACCAATGGCTGAGGGATCACCAACTGGATCAGGCCCTCTGAATGGGTGAGACAGTTGATTGGCTTGATCTGTTTGGGAGGCATCCAGGCAGTGAGACCAGGTCCTGTGCTCATTGCATGAGTTGGCTGTTTGAAACCTGGGGCCTATGCAGGGTCGCTTGGCTTGGCCTGGGAGGAGGGGACTGGACCTGCCTGGACTGAGTCTACCAGGTTGATCTCAGTCCCTGGGTGTGGTTTTGCCCTGGAGGAGGTGGTAATAGGGGGTGGGCTTGGGGGAAGGTGATGGGGGCTGGAGGGGTTGAACAAGGGAATCCGTGGCTGATATGTAGAACTGAACTGTATTGCAAAATAAAAAAAAAAAAAGAAAATATAATTAAACCAATTTCTCTCCTTCTTATATTCTCTACAGTGTTCATGGTTTCTTATTCATGTACATAGTATGCTTATTCAGAGGAGGGTGGACTTACAAACTTTTGAAATAATAAACCCAAAATGGATTTTATGTTAATTTACTGCATATATTTTGCTATAATTATACATTTTCCATTATCAACAGTTTCTAAGGATCTTTTGAGGGGTTTTCAAGTTCACTAAGTGGCGTCCAACGTAGTGGCAAGAGTTTCCACCTAAAAACTGAAAAAAAAAAGATTCTAAAACGGAGCTAAAAACAGTTCCTAATTGTCTCTCTCAAATGAGCGGCAGCTGCTGGTTTGAGCTACTGGTGGGTTCCTAGCGTGCATGCTCTACCTGCAGTATGGCGGGAATGAGGCCTCTGCAAGTGGCACATTAAGCTGCTTGGTGGATTTAGCCTTTGCTAGTACAAAACAAAAAAAAGAGGTTTCTGGGCTACACGCTGCTTTGATAGAAGCATAGACCCACTATTTCTGAGAGTTGAAGGCTCCTAGAGCTGGCGGAAAACGTATCACCGCCATGTTGGAAAACTGAAGTGGGCAGAGCCAGCAGCCACAGCGCCAGCACCATTTCAGGCTTAGAAGGCTACAGTTTAAAGCAATAGGCTCAAGCTAATATAAAAAAATAAGCCACGTAAAGATGGCTACCACACAGAGAATCTGGATTATGTTCTCTTTGATATTCGTAACTAAAGAAAAACATTTGATTACAAATGCTGTTGAGTTATGCCAAAATGTATATTTTAAAGGTATCTTGACTTCAAAATTTGGATATAAGGATATGTTGCTTTGGAAAGGAGATTCTGCTTTTGTTCCCACAGAAAGCCAGAGGCTATGGATTTGTTCCAGATTAAGATACATCAGGTTTGACCAGCCAAGACCCCCTGAAAGGTGACACCAAGGCCCAGATGATCCAACATCCAGAATGGTTTCAAGGCAACTGGCTCAGACGATACAGCCTCACGGACTACTCCATGATCCTAAAATTTTCTTTGTTTCCCCAGAAGACACAGCGCCCCCTTCCAGCAGGAAGTAGTAAGAGAAGTTACGCCCAAATTCCCAAATATACCAAGCTGACTTTAGAGATGTGTAAAGGTTAAAACCTTCCTTTTTAAGAAAAGAAAAGGGGAAGTGCTGTGGGATGGTCTGTATGTCAAATGTGTTGCTGATTGGTCAATAAATAAATCACTGATTGGCCCGTGGCCAGGCAGGAAGTATAGGCAGGACAAGGAGGAGAATAGAGCTGGGAAGTGGAAGGCTGAGAGAGAGGGACACTGCCAGTCGCCATGATGAGAAACAGCATGTAAAGATGCCGGTAAGCCATGAGCCATGTGGCAAGGTATAGATTAATGGAAATGGATTAATTTAAGCTGTAAGAACAGTTAGCAAGAAGCCTGCCACGGCCATACAGTTTGTAACCAATATAAGTCTCTGTGTTTGCTTGGTTGGGTTTGAGTGGCTGTGGGACTGGTGGGTGGCAGAGATTTATCCTGACTGTGGGCCAGGCAGGAAAACATTAGCAACAACTAAGCTATGGTTATGTTTTCTCACCTTAACAGAACAATACCAGGTCCTATTCAGAGATCACACTCCCGTGCTGTCTTTCACCCCGAAGCAAAGATGGTTTTAAGGGAATATTTGAATAACCCATTGGGTCGTCTGTTTGATTTTCTAGGCATCTTTTAGCCACAAGCAATGAAAATATTTTGAAACATTATTCAGCACAAAAAAAAATGTCTTAAATATCTTTTTAAGATTGTCTACACATGACTAAACCTGTAGCGTCCTAAAGAACACAAAGTGACTGGGAACATGGATCTCCCAGGTTAATGGCTGGGAATCAAAGGCATGGGAAGGTCCGTCAGGAAGAAACTGGTAAGAAACATTCTTTGTTCCTCTGGATACAGAAATACTTAAGATAAAACTAGAGTATAATATCCAGGTCTAATTTGAGAATAAAACATGGGGGTGAATATTTAAAAGACAGCAGGTAAGCAAGGAAAAAAATCTCACTAAGCCAAACATTTTTTTCTTCAACATTGCATTATTTTGTAGTGCTTTTGAAGACATTTAGTTGTGGAATTTCAATTCAGACAGTAGAGAAATTTTCAGATGTCTCCTGAAATAGTCCTAATACTGAGTATTAAAAGTATCTTTATGGATGATTCATTCAGTAAGACTTTTGCAATTTTTTGTTACATGACTCAAAATAAGTATATCAATACTAATATTTTGGTCTCTTCTTCTGAATTGAATCATTTGAATCATAAAACAAACAAATGCTAATATCCCCCAATACAGGGGATCCTTCTTAATAAGTCTTACAGGAAGCCTTTTGTTATGTATTTAAAATAAATAATTTAATATATACTATTTTACATTTGTAGGCAATGTTGTTTATTCCTTATATGGAAATCAGTGAAGACCAACCAAATTAGAGTAATCAAGGGGTGCTTGATTGCCAAAACAGATCACATTAGTAATATTGACCACAGATAGTTTATATTTTTATACCCCATAGACTATTCAATCACATGATATTCTGACTTAGAGAGAAACTATTAACTGAACAAGAAGTCAGACATCCTCTATTCTTTAGAACAGCTACATTATATTTCAAAATAAAAACAGATAAAAATACAATCAACTATTTTGAAGAAAGTACTTTTCTACTTCAAATAATACTGAAATAAATGTAATTAAATAACCATACATTAGTTGTACAATTATTTAAAAAATTGATTGAATTCCCAGAAGTGAAATTACTAAGTTGAATTTTATATTTACTTTTAGAATTTCATACATATACATGTGTCACCTCAAGAATTTTGAAGAAACCCTAAAAGGGTTGAGACCCTTGTCGCCACTGCTTTTAAGATTAAGGGAGATTAGGTAATAGACTTTTATTTCCAGGATGAAAAACAACCTGCAGTTGTTATATGGAAAAGTAACAATTTAGTTTCATGGCACGCTAACCCTAAAAGTAACAACAACAAAAGGAAAGTTAATTTTTGGTTTTTAGACAAGATGAATAATCACTAATAGGCAGACAGAAGTTGAAGGGACAAACATTTGTTAACATATTTCTTAAGATAGGTCAAAATGATAGATGCTTCCAAGATAGAGCAGTCAATTCATAATTTTTGTCTGATGAGTGAGTCCTTTAACATATCTGACTGTTAATGTTGGAAAGCAATAGTATTACAGAAAGGGAAGGTTTGTTCAGTAGCTAGTCCACATATATGATGATACATATGATTATGTCATTTTCACAACAAATGACAAAAGTTTGGGCCATGGTTAGAGTTTATGAGGTGTACAAAGAATAAAAAAGGAGATGTAAAATGGAATCTCAAGTAGCAAGAGAGATCACAATCAATTTTCCTCAGAACTTCTAGAATGTTGGTGCCATAAAGGAGAACACATACAGAACATAGTATAGATATGAAAACAATGATGAGGGAACAATAGTTTAAAATAATTAGTGATGATGTATTGTTCAGTTACAAACCAAAATGTATGTAAGGAACAACTTACCAGAATCATATGGATGAACAATGAAGTCATTGAAATATAGAAGGTAACATGTAAAATGAACAATAAGAGCAGAAAGAATTGAAAAGCTAGAAAATAAAGAAACAATGCCAAGAAAGTTAGAAGACTTGGGGAACATATTCAGATACTCCCAAAACTTATTTCCCTGGAGTGCCAAAAGTATAATAGAAAACAAATAATAGCAAGTATTGAAATAGATAATGTATGATATTTTGAGAGAACTCATAATTGCCAGGATTTATAAAACCAAGGCAAAATGAAAAGTCAAACTTGTTGGCATGAAAAATATTCTTATTAACAGAATGTCAAACCACCAAGGCTACAATAAAAATCCTAACATCTTCCAAAGAAAGCAAATAATAGAATCAAGAAAATTACTATAATCTACTTATAATTACACAATGTCCTTTTGGCAGCTGCCACATATTGTGGTGAGTCATGCTTGTAAGTTACACTGCATAGAACCCTGCCTGACTCTGGATCTTGCTCTCTCTCTCTGTTCTGTACCAGGTGATTCAATTTCTTTGGCAACCTGTCATTTTCAGTTCATTCATAAGCTGCATTTATCTGCTCTTCTGGCCTTTGACTCACTGCCCTCTTTTCTGGCTTCTTGCAACCAGTCCCTCTGTGTAAAAACTTACTCTTCATTAACATTACATTCCTGAGTTGACCATGAGAACTATGCCCATGGCAACCCCTACCGGAATAGAAGGGCCTTCCTAAAAATGACCTGGACTCTGGCTGCAGCCATCTCTCAAGACAGTTATGTCTTGAAAATGGAGAGGGATTTAGAACTTGTAGCTGAAGTTTTTCTGTATTCCACCCGGTCCGCAGCCACTCAGACCCAAGTAAACACACAGAGGCTTATGTTAATTAAAACTGCTTGACCATTAGCTTAGGCCTATCATTGACTAGCTCTTACACTTGAACTCAGTCCGTTTTTGTCAATCTATATGTTGGCACGTTTTCCATGGCTTTAGCTGTGTGCCCTCACAAGCTGCTCCCTGGATGGAGGGCTGGTGTCTCCTCACCCAGCCTTCCTCTTCCCAGTATTCTCCTTGTCTACTTATCCTGCCTATACTGCCTGGCTACTGGCTAATCAGCATTTTATTAAACCAGTGTACGAAAGCATTATCTCACAGCAAGAACTACTCAAATGCTTGGCTTAAAATTGTAGCTAATATTTAAGACTTTAAAGATTTTTTTAGCTCTTTGAAACTTGTACTTGAATATGATTGTAAACTGTTTACATTGTATGTGAATACCTCTTTAAAAATATACAAGTCATATACTAATATATTCTGTTTGAATAAATTAAAATGTTATAGATGAGGCAAAATTGATCTTTGGCTCCAATCCTCAATCATGATTCATTTTTCCATCTGTAGAGTTACTGAATTTAGGATGTATTATAACATTTAAAGTAATTTACATACTTGTATTTTCACAGATTTTCTCTCTGGAACTATATGTATCTGTGTTAATAATACATTATTTTAGATGTGTTTAAAATACTAAATACTAACTTTTACACATTAATTACAATTCATTTTATTCACTCCAACTAAAGTAAAGGTATTCATTACTAGTGTGTGTGTGTGTGTGTGTGTGTGTGTGTGTGTGTGTGTGTGCACATATGTGTGTATGTGTATATTTGTGTTTCTAATGTAGTTGGAGTTTTAGTGCATGCCCTTGTCTGTGCATGAAGAAATGAGAGAATGGCATTAGAAATCCTGCTCCTTCACTTTCTAGACTATCCTTATGAGACAAGGTCACTTACTGTAACTAGAGCTAGGCTGGTGACTAACAAGCCTCAGCAATTATTTTGTCTCCACCATTCTCCTGTCAATACTGCTGGGTCATGGCATCGTCTGACTTCTTCAGTGGGATTTTCAGGCTCCACATTCAGATCCTCAGCTTGTACAGCAAGTTCTCTACTCACAAGGTCATCTTTCCAAACCCTACTTTTAAAAACTATAATACATTTTCTTTAGTACAAATATGCTCTTGTTCTAACATCAGTCTTGGCATAGAGTTAAGTTCTTTCAAAATGTTCTGTAGTACACATCTGTGGATATTAGTAATTGGATGGGCCACACAAATACTGGGTCATAAGAATTTCCCAAAACAATAATATAATAAGCACCTTCCACAGGACGACTGCATGCATATAATTACTGTCTGCTTCACCAGGATAGATCCCACACATCCCCATCACAGACAATAATACTACTTTAAAATGAGTGCCAATTCATTGGAGGAAAACTAAAATATTATTTTCAAGTCCACATAGTGTTTCATCATAGGTTATTTTGTAATCTTTTATTTTCTCAAAAGATTAATCCTTATATCAATAAGTCTACTATTACATATCCATACTCCCATGTCCTTAGGTAATTTGTTTTAGGACACTTCCCAATGGGTACTGAATTTCCATAAAGTCAACTCTTTCAGAAAATTTTATGCTGTTGCCTACAACTTACATGTGTCTTTCAGTATTCTTTAAAACATCTTAAGTACATCTAATAGGTCAGATTACATAAATTCTGGGTGAATGGTTTTTATCTTGTCTTGTTCTACAGATTGCTTAGATGACAAATACACTGTGTATGCTCAGTGCAGACACGTTTTTGTAGCCTTCTGAACTGTACCTTATGTAAGAGTATTATCCATTACTTTCTTGAATAACTTCTTTAGATAAGTGTATTTTTCCTCTTTCTGGAAATCCAGTCATATAAATACTATTTTTTCTTTAAAAAAATATTTTTATTTTATTATACTGGATTAAAGGAAGCCATGCTCAGACAAGTATATTACCAGTCTCCCCTGCCTTTCTCATCCCTGACCTCTTCAGGTATTACTCTTCTATGAGTGCTAAAATTCCAAAGCTTTGGATCTAGTATACCTGGCTATAGGTAGCAAAAATCTAAAATTGATAACTTTTGTGTAGAACAAAACACAAGTTTAAAAAAAAATCATCTCTTTATCATGTGCTTCAATGGGGATGTTGGACACTGTGAGTCAAGGCAAACTGGCTGAGCTTCAGTTGACTAGACACTCTATCAATACTCACTTTCTAGTGAAAGGTTTAGTGTTGACTCCAAAGTCCTGCTATTTTTGATTTGTTCTGGCACACAAGAGGTTGTAAGTCCACATGTTTTCTTTCTGTAATGGATGCTTATTTTCATGGTAGTGGAAGGATCTCTAGTGGAAAACAGCACCTGTTTCTATCCAAAGAACATCTAATATCTTATGTTATGTTGCCGCTGTCCTATTGGTCAAAAACATTTTCAAAGCTAATCTTAGAATCAGTGTGGGAGGAGACTTCCAAATGGGTTGGATGAATAGAGAAAAGACCTTCAATGGAATAATCTACCTCTGACACAATCAACTTCCTAATTATAGACAATCACAAGGCAGCTCCTCTCAGATTTACAGTTTGCCATTTAGTTAAGCATTATAAATAATATATCATTGATTTTCAAATATCTCAGTCTGATCAGTGAGAGACCATGTTTTTTGTTCCTAAAATGAAATACAGTGAGTTCATGGTAAGCACAAATACAACATATTTATATTAGTAACTCTTAAATAGACTTTTGACATATATTACCTTAGAACATATACCAGGTTGCATGATACATCAGATATAAAGTTAACTCCTGGTATTCTTTTCTTTTGTTATATCATTCATGCAATAATGACTTTCTGCTAGTTTATTATGGACATGTTTGAAAATATTCATGTCCTTAATATCCATACTTTTCAAAAACTTATATTCAATGAATACACTCTGCTTTGAAGTAAAATGTTTCTTATTGTAGTCTCTTTATACACATACACTTAAATTTATTTGTCATGTTAATTGCTTTGCAAAAACACTTTAACTTTCATGGTATACTGTAGCTTAAGTTTTCCTGCCTGGCCCACAGTCAGGACAAATCTCTATCACCTGCCAGTCCCACAGCCCCTCAGACCCAACCAAGTAAACACAGAGACTTGTATTGGTTACAACCATGGCAGGCTTCTTGCTAACTGTTCTTACAGCTTAAATTAATCCATTTCCATTAATCTACACCTTGCCACATGGCTCGTGGCTTACCGGCATCTTCACATGCTGTTTGTCATTGGGGCGGCTGGCAGTGTCTCTCTGACTCACTCAGCCTTCCACTTCCCAGCTTTATTCTCCTCCTTGTCCCACCTACACTTCCTGCCTAGCCAATGGCCAATCAGTGTTTTATTTATTGACTAATTAGCAACACATTTGCCATACAGAACATCCCACAGCAGTATACTTTTGAAAGAATGTTATAAGAACAAAGCCTTACATGTGTAGATATATTAAAATTCACTTGAAGATTTGGATAATGTTATCTTTGATTATAAGCATGGTGTTGTTCCTGGTATCTATATTCTATTCATTTTAAAAAATAACTTCTTGATGTGTTCTGTCTTTGGGATTTGTTTTTCCAATAATTTCAATTTCTTAAAATCACTTTAGCTCTCCTCCATTGTGAAAATGGAAAACTGAACATTATTTCATAGGAATTCTTTAGACCAACTCTTAAAAATAGTACTAAACAATGGCAGTAACAGGCTTGAGGGCTATTCCCCAGCCCTTTCTTACATCCTTGCAAGTACCATCTTTTCACAACTTATTTCCATAAGTTAATTTCTCCTCAGAAGAGTAAATTTCATCTGCAAACCTGAATATTCCATATAATATACTTTAACTACAGGAGAAGACAAAGAAAAGGCAAAGTACTTATTTACATTTACTCGACCGCAAAGAATTTTCTATTCAGTCAATACGATAAATTATCTCTTTTGTTTTCATTTCCCATCATAAATGTGTATCCATGAAAACTCATGACACATTACTTTCAGGTCCGACATGGAAGTAATGTGTTTGCTAACAATAGTGGAAAATTCAGTTCCTTGTTTATACCTCGCAACGGCTCAGAAAACTTGGAAACTGGCAGCAATTCATTTATTTCTCTTCTGTAAAGTTATTTATCCTAGTGGAGAACTCTGGTGAGGAAAGATTTATATAATTTATCTTTAGAATAATAATGTTGGTGTGCCCTGGTTCCCACTCACATCCATGTTGGTTATGCTTCCTTAAGTGTGCAATGAACCACTCTATGTTATATATTGTACCAATCTGTTAGGTATGCAAGTGAGAGTTACTGGCCTGAAATCTGAAGGCTTTCCATGGTGCTTTTTTATGGATGGTGTCAAAGCAAAGGCAAATTTAAAATAAATAAGGGCACCACTCTCATTTATAATCTCAGACTCATGGGGAGCAGCAGTAAGCAGAAGCATACCAGTACATTCCAATATGCTCTTGTACCGCCATTACTGTTGTAACTTCCCGAGTGGTCACCCATTGGCTAAATTAAACACATGAAATAAGAGGATTTCTCTCAGAATGAAAACCCAGATTCCTGAAATCTCTCTTTCTCTCTTTTTCTTTTTAATTTTATGTCCATGATTCTTATTTGTGTGTGTGTGTGTGTGAGAGGGGAGGGTGATTTTACTTTCTCCAACACATTTGACAATGTCAGGAGACATTTGGGAGTTCATCTAGGAGACATGAATACCACTGTAGATCTTACAAGAAGAAGGCAGCCTCAGGACAAATACCACTGTTGCAAGGTTGAGAATTAGCAGTTTTTGCTGTCTGTCTTTGCAGCTGATCACTCCTTGCATCTGACCACCCTCTGTATGGCATGACCAAATACCCATCATGATTAAGAGTACTACCAATTAAAATCAACACATTTATATTTTATTTTATGTGTATGAGTGTTTGCCTGTATGCGTTTATGCCCAACCATCACATACCTGGTGCCCACAGAGGTCTTAAGGGGGTGTTGGATCTCCTAGATCTGGTTTTAGAGACAATTGTGAGCTGTCACGTGAGTTCTCTGAAAAAAAAAGCATGGACTGTTAACTCCTGAGTCATCTCTTTAGTCTCCAGAAGCAGGTTTGGTAAGTATCCTAAGATACATAATTAATTATTTACATGTTAATAGAAATGTTTTCCCTTTTCTTTAACCTCATTTCCATATCATGTTTGCCTTATAATTTTGGGCAATTTTCATAAAAGTAACAGATTTCTACAGATTCTTTTATTAGATTATAATTCAAACCTTTCTTATTCATACACAATACTTTCAATATGTGTTTGTAGCAGGATGATTATTTGCACTTGGGTTAAATTTGATTGTGAGATTATTTCTGCAACATGAAATACCTTTATCTCATAGTGTTTAATAATGTCATCACATTTGGAATTCCACATAAAGTTTCTTTATGTATATAAATGCAATGAAAAGACAGATGGAAGCAAAATATCAGAGTTTCAAAATGATTAGTTCCCCAAACATCTAACCAAAGGTAAAGTAATTGAGAAGTAGACATGTTCAGGCGTCTCTGAGGTCCAGTACTTTAATTCATTGAGCTCTAAATCAAATCCTTTTAAGGTGAGGCATATGGGAAAATGGTAAATTGCTTAGATACTTCAGCACTAATATTCGTTAAGATCTATATAGTTAATTGCAATGTCAAAAGAAATGCACTTTATTTTCCTCTTACAAGTTGATATGTATTAATGAGGAATTTACTGGGTCTGCATTTCCTTTATCTGTAGATGGAACAAGATTCAGTAAATTCATAAACTCTGTTCTCCATAAAGCAACTATAAATCATCAGGTGCTTTATGAACAATTCATGAGGCAGTTTTTGTATGTATCAATTAAATGTTATGGCATGGACCACTTATGTGTGCTTAGTCCCTTCTTTACACATCACAAATTGTGCACTGAATTAAAATGTAGTGTTCTATGCGTCTAGAAAAGTTTTGAGCTGGAAAGAAATCTTAAGATATTTACTTACGACCTTGTCGTTTTACACGATAGAAATGGAGTCACATGATGAGTGCCACCCTATGAATTAATGATTCAGATCAAGAATTTGTATATTTCTGGCTCCTGCTCAGTAATCTTTGTGTTACACATTTCTTTCATTTTATGACTTCAAAATTAAATTCTAAAAAAATTTACAAGCCTGATTTTATAATATAACCATTCTTTTCTTAGCAAGAACATTCAAGTAATTATTTTTCTATTATGAGTATAATTGGTAATGCATTTTCTCAATAGTAAATCAGAGTTTAAATGAAATATTTGAAATGAATGAATTTGAAAAATGGATTAAAGTTATAAAAATCTTTCTTCAGTGTCAAAATACTTTAGGTATGATTTCAATACTTTGCACTTATCATTTATGCTATCTTATATAGTAAAGAAGTAACTGACATATTCTTAAGATTTTTTTATTTAACTATTTTAAATTATTTTTACACTTTAGGGCAAGGCAATTGGTTTCAGTGTCCTTACTTCAAAATGAAGCATCAACATTTGATTATCTATGCAATTCAGTCTCAATAAAATAAAGTAAATGAGATTGTGGTCATAAACTAAAAGTATAGGACTTGCACTATTAACACTAACATTATTACTAAAATGTGTTTTATTTTCCTGAAAAACTAAAACTGATATTTTCATAGATGTACTATTGTGTTTATTTTCCTATTTCTTATTTTATAAACAAGTAACAATGATTACTTATGAGATAATGACTGGCTGACTTATTTTCTAAAGATATATTTTTAAAGATTTATTTTATGTTTATCTATGCATATATGTATCTTTGTGTAAGCTGTACATGCAGATAACCATGGAGTCTAGAAGAGGGTGACAGAGCCTTTGGAACTGGAATTACTGACTGTTGTTTGAAGCAGCCTGACTGTGAATGGAACGGGTCCTTTACAGGACCCTCAAGAGCTCTTAAGTGTTGAGCCGTCTCTATAAAGCCAAGATAATTTATTTAACGTTTGATTAAACTATATAAGAAACTTTTAATATACAATTTTCAGAGGTTTAAGTTCACAGCAAACTGAAATGAAATACTTGGGTTGGTTCCATATAATAACTATTTCCACACATATACGTTCTTTCCCATTATCAGCGTCCTACAGCACAGTGGTTCCTTTGTTACAAACAGTGAACTCACAGAAATATCTCTTCACTCCATACAGTGCATTGTTAACATCAAGTTTGCCTTCAGTATAAAATCTATGTGTTTTGACAAGCCTACTGGTATTGGAAATATCCCCTACTATATTATCCTACAATGGGTTTTCGTTTTACTCACCATGTCTGTGCTCTGCTTACTTCCACGACTTTCCTCCAACACATGGCAATTTCAGATCTTTTCAAAGCTTTTGTCTTTTCTGGAATATCATGTATATGGTGTCGTACAGGATGTAGACTATCCATATTAACTCCCACCATTCAGCAACATGCATCTGTGGGACCTTCAGTGTGTTTGTGTGTGTATGTGTGTGTGTGTGTGTGTGTGTGTGTGTGTGTGTGTGTGTGTGTGTTTGTTTGTTTTGTTTTTAACCATGATTTCTCACTGTTTTATAGCTGAATGCTAATCTATTTCCTGGATATACTGGGGTAGTTTTTTATTCTCTTCCTGAAAAACCATCTTGGTTTCTTCCAAGACTTGCCAAGTATGATAATAATTCCTATACTTTTCATGTAAAACTTTCCTGGGGGAATATTTTTTTTAAATTAATTGTGTTAATACCAAGGAATATCATGGCTAGGTAATATTTTGAGATTTTTAAAAATTGAAAATAGGTATTTTCAGACAATGTACATACATATAGCATTATATGGACTGAACACATTATATACATACACATATATGCATGCAATGACAATTTCCAAAATAAAAAGACCGCAAATTTGAAGGAGTGTAGAGAGGGGTATATAGGAGTGTTTAAATGAAAAAGAGAAAGGGAGAATATAATCTCAGAAACAACAACCACAAAAATACTTGCACTAGGCTTTTACAAATGTGCTATTGACATGAAGTTCTCTCTCCATATATTTTTCGATAATATTCTAAAATAATTATTAAGTGCTTGATTAGGCATTTTTAAAGATTTATTTATTTTTATTTTACACACATGTGTGTTTTGCTATCTGATATTAGACAAGGAAATCAGATTTCTTGGAACTAGAATTGCAGATGGTTGTGAGCCACCATTTGAATCCTGAGAATTGAACCTAGGTCCTCTGGAAGGGAAACCAGTGCTCTTAATTGCTAGGCCATCTCCCCAGCCTCAGAATAGATTTTTACAAATGTTTCTTTTTCTCTTATAATGTGGTCATTTAATCTTTCTTCTTTATCCTACTGATATGATGGATTATAATAATTGATGCTTGAATTGTGTCCTAGTCTTACATATCTAGGATGTATCCATCTTGGGTTGGTGAATAACTTACTTGATTTATCTTTGCCTTTAATTTGCTTTTGTTCAAGTTTTTGCATCTGTATTCATGAGAAGTTTTGGTTGGCACACATTCTTTGCTTGTAATGTGTTCATTTAGTTTGATGTCAGACTAATGTTGCCTTCTTAAAATTAATAAGTGTCAGTTTGCATTTTCATCACTACAACAAATGCATGAGAGATAAAATTTTCAAAAGATGAAGGATTCATGTCTCACTAATGGTTTCAGAAGACACTGGCTGGATACTCTACTTTGGTCCTAAGGTGAAGCAGAACATTACACTGACAGAAGAGTATGACAGAAGCTGTTCACCTCATTTAGGTTGGGACACACAGAGAAAAACAATCTGTGCACTAACAGGCTTTCTGTTTCTTCCCTTTCCAATCTTTCATACTCCCAGCCTGTGAGGCTACACCATACAATTTGTAGAGGATCTCTTCCTCTTCTTCATCGCCTCATATGAGAATTATAATCTCTGAAAATAGTCTCACAGACACATATATGTTCTAATAATCTATTTGATACACATATACATTTTAATAATATATTTGATATTTCTCAGGTAAATCACAGTAAAAACCATGTTTGACAACCAAATATCATTGAAGCCTTTTAAACTTGACACACAAACCCATCTCGGGTAGTTTGAATAAGAATGGTCCCCATAGGCTCATAGATTTGAATTCTTAGTCACCAAGGATTGGCAATATTTGAAAAATTAAGATGTGTGGTCTTGTTGGAGGAAGTGTGTCACTGGCAGTGGGCTTTGCAATTTAAAAAGCCCAAGCAAAGTCCAGAGTCTGTTTCTGCCTATGGATCAAGATGTAGTTCTCAGTTACTGCTCCAACATCTGCCTGCACTCTGCCATGCTTCCTGCCACTATGATAATGGACTAAACCTCAGAAACTATAAGCAAGGTTTCAAGGAAATTTTTTTAATAATAGTTGCACTGATCATTGTGTCTCTTTGCAGCAACAGAACAATGACCCCAAGACCATCTGTTTAAAATACAGCTAGCCACCTCTGACTCCTCAAATTTTCATCTTCATCTCATATGTGGATATATCACATTATGATCCACAAAATACAGCTTAAAACCTTCAAAGCTAAGCTTGTAGTTCACACCTATAATCCCAGAAGTTTGAGAGGCTGAGGCTGAAACAGTAATGTTGCCATAAGTTTGAGGCCACCTTGGATTATAAAATGAGTTGGAACTAGCCTGGGCTGTATAAGACATTGTTTCAAAATCTACCACAAATAAAAAGAATAAAACTAATGAAATGCATGATATAATACTACAATGAATTTAAATTATTTATCAACAACAAAAGCAGAGTTGTGGGCCCTCAAGATAGCTCAGTGGGTAGAGGTGCTAGAATACAGACATAAAGAACCTGGGTCAACACAAGATCCGACAGTCTTGGAGGAGAGAATCACCTCCAGAGACTTTCTCTCTGACTTCCACATGAGTATGGTATGTGTATGACTGCATACACACATGCAGACTCATATACACACTACCACCACCACAATAATAATAATAATAATAATAATAACTAAATATTATGAAACCACAATATACTTAAATAATAAAAGGCACAATTCTACATAATACTTACTTCAAAGAAGTGCCCTGAAAAAATTATTAGTTTTTATTTCATTTGACACTTTGTTGCTTGTCACATAACAAAACTGCCAGGTCTTCTGGGTCTTGACCCCTTGCTTATGCTTTCTTGTACAGATACTGTTAAATGCCTTGAGCTGTCTGAAATTAACATAGTTTAATCTCGTTGCTTTTGGTTGGGGACAGCATGGGCTATATTTTTATATAATTTTATTTTTAATCAGTTTGGGTCTTTAAAGTAGGTTTCCTGTAGACAAGCTATGTTTAGGTCACTTTTGTCTCCTTTCTTTAGCTATACATCTGTTCTTAACCCTTTTGAAAGTTATTGTCCTACATATAGCTCATAATATACATTTACAACTAATCTGGAAATTCCTTTAAATAACACTATGTGGCTTCACAGGAAGCATGAGTCCCTTACAATAAAGGAAAATTTAAATTCTTCCCTTCCTGTCTTCCTCTCTTGCCCCTCCCTTGCTTTCCTTTTCATCAATGTTCTCATTCATATCATACACAGATCATCTAGGCTATCACATATACTATTATTTAAAACAAACTGGTGTGTGAAGTTTCATTTAAAAAGAACAAAATTTTACTTTTTATTTTATATTCATTCATTGATTCTATTATTTACATTCATTCATTCATTCACTCATTCGTGTATGTGTATAGATGTGGGCATGTGTCCTGTTGAATGAGTATGGAGGTCAGAAGACAACTTTCAGAAATCATTTCCTTCCACCATGTAGGTTCCAGACACTGATATCAGGCTTTTGCAGTATGTACTATTTATTTCCCTTTGAGATATCTTCCAAGCTCCTGGTGAGTCTTTCTCTCATCTAATATTCCTCCATTCTTTTCATAGAGTTACCTTCTGACTATACTAGCATCCTTCAAAGAAACAGAACTCATTACAACTGATTATACTTAACATCTGTTTGTTACATATGTTCTTCTATCTGTGAGTTATATATAAGTATATAAATAGATGAGTCTCTTCATCTCTAACCTGAAAGATATATGTGAAGACAACATATTGAAACAATTTCAATCTTAGTGCTAAAGTTTTAAAAGCAGAGAAATATCTTGTTTGAGTTCTAGTATTCATCTGTGGGCCAGAGAATTAGCACTGAACCTAAGAATTCTAGACCAAGCACAGACAATGGTCACTGTTTTCAATAACGCCTATGTCATTACTCAGGGAAATTGAAACATCAATTCTTCTGCATTTTTATATAGTCAGACATTCAAAAGATTGGATATCACCTATTGGATATCAGCAGCTATATGTGTGTGTGTATATATATATATGTATATATACATATATATAATGTCTATGTGTTTAAATACTAATTTTATATAAAATACACAAACTGATATAATTAAAAAAACATTTAGCTACATCTGGATGCCCCATCATCCATTTACAAGTAATATTAATTACCAAATTTAACATTCAAATGGATAGAAAAATCACATGATCTCTACTATTAAATCTATACCCAGATTGAACTGACTCCTCTATTACTCCACCGTTAACTTGGTGAATGCCACCCCTGTTTCTATAATAATATGAACATTCCAACTAAAGCCTCTTATTCCATCTTATTCTCCATCAAAATAGAATGACATCATCAAGATGTGGCTCATAGCATGTCACTCCCTGATCTAAGCAATCCAGTGGTTTTCATCTTCTATAATCTAAAACCAACGTATTAATACTGAGCCATATCACCACACCTGATTTCATCCTTCCACAAAACTAGTTTTACTTGCACTTTCCCCTTCCTTTCAACCTCATTTGCCTTCTGGATTTCCTTTGAAGACTTCAGGCACCCACCATCTGACTAGATTTGATGTGCTGTCATTTCTGATCAGTTATTCAACTAGTGTTTTCTCACTTCCCTTATGTCTTTTAGAAGATTCTATCCTTTCAAGAAAGTCTTTGAGGTCATGCTTTTGCAATTTAACTCCTCAACTAATCTTCCCTTACTATATTTCTAGCTACATACTTTTTTCTTCTTAGTACTTAATACTCAATAAAATATGATATATTTTCCATATCAATTCTGTGGAATTAACCTCCTTAAATATAGTAAATGAACCCTACTTTTTTCATTAAGAAATTTTTTACTCATTACACATACCAAGCCCCTCATCCCTCTACCTGCTTTCCCCCAACCTTTTCCACCAGCCCACCACTCCAATATCCTCCTAGGAAAATGTATGGACTCCCATTGGGAGTCAACAAAGCCAGGTACATTCAGCTGAGGAACGTCCAAGCCCCTCCCCTGGCATCAAGGCTATGTAAGGTGTCCCACCATAGCCAATGGGCTCCAAAATAGCCAGTTCATACACCAGGAATAGATCCTATTCCCACTGTAAGGGACCCCTCAAACAGACCAAGCTACACAATTGTCTCACCCATGCAGAGGGCCCAGTCCAGTCCCATGTAGACTCCACACCTGTCAGTGCAAAGTTCATGAGTTCCCATTGGCTTGGTTCGGTTATCTCTGTAAGTTTCCCAATCATGGTCTTGATACCACTTGCTCATAGAATCTCTCTTCTCTCTCTTCAACTGGACTTCTAGAGCTGGGCCTGGTGCTTGACTGTGACTCTGTGCATCTCTTTCCATTGGTTACTGGATGAAGGCTCTATGATGACAGTTAGGGCATTCACTAATCTGATCACTGTGGTAGGCCAGTTCAGGCACCCCCTCCACCACTGCTAGTAGTCTAACCTGGGGTAATCACTGTGGAGTCTTGGGAACTTCCCTAGCACCCTGTTTCTCCCTATCCCCATTATGTCTCTCTCTATCAAGATATCTCTCTCATTGCTCTCCCACTCTGCCTCTGTTCCAGCTCAACCCTCCCATTCCCCCATGCTCCCTTCTCCTCTCCCCTCCCCTCCATTCCCACCCCACCCCCAGTTTAGTCAGGAGATCTCTTCTATTTCCCAGGGTAATCCATGTGTCCCTCTTAGGGTCCTCCTTGTTACTTAGCCTCTATGGAGCTGTGGGTTGCAGTATGGTTATCCTTTGCTTTACATCTAGTATCCACTTATGAGTGAGTACATAACATGTTTTTCTTTCTGAGTCTGGGTTACCTCACTCAGGATGATCTTTTCTAGTTCTGTCCATTTGCCTACAAATTTCATGATGTCACTGTTTTTTACTTCTGAGTAGTATTCCATTATGTATATGTACCACCTTTTCTTTATCCATTCCCTGGCTGAGGGGCATCTAGGTTGTTTCCACATTCTGGCTATTACAAGTAATGTTGTTATGAACATAGTTCAGCAAGTGTCCTTGTGTTAGGCATGAGCATTACTTGGGTATATGCCCAAAAGTGGTATCATTGGGTCTTGAGGTAGATTGATTCCACAATTTTCTGAGAAACCACCATACTCATTTCCAAAGTGGCTGTACAAGTTTGCATTCCCCCAAACAGTGGAGGATGTTCCCCTTGCTCCACATCCTCTCCAACATAAGCTGTCTTCAGTGTTTTTGATCTTTACCATTGTGAAAGGTGTAAGATGGAATCTCAGAGTAATTTTGATTTGTATTTTTCTGATGACTAAGGATGTTGAACAATTCCTTTAATGTCTTTGGGCCATTTTAATTCTCTGTTAAGCTCTGTAGGCCATTTTTTAATTGGATTGTTTGGTATTTTGATGTCTAATGAACACTTTAAACAAAATGTTTCCATTCAATTTCTAATATTTAGCATATATTTGGCATCTGCCTAGTCAAAAAGTGTGTATAAATAGAAGGTAAGGAGTATCCTCTAACAAACATCTCACACAGTTTCAACATTCATCAATTCACAAACCAAACTACCTTCAGAATAGCAATGAAAGAGAAGTGAGAAACTATCACAACTCAATTTTACTATAGTAAAAAGAAGAACATTGAAAACAAAATGTTTTTAAGTATCATCTCTTTCTTGTCTCCACCATCCCATTTTCAACATCAGGTATAAGGGAGTTGGGGAGAAAAAAATAATCTATTGAAAAGCAGAGCATGAAAGCTGCCACAGGTCTTTACCTTGAAAGTGAATGACTGGCTCACTACAGTGAGACTCATCAGTAGACAGAGGCCTCCTACCTAGGACAGAGCTCACAGACAGAGCCTTTAAACTAACTTTATTTTCAGACAAATACTTGCAGGGCAGTGGGATATAATTAAATTTTGACCTGTGTCAGTGCCACCCTTGGGGTGAGCTAGTGCATATACACCTCTTCATTCCATGTATTGAAGGTCCCTGTGGATGTATAGTTCTAATATGACCCAGATTAATATCAGTTTTGGTGGTGAGTGCATTGCCTTTATTATGTGACTCTTTAAATAGCATAGCTATTCCCAGGTCAGTTATTACTGAGTCTCAGGACCTAAGTCAGTGCTGTTGACTTATATTCACCCAGCATTCCTACTAGTTCTAGAATATGTCAGGCTTTACTCATGGGACTACAATCATATTTGCAGCTGTAAAACTCAAGTTTGAACTTGTTTAGAGTCTGATTTGCTGGTCAAAGTATTTTCAATCTCAGGCAACATACTACATTTACTTATGATAGGACAGTCACACGATTTTGCCTTGGAAATATGTTGGGTTGGCAATGTTTAACTCTGGAAGTATATTTATGGAACATATCATTAAGATAGTGAGCAGACATTTGGAACTGACACACTATCAAGCAGAGATACCTTATCCGACTTCAGTCCCACTCTTTATCATGAAAATTGGTTGTAGGAAACTTGGGCAGAAAAGAGTATTTCACTTTGCAAAAGTCCATTCCTGAGGAAAGTCAAATGAAATCTCAAGCAGGGAAAGAACTTGAGGCAGGAACTGAAGCTGAAGCCAGGGAGGAATGCTTCTTACTGGCTTGCTCCACCTGATTTCCTTTTCTTTTTTTTTTTTTTTTTTTTTTTTGGTTTTTCGAGACAGGGTTTCTCTGTGTAGCTTTGCGCCTTTTCCTGGAACTCACTTGGTAGCCCAGGCTGGCCTCGAACTCACAGAGATCCGCCTGCCTCTGCCTCCCGAGTGCTGGGATTAAAGGCGTGCGCCACCACCGCCCGGCTGATTTCCTTTTCTTTTTTCTTTTCTTTCTTTCTTTCTTTCTTTTTTTTTTTTTTTTTTGAGACAGGGTTTCTCTGTGTAGTTATGGTTCCTGTCCTGGATCTTGCTTTGTAAACCAGGCTGGCCTCAAACTCACAGAGATCTGCCTGGCTCTGTCTCCTGAGTGCTGCCATTAAAGGTGTGAGCCACTGCAGCCTGGTCTATCTGATTTCTTTTAGCACCCAGAATAGTGCCAGCCTAGAGGTAATACCTCACAAAGTGAGCCGTAGCCTATCACATCAATCATAAATCAAGAAATTGCATCACAGTATTATACACAGGCACATTTGATGGGAACATATTCTCAATTGGGGTATCTTCTTATAAACGACTCCAGATTCGGTTGAATTAGCATGAAAATAGCCAGGAAACTTGGACACGTGGCCAACTAAATTGTAAGCAATCCAGTGAGTTTTGTTTCTACCCTAGTGTGGTGCTAGTCTTGTTAGGCTATAAACTCAGCATGTAACAAATCTGTGACACTGTTGGTAATGAGCACATCATAAAATTCTGGAACTGGTCCTTCAAAAAATGGCCCTGCCCTGAAATGAGTTTAATTTTGCAGTGCTTGACCACAAGCTGATGAGTATGGTATGGCTTCTGAACCTACTCCAGCTTCAGGAAGAGGCTCAAAAGGATACAGTACCTTTGGAAGTGTGTCTTATTAATGATAAAAATGTACCAGGTACAATTTTGAGACAAACATAAATAATTTTCTAGTGCTAGAACAGTGATAATACACACCAATGATAGACTCTGTAAATGAAGTGCTAGTTTGGCATCTAGTATAATGAGATTTACCACAGGATCAGAAAAAATAAACTGTTCGCTTACAATGTGGGGAGTGACAGAAACTAAAAAAAGCTGATTACAAAGACTGCCCATCAAGGATCAAGAGCACTTAGGAATCCATGACCTCACTTAAATGCTACAATAATAGACGAGATATCAAACAGATAGTAACCAATATGGGAGAACTTGGAGAAGCTATGATATTAATTTTGATTTTGAGGAAACCCAAGGAGCATTAAAAAAAAAACACAAAATAACATTAACAGAATGTTAGCAACAATGATATATGGGATTTAAAAAAAAAAACTAATGTTTTATCCTTGTCCCCTTGGTTTCTCACATATTTTCTGATAAGGTTATGATGTTATGATTTCAAAATAGCTTGTTACTTGTTATAATCAAAATATTTTTATAACCCTCATGATAACCACAGAGCAACAATCTTTAAAGAATAATCCAGAAGCAATTTCCAAATAACCAAATTCACTATGAGAGTACACCAGTGAGGCACAAAAGAAGACAATAAGAATAGACTAAAAACACTATAAATAAGACTACAAAGTACATTAAGAAATTGCTATAGTAGTTGTAAGACTTGACCTCAAATGTCAGCATGGATTGTTTATGAATTAAACATTTCAATAAAACACAGAGTTTGTGGGTGGTGAGATGGATCGTTTGGTAAGAGCATTTGTCTTGCAAGAATGAGGCTCCAATTTCAAACATTCAGAACCCACTTAAAAAGGAAAATAGTATGTCTGCATCTGTGTTAAACCTCAACATTGGGGTTTTAAAGTAGTTGGATTCTGTGGGCTTAGAATACATCAAAAATACAAACAATATGCTGATTGGTGTTGGAATGGCTACATAGTCACACATCCACACATTAACTTGCATAACACACACACACACACACACACACACACACACACACACACACACACACACACACCAGAATAAAAACAAGAACTCAACCGTATGCATCTTCCAAAATACACACTGTACCTGAATTTTTCCTGTGTCCCACCTGGTCCTCAGCTACTCAGACCCATTTAAACACACTGAGGCTTATATTAATTAAAACTACTCAGTCATTAGCTCAGGCTTCTACTGACTAGCTCTCATACTTAAACTCAACACATTTCTGTTAATCTATATGTTGCCATATTTTCTGTGGCATTACCTGTGTGCCATTATATGCTGCTCCCTGGATGGCGGGCTGGAGTCCTGACTCTGCCTTCCTCTACCCAGAATTCTCTCCATCTACTTGCCCCACCTATACCTCCTGCCTGGCTACTGGCCAATCACCATTTTATTAATCAACAAATATTCCCAGCATATAGAACAACATTCCCATCAGCACACTTCATCTCTAAGAATAGAGATAGACTAAAAATTCAGTGCTAATATAAGACAGTGGTTGCCACACTTATATCAAATAAAATAAACTTCAAATGAAAAGACAAAGATACAAAGAAAGACATTAAATACTACTAGAGGTGGTAATTTCACTAAATGAATAATTTAAATAGAAACTCACCCAATACCAAAGCACCCAAGTTAAAAAAAAAGAAGTGTTAAAGGTGAATGAGGAGTACCATATACTGCTTTTAAACTTATTGAGACTTGCGTTGACATTTATGAAGATTCCATGTTTCCTGAATTCTATCCTTAGCCAGTTTAAGTCTGAGTCTGCATAGAACACAGAACTTCTAAAGCAGAGACCTACCTTCTGTTGCATTTTTAACTTCTACATACCTTGAGCAAATGTACATTAGAGGCACAAGATTATGTCAATGGTGAGGGCCACCTCCTTGCATCTCCATTTATTCTTCCTAGAAAACTGCCTCCCCGCAAAGAATAGCAAAAAATCTTTGCTACAATTTGATTTTTCTAAGAGAAGGCAAATATTTATCTTCTAATTTCCATGATAGTGAATTTTGTTAGAGATTAACATAAAACACATGTTTCACTTCTGCTCCTGAGAAGCTGTGTACAGCTAGTCACTATGAATTTACACCTCTATGCGCAAATGAGTTTGGCAAAAATTAATTGCACTAATAGCATTTTAAATTCTAACAGGTGTATTAAATGTGGTTCTGTGATAACATTGCCTGACCATATACCAGACAAATTCAGTGTTTAGAAAGGTGGTGACTACAATAATTTACATAGGACTGTTGTTAAAAATGATAATTATGCTTCCAGTTACTCAACGGAACTGTTGAATTGTTTTCACATATTGTTTTCACCTTTTCTGCAGCAATAGTTTGATGAGACCCAGCTTCTGTGTCTGAGTGGCTATGATTTGATGTTTAATTGTTTGTTGACTTGTCTCCAGAACAAATAAAAGCATTGCATGTTGTAGAGAAAATACCTGCACCATGGCATTTGATGCTGGGGGCAACAATTCATGAGAAACTTCAAAATGACCATGCCCTCTGTATAGCATATGGCCTAAACAAGAAGCTTTGGTTGCCTGGAAGACTTGCCTTGGAATATATCTTCAATTTTGGTTTCTCTATAATCTGTGTAAATGATATAAACTATCTAAGTATCATATAGATATTATTTATAAACTAGAGACAGAGAGGACAACTGATGCATCAGTTACTATGCAGTCATTATGATTGCTAAAAGAGAATATGCATCTAAACAAATACATACCTATATATAACTTTGCACATTGCTCAAGAAATATGTTATGTTTTTATTTTTCCAGTGAATGAGAATAAGAAATAAAGCACACCATGAAGCATGCCAAATAAATTATGTATTTCCATGGAGGTTAATAAGGAATACTGGGTGAAATTTAAGTGCAAGGAATATTGAGTTTAACATATGGAATATTGCAATATATAGAATTATGGTCACCTAAAGTTATTCATAACATAATAATAACTCATGGCCTCTGAGAATACGCTAAAGAATATGGCTATAAATATGTATATCAGATTAAGTTAAGCTTGTTCATCAATTGTCCTTTAGATATACCAATTTTCTGTGACTACCTAAATAGTTCTATGTCAACACAGTGTTTTTATGTGTAGAAATGTGTTAAGGGTAAATCAAGGTGAGGGTTGCATGATAGAAAGTACAATCACACAATCATTTATGGTTCTGAGCTTGACAGGGTGTCCCTCACCAAGGAATGTAGGTGGCTTCTAAAATGCACAAAGCCACAGAAAATGAATTTTTCTCTTGAATCTCCAGAGGGTGAAGAAGCCTTGACAACATATTGATTTCAGTCCAGTAAGACCTATTATAGACTTCATACCAACAGCATTATAGAATAACAAATTTGGCTTGTTTAAATCATAGATTCTGTGTAGTACTTGGTTTCAAGACGTAAGATTCCAAGATAAAGAGAAATTAGACCATGAGCAATCCAAAAAAAGGTTATGATGCCACCCAAACCCAAGATTCAGAAAGTGAGTTACAGCTATGGAGCCTCGATGGGACTGGACTAGGCCCTCTGCATAAGCAAGGCAGTTGTTTAGTTTGATTTGCTTGAGGGGTCCCCTGGCAGAGGATCAGGATCCATCCCTGATGCATGAACTGGTTTTTTGGAGCCCACTACCTATGATGGGACACCTTGCACAGCCTTGATGCAGGGGGAGGGTCTTGGACCTGCCTCTACTGAATATACCAGGCTCTGCTGACTCTCCATGGGAGGCCTTATCTTTTTGGAGGAGGGAATTGGGGGTGGGTTAGGGAGGGGAAGGCTGGAGGCTCGGAAGAAGGGAAGAAAGGTGAATCTGTGGTTGGTATGTAAAATGAATAAAAAATTTCTTAATAAAAAAAATCCCAAGTTATCTGTTTCTCATTGACATGTTGAGTTGTGATTTTTTTTATTGGTATTTCATGTAATATTTGCACTGGTGATCTGCACTGTACCATGGGCATAGAAAATATTCTATGTTTTAAGGTTTCATACTCATATTTTCCCCTAACCTTTAAAATGGTAATAAATGTATCACTCTTGGGAAGGAAAACCTATTTTTTTTCAGTGACAAGTTGATATCCGCATCACTTTTTAAACTGCCTTGAATTCTAGCTCTATCTCTTATGTAACAACACAAAGCTCACACATGCTGGGTTGCATGCTTCTACGTCTGCTGCCTGAATAAGTTAGTGTGCTAGCACAAGCTGTTATATATTACCTCTGTGCTTCACAGAGCCTTTTCCTTCAAAAGATGGATGTTACACCTGTTTCGCCCCACTCCCCGCCAAAGGAAACACATACATTTTGACTTAGTGGAGCAGCATCTAACCCATTTACCATGACACATTATTCATTGTGATGAAACAGCAACATAACATTCTAGCTAAGTATGTTTTGATGATGAGTATATTTTAGTTTACTGCAGAAGTGAAAAACAGTACCATATATGCAATGTGGCAGAGGACATCAAAGGTGATATGTATGTTTGTTAAACTGAAAAAGAGGAAGTATAAAGGCTGTGAAGTGTACTAAGAAAATCTCTAAGACTGATTCTTCTATTTGGTATGAAAAACAGAAGGGATTGCATTTAAAAGGAGACCACTGGATTTCACAGAAAGAGTTGACCAATTTTTTGATAGTTTTATGTAGCTCAGGATGGCCAGTCTTTAACTTGATGTGTAACTAAGCATAACTTTGCATTTATGATGTGATCTCCAGAATGCTGGGATTATGGATGTGTACCACCACACCCAGTTTAACATGATGCTAAGCGTATAATCCATCCTGTTTGGTAAAGGAACCACATTCCCAACACCCCACTTCTATATTTTTCTCATTTTTGTAGGGTATGAGATAGACAGTATTAAACTTGCATATTTATTTTCCATATATTATGCCTATATATGGTTCAGTCATCACAAAGGTATGTCTTTTAGGATGAGGAATTTGCAGACAGTTCCCTAGCAAACAGTGGGTTGCCTGGCCACCAGCAGAAAGTATGGATCATTCTGATTTTTCTAACAATTACAGGTTTGATGTGGCTCCTTTTTATGAGGCATGGCAAACTCACAGGCCTAAAGTTCATACTCATAATTAGTCTTCCAAACGTATTTTCAGTTGTGTTCTCTACTTTTAATTTTAAATCAAGAAAAGGCAACACCAACACAGTTTATTGGTATCTGCTAGAAAACGCCTCTACTTGCTTCTCCTCCCAAAGTCGGTGTTATCACCAACAGCCTCTATCTGCAGTTATCACTGAGATTGAAGAAGTACTGCTACTTCATGGACTGCCATAGATATTGTTTACTCTTTGCAAGTCATGATGATTATATTTATTAATATTATAAATGAGGAAATAAGGATTAGTGTTTTTAAACACCATATTGGTATCCAATTGCACACACACAATATTCAGCACATGTACCCAGCAGGCATACTTCAGGTAACAGCTACTGTTTTCAGTAAATCATTTCTACAGAATAAGATGAGGTAAATTTTAAAAGTGTTTAGAAGAGGGTTGATACAAGCAGTGATACTTCCATGAAGTGTTGTATTGATTATACAATACCTTTCAGATTTCTTCCACTTAACAGTTTTTTTTCTTTTATATGTAACTCCTGAATGAAGACTGTATTACATAAACACAGACTTCCATAACAGAAAGTCAACAATTGCTTCTGTGTTACAACAGAGTATAGACTCATATGATAAGGACAATGAATACACCAAGCAATAAATCTCAGAATGCAATATAAGTGTTGTGCAAAGAGTATGGAAACCTGTGATGATATTTTGTTTGTGTTTTAACAAATAAAACTTGCCTGAAGATCAGAGTTCAGAGCTAGCCACTAGAGGCCAGACAGTGATGGCACATACCTTTAAATCCCAGTACTTGGGATCTCAAGCCTTTGATTCCAGTACTTGGGAGGAGGAAACAGGAAGTTGTATTACTGGGCAGAGAGAGGAAGGGATAAGGAGCAGTGGAGACAGGAGTTCTGCCCTTTTCAATCTGAGGAGTATTAGAAGTGAGAACTCTCTGGTGGCTGGCTGCTCTGCTTCTCTGATCTCTCAGCATTTAGCCCTGTATATGACTCCGGGTTTTTAATATTAAGACCAATTTGAATTCACATTGCATCTGGTGCCATATTAATTATAACCTTTAAAATTTTAGACAAAAAGGGGGAAAAGTGGTGATATTTTGTTTGTGCTCCAACAAATAAAGCTTACCTGGAGACCAGAGGGTGGAGCTAGCTATTAGCTAACCATAGAGGTCTAGAGGTCTGTTTACACAACAGATAGGAAGTGATATGGCTGGGTGGAGAGAGGACATGATAAGGTGGGGTGGAGACAGGAGCTCAGCCCTTTCGGTCTGAGGATTCAGCAGAGGTAAGAAATCTTTCTAGTGGCTGGCTTCTTTACTTCTCTGATTTTCAAGCAAGCTTTGTTTGTTGGAGCACAACAAAATATTACCACAAAAATCCTATGGAATATTTCAATTATTTCTAATCTTTACTACTGTATTTGTAAGTAATTAGTCCTAAGATGGGATCCTGTAGTTGTGACTATCAACACATATCTACCACCCACTTACCTTGTGCTTCTACACACAATGAGGAGCCATCTATCAGGTTTTCAACACCAATACACTCCATGGTCATTTACATCCAAGAACGTCTCTTCATTCTTTGCATCATCATCTCTGAGGCCTCATTCTTTCACAGTTGGAATGTTTTATCAGTCACTTGAAAAGGGGCTTTCCTATTGTCTTTCATCCAATAGGGTGTACTGCGAGAGCTCAGTTCTAATCAATTTTCAAACAGTGTCATAGTGTACTGTGTTATTGACAGTTTTTGGGTGGGTTTCCAGGAGTAAGATGACTACAGTGTTGCATTATCTCTCTACTTAATTCTAGTCATTATTAAAATTCTAAATAACTTGCAAAGAGAACTGTAATCCCACAGGGTCAGAGATAACTGGGATTATTGAAAAGACTAATGTCCCTAAAGCCCTTTTTGACTCACACTACCATTTGCTTTATTTTATAACCTTTTATGATGCTCTACAGGTCCTCAACTCAAAGAGATTTATACCTGGATTTCATCACATTGATATTTGAGCTAGATTCCCTCTTCTTTTGTATTTTGATCATGTTCACGTTTCTTGGGCTTTCTTGTTAGCATATATAGAGTAGCCTACATATTCTGTTTTGCAGAACTGAACACATGGTATGCTTGTCAATATGACTGGTTGGAAAATCTATGATTAAAAGTTATGTTCCTCATTATCATGGAAAATCAAAGTGGAAACAATGCTTACTGACCATTTTTTGGAAACAATTTCTTGCTCATTAGTTACTGTGATCTTTCTTAAAAACAAAGCTGTAAATTGCCACATGCCAGTAAGATGGCAACATGCAGAGCAATTTGTATTTATGCAAAAAGATCCCATTATTCATTTTTCTTTCAAATGAGTTTCTAAGAGTTTCTACCTGAAGGAGTGCTAAGCCTAGTAATTATTTTAGGATGAATTGTGCTTGTATTTGATGGAGCAAAACTTACATGTTCTTGGGCTGACAGATAACTATCAATACTGTTCATTTTCCCAAGGATAATGGTTGGAACACGTGAGCCACAAAATCAATAACATGAATGATTATTTGCCAGTGAAATCAATGGATGTGAGCCCTATTAATGTGTCCATCATGAATGAAAAACATTATGGTAATGAATGCATGCTGGCAGAAGCCTCAGTTTATCAACAGGTAGGTCAGACTTAGTTCCGTTACACATTAAGTTTCTATCAGGTAACTAGGAAAGCAAATAAAAACAAAGCTGAAATGAGAATGCATTGCTGAGAGATCAAAGAGTTGGCTGCTGGCCCTTAGCAACCTAGAAATTTTCACTCTTCTCTGAAAAAAGATAGCATGACATACTGAAGGTAGAATGTGATATGACATTTGAGTGCAGGCTGCTTGCCTGGATTGTGGTTTCACCCACTATTGGGAAATACTTCCGTGGAGGGCTGTGTTTTCACAACAGGAAGAGACATTAGATAGAGAAAAACAATACTAAGTCCAATAGGAATTTTGTAATTAAATCATCACATTTTCAAAAGCAAAAGACTTCTTATAAACAGTGCCTTGAAAAAATATATATTAAGATTTTGACATTTTAAATCATATTTTATGAGCTGAGGCCTCAGTGTTACAGAAAAGTTCAGCATGTTCATCTGCTCCAGGCTTGTTGATTAGGTAAAAATAAAACCTAACTACTTTTCTGTTAAAAGCAGCATCTTGGCTTATCTTTGCACAGCATCTGCTGGGTGGATGGAAGGTGAGGGGAGGATGCACTATGTTTATGAATAAGCAAAATGGCACTAGACCTTTCAGGACTGTAATCATGAGGGCAGGAAAAAAAAAAGAACAGGTTAAAATGTGGCCCTTTCAAATGTACTGTCATGATCTAGACTGACCTGCCAACATTTTTGTCATGATGTCATTGGCATCAAAATCTGCTTGACATATAATGAGGACAGCTAGGATCAACCTTCTAAAGGACTCTAATGGAATATGTGCCACAGGCTAATCAGAGGTCTGACTTAGCCTGGCAATGTGCCTATTTCCTGAAATAGCCCTTACTGCTCTGCTGCCAGCCTGGGACTATTAGTGACAACAGTGAGTATAATGTACCAGGTTCAAAAACATCACTATCCTGTGGGTGAGCTTTCTTTGACCCAGATAACCAGAGCCATATTTTCACAAATACAGAGGGGAGATGCACCTTCATTTTTAAGAGCTAAATGACAATGTGATATAAAGGATTTCATTCTTTTCATGAAGGTAGAGAAATCTAAGTTGATTAACTCATGAAATAACCTTTAGTTCAAGGCATATTTTATGAAAAAGGATGATGAGGCTAGTGCTGACGAAGAGTTTGTATGGCTCTCAGATGCCCTTCCTGGAAGGAAATCTCAACTGTGGAGTCTTAATATTTATCCATCTATTTATTCATTCATATTCATTACTCAACAAAATCTGATCCTCAGATTTTTAAACTAGATACCCTCCTTTTTAATCATTTCAACTGTATCTTTAATGAGGATTAGCTGAATATGGAAAATATTAATAATCAATGAATGCAGTATGTGGAAATGCTCAGTCCTACTTCTGAATCTGTAGAATCTTATCATCAATTCTTTCAATTAGTGAAAAATAAATTTTCAAACATACAGCATGGTAAGCTGATCAACAGCATTTGGGGAAAGCATTTTCTTTTTTTTTTTTTTTTTTTTTTTTGGTTTTTCGAGACAGGGTTTCTCTGTGTAGCTTTGCGCCTTTCCTGGAACTCACTTGGTAGTCCAGGCTGGCCTCGAACTCACAGAGATCCGCCTGCCTCTGCCTCCCGAGTGCTGGGATTAAAGGCGTGCGCCACCACCGCCCGGCGGGAAAGCATTTTCTAATGCAAATTGCCCCCACAATTCACTCAAGGGTCTTTTTGTATTATCTTACTACATCTCATCATAGCACTACTAACATATACATGTTGAAAAATATCACATCATAATACTCTTGGTGTCTTGGGTCTCCATTCATTAGATTAAAAAGTATATGAAAATCAAACATTTTGTTGATTCCTACCTGCTTTCTAGGTGATTAGAATAGCAACTGTTAGCTAGCTGATACTCATAAATGCTTGTTAAATGATTGAAAATAAACAAATGAGTTAATGAATGCAGCTGGCTAAATTAATCAATATGCAGAAATTCTCACATGGATGGAGCAAAGCCCAGGGGACTTCAACTCTACACAGAGAGCTACAAGCAACTAAGGAATGCTGAGAGAAACAGAAATAGTCTTCCCCAGGGAAGAGCACAACAATTGGTTTTCCAATACCAAATGGTTAGCCCTGAGAACATACATACATTATACAGAATGAGCACATTGTACTTATTATATAGAAATACATAGACATATGTATATGTATATCCGCACACATATATGTATGTAACAAAAATTAATGAACAAAGAGGCCATGAATTTGAAAAAAAAAGCAAGTAGGGGTATATGGGAGGGTTTGGGGAGAGGAAAGAGAAGGAAAATTATTACATTGTATTATAATCTTTTTTCAAAGAGGAATAATTTTAAAGGGAACTCCAACTATTCTCTTCCCACTAAAAATTCATGTTCCATTAAGCTTTAGACAAAGTAATTAAACTGAAAAAATACATAAGTATATGGTTAAATTAAGAGGAGTTTGGCTCAAATATGAAGTTATTACTCAATAAAAACATAGTATGAGATACTATTTGTGTTTTCTAAAATGGATAACCCTCTAAACAATTTCATTTGCTTATATAAATTCATGTTCTATTCTTGCTGGAGAGATGAGAAATGAGCCTCTCTGATACTTCAGAATTCATTACATTTTTTGTAAGCATAAAATGACATGTTTAGCTGACATTGTAAGTAACTGTGATCTATATAATAATCTACTAACTGATGGATCACCATGCTCTTAGGGCCATCTTTACTATTTAATGATAAATACGAATTTTCATATATATACATATGCTTCCATATGGATAGAAATATTTTTGGCTATTGCTCTCTATCAAGTTTGCTGTGGATATCACTCTGTATAAATAAAATGCTTATTGGCCAGTGGCCAGGCAGGAAGTATAGGTGGGACAAGCAAAGAAGAGAATTCTGGTAAGTGGAAGGCTGAGGGAGGGAGACATTGCCAGCCGCAGCCATGACAAGCAGCATATGAAGATGCCGGTAAGCCACGAGCCATGTGCCTAGGTACAGATTTATAGAAATGGGTTAATTTAAGATATAAGAACAGTTCACAAGAAGCCTGAGCCATTAGGCCAAACAGTTTAAATAATATAAGCATCTGTGTGTTTATTTTATAAGTGGGCTGTTGGACTGCCAGGGCTTGGGCTGTTGGACTGCCAGGGCTTGGCGGAACCTGAAGAAAAAACTCTCCAGCTACACAAGTTACTTGCTTAGATATTGCATTAGCACAGCAGAGTTAGTGAGTGGATTATTCTGATTGTCAGGTATATCAATTTAGCAGTGCAGATTAACTTATAAAGTGTCAAATCACATATTGCAAATTTAGCAAATGATCTCTCATCTGTGCACTGGAACAAATCACATATAAGCAGTAATGTTTCTGAATGTTTTCAGAAAGGCTTCTGTGACTGCATAGAAGAAAACTAAATACAAACCACTAAGGTAAAGAATTATTTCCTTTATGAACATGACAAAATAAATAAAACAATATTTTATAATTAGCGTCAGATTGAGAAGTCAAATTTGCAGGAACAAAGACTGTTCAGACATTTCTTATTTTCTCTTAGGAAGAAAATGGCAGTAAAGCAGGGCAGCAACAGTGTTAGGTCACTGATGTCTTGGACTGAAATAACATTTATGTTAATACTTATCCATGTAACTTGAACTAACTAACATTGACAAAAGTTCCTTGTTTCCTTCTAGTACTGAAATGGAATGTAAATATCCATGCTTGATAGTGATTATTGTCCCTAGAAAAAATATTGCTGTAGAATTTAGGGCACCAAAGTCTCTAAGCAGTCACTAGAATGAGCTAAGAAATTAGGTGAGTTTGATTTAGTAAAACTGTAAGAAATCTGATCAATATATTCAGATAACACTGGTGCTTCAGTAATCTTGATTGTCACTGTATCTGACCTGTTCATTTTAAATATGAGGAAACTAAGGATTACAGAGGTTATGTGACATATGTCAGTACAGCTAAGTGTAAAACATAATAAATACAACAAATGAAAATCTAAGGACTTTCAAAAATATGGCAATAATTTTTGCTTTTTGATTATTTTTCTTTCTGTTTTTTTTTTTTAAAAATCACACCTATTTATCCCATAGCTTACATGTAGGGAATCTGCTTCTGTCTATTGTTATTAGATGAATTTACACACACAGTAGTAAACTTACAAAATCTAGAGCATCAAGAGGAAAATGGCTTCATAATATTATCACATGATAAGATCTGGTCAGTTTCCTAAAGAAGCCTGTGCAGAAATAATTCATTAAAGTTGTCCCTTTTTCAGTCATTCACGTAATGAGATTTCATAAAGCAAAAAACAAATTGCAGAGGACCTTTATCATGGTGAATATATTCAATTTTTCTTCTGTGAACAAAGGATCATAACAGGATACATTTTGAGGCTCTGTAAATAAATCATTAAACCAAGCATGCTTTTATATTATTATTCCAATAACTTTTAGCTGGTGGTAACATTTGTGTGGCATTTTTCTTTGGTTTGCCTAATTCATATCAGCTGACATGAATGATCAAAAACATGGATCACTAAAATATGATGGCCACTATGTCTTTAAATTGGTGTGTAAATATGGCATTTTCTATATGTATACACAAGGCCAAAACATTTAGAAATGTCTTCTAGGTGAATCAGTCAACAAACCAACTCTTGTTTATATTTCTTTTCATTTTCTAATATTTCTTGAAAGTACCTAACAGATCACATCAATGGTATATCTAGAATGTGTTTATTGTTACTTCGCATTTATAAGCTATTGGCTGAAAATCTTCTTCAATATTATACATTCTCTTTTGTCACATTCAAATGTGAATATGTTTCAATATTCATACTTTCATTCTTCCTCCAAATAACAATAGATATGTGATAAGCAATTGCATAAGGCTCAACATATAGAGACAAGCTCCTCATTAAACTGAATTTGCAAATAGTAGTATTGTCAGTTAACAAACTATGCCATACAATGAAATCATATATAATTTAACATGTTCTCCTTTTCTGAAACAGACAATTGAACATCATATCTGATAGGTGTATTCCCATTTGCTTTCAACTAGTTAGAACATATATTTTTAAATTGAAGTTGTCAGTCAGAGAAAATTTATGCATGTGTGTATTTTATAGCGTAAATTGGAGGAGGGAAAATCATTCTTTAGACTCAAACTCAACAAGTCTATACTCATTTAGACTATAATATGGTAAATTCACATTTGGCCTCCAGTCATGCACTTAGTTGTAACTCCTTAGTAAATCTTAAAAAACAAACAAACAAAAAATAGCATAACCTGAAACTTTATGTGCTGTTGTCAAGTTGGGTTTTCATTTCATTTAAATTCACTTTATTGACTGTTTTCCTTTACAAGACTGTCATTGTATTGACTTACATATTTACTTGGTATTTAGGAGGACTCCATATTCATCCAATCTATAAAACTGCAGTGAATTGCTATACCACAAAGGCCATCTTATATCTGTGAGGATCAAAAAATCAAAATATTTGTTAATTAAATGTGCAAAAAACATACAAATATAGATCTAAATATCTGTGTTATTGAATTCAAAGTAATGAGTCTTCTTGATTTCTCAAAACTGGCCTTTTCTGGATATTTTATTTGTTTACTTTATAATATTCTATACCTTTTTTGTGTATGTGATTTTCAAATTCTTCCAATAAGCATAGTTCATCATCACTTCTAGAATGCCATACATATACTAAGCAGTAAATAAAATATATTTAATAGTTAAAATATCTGATACTATAAACTCACCTGTAAGAGAGCACCAAATAAACACAGCTTTGAATAAGACAATAAAATTAACTAGACAAATAATGAGTATTAATTATAAATTAGTCATATTCTAACTTTCCTGATACGTAACTAAAAATCATTTTGATGGCTCCCAAGCAGCAGGTAACAGCATTGCTGCACAACCATAAATATCTGAGTTCAAATCCCCAGCATTAATATCAGAAGCTAGACTTGGCTGTGCATACTTGTAACTCCAGAACTTTGAGGGGTAGAGACAGGAAAAACACCATGGTTGTTATATCTGAAGGCACCAAGTTTGCTAAATTTTACATGTGAGAGAAGGAATTCCATTGTTTTAACTTAGTAAAGTCCAACATGGATGAAGGTTAATATATATAATATATAATAATTATAAATGTAACTTTAAAATTATGTAATAAATTATACAATCTTAAATATTATAATACTAATTATTGCTACAATATTATCAATGTGACAGGCTCTAGGAAACAAGCCTCTAGTCCTGCCTCAGAGGGATTATCTTGATTTGCATAATTGAAGTGGGAAGACCATTGGTAAAAGTGAATGGCATCATTTTCTAGACTTGAGCGCTTAGACCATATAAAGAGGTGAAAAGGAGCTGAGAACCAGAATTCACCACTCTCAGCTTCCTGACTGTAGAAGGGGTGTGACCAGCCAACTCAGGCTGCTGCTGCTGTTGCTCCTGAAACTTCTCAACCCTGGTGACTATAACTGTGAGCCAAAATAAAACCTATATTCTGGAGCTGTTTTTGTCAGGGTATTTTATCACAGCCACAGGAAGAATAGCCAAGATAACAGTAAATCCTTCCACTGTAAATGAGAACAAATGTATGTTGCTTTAAATAGATAAAAACCTAGCTAATGTGAAGGCCTAGACTTAACTTTACAGACTCAGGATTATGCCATGATAACTCGAACGGATACAGAGCAGCATCCTCCTGCAGACATCCTTTCTGCTGTTTAAAGTATAGCTTAACAGGATCCAGATACTCTGGCAGACATCCTGTCTGCTGTTTATACAGGAAAGGAAAGCTTGACAAGATCCTGTCTGTGGTTTATGGCCCTTGAAGATATCTAGATAATCCTTCTGAGCAGTCCAGATAATCCTGTTCAGTGGGTTGTGGGTTTGCGCCCAAAGTCTAGACCAATGGTTTCAAAAAATCACCTTGCCCCTTCTACCCAATCCCAAGTTGCCAATTCCCAGCTTGTGGTTTTTCCCTATAAAAACCCTCTACACCTGGGCTTGTGGCCATGCTGCCACATTTCCTTCCATCTGCTGTGTGGTGGCCCAGGTTGAACCTGAATAAAAGGACCCTTATGTGCTTGCATCGGAAACTGCCTCCTTGGTGGTCTCTGGGGGTTTCACAAAACGGGTACAACACTAACAACTACAATAAAAAAAGGTTTAAAGTTGCTCCCTGCACCATATTCTTAAGTTATCTCTTAACCTTCTGCCACAAACACCTATAACTATATACAAAAACATGGCATATTACTTTTTTTTTTTTTTTTTGGTTTTTCGAGACAGGGTTTCTCTGTGTAGCTTTGAGCCTTTCCTGGAACTGGCCTCGAATTCACAGAGATCTGCTTGGCTCTGCCTCCCGAGATGCCGGGCAGTGGTGGCGCACGCCTTTAATCCCGGCATATTACTTTTTAATGCTCATATATTCATACCAATAGCCATGATGTGTGCATGTCTTTAGTAGAAAATGCAAATAGGGAAAATGTGTATTATTGTAGAGAACACATATAATTATAGGATATTTGTGGGAAGAAATATGTCTATGATGTGTGTTCCCAAGGAGAAAATGTTTATTTGATTGCATTGTATTTACTTGTGCTGATTGGTTTTTATATCAACTTTAAACAAGCTAGGGTCATCTGGGAAGAGGGAATGTCAATTATGAAATGTCTGTATCTAACTGACCTGTAGGCAAATACACAGGGAATTTTATTGGTTAGTGATTAATGTGGAAGCCCCATCTCACTGTGCACAATCCATCCTTGGTCAGGTGGTCCTGGTTTGTATAACAAAGTAAGCTGAACAAGCTATGGGAATCAAGCCAATAAGCAATGTTCCTGCATGGTCTCTGCTTCAGTTCCAGTCTCCATGCTCCTTCCCTGCTTGAGTTACTGCCCTGAATTTAATACATGATGGATTGTGATTGGCACCTTTAAACCTTTCATTTGAATGTGTCATTTCAGCAAAAGCACTGCCATCCTAGATTGAGTGGGATGAGGTAGAGAATCTGTCATAAGGGTAGCACTGCAGTCCAGAAGATGGCTAAGAGAACTACTTGGTTACAAGAGAAAAGCAAAAGAAAGAATGGGTGAGAAATGAAGGGCTTACATATCTACAGAGACTGCCAGTGCCAGCTTCCTGGAACAAACACAGCAATTAGTCCCAGCAAAATGCTATTGGCCTTGAAATCTGATAGAAATTTCCCATTTGAATATAAAACATAAGTGGAAAAGGTGATTCCTTTATTCCTTTTCACTGTAAGCTGTAGGAATGGGATGTCTAGCTGCTATCTGTTTTGGAATAATATTTAGGAAGTATAGATTACATTTTTTTCAGTTCACAGATCCATAGATGGAGAAAAAAATTTCCCACTATAGGTCATATTCAAAGTGTCATCTAAAACTTGTTGAGAAGATTTTTGTAATGAGATTTGGTGCTTTTAAGCTGGTGGTATAAAGTAATATTGACACCTTACAGATGATGCCATAAGGAGTTCAGACTTGGCAGAAGTAGTAGAATAGGGTGCTATATCTAATATAGATTAAATGATAACTTCCCACTTATACAAACACATGTTTTAATTTCAAATATGCTGTGGGATGTTCTGTATGGCAAATGTGTGGCTGATTAGTCAATAAATAAAATACTGATTGGCCATTGGCTAGGCAGGAAGTATAGGCGGGACAAGGAGGAGAATAAAGCTGGGAAGTGGAAGGCTGAGTCAGAGAGACACTGCCAGCCGCCACGATGAGAAACAGCATGTGAAGATGCCGGTAAGCCACGAGCCATGTGGCAAGGTATAGATTAATGGAAATGGATTAATTTAAGCTGTAAGAACAGTTAGCAAGAAGCCTGCCACGGCCATACAGTTTGTAAGCAATATAAGTCTCTGTGTTTGCTTGGTTGGGTCTGAGTGGCTGTGGGACTGGCAGGTGAGAGAGATTTGTCCTGACTGTGGGCCAGGCAGGAAAACTCTAGCTACAAATGGCATCCAACGTGGTGGCAAGAGTTTCCACCTAAAAACCTGAGAAAAGATTCTAAAATGGAGCTAAAAACAGCTTCCTAATTGTTTCTCTCAAATGAACGGGCAGCCTGCAGTTTGAGCTACTGGCGGGTTCCTAGTGTGCGCGCTCAACTGTGCTCAACCTGCCTTATGGCAGGAATGAGGCCTCTGCAAGTGGCACATTAAGCTGCATGGTGGATTTAGCCTTTGCTAGTACAAAACAAAAAAAGAGGTTTCTGGGCTACACGCTGCTTGGATAAAAGCATAGACCCACAATAGCTCCCAGAGCTGGCAGAAAACGTACTGCCGCCATGTTGGGAAGCTGAGGTGGGTGGAGCCAGCAGCCACAGCTGCTGCAGTTTAAAGCAATAGATTCACAATAAGACAGATTCAGATGTAATAGTTTACAATATGTGTAAAATAAACATAGACTTGGAAGAGAGAGAAAAATGAATATGTACAGTTATATAAAGAAATACATAGTTTTAAAAAATAAAGTCTTTAAAGAGACAGTAAAATAAAAAAAAAGCCACATAAAGATGAATATTACACATAGAATCTGGATTGTGTTGTCTTTGGGATTTTTAACTACAGAAAAACATTTGATTGTAAAAGCTGTTGAGTTATGCCAAAATGTATATTTTAAAGGTACCTTGACTTCAAAATTTGGATGTAAGGATATGTTGCTTTGGAAAGGAGGCTCTGCTTTTATTTCCACAGAATGCCAGAGGCTATGGATTTGTTCCAGATTAAGATACATCAGGTTTGACCAGCCAAGACCACCTGAAAGGTCTCCGATGACACCATGGCCCAGATGATCCAACATCCAGAACCATTTCAAGGCAACTGGCTCAGACGATACACCCTCATGGACTACTCCATAATCCTAAAATATTCTTTGTGTCCCCATAAGATACAGCGCCCCCCTCCAGCAGGAAGTAGTAAGAGAAGCTACGCCCAAATTCCCAAATATACCAAGCTGACTTTGGAGATATGTAAAGGTTAAAACCTTCCTTTTTAAGAAAAGAAAAGGGGAAGTGCTGTGGGATGTTCTGTATGGCAAATGTGTTGCTGCTTAGTCAATAAATAGAACACTGATTGGCCATTGGCTAGGCAGGAAGTGTAGGCGGGACAAGGAGGAGAATAAAGCTGGGAAGTGGAAGGTTGAGTCAGAGAGACACTGCCAGCCGCAGCCATGACAAGTAGCATGTGAAGATGCCAGTAAGCCACGAGCCATGTGGCAAGGTACAGATTAATGGAAATGGATTAATTTAAGCTGTAAGAACAGTTAGCAATAAGCTTGCCATGGCCATACAGTTTGTAAGCAATATAAGTCTCTGTGTTTGCTTGGTTGGGTCTGAGTGGCTGTGGGACTGGCAGGTGAGAGAGATTTGTCCTGACAGTGGGCCAGGCAGGAAAACTCTAGCTACACAAATACCTATGAATACTATCATATTTAGGTATAGGAAGGGTCTTACTAAACATAATTATATCTTTATGTCTTATGTAAATCATCCTAGATTATCAGAGAGAGTTTCCTTAGAAAATGAATGAAGAAGGGTATTCAAGGCAGAAGATAACACAGAGTAAAGAAAAGAAGTTGTTGACTGTGAGGGCAGAGCTTTGTGAGTCACAATGTCAGGGAAGACATTAGGAGTTGGAAGAAGCAAAGAACAGATTTTCCCCTAAAGGCACCAGATGGAGTATGGTCCTGCTGACACCTTGATTTAGGACTTCTGGTCTTTTGAATTATAACACACAACATTTCTCTTGGTTTAAACTCCTAAATTTGTTAGAATTTATTTTATTGCAAAACGCTTAGCAATTGTCTATTTTTTTTCCAAACCAGAAGTTGAAGTCATGAAATTCAAATTTATATCCCATGTAGTTTTAAATACTTCTACAAATATATGTGTGTAAGGAAACATATGCAGATAACATGCCTTAAGCATGAGAGGTAACTACTCATCTGCTATGGGACTGGAAGCATATTCCTTGCTTTATCAGCACCCATTCTGGGTGAAGTAGTAAGATGTACCTTTTGTTAAGATGAACAATTTAGTCTCCACAGCTGTTGGTCCAAAGTTCAGGAGTTTCCACTAGCTTGGTTCAGTTGTATCTGTAAGCTTCCCCATCATGGTCTTGATGCCTCATAGAATCTCTCTTCCCTGCCGGGCGGTGGTGGCGCACGCCTTTAATCCCAGCACTCGGGAGGCAGAGCCAGGTGGATCTCTGTGAGTTCGAGGCCAGCCTGGACTACCAAGTGAGTTCCAGGAAAGGCGCAAAGCTACACAGAGAAACCCTGTCTCGAAAAACCAAAAAAAAAAAAAAAAAAAAAAAAAAAAAAAAAAAAAAAAAAAAAAAAAAAAAGAATCTCTCTTCCCTCTCTTCAGCTGGACTTCCGGAGCTCCACCTGGTGCTTGGCCATGGATCTCTGCATCTGTTTCCATCAGTAACTGGATAACTCTATGATGAGAGTTAGGGCATTCACCAATGTGGTCATCAGGGTAGGCCTGCACTGGGCCCTCTGCATGGGCAAGACATTATGTAGCTTGGTCTGTTTGAGGGGCCCCTGAATAGGATCGATTCCTGGTGCATGAACTGGCTTTTTGGAGCCAATTGCCTACAGTGGGACACCTTGCACAGCCTTGATGCTGAGGGAGGGGCTTGGACTTTCCTCAGCTGAATGTGCATGGCTTTGCAGACTCCCCAGGGGAGGCCATACGTTTTAGGAGGAGGGGATGGGGGATGGATTCGGGGAGGGAAGGTTGGGAGTGAGCAGGAGGAGAGATGAGGGGGTTGGTACATAGAATGAATGAAAATTCTTAATTAAAAAATAAACATGTCATTTGTTTGTGTAAGCTTGAGACCTGCTTTTTTTTTAAACAAAGAATTGTGCAGGGTCCAGGGTTAGCTCAGGAGTTTGGGATGTTTGTTGCTCTTGTAGAAGACATGCCTTCCATTCCCTGCATCTACATGGTAGTTCACAACCGCCTGAAACTACAGCTCCCCAGGATCTTGGGCAGTCTTCTGGCCTCCATGTGAACCAGACATGAAATTAGTAGAAATATATCCATGAAAACAAACATTTATACAGTCAACTAAAATAAACAGATCTTTAAAAAGGGATTATGCCTTGATTAGTTGCATAAAACATTATTCTGTATATTTTTAATGTTTTATCTAACCCATAATTCTCTTCTCTGTCATTTAAGATTTCAGTTATATGAACATGGAAGCATTGTAGAAGATGCAGTGTATACTTGTAGCAATGTGTTATTATAAATGAAGAATGGTACATAAAGTCTGTTCTATAATGACCTGGGACTTACCTATGTTATATGATGTGTTAGGATATAAATAGTGAATTAAATAAGCAGGCTGTAGATCTTCTGCCTCCCTGACACACCTAATAAAGTTCTTTATTTTCCACTGTATATCCTGGATTATGTAGTTTTTGTTGTATGCAATAGGACTCCATACCAATACCACAACAAAAAGGAAGAAAACACGCAAGGCTATAGCATGCATTTATTCCTTTTTCAAAATCAAGAATGGAAAATTGTAAACCTGAGTGTTTTCCAATTTTGTTTTAAATTACTGTTTAAGCATAGCTGGAATAATATTTTAGTGAAATAATTAGAAAATACAGTATTTCAGTGGTCATTTGTTTTTAAAATATGAAGGAAACATATTCATGAAACACTGTGTACTCTTCTGATAAATGATGTCCCTGACATTGAAGAAACTGTTAATTCTCTTGCACATGAATAACTTTGCCCATCAGATTTTGAAATTAGGATGCGCTGTGATTTGCTTATGGTTTGTTCCCCAGATAAGCATGAACTGTAGTTTGGTCTGCAGTCTAGTAGGACTGACATGAAAAAGACTGTAACATGTAGGATTTAGTGGAAGATAACTAGGACATGAGATCTGCCTTCATAAATGGACTAATGTTGTGTCATCAAAATAGGGTCAGGTCTTATGAAACTAGATAACTTCTTGAGAGAATGTGTTATTATAAAGCCAGTTTGAAAACCTCAACTTCTTTTCATGAACACATCACCTGCTCTTCATAGATATTGTTGAATCCCTTTCTATTTCTCCATTATTTTGTACTACAACCAACAGTGTGTGGTGAAGAATGGGAGTTGGTAGACATTGTCCGGCTACCAGACTCATGCTGTTTGGACCTTTTAGACATCAGAATAATGATGAAAATAAACCTGTTTTGTTCATAAAGTGCTGAAAATTCCATGAATTTTGTAGCCATACAATGCAGACAAAAATTTCAGTACATAAAACAAGCTAAAATAAACTCTACTTTCTAATTAATAAGGATGATTAGGTTGCTAAAGCCAGATTCTCAAGGTGGAGTTTAGCTTTTTGCTTTTAATTTGTTTGAAGGTTAGTCAGATAATGATCTGTCTTTAGAAATGATTGAAGATGTTTCTGTCAATGTCTTGAAGTGTTTAACAATATCAAATATTTTCTTGATTCTATCATTCCTTTATACAACTTTAAAATTCTACATGCAAGTTCAAGGGAGGTATTATCCCATACTCATTGTCTTCACAGTAATATGCTTTCAGATTTGTAAAAAAAACCAAAAAACCTAGACTCTTTATACATAATGTTCTTTCAGTATTTCAGTTGATAGTGCAATCAATACATCAGGCTCTGTGGCAGTTTTTGACCTAGACCATATTGCTATATTAATCAATCAACTTGTAGAGACGTTCAAAGTAAATCCCCGCTTGACAGTTGCAAAGCTAAGAGAGAAGGCCAGAGGAAGGAAGCTGAATTTTAGATCACTTAAATTAAATGGGCTTAGAGAAGAATCTTTTGGAGGTCACTTGGAAAGGACTGTTCCATGACAGTTTTTTGATTTGGTCAGTATTTTGAAAATCTACACTTCCTCTTTTGTCAAATTGAGTTTATAGAAAATGAAATTATAAGATATTAATTCATGCTTAAGAGATTGTATGAGACTACTCTACAATCTTGCATATTCATCTATAGATTTGTAGATTTCCATATTACTCACTAAATATATTATTTTGTAAGAATGTATTTCCTCCTCTCTCTCTCTTTCTCTCTCTCTCTCTCTCTCTCTCTCTCTCTCTCTCTCTCTCTCTCTCTCTCTCTCTCACTCACACACACACACACACACACACACACAAACACACACCAACACTTTGTGTGCTATAACAGAAGAGTGATAGCTTGCAAAAAAAGAGGCATTTCTCCCATCTTTCCATTTCAAAGCAGCTCCAAACCACCTACTCTAAGGGATGTGCTTCAATTGGAGAAGGTAAGCCTCTTTTTAATGATCATAGTTTAAATAAAAATCAATGCAGGTGTTAGTGACACTGCTTTTCTGGTCATCCTTTACCAATAAAGAAATGAAGCTAAATTTTTTTAAAAAGGGACATTGATAAAGAAAATATAAAAGCTCAAATTACTGACTATGAGAATGTCTTTAAAGAAATTTCATATACACAATTGAAACTTTACACATTCTAAATTCCACATAAGCCGTACCCATTTTCTCCTCCAGGTTAATTTTTTCTTAGTATTCTATAAAGTATAATTCCCTCTCCATCTATGTATGCCCTCTGCACAAAGGAGGCCATCAGAAAGTGTTTAACATGTGACCTGAAGCAAGTATTTACTTAAAACAGATAATACAGTTTTCCTGGTTCATATTTCATCAAAATAATGTTGACCAAGATTTCACATTTTCCATTGAGCAGCATCATTAAGTTTAATTCATTTACTATGTATAACTTTTACTTATTATTTCTGCTGTATTGTATCACATTTTTTAATTAAGAAACTTTTTATTCATTTTACATACCAATCATACCAAAGAGAGGGATGTTCCCCCTCTTCCTTTCTTTGCCCCTACAGCCTCCCCTTCCCAAGCAACCCCCCCATTTCCCTCCTACAAGAAGGTAAGGCCTCCCATGGGGAGGTGTGTAGTTAGAGTTTTCCTGCTTGGCCCACAGTCAGGACAGATCTCTGTCACCCGCCAGTCCCACAGCTGCTCGGACCCAACCAAGTAAACACAGAGACTTATATTGCTTGCAAACTGTATGGCCGTGGCAGGCTTCTTGCTAACTGTTCTTATATCTTAAATTAACCCATTTCTATAAATCTATACCTTGCCACATGGCTCATGGCTTACCGGCATCTTCACATGCTACTTGTCATGGCTGCGGCTGGCATTGTCTCCCCCGCCTTCCTGTTCTTTCAGTTCTCCTCTCTGTTAGTCCCGCCTATACTTCCTGCCTGGCTACTGGCCAATCATTGTTTTATTTATTGACCAATCAGCAACACATTTGACAGACCATCCTATAGCAGAGGTACAGTTTAGGAGAGGCAGGTCCAAACCCCTCCCCCTGCCTCAAGGCTGTGCTAGGTGTCCATCATAGCTAGTGGGCTCCAAAAAGCCTGCTCATGCACCAAGGATGGATTCTGATCCTACTGCCAAGGGACCTCTTAAGCAGATCAAGCTACACGACTGTTTCACTATGCAGAGGGCCTAGTCCAGTCCCATGGAGGCTCCACCATTGTTGGTATAAATTTTATGAGTTCCCACTAGTTTGGTTTGATTGTCTCTATACATTTCCCCATCATGATCTTGATGCCCTTGCTCATAGAATCCCTCTTCTCTCTCTTTGACTGGACTCCTGGAGCTTGGCTTGGTGTTTGGCAGTGGATCTCAGCATTTGCTTTCATCAGTTAGTGCAGAAAGGCACTATGATGACAGTTAGGGTATTCACTGATCTGATTACTGGGGTAAGCCAGTTCAGGCACCCTCTCCACTATTGCTAGTACTCTAAGCTGGGGTCATCCTTGTGGATTCCTGGGAACGTCCCTAGCACCTGGTTTCTCCCTATCCCCATGATGTCTCCCTCTATCATGGTATCACTTTCATTGCTCTCCCACTCTATTATTGTTCCACTTAGACCATCCTGTTCCCTTCTGTTCTCATCTCCCATCCCCTTCCCTTCATTGCCAACCACTCACCCCCAGTTTACTCATGGAAATCACATCTATTTCCTTATCCCAGGGTGATCCATGCATCTCTCTTTGGGTCCTCCTTGTTAGCTAGCTTCTCTGGAGCTGTGGGTTGTAGTCTGGTTATTCTTTGCTTTACATCTAGTATCCACTTATGAGTGAGTATATACCATGTTTGTCCTTCTGAGTCTGGGTTACCTCACTCAGGATGATATTTTCTAGTTCCACCCATTTGCCTGCAAATTTCATGATGTCACTGTTTTTCACTGCTGAGTAGTTATTCCATTGTGTATATGTACCACATTTTCTAAAACTAATCTTTGTTTGAGGGGCATTCTGGTTGTTTCCAGGTTCTGGCTATTACAAATAATGCTGCTATGAACATAGTTGAGCATATGTCTCTGTGGTATGATTGAACATTCCTTGGATATATGCCCAAGAGTGGTATAGCTGAGTCTTGAGGAAGATTGATTCCCAATTTTTTGAGAAACTTCCATTCTGATTCCAAAGTGGCTGTATAAGTTTGCACTCCTCCCAACAGTGGATGAGTGTTCCCCTTGCTCCACATCCTCTCCAACATAAGCTGTCTTCAGTGTTTTTGATCTTAGCCATTCTGACAGGTGTAAGATGTTATCTCAGAGTCATTTTGATTTGTATTTCCCTGATGACTATGGATGTTGAGCAATTCCTCAAATGTCTTTTAGCCATTCGAGATTCTTCTGTTGAGAATTCTCTGTCTAGATCTGTAGCCCATTTTTTTATTGGATTGTTTGTTATTTTGGTGTCTAGTTTCTTGAATTCTTTATATATTTTGGAGATCAGCCCTCTGTCAGATGTGGGGTTGGTGAAGATCTTTCCCATTCTGTAGGCTGTCCTTTTGTCTTATTTACTGTGTCCTTTGCCTTACAAAAGCTTCTCAGTTTCAAGAGGTCCCACATTTAATCAACATACAGTATTTTATTTATTATTTTTTCAAGACAGATAGGTGGATTTCAGTTCTCTGCTTTTATGAAACAATACTTCAAAGAACACCTTGTACTTGACACCCCAGGGATCTGTGCCTGAGATTTTCACCAAGCTCACAAATTGGTAAGTAGGGGAATACCTGGGTTGGTACTGGATTTGTGCATAGCTAATTCCACTGATTGCTTGTGAGCTGTTTTCGAGAATGTTTGTTTGGTTAAAATCTGCTATTGGGGCCCAATGTTTCCATTTTCCTGCCTATCAGCATTGTTCCAATGATACCAGTTTCTAATTCTTATTAATATCACAGATATAAAATATACAAGATCATAGTTATTTTAATATTCTCTCTAAGGATAAAAACAGAGGATCTCTTCATGTACAGTTTTCTACTTAATAAATAATTTTATTATGCTTATCTCCTATCATCAAGTCTTTGTGATTGCTGTTGGCATTTTGAAGACGTGATTTCACAGAAATTAATCTCAAGCATACAAGTGTAAATATCTAAATATAAAATAACTCCATAAGTTTATTTGGTCAAATTCCAATATTTTCTAAACCAGTTGTTCTTTTTCTACTTAATAGACTCATACCCCCTTCCTCTTTGAAACTACATGATTTGGTCTTCAGTGTTTTATTTTCTCTAGTTCCAAGTCTCTTCTCAGCTGTTGGTCTCCTTTGTGCTTCTATCTTATTCTCTTAATCACTCTCTGTATATCTACTAGAGGCCTACCGTCAAGGTCCTTTCTGTGTCCACACTTTGCACAGATAGTCTTATTAAATCTCAAGATATATTTAATCCATATAGGCTCATAAGTCCCTAATATTTATAAGCAGCCAGCTAGCTCTGACACATCTGTGTCCTTGATTCATGCACCAGTCAGAGTTAGCCATAATTATAGATCCAATAACAAAGAGGTGGTAGGAGCTATGTGAAAGGCAACTTGCTTCCAAATGTTGATGATAAGAAAGTCATAACCATAGGACAGAATATCAGGAAGGGAAGGCTGAGACTCTCAGTCAAAGGTTGAGTCTATTATCTACTGGAGAAATGTATTTGTTTTTATTAGCATACCTCACTCAGCTCAGCCTTTGAATGTAGTAAACTAGGTCCTGACAGATTAAATGTATATTCTCCCTTTCATAAAGTTAGTTAGTCTTAAATTTCAATCTCCTTTATAAATGGTTTTCACACATGCAACTCTCAATCTGTTTCCATAGAGCAATTTCTGCTGTCACACTTACCACCACCACTACCACCACCACCACCACCAACACAAGATAGCAGAATATATAGGTACTCATTCTCTTTAATAACATAATAGTACTTAGAACCTACCTACATGTCCTGGAGTGTTACTGTATCAAAAATGAACTAAACATTGTTATTATTTCCTAATTATTTATTATCATAATTAATTCAATATAAATTTGGCATAATTAGTCGTTGTTATGAAGTTTTGTTTATGGAATAATAATAGGGAAATTTTTTCTATAAATACTGAGTACTATTTTTTTTTTCTTTTTTCCTCTGAAGTGAATTGAATATTGGGATGCAGAAGTGCATCTATTTCTGGATTAGGTTTTAACCTCCTAATTGGAAAGTGCATCCTAGTCAAGTTGAAATATGAATATACATAAAGCCAAGCTGTTTTCTTTCTTCTTATCTTTCATACTATTTCCCCATATAACCTATGCCATACCAATTTGTGCCAGTTACATTTGACCATTTGAACTTGGCTGAAACTCCAGTAAACCCATCAATTATTTATTCCTTTATAGCTTCCTCCCAAAACAGTAGCGAAAGCTGTTAGTTGTATTTACACACCACAAATCTATTACATGACCATTTCTACTAGTACTGACATACACCCAAATCCACTTTGATTCTTCCCATAGTTACTGCAGTAACCTGTTCAAACCTTCTATTCCTTCAGCTTCAAGTATGGGCATAGTGGTGTTTTGAAACATAATCACAAGTATCCCACTGACTTCCCATCAAAAAACAGTAAAATAAAATTAGTATTTTAAATTAATACATATGTTTTCCAGTTTCTTTTTAATATAATTCTCATGGGATGCTTTTAGCTGGCACTTAGAACTAGAATATACATATATATTCCAATATTATGTAAACTAGGTATTTTGATATGAATGATAATATCAAATATTTACCAAATACTAAGTGGCCTGGTACTATTAAAACTTTAGGGTTTGCCAAAGTTAATTCTTATAAAAGAAAACAAAGAAGCATAAATATTCATTGTCCTTGTTATTTTTCTCAACTTGACACATGCTAGAGTCATCTGGGAATCAGTATCTCATACCTCTATCAGATTGCCTATAGGCAAGTCGTGAAACATGTTTTTCATTACTAGTTAGTATATGAATGCCAAGCCTACTTGGGGAGGTATCACCCCCGTGAAGGTATTCCTAAGTAGTATAAAAGAGTAAGCCATGAGGAGAAAGTATATATACAGTATGCCTCCAAGGCTTCCACTTTAGTTCCTGCCTACAGTTTACTGCCCCAATGACTGTGACCTCAGAAATGTGAGACCAAGAAACCCTGTCCTCCCCAAGTTGCTTTTGGTTTTAGTGTTTATCATAGTAATAGAAACCTAACCAGGATACTTGTTATTACCAGCTTTCAGTCAAGAACAATGAGGGATAGAAATATAAGCTTCTTTCTGAATTCACACATCAGGCTCCCTGAATTTAGATGCTGCACTAAAATGCATTTTCTGTGGGAAGGGTCAACAGTCTTCATTTTATAGGAATGAATAGGTTAAGAAAGCTGAAAATAAAGATGCTTCAGAATTTGTCCAGAGCTTCTGCTAAACTATGCTTTATATTTACTCCTCAACAATGGCCAAGATTCATCAAGTCATAATTATGGACTATTTCAAGAAATAATAGATCATGGAATGACAAGATAATGTTGAGCTACACAATTTGTTTCAAATAGCTTTAAAATTCTTACACATTGCTAAGACTTCCTCAGAATTTGAAACTCTCTGGGAAAATTAATGATTTATACACAATGACATAAGTATACCAGTTTAGAAACCCAAAATCTGGGAGTCCTTCCTTCTAAATCAAATGATAAATCATAGTACAAATGCTGCCATTTTTCTTAATTCTCTTTTTTTTTTGGGGGGGGCAGTGATCATGTATGTAAATGAGATGGGATATTCATAAAGATATATTTGAAATCAGAAGAATTAAATATTTATTTTTCCCTAACTGTATGTTTTACTCTTATCATTCATACTATTATTAGTATTATTCAAATTAAGCTGTTTCTGTTAATTCACGTTTCAAAATGATACTTGAAACTGAAGGGTATCCATACGACAATTTGGAGGCTAACTCTTGGTCATTAACTGTTTTCTAATTAAAATTTTAATGAAACATGGCCACAGCCGTTCATTTGCCTCAGGTCTATGGATGCCTACAAACTACTAGGAGACCGTAGAGTAGCTGTGGAAAAAAATCACATTTCTGTGTTAGTGAAAATACTACCTGGCCCATTACAGAAACAGCTGCTGCTCACTGATCTAAACAATTCCCTGTAAAATTATTATATAGTAAAGTTTAAACTTAGACTACTCAGTAAAATTTACTGTGAAGCAAGTTTACTTTCTGCAATTGTTAAAATATGTCCAATTGTCTTTGGTAGGAAGAGAGCGGCAGGTCATAGGGCTAAGACAACTAAAACTCCCCCTAGAGCCACACACAAACATTTCATGCCTTCTTTTTGGAGTCTCAGATTTAGGTAGAAAATCTACTTAAAATCATTTAACACAAATTGCAAGGCAAACTCTAAGTTTTTAGAGCCCTCTGGGAATCATTCGTTTGATTCATTGGCTGTAAAACAGATGTCCTCACATTAGGACTTCAGGGTCCATAAAATGTGCTAAGATCTAGGAATGCATCTAAAAGAGAAATCATAAAAATGGTCTGTCATCACATGAATCTCTCTGTTAGGCCTTTTCCAACTTATCAGACTATATTTTGCCTTTTTTTCTGTATGTACATTCTGCCTAAGTTTTCAATGACAAAGTGCTGGTCCTTTATTCCTAATACCTACAAAGAAAAGCAATTCCTGACTCATTTTCTTTAGAAACACTCTTACCATATGAAAAGCATCTACCATTAAAAAAAGAATGCCTCCCATGTAAAATAGGAGATAGAAGGTCCTTTATACACGACTACTTCAAGAAAGGAGATTATATGTGGATCCATGTCTACTTAACTGCACACATCACAAGCTTATAGACAGATTCATCCCCTTGGCTTTCTCTTGCAGTATCTCCATTTATGAGGATTCTTGCCACTTGACTAAATGCTCTACAGTCTATGTGCTGTTGAGTTGAGGGAAGTATCTTCTTTCAAAGTCTCAAGGTTTCTTTCAAGGAACACTTAAAGTTTAAGGTTAAACATGAGCAAAAACTTTTGATAAAAAGTAACAGCCTATGTTTAAGTTAATATTGACAGATTTAGTCTCCCTTAGAAGTACAAAGAATTTTTACACCTTTGTTATTACTTTAAGAAAGTAAAAATCTTATCTTTATATACTCCAGTGACCCTTAAAATACTTAGGAAAAATTTTAAACCTTTTACAGTCCCTCAACCCTGCTATCCTCTCAAATGGCAACTTAGCCTTCCATAAATTACTTTAAAATTCTACATACTACTTCATATTTATATTAAATACATAAGAAACACATGGGTCTAATGTTCTACCTGTAGGATAGATATCCATCTTTATATGAATGTGGACAGAGCTTGGAAGCTACCTTTAGCTTCAATTTTTTTTTACGATAGCCTGTTCTATCATTCTTTCTTTGAAGTAGACTTTATTTTAGAGAACTTTAGATCCACAGAAAAATTTATGAAATTTTATAATTTTATGAAACATTATTAATAAATGATGCTTGATTTTCCTAGTTTTCTATAAAATCACAATCTTTGTTTTCATACATACATAACCTCCCCAGTTATTATAGCCTAAGAGGAATACATTTGTAAAAACTGATGAACCTGCACTGATGAATGATTGTCCCACAAATTTATATTGTATGGAAAAAGTCACCATAGATTTTAATCATGTATGTTACACAGGGTATTTTTCTAGCCTAAATAAATGGCGTGCTTTTCCTTCCTCCTGCTCATCAACTCCTGGTAACAACATTTACTCATTGATTTCATTTTCACTCAGTGTTATGCATTAAAAACTCCCGTACATTTGTTACATTTTTATTTTTCATAGACTATATTTTGATCGTAATCCTTCCTTCAAGTCCCCTCAGACTGTCCTCAGTTCCCTACCCACCCAACTTCAAGTTCTTATCCTCATTAAAATAAAAAAAAAATCTTCAAATCCCCCCCAAACCCTAAAAGACAATACAGGACAATAACAACAACAAAACTCATAAAAAACAAAACAAAAGAAAAAAACTAAACAAAAACCACAGAACCCTTTTTGTGTTTGTTAACTATTTCTGGCCATGAGGCTTTCCCTGGAGTGTGATTGACATACTCAGTATATAATCCGTGCTATTCTAGAATATTTTTCATATGTTGGTAACATAGATTTTCAGTGCTGAAGAATATTCCATAGTTGGAATGTTGCAAGGTTAATCTGTGCATCATTTGAATGACAACTTGGTTTCAACAGTTATGAATAAATACATGATAAACATGTAGGTGTATGGTATATGTGCATTTACTCTTTTTATTCACTTGAGTAATAAATGATAAGGAATACAACTTCATTCTTATATCATATGACTACAGAATGATTTGTATAAAACTATTGTGAAAATATTCATACATGAGTAAGACTTGTCTTCCTTAATTTACTATAAACATCAACATACTCCACTGTTCAATGAAGAAAGAAGAGATTGTGTATGTCTCTTATTTGGGGCTTTGAACTTAAAAAGCTATAGGTGGTTCTGTGTTCAACCACAGGGAAGAAATATTTCACTGCTAAGAAAGAAACCAACGTTTTATATATAAATCATACTTATTTTAATTTATATGTAATTTTAGGAGACTAACCATAGGATGCCTGATACAGAAACCTCTGATTTTCATTTTCATTTTTCTGAAGGAGACCACATGATACATTTTCTTTTTCCTCCACCTCCTTTTCCTTTTCTTCATCCTCCTTTGCTATTCTAGGAGCAATCTAAGGCCTTGCATATCTCTGAGCTACAACTCCAGTCTACAGAATATTTCTTTCAAAACTTCACTATTGAAATTATTTATTTTCCCAAGTACAATCTTCCAAAGGGGAAAAAAAAAAAAACATTGGTCTTAGAAGCTAACACAGTTATTGTGAATCTTGTAGGACATATACTTCTCATTTGTCCTTGATGTGGTGAGGGATACGTTCACTGAATAAATTTTTATATGCTACACAAACATAGGTGTTATGCAGTTAACAAAGGAGGATCAAGGTAAGGTTTTATTTTATTCTATGCTAGCATAACTCTTGTTTTGAACTTCAGAATCAGTTAAGAATCATTTTCTCCCTCTGTCATGGTATCTCTTTCATTGCTTTCCCCCTCCATCCCTGTTCCAGCTCAACCATCCCAGTCCCTTATGGTCTCATCCCCTATCCCTTACCCTCCATTGCCCACCCCTCAACCCCAGTTTACTCATGGATATGTCATCTGTTTCTCCTTCCCAGGGCAATTCATGTGTCCATGGGGATAGAGAGAAACCTGGTGCTAGGGAAGTTGCCAGGAATCCCCAAGAATTACCCCAGCTTGAACTACTAGAAATAGTGGAGAGGGTGTCTGAACTGAACTGGCTTACCCCAGTGATCAGACCAGCGAATACCCTGACTGTCATCACAGAGCTTCCCTCCAATGACTGATGGAAGCACATGCAGAGATCCACAGCCAAACACCAGGCAGAGGTCCAAGAGTGCAGTCAAAGAGAGAGAAGAGGGATTCTATGAGCAAGTGCATCAGGATCATGATGGGGAAACCTTCAGAGACATTCAAACCAAACTTGTGGGAACTCATGAAAGTTGGATCAAAGGCTGTGGACCCTGCATGGGAATGGACGAGGCCTCTGCATGGCAAGACAATTGTGTAGCTTGATCTGCTTGGGGGACCCCCTAGCGGTGGGATCAAAATCCATCCCTGGTTCATAAGTGGGTTTTTTGGAGCCCAATACCTATGATGGGACACCTTGCACAGCCTTGAGGCAGGGGGAGGGGCTTGGACTTGCCTCTACTGGATGTGCCTTCCCATGGGAGGACTTGCATTTTGTGTGGGGGAGTGGGAGGAGGGTTGGGAAGGGGAGACTGTGGGGAGGGGAGAGGAGGGAAGAGGAGGATGTCTGATTGATGTGTAAAATGAATGAAAAACATTTTTTTAATTAAAAAAAAGAATCATTTCCTCATAAGACATATCTTATCTTGATAGGATGAATTTAGGCAGTGACTTTGCAGGTCACATGGGTTATTGTTTTGGATGTCAATTCTTCCCTTGACTATCCAGACCTTTGTAGAAGAGAAATATTGCTTTCCATTGTATTCACTATCAGTTTAAACTCTGAGCTTATTTCTGTGCTCTCTACAAACCACTGGGATCTGTTTGTTGAGAAGATAAGGCTCATTCCTTTTTCTGGCTTATTCAGAAAAGACCAAGTAAATGGGAAGTAGAGAGAAGAAACATTCAAATTTCAGCATTGCCTCTAGGTGAGAAATGTAGCTTTCTACAGAAGGGAAGAAAGTGACATTTCCCAATTAACAATTATCTGTACACTTATGTGTCTTAATGACTAGATTGTATGTAAAAATGGCAAACAGATCCATCAGGGACTACATGCATAGTTAATTATGTCAGAAATAATAAATGCATGATTTCCACAGGATAAGGTAAACAGGCAATTAAAATAAGATATGATATACACTTTTTCTACTCATTAGTCAAAGCATAAAACACTTTAACATTGCCTAAATAATTTACTTCTGCTAAAATAAAGGGAAATGCTTAAAACATTAATAAGGTACTTTAAAATCTTGAAGTCAATAAGTTGTTATATGATGGTGATGTAAATAATTTACAACTCCATCAGCAAAAAAGGGACACAAGCTTTTCTGCACAGTGAAAATACTTCATGTTTGTCACATATTTTTCTACTAGACCAAGCTATCTCCAACAGGTTCTCATAAATGAAGCCTGTAGGGCTTTTGGTGCCAAAGTTCTATTCCTCTTTCCCTCTGTGGAAATATTAGTGTGAATTTTTATTGTTGACTCCTATAATTTCGGGATTGTTCCAAGTGCTACAAAAGGGTACAAAGAAGTATTCTGGGGTCACATCTAGCTTTCCAGTGAGAGAGAAGATAGAGACATATATATCTCTGTGCAAGATATAACACACCCCTGTGTCTGTAATTTGAATATGTAACAGATAAAATTACTTTAAGAATCAATATGTGAATTTTTATTTATTCTGAAAGGTAAACCTAGTATTTGTTGAATAACTTGACTAAGAAACCCCATAAAATAGATATGTGATCAACATATACAATATAAATTAGTGTGGGAAGAATGCTTAATGCATTGCTAGTCAGAATAAAAACTAGTGCAGCCACTATGGAAATCAGTGTGAATATTTCTCAAAAATAAATAAAAGGAAAATTACCCTAAATTGCAGCTATAACTTTCCTGGGTATATAAGCAAAAGCACTCTAAGTCCTACTAGGGACAGTGTTGCATATCTATGAACATTTGGCACTATTCACAAAAGCTAAGCAGTACATCCAAAGTAGTTGTCCATCAACAGATAAATGTGTACAGAAAATACTAAAATATGTCATATATATGAACCATTATGCTATGTAAAATAACAGATTGAGATGAAACACCATGTTTTCTCTCATATGTAAAACATAGACTTCTCTCTCTCTCTCTCTCTCTCTCTCTCTCTCTCTCTCTCTCTCTCTCTCGTGTGTGTGTGTGTGTGTGTGTGTGTGTGTGTGTGTGTGTGTGTGTGTGTGTGTGTTAAGAGCTAATTTGCTTATTGCTATGATAGAATGACTGAATGGACCACGTCAGGGAGGAAGATGTTTATTTTAGTTTACAGCTTTCAAGTGATTTCAATCCATCATATTCCAAGAGGGCTGGTGGTGTTTGTGGAGGCAGGAGCCTTAGCCTGAGACTCCAATGTGCATGACAGCAAGAGGCAGAGACAGTAGCTGAAATAAAAAATGGGTCTAGCCTTCAAAGGACCACCCTTCATGGCCTATGACTAAATCCTAGACTTTATCTATCAAAGATTACACAACCATCAGAAAAATACACCAAATATATGAACCTTATAGAGGACAATTCAGAATCAGACTGTAACTACATAGTTTATGCATATATCTCTATTCAGGACTGAGTTGCATAGAACATAACAAAGTATAAACTTTAATAACAATGTAGTCTCAATGAGCTGTCTCACATAAATTTCAATTTGTTTCCCATCTATTTATCTCTTTTCAGGTGAATCTTCCCCCACACTTAATTTTCTTACTTGCTTGAGTCATGAGTCATCATTTCTCCAAATGCTTGAATAAAATAGGGTAAATAAACATCAGAAATGATTGATTTACATAAAAAATGTAGACATGCCAGAATTCACCTTTTCCTTTTGATAACTCAGATAATACAAAGTAGGGATCTTTGGGAAGGTTAGAGTGCCCACAAGTGTTCATTGATGGCTGTAGGATAACATGAAAGGCTCCATTACCAAATAATTCTGGAATCTTCTTGCAAATTCAGTCTTACTCTGATCCCTGAGAACTCTGATATAAACTTGGCATGTATATTTGCTACACGTTGTTCAATAGAATTCTTTGAATAGTTCATAATGTTATCTTGGTCATATAAAATTTTTCATCATGAACAGGTCAACCAATGTTGTTCCCCTTTAATTCAATCTATTCCATTTAAATATCCATGAAGATGTAGCTGAGAAATTAAAAGCTGTTGATAGAAAACCTCCCATTTGTCTTGAAAATGCTTTGCCATCAATAGGCTACATTTATTAGATAGCCTGGACACAGTTCGTTAAGCCATTCTCTGATTCTTCTAACACCCTGAAATATACAGTTATCAGTATCTATGAACACTTATCAGTAACATTCACACGTACGTGATAACCTAAGTGAATCTAAACACACACTTTCCACTGCCATAAATCTGTTAGTATGTGGTAGCCAAAAAAATAATAATAATTAATAGGTTGTGGAGATGGCTCAGAAGGCAAATGCATGTTGAGCATGCATGATGACCTAATTCATATCCCCATTTCCATTTCCCATTTGAAAGTCCAGTGTGGCTGGCAACGCAGGTAATCCAAGCACCATGGGGTAAGATTCAGCATGGGCTGAGACTTGCTGCCCACAAACCTAGGTACAATAAGAGACAATGTCACAAGAGAGAAAGGCAGAATGTGATCAAGAACAGCATTCATCCTATTCTGCCTTCCACACACACGTATACATTTATATGCACCTGCGTATGTGCATGTACACTCATGTATGGGCCACATGCGGTCGTACACACACATGCACACATACACAGTCTAACAGAAGATAGCTATTGACACTGATATATATATATATATATATATATATATATATATATATATAAAATGCACTTTTTTTTTTTTTGCAATAAGGACCATCAGAGAAATAGCTAATGTTTTGAAACATAAGTACCTGAGATAGGCAGGTGGAGATAGGAACATGAGCTATCAGGTTAGGGTGGGGCAGAGGGAGAGAAATCTACAAGGACGACCCTAGTTAAGACTCCTAGCAATAGCAGATACGTAGCCAGTGACCAGATTGGTGCCTGGTCTAATTGTCATCAGAGAGGCTTCATCCGGCAATCGATGGAAACTGTTGCAGACTCATAGCCAAACACTAGGCGGAGTTCATTAAATCCCACATAGGAGGGGAAGAAAGGATTGTAGGAGTCAGTGGAGTCAAGGACACCATAAGAAAACTCTCAGAATCTACTAACCTGGGCTCATAGGGGCTCACAAGAGACTGAAGAGACAACCAGATAGCCTGCATGGGACTGACCTAGGCACTGTGCATAGTGTTACTCTTGGTCCTCTTGTGGGACTCCTAACAGTGGGAACAGGGGCCCTCTTGAACTCTGTTATTAACTTTTGGGACCCTACTTTTCATACTGGGTCACCTTGCCCAGCCTTAATACATGGGGAGGTGCTTAGTCTTACTGAAACTTGATATGCCATGTTTTGTTGATACTCATGGGAGACCTGCCCTTTCCTAAACAGAAAGGGAGGAGGAGTGGATTGGGGATGGAAACAGAGGAGTGATGAGAGGAGGGACTGGCAGCAGAGGAGGGAAGTGAAACTGTAGCTGGGAAGGAAAATAAATAAATAAATAAATAAATAAATAAATAAATAAATAAATAAGTAAAATTTTAAAAATTGCACAAAATTCATAGAGAAGAATAATTCTCCATCATCATAGGAAATTAAACATTTTAGAATATGGAAGGATTACCAACTGACACCTATATGTCAACATGTACCTTGAAAGAACATAAGAGTCAATTATTTAGATGTATTCATGGCTTTTGTTGGCTTTATTTTATGCATTTTTAATCTCACAAACAAAGCACAATATTCCAAATGTGTTTTAATTTTCAATATGTTTAGATTTCAGGCAAACAAAAATTTAATATACTACAGTAATCTAAGTCTTATACAATTTTTCACTGTCTCTGCCAAGTCTGATGCACCTTTTAGCTGATAACTTCAGAGCCATAAGCCCTCATTATGATGTGAATAGTGCAGCTTTGTCAAAATGGAATAGCTCATGGTCCCAATTTTTAGAAACATTTGTATCTGTGGTAAAAACGATGTGTTAATGAACTATACATGATCACTGTATGTGTTTTGAAGATATAAAACACCTACAAGGTCATTAAGGTAATTAAATTTGAACCTAAAAATATGTATCTGAGGTATATTATCCACTTAAATCTTAGAATTTTCAATTGATGTTGTCTTTATGGCAGCATAACTTTTTCAATATACAATCGCTATTGTTTTCTTAGCACCAAAGAGAAGATATCTCAAAATAACGTTGCTGCAATTGAGGGCACAGCCGGTTCAGAAAGTAATTTTTCTACCTCCCCTATCTTTTTATGTATACAGCATTAAAACAACACCCTATTAAAAAGCTTTATAAAGTTGTAATAGGTAAGACAATCTTAAAGTCAAGTGTGTCATCTAATAAACCCACAGAGCTGTTAAATCGATGTTCTTCCCTAGTCATTCAGGTTATACTCGACCAACATGAAGCTTGTAAGAGTAAGAAAAAATATTTTAGACATCCTAAAACACATTAGATGCACTCAATTTGGAGTCAGAGAGAAACAGAAGTTTATTTTTATTTTTCTGATGTCACCCAGCATGAGATAGAATGTGGTGTAGGTTAAGGGGTAGAGATGAGGTGATAGGGATGTGGAGACATGTGCTGTGTAAGACAGACAGCCATGTCTTCCAAATAGTAGTCAATACCCACATGAGGCAAAAGTAAGCAAATTAAATAAATGCATAAAATTAAAGTAATTAAGATGATTACCTAATAAAATTAAATAAAGTTTAAAAATTCGATTGCTCATAATCAAAAGTAAATGAACTTTAAAAATTCGATTGCTCATAATAAAAATTAAATAAAGTTTAAAAATTCAACTGTTCATTCACACCAGTGACATTTTAAGTGTTCAATAGACAAATAAGGCTTACAGCCACTGAATTGGTTAGGGCGTAATAGGACATGTCCATCATTGTAGAAAGAACTTCAAGCATAATCCTGAATTAAGCAAAGCAACCACACAAATTAAAATGTCAATTTTAACATATCTAAAGCTTTATATAAGCCTAGAAAAGCTGGTGATTTTAGCTTTAGGAATAACGTTTGCTATTTTTATTTACTTATTTTAATATACTCTCATTATATAATGAATGTAACAATGTATATGTTTGTATATTTGTATACATGTATATAGAAAGAAAAATGAGCAAAAGAGCAAATTTCCATGAATCCCTGAAAACTCAGTTTGAAGATTCATTCATGTAACCAACACCTCCATGATGCTGGTCTCTCCTTAATAGTTGTGGCTCCTGATAACCAGCATTGATTGTCCCAGCTAGCGTCCCTCTGAAACTTCCCAAACTGGGCCTTCATTGTCTGCTTTTCTTTCAGTATTCATCTCTGTCTTCCAAGATTCTACAACAGTCCATTAAACTCTGAGCTCTCAATGGCTTCCCAGTGTCAAAATTGCAAAGTCTTTCCATAATCCTTCTCAAAACTACATAGTGAAGTTTGTCACAGCAATATCCCATGGACTGGTTACAAATTTCTGAACTGGTGACTTTTCATTTAATTGCTGTGATTAAAACACCATGAGCAAAAGCAACTTGGGAAGGAAAAGGTTTATCTGACACACACTTCCCCGTAACAGTTCATATTCATAGGATATCTGGGCAAAAACAGAAGTAGAGGCTCAGAAGGAACAGTGCTGGCTTTCTCAGCCTCATTTCTTATACAATATCTAGGAACACATGCACAGAAATGACAGTGCTCGAGTGAACTGGGCCTTCCCGCATCAATCATTAACCAAGACAGTGCCCTACAGACCTTGCCTAGAGGGCAATCATATGTAGGCATTTTCTCAATTAAGATTTCCACTTCCCAGATATGTCCATGTGTGTATCAATTGACAAAAAGCAACCAGGACACCAGATACCTGAAGAAGAATTTTCTTCCCATCATTATCACTCAGCCCTGTGTCAGAAACTAAGGCTAGAGAGGCTAACCAGGTGCTCTGCAGGATTATATTAAATCTGCCAAGATGTACTCAGGATGGGACGAGAGTACAGCCTTGAAGGGAGTAAGATACTCTATAGAGAAAGAACTGCATGGAAAATATGTGGTGTGAACCTCAGTACAACTGTATGTGCATCTTTACTTGATTATAACACTTAACTATATTGCTGATGTTCATTTAGGGTATCAGGCTTTCTGTAAACCCTTCCAAAAACTCCTTTCCTATGATTTTTAACAAAATACCGGAAAGTGTTTTCTGGGAAATGAAATATATGTGGAGGCCAACTGGCAAGTGAGAGGAGGGATTATATAAGCAAGAGATCTCGAGACCATGATTGGAAAAAGCACAGGGACAAATAGCCAAACTAGTGGAAACACATGAACTATGAACCAATAGCCAAGGAACCCCATGGAACTGGACCAGGCCCTCTGGATAAGTTTAGGAAGCCCCCAGGCAGTGGGACCAGGACCTGTCCTTGGTGCATGAGTTGACTTTTTGGAACCTAGGGCCTATGCTGAGACACTTTGCTCAACCCTGGTGCAGGGAGGAGGGGACTGGACCTGCCTCAACTGAATCTACCTGGCTGAGCTGAACCTCCGGGGGAGACCTTGCCTTGGAGGATGTGGGAATGGGGGGTGGATTGGGGGGGAAGCCTGGGGGGTGGGAGGAGGGAGGATGGGGGAACCCGTGGCTGATATGTAAAATTAAATTAATTACAAAATAAAAATATTTATTAAAAAAAGAATAAAGAAAAATGTTGATGAGCATATCTTACCATATAATATTAAAAGTTAATCTCTTTTTTAACAAACTTTCCATTTCTGTTATAAATATAAACAATATAAACTCTTAAAACTCTGTATATGCATGTTCTTCATTAACCATAATTCATATAATTCTTTCTATGTTCTTAAAATAATGAATATACTTTCTAATCCAGTAATGTATAAAATATACATATTGTAAAAAAAATCCTTTTTTATAGATGTCATATATGACTACACATATATCATATATATATATATTATACACACATACACACATACATATAGATAGATAGATAGATAGATAGATAGATAGATAGATAGATAGATATACATACGTTATATAGTGGCAAATTTGAGGTTAGCTCATCAGAACCTGATTGGCTGTGAACTTAACATTTTCTGAGGAAGAGCGTGACAGCCAGCCATCTGATGTAGATCCAATGCAAAGTTGCAACTTCAGAAGATACTAGGTTTCATTTTCCTGGGAGGGGTGTGTTCACTGGAGAGATAGAAATCCATCACAGCAGCATAAGTTGTTGTGGACTGAGTCAAAATGGTATCACCTTTCTTAGATTACTAATTTCTAATTTTCATTATCCCTGTCTAAATATTTGGTCCAGGTAGTCCAACAAGTGACTCCAAAAACAACATAGGATATTGCTTTTGTTCTTTGTTTCTTCTCAGAGGCTTAAGAGAAGAACCTATTGCTGAAGACATGGAATTCTTGGGACATACCACTCGATTAACTTGATCTGCATCTAATCTGAAACCTTCCTGAGGTCTAGCTTTCACGGCACCACATTGTAGTCTTAGGTTTCTCTGGTCCCCCTTGGCCCCTTGATTCCACAGCCACTTATAAAACAATCATTTGGAGGCTTAATATTAATTGTAAATTATATGGCATATGTCTCAGGCTTTTTACTAGCTAGATTTTATAACTTAACTTAACCCATAACTATTAATCCATGTATCGCCACATGTTCTATGGCTTTACCTGCATCCCATTACATGGCATCTCTCTCCACTCTGCTTTCTCCTGTCTCTCTCTCTCTTGAATTTTCTCATCAGCCTCCATCCTGCCCTGTCATAGGCCAAATCAGCTTTATTTATTAACCAATCAGAGCAACACATATTTACAGCATACAGAAAGACATCCCACAGCACTATGCAAACTGCCAATGGAGGGAAGCAATTAATAGACCTACCCTACTGCAAAAAATATGAACCACAACAATGAGCAACATGGCAAGATATCTAAAGTTTCAATAAGTGGTACTCACATGTATCTGGTAACCAACTGCTATCTAATAGAACTTAGGACCTACTCAAGAGGCATGAAATCATGCTTGGTTCATGTTTATCCACCTACCTAAGACTAGTAAAGTCACAGATCTAGAAGAGAATTTACTACCATCACTTTGCTAGACAAGCATAATTCCTAACTACATTGTAAATCTTATCCTTATACCCACAGTTAAAATAGATATCACTTGTTATCAATGAACATTTAATTTTTGGGGTTTTTTTCGAGACAGGGTTTCTCTGTAGCTTTAGAGCCTCTCCTGGAACTTGCTCTGTAGACCAGACTGGCCTCGAACTCACAGAGGTTTGCCTGGCTCTGCCTCCGGAGTGCTGGAACTAAAGGCGTGTGCCACTACTGTCCAGCTGAACATTTTTTTAATAGAAAATGGAGATTATAACAGAAAACCAGAACTGGATACAATGCAGAGATCAACAACAAATCACAGGCAGCTTTGCCCCAACAGATAAATCTATATCACTGCTCCTATATTTGAGGCTTAGAGGACACCACAGATGAGGGGTCAGGGATATTGCAAGAGCCAGAATACCTGGAAGTCTGCTGTGAAACAGTCTTCCCTAGAAATGGCTGCATAAACAATAACTCAACAATGGCATTATAAACAGACATGCTAGGAAGGAGGAAATCTCATTGATTCTCACCATTGACAAAGAGCTACAGGCAACTAATGACTGCTGAAAGAGGGAAAATTAACCTTTCCCAAGGATGAGCTCCCTTAATTGGTTATCCAGTATGAATTAGTTAGTCTTGAAACTATAAAAACAACAAAATATACTCATCAGGTTGTATATTTACATTTGTGTACACATATACATATGTGTATGTAACAATAATAATCAAAGTAAAAGAAGCTCTCAGTTTGAGAATAGAGGCAACCTAGGAGTTGGAGGAAAGAGACTTTGGAGGGACTGGAAGGAGGAAAGTGGGAGAAAGTGATGTAATTAAGTACTTGTATTGGTGAAATTATTAAGGCCACTCCACGTAGTTAAAAGGAGATTTATTTAATGGCGTAACTTACAAATTAAGGAATAGGTAGGTCACGGAGTCTGGGGAAGGTGTATCACAGTCCAGCGGTGTTCTCTGGAGCTCTGCTCCGTCCACCTCTCCAGTCCAGGGTCCCGAAACAGAGAGAGCGCCCGCCGATCCAGCCCTCAGATCCCCAGGCGCCTCCCTTGGCCCCACCTTGTAGGCGTGACAGTTGCCAAAGTCTCAATGGGGGTTGGAACTTCCAGATCAAAGCTGGAATGGCTACCCACTACATCTCCCCCTTTTTCTCTAAATAAGAAAGTTCTAACCTAATACAAGACTATATACAAAGGAATGGTTATCAAATATAGTCCAGGAATAATGAGGGATAATGACCTAGATAAGATGGAAGTACAACCAATGCAAACAATATCAAGCAAGAAACACATACTAAAGTCCAGAGAAGTATAGAGCATAGGTAAATGGCATGTTACAAAGATCATTCCAAAAGGTGTCCTATCCTAAAGAACCTGAATCTAATACTTAATATGTTCTATCTACTAAGTTGTAACTATAACTGCTAATCTTCAATCCCATCAAAGACCTGAGAAGGAATATAATGGTACCTGAGAAATGGTAGATGGATGCAAGCAACTTTCGGGAATCTTGCGAGAGTAGACGGAGACAGCTGGCAGCCTGGACAGTCACCTAATGTTTCTCAGCATTGTTGGTGCATTCAAATTGGCTACAGGCCTAAAGTATCTGACAGACCATTTTCAGAAGCAGGAATTCTGAAAGACCATCTTACCCTGTCTTGGCAGAGTACAGTGGTCGCTTTCCTTGTGTCCCGCTTGTCCAGAAAGGATAGCATTGCATTAGTACTGTCAGCCATCGAGGCAAGGGCAGTTCTTTGCCCAGTAGGCCATTTTGTGCCAAGAAGACAAACTTCCAAATGGAAATGTCTTAGAAGCCCAACATTCTCTCGGGATCAAATTGGTGCAGCCAGGAGCAATTATGTCTCACATCAACAGAATTCTAATTATTTAAATGCCATATTCTCTAGGTCTATGAAGTGTTTGAAGATTACCTGTCCATCTGACCTATGTATCTGTAAATCTGGATAACCTAACTAAGGTAACTATAGAGATGACAAGCATAGGTGACTATAAATCTATAAGTCTTATCTACCGAAATAACCTAAGGACTAAGGCTTCACGTAAACAAGGTAAACAGTCTATAAGCAAGTGTATGGTAAAGAACGATGACTTCAAAATTGTGACAATACACAAGATGATATAACAGAGGTAGGAGTATATAGTGCGATATGCAATATGACAATAATCTTAAATATATATCAATATACCGAATATCCTAAACAGAAGTAGAACCTACATAAAGTATGACAGATATAAATTTACATTTGTATCAATATACAAGTATTTCAAATAAGAGTAGAAATATATGTACATTATAACAAATATAGTTCCGTATTTGTATCAATATACAAATTATCTGGGGATCTGAGGGCTGGATCGGCGGGCGCTCTCTCTGTTTCGGGACCCTGGACTGGAGAGGTGGACCAAGCAGAGCTCCAGAGAACACCGCTGGACTGTGATACACCTTCCCCAGACTCCGTGACCTACCTATTCCTTAATTTGTAAGTTACGCCATTAAATAAATCTCCTTTTAACTACGTGGAGTGGCCTTAATAATTTCACCAATAATGGCGCCCAATGTGGGGCAAGAGTTTCCACCTAAAACCTGAGAAAAAAGATTCTAAAACGGAGCTAAAAACAGCTTCCTGGTTGTCTCTCTCGGGTGAGCGGCAGCTGCCGGTTTGAGCTGCTGGCAGGTTGCTGGCCTGCGCGCTCGACCTGCAGTGTGGCGGGAGTGGGGCCTCTGCAAGTGGCACATTGGGCTGCATTGTGGATTTGGCCTTTGCTAGTACAAAGCAAAAGAGGAGGTTTCTGGGCTGCACGCTGCTTGGATAAAGGCATGGACCCACAATGGCTCCCAGAGCTGGTGGTAGAGTACCACGCCATGTTGGGAAGCTGCGGTGGGCGGAGCCAGCAGCCACAGCTGCTACAGCTTAAAGCAATAGATTCACAATAAGACAGATTCAGATGTAATAGTTTAAAATGTGTGTAAAATATACGTAGGCTTGAAAGAGACAAAAAAAAAAGGTGATATATACAGTATAGAAACAAATACATGGTTTTAAAAAATAAAGTCTTTAAAGAGACAGTAAAATTAATATAAAAAATAAGCCACATAGAGATGACTATTACACAGAGAGTCTGGATTGTGTTGTCTTTGGAATTCTTAACTACAGAGAGATGTTTGATTGTAAAGGAAGCTGAGTTAAACCAGTATGTATATTTTAAAGATACTTTGACTTCAAAATTTGCATGTAAGGATATGTTGCTTTGGAAAAGAGTCTCTTTTGTTTCCACAGAAAGCAAGAGGCTATGGATTTGTTCCAGAGTAAGATACATCAGGTTTGACCAGCCAAGACCCCCTGAAAGGTCTCCGATGACACCATGGCCCAGATGATCCAACATCCAGAACCGTTTCAAGACAACTGGCTCAGATGATACAGCCTCACGGACTACTCCATGATCCTAAAATTTTCTTTGTTTCCCCAGAAGATACAGCGCCCCCCTCCAGCAGGAAGTAGTAAGAGAAGCTACGCCCAAATTCCCAAATATACCAAGCTGACTTTGGAGATGTGTAAAGGTTAAAACCTTCCTTTTTAAGAAAAGAAAAGGGGAGGTGCTGTGGGATGGTCTGTATGTCAAATGTGTTGCTGATTGGTCAATGAATAAATCACTGATTGGCAGTTTACCAGGCAGGAAGTATAGGCGGGACTAACAGAGAGGAAAATTGAGAGAACAGGAAGCTGGAGAGGGAGACACTGCGAGCCGCCATCAGGATAAGGAAGATGTAAAGTACCGGTAAGCCACAAGCCACGTGGCAAGGTATAGATTAATAGAAATGGATTAATTTAAGCTGTAAGAACAGTTAGCAAGAAGCCTGCCACGGCCATATAGTTTGAAACCAATATAAGTCTCTGTGTTTATTTGATCGGGTTTAAGCGGCTTGGGACTGGCGGGTGAGAGAGATTTGTCCTGACTGTGGGCCAGGCAGGAAAACTCTAGCAACATACTTGAAAAATGGAATTTAGTCTCCTAAATTGGTATCTACTTATTTGTTATAAATTTCAACTACTTTATAATGTACATTGTGATTTTTTACTATTTTTTTTTGTTTTTTGGTTTTTCGAGACAGGGTTTCTCTGTGTAGCTTTGCGTCTCTCCTGGAACTCACTTGGTAGCCCAGGCTGGCCTCAAACTCACAGAGATCCGCCTGGCTCTGCCTCCCGAGTGCTGGGATTAAAGGCGTGCGCCACCACCGCCTGGCGATTTTTTACTATTTAATTCTGTCTATTCCATCTCTTGTTAGTTTAGTTTTGCAAGCACATTTCAACATTTAAAAACTCAAGAGTGAATCCCTACACGATAAAACCACTGAATGAAATAAATGTCTATAATTCACCCCATGTACAAATCAGCACAGAAGCTGTGCAATAAATACTTTCAGAATACATAATACATATAATAGAAAAGAATCCAACATTGACAGTCTTTGCCCCAGGGCCCACTGCTTGTAAATCATAGAAGCAAGGTTTGAACTCAGGGTTATTCTATTCCACTGATCTTTCTGGATCCTTATTCATCTGCTCTCTCTCTGAACATTTTGATAGCTATTGGTTTGATTACTATTCATCCTGCAAGGGTAAAAGTCTTTCTTTCCCTTTTTTAAGAGAGAGCAAAATTGGCGGCATTGAAAGGTCACTTGTTATTTTGAGATGTGCCTCGTGCACACAATGGGGGACTTTGAAGCTTGTATGTGGGACTTAAATTGTAAGGCCTGGCCTTGGAAGCGGCTATTGAAAGTTAAGAGCAATGCAAAGCCAATTTAAACCTCGTTCAGTGAAGATGACATCAGAAAGTCTTCCCAGCTGTATGCAAAGACACTTCATTCAGAAAAATTTACTCATGGAAATATTGGAGACTACCAACCTAATAGAAAGGGTTAATGATGATTCTCAACACTGTGAAAGATGATCTAGCCAAGAGAAACACAGGCATCATCAAAGGTGTCAGCCAACAAAGCAAAGCACAGTCACTATGAGTGATGGTACAATCTTCTGGAAAGAACATGCAAAGATTTCAGGCTTAGTGTTCCAGGGGGATTCGAAGGAGGATTGTCCTCCCAGGTAAGACATTTATTAGAAGACTTATTAACATCATAGGCATACAGACACACACGTAGACAGCAGCATCGGAGGGACTTTGACATGAGTTCAGGCCTGTAAGGCAGAATAAAGATCCCTTCTTGTATGTCTCAGAGAAACGAAATTTCATACAACTTGTTTGAAGAATAGTTAATGGCACTGGCTTACAGCTAGGCTGTCCTGATTTCCTGGATAGCTGCAACAGGAAGTCAGGCATTCTGGGGAAGGAACAAGTGACATCAAGACTTAGAAATAGGGAGGAGGCAGACATCTTGTTTCAGTAGACCTATTATTGCTGTAGCCCCCTGGAACTTGGGATCCTGAGACTGTAAACTTTCTTCTGGAGGTGAGAATGGTCACTTGCTATTTTCTTGGAATCCAGGAGAATCTCTTAGTGGGTTAAGGACTCACAAATAGGTTCTCAGTAGTACTTTCCATTTTCTTCACAGTGACCATAATGAATAGGCTGCTATAGAAAGACTTAGCTTAGCATATCCTAGCTTGACATATCTTTAGCTTGAAATATCCTAGCTTGACATAACCTAGCATGGCAACTTCTTTCTTTCTTTCTTTCTTTCTTTCTTTCTTTCTTTCTTTCTTTCTTTCTTTCTTTCTTTCTTTCTTTATTTCTTTCTTTCTTTCTTCCTTTCTCTTTCTTTCTTTCTTTTTCTTTCTCTCTCTCTCTCTCTCTCTCTCTCTCTCTCTCTCTTTCTTTCTTTCTTTCTTTCTGTTTTTGCTTGCAATTTAATGGTGAGTAGAGTCTCACTACATATAGCAGGAGACTAAGGCAGGTAGTCACATTAAGTCTGTGGTTGGGGAGCAGATGGGGATGAATGCAGTTCTCACTTCTCAGGTCTTTGATTTTTCTTTTCTAGTCTGGTACCTCAGCCCATTGGGTGGTATTGAACATTTTCAGGGTGGGTTGTTCCTCTTCAGTTAAACTTATCTAGAAGCCTGAGGAGATACATGTTGACATATGTGTGTTTAGTTCTAGTCAAGATGATGATAAAGACCCTCCATCATGCCATCTCTTCTTATCTCTCAACTCCTAGTCTCTACTGGCTCATCCTGCACAGCCTTGTTGCAGGGAGGAGGGGCTTGGACCTGCCTCAACTAAATGCACCAGGCTCTGCTTACTCCCCATGGAAGACCTTGCCTTGGAGGAGGTTGGAGTAGGGGGTGGGTTTCGGAGGAAGGCTGGGGGGGGGTGGGAGGAGGAAGGAGAAGGGGATCTGTGGTTGGTATGTAAAATGGTGATGGGATGGCCAAACACCCTAATTGCCGTGCTAGAAACCCCATCCAACTACTGAGGGATCTGGATACAGAGATCCATGGCTAGGCCCAGGTGGATCTCTGGGAGTCCAATTAGCGAGAATGAGGAGGGTTTATATGAGCGAGAATTGTTGAGACCAAGGTTGGATAAAGCACAGGGACAAATAGCCAAACGAATGGAAACACATGAACTATGAACCAATGGCTGAGGGGTCCCCAACTGGATCAGGCCCTCTGAATGGGTGAGACAGTTGATTGGCTTGATCTGTTTGGGAGGCATCCAGGCAGTGGGACCGGGTCCTGTGCTCAGTGCATGAGTTGGCTGTTTGAAACCTGGGGCCTATGCAGGGTCGCTTGGCTCGGCCTGGGAGGAGGGGACTGGACCTACCTGGACTGAGTCTACCAGGTTGATCTCAGTCCGTGGGGGAGGCTTTGCCCTGGAGGAGGTGGGAATGGGGGGTGGGCTGGGGGGAAGGTGAGGGGGGCGGGAGGGGGGAGAACAAGGGAATCCGTGGCTGATATGTAGAACTGAATTGTATTGAAAAATAAAAATAAAAAAATTCTTAATAATAATAATAAATATTATAGGAAAATATTAGAGAAAAAAGAAAACTAACACTTAGATTAAAACAATTGGTTAAAAGGAATAAGACTCTTTTCACAGTTTTCAAACATGGATGAGTTTGGCAATTTCTCTGCATTTTTCTTAAAAGGTATTTCCCTAATCCATGGCCTAGAATCTAACATATGTATTTCCCTAGCACTACATTCAACAGATAAACTTTTAATTTGCAGTAAATCCACATTTTATTTTTAAATGCTTTTAAAATCAAATAACAAGAAAAAGCAAAATGCTGGTATTTAAGAATTGATAGTTACACTCTAGAAACCTGCAATTAATGATAGAATGGTGCTGTAAATATGCACTAGTAAACCAATTCACAAATATCATTTTCATACATTACTCATAACTTTCAGTTTTATGACTGAGAAAGAAGTTCCAGCATTGGGAGAGTAAATGTTCTTCAAACCTTGTTAATCCAATCAGTTGGAATAAAGACACTGTGAATATATACCAGTTTCAGGAAGACAATAAAATTAGAATGTAGTAGGCATTCTCCCATTGTTACAGAAAATGTTAAGTGACAAAACAAAGCATCTTCAGAGGTAAGAACATTTCTGATGCCAGTTTGAATTCCTAACCTCATAGTATCTGAGATATTTTTTGTACAGTAAACAATATTTTGCCATCTTTTCTTACTTTCAAAATATGTCTGACAAATTACAGAAGTTTAGCTTTGCAGTTATTATTCAGTGTTCTATTGTACAAAGTTATTATTTTAAATATCATTTGAAATCGTATGTATTAAAAGAAATACATGACTTAAGAATAGCTGGCATGAGATTATGGGTTAAAACATGCAATTTAATATCAAAAACTGAATGCTTAGACCTTCACAATACCAAAGCAGTTCAAAATCTTTATCATTTAAGATTTTATCAGCTTTTGGCTGTCAGAGTCAGTGCTCTCTATCTGGGGACATTTTTGCTTCCTTTGGGACATTTTCTGCCAGCCGATGACAAGGATGCTGTTTCAAAATGAAATTAGGATCCCATTTTAAATTGAATCTCACCCTCTAGAGTAAGCAATAGATGGAAGCTGCCTATTAAATCATCAACTTTTAATTAAATTCTTTGCAGTTGTAACATCCCTATTCTCAATAAGGTGCTAAATGCATTGTGTTTTAATTAAGTTATTTATGTGCTAAACTCAAAAGTTACCAAGAGCGGCCTAACAATAGCTTCTGACTATAGCAGAGTAAAATGTTTATAAACATTGGAGTTAGCATGTGAGCTCAGATCTTGATTCCAGACAGTATTAGTTTTCTCACCTTAGCCATATCTGATGACTAGTTTGAACTTGAGTATTTTAGGTAGACTAACTCACTGGCTGCAGTCTCCATCCAACCTAAATCATGTCCCTTGCCTAAATGTAGCCAGCATATTGTTTATGGTTTTGACCATGAGACAGAGACAAGGTTCTTCTCATGGAGAAGAAAAGTTGAGGTAGTAGTGTAGATATATCAGTATTCAAACAAGCTATTAATTACATGGTTTAATAACATAGAAATTAAAATTATAAATAATAAAGCAATTACTGGTAATGAGTTTATCTCAAAGATTCTAGTGAGTCTAGTGTAGACATGCTTGCAAAATCCATGTTTATTGTGACATTCTACAATAACCAAGATATGGATTCAGCCTAGAGGTCCACTATCAGATGAATGGATAAAGAAAATGGGATTTTTATATCAGCTGCAAGGAAAAATGAACATTATGACACTTGTAGGAAAATAGGTTGCTCTAGGTCACACTGTATATGAAGCAAGCAAACATCTTTGTTCATGTCTTAAAATCTTAGGAGGCTCCAAACATAGAATTGAATGAAAGGTGTGAAAGAATGCATTTTTATAGGAAAGAGTTTAATGGACACTGACTATAAAAACAATTTCAAGGGTCTAAGATAGTTTTGATAGGAATTAGCAGTTGATAATTTTAAGTTATGGGGTTCCTAGTGAGAAGAATCCCAACGAAGTAACCACACAGAGTATCTTAAAACTTCCTGAAGTACTTTGGTTAACCCACACACAATTTGTTGACCATGCAGTTTCTGCAGCGGCCAGTTAAATTTCCAAATGATTTGTAGCACACAAAGCAAGTACATGATCTCTATTTTACTTTACAGGGCCCTAACCTTTCATTTCTTTATAGCTCACTGAGAATTTAAGCTTATTAATAGTTATTGCCATTGTAGAACTCCATAGTTTTCCATTGCTCAAAACCACGCTGGGAGATAGTTTTGTAATTCTAATTCTCTTTGGAATCCAAATCTAAATCCTCTTTGCTCCCAGCCTCTGCACTGGGAGCTAATGATCTCAGCTAAAGAGAAGTTATTCTCAGAGCTGGGCTTTTATGCCAGTGTTCAGAGAAAGTACTTCAAAAGGGGCAACTGTAGTCCACCTTGATCTACCATTCTCAAATCCAATTGAAGTGACATCCCCAAGGGAACCATTAATTTGCTATCCACTCTACTTCAAAATTTTTCACCAAGGAGTGTTTTCTCATTCAATGTTAACATATATAAGCATATACAGTAATATACACAAGCATATATATACATACTGTATATACCCATATCTATCTATAAATCTCTATATTATATAGATATAGATACACACACACACACATCTCTGGTTTTTAGAAATATGACCAGTCATAGACTATGTAGATGTTTTTTGTTCCCCAAACTAGTGATTTCTATTTCATTTGCATCTCTATAAACTTTTCCAGTCCCAGAAGAAAAAGATTAAATGAATCAATATGTGTGAAGACTTTTGAGCTAACACTTAATGAAGACTTTGAAATTCCCCAGAGTGAAGTATCACAAAGTAGTAACCATTATTATCTTCATAATAAATGACTTTTTCATTTTCTTTCCCTTGTGACACTTGCATTTTTTTATTTTTCTACTTCTCTTGAATTTAATTTTTAAATGAATAAGAATGAGTATTGTAGATATGCCTTTTACAAATTTGAGAAACACTTGAGCACCCTATATCCATTAATCAACTGCATTTAGAAGAGAAACATAATACTGGACTTCCTTTAACTGGCACAGAAGAAAGTACAATTCATTTCAACTTACTCCTATGTCAGTAACAGATGGATTAGAGCTGATGTTTCTTAAAGAGCTTGAAGCACTTTTATGACCATGCAACTTCCTCAAACACTGCTTTTAAAATAAGTCTCATCAATTTACAAACTTACATTAAAAAGTATATTACACAGATAATTCTGCTGCTGAATTAAGAGAATGTGTTTGAAAATTATGCCCCACTTAAAAAGAAGTAACTGTGTCAGTAAGTGAGTAGGAGATGAACTCCTTGATTATAAGTTCTAACACAAACAATGAGTTAGATAAGTTTGTAAAATGTTTAATGGCATGTGTGAGATATATATGTCATAAAAATACTGTCATTAGTAAAAAAAGCAATCATATGTCAAACATAATTTTCTAATTTCACCAAATATGACATGAAAAGAGATATTTTGGCAAACACTTGAAAATGTTTTTTTATAATTGCTATAAAGCATATTAAAACAAAACAACTCTATGCAATGCAAGAGTCTTGTTCAGAGGCAGAGTTTGCACTGCATGACAGCCACCAGAAACCCAAAGGATGAATGAAGGACCTTCTCTTTCTGACTGACACAACTGTGTATGCTGTAAAACTGGACAAATAAAGAAGAAAAAGTGTACAGATGTATGTACTACAATGTCAGTGACACAGGACCCTTCAGAAAGTAGCACCAAAACCAAAACAAAGCCATGATTTTGAGGACTATCGTGTAGAAGTATGACTGAATGATGCTGGGAGCCAACGAAATGGTGGCAGCTGGGAGAGACTTGTAAGACCTGTTTGTGGAGGCCATCTAGCATCCATCAGGCGGCATTTCTTTCTACTGGATTCCAAGCAGATCATCAGTCACCTGAGGCTTCTCACTGGAGGATGACTTCCCAGTTCACCAGGATCCAATTTTTTGGCCTGCTTCAGAAAGCTCCAAAGGACATTGAGGGAGACCTTCCAGCTCATGCTATTTAGTACAGGGAAACCTATCATATTTCAGATAACATCAGGACACTTCACATACTGAGTCTGATTTCTGCAGGGCACTATGACAACAAAAGAAGAAGTAGAGCTATGACTGTGGCCCAGAGAGTGCAATGCTTGCCCAGAATGCACAAAGCCATAGGTCCTATCTCCAGCACTGCAGAAACTGCGTAGGTAGGATGGTGTGAGCCTGCAAGCCCAGCACTTATGAGGTGTAAGCAGAAGGTCTATGAGTTCAGAGCCATTCTCCATTACATAGGAAGTTTGATGCTAGCCTGAGCTATGTGAAACCCTCCTTAAAGATAAACTGAAATAAAATAAATGAAGCAGATTAAGAATCCAACAGAAATATTTTTTAAATGAAATAAACAAAGACTCCACCAAATCAAGTATTTAAAGATGAGTCTGATATTGAATTAATGGAGAAACAAAAACTGTCTCCCTCTTTGTCGAATTTTAACGAGGTTCCTCTGAGTTTTCTCAATTTAAGTTTAATATCCTCACTCGACTTTGCATCAGGCACACCTTTTAAGAACTATGCTAAGTTGATTTAAAGGGGAATTCCCCTGTTTCTTCTAACTAGGAGTCTGTTTACTCTTGCTTTGCAGGCCCACAATATTACTGATGCCAGGTCATTTTAGCCTCTATGCTTGATGTTTCATTTACTAAAATACCTTCCACTGACCACTTCACTGTCTTGTTCTGAGACCACTAATTCCCCGTTGTCTGTGCTGTATTCATAATTGAGCCTGATGCCTTACTGAGCTTTCTTTCTTCCTACTGAAATTAAAGTCTGATATTTACAACATTTTTGTCAATTCTTTGATATTTTCATACAATGTATTTGGATCATATTCATTCTGCCCCTCCCATTTCCCCCCAAATTCATCTCCAACTCCTCACCCTACCTGCCCAACTTTTTTCTCTCTCATGTAGATGTTTTTATTTTATTCTGTGTGTATGGGCATTTTTCCTACATGTTGTCTGCACACTACTAAGCAAGGCCTGGTGCTCACCATGGCCAGAAGAAAGAGCCAGATTCCCTGGAATTGGGGTTACAGGTGTTTGTGATTTGCCGTGTGTGTGCTGGAACTGAACTGGTTGTTTTAGAAGAGCAGCCAGTATTCATAACTGTTGAGCCATCTCCACTCCCTCCTTTTTTTTTTTAAAACTAATCTAGTGCAATTTGTGTTGCCTAAATACTCTTGGTAGAAGCTCGTCCTGGAGCATAGTTAACCTACCACGGATCACATCCTTGAAGAAAAGTGACTCTTCCTCTTCCAGAAGCTATCAAATTTTCATTAACTTTTCAACTTGAAGTAGAAATTCCCACCCATTTCATCATCTCCATGCTGGGGTTTGTCTTGCTTGAGCTTCCTCAGGGTTTGTGTATGCTGTCATGCTTGATTTTAACGTGTTTTTTTTTATTTTATTTTAAAATTTTTAAAATCGATTTTCTATTCATTTTACATACCAACCACAGATTCCCCTGTCCTTGCTCCTCCTGCCCCCCAGCCTTCTCCCCTCAACCCACTCCCTATTCCTACCTCCTCAAAGGCAAGATCTCCCATGGGGTGTCAGCAGGGCCTGGTACATTCAGTTGAGGCAGGTCCGAGCCCCCTCTTCCTGTACCAAGGCTGTGCAAAGTGTCCCACCATAGGTACTAAGTTCTAAAAAGACAGCTCATACACTAGGGACAGGTCCTCTTCCCACTGCCTGGGGCCCCCCTATACAGTTCAAGCCAAACAACTGTCTCACCTATCCAGAGGGCCTAGTACAGTACCATGGGGGCTCCTCAACTATTGGTCCACAGTTCATGCATTTCCTTTCGTTTGACTAGTTGTCTCTGCACTCTTTCCAGTCATGGTCTGTAGCTAGAGTTTTCCTGCCTGGCCCACGGTCAGGGCAAATCTCTCTCACCCGCCAGTCCCACAGCCACTCAGACCCAACCAAGTAAACACAGAGACTTATATTGGTTACAAACTGTATGGCCATGGCAGGCTTCTTGCTAACTGTTCTTACAGCTTAAATTAATCCATTTCTATTAATCTATACCTTGCCACATGGCTCGTGGCTTACCAGCATCTTCACATGCGGCTTGTCATGGTGGCGGCTGGCAGTGTCCCTCTCACCCAGCTTCCTGTTCTCTCAATTCTCCTCTCTGTTAGTCCCGCCTATACTTCCTGCCTGGCCACTGGCCAATCAGTGATTTATTTATTAACCAATCAGCAACACATTTGACATACAGACCATCCCACAGCAATGGTCTCATTCAGTCAATGCTCAATGCATCCCTCCTCTCCCTCATCAACTGGACTCCTGGAGCTCCACCTGGGACCCAGCTGTGGATCTCCACATCTATCTCCATCAGTCACTGGATGAGGGCTCCATGATGACAGTCAGGGTATTCAGCCATCCAATCACCAGAGTATGCCAGCTCAGGCACCCTTTCGACCACTGCCAGCAATCTATGGTGGAGTCATCCCTGTGAATTTTTGGGAACCCCCTCCAACACTCTGTTTCTCCCTATTCCCATGGGGTCTTCATTTATCATGGTATCTCTTTCCTTGCTCTCCCACACTGTTCCCATTCCAGTTCGAACCTCCCCCTCCCCTAAGCTCTCATCCCCCATCGCTTGCCCTCCATTTACTCCCCTCACCCCCAGTTTGCTCATTTAGATCTCATCCATTTCTCCCTCACTGGGCAATCCATATGTCCTTCCTAGGGTCCACATTACTAGCTAGCCTCCCTGGAGCTGTGAGTTGCAGTCTGGTTATCCTTTGCTTTATATCTAGTATCCACTTATGAGTGAGTACATACTATATTTGTCCTTCTGAGGACATCCACTCAGGATGATATTTTTCTAGTTCTACTCTTTTGCCTGCAAACCTCATGATGTCATTGTTTTTCTCTGCTGTGTAGTACTCCATTGTGTATATGTGCCACATTTTCTTTATCCATTCTTCAGTTGAGGGGCATCTAGGTTGTTTCCAGGTTCTGGCTATTACAAACAATGCTGCTATGAACATAGCTGAGCATGTGTCTCTGTGGTATGATTGAGCATTATTTGTATCAATTACTGTCCTAGTTAAAACTTTCTTAGATAGTTCTATCTTGATCAGGAACAAAATTTGAATGAAACTTTTAGGAACAACAACAACAACAAAAAACAATTTATTTTGAAATTTTGGCCATTACTGTGTAATGTTCTATCTTGATAGTTTTATCAGTTACACATGGTTAAAAGATCTTAATCAGGATTGAGACACAAGAAGTCTTTAGTTTGTTCCACCAGTCTGCTCATCCTATGAGTAATTGAATCCTTTCAATCAAGTCTTTTGTTGTAGTTTCCTTTCTATTGGTATGATAAAACACTTTGAAAACAACTCGGGGAGGAAATGATTTATTCCTTCTGACAATGTAGGCATACAAGACAGGCACAAACTCAAGATAGGAAGGAGCCTAGGAGCAAAAACTGAAGCAAAGGCCATGGGAGGAGTGTTACTTACTGGCTTGTTGTTAATGACTCACTCAGCCTGCTTTCTTATACTATGCAGGACCACCTGCCCCTAGTGTGTTGAACCCTCCCACATCAATCACTAATTCTTTTTTTTTTTTTTTTTACATTTTCATTTATTTATTTGGCATAAGGGTGGGAATGTGAGGGGTACACACATGTGCACATGCCACAGGGCATGTATGGTCAGAAGACAACTCTCAGTAGTTGGGTCCTGGGATCAAACTCAGATCATCACACTTGGCAGTAATCACCTTTACCTTCAGCAGCATCTCCTTAGTCTTCATGTTAATGTCTTCAAGAACAATTCATTGATTCAATAAGCATACATAATGCTCTTAAGCTTATTAAATCTCTTATAAATACGTAAACCACACAGAACTCTTTGGTTATCCCATGGCTCTAATTGGACAAGGTTTTATCCATGTCATGGCAGCCTAGCACAGGTCAGTGAATGATTATGTACCTCAGTTTCCCTCTCTATATCATGGGAATCTTGTGGGTCTCTTGAGCATCACTCAAGAAAACTATCAAACATAGTGAAATACATAAATTTCTGCTGATATTCATACAACATAGTCACATGCTTTATACATCTCCCCCAATGAGAAGCACTAGATCTTGCATTACTAGCCTGTCCACTTGGGAATGTCTCCCTCCACTGACCTTCCTCATCAAGCTCATACATAAAACCATCTTTTTTGTTCTCTGCCCACTTTATCTTTTTTTTTTGTTTTTTGTGTTTTAATTACTTAATTTATTATAATTGTAAAGACATGGTATTCAAAAACATATTCTCTGATTACAGAGAGAACATGAAGGCCAAGAACAAAATCTATAATCCTAATTATTTTTAAGAATTTTTCTATACTTTCTATACATTGGAAGAAAACTTTTCTGTTTCCTTCAAATAATTTTTTTTAAATTTATTTTGCAATACAATTCAGTTCTACATATCAGCCACGGATTCCCTTGTTCTCCCTCCTCCCGTCCCCCTCACCTTCCCCCCAACCGCCCCACCCCATTCCCATCTCCTCCAGGGCAAAGCCTTCCCCACAGACTGAGGTCAACCTGGTAGACTCAGTCCAGGTAGGTCTAGTCCCCTCCTCCCAGGCCGAGCCAAACAATCCTGCATAGGCCCCAGGTTTCAAACAGCCAACTCATGCAATGAGCACAGGACCCGGTCCCACTGCCTGGATGCCTCCCAAACAGATCAAGCCAATCAACTGTCTTGGCTTTAGGCCAATCTTATGGAAACATTTTCTCAACTAAGATTTCCTCTTCCTCGATTACCCTGGCTTGTATCAAGTTAACAAATCAAAAAAATCAAACACATAAAACAACCACCCAGCTACCTGTAAAGAAGAATCTTGATCTCAATGAACTTTTCATATTTCCTCTAGTCTCTAGTCTAGCAATGAGTTCTTGCCAACCCAAGTGATTGCCCCCACTAATAGTGGTTTTCAAATTAGCCTTATCAAAAATAAATTAGCATCAAAGACTAATACAATATCTTATTTAGAATTGGTATACTTTCAGTATTTATTTTCTCATATATTTTTGTTCATGTTCTTTTTGAAAACATTATAATTGTGCTTGCTGTTGTGAGACAGATTTTGACTGTGAGCCCAGGTTTGCCCAGAACTACTGAACTTCTAGCTTCAATCCCAAATCCTGGGATTACTACCTTGTGCTACACTACATCTAACTTTTGTTTGATGTATTTTGTAGTTCAGAAAGCCTTGTGCCAAAACATAGAACCATTTTCTATGGTACCTTCATCAGCAGCCTTAGCATTTCCCAGAACATCTTATCTCTTTCACTTTGTTAATCTCCTTAGATGAGCTGCTTGATAGTCTTATTATTCATTGTGTCATACTATCTATTTATTCATTTAATTTTATGTCTGTGTATGTATATGTTCTATATATATATAAGTGTTCCTGTGTTGGAGTGCATTTCTGTGTACATGCAAGGGAACACATGTACATGTCATAAAACCAACTTGGGTGTAGCTTAAAGAAATCCACTTTGGTTGAGACTGGGTTGTTATTCTGGTGCTGTGAGTCACAGGCTAGTTGTCCTGTGAGGTTTTGGAGAGCCTCCTACATCTGCCACCTGTCTCACTACAAGAGCATTGGAACTACAGGCTCACATTGTATGACCCTGTTTTGAGTGGCTTTTAGTGGTTTGACCTCAAGTCCTCAGGCTTTGAAAGCAAGAGCTTTACCCACTGAACCATCTGTCCAGCAATTGTGCCATATTATATAAATTTTGGGTTCTGAACTCTTTTCTTCAATTATTCTTTAAGAAGGAAAATAACATACAAGAGAGAGAGAAAGTGAGAAGACAAAATTTCAACTTTCAAAATATATTGATAGTGTGTGAAAACTACCTCTCACTCCCCAGCTGATTAGTTCACAGTAGGTTATTTGATACTACCACAAACAAGTCCTTGTAACTGAAAAGCCATACATGAAGTAATAAAAGTACATATCTCACATGCTTGAGGGGCTGCTGAAGGAGAGGATAAATATAAAATTGTTGACTTAAAGAAGTCACTGTTTAAATTAGTATTTGACACTATTAGTGTATTAATTAGTGGATTATTTTTCCAAGACGATTTTCCCAGTTTCTACAAGGGACATATGTATTTTCCCAATACATGCAAAAACATCCCAAAAGTGTTCTTTGATTGAGAAAAATGCAAGGTATTCATTCACAGAAAATATTCCCAAGGTTCGCATGGAACCACAAAGAGCTGAAGAGATCTGGATAAGAAAGAATGACAATAGAGGAATTACAATAGTTTAATTGACATGGTATTGGCATTGACAAAGTCATATAAACCAAGTGGACAGAGTAGAGATCCCTGAAATAAAACTTCCTTACAGTCAACTAAATCTAGAGAAAGGGAACCATAAGCATGTGATGGAGAATTGAGAGCCCCTTCAAAAGGTGGTTCTGAGTAAGCAAGTGATCCACATATAAAGGAATGAAAGATGTCTAATTCCTAATCCCAAAAAATAAAGGAATCACATACCTAAATGTAATACTTGAAATCCTTTGCATGGTACATTGGATTTATATCATTCAGCATCTCCTTCTCTCATCTTCTAATCCTCTGGTGTCTTCCCTTCACTTCTGGCCTCTTTAATTATTGCTTATACATACACACACACACACACACACACACACACACACACACACACACACACACACACACCCCACACACACCCCCACACACATCTACCTAATGAGTTCATTTAAGTGTTGTTTATACATATAGGTACTTAAGGCTGTCCACTTGGGATTAGATAACTATCAGGAGCCCATTCTCTCAACATTTCTTTCATCAACTTTTGATTTCTTTTAGCTTTTCATCTAGGAGTGAAGCTTTGAGTTATCCCTACCCATGTTAGCATTTAGACTGGTATGTTTATTATACTGGTCTTATTTGTATAAGCATTTTGTTGATATTTCATGAGTATAGCTTCCCTGTCTAAAAATTACTATCTAAATATAGATGTCCTGGTTCTCTGGCTCTTAAAATCTGCCTTCCCCCCTTTCCCAAAATATTTCATGTGTATACTGCAGAGAATAAGTGACTGAGAGATGCCTATCCTCTAATAATACTTGGAACTCTTAAAAGGATGAAAACATTCAGAAAATTTTTGGAGACATTGTTACAATCAATATTTTTCTGGCAAGTATCTCTAAAGCATAGGAAACAGACAAAAACATTGATACTTTTATCAAATCACAAAGCTCTTGCTGAGCAAAAGGAGCAAAGGAAAAATAGATACCCACAGAATGGGAGAAAAATGTATGCCAGCAGTTCATCCAACTCAGGATTAACAACAAACAACAACCAATGTAAAAAAAAAAAAGTTCAATGATCTCAAATAGCCAATTTTCAAAGTAGGAGGTATATATTGGATGTATTTATGTACATGCACATACACATAGGAACACATTCAGGACTCTTATTATTGAAATCAAATCAAATCAAATCACAATGACACTAAATCATACATTAGTTTGAATGGTTATCATAAAAAGAAAAGAAAGATTAGAGGTGGTAACTTAGATGTGGAGAAATAATAATTGATCTCTTACACACTGTTACTAGGAATGTAAATTAGTACAGCTATTGTGAAAATCAGTATCCATTCCAGTCAAAAAAAAAACCCCAAAATAATAAAGAAAACAAAATAAGACCAAACAAACAAAATAATAACAGGGGTTGGCAAGACAGCTTCAGTGAATAAATGCACCTGTTGTCAATCCTAATGTGATCTCCTCGATCCATATGTGTCATGATGCTGAAAATCAGAAGCTGCCACTGAGATGTTGCAAGATAAAAATTTTGCCAGCCAAACCACTATTACTATGCCCTACCACAAAGGCAGGGGTGCTTTTTATTTGTAAGTGATTACAGATTAGAAAAAGTGGAGAATTTTGCAATTATTTTTATGAACATGGGAAAAGTATATGTTGTAGGTTTGTAGTCAGACAGCTTCCAGAACATACCTTGAAACAATAAAAACAATTTATAATGTGTAAATCAAGAGATTATAAAGGAAAATGAAAAAACAAAAACAAGTTGACCTTTAGCTGAGGATATGATTGGAAAGGAGAAAGACACCATAAGGAACAATATAGAAATAATTCAAAGTCTAACATTATCTAATCAGAACAACAACAAAGGGAAAAATGGAATTAGCTGACCCTTAACAGTAAGGTCTAATGACAGAACAGACTTCTGCTAGTTAGCCTCTGACCTCCAAAATTTCATGTGGCATGTGCACACCAACACGGTCCCCCACAAATATAATAAAGACATGTAAAAAATACTCAAAAACACATCTAGTGTATGATTCAGCTATCCAGACTAGGGGTATATGTCCAAAATATTGTATCAGATTAACAAAGAATTCCTGAATACCTATTGTCTTCTAGTACTATTCTCCAAAACACCAAAGACCTGGAATCGGTCCATGTGGTCTTTATCGGATAAATAAAGAAAATGACACACACACATATGATTGTGATTGTACACACACCTGTGCACCCACACACAAAACACACATACAATAATTAAGGAAGAGTGAAATTCTGCCATTTACAGCACAATGAAAAAGACTAGAAGTTATATGTTAAGTGAAGTAAGCCATGACAGAAAGACAAGTACCACAGCTCTTTCATATGCAAAAACAAAAAAATTATTAACATGACTATAGAATAGTGAGATCTAGAAGTATGTGGGGGGGGGAGTATAGGCTTGTGTTGGGATTGTAGAATAAGTGTGAATGAATTTGATCAGTTTATACTAATTCTTATATTGAATCCCATTGATATGTACAACTAACATGTGTCAGGAGACTCTAAAAGAATTTTAATCCAAAGTAAATCAACCAAAGCACCAATAACTTGAAAAACATGGTTTTGTTTCCCTGTGATATCCTGAACAAGAGGCTTTCAAGAAGTAGATTTGAACACAAAAAGTATACACTACAGGTCAAACTATGATAAAATCTCTAACCTTGGGAACCATGTTAGAGGAGGGGCTGAGAAGTAATATAGAAGGCACATTAGGAAATTAATTCATGTCCAAACTCAGCATTAGGTTGATGTTATCAGGCAAAAGAAATGTGTGAGCCTAACCCTTGGCACTGTAAATGTGATAAAATGTTCTATGAAACACTTTAGTATTATTGTGAAATGTGATAACTAACATACATTTAAATAAGTTTTTCACCTAATTGTACTTAAAACGAGTTGTCCTTTTAAAACGTCTTTTAGTCTAAGATTTTCTGAATATGTCATTGAAATTCTAAATGAGCTGGTGAAGTGTTTGAGGGTATAAGATTCAGACTGTGCAGGTTCAGGTCTTAGCTCCATTACAGTCTAGGGCACTAGATCAAACAAGCTAACTCTGTGCTTTCATTTCTTACCTCTGAAAGAAAGTTACAGTAGTGTTCTCTTAATGTAGTAGAGAAAAAAAGCAATTAATAACTTGTCAGGAGCTAAGTGTTTAAATGTGCCCCAATAAGGCTCATTTTGAAATTTCATCCCATAGCAAGGTATTCCAGGTGGGATGAAGTAGAGCTATGAAGAGGTGACCAAAACACAAAGACTGTGGCCTCTTGTAGCGATTAATCTACTCTCAGTCTTAGGGATTCATAGATAGTAAACATGTAGCATTGCCTTTTGTACAATGGCAGCTCTCTGCAGTGTGTTTGCCTGGATTCATAGACAGTAGACGTGTATCATCGCCTTTGTTACAATGGCAACGCTCTGTAGTGTGTTTGTCCTGTTTTTCTGTGTTCTCCATGGTATTTTTTTTAGAACATTCACATCTAACTTTTGTCTACTGTAATGGGAGATAAAAGAGGCAAGATCAGGGGTATTTGGTATATACACAAAATGATCCTGTTTGCCCATCGCCCTATAGACAATCATCTGTGACATTCTTGAAAATAAGACCTTGAACTCAGGACAAGTTTCAGATTAGCATTCAGAGTCATTTCTAATCAGTGGAAAGAAAGAGCTGTGCAGAATAAAACCTCTGCTGTATTCTTTTAGAAGAGGAAATTTATAAAAGGAATATGCTTTTACATGTATGTTTCATTTAAAAGATGTACAAAATATTGAATGCATGGGTTTCCTAGGTATCTGCCAAAAAAAGCTGTAAATAAATATGGGCTTTGTTTTCTAAAGGGACAGGGACTCTATGTGAACAAATGCACATATCACAAAGCTAATGATTAGAGTTTATTTTTTATCTTTTATACATGTAAACTATGTTAACTTAAATAAGAGAGTTAATTAGTGTCTGTGCCTGCTCTCAGACTCTTTTTCTACTATCGAGTTGCCATGCACAGCTTCAATGTGATGGTTTTTGTTATATCTTATTATATTTTTGTCATGCTTGGTTGTTATCTCTAAGATTTTATATCTGCTTAAATATAAGGCCAAATCACTCCACATAGGAAGCTGTTCTTAGTTTTTCAAAGTATCTTACACATAAGTAAGTATCAGTTATCAAAGACTGTTAAAAAATGACAAAATGGTTATACCCACAGAATTAGAAGGAAGAAAACATGAATCTGGTTGTGTGGTACACCAGACTTCTAGATAGAACATTGGACAAGAAAGAAAACATGAATGAATGCTGGTAATGCTTAGGCAAATGAAACTAGTGAATCAAGATGCATGCATCCTCCTAACTGTAGTACACTGTTAATGAAATATAAAGAATGACTTGATAGTCATGAAGGTGAATAATGAATGTGACAGCATATGTCCTCAAACATCAAAAACCTCCCATCTCTGCCTCTCAACTACAGAGGCAGTATAGAACAGAATCAGGGGGTTAGCTCTCCTTATCAAATTGAATATGTTACTACCTTCTTCACTCAAAGCAAATCCATTTATTGAATGGCTCCCAGATGTGTCTCTATGAAGGAACTGCAGGCTTTTATGACAGTGAAATGTTCTTTAGCTGAGTGGACTTCAAGAGAGTGACTTAACCTTTGATAAAATATACATTACCCCCCAAGATAAGCAAGTCATTAATGGGATGGAAATAATAGTACAATAATCATAATTCTTTTTTTAATTATTGATCTTTCTATGTAGGAGTTCTGATCAATGATTAAGTGGACACTTTATCTGATTCCCTGAAGATGACTTTTATAAAAGGAAAAGTAGAGTAACAGTCCATGTCAGTAAGCCCTACAGTCTGCTTCCATCATTGAATACAGTAGATGTTCAATGGCACAAAGTTTGCATCACCTTTTCTACCCCTTTTCCTCGTATTTACAAAAAGACAGTGTTTCTTTTTAGGGAGGAAATGCCTTATTTGATGGAATGCAAGCTACAGGGAATAGATTAGTCAACACAGATACAAAATCCTGGGCAATGAAGATATCTGTGTTGACTAATTAAACCAACTCTACCCAATTAGTAGGTCTCCCAAACATGCTTCTTCTTTGAGCACTTTATCTCCAAATTCTCCTCCCACTTAGAACAGTGATCTAGCGATGGAAGGTACAGGAGTGTAGATGTCCATCACTCAGAAGGAATAATCATCTTAAAATAGATGTTTGAACTACAATGAATTCTCCAATATGAAGCAGAATCTTCTAGAACCTTTGGGTGATGATCTTATTGAGTGATGGTGATGATCTTTTTGTTCTTCATCAATTTCTAAGACATCCCACTACATTAATTCTTTTGACTGGTTAACCCATGACTAATTTATTTCCTAAATTATATTCTGCATTATTTTTCTACAATTGAATCAAAAGATAGACTCCAGGCTTAAAATGTGGTTGTTTACTCATACTTTCCATAAGTACGATGAACAGCTTGGTTCCATGGACTATTCCCCCATGATATCAAAGGCTGAAATGAAGGTGTTATCCCCCTAAGCTCCTTAACTGGATGCTTTTCGGGGAAGACCTATGCCATTCTACTTTATTGCAATTCTAGGTGACTAACAAATTACTCTGTCCTATTTCATGAGTGAGGTTATCTTTCATTTCTAGGTTTTCCTCAAGTTGCTCCTCAGTGTCTCATGAATTTAAGAAAGTCTCTGTGACACTGTGCTTTTCCTGTGTCTTGTTTCATACATTGTATTAATATCTTATGGATGCTGTTGTGGCTATCATCATCAATGTCCCCCAAAATATCTGTACCAAAGCCTTGATTACCAGCCTGTGACATTGCCAGGAAGTGTTGGAACCTTTAGGAAGTGGGGCCCTATGGAAACATGCTAGGGCCCTTGAGATATATTCTTATACATTTGGGGAGATAATGAGTCTCCTGGTTGATTTGATCTTCTCTTTGTACCAAGCAATGCAAAGATGACTAACACCAGAATTTGATATTAGGAAATGATACAAGTAAGGAGGGTCCTATTAATGCCTATATTTAATTTTCTGTGCTTCTGGGACATGGTGAGATCTGTAGGATATAGATGCTAATGCAAGAAAATTAAGTGGTTGTCAAAAAGGAACAAGCCATTCAATGGGATACTGAGACCCAATCCATTTCCTTCCCCCCTTCTCTCGCTGTCTCCTGTCCCTGTCTTGATGGAAGTGTTGTTATAGACCCACAGCAACAGAGGCAGGTGGCTGCAGGTGGAATCCTCTGGAATCATATATCAGAAATGACTACCCTTATAAGTTACTTGCTTCAGGTACTTTGTTACAGTAGTGGAAAGCTGTCCACACCCTTAGCAAGAAGATCTGTGTTGGTAGAAGTTTCCCTGTTGACCACCTGCTCTCAAATAACCAGCAGTTGCTTCCCAAATAGCTAACTCAGAGACTTATAAATTATAAATGCTCAAACAGTAGTTTAGGCTTGTTACTACCTAACTCTTACACTTAAAACCCATACTTCTTATCTATGCTTTGCCACATGGCTCATGGCTCATTACCTCATTTTCTACATGTCCTGATGGTATCTCCTCTGACTCTGCACTTCTTTCCTATCATTCTCAGTTTGACTTTACCACCTAACTTTATCCTCTTCAGCTATTGGCCAGTGAGCTTGTTTATTAAACTAATCATAGCAATATATAGTCACACAGTGTACAAAATGATTATTCCACAGCAGATCTGTCCCAGTTATGGAGACATCCAGTACAATCTTTGTAAGCCCAGAGTGTCTATACTATAGTGGCTTCATTATCCCTACTTTTCTAGACTGTTCCCTGAAAAGTACCACAGGCTAGTTACTATATTTAATGTGTGAGCTTTTTTAGGTGTTTTTATAATATAGTTCCAAACCATTGTGTGTTAGGGTTTCAGTTTTATATACAAACAAGAATTACATTTCTTGGGCATGAGCACACAAGAGCTGGCCCTACACCTCATTGGCTGCAGTACTCAGGAGAGTAGGCCCCTTTCCTCACCAGCACAGTAGAGCTGACCCTGGTGGTGTGCATGAGAACGAGCTAGGCCTGTGGGCATGAGCACTAGAGAACTGTCCCTGTCCCTCTCCTGTGCCGTGTGGGAGAGCTGGCTCTAAAGTTCTGAGAGTGGATAAGCTGGTCCTGCCCTTCACCTGAACAAAGTAGGAGAGCTAGCCCTAGTGGCATGGGCATAGGAGAACAGGCAGCCTGACCAACTCAGCTACCACCACCCAGGTCCAGAGCCAGGGATTTGAGTTGGCCCACCTCAACATCTACCCCATTTGAAAACTGCTGTAACACATGAGGTGCTGGTCTTGCAAACCCAAAGCTGCATGAACTCCATGACACAGGGAAAAAACAGGATAGCTGAGAGGAGTCTTGGCGCAGCTTCACTATTGATAATGTAGCAGAAACCAGAGTCCTCAAACCAGACAAAAGACTCATTGCAGTACACATTAGTAAAGTTACTTGGGCAAAAGGGTAGAATGGGTGATAAACCATGACACAACAGTTCTACTTTGAGACTTTTTTTAATTCTCATTTTTAATTTTTTTGTTTTGTTTTGGTGGGAGGTTTCAAGAGCAGAGGGCAGATAATGAGGGACAGGAAAATGAGTGCAATTGGGGTGTATGATATGAAATTCACAAAAAATTTATAAAAAGTAAAAAAAAAAGAAAAACATTTCTAATACCACATTTTCTGTGAGAGTTTCACTGAAAAGTGTCCAATCATTTGATAAGAGAAAAACAAAAGATTCTGTATGTTAGTATATTATACCTAAAGTATAAAATTAATGATTAACATATGGATGTAAACATCAAGGGAGCAGGGCTTGGGCAATAGTTCACTTATATTTACAGTAAGTGTAGTCTTTACCCCACATCAAGTAATCTTTTTTTCAACAGTCAGTGACCATTACAGAAAAAACACAACCAATCAAAATTCAGTGTTGTGAAGCCAAGTCCCAGGGACACATCTATAATACAAATCCTACACCTAAGGTTCAGAATCATTGCAAAATATGGTGGGAAGATTGTAAGAGCCAGAGAAACAGGTACTTTGCTGTGAGTCTGTGTTTCCCAGTAATGTCAGAAGCTCCAAACATAAAATCTTACCAACATGACTGCCTGAAAACGATCCAAACAAGAACAAGAACAATAAACATGCTAACATGGATGGGAAAATGCCTAAAAGGCCTCAAACATATACAAAGAACTACAGGCAACTAAGAAATGCTTAGAATAGGAGAAGTATTTTTCCTCAGGGAAGGGCATACCAATTGGTTATCTAATGCCAAGTGGTCAGCCCTGAAAACATACAAACAAGAAATACTACATAGAATAAATAGACTGTATTTATGTACTTAGTATATATATATATATATATATATATATATATATATATATATATATATATATATATATATATGTTACAACAATTAATAAAAACATCCATCATGAATTTCAGAGTATAAGGAGGTGTATATGACAGGTTAGAAGGTAGGAAATGGAAGAGGAAAATGATAAAAATGCATATTTATAATCTAAAAAATAAATTATTAAAAATTACAGTTTGGAAAGCTGTCCCAGATATAAACACACTGATCTATTTACACTGCCTGCATATTCTACAAGCACAAGGACTTTCTGTACAATGATACTTTCAATTACTTTTCACATTGTTGAGCTCCTATACTAGGCTGTAAGTTCCTTGTACCTAGCATCTACATAATAGTAAAGAAGAGGTAAAAGGTCTCTTTGTGAAACTTGTTGAAAGAATAAATTGGTCTGAGGATAAGAATACTTGTTGTATATCATCAGGAATCTAAGTATTATTTTCCCAACAATAAACAATAGACAATGACTGTAACTGTCGTTTCTTAGACATAGCATAAGGATTAACCAAGTATGGCTTTCCAACAAAATCTTTTCCATAAATACACAACCATTTCATATGGATTAGCAGGCAAACACACACACACACACACACACACACACACACACACACACACACACACACACAAAGAGTGAGAGAGGAAGAGAGGGAGATAACGCACATACACAACACAACACAACACACACTATTAGTAAGAAAACATAAAGCAACAATGTACAGGCAATGAGAGTGTGGTGACACCACAATATTAACATGTGACATAACAATTTCACTTCTGACATAATAGAATTGAAAGCAGAAAATCAACTCTGTATACTATGTCTGTAGAAGAACTATTCACAGCAGTAATAAAAAGATAAAAGTAATAGAGTTAATTAATGAATGCATGGAACAAAATGTAGCAAATACATGTAATGCATTATTGTTCCTCAAAAATAAAAGTACATTTCATCACAAGCTAAAAAATGTGTGAGTGCTTAAAGCATTACGTTAAGTTACTAAGACAGTCATGGATAATGAATATGGTAAATTTCCCTTATTTTAAACATGGTGTTAGCATAAATAGAATCATAAAAACAGAATTAAAACATGGATAAGCTGGTCTCAGGTTAAGAGTATAGGGAATACCGTTCATCTGCCGTACAGTGGAGTGGGCAAGGGAGAGATGTCCTCTGCCTTCCCCTGCCCCTCATTGCCTGTGACAAGTGGGAGAGCTAGACTTGAAATCATGAAATTGGGAGAACTGGCGCTGTCCTCAACCTGCAACAGCACTTGGGAGAGCAGAGCCTGCACCTAAACTGGGAAGTACATAGAGCTGACCCTGTTGGCAAGGTCTCAGGCACAGGGACCGTGAGAGCAAAAGGACTTACCCCCACTTGCCTTCTGCCATGTGGTGGCATGAGTGAGGGAAAAATGCCTTCCCTCCCCTCACCCCTTGCCACCTACAGCAGGTGAGAGAGCTGGTCCCAGGACCAGGAGTGAGAGAACTGGTCCCTCCCCTCACTAGCTGCAGCGCAGGGAAGAATGCACACCTTGCTGAGCAGCACACTGGAGCTGACCCTTTGGGCAGGGGCACAGGTGAGCCCGGCCCTGTGGGTGTCAGAGTAGAAGGGCTGCTCCCACCCTGTCCCTCATAGGCCATGGGATGGCAAAGATTAGGGAAATAGGCCTTCTCCTCACATTCCTTACCACCTGTGACAGGCAGGATAGCCAACCTTGGGGGCATGAGAACAGAAGAGCTGGCCGTGCCCCTCATCAAGGGCAGCATCTAGAGAATGGTCCCTGCACCTCACCTGGGCAAAAGATTAGAGCTGGCCCTAGTGGTGTGAGTGCAAGTGAGTTGGACCCTGGGATGTGGTAACAGGAGAACTGGCCCCTGTCCTTGCTGTCTGCTACATTCGGTGAGCTAGGCAGGGCAGTGCTGGAGAGCTTTCACAGGAGGTGGTGATGAGAGAAAGCTGGACCAGCCTAGCTACCACCCAAGCCCAGAACCAAGGCTACAAGGTAGCCCACCCCAATACCCACCTCATCTGTGAACTGCTGGATCATGTGAAGGGGCCGCTCCTGCAGGTCCAAAGTTACAGGATCTCCATGACACAAGGCAACAATAGGATATCCAAGAGGACTCCCAGTGAGAACGCAGTATCAGGTTGTAGCAGAAGCCAGAGGCCTCGAACCAGACCAATGACTCATTGCAACGAACACTTCTAAGTAAAGATATATGGACTGAAGAGTATACTATGTGACTCTGGGTCACACCAGAACTTCCCTGCCTAGATTTGTTTGTCTGTTTTTAATTTGCTTTTGTTGTTGTTGGTATTTTTGTTTTGTTTTGTTTTGCTTTGCTTGTTCTTTGGCTTTTCTTATAAATCTTGTTTTGTGGAGGAGGTTGCAAGTGCAGAGGCTGGAAGCAAGATGAGTGGGATCGGGATGCATGATGTGAAATCCACAAAGTTTCAATATTTTTTTTTTAAAAAAAGAGTATGGGGAATTACTATTTAGGAGATACATTACTTCAGTCTGGGAAATTGAAAGAGGTCTGTGTCTACATGATAGTGAAGGGTATAGAACACTGGGGATGTTCTTTTTGTCTATTTAAGAAGACTCAAGTCAGTAATTAAATACTATGCATATTTTACTAGAACTAAAATAATATCACTTAAACTTAAAATATCATTAAAAATGTAAGAATACTAGGAATAGTCACAAAATTACAGTTGATTCTCAACTGACTCAACCTTTTTCAAGGAAGATTTCTCATCTTCCCCTCCACTTTCACCTATCTTGGCTAAATTCTCTGTATTTCTACATAATAAGTAAGGATGAGATGATCAATTGCTTAATAAAACATGTCCAACATGTTGAAATGTTTGGGGCTCATCCTTGATAAGGGTACTTTATAAACTGGCAATGTAGAAATTGTTGCTGGAGTTAAATTAAGGAAAAGCAGATCTATGAGAGGCTTGGGGCTCTTCCAAAGGCTCTTTACTATCATTCTGCATATTCATACACTCATTAAATGTTCTTCACATTGTTAGTAACATCCCACACTGACACCCTATCATTAGATTGCTCAAGAAGAAAAGCTTAATAACACTGAAATTTGAAGTTTAAATTTCCTGATTTTCACATGAAATAACTTTTGAGTTATTTAAACATAAGCTAAGACAGTCTGGGGAATTATATGAAACAAATATTGAGAGAGAATTCAGTTAAGTAGAGTTAATCTGCCCAGGAATGCATAGCAACAGATATTTAATCACCAAATATCCAGTTAAATCACATTCAGACACTGCTAGAAATTGAGCCTAGACAGCTTCCTTAACTTAGAGGACAGTGTAATACATAAGCCTTTAATACCCTTATGATAGTTACCAGACTTAAGACTTTGGCACCGTTTTCATGATAAAATCCTTTTCCTTATTAAGATGTGTAATGCACTAGTCAGTACAAGGCATTTGTAAGTCAACTAAACACACAGAAACAGTCCTCTCATCTTGAGGAAACATGAATAGTGACATTTTAAAATCTGATGTTGCCACTGTTGTTATGCAGTTATGAGATTATATGAAACCTCCTTTGTCAAGAACGATTAAAAAATAATAAAAACAAAAAACATAGGAGTGTGACATCAACCTTTAATATTTGAGATTGCTACAGTCTAGGACTTCCATGTATTTACTTTGATTCTTAAAAAAAGAGATTATAAATGATTATTCCACGTCAGTCAAACTACAATAGAGTAACCCTATAGCTTGGGTTCCTACTAAATGGAATAGAAATGGTAAATTTTGATCTGATACCTGTCATGTAAAAGTTACAAAGCAATCTGCATCAATAGTTCAAGAAATTGAATAAAATCATTTATCTTAGCAACATTCCAGTAAGTTGTACAGCTTATCGAGTAAAGTAAAGCCCATGAATGGATTTAAAATTAAATTAATTGTTCAAAACAAAATTATATAAATAATATAGTCTCTTATATGGTTTACTATCAGAAATATTATAGAAAAGCTTGCACACACACACACACACACACACACACACACACACAAACTTAAATATTTATCCCAAGGTAAGCAATTTACAGAATTAAAATCCCTCTGAAAAAAACAATATAGCAATTTATTGTATCAAGCAACACTTAATAAGCTAAAAAGTTTATCTCTGAATATCTATAGTCTCTAATGCACTTTATGAACGAGCAAATGAAAAACCTAATTTCTTGCAGTCAACCTGGTAAACACAACTGTATATGTGTTTTATCACTTCAGAGACCACTTATTTTCCATAAAACAAAGAGTTACAGTTTCAAATTGTGTAAGTTAGGATGTTTAAATATCACAAGGAACAGAAGAATTTGCAATGGTTGCTTTAAAGAGTACTAAGATACAGTGACATACTGGAAAATATTCATTTGATTTCTTCCCTTGTTTGATAGCACACAGTTCCTAAAATCCTTAGAAATTTTAAACCTTTAATATGACTATCAATGAGCCAAATTATCACTGATATCCCCCCAGGTACCTTTAGGACTAAGGCTGATCTCCAAAAAAGACCAAGGCATCATTAGACTTTCAATTTTAGAGAGGGGTTGAATATTGACTTGATTACTCATGACCACTGACTGATTGGATTGTACAGCAAGGTTACCATGAAAACATGGAGTGGTACTGAAAGTTTCTATATAATTGAATATGTGGAGGCTATTAGAGAACAATGCACCCACGGAAGTCATGGATGCTCCATGAAACTTCTCAAATCTTTGTCTTGCTGTTCTCTGAGTGTTTCCTAATATTCTTCATGATACACCAGGAAGTACTTCCTTGAGATCTCTGAGGCTTCCTCACAGAATAAACACAAAGAGAGTGTTGCAGTATCACCCTATTGAAAAGTCATAGTTAAAAAGTACAGTTAACACAACCTGGGCCATGTAGCTGGCATATGAAATAGTATTTATTGCAGAACTGAGCCTTTAACTTTCACAAGATTGATAGCCTTAGAGTTGACTTGTATTGTAGAATATTCACTATGTGTCCTAGAGACTTACAGGGTGTGTAAGGAAATAATACACTCATATCTGCACCGGATTGGTAGTGATGAGTGGTGTGTTTATGGTGGATAAACACTTTTCCCCTACTGTTTCATTTTAAATGATCAAGTTTGACTGGATAAGTATTCAACAATGTGTTATTAGGTGTTTGATGATTGGTTTGTTTAAATTCATGTTTAGTTCTGTTAAAATTTATGAAACTTTGAATACAGGAAAGCAAATTTAAGAAGTCATCATCTATTTTTGATTAGCAATCATGATACTACTTTACCTAAGGATTTTTTTCAAGGTAAAACTCATTTTTTATTAAAAATACATCTATAACACAACTTGTACTTAAGACTAACAGAATATTATAAAGAAGGAAAGAAGAAAGATTGTAAAAGTCAGAGGACTAAGAAGTCTGCTGTAAGATTGTACCACCTAGAAATAACAGCTAACTTACATCCATGATATCTCAACAATATGTTTACCTACATAAGACCAGAGCAGTGAGAAAAACCTAGCAGCAACCACTGACAGGTGACAGAGAGAGAATTAGCTTCTCCCAGGAATTAGCTTTCCCCAGGGATGAGCCACCCCATTGTTTAGACAATTGCAATGTTCAGTCCTTCCTTCACAGAAACACAAACCGCATTGAATTGATTGAGTGGGGTTTATGTACACATTAATGTATATGTGTATGTATCTTTAATAATCAATGGAAAAGAGGACATCAATCTTAGATGAATAAGGGGCGTGGGGTAGGATAGAAGAAAAGAGGAGGAGGGTAAAGAGTGCAATTGTATTTTAATAAAATTAAATTTAAAAATGTAGCATATTAAAAATTTCAGATCAACTCAAAAGAGTATAAACAAGAAAGAATAGCCCTGTGTATACAAATAAGAAATCCTTACATTCCTTCTATGCTTCAAAAGTATCCTCTGATTGGTTAAGTAGTTGTCAGCTCAGCTTCACATTTCTGTGGCTGGGCTTAGTCTCTCAGTCTCTTCTGGGACTAAAATCGATATGCAGGTTAGAAAACTGTAAATAGCTCAACCAGAACAAGTGCAATCTAGTTTGAAGGAGGAAAGCACAGTAACTAAGTCCAAAGAAAATATGGGAAAACTAATGATAATTCCAAGTTAGGTATGAAATATGAAACATTTTTCTTGTTTAATGTCCTTTAGAAAAACAGTATGAATAAAGATTTTAAAATGTATGTCATCTTGCATAACAGTGGGGGGAACCCCTTTATAAATAACTGTGTTTAATAGAATAAGATTCCAAAATGAATTCAATCTGGAGGTTTCTCTTCCTCTCTTAATGAAGAATCTTCCAGCTGTAGAGATACACAGCATTATTTTCTGGTCAAGACCTGTATAGAATGAACTCTTTTGCCAATATAAAAGAATTGTATTTTCAGTGAAAGAAATAATTGCAGCTACCAAATAGTGGCAGTGTGACTATTGGTTTCTTTAGGCAGTGGCTATCATAGAGAGTAAAAGACTGTATTTTTACTAATATGTGGTTTTCTTTTTTTATATGAATATTAGCAGTCTATGGGAAAATCTGTGAAAATTCAAAATGTGACAGTATTCAGTTAAGATAACTTTCATATCATGGAAAATTTCTTTTGAAAGGAAGCAAGAAATATACTGGAATGATAGGGCATAAATAAAAAAAAGGATATCAATTAATTATTTCTTCTCTCCCTTGATATGGACTCAAAATATCACGATATTATACTACAGTATATATGCACTAGTATACCCAGACAAATAAATACACACAGAGATGCAGATAGAATCTCTTACTTAACCTAGATTTATAAGTATTTCTAATTTATCATCAACAATGATTTATAGGAAGTTTTGATTTTTGTCATGACAAATGGGACATCCCTATAGAAGAAACAAAACATAACATAGGTGAAAATGGAAATTATCTTCTTTCTAAGATTAAGTCCATCTACTGAGTATGAACAAAGGAAAGCTTTGTTTAAAATATTTCTGAATGAAGACTAACAGGTTTACAAGTTTACTTTAATGGGTGAACGGCGAGAGGTGTCTTCAACAGCACACCTATGTAGTTCCCATGATCAGGGTTAATTAAGGAACAGGACACAGAGTACAGAGAAATGGAGACCAATCTGATTTCTGTAAGATAATTGGACAGGTAAGGCTGATCTTCCTGTTATCATTCTTTTTTTGACACAAGAAAGTTCATCTCCAATGCATGAATCACTGGAAATTCTTCAGATGTCCTCTTAAGAACAGCACCTGTCCCAGAGAGCTGACAAGACAGCTTGGTTCTATCACTGGGAATCTTTGGAAAGAAAGAACATATAAAGAATAGTCAAATATGTTCTCCCTCATTCTCCCTAAGTAATTCAATCTTTTGGTCTTCCTTTTCCCTTCATAAGTAACAGAGAAAGGTAGTGAAGTCTGAGCCAGGCTTGTATCTGCCTGCAGTGTGCCAGGAGTTCATGGGAAGAAAACTAGCAACTAAAAAGTAGTGAAAAGAGGGTAGGTACTGTCTAGATGATAATATTTTGAACCACCCAGTGTTATGGAATATTATTTTAACTAGGCAAAGATGTGTTACATTTGTTTATGCTGTGGAATATTACTTTAACTATGTGAAGGTGTGTTACATTTGTTCCTGCTGCCTTTGTTAATGGTGTAAGGATGTGCTATATTTGTTTATGCTGAATTTATTTAATTATGAAAAGATGTGATGCTGTTTCATCTTTCCTGCCTAAGGTACCTGATTGGTCTAATAAAAAGCTGAATGGCCAATAGCTAGGCAGGAAAGGGATAGACGGGGCTTCTGGGAGAGAGAATGAATACAAGAAGAGAAGAGAGAAGAATAGATGAGAAAAAGAGGGAGAAAGAGAGAGTGACGCATGGGGCCAGCCGGGCAGCAGCCAGCCAGACACATAAGCAGTGAAAATAAGATACAGAGGAAGAAAGGTAAAAATTGTGAGGCAAAAGGTAGATAAAGAGAAGCAGGTTAATTTAAAAGAGCCAGAAACAAGCCTAAGTTAGGCTGAGCATTCATAATTAATAATGTCTTTATGTTATGGTTTTGGAGCTGGTTGGTGGCTCAAAAGAAAAAGCCTGATATAACCCAGGATGGATCCTCATGCCACATGAACACCCAAAATCAAGTAATGCTGTTTAACATATATATTGAAATCCCTACAGCGGCTCACAGAATGTTGAACAATCCTACCCAGAACATGGCATTTTATAGTCTGAAAAATAAATGTAATCAGTAATGATGTGACAGTTTCATGGGCTTTGAGGAATGGCCACAACTTAGGGGAGGACATGTGTTATAAAGTGAAGGTCACATCCAGAAAACAATATGCATCCCCCCAAAATGGAACAACTAAACTCCCATTATCTCTGATGGAAGCACCATGCTCCACAGAGTCCATGTCCAGTGCCAGATAGTACCTATCTAACAAAAACAAACTCAGAAAATAGGCACCTAGACATATAATCACCCCAAAATCGAGATTCCTAAACACCAGTGTAAGAACAAAATCATCAACAACTAAGGCACTATATCAATACCGGATCCTAGATTTTGTACTATAGCAAGCCTGAATATTCCAAAGCATCTAAAGCACAAGAAAATGACCTAAAAACTAATTTTATGACCATCATATAGATCCTTAAAGAGGAAATGAATAGATCCCTTCAAGAAAGCCAATAAAAAAACAATCAAACAAAAAAAAACAAATGAAGAAAATTAAATTGTTTAAGACATGAAAATAGAAATAGACAAAATAAAGAAAACACAAACTGAAGGAATTTTGGAAATAGAAAATCTAGGTAAGTGAAGAGGAACTGCCTGAAACATCACCAAAGAATACAAAAGGTGAAAGAGAGATTATCAGTCATTAAAGATATGACAGAAGGAATAGATATATGATGGAAGGAATAGATATGTTGGTCAAAGAAAATATTAAATCTAAAAAATTCCTAACACAAAACATCCAGGAAATCTGGAATACTATTTAAAGACCAAACCTGAGAATAATAGGAATAGAAGAAGAATCTCAGCTCAAAGGCCAAGAAAATATTTTCAACAAAATCACAGAAGAAAATTTTCCTAACCTAAAGAAGGGCAAGTCTATAAAGGTCTAACAAAATCACAGGATAAAAAGTAGATTAGACAAGAAAAGACAGTCACCCTGCCACCTAATAATCAAAACACTGAACACACAGTATAAAGAAGGAATATTAAAAACTGCAAGGGAAAAGGACTGAGTAACATATAAAGGCAGACCTATTAGAATTACATGCAATATCTTTTTTTAAATCTTTTTTATTTTATAATTTAATTTAATTTTACATATCAGCCATGGATTCCCTTGTTCTCCCCCCTTCCCCCCCCCCTGAATTCCCCACAGCCCACCCCCCATTCCCATCTCCTCCAGGGCAAAGACTCCCCTGAGGATTGAGTTCAACCTGGTAGTTTCAGTCCGGGCAGGTCCAGTCCCCTCCTCCCAGGCTGAGCCAAGCATCCTTGTATAAGCCCCAGGTTTCAAACAGCCAACTCATGCACTGAGTACAGGACCTGGTCCCACTGCATGCATGCCTCCCAAACAGATCAAGCTAATGAACTGTCTCACTTATCCAGAGGGCCTAATCCAGTTGGGGTCTCCTCAGCTATTGGTTCATAGTTCATGGGTTTCCATTCGTTTGGCTATTTGTCCCTGTGCTTTATCCAACATTGGTCTCAACAATTCTCGCTCATAAAAACCCTCCTCTTTCTCGCCAATTGGACTCCTGGAGCTCCACCTGGGACCTGGCCGTGGATCTCTACATCCGGTTCCCTCAGTCATTGGATGGGGTTTTTAGCACGACAATTAGGGTGTTTGGCCATCCTATCACCAGAGTAGGTCAGTTCTGGCTGTCTCTCGACCATTGTCAGTAGTCTATTGTGGGGGTATCTTTGTGGATTTCTGTGGGCCTCTCTAGCACTTTGCTTCTTCCTATTCTCATGTGGTCTTCATTTACCATGGTCTCCTATTCCTTGTTCTCCCTCTCTGTTCTTGATCCAGCTGGGATCTCCAGCTCCCCAAGCTCTCTTTCCCTCGACCCTTGCCCTTCATTACCCCCACTCACATCCATGTTGTTCATGTAGAACTCATCCATTTCTCTGTCATTGGGCTATCCCTGTGTCTTTCTTGGGGTCCTGTTTTCCAGGTAGCCTCCCTGGAGTTGTGAGTAGCAGTCTAGTCATCTTTGTTTTACATCTAGTATCCTCCTATGAGTGAGTACATACCTATGGTGATATTTTATTTATATTAAAATGTTATTTGTATGTTAATAAATAAAGTTGCCCAGGGTTCAGAGCTATTAGCAAGCCATAGGAAAGCAGGGCAGTGGTGGCTTACGCTTGTAATCCCAGCACTTGGTAGGCAGAGCTAGGTAAATCTCTGTGTGTTCAGGGATACAGACAGTATTGAATACACATGCCTTTAATCTCAATACCAATCATGGAAAACCTGGAGGTCTATACAGACAGGCCGTGATGAGGTGGTCATGTGGTTGGGTTTACAACCAGTGAGAAGGCAGAACAGAAACTCTATATAAAGACTTTTAACACAGAAAGTAGCTCTGGTTCAGAGAGGTAGGACCACCGCAGGAGGAAGGGTAAGGTTTTAGCTCTTAGATCTGACCTCTTGGCTTTCTTCTTTGCATTGGTTCTGTGCTTTTTATTTAATAAGAAGGTTGGTTACATCTACACATATCATATTTGTCTTTCTGAGTCTGGGGTACCTCACTCAGGATGATTTTTTCTAGATCCATCCATTTGCCTACAAACCTCCACCTTACGCATGTCAGAATGGCTAAGATCAAAAATACTGAAGACACCTTATGCTGGAGAGGATGTGGAGCTAAGGGAACTCTCCTCCACTGCTGGTGGGAATGCAAGCTTGTACAACTACTTTGGAAATCAATATGGCGCTTTCTTAGAAAATTGGGAATCAATCTCCCCCAAGATCCAGCTATACCACTCTTGGGCATATACCCAAGGAATGCTCAATCATACCACAAGGGCACTTGCTCAGCTATGTTCATATCAGCATTGTTTGTAATAGCTAGAACCTGGAAAAAACCTAGATGCCCTTCAACTGAAGAATGGATAAATAAAATGTGGTACATATACACAATGGAATACTACTCAGCAGAGAAATACATGCAATATCTTAATGGAGACTCTAAAAACCAGAAGGGCCTGTACACATGTCTTGCATATTCTTAAGAAACCACAGATGCTAGCTCAGACTACTATACCTAGCCTAGCCAAATGTTCAATTATCATAGATTGAGAAAGCAAGATATTCCATGATAAAGTCAAATTTAAACAATATCTACCCACAAATCTAGCCCTATAAAAGATGCTAGAAAGAAAACCACAACCCAAGGAGGTTAAATACACCTATTAAAACACACACACACACACACACACACACACACACACACACACACACACACACACTACCACAACTACTGTGAACAAAATAATATAAATGAAGAATTATTGGTTATTAACATCTTTCAATATCAGTAGACTCAATTCCTCAACAAAAAGACAAAAGCTAACATAATGGATGAGAAGACAGGATCCATCTTTCTATTGCATACAAGAAACATACCTCAATATCAAAGATAGACATTACTTCAGAGTAAAGTAATGGATAAAGACTTTCCAAGCAAATGGATGTAAGAAAGAAGCTGGTATAGCCATTCTAATATCTAATAAAATAGACTTCAAATTAAAATTATTCAAAAGAGAATGGAAGGCTACTTTATATTCACCAAAAGAAAAATCCACAAAGATCATTCAATTCTTCCACCCAAATGCAGGGCCACTTACTTTTGTAAAGGAAACCCTACTAAAGCTTAAATCACTCATTGGCCCAGACACATTTCTAATGGGAGACCTCAATATCCCATTCACACAAGTTGGCATGTCATTCAGGCCTAAACAGAGAAATGCTAAAGCTAACAGATGTTATGAATCAAATGGACCTAGCATATATTTACAGATCATTTCACCCAAACGCAAAAGAATTCACTCTTTTCTCAGCACCTCACAGTACATTCTCCAAAACTGACCACATATTCAGTCACAAAGCAAGACGCTTCAACAGATACAAGAAAATTGAAATAACCACCATGGGTTAAAGCTGGATTTCAACAACAGCAGAAACAACAGAAATATTAAAAACTCATGGATACCGAACAGCTCTCTACTGAAGACTACTGGGTCAAGGTTGGCATAAAGAAAGAAATTAAAGACTTCCTAGAATTAAATTAAAATGAATGCACAACATACCCAAACTTAAGGGACACAATAAAAGCAGTGCTAGGAGGAAAGTTCATAGCACTAAGTGCTTAATAAAGACTAACAGCACACTTGGAAGGTCTAGAACAAAACAAAGAAAGTTCACTCAAGAGGAGTAGAGGGAACAAAATAATCAAACTGAGGTCTGAAATCAAGAAAATAGATAAAAAGAATCAATGAAACAGAGTTTGTCCTTTGAGAAAATCAACAAGATAGACAAATAATTTCCCAAACTAACTAAAAGGCAGAGAGAGGACATTCAAATGAACAAAATCAGGAACCAAAAGTGGGATAAACAACAGACACTGAGGAAATCCAAAGAATCATTAGTTCATCCTTCAAAAACCTGTATTCTACAATAGAAATAGAGGCACTCATTAAAAGTCTCCCAACCACCATCCAGCACCAGGCAGTTTCAGCACAGAATCTACTAGAACTTCAAAGAAGAGCTAGTACTAATACTCCTCAAATTATTCCACAAAAGAGAAATAAAAAGAACATTGACAAATTCACTTTATGAGGCCATAGTCACCCTGATAACAAACCACATGAAGACCCAACAAAGAAAGAGGATTACAGACCAATTTCCCTCATGAATATAGATGCAAGAATACTTAATTAAATACTCATAAACTGAATCCAAAAATACATCAAAAAGATCACCTACCATGATCAAATAGGTCTCATTCTAGAGATAGAGGAATGCTTCACATATGAAAATCTTTAAATTTGATCCATCATTTAAACAAACAGAAAAAAAAACACCTGATCTTCTCTTTAGACACTGAAAAAGCCTTTGACTAAATTCAACACACCTTCACGATGAAAGTTTTGGAAAGATTAGGGATGGAAGGGTCATATCTAAACATAATAAAGACAAGGTACTGCCAGCCTATACCCAAGTTCAAATTAAATGGAGAGAAAACCAAAGCCATTTCACTAAAGTCAGGAACAAGACAAGGCTGTTCACTCACTCAATATATGGTCATTACAGTACTTGAAGTTCTACCTGGAGTAATAAGACAACTAAAAGAGATAAAGGGGATACAAATTGGAAAGGAAGAAGTCAAAGTACCTTTATTTACAGATGATATGATAACATACATAAGCAACTTCATAATTCTACCTGGGACCGCCTATAGCTGATGAACACCTTTAATAAAGTGGCTGAATACAAAATCAACTTAAAAATCAGCATTCCTTCAATGATAAGCAGGCTGAGAAAGAAATCAGGGAACAACACCATTCATAATAGCCACAAATCGTACACAATATGTTGGGGTAACTCTATCCAAGCAAGTGAAAGGCCTGTATGACAAAATTTTCTAGTCTTTGAAGAAAGAAATTGAATATATTAGAAGTTGGAAAGATTGATCAGTAGGATTAACATAGTAAATATGGCCATCTTATGAAAAGCAATCTACAGATTTAGCACAATCCTCATCAAAATTCCAATATCATCCTTTATAGACATTGAAAGAACAATACTCAATAACATAAAGAATAGCTATTCTGTATGAATTCTGTACAATAATAGATCTTCTGCATTCTGTGCAACAATAAAAAGATCTTCTGAATTCTGAATAATAGATCTTCTGTAGGTATCAACATGCTTGATTTCAATCTGTAGTATAGAGCTATAGTAATAGAAACCATATGGTACTGCCATAAAGATACACAGGTTAATCAGTAGAATGGAATCAAAGAAACATATAAATCCACATACTTCTGGAACCTAAGATTTTATGATGATATACTTTGAATTACAAAAGCTTTTTAGTTTCACGAGGTCTCGTTTATTGATTTTTGTCTTAGTGCCTGTGTTATAAAGTGTCCTGTACAGAAAGTTGTCTCCTTTACCAGTGCCAGTGTTTTGAAGGCTATGCCCCACTTTCTCTTCTATTAGGTTCAGTATAACAGGATTTATGTTGAGGTCTTTGATTCACTTTCACTTCAGTTTGGGGAAATGTAATAGATTTGGATCGATTGGCATTGTTCTGCATGCTCACATCCAGTTAGACCAACACCATTTTGTTGAAAAAGTATTCTTTTTCTGTTTTATATTTCTGGCTTCTTCATAAAATATATAAAGAATTCAAGAAACTAGATATCAACAATCCAAATAATCCAAATAAAAATGGGGTACAGACCTTTGCTAAGGTTAAGAAGAAATTATATAAGAATCTATGCTGAATATGATCTATTACAGAATGCTGGTTTAGAGGAGAAATTTTGCTATTTGAAAAGTAATGGCTATAATCAAACTAAATTGTTAAGTTCTGACAAATAGAGTTGATACTTGCATTGTGTTAGGAAGCACAGAATAAATTGTGCACTGTAAAGTAAACATCATCACCAAGAGATGACTTTCTGATCATCTTGCTTTATATATGGAGAAGCTAAAGTTTACAAGTGTTAAGTCTTTTGGGCAAAACCACATGAGCAGCTAATGAACACCCACAGCAAAGAATAATTCTGTCGACTACAATGTTCAAAAGACCCTGAATGTAACTCAATAACGATGTTTATAGTAATGTAGGTCGTGCTGTATTACTCTTGTATAAAATGTATTGATCCCTATCACTTCCCCAACAAGAAGGAAGTATTAACTTTGAAACTCAGGTATTTTAAAAACATTATTCTGCAAAGTTCATGTTAAGTAAGTATATTACAATGGTAAGAATTTAATCAGTTGCTCATACTATCTTTTCTAAATAGAGTAATAGATACACTATTTTTCACAATATATAAATAAGAAACCATGCAGAAGGACTCTGTCATACATTGTGAGCCTTAATGTATCAAATACTACTTGAAAACTAAAAGAATACTATACTTTGTAGTGGGATTCCCTCCTAAAAATCAGCAATTGTCCCGAGTGGTTACATTTTTATTTTTTCTGATTTTGTGAACTTTGTGATAATTCACTTGTTCCATAAAACTCAGGCTGGATTATTTGATTTTCTTGCCTGGGTAAACCTAAGTAAGTTACTTCTGAGAGAATATATAGGGGGAGTTTATGTTTATACACAGTTGAATTTTATTCTTGGTTTGACTGTTTCTATAATTAATTTACATCTCCTTTTTTTCCTGAGTATTTGTTTATCCAACCTGCTTCCATAGCTAGAAAATTAATGGCTCCCAAAGATGCTAACATCTTCATTCACACAACCTTTTCATACATTTACATGATGCTACAAGCTTGACTGTCCCACTCAAATGAATATAGGAAAATGATTCCCACTGTGAAGTATTAGGAAGTAAGCTTGGGTGGGGCCTTTAAGAGGTACTTAACTCATGAGCACAGTGATCAAAAGAATAAATTACTTCATTTGTAGTTGAGTGGATTAATGAAGTATCTTGAAAGAAGGTTGTCATAAAAAACAGTTTAGACCTGTCCATGTATATGTTCTTAAGATCTTATCCTTATCCTACTGCCCTCATATTGAGTTTTTACCCCAACTGGAAGGACATAATCAAATGTGGCTCTTTGACATTGGTCTTCTCAGATTCAACAACTATAACCTTTATCCATTATAAATCACTCAGCCTGTGGTATTGTGTTAAAGCAACAGACTAAGAAACACAGCAGTGCAGAAACAAGGTGTCAAATGGAAATAGAGTTGTAATTGCAATCAACAATCATTGAGTTGGGGGAGGACTAACTTGAATTAACTAGGAAAAATTCAATGTGATCTTGGGACATAAAAAGATATTGTAGAAACAGAATTGGAGAATAATGACAGAAATTGTTATGTACAAAGGAACTAACCTGTATTCAGTGCCTCTGAAGGAGGTCATGAGTAAACAATTGTGGAAGTCTCTAGAAACTGAAAATGCAAAGAAAGAAACGACTTCCAGACCCTGTTAGAAGAAGCACATTCCAGGGTCTAGTAAGATATTGCACTATGTAAAGTTGCTTGCTGAAAAATCTGATAATCTGAGTTTACACTCTGGGATCCATGTGGTAGAAGGAAAGAACAGACTCCTGCAAACCATCCTCTAACCTCCAAATGTAAATTCTGGCATCCATGCACATCCACACTCAACCACTCACACCATATATAAACTTCTATACACATAAAAAGATAAATGTAATTAAATGAAAAATAGAAATACTCTCCAGCAAACACTATGATTATAGTCCAATAAGACTCAATTTCCAATAGTGTCTTCTGTAATGTCAAAGGATATAATAATAAGCTTTTTCTAACCCATATCTTGTGATAATTGTTAGGACAGAAGCAGGGAGACATCACATTTACCAATTGGGGATATTAGGATTATGGCTGTTAGGAGGATTAAATGGTGTGATGGGGATAAAGTGCTCAGTGCAATTCTTTGTGCAGAACAAGAATCAATAAATGGTAGCTGCTACTTATCTAGTTAATTTTACAATGAGCATTGCATTCTTTTTCAAATGCTGATAAAAGTCACCAAAAGATACAGACTGGGCTACATTCTACTAAAAACAATAAGAACATTTAATTCTACTGCTATATGCTATTGCAGGGAATGATTGAAAACCTTAATATTTATGACAGGCAGGATATAAACTGTGATAAGTATTAGCATTTAGAGAAAACAGAAGCCACAGGAGCGATCCAGTATTCCTTTTATCCAACTGAGCACTTTAATGAATATATTTAAATACTTGGAATAAATCTGTGTTTATTTCAGCAAAACTTGATAGCATCAAAATTCCTAAGGGTGTAAGACACTTAGAATTTCCATTTTCATGAATAGCCTTGCTTTACAAACAACTAAATATATCTAATCTCCATAGGTTGAGTTCTGAGAGGAATCATTTTAGATAGCTCCATTTCCCCACAGTCCCAGAGAGGAGTAAAATCAATTTTAACAAATAAATTTATTCCAAATGACTTCAAGTGTCCATAGTTTCAAAAGTGATTATTCTAAGACACAGATGATGTTTGAATCATTTTGAAATAAAATGTCTTTAATGATATTTATCATATTCATTTATACAAAACAATGGTAATACCCTCAGATTCCACAATCTGGCAGACTATTCAGTGTTTTATTTTTGTCTATTACTAGGCATGAGTCAATCTTTTAAGCTTGGAATGTTTATTTTGTTGTTGTTTTGTTTTTGTTTTTTGTTTTTTCAGAGTCCAGAAAAAAATCTCAGATATGAAATTTATATTCTACATCTTGTTGGCAATATTTTCCTTAGAAATTCTTTCTATTTTTGCTGTTATTTTTTGAAGGAAGATTTTTATATATGCCATATATATTCAAATGTAGCCTTACACTCGCTATGTATTCCACGAGGATGATAATGAAATGAGATTATCTTCCTCTCACCTCCTGGATGCTGGAATTACTGACAGTCAGCACCATGCCAAATTTATGCAGTTCTAGGAATAAAATACAGAGCCTGTGGAAGGTAACCAAATGTCCACCAACTGAGCAACATCACAGGCTGTAGAAATCCATGTTTATGACACTAAGACTTCATTACAAATTCTCTATTCTTGTTCTCCATTAAGATCATTGAAGTTTAAGCACTGTTATAATCAGCCCATGATACGATGTAACATGCATCACATAGGCCATCCCTTATACAGACTAGGCACTAAATGAAAACATAGTAATGACTGTTCTTTACTGTAAAGATTGCCTTTAATAAACTCTGTAAAGATATCTTTAATAAACAACTTGTAGATCAGAAAAATAGAAATGAACAATAATACTTCATCAGAGTTTCTTACATATAGTGTGTGGAATGTAAAAAAACAAAACAAAACACATGTTATTTGGTATTATGATTTGAACTTTTTAGGTTTTTTTTTTAGAACTATATGATACTGTATTTACATCATTTTCACTCAGCTTCTTCAACAAAACTCTATACACATATCCCCAACTTCCTCTCAAATTTATGACCTTTTGTATTTCTTTCTTATTATTTCACACTCACATACACACATGAAACCTATATTGCATCCATTTACTGTTGTTTGTATATTTATATGTTTAGGCTTGGCCACTTAGGACTGGACAATCTATTAGGAACTTTCCTAGAATAAAACTGATTCTTCTTTTGTATGAAGCCTTTGAATGCTTGTATATCTTCATCTAGAGTTGGCTTCACTTTTAATGTCATCTTAAAAGCTCATGTATGCAAGTTTTAGTCCTTAGTTTGTGGGAGCCCGTTTTTGGGTTCCTCGTGGCTTTACCCAGCAGGTCCGCATAGAGGATGATTAGGACCACGGGCCTGAGTGCAGGTGTCTGAGATGGTCTGCACTTGGCTGTGCTGGGGGAGGAGGCCATTTGCTCCACCCCTTGGCATCTCTATAAATACCCTGGGGAAGAGACAGTCAGGGCCCGTTGGAAAAGGTTCCAGGCCCTCTCAAGGCTATCCTTTATTTTCTATCTGTTTCTCTCCACAAGATTCTCCACAATAAATCCTTCTATCTAATATTTCCTGCTGCTCACACTCAAGAAAACTCTGGGGAGCTGTGGGGTTGGTGGGTAAATGCCCCACATTAGTTGATGGCGTTACTTAGAGTGAAATGATAATGATATTAGGAGGTGTTGCCTAGTTGAAGGAGGTAGGTCATTGGAAGCACGTCAATGTAGAGAAGTGTGAGGGTCCACTTTTTCTTTGTGGCCTGGTGGCCACCAGTTCATGAGGACAATGGGAGAAGTGATGACAGAGAGCTTCCTATGTCCTTTTAGCACAATAGAGATAGCTCTCCAGATGATAACTTCAGTGAATCAGCTCAACATTATTCCAGAGTATAGGGAATATATAGGGTAGGGAACAGTAGATAGGTAATCACCTAATTAGCATTATACGTTATGCTCCTATTATAAAGCTCCTAGTACAAGTCTTAGTTATTATCTGTGGAAGTATGGCCCAATTGTAATGTACTTAGCACAATGTTTAATTACTATATGGGCAGCAGGGGGAAAACTTCTGGAGGGCACTGTGTTCAGAGTTACACTAGAAATTAGTCAAGCATCAAGGTCTAAAGACAGTCTCCAAATAAGGTTAGGTAGAGAACAAAGGGCCTTCTGCCAGCTGGAGGGAGCCATTCATGTTGCTGAGCTCAGAGAGAGTTGCCAGGTCTTAGTAAACTGCAACCTCTGACCAGTAGAAACTCCTAGCAGAGAAACTATTAAAGGTTCAAGACAGAGCTCAACAAGCAGTTCAGTATCCAACCAGACTAGCTGAAACTGAGAGCTCCAAGTTCAGCAAGAATGTCTCAAAATTACAAACAATGCTTATATAAACATAGCTGAACAAGTGCTCTTGTGGTATGATTGAGCATTCCTTAGGTATATGCCCAAGAGTGGTATAGCTGGATCTTGGGGGAGATTGATTCCCAATTTTCTAAGAAAGCACCATATTGATTTCCAAAGTGGTTGTACAAGCTTGCATTCCTACCAGCAGTGGAGGAGAGTTCCCCTAGCTCCACATCCTCTCCAGCATAAGCTGTCTTCAGTGTTTTTGATCTTAGCCATTCTGACAGGCGTAAGGTGGTATCTCAGAGTTGTTTTGATTTGCATTTCCCTGATGATTAGGGATGTTGAGCAATTCCTTAAATGTCTTTCAGCCATTTGAGTTTCCTCTGCTGAGAATTCTCTGTTTACTTCTACAGCCCATTTCTTAATTGGACTGTTGGGCATTTTGATGTCTATTTTCTTGAGTTCCTTATATATTCTGGATATCAGTCCTCTGTAAGATGTGGGGTTGGTGAAGACCTTTTCCCATTCTGTAGTCTGTTACTTTGCCTTGTTGACTGTATCCTTTGCTCTACAAAAGCTTCTCAGTTTCAAGAGGTCCCATTGATTGATTGTTTCTCTCAGTGTCTGTACTACTGGTGTTATATTTAGGAATTGATCTCCTATGCCAATGCATTCAAGACTACTTCCTACTTTCTCTTCTAGCAGGTTCAGAGTAGCTGGATTTATGTTGAGGTCCTTGATCCACTTGGACTTAAGTTTTGTGCACGGTGATAGATATGGATCTATTTGCAGCTTTCTACATGTTGATATCCAGTTATGCCAGCACCATTTGTTGAAGATGCTTTCTTCCCCACAACAGACTGCTGGCAATGGTCAAGAGACAGCCCGAACTTACCTACTCTCGTGATGGGATGGCCAAACACCCTAATTGTCGTGCTAGAAACCCCATCCAAAGACTGAGGGATCTGGATGCAGAGATCCATGGCTAGGCCCTGGGTGGAGCTCTGGGAGTCCAATTAGCGAGAAAGAGGAGGGTTTATATGAGCGAGAATTGTTGAGACCAAGGTTGGATAAAGCACAGGGACAAATAGCCAAATGAATGGAAACACATGAACTATGAACCAATGGCTGAGGGATCACCAACTGGATCAGGCCCTCTGAATGGGTGAGACAGTTGATTGGCTTGATCTGTTTGGGAGGCATCCAGGCAGTGGGACCAGGTCCTGTGCTCATTGCATGAGTTGGCTGTTTGAAACCTGGGGCCTATGCAGGGTCGCTGGGCTTGGCCTGGGAGGAGGGGACTGGACCTGCCTGGACTGAGTCTACCAGGTTGATCTCAGTCCTCGGGGGAGGCTTTGCCCTGGAGGAGGTGGGAATGGGGGGTGGGCTGGGAGGAGTGTGAGGGGCGGCGGGAGGGGGGAGAACAAGGGAATCCGTGGCTGATATGTAGAACTGAATTGTATTGCAAAATAAAAAAAAATATAAGATAAAAAAAAAGAATGTCTCAAAATTAGAAAGTGATTGAAGAACCTAACATTATCTCTGGCTTACATAGCCCAGACACAGATGAGTATATACACACAAATGCACACCACATGCACATAGAGACTATATTGCTCTAACTATACTGTCTGGTTCAATTTGATGCTAACCTATACACATCTAGGAAGAAGGAATGTTAACTGAGAAAATGCCTATATAACATTGGCCTGTAGCCAAGTTTGTGGGGCATTTTTTGAATAATGATTGATATGAGAGGGCTCAGTCCACTGGTTTCAATGTCCTGAGATGTATAAGAAAAGTAGGTGTAGCAAGCCATGGGGAGTCAGCCAGTGGGCAGCATCCTCCATTGTCTTTGCATCAGTTCCTGACTTGAGTTACTAACCTGACCTCTCTTCATGATGAACTTTGTTCAGGACATGAAAACTTAAATAAAACCCTTCCTGTCCAAATTACCTTTATGTTTTTATTATAGCAATGAAATATTAACTGAGAAAATAATGTTCTTCTTTCCAAATGGGGCCAGATCACCATAAAACAAAAAAATGTATGGACTAGTGACTAAAATAATAATTCTTTCTTTTACAATGATTTTCTTTGCCAGTAAAAGACAGCTGACTAGCAAAGCTGTTAATGAGTATCAAACACAAAGTTGAAGAAGTAAAATTTGGTATAGTGGATTGATTTGTGAATGAGGTAGATAATCAGATTATACACAGTCATATAGAGAACAAGACACAATATATGTTGGTTACTAAAGAGTGGAGATTCCCTTTGGTAGATAATAAGAAATTTTAATGAAATTAATTTCTCAAAAGAAGTGCTTGTAACACAATCTTTCTTTAGAAACAGAAGAAGTAGGAAAGAGCTGTGCATCTTCTGTGGTATTTTTTGAGGGTTTATGCTACAAATAATAACTCCACACAAATCTGAATTTCATTTCAACTCTCCTCCTCTTTGTCCTCCATTCTTATTCATCCCAAAGAATACTACTGATCATTCTATTCACTAATAGCCAATGGATTTTCTTTGCTCTTGATATTTCATACCTTGTAACCTAGCAATGGTGAAGAATTTAACCCACATTCACTGTGTACTCCTAGTCATCTTGGTGTAGGATACTAGGAAATAAATAGATAACTGACAGCTGTCTCTTACAGCTTTTCTGCTGGTCATCGATCTTAGAGGCAGTATAATAATCCGCTTTTGCATGGAGAGAATGGTGCAGGCTAGATACTGTATGTTCACAGGTACTTTTTTCAACAGGAAGAGAAAAATCCTTTGTGTAGGTATGTTCTTAGATTCATACAGATAGACTTTGCAATTGAAAAAGAGGTGTTTTCATCTCTGTTACCTTTCCATGGTCCTGAAGGTGATTCAAACCATGGTGTATAAACTTAGGTTAAGTAAAATATTTTCAAAGTATGTATTTCCTTGGAATTGTTTGTGTTTATAATGTAGATGAAAAGAGTTTATATCAGCTCAGTCTTCATCTTGACTGCCACTGGCTTGAGGTCAGGAAAAATGAAAAAAAAATACAAATTCAAATATTTCAAACCTATGACAGAAACAATCTAAGAATCAGGTAAATACATCTTATATAGATGGACAGCATTTGCATTCTTATCATACGTTTTGTTGCTGTTAGCACGGAAGTGGTGGGCCCGTCTGGTAACTAGCTCTCTGAGAATTTTCAACTGCTGGGTCCTTCTGATCCTTCTCAGCTCAGCTGACATCATAGATGGCATCTTTGCCATTTATTTTGTGTTTTTGGTTTTTCACCCTAAAATATTTTTCAAACCATTATTTTAAGAATTTTTAATTTGTTTTATCATTGATAAGTGATTTAATCTTTAAATTCAGGATAAAATCTAACAATTCATTGGATTATTTACTCAGCCTCCAAAATTAGAAAAGGTACGTGGAACCCAGAGACAGAATGACAAAGATGGATAGAAAGGTGTTTTCACAGCCTGGACTTTACCCAGAGCTCTCTTGTAAATCCTCTGCTTTTCTTGGTGGATCCAAGCTTTTAGCCAATAATCCTTGTGCCTTTCCTTACACCTAATCTGATGTTTCACAATTTTGTTTGCTATAATTCTCCACAGTGTTGTTACTTGGGAAAGATAACATACCAATGGTTTGATTAAAATAAAATATAATAAAATAAACAACAACAACAAAAAGACCCCCAGCATTTGGGAGCCACAGACTCCCTTGTTTCATCCCTGATTTAACTTCTTTGTTGATGTTTAAAGCAGATTCTTCTCTGATACAATACATCCTGACCAGAGTTTCCCCTCCCTGCACCCCTCCCAGCTCTCTCCATCACCCCTTCCCCCTAGATCCATCCTCTTCCATTTCCCCTTTGAAAAGAGCAGGTAAGTGGAAAATCAAATTGGAAATTAAAGAAGTTTAAAATGTTTGTTAGTTGATCAAAGTTATGGTAACAATTAATAAGAATAGATTAACAGGTCATAATCTTACTGTCTTCTATCCCGTTAGGTCACACATTCTTATATGTATAGATATCTAGTTTTCCAAGCATCATTTCTTAAAGATGCTATCTTTTCTCTAGTTTGTTTTTGGCATTTCGGTTATTATCAGATTTCTGTGGCTATGTGTAGTTATATTTGTGTCTTTTATTTTGTCCTATTGTTCTCCATGTCTTTTTTTTGTTCCAATGCTAAGCTGTTTTTATTGTTATGGCTCTGTATTAGTATGGCTAATACAATACCATGTATTGTGTCAGAGAAGAATCTGCTTTAAACAACAACAAAGAAGTTAAATCAGGGATGAAATGAGGGAGTTTGTGGTTCCCAAATGCTGTGAGTCTTTTTGTTGTTGTTGTTTATTTGTTTTTATTAATCAATAACATATCTTGAGATGTGGAATGATAATCCCTGTAGCATTGTTCTTTTTTCTCAGAATTGTTATGTTTATCATTGTTCTTTTGTAGTTCTATATAAAGTTCTGGAACATTCTTTCCCTATTTTGTGAAGAATATTGTAAAGATTTTGATATTCACAGAGTTGTCGATAACTTTGCCAGCTATACATATGACAGAGGATTAATAATCAAAACAGATAAAATAAACAAAATAACAAAATCAAGAAATTAGATGACCCAATTAACACAGAGTTTCCAAAAGAAGAGTTAAAATGACTAAGAAATATATATAAAATATTCATCACTCTTAGAAATTATGGAAATGCAAATAAAACAACTTTGAGATTTTTCTTTATCTTAGTCAGGATATCTAAGATCAATAACACAGCTGACAACAAATAATGCAGATAATATTGGGAATCCTCATTTACTGTCATGTGATTGAAGACTGGTATACCCCCTCTGGAAATCAGTGTAGAATATTCTCAACCATGTGACCCAGATATACCAATCCTTGGCACATTCCCAAATGACTCTACATTTGACTCCAAAGGTATTTACACAGCCAGGCTCATTGCTGCTTTATTCACAATAGCTAGCAAACAGAAACAATAGAAATGTCCATCAACTGATGAATAGATAATGAAAATGTGCTATGTACACTGTATGGAATACTACTTAATTTTAAAGAAAAAAATTATATCATGAAATTTGCTGGTAAATGGAAGGAACCAGAAAATATTATATTGAGTGAGGCAAAGAGATGCAGAAAGATAAATGTGAAATGTTCTCTCTCATCTGTGGTTGACAGCTCTGAATCTTCAGATATGAGTCTCAATACTAGATTAAATACACACACACACACACACACACACACACACACACACGAGGAAAAGTTAAAAGGAAATATGTAGTAGGTGCTAGAGAGAAGAGCAGGAGATAAGTGATATGAAGGGGCTAATGGGGAAAACAGGAGGACTTTAATTAGGGAGGAGAAAGGCCAATACAGAAGGGAAAGAGAGGCAGTAGGGAGAAATAATACTAAGGATGTTTGAAAATTCCTACACATATTATTTTATTTACATGAAATAGTTACAATGCACACGTCTGTGTCTACACACAGCATATACACACACATATACAAAATAAAATAAATTTTAAAAATTAAATTAAAACAAATTAAAATGTCACATTTCTTATAAGTTAAAGAGATGCAGTGAGTTTCTAAAATATTTTCAACAATATTAATGGATATTATTCACCAAATATTATTATGCCCTTGTCTAGCAAAGGCACTTTACCATAAATACTTAGTTAAATCCCAGTCACCATGAAGTAGTGCTGTTACTGCTATACTAAACTATGAGGCAAAGAAGTGTAAGATTTTAGTATCACAACACCCTGAGTTTTACTCGGCACAGATTCTGCTATTAATGGTTAATAGGGACCTGGGAGCATTATAGAGAAAATTCTAGAGACATTTCTTAAGTTTAAAAGTAAATGAATTTCTGAGTAATGTGATAAGATCTTGTACTGTCTCATTAAGTCTTACCGAAGACATGAATCACCTCTGTGTCTGCTGTTCATATATGGTTCCCACTCAATACTTCGCAGCCTCCTTGGTTACTGCTGCTCCATCAATGAAAAGTTTGTGTTCACTTCACCTTTAGTAAGTAACCTTACACTAAAGCCCAAAGGCTAGGTCATTTAGCTTTGTGGGAGGCCAGCTCTCACTTCTTAAAAGGGTTCCTATGAGGAGGAGGGAGGGATAAGAAACTTTTATATAGAATGATAGTGAAGAGAAGGCAGATAAAAACAGAATAGCTTCTGGACGACCTGGATCAAAACCCACCAGCCTTGCCTGCATCTTCAAAAGGGCTTTTTGTGACAATGCTAAGGGGTGGGGTAAAGACCTCCCCCATTGCTGGATCAAAGCACACTGCACAGCCAAGTGTAGACCCTTCCAAACACCTGGTAACCACACCCATGGTCAAATCATACCCTTATGCAGCCCTGCTGGGTAAAGCAATCTCAGATTCTAGGTGCCTGAGTAAGTTCTCACTAGGAAACCTCTGTGAGTCTCTACACAGCTTAAGTGATTTTTACCACTAGAAATTATTTCATCATCTGACATCATTGTACAGACAGACCAGACACACACACACACACACACACACACACACACACACACACACACACACACACACACACTTCACATATGTGTGCATATGTCTGTCTCATATGCATGTGTGTGTGTGTGTGTGTGTGTGTGTGTGTGTGTGTGTGTGTGTCTGTGTATCCATATCCTTTCTTTAGTGTCTTCTGTCTGTGTGGATCTGTGCAGCTAAAGTAACCAGATCCCTAAACTCAAGGCTCTATGACTTGTGACTACAGCTACATCCATGACTTCAGTTGTGAGAATCATGCTTTGCAGATCCATTATCGCCAAGCCATTCTCCCTTATTACTGCATCACACTTCAGGAATAGTAATGATTAACCACAAGCCCTTTCAAAACAGTGTGTTTATTCATGAAAGTACAAACTTTTGGGTAGATGTAGATAAACTGTGTTTTAGTATTTTCTAGCTGTTTAACGTGGGAAGAAAAAGCAGAGGAGCTAACAATCATAATTTAAATTTTTTAATGAAATTCTTCAAACTGAAAAACAGGAAAAAGTATATACAACACCATCACAAACAATAATCATGTTTCCCATATAGACTTAAGATTTTACAATTACTTGTATTAAATTTTAAAAATTGTATGTGTATATATTTGTGTCTATGTGTTGGTATGTGCACTTAAGTTCAGGTTCTCAAAGAGTCAAGAAGAGGGCATCAGATCCCCTGGAGCTGCACTTGCAAGCAATTGTGAGCCACTGTAGGTACTGGATATTAAATCTGGACATTCCATAAGAGCAGTATGCATTCTGAAATGCTAAGCCATCTCTCCATGCCCTACATTTAGAGGTATAACTTTTCGTGTATCATAATAAATATTTAAACAAAATACATAGAAAGGCTAACTATGTATAAGAAATAAGTGAAATTTTAAACCAGAAGATGTAAATTAACTACAAATAATTTTAAAAGCAAATCTGAGAACTAGTTTGGAAAATCCCTTTGGTAATAAAAATATCATATCTATTCACAATTCTATATATTTTCTAAACATAAATTATCATAGTTCCAAGTCTCATTGCTTATTTTCAGATGTTAATATTTTTAAAAAGTATTTTCTTTCTGTATTTAGAAACAGTGCAGAAATAAAACACAAGGTATCTTTCAAGATATTTATAAAATAAGTGGAATTAAATAACCTTTGAGTATTTACAGAAAGATGAAGTATATAAAAGTAGATAAAGGTTCTAAAAAGAAAGTCACTTTTAGAATCTATGACACAATATTTTGACAAATTATGAAGATAAGGTATTAGAACAATAAGACAGTCCTTCCAACAAATATCTATCTATATTTAGCTTTTCTTGTTACTGGGGACAGTCAAGTTTCTCCCATGAGCAATCATAATGAATGTTATGAGCGATGGTTATGATCACTTATTGTCCTTCCTTTGAAGCAAATGTAATGTCTTAAAGTATCCTTCTGACAAAACAATTCCATGAGAAAGTAGCACAGTTTGATGTGCTTCTTTGTGAGTCTATTGCCTAATGTGGGGAGACTATTGAAATGTAAATTAAATGCCCTTCAGGCAATTAGATACTTCTGTCTTTATATTCAAGGTTTAGAGAAGACTGTGGGAAACAAAGATTGTGATGATTGACAAAATCCTTCTCTGTACATGATTGATAAGGATAATCCGTAATCTGTATCACCTCATATACAATAACATTGGGGAGGAATGAGCAGATCTACTGTATGGGCTAGAGAAATGACTCAACAACTGAGAGCATTTCTTGCTATTCCAGAGGAATGAGTTGGTTCCCAACACTCATATTAGGTAGCTCAGAACTGCTCCACTCTGGGGTAATCTGATACTTCTGGCCTCTGAGATCACCTGCACACATGTGCACACATCCACATATCCATAATTTTAAAAGATAAGAAAAAAAATCTTAGAAAGTAATTACTTTCTAATGGAATCTAGGTCTAGTCACTACCAGGACACTTCTCTGTAGAAGACTGATTTTCCTGCTCTCAGCAGCCATTAGTTGCTTTTTCATCAATGGGAGTTGGGGGATTGTGAGATCCCCCTATGCAAATTTTTAAATATACATGCTATATTGACTTTCTAAAGTGATCCTTTATTTGTATTCTAACTACAACCTGGCTCCTGCGTGATTTATAAAGCCTTTAATCGTTAAGAACAGACTCATGCATAAAATGTGCATTATTAATGTCTTCCTATATCTTCCCAACTCATATTGATTATGCCATATGTTGTAGAGAATCATTGATCACTTAACTTATCAATACTTTATGTAGAGTGATGAAGTCCAGTCTATAAATCTATGACAGTAAATTTGTTAGTCCAGTTCCCCTTAGAACCACAGGAACTTTCCAGCATTCAAATTAATAAAGTACTTCACTGTACCCATTTCCAAACACAACCTCATTTACTGAAAATCAGACATTGATTGGGTGTGTGTCCCTTTAAATATTTGATTCCCTTGAGCTTAACAATTTAAATATCAACAGAGTATCCTTTAATTATCCTGGAGGAAATCTCATTGGGGATAAACCAAGTTGACTTATTATTTTCCTGTCTATACTAATGTCAAATAATAAAAACATGCAACTTTATTTTTTAAAGCAAATTATTATTCTTCCAGAGTAGCCATACTTAGAGTCATGGTAGCGTTATCTAATGTGAATGTCCTACTTCCATGGCAAGAGCATTCTGCAAAGTGAAAAGGTGATGTACCTGGAGGACTTAGCTTAAATGGTGTTTCTGCTGTCTAGCCATCTACTTAGTACACTAAAAGGAGAAGCTACCAGGCATGACTATTCCATAGCACAGCAGATTGCTACATGCAGATACCATGCTGTGTTACTGAAGGATCATCAGCATCCTCACTAGGCCTTTCGTATCTTAGAGGGTCTTTGAATGAACCCCCCATAGATCTGGAGCATCCAACGTTACCTCCTTTTAATCCCTAACTTGTGTACTGCAAACATAAAATGTAGTTATGCTTTAATCTCTTAGATTCACTGGAATAAAATACATAGGGCTCATATTTTTTGTGAAATTAGTCATTCTCAATTTTTTCTTTTAAACCACAAAACAAAGCATTTTTTAACAGAGTGGTTTGAATTATATGTCAAAAAGTGATCTTTGAAGAATTATTATTTTTATATAAATGAACAGACATAAAAGACCAAGAAAGATACAGTCCTATAATTTCCTATGAAGAAATATAAACTTCATAAAATATGAGAAAGAAAAATCCAGGAATTTTTTTTCACATTGGTATGAAGTTCAAGTTTACTTACTCTGCAAAGACAGTTAGAAAAATGAACAGCATCCGTATTCCAGCTCTCCCTTAAACACTCACAGGAAAAAAAATATTTATCAAAATTGATACATGGATGCTTCTACAAAGATAGATAGTAAAACTTGACAAAAATCAGTAGGCCAAATTGCATAACACGCCATGGTATATGTTTGGTAGAATGTTAACTACCAAAGTATCTTTAGAAATCAAATTTTTGTTTTTACATAATAGAATATTTCTTAAACATCTACTGTATTACTGGATACCAAAACAAGGGAAAGATAATTAGCAAGAGTTAAATGTGTATGTAAGGTTCAAGACCTAGCATGAATTTATAAGAAGGTTAGGTATTGTGGCTGACATCTAATGTATATTTCCATATTATAAAATAATTCTAGTCAGGAAATGAAATTTCATTTAAAAAAGAATGAGACAGTTTTAATTATTTCATGTTTATATTCATAAGTGTGAGACTAGACTATGCCTTCTACATAAGTGAGACAGTTGTGTAACTTGATCTTCTTAAGATGCCCCCTGGTAGTAGGATCAGGTTCCATCCTTGGTGCATGAGCTGACTTTTTGGAGCCCACTACCTATGGTGGGACACCTCGCACAGCCTTGATGCAGGGGGAGGGGCTTGGACTTGATTCAACTGAATGTACCAGGCTTTGCTGACTCCCCATGGGAGGCCTTACCTTGTTGGAGGAGGAAATAGGGGGTGCGTTGGGTGGGAAGGCTGGGGAGAGAGCGGGAAGAGGGAAGAGAAGGGAATCTGTGGTTGGTATACAAAATGAATAAAAAAATTCTTAATAAAAAATTACAAAAAAAGCAAAAACAAAGAAAATATTTTTAAAATCTTATAAATGTCCAAACTAAGTTTACTGCAGTACAGCAAAGCAAGTTCAATATGAGAGTAACTCACTACATTCATGAACAAAAGGGAAAAATTATATTATTATGTCAAGATACACAAAGCAGAGCTAGGCAAAATTAAATATCCATTATGAGAGAAAATTTTCAAAACATGGGATGAATGACATTGAGTTATAAAGTTGAAAGTGAGATTTTTTTTGGAGTGGGAGGAACCATAAAGAGATGGAAGAGTAGATATGATCAAAAATCATTGTTTGAGTATATGAAAATTTCAAAGGATACAAATAAGCGTTAAGTGAATATATAAAATTTCAGGATGCATATTCAATATGTGAAAACAACTGGATCTGTATACCTGAGCAAAATATACTTGGAAATAAAATTTAGAAGCAATGACATTCCAAGCATACTGCTGTACAAAAGACACGGGAACAAAGTTAATATAGTATAAAAGACCTAGACACTGTAAAGTACAAATGTGAGAAATGATATATAAAAATAAGTGAAACAATAAACCAGGTCACAGATAGGAAGTTAATATTGTTATTCCTTATTCTCAAATTGATTTAGAACTTCAACCCAAATTAGAATTACAAAAGGCCTTATTTCCACAAGAGAAGTAAATGAGAAGCTCGTTTTAAACCTCGATGAAGGATATGAAGGAACCCTGCTCACCTGTTTTCTGTTTGTTTGTTTTTTGAGGATTTGTTGGAGGACTGTTAGTAGTTGATTCCCTTGCCATCTATTATGCTATACTAAAAAATAAAATAGTAGAGGGGTTGATTCAAGGAACAGAATGGAACTCAATCAAACTGTATTATACATATATATAATTTAGTGGGAGAAACAGACGTTTTAACAAACAGTTCTGGGACTAACTGGTAGTAATGTGGGGAAAAAATGAACTTCTACTTTGACTTTAGTAAGTGAACACCAATGTTCTTTAAAACAAACAAAAATTTGGACCTCCTACCTGAGGACTAGCTTTTGTGGTACTAGAATGTGCCTTCAAATCCCCCAAAGGAGGAAAGCAACCAAAAGTACTATCAAGCTATGACTTCTATGAACCACCACAACAACAACCCTATAGGTACAGTTGTGACAGTCATACCTTGGTGGTCACCAACAGCTCTCTAATTGGACTTAAGAGCCACTCAACAAGGGAGAACAATGGCTGATACTGGAAACCTAGACAATTGTCTGGAGTTAGTGATCACATGGTCCTTGGAAGAGAATCTAAAACCATCAATTTACTAAACCAGTATCTTAGTAAACTATATTCTAAATATTTGTCCTTAGACCCACAGATAAGTACACTCCTCAACAAGGAAACTTCTCTTTGCAACAGAAGGAGACTGTGGTAGTTTGCAAAATACATAAATGGTCCCCAAAGGGACTGGCCCTATTAGGAAGTGTGGCTTTATTGGAGTAGGTATGGTCTTTTTGGAGGAAGTGTGTTCCTGTGGAGGCAGGCTTTGAGATCTCATACACACTCAATAAAAGCCCAGTGTTGCAGATCACTTCCTGTTGCCTGTGAGTCAAGATGAAGGAATCTCAGCTCCATCTCTAGCATCATGTCTGCCTGCACACCACCATGTCACACCATGATTATAATGAACTGAACCTCTGAAAATGTAAGCAACCCCAATTAAATGTTTTTCCTTTATAAGTGTTGCTGCGGTCATGGTGTGTCTCTTCACAGCAATAGAAACCTTAACTAAGACAGAGACCATTACAGAAAACCTTAAACAATCAAAATTCAGAGTTGTGGAGCACAGTCCCAATAGACATATCTACAAAATGTTCCCACAGCTAAGAGTCACAGGACATTACAGAAGAGGGGGCAGAAGGACTGTAAGAGCTAGAAGATCAGTGTGGGCAGTGCTGGCCCATGCCTTTAATCTCAGCACTTGGGAGGCAGAGCCAGGTGTATTTCTGTGAGTTCAAAGCCAGTCTGGCCTACAAAGTGAAATCGAGGACAGGTACCAAAACTACACAGAGAAAATCTGTCTTGAAAAAAACAAACAAAAAAATTGTAATTGTGCAGAAGTGATATACACTGAGTAGTAACTACAACTTGGAATTTGATTTTTGATATGTATTAATGATACTCAGGCTAGCAATATGTAATTGGACACTCTGTGAAGGTGTTGGGCAGTTGTAAAATCTGTAGTTCACTGTGAGTCACTCAGTCAAAGAGAGAAATACTCTGCAGTGAGTTTGGTTACTAAATCTTTGTGTTCATTAGATAGGCAGTGTTAAGTGCAAATTACATTATATTAAGCTATAATTAACCAGAAAAAAAATCTTCATTATATGTTGAGGAGGATTTCTATATGTGTGTTTGTTTTAAAGATTTAATACACAAACTATATGAGCAACTGGTACATCCCAATTAAATGAAAACACCATCTCCAATACAAACAAGCAATTTTATAAAAGACAAAGTTATTTTAAATAAGAACTTATATGGTCAGTGGTAAATATGTGATTATGATTAGTCACTCAGGAATGTATAGAAAAGCACAAATATATAATCTCTCTTACTCACAAGTAGCTTGTGTTAAAAGTAATAACTGGAATTTCTGCACATTGCTATTGAGGATTCATAGTAGTAAAGTACCTTTGAAAAACAGTCATTTCTCTTCCTTTCATTCGCTATGTGGATAGAACTAGGCACAAAGACGATTACAATATATTATCACTCATATGGAAGCCTGAGACGTAAGATTTATCTCACATGGGTAGAAAGGATAGTGGCCAATGAAAACTTGGAATGACAGAAGAGCTTGCTTTGGGATGTTGGATAAAGGGCACCAAATTACAGCAAAGAGAGAAAAGTAATTTCGAATCCTTTTCAGAACATTACGCTACCTTAAGTTTATGGATATTTACTTTGTATTTTAAAACAAAACTAGAAGATGTAAGGTTAAAGTTTTCCAGAACAAAAAAATATTATCCATTTAAGGATAAGGGAATACACATTTTATGAGTTAACCATTATACTCATAACAAATTATCACATCATTTCCATAAATATGTATAATTATTTTATGTCCATTAGATTTTGTTTCAAAGTTTGACAATCCCACAAAAAGTAAAATTTATCCCAATTTGAAATACAGTCTAGCAAATATATTTCCTGCTCATTTTCTAATCTAAGCAAACACACATATAAACAAAAGATTGCATAAAACATTGAGAATTTCTCAGTTATAAAACACCTAAACTAGAAATAAACTACTAATCCATACAAAATAACTGGATAAATAATTTTTGTCATTATATATGCTACTATTGGGAATAAAAAATAAAAGAAATGCCAGTATGTAGACCTATGTAGATGAACCTCATAAACATGCCGAGTAAATAAAGTCTAAAGCCAAATAAGTAAAAGTGTATTTGGTATTGTGCTTAACTAAATGGTAAGGATTTACTGCTAATGTGACATCACCATTGCAAAATCTTTGGCAAATGCCCTCTGTGGACTTGGTTGACTGGAGGAGACAGAGTTGATAGAAACAGAACTAGTGACTTCCAGGTGGGAGTAATAGAAGTACAATTATCTTAATGAGCAGCAAGTTCCTACAGGGTCAGTGGACTGCCAGAAGACCTGACCTTTAAAGAGCAGTGGAGAATAGAATGTAGCAATTCTCAAGAGTCATGTTGTGTATGGAACCAAAACTAATTAAAGTGTGTAATCCTAAACTCAGAATTGTCATTTCAACAAAGGTTTTCAACCTACAGTTAGTTCTCCAACTGGATATACCTTCTCAGTGAAGAGAGATCAAGTTCTTAGGAGAGGGAGCCATTACCTCCACAGAAGTATGTATGCATGATACTCTCAATATAGTCTTTTCTTAAACTCACAGCTTTAAAAGGGAGAAATACATACACTGAAGAGAAAGAGGCATGCAGGCACTTTGTTGGACAGAAAATTCAGCTTGATGTAGATGTCCAGGTACGGAAATGTTACACCATGACTCTTAAGTTGTAGTCTATGATGAGGTAGTGATTGAGTACCAAGTCAAGTACAACTATTTTTCTCCAGGCTTTATACAATTACCAAGGGAACATTTAGTAGGTGGGGCAAGCAGACTAGAACAATTCTGGGAAGAGGAAGGGCAGAGTCAGTAGTTGCCACCCAGACACAGAGGAAGCAAGATGACAAGGCAGAATGAAGAAAAGGTACAAAGCCACGTGGCTAAACATAAATAAAAATTATGGGTTAATTTAAGTGTAAGAACTAGTCAGTAATAAGCCTGAGCTAATGCCAAGCAGTCATAATTAATATAAGCTTCTGAGTGATTATTTTATGAGCATGCAGCTGGGTGGGACACAGAAAATCTTCCAGCTACAAATGGCCAATGGCTTTCCAGAAGACTGTAAGATCTGAGGGAAGGACAAGTGAATAGAATAAACATAATTCATGGAGATACTTGTGCCCTATAAAAACACTAACCTAGGACGCCTCCCATGTAAGCCACAAATATCCAAATAGATAGAGGACTTGGTCAGGAGATGTTGGCAGTCAAAAATGACCTCAGTGTCATATCACTCTGGGAACTGTATAGATCTAAGAGAAGCTTTCCCACAATAAAGTAATTTTGGATAATTCTCAGGCTGACCATCATATCTCTCAGCAACAGAAGACAATTATGAGCCTCTGAAGCAACCCTGTCTCTCGTACACTTACATATCATTGGGTTTCAAATTGACATTAAACCTAAATTGGATGATTGGGATTACCAGGGTTGATGAATTTTGACTATAGGAGTTTACCTTTGCTCCTGACAGGAATGAGTAAAAAGAGAAATCATTCTTTGTAGATGAGATCTGTAAAGGTATTTTACCCCTAAACATAGAACTTTTTGATACAATTTTGAACCAGGGCCTCCATATGGAGTCCTGGCTATTTTATAATTAACTATATACCCTAGGCTAGCCTCAGATCACTGACCTTTAGTGCTGGCACATCAGCATGCACCACCAAGCCCAGAAACCGAAGATCTTACAGAGTCATTTTCTCAGACCAAAGCAATTATTTCATGGTGAAGAAGCTTTAGAAGCTGATACATGGCTGTGGGGGTCCATGGGTCTTAATGCTGTGTGCCAGTAAGGTTAAAAAAAATCACCAGGGAGCATAAACACTTTTCTCCACAACTATGGACTATGTGACTATGAAAGTTAGGTTTGCTCTATCAGAGTTAGGGCTAGAATTGTAGTAAGTGACACTTTGCCATCTGGACATGACTGTGTGGCATGGGACTAGTAGGTAGAGAAAGGGGTCAACACATTTTAGCAATACTTGACCCTGGTAAATAAAGATGGCATAGGACTGTTACCAATCCAATTGTTAAGGGATGAATAAATTCCATGCTTGGATGACACAGCGAGTGTCTCTTGGTGGCCTGTAAATCACATTTTATTATAAGGAGCAATGCCATCAACATCTGACTGTGATGTGTGTGCTGACCATAGTCCCAGACACTTCAGAGTCAGCGTCACTCTGTTAACTAAACAACCTTGAACAGCAGAGAACAACCAGGCTGAGAGAGAAATTCAATCCGTACTGGAAAGTGGAAAAGAAAGGGTAAATAGCTTGTATAGTAGTGGTTCCACGAAAGTGAGAAATCGGGGATATAAGTACACTGCCTACCTTCCACATACTTATTTCTCTAGGTTCAGAAACCATACTATCAATGGAAAGCTGTCTTCAAGGAGGGAGAACTTACCATAACAAATGAATCCTTCTAAGAATTACAGGGAGTGGACACTAATGGGTACCCTGGTACCTTCAAGTGATTTCTCCTCAAGAGTGTGAGGATTGTTTACTTTAATCTCAAATGCTAGCTGTTGTTGGCTTATGTTGGTATCTCTTAAATGCTGCCCTCAGTGAATCGTAGCTGCACTAACATGGTTATGACCCTTCCCTGGGTGGGCCCATCCAAGTATCTGAGTGGTGTGATTGCCTAAAGGCCTGGTACGGCATCTTAATTTGACACAGCTTTAAAAATCCAGTCTAGCAGCACCACACCCCTTGGCAGCAGTTGAAGCTCATAAATGAATTGCAGTTCAACACGCCCATCTGCCTGAATCTGCTGCTTTTATTTACTTACAGGAGTTGTTAATGAGACTTTCTCAGTTCTTCATCTGAACATAAATCCCCGCCATAGAGTACATTTCTAGGGACCCAACTAAATACAGGGCATCTGGACACTGTGCTACCAGGCTCTTAAAATCGGGCAGCACTACTCTGGTATAAGACATTTAAAATGAACTGAGCTCAGCTTCTATATCCTTCCTGTTTGTTTGTCTTTCAAGAGCTCACCTCCAGTTCTCCTCTGGATATAAACAAATGCACTAAGGTCTTTGTAATACACTTGGATTTCTACTTCAGCAGAATTTCTTGCAATGAATTCTTACTTCTTGCTCTATGCTTTATCTTAGGACCACAGATAGTTTATATGGAAGAAATTACCATGTTTCTTTTCACAACAATGTTTGTTTGGGTATCTTTTATGGACTAATGCATTTTGTTCAACATCTTGTTATTGTCCAGACCCTATACTGCCTGGCCCCAGGTGGCCTTCCTTGTGGCCCTGGTGTAAACTATGGCACTACCTAGTCTTACTAGAGCTGGTTTTACTTCAACCAATGTTACTAAAGAACTCCATGTCTTTCTTTATTGTACTACACAGAGGTCACCACTGTGAGATTTATTTGATTTTGTAGATGGGCTAATTAATTTGTTCATTCTGTGCACTCAGCATCCACTCTGCTTTTTGGAGCACTGCTACCAAAGCAATAGATTAATTTACATGGTACAATGCATTTAGAATAATCATTACCCCATAGAATTGTTATTGCTTGAATTCTAAAGAGAGATGTTTCCCCACTGAGATAAAAAAAATTTGCAATTGCAGATTGTTTTTTTCTAAAAGAAAAAAAGATAAATCTCTATAAATTTTTTGAACAGAAGAGTTTTATGGAACTTTAAATTTAATTATACAAGGTTCAAATGCCCCAATTTGCTGACAGCTCTGAACAAACTTCTGTGAGTCACAAGGACTAGAAGCCAACCAAAAATAGTTTAAGTGAAGAATACAGAGAAATTTATGAAGGGTAACAAGTTCAGATAGCTCTGTAAGAAAAACCACCGGGATTGCATATTTTAATTTGCCATTTCTCAAAATTCCGCATCCCTTTTATTATGCCATTCATACTTCTCTGCTCTTGATTTCATTTTCATCTCAGTGTGAATCGCCTCTCACTCATCTGTTTGGACTGAACCCATTATGGCTTCCCACAAAATAGCAATCTAAGCCCCTTAATCCTCAGCATTATTAGCTCAGCTACCCATTGTCCTTCAATATTTCAGATGAATCTGATAGACTCACACACAGATCAGGTATGAATACTACAGCCTTGTCAGTGGCAGGCAGGCAGGAAGGTGGAGATCAGTTTTCAACATACTCTGGGTCTCCTTCCGGCAGCAATGACATTTTGTGGGCAAGCATACCCTAAATACATTAATAATGATGCAAACTCTCAAGTTTTCTGAGCTCTAGCTAGAAAAAATGGAAATACTCTTATTACTGAGTTTACAGCTGTTCCAATGATAGCCATTAATTAAGTTAATAATCCAGCTTCAGGGTAGAGAATGCATTTAGACTAAGGAAATATATTCATTTTTTCAGGTAGGATAACAAAACGAGCTGGTATACATTAAATAACTGGATGTTAAAATAGGAAAGAAGAAAGTCCAGCTATCACAATGGTAGAAATTTAGCTGTATGAAGATACTTACTATTTCATACCCACAAAGAAATAAAAACATCTTACTGGTCCAGGTATTCTGTTTTAAACAAGTATATTTCTTGTAACAAACATCAGTTAAGACAGACAAGGTCAGAATGGGTGAAGTTCATATATATATACATGCATACATATATGGCTATTATAATTTTTATACAATATGGAACTATGACATAAAATGTTTTTAATATTAATGAGAATTTATTTTTATAGCTTCTAATATTACTAGGAGACACAATATTACAACACACTTCCTGATCCTCTGGATTTTACCATCTTTCTGTTCCTTCTTCAGAAATGGATCTCTGAGTCTTAGGGGAGGGAAAATTTTTTAGATCTATCCATTGGGACTGGGCTCCACAACTCTTTGCTTTGATTGGGTGTGGTTTGTTTTTTATGGTCTTTGTCTATTGCAAAGAAATGTTTCCTTGAGGAGGGGTGAAGACCACACTCAGCTGTGGGTATAATGACAAATGACTGTAAGTTATTGTTGTGAATTAAGCTGGCTTAGTAAATTAATGGTTGCCTAAACATAAGCTGAACAAGGACAACACCCATGGAAATGGTGGGCAAAGTGAACAGGAAAGAGTCTAAGACCTATGCAAAGAACTAGTGACAGCAACAGAAAGCTGAGAGTGGAAGAAGTGGTCCTTCTTGGGGAAAGTAACAGAAAAAAGGTTTTCTGGAAAAAAAATTGAAAACATAAATCTGTACAACCTGTGTGCAGCTTACTTCCTTTAAGTACCATTTTAAAGCATTAGAAATAATACTTGATATCAATCTCTTTAAAATTGTTTTGGATAATGCTTTCACTGATTGAAAATATTTGTTATTAATATATGTATATTTGTATATATGAATGAATAAAAATATCAAATACAGAAATGTTTTTAATAGCATTGATCACACTTTAAACAATAGATGTCTTAAGAATGTGCAGCAACCATAGCTAAAAGAAGACATTTTCTGGCACCAACATTTGGGGTTAGTAGCTTTTCTTAGTATTCCCACCTATTCTTTGTGTTATTAATCCATCAATAGCCCATTTTGTATGCATTTTAAATTTATGTTTTATAATTACTGATAACAATAATGCCCAAAATGTGTGAAAGCTGTGGATGTGTTGAAGTTTAACAGAAGCCAAAGTTTATAACAATAGTTAGGAGAAAAAGGAAGAAATAGAAACCATCCAATACTATCAACAGCTATAGAACTTTAATAAAAATGTATTTATTTTCACTGGTGTACAGATGTTCATAGCTTCAATAAATATATCAATAGGCCTAGGGGCAATTTAGAGCTTGAATGTTCATAGATCAATTATTATATGTATATTACATATGTATTATAATGTTCTAAAATGTTAAATTTGATAAACCATTCCATTCTGACTAAACGTGGTGTATGTCACTCAATTTCTTAATTTTTAGGCTATTATAAGAAGCACCAAAGAATCCAGCATAAAAATGAATTATATTTGTAGACAAAAGATGCATCAGTTATCTAGCCATTTATAGTAAAAGCCACTGCTGTGTAGTTTCCTGTGCAGATTTATAGTATAAAACAGACTAAATCTGTTTTAAACCAATCTATGAGATAAAATCAATCATGAGAAATGTTGATTCGAGGGAATTTTGTATATGTAAGTGGTGTAAAGCTGTAATAAAAGTCTGAAAACTAGTAAACAAAATTAAATCTCATATTTACTGAAAATGAGTTTAATATGCAAAAAATTAATAATACTAAGATATATTTCACATACAACAAAATACTCCTGTAATATGTGTAATGCAGTGTTCCTTAATGAATAGAAATTCATGTAAATGCCACCACAATCAATTTTAGGGTATTTTTATTGCTTTATGAAACCCAATGTCCCTTATTTATCCTTCCATACTCTGCTGCTTCCCAACCTCTGGAAATACTAATTAATATTAGATCTCTATAGAGAAACAATTTGTATAAATAGAATCATGAATATGTGGCTTTGGTGTTATAATTCTTTCACTGAGCATATTGGTAGGATACATTTCTGTTGTAAAATATATTATTACTCCATTACCTTTTATGATTATTACTGCTGCATATGACTGCAGTATGTTTATAGAATTATCATTTTAGGGAAATTAAGATTGTTTTACCTTTTTGAATATACAGGAGATCCTAAACATTAGCCACAGAAGAATGACTCATGATCAACTATTTTATTTTGTTGTCATTGTTGAGATCCCCACCCCACATGATGCCAGTTTTATATGTGAAAATTTCTGTAAATGGATTTGGGCATTTTAGCTGTCTTATATGTGACATTATCTCTGCTCTCCTTTCTTGTGCAGCCATAGATCAGATGCAGGACAGGAACACCAGTTTTTGATGCTTCAGTTGTATTAATAAGGATTAAAGGCAAAGCAATGTAAGAATAGACCCAATTCATACTCTCATTGACCGTCTCCTGAAGTGAGAAATTAAGATTGAGGATGGAAAATCACACAGAGAGCCAGACCCTTTAAACAAAATCCTGTAATTCTAACTGAGAATGTATGCTTAATATGTGCCCCAACCCATGTTAGATGTTAAGTAACATCCCATTCCATATAACTCTAGGCTATAGAAATTGTTTGTATTTTAATTGATTAAACTGAGATTATAAATTATTATCCAAGCAACCCACAAGCACATAACAAGTGACAGAATAAGAATCCGAGTACAATTCTGATTTCAACGTGCACTCTTTCTGTTATGTCTCATTGCCAGCTGGTGAATCACTACCAAATATGAAAGTGCTTGGATTGACATAATCAAGAAGACAATGAGAAAAATAATGAAAACACTAAGGTTAATTAAGAAACTATTTATCTCAATTTTAAAATTATTCTACTTTAATGTGTTTTCAGAAGTTTTATTTTAAAGTAAAACAATCTGAAAGAACAAATTTAAATGATGGATAGTTTACTAAACTAATGATTAGAGAAAGAATTATTTTAAAATATGGTCCTGAAATTGTTGGATAATAATACACACAAAAAAAAGTCTCTGTGTATGACAACATACTGAAATATAACATGAAAGATAGCAAAGACAGAACCATAAAAAATAAAGTAAGAAAATGGCTAGAAGAAAACAAAGCAGAAAAATCAGTCTTTATGACCTTAGTCTGGCAAACATTTCTTAGAATTCACAAAACACAAATCAGAGAGAATATTTGATAATTGCAGCATAATTGAGTAAGTCTTTTTGGTAAATTCTTTAATACATAAATGTATATTCCTATAATATAATTGTTAACAAAAGACTATTTCCTGAAATGTGGTACTCAGATTTTTGACAGTGACCATTTATTCCACACAACTTTCTAAGAAATGTAATATATATATATTACTCATTGTGTAAATAAGAAAACTGCATGACAGTTAGGGTGTTTGCCCATCCTATCACCAGAGTAGGTCAGTTCAGGCTTTCTTTTGACCATTGCCAATAGTCTATTGTGGGGGTGTTTTTGTGGATTTCTGTGGGCCTCTCTAGCACTTTGCTTCTTCCCATTCTCATGGGGTCTTCATTTACCATGGTCTCCTATTCCTTGTTCTCCCTCTCTGTTGTTGATCCAGCTGGCATCTCCCTTTCCCCCAAGCTCTCTTTCCCTCGACCCTTGCCTTTCATTACCCCCACTCACGTCCATGTTGCTCATGTAGATCTCATCCATTTCTCTGTCATTGGATGATCCCTGTGTCTTTCTTGGGTTCCTATTTTCTAGGTAGCCTCCCTGGAGTTGTGAGTAGCAGTCTAGTCATCTTTGTTTTACATCTAGTATCTGCCTATGAGTGAGTACATACCATGTTTGTCTTTCTGAGTCTGGGTTACCTCCCTCAGGATGATTTTTTTCTAGATCCATCCATTTGCCTGCAAACCTCATGATGTCATTGTTTTTCTCTGCTGGGTAGTATTCCATTATGCCCAAACACCCTAATTGTTGTGCTAGAAATGACTATGACTGAGGGAATCAGATGCAGAGATCCAAGGCCAGGCCCCAGGTAGAGCTCCAGGAGTCCAATTGGCAAGAAAGAGGAGGGTTTGTACAAGTGAGAACTGTTGAGACCAAGGTTGGATAAAGCACAGGGACAAATAGCCATCGAATGGAAACACATGAACTATGAACCAATAGCTGAGGAGCCCCCAACTGGATCAGGTCTCTGAATAAGTGAGACAGTTGATTAGCTTGATCTGATTGGGAGGCATTCAAAGCCGTGGGACCAGGTCCTGTGCTCATTGCATGAGGTGGCTGTTTGAAACCTAGGGCTTATGCAGGGACACTTGGCTCAGCCTGGGAGGAGGGGACTGATCCTGCCTGGACTGAATCTACCAGGTTGAACTCAATCCTCAGGGGAGTCTTTGTCCAGGAGGAGATGGGAATGGGGGTGTGCTGTGGGGAAGGTGGGGGGGGGCAGGAGGGGGGAGAACAAGGGAATCCATGGCTGATATGTAAAATTAAATTGAATTATAAAATAAAACAAACAAAAAAAGAAAACTGCAGAAAATTGAAGTGTTAGATAACCTAGCCAATGTTTCATATGAAAACTTAATAATACTTAAAAGAAACATTCAAAATGAAATATTTGATGAAGAAACACTTTTCTTGATTGATATAAAAAGTTTGATAAATCATAAAACTATTTATAAAATTAAGTATTACAATAATAAATTGTGAGGTTGAAGAAAAGGCTCAGTGGATAAGACCACATACTGCTCTTGCAGAGGAGCTGGCTGGGTTCATCCTCTAGGACCCCTGTCAGGAAGCTCATAACTCCTTGTAACTGTAGCTATAGACAATTTGACCTTCTCTCCAATGCACAAACATATACACTGACAAACTCATATATACAAAATTAAATAATAAAAGTGTGATTTATAATAAAAAATAATTACAAAATACTAATTTAAAGACATTAAGCATGAGAGTTGAGGGTTGGTGACATTTCAAATCTCAGATGAAGGTTTAGTGAATCTCCTCCCATCTCATGCTAATGAGGCATGTTCCTAACCAATGGAAACATTATGCTCATAGAAAATAGCCACACCACCACCACCACCACAAATGCAACCAATTCAGAGGTTAATGTAACAATGAATTCCATGCTGGAGACCACCTTGAACTGAGTAGTAGAAAATGAGTTGTACAAATAAAACCAAAATTCTCTACAAAAGGAATTTAAAGAACATAAGTACTCTAACGAGACAAAAAATAAAAGTATGGATTAGGGTGGATAGGCAAGTGGGAAGACTCAGGAAGTAGTTGGAGGAGGGGAAATCATATTCAAAATACACTGTGTGAAAAAAATCTATTTTCAATTAAAAATAACATAACTATAAAGAGCTTAACATATATAATTAAAATAAACTAAGTAATAATGATAAATCCAGTACTGGAGTTAGAGAAAGGGGAAATGAAGAAATATGACATCATTGATCTTTTTATATCTGAGAGAGATAATAGATATACAAAAATAAAGAAATCAAATAAAATTTCACCCTTCACAATGTGATTTTAAAGCAAACATTCCAAGACATTAAAAAAGACCAGTTATTGACACTTATATTTGGAGTAATTATCACTTTATTCTATGAGTTTGTGAACTCCAGAAAAATTATAAAAACAAAGTTTAAGACTTTTTAAATATTTGTGCTTTACAATGTGACTCTAATTGGTGACATGCTTCATAATCACAAATAAAAATTCTATGTTTTTAATTGTATGTAAAATATATAATTTATATGAACATAAAGTTGTATATGTATATTCTAATCACATATATAAATAAAATGAAACTTTGGGGGGGCTTATTCACCTATTAATAAATCTACTTTAATGTGCATACACTTGTCAAATTAGTGGAGCAAATTCCATTTCGGGAGTTCTTAAATTTTTTTCAATATGAATACACAAATGTGACTGGGGGAGGCATACAGAAATAAAAGAAATTTTTAACTCTTGGGTCTTAGAAACTGGGAATCACCGTCAACAGTGTGTGTGTGTGTGTGTGTGTGTGTGTGTATGTATATGTGTGTGCATGTGTGTATATGTGTGTGTTGTTGTGTGTGTGCATGTATGTGTATATGTGTGTGTGCAGTGTGGGTGTGTATGTGTGTGTGTGTGTGTGTGTGTGTGTGTGTGTGTGTGTGTGTGTGTGGTGTATGTGTGTGTGTGTGTGTGTGTGTGTCTGTATGTCCATGTGTATCCAAGAAAAGAGGTCTAGACAATGGCTTCGATAGACCATGAGAGATTCAGAGCAATAGTGAGAGTAAGACTCCAGGGATTTTATTACGTGTTTGGATAGAATAAATACGTGAAAGACACCAGAATGTTCATTGCTGTGTTTGAAAGCAAAGAGGTCACCTGCGTGGGGATTTTACAGCTATTGAGATACTTTTTCTTTTCTCTTTTACTTTCCTTCTCTTAAACTTTATTTTATTTGGGGGTCATTGCAAGGGCAGAGGGCAGATATGAAGGGATGGGGAAATGAAGGGGCTCGAGATACATGATGTGAAAGATACAAAGAATAAGTAAACCTAAAGTTAAAAAAAGAAAAAGAAAATCGTGATGATTTGTACTCTTGCAATGTTATGTTGTGTGGACGTAGTTTAAAGTATTTAACTTAAGTCATTTAGTTCAATTCCCATTGTTCTTATTTCTACCAACAAAATATGTTTTAGCACAGTACAATAGATAATAGACAGAGGATATATACCGAATTTAGAAATGCTTTTCTTCCTTCCTGATTTATTCAATGATTCCTAAATGTTGGTTGGGTTGTTTAAGATATATAATCATTATTTACCCTGTTAAATTGTTTTAGTAAGGATATATCTCCCAGTGTTAATGTAGCAATTAATTATATACGATACGTATGTAGTACACATTCACAATATTTATATAATATACTTATACTATGTATCTACTAACCAGGCATGGTGACATGTGCCTTTAATTCTAGTAGTTAGTAGTAGATGTAAGGAGGATCTGGAGTTCAGGTTCATCTCCAGCTTGGAGTAAGTGAAATTTTATCTCAAAAAAAAAAAAAGAAAGAAAGAAAGAAAGAAAAGAAAGGAAGAAAAATCCCCTGAGCCAAACTTGTATTATATCCAAGTGCCAGTCATGGAATGACTACTTAATAATGCTTGCAATTTTAGTGATACCTACATTATGTTAATATTATTATTGATTAGGTCTCCAAAGGAATTACAGAAGAGAAGGGAAACCGTTCTTGCCATGGGACATGTGTGCAAAGTCTGAGTAGAAGATGCCAGTGACTTGATGAAGCTTCTACCTGATTCCCATCCAACTTCTGTCCCTTCACTTGAAGTTTACTGCTACAAACACTTTCTGATCCAAAGATGGAATGCAACTGATAACTCTATAATACTCTTCATAAACACCCTTAGAAGTTTATCCCTCTGTGGTTCTTGTCTCCATAGTCCTGGTGCTGCAATAAATAAAATAAAAGAGGCATGAAATAATATTTGTTGACAAAAGATACTTTAAGCCATCAAGTTATATTTCAAAATTATGTTTTTTCTTTTCCTGAATAACTTCTTTTCCTATTCATTCAACTCCCGTTTCTGAGAAACTTCTAATTAGCTACCTGGGAAACAGCCCTTTCTAACCTCAGTTTTTGGCCACCTTATTAATCTTCTGGAACTGCCCCAATGAAGTATTTATTCATAGTCTTTTCTGGCCTATACTTGGTATTTCAAAGGCTGGCATTTCCCTTGCTTGTCTCTGGACACTAATATTTAATCATATAATCATAGGAATTGGAGATGGATGAGACCTAACACTTTACTTTCCATCTGCCTGCCAAAGCTGCGGCTGTTTTCTCTCTCTTTTGGCATTGATTTTTACAAAGCTGGAGATTTATCCACTAACATAATTTTAAATGCCATATTTTTGCACATAGATCAGGAATATCTGCTACCCAAACTTTCAAGCTCACTCCATAGCTAGATCTATTGGGTAATCTCACTAATAGCTATAAGTACACATATACACAGACACTCTTAGATATTTTCATGTATATACATGAACACACGTATCTTCACCCACTTGTATACATACAGAATGAATCACTAGTGATTGTGGTCAGATGAGTGCACTTGTTACTTCAATGAGTAAAACACAAATCAAACAAATGGTGGGGACAGGAATGAATAGCCCATTCAGTCAAAATTTCAGACCCAGTCTCCAAGTATCACTATCATCATGATTTTTTCCCAATAAACACATTCTCTGTATTGAAAGGTGCATTGAAATTATTCTACCTTTCTAAGTTTTACCATTTTAAATTTTGTACCCCATTTTACAGAACTGGTTGGAAAAGAGCATATTAATTTGTAAGTGCACAGTGATAAATTGATAAAAAGCATCAAAACCAATAAATATTACATTTATCTCCAAATAGGTCCTCTATAAGATTCACATCTTCAGCATTTACTGTCAGACTTCAGTGGTCTAAGAAATGGCATGGAAATAGTACTTAGAATGTGCTCAAGTTATGGAATCATTCTGTTATGAAAATGATTTATGCACTTATGTAGCCTTTCTTGTGAACTTACATAGGCAGAATCAAAATCAGAAGTGTGTGTGTGTGTGTGTGTGTGTGTGTGTGTGTGTGTGTGTGTGTGTGTATGTGTGCAGGTCTAACAAAGCCCTAGTAGTCCTCTGTTCTGATCCTAACTGAGGGCATTGGGAAAACATAAATTCCTCTTTCTTTACCACCTCAAAGGCTGATTTGAAAGCTCAATGATTATACACCTACATCATGTCAATCACATTTCTATCACTACAATCCAAGATGCCTGAGATGACAAACGTATAGAATGCCAATTTGGATTTAGGGTTGTAGAAGGTTTAGTATAATGTTGGATAGCCACATCACTTTGGGGACTACTATGTGGTGATGTGTCAAAGTGGTGCAGAAAAGGTAAAGATAATAGTCTCACAATTATTTTCATAATACTGCTCTTAATGACCTCCCACTTAATATAAACTCTTAAAAGTAACACTTCATTCTAATATTGTCCGTCTGAGGACACAGCCTCTAATATATAGGTATTTGCAGGAATGCATATCTCAGGTTCCTTTGAACATTTTACACTGCTTATACTTTATAAACTCTAAATGAGAATACAGTAAGTAAAAACAAAAACCTTTTATTGTCTTTCCAGGAACTCTAGAAGTTTATGGTAAGTCTCCTGTCATTCCTGTAGATGGAGAGGTGCTGAGAGAAACTGGATTCAATTTATAAAAGAGTATCAGTCATGGCAAGTTTTGTGAGCCACACAAGGTCAAACACACAGCCAAATATTTGAGGATGTGTAAACTAACAAGTTTCTTTTGGGGTTGAACAATTTGAAATTCAGCAACATTCCATCCTACCCTAGAGTTGGCAATGTGTGCCAATTGCATTGGTGATATAATATTACAGTCCTATATAGAGCAGCATAGCTAGTTTCCACAACATACACTTTAAAAGTTTCCTTGAGCTTCCAAGTTAGTATTAAGGTAAAAACTACAGCTCAAACCATGTTGACCATTTTCACAGGAGAGTCAGTTATCTCTCTAGCTCATATTACTCATTTCCAACACAAAGCTAATGATGCTTCACGATGCTTATAGTATAGGACTTCATGAACATAGATAAGAAATGGAATGATTTTACCACAATGCCTAGAGCATAGGCACTTTTCACCAGACAACATAGAACTGCACAATAACACAACAAATACAATGTATAATACTCTTTTTTCATATTCTTTCTGGTTCCTTCTTTCTAGCCTCTAAATAATTGTTTTACTGGAGCATGAGTATGAGATGTAATTTATAAAAGTGATATGAAAAAAATGCTTACTTAGAAATATAACCCAACACCCTTTGAAAGAGATAACAAGAGTAGTAACAATGACCAAAGGGTAAATAAGAAGAAAAGCCATTGAACAAGATTCACCACCCCACTATGTGTGTGTGGTTTATAGGAAGCCATTGAAGTCCAGACATGGAGTACCAAGGAAGAAGTGTGCAAAGTCTCTTCTCAAAATAATACACAACACACAAATATTCTTTCTCTAAAGATTTACTTTTATATATTTATTTCATACAATATATCTTGATTATGTTTTCCCATCCCGAAACACTTCCCATGTCCTTCTCTCCTTCCCACCTCCCTACCTACCCAACATTGTAACTTTTCTCTCAAAATAAACTACACAAAACACAGAAATGAAGGTCTACTCAAACAAATAAATCACCAATAAGACAAAAATAAATAAACCAAAGTAAACAATCACCCAATATACACAGGGGGAAAAAAATCAAAGAGTTTGTTTTGTGTTGACCTTCTACTCTCGGACATTTTGGTTTTATTAAAAAGAAAAAAGTCATTGTTCTACTTCTTTAATATTTAAGTATTATTTATTTTATGTGTTCATATTTTTTCCAAAAGACACTTGTCAAGCAAAATAGCTTTGATCTAATTCATTGAAAAGACTAATACCAATTCCAGTGATAGATAAGCATGCCTGGTATACTTGCATGTCCTGATGGCAGATTCATATTAATAGATAATGTGTTTATGCAGTGTATAATAACATGCCATTACAGAGTAACCAATCCTAATTACTCACCAACTGTGTGAGCAATTAATTAATGAATGCTGTAAAAATCTTTCCTATTAATTCAATACATCTTTGTTGCTTAAAAGCAATGCCAGGTATTGCGGACAATTTAGTAACAAACTAGTATGAATCATGTTCTCCTCAAACTTATATTCTGATCCAAAGAGGTAGTTGGCAAAGAACCAAGAAAAAAATAATTTAAAATCTCAAGCAAAAATGTCAATATTTCTCAGCTTAAATTGAGGATACAGTGAAGGGGAATTCCATTCCATGGTTATGTCTCTAGAAAAATATAAACTCATATTCATACATATAATTACAGTTTAAGAAATATGGAGAATTCTAAATTTTCACATTATCTATGCACATCCTGCTATCTTTTAATGCATTGCTTACTTTTTATGCCTAATGTAAATACTTAGAAATAATTGTTATATGATACTCTTCAGGGGATACTCACTAAATGTTTGACCAAGTTTAGAACAGTAATACTTTTTTTCAAATATTTTTGACTGAAAGTTGGCTAAACCTGTAAATGCCAAAACATGAATATAAAACCAGTGGTATGGAATATGTACATAAGGAGAGTTGACCATTTATTACAACTATTACCATTCCCTGATAGTTTTGTCTTTGTTTGATACCTTTTACTATCAAATAATCCAAATGTTATATAACTAATAATTCATTACTTATGACATGGGCTGTACATTTTAATGTGCCATGGAAATAGTATATATACATGGCACATTAAAGAGCCGGGCGGTGGTGGCGCACGCCTTTAATCCCAGCACTCGGGAGGCAGAGCCAGGCGGATCTCTGTGAGTTCGAGGCCAGCCTGGGCTACCAAGTGAGTTCCAGGAAAGGCGCAAAGCTACACAGAGAAACCCTGTCTCGAAAAACCAAAAAAAAAAAAAAAAAAAGAAAAAGAAATGAAGCATTTTTTTAATTATTATTGTTATTATTATTATTAAGAAATTTTCTGTTCATTTTACATACAAACCACAGATCCCTTCCCTTCCCTCCTTCTACTCCCCAGCCTCACCCATCATCCTAAATCCTATTCCCACCTCCTCCAAGGCAAGTCCTCCTGTGGGGAGTCAGCAGAGCCTGATACACTCATTTGAGGCTGGTCCAAGCCCCTCCCCCTGGACCAAGGCTGGGCATGGTTTCCAACCATAGGCAGTGGGGTTTGTTCTTGCCCTAGGGATGGATCCTGATCCCATTGCCAGGGGGCCCCTTGAGTAGATCAAGCTACATAAGTGCCTTGCCTATGCAGAGGGCCTAGTCCAGTCCCATGGAAGATCCACAGCTATTGGTCCACAATTCATGAGTTCCCATTAGTTTGGTTTGGTTGTCTCTGTACGTTTCCCCATCCAGATCTTGATGCCCCTTGCTCATAGAATACCTCTTTTCCCTCTTTAAGTGGACTCCCTGAGCTTGACCTGGTGCTTGGCTGTGGATCTCTGCATCTGCTTCCATCAGTTACTGAATGAAGGCTTCATGATGGCAGTTAGGTTATTCACCAATCTGATTACCAGAGTAGGCCAATTCAGGCACCCTCTCCGTTATAGCTAGTAGTCTAAGGTGGGGGTCATTATTGTGATTTCTGGGAACTTCCCTAGCACCCAGTTTCTCCCTATCCCCATGGTGTCTCCCTCTATCATGGTATATTTTTCATTGCTCTTCCATTCTGTCCCTGTTCCAGCTCAACCATCCTGTTCCCTTATGATCTCATCCCCCATCCCCTACCATCCATTGCCCCCCTCACCCTCAATCTATTCATGGAGATCCAACCCCACGTCTGACAGAGGGCTGATCTCCAAAATATATAAAGAATTCAAGAAACGAGACAGCAAAATGCCAAAGAATCCAATAAAAAAAAAAGGGGCTACAGATCTAAATAGAAACTTCTCTACTGAAGAATCACAAATGGCTGAAAGACATTAAGGAATTGCTCAACATCCTTAGTCATCAGGGAAATGCAAATCAAAATGACTCTGAGATACCATCTTACACCTGTCAGAATGGCTATGATCAAAAACACTGATAACAGCTTTTGTTGGAGAGGATGTGGAGCAATGGGAACACTTATCCACTGTTGGGGGGAGGGCAAACTTGTACAGCCACTTTGGAAATCAGTATGGCAGTTTCTCAGCAAATTGGGAGTCAGTCTACCTCAGGACCCAGCAATACCATTCTTGGGCATATGCCCAAGGAATACTCAATCACACCACAGAGATACATGCTCAACAATGTTCATAGCAGCATTGTTCGTAATAGCCAGAACCTGGAAACAACCTAGATGCTGTTCAACCAAGAATGGATAAAGAAAATGTGGCACATATACACAATGGAATACTACTCAGCAGTAAAAAAACAATGATATCATAAAATTTGCAGGCAAATGGAAGGAATTAGGAAATATCATACTGAATGAAGTAACTCAGACTCAGAAGGACAAATATGGTATGTACTCGCTCATAAGTGGATATTAGATGAAAGGCAATGGATAACCAGACTACAACCCACAGCTCCAGAGAGGCTAGCTAACAAGGAGAACTCCAAGAAGGATTCATGGATCACCCTGGGAAAGGGGAATGGATGAAGAGAATCATTTTTCTTGCTTTAAAATTACCCCATATTAACCTAAGTTCTACTTGGGGACTAAGTGTTGCTCAGGCAATATTCCACTCAAGAGCTTGATTAGTGTTATGTAGCATCATAGCTCACTGCGAGCTATTTTAAAAATTATTTTAAGGGGTGGGTGTGTGTGTGTGTGTGTGTGTGTGTGTGTGTGTGTGTGTGTGCATTGTGTACAGGTGCACTCATGCCATAGATTTGTGTGAGATGGTCAGAGGACAACCCTCCGGAGGCAGTATTTTCCTTCTACTTTGTATGATCTGGAGATTTGGTCCAGGTCTCAGTGTCATAGGTTAGTATCTCTACACACTGAACAATCTCGCCAGTCCAAGGTTTTTTTTTTTTTTTTTTTTTTTTGGTTTTTCGAGACAGGGTTTCTCTGTGTAGCTTTGCGCCTTTCCTGGGACTCACTTGGTAGCCCAGGCTGGCCTCGAACTCACAGAGATCCGCCTGGCTCTGCCTCCCGAGTGCTGGGATTAAAGGCGTGCGCCACTACCGCCCGGCTGCGCCACTACCGCCCGGCTCTCCAGTCCAAGGTTTTGATACTTTTGTTTCTTACATTTTGAAGTTCATATACAAGAATGATACAGTTTTTTTCCTGCATGAAATTGGTAGACAAATTACACAACAACACTTTATGCCAGGCCACTATTTTCCCAACAATTCAATGTATATCTCCTCTCTGTTCTACATTCTCACAGGTCGCTTGTAAACCATGCTTTCTTTTTTTATCACCATATCAATATTACATTTTCTCAATTATCCCATTTTCATTATAAGTCATGATATATAAAAGGTAAGTCTGGCTCCCTTCCTCATTTATCTTACATAAACTTCCTTAGGCACATTTCCTTTTCTAAATTAAATTTATAAGGAACATTTTGAGTTTCATGAATAACACAAATAGGATTTTTTTATTACACTTCAGTGTATTTATAGAATAATTTGGAGGAGTATTCTTATCTTTTTAATATTAAGTCATCCCATTCACAGTATGGCTTGGTTCACCTTTTATTTAAATCTCCTTTTATGCCCTTTAGTAAAATTTTACAGTTTTCTTCATATATCCCTTATGCTTATTTTTACTGGGGTTATCTTTATGAAATTTATAGGTTTGAGGCTATTGTGAAGCATTTCTTATCCTCCATCACATTGTCTTTCTTTGCAAGTGTACAATAAACTTACAGAAAATTTCATCTTTGCTATTTTCTGAAACTGATGTCATTTTTTTCTTCCTTTGAAATATTTACACAACTTATTTCTTACTATTTTGTTCTAAAATTTGTATATTTTAGTTTTAATTTTTTTGTCCTGGTGGATGTTTTTAGGGGTACTGTGGGATGTCTTTCTGTGTGCCATGAATATGTGTTGCTCTGATTGGTTGATAAAGCTGCATTTGCCTATGGTGGGGCAGGAAAATCCAAGATAGATAGTGAGAGAAGAACGGAGAATGGGGCAGACTCTGCTAGCCATTGCCAAGAGAAGCAAGATGTGAAAGTACCAGTAAGCTACAAGCCATGTGACAAAGTATAAATTTATAGAAATTGGTTAATTTAAGATGAAAGAGCTGGCTAGTGAGAAACCTGAGTCATTAGGCCATATAGTTTGAAAATAATATAAGCCTCTGTGTGTTTATTTGTGTCTGAGCAGCTGCAGGACTGGGTGGGACACAGGAAAACTTCCAGCTACATAGGGCCTGATGTACAATGGTGATTACTGACCTGATAATAATCTCATTTTTCTTGCTGCTGATTTGAAGAGAACCTTCTCCATCTTCCTCTAATAAAACAAGCTATCTCTCATATAATGTTCTGATAGACACCAAGGTGTTTCTTTCCATTTCTTGCATGCTAAGAGTTTTATTCACTTTCAGTGAACGTTTGTGGAGACACAATATAAAATCATTTTTAAAAATAAGCTTCTATTTCTCTCCTTCAGTAATTGAGTATGATGAATACATGTTGCACAAAATCTAATTGGTCTTATAATAATAAAAGAAAAACAGAGCCAGACATTGGGATAAATACTGAAAAATCAGAGACAAAAGAATAAACCATTGCCAAGTCTCACCTCGCCAGCTCTGTGATTCCTCTGACTGAATATTTCTGAGTCCTCAGCTGAAAGGCATCTAGCCAAAAAGCCTTCCTCAGCCAAAATGGCCTTCCAGCTGAAAAGGCTCCAGCCGAAAAAGGCTCTACCTGAAAAGACCTCTAGTTCCTGTCTCCATATGCCTTATATACCTTTCTCCACCCAGCCATGTCACTTCCTTCCTAGTGCTGGGATTAAAGGCTTTGACTCCCAAGTACTGGGATTAAAGGTGTGCCACCACCGTCTGGCTCTGTTTCTCTCTTAGACTGAATCAATCTCATGTAGTCCAGGATGGCTTTCAACTCACAGAGATCCAGATGGATCTTTGCCTCCCAAGGTAGAATAAAAAACATGTGCTGCCCCTGCCTGGCATCTATGTTTAATCTAATGGATTGTTCTGTTCTCTGATCTTTAGACATATTTTATTAGGGTACACAATATATCATCACATTTCTATTTTTTATCTAAAACAATATAAGAAGGTTACAACTAATATAAGAAATACTATATGCAATAAGTACAATAAGTATATATAACATATACAGTCAAGAATTGCATTAACAAAGTCTAGTCCATTAACATTTGACAGATTCAGAGAAAATACTCCATTATTTATCCTATCTTGGTGAGCTCAAAGTGTTGTACCTAATTGCTTTCTATCCTAACTTGTATTACCAACCCAAAGCTATCTTTTGATGTCTTTTAATCTTATACACTTTATACCTCTTTAGTGATTTTCTTTTCTGAATTTGTTAATGAGGAAAATTATAACTATAACTATGCAGTCTTCAACTCCCTCAGAGACCAGAGAAGGAAATACTATTACCTAAGTAAGCAGGAAGTGCAGGTAAGCAACTTCCAAAACATGTGAAAAATAACAGAAAGAGCTGGCTGCCTGGAGATTCACCAGAGTTTCCTCTGTAATGCTGGAGCATCCACCTTCAGCCTACAGGCCTAGTATATCTGACAGTTTTATCTGTGAAGCAGAATTTCCTAAAGGGCCTTCTTACCTTGTCTTGGCAAGGTTTGGCAGTCTTTTCTTTTGTGTCCTGCTTGTCTATTTCGGATAGCATATTGTTAGCAGATAAGGCAAGGGTATTTTCTTGCCCAGTGGCTAACTTTTGCCACAAATAAAGTAAACTCCAAAAGGAATTTCATCAATGCACATCATATTTTCTGAAGTAGATTGGTGCTGCCAGGATCTGACATGTCTCGTAGTTAAAAAAAAAAATAAAAATCTATGTTATTAAAACACCTTAAATGCCATATTCTGTAGATCTCTGAAGTGTTTGGAGGTGACCTGTGACCTGCCTATCTAAAATTCATCTCTGATTGACCTTAAAAACACACCTAATATGACTACAAGTTTCTTTGTACTAATGAACTTTCATTTCTTTATATCCTAATTAGTTGTTAATAATAACTTTCAAGGACTAGCAATTTGCATTAAATCGTTAAATGAAATGTATAGGTACAATACTTTGAACAAGATTAGACATGTATGTACAGTATGTTCTAACAAAATTAATCTCAAATTTGTATCAGTATATAAAATTTGCATACAATATACAAAAATCCAATCCAATGTAAAATATTTAAAACAAGCAGTTGCTTTTTAAAAGTAGATTCAATAATCTACCTTTTATCATATCATATCCATATCATCTCTTTTTTCTTTTCAGACTATATTCAATAATCTACTCTTTTATCCTATCATTTCTATCTTTTTTTCAGAGTAGATTCAATAATCTACCTCTTATCTGTATCCTCTCTTTTTTTCTATTTTTTTCAAACAAGAATCCTTAATCTAATCTCCTTTGCTTAGCTTTTTTCCTGACCATTATCAATAAAACTTGTGATCAACCACCAAAAGAGTGACAATTATGCATAGCTCATTGAACTACCAAAACCCACCCACCACACCTCTTCGGAATATAGGTGCTGTGTTCTTAAAATTACTTCCTGCTGTTTGGGCAACGACATCTTTAGGAGATCCTGAAAAGAAAATTTTGGGTTAACTGTGAAGTCCTGGTAGAGTTAGCTATATCATTTGTCCAGTCTCAAATAATGGAAATGTGCAGGGCATATCTCAAGTCCTGGCTAGAGTAGTCTGTGAGGCTGGATCATCTCAGCTAGCCATTTCCATATTGTCCTGAGCAGTTGTAGTTCAAAGCTTATCTTTGGGTGCTGTTTGTCAGCTTAATGGCATTATCATAGTCCATGTGTAATCATCATTGTGGAGTCCCATCATCTTTTTGGAGACTTCTGAGATCTCATTAGGTCAGATTATTCCTTTCCTTGGTAATTTTTTCTGGGTAGTTATCCCTTTTTCTTTGGATGCTTATTTGTCCAAAGGTCTTTAAATTCCTCAAGATGGTTGTTTTTCTTCTCCTGGAATGACAAAAACGAAACCCTTCTCCAACCCTAATTTTGGGAGTTTCCCTTTCTCATCTTTATCAATTTTGATTTATGGTTTCTCATGAATGTTTTGTTTTCTCTTCTGTAGCTGTTCTATCATCCAGAGCAATATAGTTTTTGTACAATAGTCATTAGATTCTTTAATTGCCCTGAGAAAGAGTATCTTCCACACAACAGGAAAGGACTGAACTGAATTTGACATGGGGCCTGCAAGAGACCCCTCAGGGCATTACCTGACTTTGAAGGAAAGGGATTACCTGTCTGTCCCTTGTTGACCCACATTCCTTATTACAGTGTCTGCCTTTGCCACACCTTCTGCCTAATCTAGAAGAGAGGGACATTCTGTTGGAATTATTTCTTGAAAAAAAGTTGTTTCTAGGAACTCCCTGTTTACAGTCCCTTTTTAGGTGACCTTATTTATCACAACTGAAACATTTGACATTACAATTTTTCTTCAAACCTCTGGAAATCATCTCCCCTATCCAAGCATCATCATGATCATGAGATTCAATATTAATTGTATCTTGGATCCATTCCTCCAAGGGTGCTGATCTTGCCTTTAATGGCCTAGTTACCATTTTGCATTGTGCATTAGCATTTTCAAAACCCAGAGATTCAATGATTATTTTTCTAGCCTCTGAATTTGATATCATTCTATTTACTGCTGAAGTCAGTCTTCATAAGAAATCAGTGAAAGCTTCTTTTAGGCCCTATAGGAAATGACTCAATATTCTTTCCTACTTCTTCAATTCTGTCCCAAGCATTCAAAGCTGCCATTCAGCATAAATCTATGGTGTGGTCATCATAAAATTATCTTTGTATATCAGCACAATTGCCCTCTCCAAGAAGTTGATCTTGGGATATTTCAAGACCTCTAGCCCTATTTTTTTCTTAGCTTCATTCTTCCACCAGTTCCTCCATTGTAATTGGAGACCAGCCTGTAAGACAGCTGTAACCAAATCTCTCCAGTTTTGAAGGATAATTCAATTACAAGTTAACTGTAAGTTTAGCATCTGCTTCACAAAAGATGAGTAAGTACCATATGAGACTATTACTTCTTTGACTCTCCTCAAATCTAACATTTGCACAGGAGTCCATTGAGCTCCTACGCAGTCTTGGGGATATCTATCATTTGGCTGTTCCTGTAAGGTTACTGGATAAATTAAGGTTGGCTTTATGAAAGCCTTAGGCCTTTTCTCTCTAACCTTATAATTCAAAGCTATGATTGGTTCTTCTTTAAATTCCACTATCAGGGTGCGAATGTCTCTATGATCTGTTTTAACAAGTTTTTCTAAAACTCTTATCTTGATACTAATATTAACCAATTTCTTAAATGATGAAACAGAAATTATCAAACAACTAATATTTATAATTGACATTACATAAATTCCATCAACATGAATTATCCTCTCATTTAATTGTTCCATTTTCAGACTGCCAATCATATTATCAGAGACCAAACTCCCTCCATTGTAAAAATATTCCCTATTTTTTAATGTGAAAAAAAAAAACTTTCTTTTAACTAATTCCTCCATTTAAGAAATCTTAATTGACTCACCAAATCTGCTGACACTGACAATTCAGATGATGCTGTGGCAGCAGCCCAAGGAGGGAGCTCACGGTAAGCAAAAGGGAAGAAAATAGGGAGGCAGCCGTCTGCACAGGATAACATGCAAAAGCAGCTAATTCTGGCGTGTTTGGAGCCAGAACCTGGAGAGTTTGCTGCAGACAGGCTGCAACAGAAACTTAGCTGGCAGGGTAGGGACTCTGGCCCAGGTGGGGTGAAGATTCTGTCTATGTGTAGCTCTGGCCTGAGCCATAGGCAAGTGGCTTTTTCATGAATTCATGCCCCAAAAGTTGGATATCAGATGTTGATTGAATTGCTGAAGGGTCTTCTATGTTCTGCCTGGCATCTAGTGGCTTGTTTTGTTCTCTGATCACCAGGCAAATTTTCTTAAGGTACACAATATAGCATCACAAATATATCTGGTTTATTTTCTAATATCCAAAGCCTCATCTTAATGAGTACCAAACACTTGCTGATGATATTCTATTACTTTCAGGCTCTGCTGAAATATATTTCATTTTAATTCAGGTATATACATTTGTTCTTATTAGTGAGAATGGCCTATTTTGCTTTTGCTATCACAATTTCATTTTGACTACAGATGGCTTTTTCTTTTTTCATTTATATAAAGTGAATTTTGGACTATTGTATCTTTATGTAAAATATTAACCACATATAGAAAAAGATATTTTTATGACTCCCATAAATTATTGAATTTTAACACCACTTTCATAAGAAAATATTGCAATGCCCTTTTGGATTTTGTTGTTGATCCTATTAAAATCATTTAAGATTACAGACGTGATATTATGTGTCATGCTTTTTTGTCACCTATATTTCTCTGTCAGATTCTCAAAAGTCTCCTCATGTTGACATAGGCCTACTTTTTATTTCTTATAAATTTTATACCTTGCTTCTTTTATTTATCTCTATGCAAATTTTATTCTATTGTAGAAAACTCTTATCTATTTAACTCTGCAGAACCCTACTTTTTTTTTCTCAGAGAGAATTTGTTCAGAGAGAAAAAGTTTTAACTTTTTCACTTTCAGAAACTTGTAAGGTGGGATTCTCTATTTCTGGTCCCAGAAGTCACATTGTCAGTCTGAGCTCAGTTCTTACTCCTCCTTTCACTGAGCACTCTAGTGGGAACTTAGAGTGGAACCCTCCAGTATTTTTACTTTACCTACCATTCCAACATTTTTCAGTGTAACTGGATAAATTTAAAAAAATGTCATAAATCCTGTGATAGAATTACTGAAGATTTTGCAACCACAAAAATGTTCATGCAAGTATCATATTTCCATGATGAGTTTTCTTTTTTCTTGTATTTTTATTAAGTTTTTTTATTCATTTTACATAACAATCACAGATCCCCCTCTGTTCCCTCCCCAGCTTCCCCTGCAAGCCCATCTCCCTTTCCCTCCTCCAAAAAGGTAAGCCTTCCATGGGGAGTCAGCAGACCCAGTACATTTAGTTGAGGTAGGTCCAAGCCACTCCCCATGCATCACTTGACTCTTAGAAATTTGTATTTCACATTATTTCCACTGGCACTTTATTACTATATTTTTGTTAAGTAGCATTAGGGCTGGACCCTGGATCTCATATATTCTAGGTAACATTCAACAAAGACAAACTCAAAAATAAGTACCTAAAACTTTAATTATCCCACACTCAGATACCTAGAAGCTAGCATAAGAACACAATCAACAATAGCTAAGACAATATGTTTTCACCAGAATCCAACTGTTCTACTACAGCAAGCCCTGAATATTCCAACACAGCTGAGACACAAGAAAATGACCTTAAAATCAACTTTATGAAGATGATAGTCGTCCTTAAAAAGAAAATGAATAAATCCTTTAGAGAAATGCAGTAAAATACAAACAAACAATGGGAGGAAATGAGTACATTTCTCAAAGAGAGCCAAGAAAACACAATGGGAGGAAATGAGTAAATCCCTTAAAGAATGCAAAAGAAAAAATTCAACAAGCAGGTGAAGGAAATGAATAAAATGTTCAAGACCTTAAAATAGAAACAGAAAAAAAAAAAAAAAAAAAAGCTGAGGGGATCCTGGAGATGGAAAGTCTAGGTACAAGTACAGGAACTACAGACACAAGCACCATCAACTGAATGTAAAAGATGGAAAAGAGAATCTCTGGAGTAGAAGGTACCATAGAAGAAATTGATTACATTGGTCCAGGGACAAGTTAATATATATATAAAAAATTCTTGACACAAAACATCCAGGAAATATGGAACACTATGAATAATAGGAATAGAAGAAAGAGAAGAATTCTTGCTTATAGACCCAGAAAATATTTAAAGAAAATCAGAAGAAAAATTTCCTAACCTAAAAATGGACATACATACAAAAAACCAAGAACCTTACAAAACACCAAATAGATTGGACTAGAAAATGATGTCTCATGGATGTATAATAATCAATACACTAATCTTACAACACAAAGAAAGAACATTAAAAGCTGCAGGGGAAAAAGGCCAAGCAACATTTACAGAAAAACCTACTAGAATTATACCCAACTTCTCAATGGAGATTCAAAAAGCTTGAAAGGCCTGGACAAATGTCCTGCATCCTCCAAGAGACCACAAACGCTAACCCATACTACTATACCCAGCAAAACTTTCAATCACTGTAGATGGAGAAAACAAGATATTCCATAGTAAAGCCAAATTTAAACAATATATTGTAATCCCAAGATTTCCTGTGTTCCACCCGGCCCGAGGTCTGGACAAATCTCTCTCGCCTGCAATCCTGCAGCTGCTTATAAAATAATCATTTAGAGGCTTATATTAATTACAAATTACATGGCCTATGGTAGGCTTTTTGCTACCTAGCTCTTATAACTTAACCCATTTCTGTTAATCTATAAGTTGCCATGTGGCCATGGCATTACCAGTCTGCTGACATCTTGCTGCTCTTTCTGTGGAGCCTGGCATCTCCTGTGCCTCTGCCTTTCTTCTTCCTGTGTCTCTCCTTGAATTTCCTGCCTGCCTCTAAGCTTCCTTGCCATAGGCCAAAGCAGTTTATTTATTAACCAATGGGAACGATATATAGTCACAGCACACAGAAAGACATGCCCCATTTATATCCACAAATCTAGCACAATGGAAGATACTAGAAGGAAAACTCAAATGCACTGAGATTAATTCTACCTTTGAAAACACAGGAAATACATAATCTCCTGTCAGTTAATCCCGAAAAATACCCAATATTGAGTCTCTCTGCCAATGCTGTAATTCAGATCAGGCCAAATTAGTAAATCCAGGTTTAATTTGAGCAAAACATTCCCAGGTGATCCCAGGAAGGAAGAGAAGCCAGGAGGGGAAACTGCAAGGGGAAGTCTGTGGACAAGCCCTTAAGGACCCTCCAGAGGTGGAGCCACTTCTTGGTGGGCTTTCTCAGGAGCAAGGTCTGGAAAGGGAAGCTCTAAGGAAGATTCCCAACAAAACCAAAAGTAAGTATGCACACACACACACACACACACACACACACACACACACACACACACACAAGCACTCCCATCAATACCATGAACAACAAAATAACAGGAATTAACAATCATTGGTCATTAATATCTCTCAAAATCAATAGACTCAAGTCCTCAATAAAAAGAAACAGACTAACAGTGCTTTTGTGAAATGAGGATTCATTCTTCTTTGCATACAAGAAACATACCTCAGCATCAAAGATAGATGTTAACACCCAAGTTTATAAAGGAAACACTAGCAAAGTTTAAATCACATATCAACTCTTGAGCATTGATAGTTGGAGACTTCAGTACCTGGCTATCATCAATGGACAATGTGGTGATATTTTATTTGTATGTTAATAAATAAAGTTTGCCTGGAGATCAGAGGAAATAGCAAGCCATTAAGTAAACACAAAAGTCAGGCAGTGGCAGCACATGCCCTTAATCCAATCACATGGCAGGCAGAGTCTCTATGTGTTCAAGGACACAATAGGGAACGGCCAAGCATGGTGACATACACCTTTAATCCCAGTACCAACCATAGCGACCTGGAGGTCTGTACAGACAGACAATGACAAGGAAGTGAGGTAGCTCGGCTAAGAGCCAATGAAAGGGCAGAACAGCAAGGCAATAAAGGCATCAGAAACAGTAAGTAAATTCACTTTTGGTAGCTGCAGAGCTGGAGAGGTAAGGTTGGTGGCTATCACTATTTCTCTGGTCTCTAAGGCTTTCACCCTTATATTTGGCTCTGTTTTTTTTTAATAAGACTGCTTAGAAATTCATCTACAGGACAGGTCATCTAGACAAAAACTAAACAGAGAAATACAGAAGCTAAATGATATTATGAGCCAAATGGACCTAAGAGATATCTACAGAACATTTAACCCAAAAACAAAAGAATACACTTTCTCAGCACCTCACAGAACATTCTCCAAAACTGACCACAGACTCAGTCACAAAACAAGTCTCAGCAAATACAAGAAAATTGAAATAAGACCTTGGATCTTATCTGACCACCATGGAATAAACCTTATTTCAACAACAACAGAAGCAACAAAAGGCCTACAAACTCATGGAAACTGAAAAACTCTCTACTGAATGACTGCTGGATCAAACCAGGCATAAAGAAAGAATGAAAATGGATGGACAACATGCCCAAAGTTATAGGACACAATTTGAAAGCAGTGCTAAGAGGAAAGTTCATTGCACTTAAGTGCCTTCATAAAGAAATTGGAGAAATCTCATACTAGCCACTTACTAGCACACCTACCTAAAAGCTCTAGAACAAAAAGAGGCAAGCACACCTAAGAGATGTACATAGCACAAAATAATTAAACTGAGGGCTGAAATCAATAAAAAAAGAGGAAAATGTAAAGAATCAATAAAAGAAAAAGAGTTAGTTCTTTGGGAAAACCAACAAGATAGACAAACACTTATCCAAACTAACTAAAAGACACTGAAGAAATCCAAAAAATCATTCAGCCATACTTAAAAAAACCCTGTACTCCATAAAAATGGGAAATCTTTAAAAAATGCATAATTTTCTCAATTAGATACCATTTACCAAAGATAAATCAAGATCAGGTAAACAATTCAAAGTGACTATTACCCTTAAGGAAATAAAAGCAGTCATTAAAATTCTCCCAACAACAACAACAACAACAAAAGCCAGGGCCAGATTATTTTAGTGTAGAATTCTATAGGATTTTAAAAGAAGAGCTAATGTCAATATTTCTCAAATCATTCCACAACATAAAAACAGAAAGAGCATTGTGAAATTTATTTTATGAGGCCACAGTCACCTTGATACCCAAACCACATAAGGTCCCAATAAATAAAGAGGATGCAAACCAATTTATCTCATGAACAGAGATGCAAAAATACTTATTTTATTTTTTAATCGAAAATAGTTTTCTCTCTCATAAAATATATTCCAATCATATTTTCTGCTCCCTCCACTCCTCTCTGCTCCCACCACCTCCCCTCTCCCACAGAGAGTTTCCTCTTCATAAAAGAGCACACTTCCGAGAGATAACAGACAAATAGCACAAAACAAGATAAAATAAGACAAGGCAAAATCTCTCATGTTGAGGCTGGACAATGCAACCCAATAGAAGGAAAAGAGTCCCAAGAGCAGGGAAAAGAGTCAGAGACACACTCTCTCTCAAGATATTATTTAAGGGGAATATTTTCTTTTAAAGTTTCTTTGGTTTCTTTATATAGCTCCCCTATGGGTAAGGGCACAATGATAATGATTCAACTTTCCATATCCCAAGCAGTGTTTCATAAAGTCTCATGCTATTATGTATTTGTTTATTTATTTCATTCTGCTTGCCTTTGACATCAATAAAAAGCAAACAACCTATTTTCCTTTTTTTCATTTTACATACCAACTACACATCCCACTCTCTTTCCTCCACCTACCCTCCAGCCTTCCCCCAAAATCCATCCCTCATTCCCTACTATGACAAGGTAAGACCTCTCATGCAGGGGGAGGAGCTTGGACCTGCCCCAAATGAATGTACCAGGATCTGCTGGCAACATATTTTTTCATCTGCTACTTCTAGTGACATAATTGTCAAACCTTCATGAATCTGCTTAATTTCTCGCATTACAAGAACAGTTATCAATTAGACTCTGAAAAGGTGACCAAGCAAGAATTAAGTAATGCACTGAAGGGTCTCTCATTTACTTAACACCATACATCGTCAGCTAGGAAATTTAGATGAACATGTAATGATTCATGCCAAATTTCAGTTGCAAAATGACTGAAGAGAAGAGCTTCAGAAAAGTCTTTCTATAGAAATATGAGTTCCATATTTCTCAAATCTCAAAAAATAAGTGATTAATCAGAAGAGTTTCTTTCACAATGGCCTTCCCTGTCTCTGGAAAGCTGTATGCCCATACTAGTTAACTTTTGGTTTGGTTTTGTTGCTATATTTTTTCCAAATTCTCTTAATTACCGTCGTCTGTGACTCTAGTTTTGAATTTTGGATTACTTTCAGAGGTTTTTTTTTTTTTTTTTTCCTACTTGCCTCCTTGTGATTCAATAACCTTTGATCCAATAACACATCCTATTACACTCTCTCACACATATACTACTGCTGCTCCAAGTACACACATTCTTCCTAACCTCTCAACACTATACAATGACTTGAGCGCCAAGTTTGCCTGGTATTTAAACTATGCCCACACAAACTAAGAGTTCCTTAGTTCCATAAGCCAGCAGAATCTCCAGGAAGCATCCAATGGTCCTACTGCACTAAATTGACTGAATTGATGTGACCGTTTGGAGCTGTGGTCTCAAACTTGCCTAAAAGTTAGAATTATGGAAATAATTCTACAAGAAGTCTAAGAGTATTTCATGTACAGATTTTATTTACTTTCTCAGTGTGTTTGTAATATGCAACTTTTCTTTACAAATTACCCTGGAGTTAAAAAATAAACAAACTGATTGAAAGAGCCAAAAATGGCTTTTTTCTGTTTAAAGGGATTGTGATTATAACCTGATGGTATGGACTTCAAATTTTATCCAACATTTTTTCTCTTATGTTTTGATATGAATCATTACTCATTGATGATGTTTATAGATTCATGTGGAAAAGAAACAATGAGTGAGTAACAGGAAGGAGAGAAGAGAAAACAGAGAAGACACCTACTTCTATTTCTTCTCTATCACTTGTAGCATGGATTAAACTAGCATTTCAGCTATAAAAGATGAGCTCCTTAGATACAATATCCTGTATGAATAATACCTAGGAAGGAATATTTGAATGTACACTGAATATGAAAGAGCATCACTAGAGAGAGAATTTATGAGTAAGACACCAAGGGACACAAACCATCGTTTATTTTTATATCATGATCTTTGTTCAGACCACTGCAAACTCCTCTTCAGAAAGAGTACATCAATTATGAGCAAGAAAGAAAAGGGAGACTTTAATACTAGAATATATATCTTCCATACTTAACTATGTGCTTTTGCATATACATTGATAATAGATACTTTGTTGGCTCAAATCATTACAAGCTCATGAACCATGAAGAGAAATGAGTGATAAATAAAGGTCTATGTGACTTTTAATACAATGCCCCCATGTTAGAGCCCAGGAATTATCTTATATTCACAGTGAGCTCAAATATCCTCTGATTGAGGTGTAATTACTAAACAACTGTTAACATGTCATATTTTAAGTGCATTATATAGCCTTGATCAGTTCATTTTTCTATGTATGTATGCTGAGAAAAGATACGGTTGATATACAATTAAATCAAGTCCCAAGTTACGGTTGATATACAATTAAATTAAGTCCCCAGACATCTATAGATGTTAGCAGAGTACTTTCTACTGTTAAACTCTTCTGAGGGTTTTAGCATATTAATGTTTCTAAAACAAATAATTCCCTACTAACACTAACTTTAGAAAGGGGGAAATTGAACAGAGAGAGGATAAGTGACTTGTCTTAAGTCAAACAGCTTGTGAGTACTGGAAGTATAATTTAAAAAAAGAGAATTATTAATTTAAATTTATTTTTAATTTACATGCATATGTGTTTTACATATATATATATATAATATGTAAATATATTATATATATATGCATGCAGGTATGCCATGTGCATGTCTAGGACCCCTGGAGACCAGAAAAGGACCCAGAATCCCTGAAACTGGGTTTACCGATAGTTGTAACATATAATGTGTGTGCTGAAAAATGGACCCAGATTCTATACAAGAGAAGCTCTTAACTGCTGATCTATCTGTCCATCTCCCATGGAAGTTCCATTTTGATATAGACAATACGAGCCCCCAAGACCCTTCTCTTATATATTTTTTTAACCTATCCTGGACTTAGAACAGCCATAAATCAGTTGTTATCTTATGAGTATTTGGACAGCGTTCAGACTCTTAATAGAAGGCATTGCACAAATGACCCATGTGTAATGGCCTTCGCTGCAGAAACTTTGATAACTTCATGGAAGAAAAGAAAAGCATACTGAACCAGAGAGTGATAATGGTGAAAGGGACATGTGACAAGCTGTGATAGTTAACAGTGATTATATAGAGTGCCGACTCAATAAACCAAAACATTATTTACTAAGGAAACATTCTTTGGCCAAATGGATCTTGCTTGGCATTGATTGAGAAGCAGACAGTAACCAAAACTCATGAACACATCAAATTACAATCATGAATGCTATGTGGCAGGGAGGCTTCTAAAGGCCACAAGAACACAAAAGTGGCCTCTTAACCTAAACTGAGAAAACCAGGACAGACAGAATATGTCATATGTGAACAAGAAAATAGGCAGAATTTCATACAACTCACAGGGCAAACAATACCAGAAGATAAGGCAGAATAACCCTGAAGGGAGAAGGAAGAAGTTCACTATAGGTACACATTTGTCTCTAAAGTCACATGTTTGCTGCTTGTCAAAAACAATGTTAGTGAGTCTAATTTTATTCTTATATCTTTAAAATGTTTACATGGTTAATATGTAAATATTGTGTTTGTTCATTGGAAATTGCATGAATGTTACAAATAAGCAAACATACGGTGGGATATTTTTTGTGTTTTTTCAGGTGTGAGGTAGAGGCTAGGCAGATGGAATTATAAACATTTAAGAACCACAACTTTAAATAACCCAAACAGCATTTTTAATGAGTTGAACTCATGAGTTGGTGGTACTGGGGGAGTGGAATAGGAAACCACAAGGCAATAGCCAGATCATGTAACTGGTGCTCACTCATGCTAGTCCTGGAGGGCAAGAATTTGGTTGTATACAATAGAGAGAAACCATAAGGTTTAACTGAGAAAATACGTATTTGGTCATCTGGATAAAAGTTTTGATGGCTTTCAATTACAGCAATTCAGAAATGTTAGAGAAGAAAACTGAGAAGCTTTGAAGTGTATCTAAATTTGCCTTTAATATTAATACACATGAATTTCTCTGCCCATCTAGAGTGACCTATGGCTATTATATCTACGCTTTACCTGCCATGTTTGTATAAGTAGTTACAAACCTCTCTGAAGGACAGTAGTTTGCTTTCTTTTACTGCTGGTCAGTTAACATCTGGTAAAAAAAAAAAATCTAGTAGGTTTGCAGTATGAACAACATGCTGATTAGCAAATTCCCAACAGAATTCATTTTTGTTTTCTTCCTTCCTGTCCACCTATACTCCCCATCTCAATGAAAGTCACCCTCTGAATATGGGAGACAATTGTGTAGCTTGGTCTGTTTGAGGGGCCCCTGGCAGGCATCAGGATCTATCCCCAGTATATGAGCTGGTTTCTTGGAGCCCATTAGCTATGGTGGGATGCCTTGCTCAGCCTAGATGAAGAAGGGAGGGCCTTGATCCTGCCTTAACTAAATGTATCAGGCTTTGCTGACTCTCCATGGAAGGCCTTACTCTTACCCTTATTGAGAAGGGGAGGGGGAGGTGGTGCAGGGGGACAAAGAAGGGTGGAGGGGAGCAGGAGGAGGAATGAGTGTATGATCTGTGATTGGTATGGAAAATGAATAAAAAATTTTTCTGAAATTAAAAAAAGTCACAGACCTGGAAAGTTTCCAAATTATAGCATGTGTTTCTCATGGCAGCCTCATTCCTTCCATTGTGACAGGCCTTGCAGGTGACAGACAATCTGTCCTACTCACCTTTGATAACTACAGACTTGTATCTAGACTATTTTCCCTTTGTCTTTTCTGTTGTCATATGAATTCAAGTATCTTCTAGTAGACCATAGTTACTGCACAGATAAAACATAGATAAGGGGTACGATTCCTGACTGTTAGAAATTTCATCTAAGAGAAACTTCTTAAGGACACAATTTCTTTCTAACTGCTTCTGTCATCACCTTTATCATCTCTATTTGTTCACCCAATGCCAGTTTGCATTTTTTTTATGTTTACCTTATTGGCTACTTAAAACCTACTTGACACCATACTTCCTGTTTAAATATGCTGTATCTTAAGCCTTAAAAGTCAAACTCTACTGATATCATTGAATAATTTCTAATGGGTTCCAATTCAGAGACTTAAAAATCTTTTCCAGTTTGATGAACGGTTAAGTAACAGAACAGGTATTCATACAAGGCAACCTCCTGCCAATTGCCTCTTAGTCTCACCTTTTTTGCTGTTCTGCAGCTCCCTTCGTTAGCCACAGTTGATTGCAAGTGCAGTATAATCATTGACTCATTTGCTGTGGGATGGTCTGTACATCAAATTGCTCTGATTGGTCAATAAATAAAACACTGATTGGCCAGTGGCCAGGCAGGAAGTATAGGCAGGACTAACAGAGAGGAGAATTGAGAGAACAGGAAGGCAGAGGGAGTCACTGCCAGCCACCACCATGACAAGCAGCATGTGAAGATGCCGGTAAGCCACGAGCCACGTGGCAAGGTATAGATTTATGGAAATGGATTAATTTAAGATGTAAGAACTAGATAGCTAGAAGCCTGAGCCATTAGGCCAAACAGTTTAAACAATAGAAGTCTCTGTGTTTACTAGGTTGGGTCTGAGTGGCTGTGGGACTGGTGGGTGAGAGAGATTTGTCCTAACTGTGGGCCAGGAAGGAAAACTCTAGCTACACTCATTGGTTAGTTTTTCTATGTTCATTACTCAATTCTATGTTTGTTCACCTACTTGTATGTTTAATGAGTTCTTGTCTGCTTTACATGCATGACTATGAGGAGATTCAGGTTCTTATAAAGTACATAGTTCAGAAAAAGGCAAACATTGACCCCAAATCTTTCAAATGGCTATGTAGTCCTCTAAATAACAATTCAGAACATCATCCATTGGATAGAAACCTAGTGGCAGTAATTATTCTCCTTTAACTAAAGAAATGATTTCCTTCCTCTGAAATTCCTTTTCTTTTCCTCTATTGAAAAAAAGTGTCATTTTTAAATATTCATATAAACAATTTCATGCAATTTCTCTGTTGGAATCCAGTTTTTCTCTTTTGTCTTCATACATAATATTTTATTAATCCCTCTGCAGTGCTAATTATTGTGTATTATAGTCCCTTAGGTAGAGTGACTGTCATCCTTCTATTTCCTTTAGAATTTTATCAGTTTCTCACATAAAGAATGAATCAAAAACAAGATAATGTCTGTGAAATCCTGGGAATAATGTAACATGCTAATGATGTGTTTATCTGTTTTACCTAAGAGCTTGAGCAAGCTCCCCAGAAGAGAAGTCCCATTGTCATTTACCAAAGGCAATTTTTATCAGTTATGCTTAAGACTCCATACTTAGCATGTGATGTGGACAACTCTTATGGTCTATAATTTATATGTTCATTCATCTATTTGTCTTCCCTATTGTCATACGAATCCAAATATCTTAAAGAAAACCACAGTAAATGCATAGCTTAAAAACTGGATGATATCCTCTAATTCATTAATTTTGTGAATTGCCCTCTGAAACCCACCAGAAAACATTGTGGAAACATGAACATGACAGCTCACAATTTCAGAAAGTATTCAAAGCAAGATACTAAGAATACCACAGATCACAAGTGAACTTAAGAAAATATCAATCTTAAAATATTGTGCACAGATCTGTTTGCATTCTTCTACATGCTGATATCCAGTTAAACCGGTACCATTTGTTGAAGATGCTTTCTTTTTTCCCATTGTATAATTTTGGCTTCTTTGTCAAAAATTAAGTGCCCATAGGTGTGTGGAGTTATGTCTGGGTCTTTGATTCAATTCCATTGATCCACCTGTCTGTTTTTATTCCAATACCATGTGGTTCTTATTACTATAGATAGCTCTGTAGTAGAGCTTGACAGAGAGGCTCCATCCAGCAACTGACGGAAACAAATGTAGACCCCCAGTCAAACATTAGGTTGAGTTTGGGAAGCCTGCAGAAAGGGACAAAGGATTGTAGAAGCCAGAGGGGTCAAAGACACCACAAGAATACTGACAGAATCAACTAACCTAGGCTTATAGGGACTCACAGAGACTGAACTGACAACTAAGGAGCTTGCATGGGACTGACCGAGGCACTCTGCATCTGTGTTACAGTTGTGTAGCTTGGTACTCTTGTGGGACTCATAAAAGTGGGCACAGAAACCATCTTTGATTCTTTTACTGGCTTTTGGCACCACACTCCTCATATTGGGTTGCCTGGCCCATCCTTAATACTTGGGGAGGTACTTATTCTTACTGTAATTTGATAAGTCATATTTTGTTGATACTCATGGGAGACCTGCCCATTCCTAAACAGAAATGGCGGAGAAGTGGATTGAAGGATGGGAAAAGAGGGAGAGGTGGAAGGAGGGACTTGGAGGAGAGAAGGGCATCTTCCACATTGATTACAAACCTCTTAGTATGAGTAAGAAGCATTGCTTGTACCTGATATCTCCTTCCCTACTTTTGTTTTGAACACAGTTGGTTTTCTACCCCACAGCAATAATGATTTCAAATTATACCATAAATCCCACATCTCCATTACAAGAGTATCCACTCTGAAGCTCTCAATTGCATATGAAAAACAGAGCAAAATGGCCTTCAAACTGATTCCTCTATTCACTCAAGCTACCCTCAGTGTCTTTCCGCTGCTATGCGATGCTGAGCTCAGCAACAGTTTCCGAGTGTTTATATTTGCCGTCACTGTAATGTTTTGCTCAAAACCTTTGAATGGCTGCTTTTTTCCTTCTCAGATGTTTTGTGCTGTAGCAACACAGACAAAGCTTCACAGGCTTGCCGAAAGGAGGGAGCATGACTAACGTCACTCCTACCCTCATTCCAAGTAAATGTTCTTCACTTCCCACTTAGGATTCACCAACCCTTGGAAATACACAGTTAATTCCATTTTGTTCCTTTTAAAATTATCTTGGTCACAGTAAGTCCCCAAAGCAGATTCTGATTCAATGTATGAATTCAAATTGTTTTTGATGTTTCCATAAGTGCTTGAGAGAAAATACAATGTTAAAGGAAAGAAATAGTTTTAAGTTTAGAGTTGACAAAGCTTTTATTCAGTAGGTAATTTAGTGCCTTTCCAGAAAAGAAAACCAGGTTGATAATATAGAAATCCCTCAATATGGGAGCTGGGATATTTATGAAGCAAATTTTAACTCACGAGTTCAGGACTGATCTTCAGTAGTACAGTAGTATATGGACTTCCTGGATCCCAGCAGTTTGCAGTAGCCACAAAAATATCTTAAGCAAATCATTGTAGTATTTAAGTCACTGTGCTTGAGAATGATAACTGTGAGAAAGAGGTGTGAAGGGGAGAAGGCATGCCATCTGTCTAAGTTACATGAAGACAGTGAACATGAAGATTGGTCAAAATGTTGTACTCAGATACATACTTGGCACAGAGAAGTTATTCAGCGAACCAAACTAGCAAAATGCATATGGAACAATAATTATATTTCATCAGAGCAAGTTTTCAAAAGTTATCACAGGAAGTTTGTATTTGTAGGTAGCCTAAACCATATTCTTCAAAGAAGGATCACATGAACTCTGATGCTGATAGGACAGCGTTAAGTATATGCGTGACACAATTATGTTATATATTTATATTAGTATCCTACAGAAGCTTCCAAAACTACCACACATTAGTAGCTTAAAATAATACAAATTTATTCCCATAGTACTGTGGTTGGAGGTCTGGAACAAGGTATTAAAAGAACCACTCCCTCCGCCCCCACAAGGAAATCCTTTCTTTTCTCTTGCTAGCTTCTTATATTTTGTTGGTTATCTGTAGCATCCCATTTGCTGGTGACCATGGGATAAGGATATCAACAATCCATTACCCCTCCCCACATCACAGTGGGTTATAGCTACAATACTTCTAATTAAGGTCTTAGGTTCTGTTCCCAGAGATTGGGACTTCAATATAACCTTTGGGTCCTAATTTCATAACAATATCCCTGAAGTTAAATCTAGGGACAAACAGTGAAGAGAAAAAAAAATTCCTGTTCACTGTGTTTACATCCCAAACCACTCTTTATCATCAACCAAAAGTATACTTATTCCCAAAAGTGTGTTTATTCAGGGAGAGAAAAAGAAAATCTTTCAGGATTGTTAACCAAAGCCAGGTAATATAGGATTGTGCTGGTCACATCTGAACACCAGAAGGTTGTGTGGTATGCAGTGAATTCTGATTCAAGAAATACAGTACAGAGAATGTATAGAAATAGGGACAGGATTTAAGAGATGGTCTCACATTCTTCCTTGATCCTTCAAAGGAGAAATAACTATAGGGCTGTTCTGAAAATAGTTGAACCGTCCAAACAATCAGTCAATAAATAACAAACAGTCACCTGAATTTCCCCATTCTGAAAGCATGAATGATCATTCTAGAATCAAATATTCTGGCAAGTCCTTTGAGTCCCATCATTTAGACTCACAGCTGATTGTCTGATATCGGCAGGCTCCATCTGATGACCTTGAGACACTGTAGATCAAACAATAGAAAAAAAAAAAGAAAGAAAATACATTACTACATAAATTGGATATTTTCTACTCACAAAATTTCCACAAAACCAGACTTTAAAAGACTCTTTGTACTTAGTTGTTAAGGATAATTTTGTCACTTTGTAGGAATAGCAAAAGGTTTGATCACAAATCTCAATTTCTCTCGGGAATCAATGTGACACTTCACATAAGAGATCTTCAATTTAAAATAGATAGAATCCTACCGCAAGTACCACAGCCCATTCTTATTCCATTGTCTGCAAGTACCAAAGCCCATTCTTATTCCATTGTGATGATGGTGACGATTCTAATTTACTGTTTAACCCCCAATTTCCAGGCAAATAAGTGTCTTGATTCTTGAAATTTTTGACAGAAATAGGACATAAGAGCATGTGTGATTTCTTAGATGGGATGAGTAAGTAAAAGAAACTGCAACTTAAGATCCCCATTTAATTTCAGTAGAATTGAATCTTATTGTCTTCAGATGGCTACCAGTTTTGATATACATAATTTATTACCTCAAAAACAGTAGTTTCATGAGAAATGTATTGTTTTAAAAGATTTGTATGTGAGTTCAGTTTATTAAGGTATTCTGTATTTTATTTGTATGATATTAAGCTCCTAAAGTTACAAAATTTCTATAGAGAATAAATAATCCAAAGGTGTTGTATTATTGCATTTAAAATAAAACATAGAACATATAAAACGATGACTAACACAAAGAGATGGAAGAGTAAAGATCCATATCTTGTCTATTATGCAATGTTTATTTAATACTTGTGCATAACTTTAATTAAAGTGAATTTCTTTTTAATCTATTAAGTTTTATCTTATAGAGAAGTACAATTATAAAAGAAAAAGTTAAAAAAAATCTTATCTTTGGTTCATAGACAATCCCTGCAATAATTCGGTATATATTATCTAGGAATAGTTACACAATTAAGACTATATGTAACATATAGTGTACTTGCTAGAGACTACTCATGGTCATAATTGCTCATATTCAGATAGCACTATACTGCTTGAAATGCTGTTATGATGTGTACAACTTGGCTCATTCTCTCTCTGTAGATGTTGAGAGTGATTATACAACCTTCTTTGTCACTGAAAATATTATATAATATTTGGGTTGCTAACAATTGCTTATGAAATTTCTAAAGCCTTTTATAGTATAGGAGATTTCTGCATTATAATAGGTTGGTCCATGAGCTTTCCTTGCAATTGTGTATTTTCAAATGGAGCTCTATAGAATCATCTTTAGCTTCTCCTAAGCCAGACTCAGTGTGCAATGATGACGGAGACAATTGCTGGCTCCCTCACATGGAGTTTGTTTTATTTAACTCTTTAAGAAAGAAAACCAAAAGACCACATAAGTCAAAAAAAAGAAAAAAATATAAATGTTAAATGATCTTCGAGAGACTGAGTGAAAAAAATAACATATTGTAACAAATATAAATGAAGGTAATGCATATAAAACAGTAAAACATGTGCATAAATAAACAAATAAACCGTTACTCATCAATAAAAGTTGCATCTAAGAAGTTTAGCATAATGATAACTTTTGGGAGCTCTGCTTTATTGTGTTTATAAAATTCCATTACTGTGGAGCTGAAGATTGTGTTAAGTGGTAAAGCATAAGAAGTGTTCTAGTATAAGATGGTATAGATTCAACAGACACCTAAGCTTTTCTTCATCCACCGTATATTTTTCTTATAACCATTAATGCCTAGTTTGTTATTATAAGATGTGAAATGTTCTGCATGCATTTCTAAAATGAATAAAAAAATCATGGCTGCTACAATGCTTTATTAAAGTAAGTTGAAGACCTATTAAAGATAATTCCATCAAAAATTCATTAAAATGCAGTTGGGTAATACGTCATTTTGTAAGCCAACCATGGTGTTACATACCTGTAATCCCAGCACTTTAGAGGCAGAGAGGGAGACTGAAACTTCAAGACTTACTTGAGCTACTTAGAAAACTCAATGCCAGCCTTGGCCACAGAGTGAGATTTTGCATGAAAAAAAATATAAAGATCATACAATAACAAAAAAATAATTTCATAGACATATACATTGATAGGGAATGTATACCCTACTTATGAACATTTAGCTTATCTCCAGTGTCTCCAGGGTTTACTAATTTCTACCAAGTGTTACCTTTAACTCTGTACAGTTGTGAAAATGAGTTCCCAAAGGTGGAATTGCTGCTTCATTACTTGAATAAATTTAAAAAATGTAGAAAAAATCGCCAAATGTCCCCCTCAGAAAGTATATTTTTACATTCTCAGTGAGCGACTCGCAGATCATATTTTAGGCTGAATGCTATTTGAGCCATCTGTTTTGATGTTGTTTGTGTATGTGCATTTGCTAATATTAATTTGCTATAGTGATTTTTCTTGTCATCATTAAACTACTTAAAAAGAAGATCAGAGAGAAAAATGATGAGGAATTGCAGAGAGTCCAAGAAATGTTGGAAAACAAAGCAAACATAGTTAAACATGGGGCAGCCAAGATATGGCAAAAATTTTAGATAGGAAGCAATCTAGAAAAATATTATTTAATCTTATGAGGAAATAAAAGAAATAGCCATTCTCTCGGCAAGTGTAACAGCTTAAATATTAGCATTTAGACCTGGGTTGCAGTCAAAACAGAAGGAAAAGGAAAAGAGTGTCTTCAATCATTGACTCATCCACCAGACATTTGCATGCTTGTGTGAAAGAAAGTGAAGTTATCTTGTGTAGCATGTTAAATCTTGAAAGATTTATATGGATGCTCCAAATAAGTCTGAGCTGGAAGAAGATATTCTAATTTTCAGTTCAAGGAAGGAAGTATTCCTTCTTAAAAAAGCAACTGATAGGTGGTACAGTACTGGCATATGCCTTTAATCTCATCACTCAGAAGGCAGAGGCAGGCAGATCTCTGAGTTTGAGGCCAGCCTGGTCTACAGAACGAGTTCCAAGACAGGCCCCAAAGTTACACAGAGAAACCTTATCTTGAAAAAAAAAAAAAAGAAAGAAAGTAATTGATGAGAGAGGCATCACACTGAGCATTAATGCTGTGTATCTGAAAAAGACAATTAAGATCAAGGGCTAGATGAACTGGAACTGAGGGTTGTTTTGTTTGTTTGTTTTCACATTGTTTTGAGACAGAGTTTCTCTGTGTACCCCTGGATTTCCTAGAACTTGTTCGAAGCTGGCTTCAAACTTAAAAATCTGTCTGCCTCTGCCACCCAAGTACTAGTATTAAAGGCATGTGCCAACACTGCCTGGCCAATAAGCTGAGTTTTATACTAAGGGAAGTAGAACTGAGTCATGAATATAATGAGAAGAAGGAGGTATATCTCAAGAAGGATATGGACAACATGGAGCCTTGAGTCTTTGTATGAAAACCATCATTCAATAGAGACTAGAGGAAATTAAGAATGGATAACTAGTATCTATCATATAATTTCATATTTTTCATAGTTTAGGATCTTCAAGTTAGCTCTATATAGAAACAAACATCTTTGGGTGGTAATCATGACAGAGCACCAGTGGCAGAGGGCGAAGGCAAAGTGCAACTCAAAAATCAGGAGGAGCAGGAAATCTGAGCTGGAAGTAATCATGAGTACACATATATCCCATATATCCCAAAAGAATCTTAAAGTATGAGTGGGAGGTTTTTGTTCAATATCCATCCATATTCACTATTCCTTAAACTGGAAGTAACTTTGGTTAACTCTAGATTCACTCATCCATCCAGATGTCAAAATAAAACAAAATTGAAAGCAATAGTGTGTTTCAGAGGAAATTCTAAGAACCGGCTCTAGTGTTTCATCTTTCTCCTTTTGAAACACACACACACACACACACACACACACACACACACACACACACACACACACACCATTGAGCCAACTTCCACAATTTTGTAAAATAGATACATAGCAACAGCTAAGTACCACTAAGTGATTGTGAGTGATAAGTGTATTCAAATCTATGGTGATATTTTATTTGTGCTGAAATGTGATTTTATTTGTATGTTAATAAATAAAGCTGCCTGCGGGTCAGAGCTAATAGCAAGCCATTTAGCAGAAGTCTGGCAGTGGTAGCACATGCCCTTAATCTGATCACATGGTAGGCAGAGTCTGTGCATTCAAGGATATAGCCAGTTTGGTGACACATGCCTTTAATCCAAGTACCAAGCATAGAGACCTGGAGGTCTGTATAGACAGGCAGTGACGAAGAAGTTGGGTTTAGAACCAATGAGAAGGCAGAACAAAAAGTCAATAAAAAATACAGACACACAGGAAGTATGTCTCTTTTCTCAGGGGAAGGACAGCAGGGACTGGTAAGCTAAAGGTTATTTGCTAGTTCTCTGACCTCTTGGGCTTTTAACTCTTTATTTGTCTCTGTGTTTCTTATTTAATAAGACTGTTTAGAATTATATCTACACAAATCTGTATATAAAAATCTATATAGAACATTAAGATAGGTTCTTCTAACAGTAAATTTATTTGTATTTTGTATTTATAGAAAAAGAATGAAAACATTTGGCATATGAACACATAGTTAAATGTTAAGCTTCTCCTTTATCCTTTCCCATCTCTATGTCTTTATAATATTAGCTACCTATCAACAGCTGACCAATAGCTTGTTTTATAACTGTGATTTTTTTTGTAAAGGCACTGATATACTGGACTGCTTTGGAAGCCCTCTATCGATAATTTTTCATCTTCTAGACCTTGTCCCAGGGTTTATAAGATCTCAACTGTTATCATCAAGGCTTTCTTTTTCAAGCTCAAACTTTTTGACTATTCAGATAACTCTAAAGTAGTAGAAATTCATAAAAGTAGAAATTTTGTAGGAGTGGAAAATTTCAAAATTCATCCTCAGCACCAAATGATTCACTGTCTTTTAAATATTTTCATTTGTTCCCTGGCTTGAAGATAATGTGTCAACACTGCTTAAGAAGGGGGATATCTTTTTGCTTTGTACAAATTCAATATAAAATCTGTGCTCCCCTCTGAGGTAGCTAAGATGCTTTCTTTGTTTTCTAGATGTTCACATAATTGTCCCAGTGACACTCTTGAAACTTGCTTTATCCCTGTACAAATTAAACAGAAACTAAATAAGCTCTGAGAAGTACAACATTTCTTCTGAAATGTAAACACTTCCTGGGGGAATATTAAAAGATTTCTATGTTTTTTTCCCCTTCAATGTAGCATTACTTTAGATTACAATAAAAAAAATAAATGAGAAATGGGATTTCCTCAACACTATCAGCTCTCCAAAGCTAAATGAGAGACACAAGGAGACACAGAGGGATGACAGGGAGAGAATGGGGAAGGGAGGTCAGGAGTCAGGGAGATAAAGGAGCAATTTGAACTTAAGCACCTGTCTGTACATACTCAAGGGTGATGACAAACTCTACAAGAATTTTATATCCTCCAAAGAAGGAAGACAATTCACAACACCTATCAGCTGAATAAATTCTGAAAGAGAGCAAGAATTATTGCAAATTTCTGTTGAGAAGATTTCCATGACCCCTAGGATGCTATTAAAATGTGCAAGCATCATTCACCATGCATGTGTAGGAGACTTTATCAGCAAAACACTTGTATTGGGAGATGGAGTCCAACAAGAGGTGTTTTATATCACTCAGATGGTGCCTCTTTGAATCGAAGGTTCTCTGCCCAGTGGATTATCACAACTGGTTGCAAGGAGGTTTTAAAGATTTTAACTGCTTCTGTGTTTAGTTTATCCTGGTCTTTTTGCCTTCTTCCTTAAATCCAAAATATATGGACTTGGGGATTACTAAAACATGGTTAAATCAGGAGGGCTCTGCCTACATTAATGGATTAAAGTCTAAATGTTATTGTGGGAATGGGTTAGTTATTACAAGAGTGGTTTCACAAAAGTGAATTTAGACAGTAGGGTGGAGCTTCATCAGTACAGTGCTTTCCTGGAAAGAAACAGGACTTAGTTTTGATCCCCTAAACCTATGTTTTAAAAAAAAATATAGGCATGACTTGTAATCCCGGTGCTGGGGAGATATATGGAGATGGATCCCTGGGGATTTTTTGCCAGTGAATACAGCCTGCTTGATGAGTTCAAGGTCAATGCGAAACTGTGTCTCTAAATATCAAGGTGAATAGTGCCAGAGAAATGTCATCTAAGGATGACCTCTGTCCTTCACATACATAAACATATATATGCATATGTATCCTTCACATGTGCATCTATCATGTGAACATACACATGCATGTATGCACACATATATAGCCATACACGATTGACTAAATCTTTTAATTTAGTTTGGATACCTCTTGCTCTTTTGATTTCTCTTAACCTCTGCCCTCTATCACACAAGATGGATCTCACACTCTTCAGATAGCAATACTTAGAAAAAACTCATAGATTTCCCATCTTCCACAACAGTACACCAAATAGATTTCCATTCTTTATGAAGCACCCAGTCTTATGTAATCAGCTGTAACAGCAGCAAACAGCCTAAGACAAATGAATTATCCCATAGAATAGGACACTTCATGGGGTGTGCAGAATGGCTGACTTGATTATCAGCAGAAAGTGTATCTATTGCACTGATTCAAAGAGTCTTTCTCCATCACATTTATTCATTTTTCTTCATCACATTGACTAATTCATTTTTGATATTTAGAGTCAGGGTAACAGTGAAGGCTTCCTTTATCCAATCTTCTCCCTCAGCCATGCAAAGAGAGATTTCCCAATATGGAAACAGCTGAGTGACTCCTTCCTGACCAGCCCCAACTGTCTTGTAAAGAGAGATTTACATCCTGCTGACACAGCTTCTCTAACAATGCCGCCAATCTGAAAGCCATATTATTATTATACTACAGGAAATGTTTCGCATTGATTTTCACTGCTTTGATTATCATCGATCCTGCAGATTTCTGACAGAGGAATGAAACATTTCTTTGACCAGAAATGATGGGACTTTAAAGGTTGTCCATAAGCTAACTCATGGTATCTAAACAGTGTGAGTAGTGTCCTGTCAGTGTAAGTGATAATGAGAAATTTATGTTAATAGAGAGTGTGCTTACAAGCTTTGTATCAGTCTTGTTTTCTAGAAAGGATTTCCCATTAGGCTCAGGTTTTTTTTTTTTTAAACAGGAATTCCACTTCTGCCTCATCTCATCTAAACACCTGCCATTTTCTTTGAATGGAGTCATTATTGACAGTTCCAGCAAGACTCAAAATAGACAGTTGGGAGATCCTCTCCACCCATTTTTATGACAGCTATTTCTCTAGATCTGGGGATGCTAGTTAAAATTTGTTTGTTTGTTTGAAGTTCATTGTTGGGTTAGTGAACCACTTCTAATAAAATAGATGACTGCAATTTTGTTTTGGAGTTACTGAGAATCAAAGACATTAAACGAACATGATGAGTAAAACTTTGTGTCATATGTGGTTTTAAAAACTTTTTGATCTGTTCCTAGACTTTAAATAAATGACCTCTTAATTTCTCAAATTACATGACACTGTGAGATCTGACAAACTGTTTCCTGCTACTGAATTGTACCATCAGTGCTTAAGTTCTATATTTCATGAGAAAGACATAAGCTATTAATGAAACCTACATTCAATAATCTCCCTAAATGGAAATAAAATCCTAATTTAATCATCAAAATAAGAAACTCTCCATGTTCCCAAAATCCCTAACATTTTTGCTGCCTGCTGAAATCCCTCATTCAGCATCAACAGTAACTGGTCATTTTTAAGATTTATTTCCTGTATTTTATGTATGTGAGTGTGGTGATACATTTTGTACCTTAATAACATTAACATTTGCCTGAAGATCAGAGAGACAAAGGAATAAGCCATAGCTACCGCCTACGTCTAGAACTCCTCAGCCTGAAAAGGCCTCTAGCTGAAAAGGGTTCCTCAGCCAAAAAGCCTTTAGTTCCTATCACCTCACACATTATTTACTTTTCTCTGCCCAGCCGTCACTAGAATTAAAGGTGTGTGCCATCACTGTCTGGTTCTGTTTCTTTCCTAGACTGAGTCAATATCATGTAGTCCAGGGTGGCTTTGACCTCACAGATAGCCAGACAGAGCTCTGTCTCCCAAGTGCTAGGATTAAAGGTATGTGCCACAATTGCCTGGCTTCTATGTTTAATCTAGTGGCTTGTTCTGTTCTCTGATCTTTAGGCAAAGTTTATTAGAATACACAATATATCACCACATGTGAATGGTTTGCCTATGTCTATGTCTGTTGCCTGTGGAGTTCTCATGATCAGTCTTGTCCACATAGACACATATAAGCCATCATGTGGGTATTTCTAAGTTTATCTGAAGAAGACCTATTCTAACACAAACCAGAAAATAAAAATGCAGCATAAACAAAATGAAAATAATTAGTTTAAAATGCTAGTGATTATGGTAATCACACTTGTCCCTTTTGTTCTACCAGAAAGGGACAACTTTTCAGACATGAACTGGGGAATCCAGCCATATATAACCCATTACAATAAATAGAAAGCATGATCTAATTTTGGTTATCACATTGAAATTGTTTTTTAAACCTTTAAGATCATGATGATTTCCCCCTTTTTTAAAAATAAAAACTGTTTTAATAATACCAATATGTATTTTAAATTAGAAATTGTATGTGTGTGTATTTGTATGAACTTGATCATTTTTTTAGCTTCTTATGTAAAAATTTATATACAAAAGAGTAAATCTTCATATGTTATTTTAATGTTAAAATGTCAGCTGCTACTTTGTAATCCCAAAGCTTTAATGAGCTTGACTGAAAGATCAGATAGCCAATTGAAAAGATCCATACCATGGTCATCATTTTCCTGTTCATAATTTCAGCAGTTAATTTCAGGGGCATGTAAAGTGACAACTAGTTTGTTCTTTAACATACTACTTCATAATAACCTAAGAAGGTACAATTATTGCAGACATGAAAAAATATGGGAAATGTAGTCCACAGAGATGGCTCAGTGGATAAGAGCACTGCATATTCTTGCTGAGGATCTGGGTACAATCAATTCCCAGTGTCTACATAATCCTTCACAACTGTCTCTAACTCCAGTTTCCAGTAATCGGATGTGCTCTTCTTGTCTCTGTAGGCACCAGGCACATAAGTGGTGTACAGACAAACATGCAGGCAAAACACTCAGACACAGCTAATAAAAATTTTAATTTTTTAATGTGTGTAGCTGGAGTTTTCCTGCCTTGCCCACAGTCAGGACAAATCTCTCTCACCTGCTAGTCCTACAGCCGCTCAGACTCGACCAAGTAAACACAGAGACTTATATTGCTTACAAACTGTATGGCTGTGCCAGGCTTCTTGCTAACTGTTCTTATAGCTTAAATTAATCCATTTCCATAAATCTATACCTTGCCACATGGCTTGTGGCTTACCGGCATCTTCACATGCTGTTTGTCATCTTGGCGGCTGGCAGTGTCTCCCTGACTCAGCCTTCCACTTCCCAGCTTTATTCTTCTCCTTGTCCCGCCTATACTTCCTGCCTGGCCACTGGACAATCAGTGATTTATTTATTGACCAATCAGCAACACATTTGATATACAGACCATCCCACAAATGTGGGAAACTTTTTTTTTTAATTTTATTTTTTCTTTTTGATTTTTCTAGACAGGGTTTCTCTGTGTAGCTTTGCACCTTTCCTGGAACTCACTCGGTAGCCCAGGCTGGCCTCAAACTCACAGAGATCTGCCTGCCTCTGCCTCCCGAGTGCTGGGATTAAAGGTGTGTGCTACCACCACCTGGCAATGTGGGAAACTTAAGAAAAAATGATTTAAAGGAAAAGACTTTTTAATAGTTACTTTCAGGATTTCATATTTAAAAAGGATGTTTTATATGAATCAGAGGCAAAAAAAATCAAATAATTTCTAGGATATTGCTGATGAGACCTGTCAAAATCTGTGTAAAAATAAACACTGAATGGATTTTTTTTTAAATGCGGTGTATGACAATATTTAGAAAAGTAGTCGGCACTGGAAATATAACTTCACTGACATACTATGTGAATTATTTTTTCATAAATTTATTGAAATCTCCTACTTCCAAAGGTTACTGAAATCTGTGAAAATTAAAACACTGAAAAATGTCTATGAGACTGAATGAAAATTCACCATGTGAGTGGATTGGTTTTTCACTTCTTTCAAGGTAAAGTGTTATATATATCTGTGTCTTAAGAAATGCATGTTGTATATCTCTATCTATCTATCATCTATCTGTGTCTTTAGATACATATATATGTTTTATATGTATATATATTTACATATATATATATATATATATATATATATTTAACAGCATGCATAAGCACAACATTATATCCCAAATGTAGCCATTGTTTTCATCAAATACATACATATTCTCATATGTGATTTTCTAATTCAACTCTAAGCATGGTCACCTAAAAGAATTGTGATTCTCATTATAAACATAGAGCTAAAAGCACATGAAGAAGTAATTTAAAAATATACTTTCTTGAAGCATGAAGCTCAGGCACTTTTTTCTTCATTCATTCTTTTGAAATTCCTGTTACAAAATGTAAGAGAAGTCACCCAAATCCCATTTTCATGAATAGTAAATAGGAAGCAGCAAAAGATAGCGTAGCTTATTAAATTTGCAGTGTCTTTTATGAACCTATCTGTTCGTTGTCTGTCTTAAAGAGCTTTGCATTTCCTGTAAAGGATGATATATATAGCAATCAGTTCCTTTTAAATGTTTAAATCCCAGAGACCAATAAATAGCTTCTTTGTTTCCTACTGGAAATTACAAAAGTAATCATCATGCAGATGTATAAATGTTCCCATTTATTCTCCTGGATGGGTGATCCTAGATCAGCTACAGAAAGTTTAAGAAATGACAATAAACTGGTGATAAAAATGTTTTTTCTCAGTGTAGCTTCAGACATTATAAGAAATCCAAATTCAACCTCTTGAAAGGTTTAATGCATATTATCAAGAATTCATATGTATTTTAGTGGGAAATGGAAGTTATAGCTATTAGTCAGGGAAAACTCAATGAAGATTCTCTGAGAGATAAAAAGTAAAAAAAAAAGATAATAAAAAGGAATGTAGGAATTTTAGCTAGAGTTCAACACACTGACCATCATTTACTATATTTCCATGACTGGACTGTAAGTGAAATTTCAAAGCCATATTACTTTAAGCAGGGTCTGCAAGGAGATGCTGAACTGACTTATTAACAAACTGAAGAACCATATCACCTTCATTGGCAAAGGATGAGAAAAAGGACTGTCAGGGACACAGGCTGCCATACTTTAGTTCAACAGGTTTGGGATACTGGTACTACCAACACAAGCCCAGGACCCAGAAATTTCATGTTTCAATTTTGTGGTTTCTTTTGTTGCACAGATGCAAGACAAATAACCTATCACTTCTGAGTTTTTATAAGAATTAATTGAGTTATAAATTCATATTATTTAAAGATGAGCATGGTGGCCTGCAATCCCAGTACTCTGAAGGCAGAAGCAGCAGACTGTCTATAATTTGAGGCCACCTTGATCAACACAGAAAGACTCAGGTAAGCTAGAGCTACAAAGTAAGACTCTATCTTAAAACAACATTAAAGACAAAAGTTAAAACAATTACATTCACGGTCCAGTGTCTAAAACATAATAATTACTCAACACATGTTAATAGGAGTAATGGGGAACATATTGGTGATAATTGTTGGTACTATTATGTTATTGTCTATAGTTAATATCCTCATTTGTAGTGATTTTTAAGATATGTTGATCACCTCATTAAAAAAATCATGTATGTTAGTTAATGTTTTCTAATTTCTAAGAGAGCTATTCCTATGGACACAAATTGTTCAGCAACATTGAAAACTTATGTTATCACAATTGACTTGGTCAAATGTTGCTTGTCAGAAATCTGTTGTAATTTCTTCCAATCCTAAAAGTCATTTTCTTTGCCACTGACTGCACCTCTGGTCTCTCATCTTTGCAGACTGAACTGCTATGTAGACACAGCGTCCTTGGCATCCATGTCTCTTCCTTTACCAAATTAACTATCCTTTGCCAGCCATTTGTTTTCCAAAGACCAAGCTTTCATATTCCAATCTCTGAGTTTAAGAGTAAACTTTGATGATCAGTGCTAAATATGGTGAGTTTAGTTTTAATGTTAAAAACTCATCTGTAGATTTTATATTCGATAGCCTGTAGTGTCTAGAAGAGGTATTGTCCCTGTATTATGCAGTAACTCCACTTTAACTATCTATACATCTGTACATGCATGTGTATATTTTAGGGAGCTTCCATACTAGTAGGTTTCCATAAAGCTTTTTCAAATATCATCAGTGTTTGTAATTCCTTCCCATTTTCCCTCTTCTACCTGGCCCTCCCATTCCCCACTCTACTTAGCCCTTCCTGTTCTGTCCTTCCCCATTCCCTTTGCACACTTCCTTGTTTCACCCCCTTCACTCTGTATCTTCTAGTTGACTCTTAATAGTTTCCTTACTACTTTTTTTTCCTACAGGCACTCCAATTTAAGCACATATTTCTGAAGATTTAAAGCTGGCAGCCACACATGAGAGAGAACGTGTGGTATTTGTCTCTTTGAGTCTGGTTTACTTCATTCAGAATGACTGTTTCTAAATTCACCTATTTACCTGAGAATTTTATATTTTTTTTTTATTTACAGAAAAATTATACTCCATTGTGCTTATGGATCCAATCAACATTATCTATTCATCTATCTAAACTATTTCTGTTTCCTAGGATTATGAATGCAGCCACAATAAATATGGGTATGCAAGTGCTTTTTTAGTAATATATGCAGTCCTTTGGTAATACATCCAAGAACAGCATAGCTAGGTCATGGTAAATTTATTTGTAGTTTTTTGAGGAAGTCACACTGATCTTAATCATGGCTGTACCAGCTTGCACTCTCATCAGTAATGAATAAGTATTCAACTTTGTCCACATTCTCACCAGCATTTGAGTCATTTGTTTGAGTTCTGATTTAGCCATTCTGGCTAGAATAAAATGAAATCTCAAGATATTTTGGATTGGCATTTCCTTGATACCTAGGCATGTTGAACATTTTCGAAAATATTTATTTGCCACTTCTGTGGTGCCTCCTTTAAATTTGTTAGGGGAGTCACATAGACTTTCGGATGTTACAAGATTTGCCACTTCTCTTTGCTGACATCTTGAACCTGAAAGTAAAGCCCTATTGCTGAAGGCACCACATAATTACATCACAGTACGTGAAGAAATGATGCTGGTACTAAACTAGGAACTTCATCTCTATTAGATAGCTTTCATACTGCTGGAAGTAGACATTCGCACACCCTGAGAACTACAATAACAAGTGACCTGACATATTACCAATAATGCAGCAGTGGTGTGAATGCTATGGAAGTAACCAAACACTTTCTGGTTGGATTTAAAATCAAGTCATAATGAGGAATATAACACTATCGTTCTCAATTAACATAGAAATAAACTGCCCCTAAGTTCTTACATGTATACTCATAGATCAGTCCTCCCATCAACTCCCATTAAATAAACTGTTTTTTACAATAAATGGCAATTAAAACAGAGACCAACATCCAGTCAACATGTAGAGACTGTGGAGTACTCAACTCTACATGAAATATCCATATCCCTCCTCCTAAAATTCATGAATAATTTCCAAATAATGGTCAGACAGGTAAGAGCCAGAGATAGTGGACACACGCACCAAACCAGTATTTGGTGGACACGAAAGGACCACTGTACAAATGTACACAAATGAACTCACAGTGGCTATTACTGTGTGCCTGAAACCTATACAAGATCAAAACAGCAAAAAACCCACCATAAAAAGGCAAAGTATTCATTAAGCAACAACCTCAGCTGAGGACCTATTGGTAACTAATGTCCACGGTGGAAAGAGAGTAAGTTTTCTTCAGAGGATATGTTCCCAGAGAGGCTACACATGATCCATAAGATGGCACTACACCCATGACCACACAAACAGCACTAATTACACTCAGTGATTTTTTTATTTTATAATTAATTTAATTTTACGTATCAGCCACGGATTCCCCTGTCCTCCCTCCTCCCACTCCCAGCCTTCCCCTCCCAATCCACCCCACATTCCCACCTCCTCCAAGGCAAGGTCTCCCCTGGGGATTCAGCTCGACCTGGTAGATTCAGTTGAGGCAGGTCCAGTCCCCTCCTCCCTACACCAAGGCTGAGCAAAGAGTCTCAGCATAGGCTTTAGGTTCCAAAAAGCCAGTTCATGCACTAAGGACAGGTCCTGGTCCCATTGCCTGGGGGCCAACTAAATAGTTCAAGCTAATCAACTGTCTCACTTATCCAGAGGGCATGATCCAGTTCCATGGGGGCTCCTCAGCTATTGGTTCACAGTTCATGTGTTTCCACTAGTTTGGCTCTTTGTCCCTGTGCTTTTTCCAACCACGGTCTCAATATTTCTTGCTCATACAATCCCTCTTTTTTTTTTTTTGTTCATTTTTTTTTAATTTTGCAATACAATTCAGTTCTACATATCAGTCACGGATTCCCTTGTTCTCCCGCCTCCTGCCCTCCTCACCCTCCCCCCAGCCCACCCACCATTCCCACCTCATCCAGGGCAAAGCCTCCCCCAAGGACTGAGATCAACCTGGCAGACTCAGTCCAGTCCCCTCCTCACAGGCTGAGCCAAGCGACCCTGTATAAGCCCCAGGTTTCAAACAGCCAACTCATGCAATGAGCAAAGGACCTGGTCCCACTGCCTGGATACCTCCCAAACAGATCAAGCCAATCAACTGTATCACCCATTCAGAGGGCCTGATCCAGTTGGGGACCCCTCAGCCATTGGTTCATAGTTCATGTGTTTCCATTCATTTGGCTATTTTTCCCTGTGCTTTATCCAACCTTGGTCTCAACAATTCTCACTCATATAAACCCTCCTCTTTCTTGCTAACTGGACTCCCAGAGCTCCACCCGGGGCCTAGCCATGGATCTCTACATCCAGATCCCTCAGTCTTTGGATGGGGTTTCTAGCAGGACAATTAGTGTGTTTGGCCATCCCATCACTAGAGTAGGTCAGTTCGGGCTGTCTCTCAACCATTGCCAGCAGTCTGTTGTGAGGGTATCTTTGTGGATTTCTGTGGGCCTCTCTAGCACTTTGCTTCTTCCTATTCTCCTGTGTTCTTCATTTACCATGGTCTCCTATTCCTTGTTCTCCCTCTCTGTTCTTGATCCAGCTGGGATCTCCTGCTCCCCCAGCTCTCTTTCCCTAGACCCTTGCCCTTCATTACCCCCACTCATGTCCAGGCTGTTCATGTAGATCTCTTCCATTTCTCCATCATTGGGCGATCCCTGTGTCTTTCTTGGGGTCCTGTTTTCCAGGTAGCCTCTCTGGTGATGTGAGTAGCAGTCCAGTCATCCTTGTTCCACATCTAGTATCCTCCTATGAGTGAGTACACACCAATCCCACATCTGACAGAGGACTGATATTCAGAATATATAAGGAACTCAAGAAATTAGATATCAAAATACCCAACAGTCCAATTAAGAAATGGGCTATAGACCTAACCAGAGAATTCTCAACAAAGGAAACTCAAATTGCTGAAAGACATTTAAGGAATTGCTCAACATCCCTAATCATCAGGGAAATGCAAATCAAAACAACTCTGAGATACTACCTTATACCTGTCAGATTGGCTAAGATCAAAAACATTGAAGACAGCTTATGTTGGAGAGGATGTGGAGCAAGGGGAACACTCCTCCACTGTTGGTGGGAATGCAAGCTTGTATAACCACTTTGGAAATCAATATGGTGCTTTCTTAGAAAACTGGGAATCCATCTCTCCCAAGATCCAGCTATACCACTCTTGGGCATATACCCAAGGAATGCTCAATCACACCACAAGAGCACTTGTTCAGCTATGTTCATATCAGCATTGTTTGTAATAGCCAGAACATGGAAACAACCTAGATGCCCTTTAACTGAAGAATGGATAAACAAAATATGGTACATATACACAATGGAATACTACTCAGCAGAGAAAAGCAATGACATCATGAGGTTTGCAGGCAAATGGATGGATCTAGAAAAAGATCATCCTGAGTAAGATAACCCAGACTCAGAAAGACATACAATCCCTCTTTACTCTCACTGATTGGACTCCTGGAGCTCTACCTGGGGCTTGGCAGTGAATCTCTGAATCTGCTTCCATCAGTCACTAGATGAGAGTTCTATCATGACAGTTAGGGTGTTTGGCCATCAGATCACCAGATCAGCTCAGCTCAGGCTTTCTCTCAACCATTGCCAATAGTCTATTGTGGAGGTATCTTTGTGGATTTCTGGGGACCTCTCTAGCACTCTGCTTCTTCCTATTCCCATGGGGTCTTCATTTATCATGGTATCTCTTTCCTTGTTCTCCCACTCTGGTCCTGATCCAGCTGGGACCTCCCGCTCCCCTAAGCTCTCCTTCCCCCGACCCTTGCCCTCCATTACCCCCCCCCCCCCAGCGCCATGCCCAAGTTGCTCATGTAGATCTCATCTATTTCTCTGTCATTGGGTGATCCCTGTGTCTATCTTAGGGTCCTCTTTACTAGGTAGCCTCCCTGGAGTTGTGAGTTACATTCTGGTTATCCTTTGCTTTACATCTAGTATCCACTTATGAGTGAGTACATACTATGTTTGTCTTTTTGAGTCTGGGTTACCTCACTCAGGATGATTTTTTTCTAGATCCATTCATTTGCCTGCAAACCTCATGATGTCATTGTTTTTCTCTTTTGAGTAGTAGTCCATTGTGTATATGTACCACATTTTATTTATCCATTCTTCAGTTGAAGGGCATCTAGGTTGTTTCCAGGTTCTGGTTATTACAAATAATGGTGCTATAAACATAGCTGAGCATGTGTACTTGTGGTATGTTTGAGCATTCCTTGGGTATATGCCCAAGAGTGGTATAGCTGGGTCTTGAGGGAGATTGATTTCCAATTTTCTAAGAAAGCGCCATATTGATTTCCAAAGTGGCTGTACAAGTTTGCATTCCCACCAACAGTGGAGGAGTGTTCCTCTTGTTCCACATCCTCTCCAACATAAGCTGTCCTCAGTGTTTTTGATCATAGCCATTCTGACAGGTGTAAGATGGTATCTCAGTGTTATTTTGATTTGCATTTCCCTGATGATTAAGGATGTTGAGCAATTCCTTAAATGTCTTTCAGCCATTTGAACTTCTTCTGTTGAGAATTCTGTTTAGCTCTATAGCCCATTTTTTATTTTTTATTTATTTTTTTATTTTTTGGTTTTTTCAAGACAGGGTTTCTCTGTGTAGCTTTGCACCTTTCCTGGTACCAGGCTGGCCTCGAACTCACAGAGATCCACCTGCCTCTGCCTCCTGAGTGCTGGGATTAAAGGTGTGCGCCACCACCGCCCGGCCATTTTTTAAAATTGGACTGTTGGTTATTTTGATGTCTAATTTCTTGAGTTCTTTATATATTCTGGATATCAGCCCTCTGTCAGATGTGGGGTTTGGTGAAGATCTATTCCCATTCTGTAGCCTTCGCTTTGTCTTGTTGATGATGTCCTTTGCCCTACCAAAGCTTCTACTCAGTGGATTTAAAAGCAATGCACATTAAGTTGTACAAGATGGGGAGGAGCTGAAGGGGAAGTTGTAGGTGGATCTGATCAAAATACATTATATACACATATGAGTTTCTTAAACACTAAAGAGATTTTAAAAAATTGATCTGTAGAGATCTTTCTGCTAAGCAGTATATTCAATGCACTGAGTTCATTATTAATCTTGCATGTCTTAATATAATTTTTTGCATTAACATGTCATCTGGCAATATCATACTAGAAAAAAATAATAGGACCTAATAAACATGTGATGTTACAAAGCTTCTTCCTCTTATCTTCTTTCCTCTCCTCTTGTCTCCTCCCCTCCCCTCTTCCTTTTGTCATTCTCATTTTCTACCTCACCTTCTCCCTTTTTCTTCTTCTCTTTCCCTATTTTCCTACTTTCCCAATATTTTTTAATTACTAAGAATGTAAAACATGCTCAACATACAAATGTTCTTAAATGAGAAAAGTGCAAGTCATTGTTTTTTTTTTTAAATTATAGTCTCATTTTCCCTGCCTCAGCCTTTCTCTTTAGGAGACTGAAACAAAGATTAAAGCCATAGGAAGACTTCCAAGGGACTGTGACATTTTGTGTACATGTCAGATAACTGTGGTGCTGCTATGTGGGAACTTGTCCCAAGTTGAAATAGCTGTGAAATTTTCCATAAATTTTCAGTCCTTATATGTTGGACCTAGGAGATAAATTGGACATTTTAGACCATGTCTTTGCCTTTATGGGTTTCCTTGTCTCTGCTCCTTTTTTTATCATCTCCTCTAGAGATGGCTGCTGCTTGGTAGTCTCACTTATCTTTAATATAGACAACTTTTGAATTCCTTGCCAGTATATGCAAATACCCACTCAACATTTTTATTCATTTGTCTAGTATGCATCCTCAGTCAAATTCTTTCCAAAATAAATGCATGTAAAGTCTATGAGGAAGATAAATGTCCATTACATTTGAATAACAATAAGAAAGCTAATTTTGTTAGCACAAAGTGAGCCCAGATGGTGAAAAGGCCTAAGTCTAGTAACTACTCATAGATATACTCCCCACTTAACAACTAGATGGTGAAGGTGACCCTTTCTTTCTATGGATCCTGGGACTCTACCAATCATTGACTGAAAGCATCCAAAAACAACTATAGATATTAAGTACACAGACACATACATCTTTTCCTTGTACTAGTCACTGGACAATTAGTATAAGAACTGTTTACTGAGCATGTACTTGTTATGCTTCGATGGCAAATACTCCAGAGGTAATTTAAAACCTGTGGGAGGATGTGTGTGAATTATAGGCAAAAACTGTACCATTTTATCCAAAAGACTTAAGTATCCTCAGATTTAAGATAAGGCTGAATTCCTATAAGCAGCCCTCCCTCTCATGGGTTCTGAAAAAAATAGTACATAGTTTCAAGTTTAAGAAATGGCAAGTTCTCAGCTCTATGTGTTCAGGGAAAATATTTGAAATTTTTCATTATGTATAAATACTCCATTTTCTTTATGTAGTTATATGTGTTATTGGATATCTAGACATCATTATATAAAACAAAATAAGCAAGAATCAAATATATATCACATTTTTGCATATGCATGCATATGCTCATGATGAAAGCCAAAGGGAAGTTATTTTTGGGAGAAAGGAGACTGGTGTGAAAAGATAGGGAGACAAGGAAGGGTAAGGGGTTCAGGGAGTTTACATGAGCAAAATACAATGATATATGTGTGTAAAAAGTCATAATGAAACCTATTTTTCTGCATTAAACTAATTCTCAAAATATTTTCAAAACTACTAAATTGCTGAATGAATCTTAACCTTAATGGGCCATGTACAGAGGTTTAACAGGAAAATATTTGGGCATGATTGCAAAGTTTAAAAGGAGAATGAATGTGAATCAGGTTGTTCACCACTTGGGATGGACACCAGACTCCATGTACTACAGTTATCATGAAAATGTTGGCATAGTATAAGTACAAAGACACACAGCTGCAGATAAAAGAGAGTTAAAAGGCAAGTGCCAGATCCTCAACATGAGTTTTAGCTGTTCTTTTGAATAATTGTTATGTGTCCATGATCATTTGAAAATCAGGCACTGTCTTCTCTTGATTCCTATTCACCAGAACCATTCCTCTGTACTAATAGAAAATGATGAATAGAAATACTTCCTAAACATGATTTTCATCCAAAGGAACTTAACTAAAGATTTGCAATTGGTGTGCAATAAAATTAACAGAGATTTATTGCAAAACCACTTATGTATTATGTGAGTCTGGTTATGATGGCTTCAAGGTCTTTGAACAATTTACTCTAAGTAGCTCTTATTTTCTTGTGGCTCATTTATTTCTACTATATCTTGCTTATGTTAGGAATAATTTCGTTTTCTTCTGCAGCACCTGCTGCTCCATCCATAATTAGAGTGGCTTCTTTGTCACATCCTACTTGCTGTCCCTTCTCTTCGGTGGTTATAATATCCTTCCAAAATGTCCAGAACAAAAATTATAATATTCATCTACACAATGTCTTCATTATCGCCAGAGAGTTTCTACATTTCCTACATTTCTAGATGTCCCCATCAATTCTCATCCATAAGATCAGTACATTCTTTAAACAAGTGGCAACAAAACCATGAGGTTTATTTTGTTTTCTCTAGTATTAAATAATCTTTGGTCAAGTTCCAGGTGCAAAATAACACTCATGCCTTGGCTGAATGATAGGCCCTAGGAATGATTAAATTGAAAAAACAACAACAACAACAAAAAACCACTTAGAACATTCTTCTCCTTTGAGATGTGGAAAGATTAAGGCATATACTAAGGGCTGTAGTAACAGTTCTGGAGTTGATGGGAGCTACTCCAGATATGACATGCAAGTTCATGGGTGGAGAGATGACTCTATTGCTAAGAGAACTGGCTCCTCTGTCAGATAACCTGGGTTGGATCTCCAGCACCAACAGGGCAGCTAACAACTATATGTAACCCCAGTCCCAGGGGATCAGACACCCTCTTCTGGCTTCTGCAGAAACTAATTGCTTGTTGTGAACAGATATATGCTAAGACAAAACTTGCACATATGTAAAAAAGAGATAGCAGCTAAAAAAAGAGATATGACACCTTTTATGGAACTATAGAATTTTCAGAATCTTCAGGTGACAATTAGAAATATAGCTTAGTAGCATATATTATGAAGCTCCTATATATTTGAAAAATAATATTATAATGCTTATAAACTTGCATGTCATGTTTAAGGAGGGAAAACAGGATTGAGATTTTAGCATTTCAAAATTTGAAAGATCAACAAACATGCAATTTTATTTCATGTGCAGTTTCTAGTGTGACTTAATTTGAAGGTGGAAGGATATGCATGTGACCCATTCTTGCTTAAGTAATAAAGTAATCTCATGTCTGGTGGTTATAAATTAGTTTGTAAAGGTTTGGAAAGTATTGTCAGTGGTGTAATTCTCAAATAATAAATAAAAACATTAAAAAAACCGATAGTACTTACTGCTCTTGCACAGGACATGAGTTTGGTTCTCAGCACCCTCATGATGGCACAAGGCATCCACAACTCTACTTCCAGTGTGTCTACCTCCCTCTTCTGACCCCCATGTCCACAAGTCACACACATAGTGAATATACATACATGCAAGTAAACTCTCACACACACAAAATATAAATTTTTAAAAATTATTTTTTAAAAGTTTCTGACTTCTTAAAATAAAAAAAAACAAAATAAAAACATCAAACATTAAAAAATAGATGGGCCATGTTGATTTTCCAAAACATTTGAAAGCATTTTCAGGTATTTCCTGTTCATAGGAATGACAATGTTTAAGTTAAGAATTACTTTGTATATAAAATTTTAAATTACAACTTTTGGAAAATAGGAATTTGTTAAGGTTTTAAAAATTATTTTCCAAATGTAAAAGTGAATGTGTACTTAAACCATGATTAAGTAATTAAAACTAGTTCAAACTACTTCTTTCTAAACAGCAAACTGTTGCAGTTCAAACTCATTTCAGTCCCACTCTTTTCCCTGGACTCACAATTCCTTTGCCCCCAGAATTTTCATTATGTAAGTGCAGAGTACTGACAATGTTTAAAACTCTCTTCAGTAGATGTAGGCATGGAATATGAAGACAGGATAAAAGATGGGGGGAATAGAACCAGTGGCCATGATTAAATTCCATCAGTCTCCTCCCAAGTGGATTGGCAATCGTTTCATATGTTATTCAAAGGTATACAGAAAATAAATATCACCTAGAATTTAGGTGTACAATGTCATGCCACTTTCAAGCTTATTTAGTTTGTTTTACTAGAAAAATAGAAGGAAAAGATCAAAACAAAAGAAAAATAGATTTCAGTTGAGCAAGTACAAAAATGAAAATAAATCAAAATACTGTAAAATACGTGACATTAGTAAAAGAGCATTGAATTGATGGTATGAATATTGTTTAGGCAGAAAAGTATTGAGAAGATGGTGTAAAGTGTAAACATTGGGTAATGTGACTGGCAGAACTTACAATGGTGACACGTACATGGAAAGAAAGCCTGAGAGGTGCTTGATGGGATACCTGCGAGGGGTTTCTCAGGTGCTTGTTCACTCCTCTAAAGACCAAACAAACACATTAGAAAGGAACTGCAATAGTGAATGAATGAGAAATCACCTTAAATTAACTAGGAAGCATGTCATAAAAGAGGAGGAATCAGGAAATTGAGGGAAGGTTTAGTAACTGGTTTCAGAAATATACTGAAATATTTTTTACTTGAAACTGAATTCACATTCATTTGAAAAGACTTTGATGATACAAACTGAGAGGTAAATAACTGAAGCTTCTGAGTGCATGATATAAATCATGGAGATACTTTCTAGTTATCACATATTGTATAAAGAATTATGAGGGTAATGATGGCTCGGTACTTATACACTCTATGTGCAATGAGAATAAAAGAGAGACAAGGGATAATCACTCTGCAAGATTCTTGAGCTCCATGGTTCTTGAGAATTTTATATTGAAGAGGCTGAGAGGTTCCATTCCAGTTCAAGTTCTTCTTCCATTATAGCTCCATATTTCAAAGAATTTAAGAGTTTCATCTGTGAATACCATGATAGTGGTATCTAAATACATAATATAAAACTATACCCACTGTTGTTTGTTTTTATTACCCTTTTGGCTCTTTTGGGGGCCCACTACCCAGCTCGTAAATAAATAGACAGGGAGGCTTATTCTTTCTTATAAATGCCCAGCCTTAGCTTGACTTATTCCTAGCCAGCTTATCTTAACTTAAATTATCCCATCTACTTTTTGCCTCTGGTCTTTTCCCTTTTTGTCTGTAATCTTACTTTCACTCTTACTCCATGACTGACTGTGTGACTGGTTGGCTGGTCCCTTTTTTTCTTGCTCCTTGATCTTTCTTGTTTCTCCATCCTTCTTTTTCTCCTCCTATTTATTCTCTCTGCCTGCCAGCACCCCCCCTTGTCCCCGCACATCCTTTCTCCTGCCTTGCTATTGGCCCTTCATGCAAAGTTCATTAAAATACATAACTTACACAACACAGACTATTTCTGTGCTTGTTCTAGAGTTCCACTAAAGGTAAGCACGGCTTAAGAGATCATGAGAACTGGTATTATGCACAAGAGGATTTCCTACACTGCTCAGAAATCCTGGAGTGCAAACCTACAATTCAAAAATGTTCAAAGGGTGCTCAATGGCCATGTGAAGACTTGTCTTTGAATGGGTTTCACAAATGAACCAAGGAGAATTTTGTAATGTAATGATAAATTCTGATGATATTACCTTCCAAGCTTAATGTTATCAGTGCTTAGATAAAAAACCAGGAATAATTCATTGCAATGCACCAATGAGGTGAACTACTCCATTATAATTCATAAATATAGAAAGGTTTCCCCATCTGGACAAAGCCAGTTGTTTCTCAGCACACAGGGTAATGGAACAGATTACATGGCAAGTGTGCCTGTAAGAGGAAAGTTAGATAACTATAGTTTCATAGTATTTCCTGACTTAGAGTTCCTGTTAAACTTTTATTAACACTAAAGAAACAGTAATTATAATAGTTGTTTGTTCTTTTCAATCAAATTATAACAAAAATAAAATAGAAATGATGTCGTGCAGATCAAACTCACCGAAAGCTTCAATTACAGTCTCAATCAGTCTATCAGGAATATAATTAATAGTCTCAAATATTAATCTCTATAACAAGGAAAAACCTGGAAAAGTAAATATATATATATAAAATTATCTCAGTCTGGCAAGCTGAGTTCGAGTTGACTCCTGGGATGCACATTGTAGAAAGAGAATAAATCCCATACACTCCTTTTTGACCACCACAATCATGCAGTAGCATATGCACACCCTCCAACACACAATATGAATAAATAAGCAAGTGAAATAAAATTTTAGAAAATATGAATTCAAAATCTACATTCACAGGCTAGTGACTGCTTAAACAATACTCACCATACTCTGGAGTCTTCTTTAAAGGTGGGGTGTTTTGTTTTTATCTATTCTTATAAATTTGCAAATGAGGGGGTTATATACAGATAAAACAGAAGTGTAAAATAAAAGGAAAACATTACACATTTGACCCAAACTACTTACAATGTAAATTGGAAATAACTAACATTTCACAGCCATGTTTCCTTGTTCTGCTGATCTGCCATACCAAAGAGAGTCTGAGTAAGAATTCAAGTTGAGCCTGATCCATTCTGGGTGAGACAGAGAATGGAGTCTGAGGTTGTTTCCTGAGACTGGGAAACATGACTCCCTACTAATCAAGTTCACAAGCAGTGTAGGAAAAGCTTACCATACCTAAGGTAGCTCCCCACAGAAGAGAGACAAAATAAATAAATAAACAACTCTCAGAACACATGCATCACAAATTTACACTGTAGGAAGCAACATACAAAGTATAACTGTTTGTAGAGCAAAGCAAGGAGAAGCCAGTAGATACCTTGACATGTCATGAAGAAACATCTTGATGTTCTGATGAATGAATTTGGCAAAAAAAACACTTGGTTGATGAACAGAAAAGTAACAAGTTATGAGACTAGAAAAATAGGAGCCCAAGTAACTCCAAATTTTGGAATATTAGAAATCAATTTCACATAGATAGATAGATAGATAGATAGATAGATAGATACATAGATACATAGATACATAGATACATAGATAGATACATAGATAAATACATAGATACATAGATAGATACATAGATACAAACATACATACATAGATATATAGATACATAGATAGATAATGTTTAGATAAAGTGGTATTAAAAATGACTACATTTCAAAGGCTGCATGGAGAAGTTTCCTGGCTCAGGTGGAAATGGAGACAGAATGTGATCTATCTTCACCATGGGGCAGATTTTATGGACATATAGAAATATTCAAAGTGCTTTAGAACTTATAAACTTAAAAAACATTTTTGCTATTGTCATAAGACAATTATATGAGATATGGATAGACAGTAATCACCACAGAATGAAATACTCTGGTAAATTGATAGAAAATGGTAGTAGGATAAGCAGAAAAAAATAACAATTTTCTATACATTGAAGGCCAAACATATTTCTATCCTAAGTGAAATCAAACACAGCAGTGAAAAATGTTTGGTACTTTATTGTGCCTAGATTGAATTATGAAGTCGTTCTAACAGGATCCAGATATCCAGAAAGTTTGCTGTTAACTTCTTGTTTTATTCGACCTGACATTCCCCCCCACCCCAGCAAATGGAAGCTAAAGATGAGATTTGAGAAGTGTGTGCTGAAATCATCACCTTTATGTTCTTTTTTCTTTATAGATTTGTTGCTTGACCATGACCAGTCCTGTAGGACAGAAATAACAATTGCCTGTCAACTTTCCTGGGTTCAGTTTTTGCTCTGAGTTACAAAGTGTAGGGTGATCTCTCCCAGCTCCTCCTCCCTCCACAGCAATTGAATTTCATTGCTGACTGCAGAGCACCAGACACTTCCAGTCTCTGTTAATGAGCTGAGCCGTGCAGGTGCATATGGGTATGTTCATAAAAACGAAATCTCTGTCAGGCACAAATTGCCCCCCAATTTTCTCCAATATTTTCTGTTTCTTATCGTTATGACTAAATAACGATGGTAAAACTAATGATGCCATTACCCTGTAATTGGGAACTGAGGCTGTTTAGCAGTGACAAAGCATATGCTCAGCAGAGTTAATGGGCCAACAAGGAAGCCCCACTGGGGAGTTTGCCCACAGAGCAGGAAGACTGAACACTTAGAAGGTAGGGCAGCTTTCATAAAATGGAGTGTTTGAAACTCCTTTTAGAGACTTTTCTCTACTGCTTTGTCCTTCTGAGGAAAATGGAGAGAGCATGAAGGTTTTAGTAGTTCCTGGTCTGGTGGCAGGACTCAGTGGGTAAGGGTGCTTGCCACAGAACCTGAAGACTTCAGTTCAATCCATAAGACCCACGTAATGGAAAAGATTGATAACTCCTGAAAGTTGTTCTCTGGCCTGCACACACTTGCATCTGCACGTGCGCATACACACAGACACATACAGACACACAGACACACACACACATATACAGACACACCAAGATAGCATAGACAAACAGACAGACAGACATATATGATATAGATAGATAGATAGATAGATAGATAGATAGATAGATAGATAGATAGATAGATAGACAGACAGATAGATAGGGACACAGAGAGAGAGACAGACAGAGACAGAGAGACAGAGATTTGAACGGTTTCAAGGGATGGCCTATGGTTAATAGTAATTTTCACTCTCATGATGGACTCAAATAAGTTCTCAGAAGCCCAAAACCATCTATTAATATAGTTATAGAGGATCTAGCACACTTTTGGCCTCTTCGGGCACCAGGAACAGACTTAGAACACTTGCACATACAGACATAGTACACTTACACATACAGCCACTTAGACACATAAAATAAAAATAAATATTTTCAAAAAAATATAAAGACTTCTTGAAGTAAAACGCCATCTTTTCTTCAGTAGCTCATCTTTCAGAATCTTCTTACTGACTTTATTTTCCGTTAAGTCATCAATTATTGGAATTGTGCTATGATATTTAAATTGAAGTTTAAATGGGAGCAGACACCTGATTTTAGTGGGAGTTGAAGCATGTATTTTTTGTGTATGGTGCATATTTTAATGCATAGCACTGTTTAAGGACTATTTTGGATGACTGAGTAGCTATTAGTTCAAATTAGTATTCTTGTATCATTTATAAAAATAACAACTAGTTAGGCATGGTAATTCACATCTATATTCTCAGTATGTGGAAATCTGAGGCAGGAGGATCCACAAATTTGACACCATACTGGGCTATACAAAGAGTTCCAAATCAGTTCTAGGCAATAGTGTCAGATGCTGTTTTAAGGAAAAAAAATAAATTAAATTAAAAAGTAATATTTAACTCAAGAAACAGTACCTTTTATTATATAATAGCAGAAGCAGTGCTTAATTAATGGGTATTTCCTTTCAGCATTCTGTTTAACACTTTATGTAGTTATTACATTCTATTTCCTCCTCACTATAATCCCATGAGCAGTATTGGATGAACTCTCTCCCCATCCTGTTTTTTGGGTTTGGGAACATAAGACCTAGAGATTTACAGTGGTATGCCGAGGGCTATACTGTCAGTAGGTGATAAGGCAGAGATTTAAAAGAAGACTAGTTCAATTCCATGATCTTAACCTTTGGACCACATGGCAGCACATCATAAAGAAGCTTTCCCTGCATCTCTTCAGTTGAGCCTCCCAAAAGCCCTTTAAGTTAGGCATAGCTTATGCTTTGAGCTCTGCTTTACAGATGGAGGTTTAGCGATGTAAATAACTAGCTTAGGTTTTATGCAGACATTAACCTACAAAGCCTAGTCATGATCTGCCTTTCCCTCATGGAGCTCAATGCCCTTGGGTGTGTATTGTATTGCATAGCTCCTGACAATCCTTAGCTCAAATCCTCAGGATTCAAGCTGATTATTTTCAGAGCTGAAAAAAGGAGAACATCTCCACTTTGCGTTAGCCTTTTCTTCTAGTGAGAGAGGATAAGTCATCCTAGGTTCAAGGCTACCCCCCTCATGTCTTTCCGTTTTTTTAATCAAACCCTTTCCTACTTTCCAGTCTTTTGCATCTTTATTTATTCAATTCTCCAGGTTATTGTAATGTGGATATGTTATCAGGTTATTTTTCTTTGTTTTGCACAAGGCAAAATAATATTATGGTCTCAATTAGAATTGCAGTCTAAGAAACCATGGCCTCAATAAAATATTTGCTTCTCATCCTGTGATTCCTGGAAGGCATCTCTATGTGCATTGGGATTCAAGATACAAGGATAAGCAGCTGTGAATACAGTAATATCCACCCACTTGCTGCTGTCACTCTAATAACCACATAATGGAGCTTTGGCATGTGCCAGGAGGAGCACATATTCTCAGCATAGATCCTTGGGACCACCAAGACACATGTGAAATCCCAGAGACATGTTTATTAAACCTTTCTAAAGTACCTGGGGATTTTTGTTGGTTTCAGCAAATTCCCTAGATTAAAATATTGTGTCACATACTCTTCGGAAAAACAGTTGTTACCTGTCAAATGATGTGGATCAGGAAAAGAATTCTGCCTAAATATCCATTTATATAGGGTCATATTAACATACTTTTTCCCCTTGAGGTTTTCAAAATATAACATTCTCGTTTATCCTTTGATAATTTTATATATACACACAACATATTTCTATTCTATTCTTGGAATTGGACAGAAATTAAAATTTTATGGTCACTTTTATAGATGTTTTGACACATTCTGAGTATGTGAGTAAAAATGGGCACAATATGTTCAAAGACTTTCACAGAGCATATCTGGGTATATAGGAATCATGTATGGGAATTTAATATAGGAAGCTCTTGATATACACGTCTTTTCAGTTAAGAGACATGACTGATATTCCAAGGAATCATCAAGATGGCACAGTGGTAAAGGCCTGTCCTGCCTTATGGTAATGGACATAACTCATGATGAAAGCAAGCAGAAAGCTGGAAAATGATGGAACAAAAGAAATTACTGTCCCCTGCTACCAGCGTCTTTCTTTTTCCTTTCTCTTTATTTAAGAAAAATCTGTCTTTCTTCTTTTGCTTTGTTAGAAAAGGTTACTTCTGTAAGCACCTTCATAATGTTTCTTTGTATTAATAGATATTTTCAATTAAGTATGCTAGAGAAAGCTGATTGCATATTACTGTTTAAGATATCATGGAGATTTATTTATACCCAATCATGTATCCACCAAACCCTTTATTGATTATCTACTCTGTGCTGAGTGATTGTTAGGAAACAAGTACTGATCTATAAACATGCATCATGACAATCAATGTTCAAACTAACAACTTACACTGTGGTGACTGTTTTCATTTATATGTTCTAGAAGCAGGTGAGCAGCCATTTATGCACATCCCAGAGATTCACAAATATCACTTATTTAGGTATTTCATTCAAGGAAGGGGAGGTTTGTCATTAATTCTAATACCCTGTTTAACTCTGAAAAACTGAATAATTTTGTCACTCACTTCATGGCATTGTTTTGCTGTCAAAAAAACAAAACCAAAAAAACTAAGGTCTAAGAATCGCTAAATTAGTGAAACATTTTCCCTCAGAGGTGTGAGGTATTGGGCAGATGTTACTTACTGTGTCCTCATGATCTTTATTCATTGTCTGCATCGTCTGTCAAAATTTGTGTACGCTATGAACTTGAGTAATTACTTCCCCTGGTAATTTCCAATTATGATTCGTTTGAAAACCCACACAATTTTGCTCATTGAAGAGATAGAATTCTCACTACCAATAGTAATGTGACAGTAATATCAGAAAATGAAGACTTTGGAAGAGAATGGCAGCCACTCCCCCTGTCCTGTATCCATCCCCTGTAGTCCACACCCTGATACTCTGACTCTTCATGGCTAGTGGGGCACTGTTAAACACATACCCTATAACCAATCTTCTCCTTTTATATAAGATAGTAATCTTCTTTTGGACATTCAGAACATTCACCCCAGGAAAGTCCTCCTCACTATAATTAGCACAGTACTAACTTGACTATGGAACCATGCTAATTGGTGTATCAATAATTTGTTATTTCTGAAACAAGTTCCTCCCTTCTGCGTCTTCTAATCTAGTTGTTACTGTCTCCTTTGATTCCATGTGCATTAGAGTTTTCTGCAATGACTTATATTATTTTTCCTCAAGAAAATGTTCATACATAATACCTCTACTCCTCATGTCAATCTGGGCTAGTCGCGGTAGCTGCACCTTTCACATTACCAAAGTAGAAGTCAACTCCAGTTCTCATGCTGAGCTATTAGCCTCTAGTACAGCAGTCACTTCACTTCCTGCCAGTTCTTTCTCTTCTTGGCATACTGGGTATCTACATTCAATCTTGCTTCATTCTTTTCCTTGCTAATCTGTCATCTCTTTCAAAGTGTCTATACTTTTTAATGAAAAGTGTTCCAAAATCACTTTCTATATTTTTCTATTTAGTGGAAAATAGCAAATATTCTGAAGGTATTAAACCTTATGTACATGAATAGCATCCCTAATTTTAGTCTTATCATTTGTTTCTCACTGCTGAGTTCCAAATTTCACTGTCCTACCTGTTTAATAAATCTTGGGTAGATTTCAATATGCATTTTAAGCGAACCACAATCAAATATTAGCCTCCGATCTTCATTTATTTAGAATGAATTAAATCTACTTCAGTCTTTAAAAGGAATTACCAATCTTTAGTCATCATTTTTTCTTTCTCACAGCCAATAACCACTCTGAATACTCTGCTTCTTCTAGCTTCAAAATATAACTGCAGTCATATAATTTCATGGTCCCCATTGCAAATCTATAGAAGTCTTTCAGACTATTGTAAAGGTGTCCAATGTCTTCTCTGCCTGCAGTCTTGCTTCCCTTCATTCTTTTCAATTGATTGTAAACACAACAACCTGGCCGTTTTTTCAAAAGTAACCAATTATTTCCTTTACAGTCAATGTATGGTGGTTTGAAAGAAAATGCCCCCCTGTAAGGAGTAGGACTATTAGAAAGTGTAGTTTTGTTGGAGAAAGTGCGGCCTTGTTGGAAGAAATATGTCACTGTGCAGAGGTGGGTTTTGAGGTCTCTTATGCTCAAGCTATGCCCAGTGTGACACACAGTTGCTTCTGCTGCCTGCAGATCAAGACTTTGGACTCTTCCCTTTTACTCCAGCACCATGTCTGCCTGCACACTGTATATCCTGCCATGGTGATAACGGACTAAACCTTTGAAACTGTAAGCCAGCCCTAATTAAATGTTTTCCTTTATAAGAGTTGCCATGGACAGGGTGTCTCTTCACAGTAATAGAAGCCCTAACTAAGACACAGTGTGATATCTAAATCCTCAAACTGGACTCTGAATCATGGGGAAAACAAAACCTGATATTTTCCTATCTACTGTGACCTCTCTTTACCCTTAACATTTCTTTCTCCCCTGTTCATTCCACTCACTCCTCACCAATTGGATCAACCTGCTCCACACACCCTTGATACACTTGTAAATTTTCATTGGCCAGTTTATTACCTGGAACATCCTGCTCTTAGAAATTTTCAGAAGTCCACATCCTCAAACACTTAACTTACATTTAAGTGTAGCTAAAGACTGAGAAACAACCATAAAAATAACACCGAGTCCCATTTAGGACATGCCTGCTTTTGGCTTCCATCTAACATTGGTAAGGTATTTCTTTGTCAATTAACAAGTTTTGATGCTGTACACGTAGTCCTATACAAGTCTTAACTAAACGGCATAAATGACTTTCCCTACCAGTCATTCAAATGGTGGCTGACATATGATAAATGTTCATTTTTATTAAGTCAAAACATTAAAACTGGCATAAGAAACTGGCTAAATAAACAGAAATATGGAGAGTTGGGCCAATTTCTATAACCCACTGCCTTGATTGACTAATACAAGACCACCTGTGGTAGTTTGGATGTATTTGTCCTCCATAAACTCATAGGGAGTGGCATTATTTGGAGGAATGGCCTTGTTAGAGGAGGCTGGATGGCACAAGCTTTTAATCCAGACTTGAGGCTAGAGGGCACACCTTTAATCTGGGCCACACCTTTGCTTGGAAGTGTATCACTGTGGGGGGCAGGTCTTTTTCTCAAGCTTGCCTCAGTGTGACAGTCAGTTGACTTCCTGTAACCTGCAAGATGTAGGACACTCAGCTCTTTCTCCAGCACTATGACTGCCTGCATGCTGCCATGCTCTCCACCACGGTGGACTGAACCTCTGAACTGTAAGTGAGGCACAAGTAAATGTTTCCTTAATAAGAGTGGCAGTGGTCATGGTGTCTCTTCTCAGCAATGAAAACCTTAAGACACCACCTTTTCTACAGGAGCCAATATTAGAAGCTTTGAACCTTACTGCCCCTTTTACACAAATATTTTAAATATATTAGGCCAGAAACAAAGATGGGCAGCAGCATGAAACTGTTATACTAGTGGCATTTCTCTGCTGTAGCAACATGATGGTAACTCCTCAGTGCAGCCAGAAGGCCTTCCCCAGTGTGAGCTGACTAATTTAACAATCTTCCAAGTCAAGGAAAATAACTACAAAGAAACTGAGGTATTATTCTGCATTAAAAATCACTTGTTCTAAATAATTTTATTATAATACTCAACTCACTGGTCCTGCTCATTTTCAGTATGAGGAAGACTCACTACTCTATTAACACAGAATTGATCAAGAATGATCAAATATATCTTTTGAAAATACAAAAGAAAGCATATTTCTTTCAATTACTATTAAAAAAAGATAGAAGAAAAAAGGAATTCTAAGTATGAACCTTACAAATGTATCTAAAAAACCTAGCCTTTGCACTCAAATGAACAACTCTTCCCAAAATTCAAAATGTGAAAAGAGTTTTTCTTTAGGGCTTTAGATTTAGGAATCAGTACATGTTGTAACAAAGAAACTTGGCTTGGGATTTAACCTTTTTTTAAAAGTAATTATGTAGTTTGATATCCACTCAGCATATAAAAACATACAGGTTAATCAGATATTCTTAGCCAGTTTAAAATATGAATCTCTGAGACATTTTAAGGATGTACAGAATTACATTTAGAAGCCCGAACCCACTGTGCACTTGAACTGACACTTGATGTATATGGAAGTGAATTGAGGCTCGGGTGTGAAAGAAGCAGAAATCCATCCAAAAATTATCTATGAAAGTGGTAAAGCAAATGAATTCTCAGTGTTCAATTATTTTTAGATATGTCAATTCCATAGCTTCATCCTGCACCATGAAACAACACACAGGAGACTTTCTACATCCTACCTACATGTAAGGCGACACTCAGACACCATATTCTAGTTCATACCTGTGATCTCTTGTCCACCTGAGAAACTTTTAGTCTGCAGCATTTTAAGTATTGTATACTTTTTTTCCTCAAAAATTTCACCACCATCAAGTTATACAACCAGTAATATTTTTTTTCTTAATTATGTCATCTTATATGGTAACTGGTTCATGCATGAAAATAAGAGCCAGTAAACATCATTTACTTTCATGATTTAGGAAATTATTTCATGGTTCAGTATATTTTTAAAACACATTCAGAATTTGACCTGGGTCAGAAATAAAAATAATCCAGAGCTAGGAAAGAACAGAGATGGTTTCCAGCTTTCTCATGTTTCAAGAGAAAAAAAAAAACCACTTAGAAGAAGAATGATGGATACAAAGAACACCATCACAGATATCCATCCAGGTGTTTGTGTCCACTTTCAGCTTTTATAACATGGACACAATTTAAGTTTTGATTAACGTTTTATTCTGTGCATTTTATGTCTTTTTTCAAAACATAGGTCAATGTGTGCAGCTCCAAGCAATTGCTGCCAAAGAAAAAGCTTGAAGCAAAGTTCCATTTCTCCCTTTCTGAGCATCAGCGACAGTAAATCATATCAGTCTCTCAACTCCGGGCAGTTGGGTAAGAGATAAATCAACCACTTAGTAGATTTGAAAACTCAATTGTTGTTAAAGTCTGAATAGAATTTCTCCTTCCTGTAGCTTTTAGCCAACACCAGAAAGAACATAGGATTAAGCATGTAATGCCATTTCACATTGTTATTTCTGTTTCCACTTTGCTGTCACTCTGTTACATATTTCCCCCAACACTCTCCTATAAATACATTATCTTGTCAACCAAAATTCACAAATTTTCATCTCTCTTTTTAGCTTGTGGCACTGTGTGATGCCACCCATGTTGATAGCTATGTGGTTCCAATCTACATCAAGCCTCAGACACGAAAGCCTGACACTTCTTACACATCGAGATAAACACTGCACTTCTTCAATCTCTTCAGGGAATATGTTCATCAAGTGCTATGATTTTTACATTTTTCTGTTTATAATATTAATAGCTATGAAATAAGACATGTACTATTGAACTGTCAGGAATGATTTGTTACCAGATGTTAGCCTAATTTGCCAGCTGTCAAATTTTAATAATTTGTGCTTGCGTACAAAGTGACACTTAACTTTCATGGTAAATCAAGACATATAGCATAACTTACTTGAAATTGTAGAAGCTGAGGGAACACTTGTATGCTGCTTGACGGTTTGCAGGACTTGAACTGAGCATGCAGCTTGCACATGGCATTTGGAATGCAATGTGTGTGACAGATTGGAAAGTTTATGTTTTATTTTATGAGTTTGAGTCACTGCTGCATTGTGAGAAGAGCTGTGCAATTTACACTTCTTTAGAATGTCTCTGTTGGATGACAAGGTTGGAATTCACGTTTAAAGGCATTCCAGTCTGCTGGTTGTGTGATGATATGCACCGGTAATCCCAGCATATTGGAGTCTGAGACAGGAGGATAGCCGTTTGAAGGCCAGCTTGGGTTACATAGCAATCTCTAGACCCTGAAGGGAGAACAAAAGTATACCTTTTAAAATAACTGAACAAGGTCTAGGGAGATAAGTCAGTGTGTAAACTGCTTGCCACACAAGAATGAGGACCTGATTTGAGATGCCCAGCACCTATAACGAATCTGTAGCCCCAGCACTTTGGCAGCAAAGGTGATCTGATCCTTAGAGCAACTCTCTAGCCAGGCCTGCTGAATTTAAGAGCTCCAGGATCCATGAGAGATCCTGTCTCAAAAATAAGGTGGAAAGTAATAAAGGAAGACACTCATGGCCATTCCTCTGGCCTCCGTACGTGCAAAAGCACCGGCATGCACATACAGGAACAAATGCATATGGATATACCACACAAAATCCAAAGCAAAACAACAGAATAAAGTTCATTTTCTTCTTTTGGTTGGGGGGGCACAGGGGAATTATTTCCCTCACAGTTCAACATAATAATTAATCACCAAAAGAAATGAGTAAAGCAATGCAAACAGGAAAGGAACCTGGGGGCAGGAGCTGTTGAAGAAGCCATGGAGGGAGGCTGCTTACTGGCTTGCTGGTAATGGTTTGCTCAGCCTGCTTTATTATATAACCCAGGGATGGCATCACATAAATCACCAACTAAGAAAATGCACTACAGTATTGTGTACCACCCAATTGTGTGTGTGTGTGTGTGTGTGTGTGTGTGTGTGTGTGTGTGTGTGTGTGTGTGTAGTTACTTTTGTTGTTGTTAGCAACAAAATATAACATGGCCCTGGTCATGGTGTCTCTTCAAGATAATAAAACCCTGCCTAAGAATGTTGCTGCCTGAAGGACCAGCCTCTAGTAGCATGGTGCTCAAATGGAAATTCATGGAGTCAGCATAATGAGACTTTTTTGTCTGAGGGGATTTAAAAAAAAGACACACATTCTTTTGATGGTTTCCTTCAGAACTTTTCCTTACTCTTCTTTTACATTCTCTCCTCGTTTTCCTTATAATTTTCTTCTCTCATTCTTGATGTTTTTCTCCTAATTCTCACATTCTTTAGGTTTTTTTTCTCATTCTCTTGACTTTTTCCCCTTGTGTCTTATATACCTGAACAAAATCTTTCAAGCAATATAAAAGTTACAATGTGGTTACATTCTGTTTTTCAAGTGAATGATTACAATGAATACAAGTAAAAAATAGCATGTTTTCCAAATCCCTTACATGATTAAACACTTATCTATTATAGACAAAAAACAAATTATCCCCAAGAACCCGCATACATTCACACCCAAGCAACTTGTTATAGATTAACAGTGTAAGCAAGTAAGGTATTCTTAGTCATTTATTTTACTAGCAGGCTGCATTTTGTGGTTACAAAGAAAGGACCAACCACTTTATTACTTATCTTGAAAGGTAATCTTATAAGGAATCTTAAAGGAATCACAAATCTAAACTTTTATGTATGAAGAAGAATCAGTCAGCTCTAATTTAAATCTTTAGGGTACAGACTCACTCATCAATATTTTTTCCTATCAGGAGATTGAGGGGAGAAATTGGTATAAGAAATTAATCATCATCTTTGTTCATCAACCAATTCTAGCAAGAAAGGCACATCAGCCAATGATAACTGGGCTGCTTTGTTCTTGCTCCCTGACCTTAAAGAATTCCTCATTCAACTGTGTGCCTTTGTAAAACTTTAGATTGTCTTCTTGGGTTTTTCACCTCAAAGCTATTTAACAAAAACAACTTAGTCTAACTTTAAGTTATTTTTAAAGCTTTGTTTCAGCTATGATGCACTCCAAAACCTGTGAACACATCTCCCAACATTAAGAAGAATTTAAACTAGCTAGGCTCCTAGGATTGAAATTATTTTTCTTAATCATCAACCTAAGCCACAGTCTATATGGATCTTTAATAGAAACTCATGTGTTCTAGCTATGTGACACTCTCTTGTTTTATTTTTAATCATCAAAACTCTATTTAAACTAACATTATTATTATCAATTTGACAGTACAGTTGAGGAAGAAATCATCTTAATAATAATACACAGGTAAAAATGCCCAATAGGACAGGATGTTTCCATGAGACAAACACACTACATTACAGGCAGTGGGGATCTCCTCACATTCATTCATACCATGTCAGATACTAGAGAAAGATGGTCACAGCAAACATGTGAAGGCACAGCAGAAGTAAAAGACAGTCTGGAGTCTGTGGTCTCAGGGCCTTGCCTATCCAAGATTGATCCATCAGGGACTTTCCTCCTGGTGGGCTGACACCTCAAATTTCAATTGCCATCTGCTGCTTCTCTGAGATGGCCACCAGCATAAGAATCCATGATAAATAAAAAAAAAATCATGTTGAAGTTGGATAAGGTAACCGAACAAGGGGAAAAAATTCCCAAGAGAAGGCATAAAAATCAAAACCTCACTTGTTCACACATTCAGGAGTACAACAAACAGTAAGCTGAAAGCTATAATATATATGCAGAGGAGCTGGTGCAGACCCATGCAAGCCAAGTGTTTCCTGATTAAGTCTCTGAATTTATATGATCTCGGCTCAGTTGATTTGGTGGGGCCTGATCTCCTGCTGTCCTCCATCTTTTCTGTTTTTTACACTCTTTCCACCTTCTCTTTGGCTTCCTTAAGGTTCCCTGAACTCTAAGGAGAGATATTTAATGTATACATCCCATTTAGAGCTGTGTTCCAAGATCTTTCTTTCTCTCTCTCTGCATAATGTCTGGCTGTGCATCTCTGCATTTGTTCCCATCTGATGCAAGAGGAAGTTTCTCTGATGATGGCTGAATAAGACAGTAATCTATAAGTATAGCAGAATATCATCAGGAGTCATTTTATCACTATATATTTTTTTGACCAGTAGTATTTGGTTTTATCCTCAATCTTTGGGCTATGTAGTCTCTGGTTCTTAGTCAACCAAGCAGTATCAGGTATGGATTCTATCTCATGATAGAGTGTTGTGAAATAGATTATGTGTTTAACTATGTAAAGATGTGTTACATTTGTTTGTGTTGCAGAATAGTCATTTAACTATGTAAAGATATGTTGCTTTTGTTTATGCTGCATTTGTTTAACTATGTAAAGATGTATTGCTGTTTCACTTGCCTGCCTGAGGCACCTATTGGTCTAATAAAAAGCTGAATGGCCAATAGCTAGGCAGAGGAGGGATAGGCAGGGCTGTCAGGCAGAGAGAAAAGGGTTACATAGATGAGGTAATGACCCTTGGGGCAGCACATAGATTAATAGAAATGGGTTAATTTAAGTTTTAAAATAAGTTAGCTAGAAACAAGCCTAAGCTAAGGCCAAACATTCATGATTAGTAATAAGTCTCTTTGTTGTGATTTAGGGGCAGTCCAAGAAAGCTTGTAACATTTGGTACTCAATGTGGTCATGTATTTCTGTGTAGGGCTAGGGAAAGTTGAAGAAGAAGAAAGAAAGAAAGAAGTCAATCGTGCTTTCTAGTAGCCTGGTACTCATAGGATACAGAGGCATGTCTCTACCATACAGTAAGCACTTGTGCAGCTGGCACATTAAGCAGAAACAAAAAGATAGGTAAAAATAACTGCCACAGTGAGGGCACCAACTTCCTAGAGCTGGGGAGGTTAAATGAAACTTCTTGTTAAATGCACCTCCCTGCTAAACACAGCTCTTGGACAGGCCTGTGAGGCATAAAGCTCGACTCTCATGTACTCAAGCAGGGTGAAACCAGATGCCAGTGCAAAACCACACTAAGAGTTTAAGGTTTGGCTCACATTTGTCAGAGAATGCTACAGATGCACAGTAAAGCAGGTCCAGACCAAAAAAATCCCTAACAGGTTACAATGTGTTTAAAAATGGATATACGTGCTTAAGAAAGAAAAGGAAATAGATACAGACAGTTACAAGAAAAAAGTAAATAGTTTAGAAATAGTAAAGTTTTTAAAGAGAATACAGTAATAGAAAAGAAAAAATAGAATAAAGATGAGAAATACACAAGAAGTCTGGATCCTGTATGTTGTGTTGTTGACTTTGAATTTTTTGAATGCTGATGAGCAAATGACAGCTGCTGAGAGACACTGGATTGTAAAAGGGACTGCTGAATTAAATAAGCCTAGACACTTTAGAAATGTCTTAACTTTAAAATGGGATCCAGAAAATGTATTGTGTTGGGGGAGAGGTTATACTTTTTTTCCACAGGAAACAAAAGGTTGTGGATTCCTTCAAGGTTAACAGAGATCATGTTTTACTGGGGAGACCTCCTGAAAATCTTGACTACAGACATAAAGAAATAAACCAAGAAAAGCTACAAGACAGGTGATGTACATACTGATTTCTCAGCATTAGAACAGTTCTAAGACTGGATAACAAATGTTACAACTAGTTTTCTAAGGACTTGACCATTAGATCAATTTTGTCAGGGTCCCCTAAGGATGCCATCACCCTCAGATAGTAGAAAGCAGTCTAGAGAACTCAATGCCCACATTCTTGAGAGGCTTGGGGAGTTGGTTTTGGTCATTTGTGTTTGTCATTGTTTAGGGGAGGTACAGAAATATAGGATAAAAAGAAAACTATTAACCTCAAATATTATATTTTGGTATAGATTTTGGCATATTGATACAAATTTAAAGTAATTTTTATTATACTGTATGTATGTTTCTACTCTTGTTTGGTGTATTTTGCTCATGTAGCTCTTTAAAAAAATAATGTATAATTAAGAAATGCAGGTTAATAGTTACCATCTGTAATTATCAAACTTGCCATCATATTAAATATGTTTTCAAAGTTAAACAGACATATTTTAGATAGACAGGAGATCCTCAAATGCTTCAGAGACCTACACAATATGGTATTTAAGATGTTTAATAACCTAAGGCTTTTTATGATAGTGAGACACTTTTACCCTTGGCAGCACCAATCTACTTCATAAAAGGATGATGGGCATTGAAGAACTTCCTTATGGGGTTTGCTTTCATTGAGATTTAAGCTTGCTATTTTGGGAAGAAATTGTCCTTGCCTTGATTGCTAACAATATACCATCCAAACTGGACATGCAGGATACAAAGGAGAGGAACTTTGAACTTTGCCAAAAAAAGGCAGAACAGTTCTTCAAAGTTCCTGCTTCATAGAAAAGTCTGCTAGATACTCTAGGTCCATAGGCCACAGACAGATGCCTCAATGTTATAGAAGAAAACTGGGTGACTGTCTAGGCAGCCAGATGTCTCTGTAGTTTCTATAGTTTTGGAAGTGGCTTGTACTGTACTTCCTGTTTATTTGGATAATATTATATCCTTCTGGGTCTTTGATGGAGTTGAAGACAAGATAGTTATAGTTACAGTTTTCCTCAGTTATGATAGAAGATAAATTAGGTACAAAATTTGGACTTACAAAGATAGGACAGATAATAGAATATTTTCTTTGAATTTCTCAAATACATATGAACTAGATATTATAAATGTAATTCTTATGTGATAATTGTTGTATTTATATAGTTTTAAAATGTTAAAATTAAAACCTTTCCTTTTTGTTTAGACAAAAAGGGGAAATGTTTTAGAATAAAATACTTGTTTAACTATGCAAAGATGTATTGCATTTGTTTGCAATGTAGAATAATTGTTTAATAATGTAAAGATGTGTTGCTTTGGTTTATGCTGCATTTGTTTAACTATGTGAAGATGTGTTGCTGTTTCACCTTGCCTGTCTAAGGCACTTATTGGTCTAATAAAAATCTGAATTGCCAATATCTAGGTAGAGGAGGGATAGGCAGGGCTGGCAGGCAGAGAGAAAAGGGAAATTGGCCATCTTGCCAGGGACCAGTCAGATAGACACAGAGAAAGCAGGAAAGCAGGAAGGACAGTATGAAGATGAGGTTGCTGACCCTCAGAGAGGAGGTAAATAACCCTCAGGGAAGCACGTAGATTAATAGAAATTGATTAATTTAAGTTAAAAATTAAAGCTAGCTAGAAACAAGCCTAAGCTAAGGCCAAGCATTCATAATTAATGATAAGTCTCCACATCATGATTTGGGGGCTGGTGGTCTAAGAATGCCTGCTACAGTGGGGGCCTTAATTCAAATCAGACATTGGTTGGCTACTCTCACAAGCCTTATGCCACCATTGTCCTAGAGGAAGGACATGATGGTAGATCAAAGGGTTTTTGGTTGAGCTGGCATTTAAATTTCTTCCTTTGCATGTAGGCACCTGATTGACATCTCCATGTTCAGTGAGTAGTGTGGATGTTTTCTTCAGCAATGGGGCCTCGTCAATTTGTAGAAAGAACCCTATTGTCTTGGCAAGAACCTGGGTTGTTTGAGGATTTTCATGGGACCCCTTTAACTAACAATTCAACTGAAAGTAACCATGTCCCAGTACTAGAAGCTTTGTTTGGTAGCAAGAGATGACAAGTTGGGGTTTGATCTGCTCTATTATTTGGAGACTTCACTAAGATTGTGTTCATACATTTTAAGGAATTTCCACTGCTTTAGGTTTTCATACCAGTCCAAAAATTCCTCTCAATTCTAGCTGTCCCTCCCCACATTCCCTCCCTCAACCCTATCTTTCATCCCCACCTAATCCTCCTATTCCCATCCCCCAGTCCACCCATGAAATCTATTCTATTTCACCTCCCAGTATCTATTTTGTAGATACTCATGGATGGCATTCTGATGAATACTTTGGACAATATTTGTCTTTATTTAGGAAGTAAATTTCTTTGTAAAAACACATATTAAAAAAATTTCTAATGTATAGTTTTTTAAATGAAATATGCAATATAAATACATGACATAATATGTAGCTGGAGAATTTTTCTCCAGCTCCCACCACCAAGTCCTGCCAGTCCCAGAGCCCACTTATAAAACAAACACACAGACTCTTTCATTATTTAAACTGCTTGGCCATGAGCTCAGGCCTATCATTGTCTAGCTCTCACTCTTATATTCAGCCCATTTCTATTAATCTTTACTTTGCCACGTGGCTCGTGGCTTACCGGTACTTTACATCTTCCTTGTCTTGGCGGTGGCTCCAGCCGGTCTCCCTTTCCTTCCTCCTTCCTCAATTCTCCTCTCTCCTTGTCCTGCCTATACTTCCTGCCTGGTCACTGGCCAATCAGTGCTTTACTTATATAAAGCGATATCCACAGCACTTCCCCTTTTTTTTTTCTTTTTCAAAAAGGAAGGCTTTAACTTCAACATAGTAGTATTACATATAACAAAATAATTATTGAGTAAGAATTATAGTTATAATATAAAAGAAGATATCTATCTTATATTTGTGAGTTTAAGGTTTTTTTTTTTTTTTTTTTTTTTTTTTTTTTTTTTTTTTTTTTTTTTTGGTTTTTGAGACAGGGTTTCTCTGTGTAGCTTTGCGCCTTTCCTGGAACTCGCTTTGGAGACCAGGCTGGCCTCGAACTCACAGAGATCCACCTGGCTCTGCCTCCCGAGTGCTGGGATTAAAGGCGTGCGCCACCACCGCCCAGCGAGTTTAAGGTTTTATATCTAACTTATCTTTTATTATAACTAAGGAAAATTGTAAGTATCTAGTCTTTAACCACATCAAAGACCTCAGAAGGATATAATACTACCTGAGAAATGGGAGAAGGATGCAAGCAACTTTCGGGAGTCTTGTAGAGTAGACAAAGACAGCTGACAGCCTGGACAGTCATTCAAAGTCTCTTGTAAAGTTGGGGCATCAGTCTTTAGCCCGCAGGCCTAGAGTCTCTCATTCACTTTTTTTTGTGTCCTATAGAATGTCTTGCAGTTTTCTCTGTAAATCAGGAACCTGAAGGACCATTTTGTCAAGCAAAGTTCAGTGGTTACTTTTCTATGGGTCCCGTATGTCAAGTTGATCAAGAAGTCCAGGCAAGAACAGTTTCTTGTCCAAATGGCTATTTTTGTCAAGGTGAAGATAAACTCCATATGGAATGTCTTTGATGCCCATACTCTTCTCTGAAGTAAATTGGTGCTGTCAGGAGCAGACATGTCTCACTGTCCAGAAAGTCTAAATTTTTAAAACATTTTAAATGCCATATTCTGTAGGTCTTTGAAGTGTTTGAAGACTACCTATCTATCTGAAATATATCTATGTATACCTAGAAGACTTAACTAACATGGCTACAAATATGATTATCATAGATGACTAATTATTAATCTATTTTTTAATTATCCATTACTAATATTCATAATAATTTATAGAATTTTTACTTTTTCTTATATCTTAAACACATGAAGGAATGACTAATTCAATATCTACCTAATATCAACTTCTGGAAAAATATTTTTCTGGGTATTGAGCTTAAATAATAGACTTAACCATATAGGAGATAAATGATTGCCATAATTTTCATGCTCGGGTTTCATTACTATTAAATAAAAGCAAAAATACATTTATATTTGTAAAAAGTATTAATTTAAAAATTACTGGACTTGACAATCCTATAGTATTGTTCTATATAACAACATACATAATAATGGTAGAGGTAGTTGTAAATAATATGCCTGAGCAAATAACTTATCTCTCACTATATTACAAAAATATTGAGACTTCTATTGCTTATTACTGTGTTTCCTTAATTTGTGTCTTGCGGGGAATTTATTCATTTCCTTTATGTTATAAAATTTGTTGTCACAAATTGCAAAAAAATCATTCCTGTGTAATCTTTTCATTTCTGTAATTCTTAGAATCACATATCAGGTTTATTTAAAGACTGTATCCATCTGAATCTTCCTTGATTATAAAGCCAACAGATGGCTTGGTGGATCATTTCAATAAACTTTTGCTTTTCTTTAGACTATTATTTTTATACTATATTTCATTTTATTCTAATAGTTTTTCCTGCTGCTAGTTTCTCATTTATTTTGTATTCCATTCTATAATCTAAGTTGGAATATTAGTTTATCAATTTAAAGTGCATTTTAATTTTTATTCTGTGGGTATGGATATTTTGCCTGCTTTATGCCTGTGAATATAGTTCCTAGAAGAGCCAGAAGAGGATGCCAGATTCCTAAACTGAAGTTAGCACACAGTTATAAGAGATGCTATGTGGGTGCTGGATGTTGAACCTGGGACCCCAGGAAAATCAGCCTGTGATCTTAAATTTTGAGCCATCTCTCCAGTCTAAGGTGCTTTTATATAAAAATAAATGATTAATCTACTGCTACAGATTTTATCTTAAAGGCTGTTCTCTGTAACACATCAGTTTTGAGTGTGTTATCATTTTGATTAGCCAGAATATACTTCCCCTGGTATTTATCTTTGGATCAATGTTTCTTGAGAAATATAATATTGAACTTCCACATTCTTGCATGTCTCCTAACTTTTCTTTTGTGCTGATTTATAATTTTATCATATGCTATCAGAGATCATCCTTTGCATTAGTCTGATGATGACACAAATTGATTAAGTTTATGATCTACCCATAGTCCACCTACACTTGGGAAGTACATCTCCATTCTTAATGCATGGAGTGCTCAACAGCTGGCGTTTAAGCCTGAGACTAAAAAATACGTGTCTGATGGTTCTACCTATTATTATAAGTGGAATATTGAAATTAAATATTATAATTATTCTTTCATTTCTTTCAGCTTTTGCTTAATATACTTTAAGGGTTTTGTTAATATAGCTGTATATTACTATAATTATACAATAATTTCTCCATATCATTCCCACTGATGCTTATAGCACAGATCTTAGAAGATCTTATTAACAAAAACAAACCTGGAGCCAGGTATTAGGTTGAACACTGGAAGATCAGAGAAGCAGAACAAGCCACAGCCACCTCACGTTGCCAATTCCTCAGCTGATCCTGTTTCCTCAGACTGGAAGCCTCTAAGTCCTCATCCAGAATGAATCTCAGCTGAACTGCTGCTAAAAGCCTAAAAGCTTAACCAGCTTTAGTTCCTGGTCCTGCCATCACTTCCTGGGATTAAAGGCGTAAATCACCATGCCTGGCTGTTTCCAGTGTGGCTTTGAACTCACAGAGATTCAGACAGATCTCTGCCACTGGAATGCTAGGATTAAAGGTATGTGTGTCACCATTTTCTGGCCTCTATATCTAGTTCTGTTCTCTGACCCCAGATAAATTTATTAGGGTGCACAATATTTTGGGGAACACAATATCACCACAGATGCTATTCCAGACATCCCACAATTATTTTGAAACCTTTTAATTGTTACTGTGCTTTCTTTAACAGCAAATCTTCTCTTCAGATCCTCTTTCTGTTTCTTTGTCTCCTTCTCAAGGCCTCCAAGGTCTCCACTATTCCTGTTTGCTAAGTTTTATCTTATATGTTTGTTACTTTTTCTTTATTACTTATTCCAGGTTTCAATTACTTATACCACCAGAACACACACACACACACACACACACACACACACACACACACACACACACACACAATCATTCTATTGCATTACACTACTGAATTCTTCTATCTCCTCAGTGGCAGTAAATTTGGTGAGAAATTATTCTCAAATGTTTAGGTCTGTAGGAATATTTCAAATGGTAGATTTACAATCTTTGTAAACAGCCCAGAGGTTTGCTTCTGAGAGGAAAGTTTCTCTTGATTGTTTTCGTGTGTAGCAGGCATACTTTGTCATTTCCTTGCATGATTCATGATTTTTAACAAAACCTGGATCATTTAAGTAATATAAAATAGAAAATTCTGTAGTCATATTTGTTCTCTTCATCAGAGTTTCTTATTATCATGTATATCTATTGTTTGAAAGTTAACTTTCCTGCACTAAATCGTAAAAATCTGTACTCTTTGTGACATGTGCCTTCAAAGATATCAGCTTAATGTAGTGCTCAAAAAGTAAGTGGACAGAGGTTCCCTTGAATGCACAGGACCAATAAGTTCACTACCACCCTCCCAGTGCCCTTTTGTGTCGCTATGATTTCCCTTTAAAGCTGAGGCAACGTATTTTTTGTTTTACCTCCCCACACCTGCTTGCTCAGAGCCTCAAGCTCAGATAGTAAGAGTCTACACTGCTGTAGTTGTTTTCTGGGCATGTGCATCATCTTAGTTGTGGTCTAGCCTCACTAGACTTTAGGGAATTTAACGTTTTTATGAACTTGTCAGAGAGTTTCTTTCCATAATTTATTTTGCCTTTTGAGTTTCTGATAAGCTTTTGGGTTGTGCCTGTCTTTACAGAACTTCAAGGTGGCTACAGTGCTTCTTATTCTTTTTGATAAATGTGCCAGTAAAAAAAAATCATGTAGACTTACTGAATCCTGAATCCAGTTAAGTAAAGACAAATTTTGAATAGCGGTTTCCAGGGAACTACAGAGCAATACAGATAGAAACAGAGTTTGAGTGACAGGGCTATGAGGAGAGTCTCAAATATTTAACCCTTCCTCTAACTGGTAGAGTATAGTTTTGATGGCAATAACTACAAGGTTGTTCATTTTACAGAGAAACCAATGAACATAGGACATCAGAATCAGAGCAAGATGAGCTAATAGCCACAAAACTCACAGATATTGTTATCAGATTATCAGGGTTAATTCCTGGGCTAATTAATGGTTAATTCCCCAACAAGCTCTGCCTACCCATTCACATTGTGCCTACTAATGAAACAAGAAATGTGCAAACAATGATAGGAGATTTATTCGGAGTGACTACTTGGGAATTGAAACAACAAAAACAGGTGCACTGACTCACAAGTCTACCTTGCAGGTTGTGACAAGAGGTTCAAGTTTAAGTAGAGGACAAGAGGTATTCATTATAGACATTCCTGATAAAAGTACAAGTCTCATCAATATTTGAGATCCAGTCTTCCCTGAAAGGTTCTGGGGTAAATTGTCAGAGCTATGTGAAGTCTCTTCTTGAGTGACAAGTTCTTCCTCTAGCTGGTACCAAGGTTTCAGCCTTTTGCTTCTTCTCAGTATGAAATCATTGGGACATTTGCAGTTCTTCTGGGACCCTTGTTTCAATAGTGATAGCCATACACAGGAGCACAAGTGTCCATTTTGAATTTTGCAACAGAAGACCGAAAGGTGCTAGAGCACCCTGGCATGACAGTCGACATTCCTTAGAGAAGGACAGAAGCAAGGCAGGAACACAGCCCTTCCTGCTGCACAGGTGTTGCAGGCAAACTAACTGCTGTTACATTCTATGGTTCATATATCAACCTAGCCCTACTTGTATATCCAGAAAGTTACACCTGCCTTGTACTCACATAATAGCCAAATGTGTTTCCTCATGTTTCAAGGCCTACCTTCTCCTTCCTTGCTTGTATTGGACTTTAGAAAGATGACATTTTTCTTTTTTTTTTCCTTGGGCCTGAAACTCTCAAGTTTAGAATCTTAAAGTGTGCCATTGGTAAAAAAGCTTTTCCTGAAGGAGTATTGTCATTCCTCCTCAAACCTCACTCTGTTCTCTCTCCCCTCAAATTCAACAGAAGATGCATATTGAAAAAGTCCATGAATAACTGAGTAACAACTAGGCAGTTAATAGGAAAGTGATCTTGCAGAAGTTAGGTGTGATAGATAGCACTGTTTTATATGGATAGCTTTGAACACCATACTTAGAGTTGACTGGAAAGAACTTAACCGCTGCTTTTCTAATCATGGATTCTTTCTTCTAACACAGCACGAAACAAATTATTTTCACACCATCCCACTGATTTCCCAGCTATAACAAGAGGGTAAAAGCAGTATCCACTCACAGGATAGTTTAAAGTGGAAGAAGGAAATGCCTATAAACAATAGGCACATGCTATGTAGCCGTTAAGTTTATATGACAGTGGCAATTACAAATTTGGTTTCGTGAAAGTCTAGTGGTACTCTACTATGTTTACAACACAATTATTCTGACCCAATAAAGTCAGTAAATGAAAATCAGAATGGTTTAAAGGCAGGCCTCATGAGATACACAGAGAGAAAGCAAATTAGCTTCTTCAGCGTCTTCATGCATTTGAAGGTATTACAAAGTATAAATTGAAGAGAGGAAATTTAACAACAGAGCTGCTATTTTCCTGTGTAGAATCTCCATTTCACTATGTGGAAGCACTCAGAATAACAAAATATATATTTTCAAAGTTTAGTTTAAATATACAATAAATTTATCCAAACTTAAAAGTATATACTAATAGAAAAAGTAATACTTGCAAATGAATACTTACATGACACATTGTATAAGTATTAATTGTGCACATAATAAAAATCTGGAAATCAGTACATGAAACCAGTTAAGGATTTGTATCTTGTGAGACTTTGCTTTATATTTAATAATTTTTTAATAAATATTTGTTGAGTCATATCAAGTACTTCCTATGTAATTATTTAATATAACATTTAATTTGAAAACTACTGGTCACAGTAGAATACCTTTAGATAAATATATTAAAAGAAGTTGGAAAGATAGCTCAGAGGTTTACAAAATTTTTTCCTCTTGCAAAGGACCTGGGTTTGGTTCCCAGTACACACTTGGCAGTTCACAACTACCTATAACTCCGCTTCCAAGAAATCTGACGTCCTCTTCTGACTTAAGCTGGCACAAGGCACAGACATGACTCACATGCATACATGCAAGCAAAACACTCATATACATGAAATAAACACATGATTGTTTTTAATCTTTAAAAGAGATCATTAAAACTACTAGTAAAGATAATTGGCTCATTAACCTTTAAGAAACTGGAGTATTTGGATGCTTTCTATACTCTAATGGCTGTGGAATATCAGAAATAAAAGATAACCACTTAAAACAGTTGATTCCTGTCAAATTTACTTGAAAACAAAGCTTGTTCCTAGAGATTCAAGGGCACTGTGAATACAACAATATAGCAATTTTGTTACAGAGGAAAAAGCTTGCAGATTTGCATGTCATCTTAATTCATGTCAGAAAAGCTCATAATAATGAAAGTTAAAAAAATTCGTGCAGTAAAATAGTATCAAGAACATCAAACACATTTATTGCTTGCCATAAAAATATGACATAGTATAAAATGGCATGAATGCATTAAAAAGGCATCTTATTTATTGTAACAATTAAAACAGCAAAGCTTAATAACTAATAAACCCTGGGAGAACATTGTATTCCAATAAATTTTGTGACAAAAGATAATTCTGACAAGAATATTTCCCAGGAAATACCTTCAACCATGGAAGCTATGTGCTGTACTTAGTAAATGTTGAAAAAATACATTTCTTTGTATCCAAACAACTTACATATGCAATCTGCAATCTTCCTAAGAAATTTTAGCCAAGTCTAATTAAATGCTTCTAATTAAAAGTGTGTTGATAGGAAGAAAATTAATGGCTTTGTTTGAACTATTTGTTTATTTCATCAATTACACTGGATATAGCTGCATTGCCAAGAAGAAATCATCAGAATTATTTTTTGCCCTGCTGATTTCCTGTTATATCAGTTCATTCACAACATTAATTTTCCCCAATCTTAAAGAAAAAAAATGTGAAGCAACTAAATATAAAACCTTGACTTCAGGGAAACATTTTCCCCCAAACTATTATCTTGTACTGGAAAAAATAAAAATATAAATAAATAAACAAAGGTTAAGCTTCAATTACCATTCTCTATGTATTTAGTGAGATATTGAAAAACACAAGTTTTCAATACAAAAACAATTCATCAAAGATTCAGGAAAGGAAAGTATAAAAAGCAAAAGTGTGTTCATATGGATTACTGCATTATGTAGCTTTCCATGGCAAATTGGGACTGCTCTTACTATATATAATTTGTTTTTAAAGAAAAGAATGCATGCATTCCAAAAATAAATAAATAAAATTCTTTCATAAACACTGCCAACAATACAAGAAATTCATAAGAGAAGATCTGATTTAAAAGTATCTACATATTTATTTCCTTTTTACTCTAAAATAATATTGGTGGAGCTTAACACTTAGATGCAGCAAGCCCTGAGCTGACTCTTGACAGTCAAGTCCTCCACTGCAGTTACCACACTAGTGGCTTACTTTCTTAAAAGATGCAAAAGGAAGGAGAGAAGGGGGTGGAAAAGAAGAAGGAGGATGAGGAGAAGAGAAAGAAAGAGAAGGAGAAGGAGAAGAGGAAGAAGGAGGAGGAAGAGAAGGAGAAGAACAAGAACAAGAAGAAGAAAAGAAGAAGGAGGAGAAGGAGAAGAAGAAGAAGAAGAAGAAGAAGAAGAAGAAGAAGAAGAAGAAGAAGAAGAAGAAGAAGAAGAAGAAGAAGAAGAAGAAAATTCTATGGTAGATGAGGACAAAATCAACACTAAAAATACATGATAAGAAGGACATGCTTCCATGGAGGAAGCAGAACCCACTTTGAGCATCAGTAGGAGCAAATTTATCTTCTTGATTTTCTAAGAAAAATCCATGTGACTGCCTTCAGTACAGTTTGTTGATTCCTCACTCTGAGCTCTTTTGGCATTTGTCAACTCAAGTTTTCTTTGTGGTCTGAAACAAGTGATGGAATTCAGCTGTCATTTATGCAGTCCAAAATTAAGGCTTCATTATCATTACAGGCTCTGAAAATGTCTCCTATACCCCAAATTGCATAGCTCAGTAACTCTGATAAAACATTTCTAATGATATAGTGTGGAAAGACAATCAAACAATTACTGGACTTTCTTATTTGCAAAGACATTACAGCTATGTTTTTCTATTGACTGAATTTGAGGAGATTTGATAACTTGTTGAAAATCATACAAAGAAATAAGAGGGCAAGTCAGGAATGAAACAATAATTAATAACATATTTATGCCTACTTTGCCACCAATATATGCTATTGCCATAATTAAATACAGCTGGCGTATGTGTGCGTGTGTGTGTGTGTGTGTGTGTGTGTGTGTGTGTGTGTGTGTGTGTGTGTAACATAGATGTGCCAGAGGAGAAAGAAACAGAGAGAGCAAAGTGGGTTGTTTTCTCTTGCCTAAAATGTGGACAGATATCCTTACTCACTGTTTTTTGGACATTTGGAAATATTTTCTTTATATTTTTGGATGATATTGGGAGGACCTGTTAACTTATGTACCTAAACTTTAGGACAAACTTCTGAATCTTCAACATTTCAAAGACTAGCAGATTGATATTGTGTCAGTTAAGCCAAGGTGGAACAATATTTTCCTCATTCTTGTCCAATATATTGTAGCTACTTACTGTGAGGCACTGTAGATGTATCCAACCTTCCTATTAAATAATAAACACGGAACCAATGCAAAGAAGAAAGCCAAGAGGTCAGAGCTAAGAGCCAAAACCTTACCCTTCCTCCTGCGGTGGTCCTACCTCTCCGAACCAGAGCTACCCCTGTGTTAAAGTCTTTATATAGAGTTCCTGTCCTGCCTTCTCATTGGTTGTAAACCCAACCACATGACCGCCTCCTCACGGCCTGTCTGTATAGGCCTCCAGGTTTTCCATGATTGGTATTAAGATTAAAGGCATGTGTATCCAATAATGGCTGTATCCCTGAACACACAGAGACTTACCCAGCTCTGCCTACCAAGTGCTGGAATTACAAGCGTACGCTACCACTGCCCTGCTTTCCTATGGCTTGCTAATAGCTCTGACCCCCGGGCAACTTTATTTATTAACATACAAATAATATTTTAATACAAATAAAATATCACCATATTTCCCCTTTTCTATTTTAATAAAAAGGAAAAAAAAGAAAAAGCTTATAACTAATATAAGAAAAACTATATACAAAAGTACAATAACTATATACAATATATACAAGTAATAAATACCTAAACAATGTCTAGTCCATTTGTATTTGACAAATTCAGAGAAAATAATTTCATTATCTATCCTATTTTGGTAAGTCCAAAATGTATCCTAATTAATCTTCAACTATAACTAACTAAACTTCAACTATAACTAACTAATCTTCAACTCCCTCAGAGACCCAAGAAGGAAATAATATTAGCTAACAAAAATAAAAACAGGAAGTGCACATAAGCAACTTCCAAAAAATTTGTGAGTTGACAGAAACAGACAGCTGTCTGGACAGTCACCTGAGGTTTCTCCGAAGTGCTGGGGCATCATCTTCAGCCTATAGGCTTAGCATATCTGACAGACTCATTTGTGAAGTAGGATGTACACAAGATCAACAGTTCAACCTCACATTGAGTGAGAGTAGTCCATGTACCAGTACCAGAAACACCTGAATTCCACTAGTGTCATGTCATGATTCAGGATTTTAAATTCTGGAAATTGTTGATGGTTTTTTAATTCAGCTGTCCATTCTTCTTGGCTGTGTATATATGACTTCATCTCAGCATCCCATTCTTCTCCATATCCCTCCATCAAATGCCAGTCTACTATTGAGAGGCGTGAGCTTAGTTACTCTTCAAGAATAACTGTTTCAGCTACTGTTCCATTGCACATCAGAAGCCATCGGCCCACTGCCTGTTCAGCTGCCTTCGAAGAAAAGGGCACTGTACCTTTTTCGAATTGCGAAGGCCACTTCAGGGATGGTGCCATATTGTCCTGGCCTCTGAAGATGCCTTTTGATAAAGCCATAACCACACTTGTTTTGGCAAGAATCAGTAATCCTTTGTTTTATGTCCTGTCTGTCCATTTTGTCCTGTTGATTCGAGGATACTTTGTTGTCCAGTGGCTAACTTTTGCCACAATGAAAGTTAACTCCATATGCAGTTTCTTCAATGCCCATTTTTTCTCTGAAGTAGATTGGTACTGCCAGGAGCCGACATGTCTCATAGTCATAACAAAAAAGAAAAATTTTCTAAGTTATTAAAACATTTTAAATGCCATATTCTGTAGATCTCTGAAGGGTTTGAAGATAACCTGTCTATCTAAAATATATCTACTCAATCTTGAAAACATACCTAATATAACTACAAGTTCTATTATAATATCTAACTACTAACTTTCATTTCTTTATATCCTAATAGTTGGTAATAACATTCAAGGATCAGAAAATTGCATTACATTGTTAGATGAACGGTACAATTAGAAAAATATATATAACATTTTCTAACAATATCAATTTCAATATATATAATTTGTATACAATATAAAACAATCCAATCCAATGTAAAGTATTTACATTTTTCTTTTCTTTCTTTCTTTTTTTTTTTTAATAAGAACCTTAAATCTAATCTCCTTTACTTAGCCTTTTTCCTAACCCTTTACAACAACTTGTAACCAACCCCCCTAATCAATGAAAATTATCCCAGACCCAAAACCCATTAAAAGACCAAAAAAAACCAAACGCCCCACACCACCTCTTTGGGAATATGGGCGTCGTATTCTTGAAATTGCTTCCTGCTGGGTATGGGCGAAGGTATCTTTATCCTGAAAGAAAAATTTTAGGTTAATTGTCAAATTCTAGGAAAGGTAAATAAATCCTTCGTTATCCAGTCTGTGTATAATGCCAAAATTCAGGGTTTATCTCAAATCCTTATTCAAGTAGTCTTTGAGACTGGATCATCTCAGCTAGCTCTTCTCAAAATTGCTCTGAGCACTTTGTAGTTCAAAGCTGATCTGTAGATGATGTTTGTCAGCTTAGTGATATTATTATTGTCCACGTGGAATTGTTGTTGTTGTGGGGCCCCATCTTCTTCCTGGAGACTTCAGTTGATGTTAGGCCTAACCGTGATTTCCTGCAAAAAACTGATAAGAGACTCGAACACAAAGACTATATATGCGACTTTTTAGAATTAGTTAGTACTCTATATGACCATTTATATCTTAACAAAGTTTAAAATGTATATATATCTATATATATTGATCTTGTAAATTTTGATATAAAATTCATACTTTAAGAAAAGTTTAAAGAATCAGAATAGAATCAAAGAGTTGAGATTCGTAATAGAATAGTCCCTTAATTAATTTGGCTTTTCTCCTGTCCCATAGCAGAAGATGGCTCTTTTCCTCTGGCATGATACAGGGAGTTTGCATTTTCCTTTTAACAACATGCTTGAGTTTAAAGAAGGAGAGAGCCATTCTCCAACTCCAAAGTCAGCTTTAAATTTTAATTGAACTGGGACTATTAGAAGTTAAATAGTGTTAAATCTTTAACGAAAAGCAGAAACAAACATTTAGGAAGACATAAAATTCTTTTAGATAACATACCCATACGCCATTTCACTCTGTTTCTTAGGATAGATGATTTGTTCCTTTTCTTCAGTTGTCTCATTTGTCCAGTGTTCTTCAAATTCGTTAACCTTCATTCTCCTAAAAGACAAAAACAAAAACCTTTCCCCAAGGTTTTTTGGGGATGTTCCTTTTTGACAAGTTATCTGATTAAATGAAAAGGCATGTGTTACTGGTGTAAGTTAGTTTAAATTGGATGTTTACGATAGTTGATGAACTATCACCTCCTCTAATTAAGAGGTCTCTCTTGTTCAAATCGCACCTTTATCAATTTTGATGGTACCCACAGCTTATCTTCTCCTGTAGAAATAAAAGCAAAACCTCGTCCCCAACGTAACACATACCCTGGTTTCCATTCTGAGGTCAGCACATCCTTAAAGTATATAGGTTGATTTAATTCTGTAGTTTTTTCTATTATCCAATGTCTCTCTGCAGCTGTTGTTCCTTTCTCATTGGCATTGAGAAAATTCAAAGTTAATAGAGCATTATGTAGTCTATTTCTGGGGGTTTTTGTTACTCCTTTTTGTTTATTTAGCATATCCTTTAGAGTTCTGTTTGATCTTTCTATAACTGCTTGACCAGTAGGATTATGTGGTATACCTGTAACATGGTTTATATTATAATAAGCAAAAAACTGTTTCATTTTAACAGAGACATATGATGGAGCATTATCAGTTTTGATTTGTGCAGGTATACCCATAATGGCCATAACTTCTAGCAAATGAGTGATTACAGAATCAGCTTTTTCAGAACTCAAAGCAGTTGCCCATTGAAATCCTGAATAAGTATCGATAGTGTGGTGTACATATTTCAGTTTTCCAAATTCTGCAAAGTGAAACACGTCCATCTGCCAGATTTCATTCCTCTGAGTACCCTTTGGGTTACATCCTGCTGGTAATGGTGTTTGATTGTAGAAGGAACAAGTAGGACATTTCTTTACTATTTCTTTGGCTTGTTGCCAGGTTATGGAAAAAATCCTTTTTTAAACCTTTACTATTTACATGATGTTTTTTATGAAATTCTGAGGCCTCCAGCACATTTCCTATCAATAATTTATCAATCTCATCATTGCCTTGTGCTAGAGGGCCTGGCAGACCAGTATGGGATCGGATGTGAGTTATATATAAAGGATGACTCCTTTTTCTGATTGTATCTTGTAATTGAATAAATAATGAAGTTAATTCTGAAGCATCGTGGATAAATTCTGCAGTCTTAATATGTAATACTACTCTTTCAGCATACTGAGAGTCAGTTACTATATTGAGAGGTTCTGAAAAATCCATTAATACCAACAGAATAGCATACAATTCTGATTTTTGAACTGAATTATAAGGACTTTGAACCACTTTACTTAAATTTTCTGATTTGTAACCTGCCTTTCCTTGTTTGTTGGCATCTGTATAAAATGTACGAACTCCAGATATGGGTTTTTTCCTCACAATTCGAGGCAAGATCCAATCAGCTCTCTTTATAAGATCAATTCTATTGCTTTTGGGATATTTACTGTTAATTTCTCCCAAAAAATTACTACAAGCTTTTTGCCAAGCTTCATTTTCTATCCATAATTTTTCAATGTCCTCCTTAGTTAAAGGTACGACAATTTCTGCTGGGTCTATTCCTGCTAATTGACGAAGTCTCAATTTTCCTTTCCAAATCAAGTCAGAGATTTTTTCCACATAAGTTTTTAATTTTTTATTTGGTTTATTTGGTAAAAATATCCATTCCAATATAATATCTTCCCTTTGCATTAATATTCCTGTTGGGGAATGCCTAGAAGGTAAAATAACCAAAATGCAATCCAGCTTTGGATTAATACGATCTATGTGCCCTTCATGTACTTTCTTTTCTACCAAGGCCAATTCTTTCTCAGCTTCAGGTGATAATTCTCTTGGACTATTTAAGTCCTTATCACCTTCTAAAGTTTTAAACAAATTATTCAGTTCATCATTTTTTACCCCAACAATAGTTCTTAGATGAGAAATGTCTCCAAATAATCTTTGAAAGTCATTAAGAGTCTGTAGTCGATCTCTCCTAATTTGCACTTTTTGAGGTCTAATTTTTTGAAGTTCTATTTTATATCCTAAATAATTAATAGAATCTCCTCTTTGTACCTTTTCTAAAGCAATTTGTAATCCCCAGCAAGGCAAAATTTTCTTTACTTTTTCAAACATTCTTTCTAAAGTATCTGCATTTGAATCAGCTAATAAAATGTCATCCATATAATGATAAATTATAGATTTAGGAAATTTTTTACGTACCACTTCTAATGGCTGTTTTACAAAATATTGGCACAAAGTTGGGCTATTCAACATTCCCTGTGGGAGAACCCTCCATTGAAATCTTTTAACCGGTTGAGAATTATTATAAGTAGGCACTGTGAAAGCAAATCTTTCTCTGTCTTTTTCTTGTAAGGGTATTGAAAAGAAACAGTCTTTTAAATCAATAACTATGAGAGGCCAGCCTTTTGGTAACAGAGTAGGTAAAGGAATTCCAGATTGTAAAGAGCCCATTGGCTGAATTACTTTGTTAATTGCTCTAAGGTCTGTTACCATTCTCCATTTACCAGATTTTTTTTTATAACAAATACAGGAGAATTCCAAGGGCTGGTTGATTCTTCAATATGATGAGCATTTAATTGTTCTTCCACCAGCTCTTGTAAAGCCTGGAGTTTCTCTGTTGTTAAAGGCCATTGCTGAACCCATACAGGCTTGTCTGTTGACCATTTTAAAGGTAGAGCTGTTAATGTTTTTGGAAGATTATCAGTTGTTGTGCCCTGTTCTTGTATGACATGGATGGCTGGTGAGCACTCATTAGAATAATATCTTTTAATATTTCTCTCAGAAACATGTACTAATTTATGATTTGTTTCTGAGATTGGAGGGATATTAATCTGAGTATTCCATTGTTGTAACAAGTCTCGACCCCACAGGTTCATAGCTATGTTAGCCATATATGGTTTTAATTTTCCTTTCTGTCCTTCTGGACCTATACATTCAAGCCATCTTACACTTTGTTTCACTCTAGATAATGTCCCAATTCCTAAGAGTTGAATGTTTACCTCCTGAAGAGGCCAAGTTGGATGCCAAAATTCTGGTGCAATTATGGTAATGTCAGTACCTGTGTCTACCAGACCAGACAACAAAACACCATTTATTTTTATTGTTAGTTTTGGTCTTTGTTCATTAATAGAAGTTTGCCAAAAAATTTTCTTTATGTTTTTTCCTGTATTTCCTATTTTCTCTGTTTCATCATCTCGACTAACATGATTTATTCCAATAGACATTTGGTTATTTAGTTGCTTTGAGTAGGGGTTTCCTCTACAACTGCAGGAAAGGTTTGAACTGGATTTACTGTGGGGGCCTGCCTGAGGCCCCTCTGGGAGTTTCCCGAAGCTCGAGGCAGAGGGTTACCCTGTCTGTCCCTTGTTGATCTACATTCGTTGGTCCAGTGTTTTCCCTTACCACACCTTCTGCATACTCCAGAAGGAAGCGGCATTCTGTTGCCAGTGTTCCTTGAATAAACATTATTTCTAGGAATGACCTGTTTACAATCCCTTTTCAAATGTCCTTGCTTTCCACATCCAAAACATCTAACATTGCTCAAACCTTTTGAAATTGCTTTTCCTACCCACATATCATCATGGTCATAAGCCTCTACATTAACTGTATCTCTAATCCAATCTTCCAAAGGTGCAGATCTTGCCTTTAACGGCCTAATTATTCTTTTGCACGCTGCATTTGCATTCTCAAAGGCTAAAGATTCAATTATTATCTGACTAGCCTCTGAATTCGGGACCATTTTTTGTACTGCTGAAGTCAATCTTTGTAAGAAATCTGTGAAAGATTCTTTGGGGCCCTGTATAACCTTTGTAAATGACTCAGTTTTTTTTTCCTGGTTCTTCAACTCTGTCCCATGCATTCAAAGCTGCCGTTTTACATAGAAGTAGGGTTTGGACATCATATGAACATTGTGTTTGTACTGAAGCATATTGGCCTTCGCCAATAAGCTGATCCTGGCAGACTTGTATTCCGCTATCCCTCCATTGTCTTTCTATATTTTTAGCCTCATTACTGAACCACATTTTCCACTGGAGATTTTGTCCGGGTTCAAGAACAGCCTGTGCCAATTCCCGTCAGTCCTTTGGTATAATCCTATTACAAGTTGACCAGGTGTTTAACATTTGCTTTACATATGGGGAGTGCATGCCATAAGATGCTATTGCCTCCTTAAATCTTCGTAAGTCTAACATTTCAACTGGAACCCAAGTATTTTGTTCATTCTCTTCATCAGGTAGCTGCTGTACGGCTACTGGATAAATTAAGGGTGATTGTGTGAAAACTGGCTTTCTTTCTGTAACCTTACGATCCAATTTTGAAACAACTTCACTATTTATTTCTTCTGTCTGAATTTGAATTTCTCTATAATTCATTTTTACCGGTTTAACAAGTTTTTCTAAGACTGTTATCCTGGCACTTAAGTTGACGATCTTTTTAAATAGTAAAATGAGGATAAGAAAAGTAATAAACTGAATAATTCGATCAATATTAATCTTTTCATATAGTTGTTCCATTGTCAGAGTGCCTAAAATTTCAAACAAAGCCCAATTTTCTTCCAATGTACACATAAAGCCCATTTTTTTTTAATGTAGAAAAAAATTCTCTTTTAAATAGATATGTTAATTGACTTACCAAGTCTGGGTAGAACAGTAGAATCCCAGGGAATTTCACAGCCACCTGATGTTCGAGGTGTGAATCCAACGAGAGAGAGAGAGAGAGAGAGAGAGAGAGAGAGAGAGAAAGTGTAGCCGCTTGAGCCGAGTCAAGCCTTGGCTTTACAGGCAGGGGCCCTGTTGGGCAGGGCAGGCCTGAGTTGTTTGTAGCAGTTGCAAGTAGCTCCAGCTGCGGGTCAGTCAGGCCTGGGCCCAAGCTAGGCAGCCGGGCCGCCCAGGCTGGAAACCGGACCTGCCGCCAAGCCAAGCCAAGCGGTTTTTAATGAATTCTTGTCACGTTGGGCGCCAAATGTAGATGTATCCAACCTTCCTATTAAATAATAAACACGGAACCAATGCAAAGAAGAAAGCCAAGAGGTCAGAGCTAAGAGCCAAAACCTTACCCTTCCTCCTGTGGTGGTCCTACCTCTCCGAACCAGAGCTACCCCTGTGTTAAAGTCTTTATATAGAGTTCCTGTCCTGCCTTCTCATTGGTTGTAAACCCAACCACATGACCGCCTCCTCACGGCCTGTCTGTATAGGCCTCCAGGTTTTCCATGATTGGTATTAAGATTAAAGGCATGTGTATCCAATAATGGCTGTATCCCTGAACACACAGAGACTTACCCAGCTCTGCCTACCAAGTGCTGGAATTACAAGCGTACGCTACCACTGCCCTGCTTTCCTATGGCTTGCTAATAGCTCTGACCCCCGGGCAACTTTATTTATTAACATACAAATAATATTTTAATACAAATAAAATATCACCATAAGGCACACAAGACAGTTTGTGCCAGATTGGAAAAAGAGAAGATGAAAAATATCTATGTGTATTTTGCACATAGAAGTTTGGTCCCAAGAATGAAATATTATTACAAATCTAATGGTATACTGATTTTTTCTTCTATTTTATCTATTTGTTACAAAGCATGAGTGAAGAGTCTCTCTTTAGGCTGGTGACATTTTTCTTCTTAACTGTCTGAATCCTGAGCATATATAAACATACATGTTTACTTTCAGTCTAAGGAAAGCTGATTTTGCTATGGACTACACTTTGAGTGTGCCTTTCAAAATTCATGTCTCTACATTTGTACAGGCTGATCCTATCAACTGTCCCCATGCTTTGAAAAGTGGCCTGTAAGATGAATTGCTAAACGGTCTTATTAATAAAAAAAAAAAAACCAGAGCGAGATATTGGGGTTTAAAACTGAGAGATCAGAGGAATAGTACAAGCCACAGCCAACCTCACCTTACCAACCCTCAGCCTCCAAAGAGATCTACTTCCTGTATACCCACACCTATATGCCTTTCTGTTCTCCCATCTTCTCACTTCCTCTCTCTGCCCAGCTGCATCACTTCCTGTCTGTCTGTACAGACCTCCAGACCTCTATGGTTAGTGTTGGAATTAAAGGCATGTACCAACACACCTGGCTCTGTTCCCAGTATGGCCTTGAACTCACAGAGATCCATAGCCTTCCAAATGCTAGGATTAAAGGTGTGTGCTATCATTGCCTGACTTGTATGTTCAATATAGTGGCTGTTTTTTCCTTCTGAACCTCAGATAAGCTTCACTAGGGTGCACAATATTTTTGGGGACACAATATGTTACCACAGTGGCCACCTTCCATTTTCCTTCTCCTCAATGTAACCTTTGCTTTCACAATGCTATGTGTTACTTTTATCTCTTCCTTGTCTTCACTAGCCCTCCAATCCTTCTTTTCTGCTTTTATTCACTTTTCAGATCCTCTCTCACTTTATTTTTGAATAACTGACATTCACTATTTTACTATTTAAAGATATTTAAGTTTTTAATTAATGACTCATTAGTTAAATCTTCTCTGCTGAATCTGAAAATTGTAGCTTGTGGCTGTATTTTAGCACTCAGGAGACAGAAGCAATGAGATTGAGACAGTTAGACTATACAGTGTGTTTCAGGCCATTTGTCTAGGATACAGCAGAAAATCCTGTGCTGAAAATCCTTGCAACAAAACCCACATCCAGCTCTGTTGCATAGCTTTTGTGATTTCAATTAGCCTTCTCTTTATTTTCTTAATATTTGCTGTGATAAAATTGACATGTTTTAATTCTTGTGGTACTTAATTTTTAAAGGATACTAGATTTATGATATTTTATTTTCTTCTGGAAGGAGAAAATAGAGAAAAGGATACTTTCTTAGAATTTTTGGCTACAATTGACAGTACTTGGAACTATATAGTAAAGTAGCATAGCATGACCAATTCCTTCCTTCTTCCTGTTTCTCACTAGGAGGTTCCAAAGTGCTTCTGTAGTTTCTGCTCCACTAACTGTAATTGGAACCACAAAAGAAAAAAACAGTGAGAGAGCCAAGATAATAAGAGTTTGAACTGTAACTCTAGAGCTTACAGCAGGCCTGAAGTCATATCTAGAAGCTGCTTTTGTAGTTCCAGATCTGGTTAAAATCTTATTTTCATTGATCCTAAACATTCAGCCTTCAAAACTTCATTAATAGGTTATTTTATATATCACTGTATTCATATGTTTTAATTGTCTCTTTAATATTTTGAGATTTAGTATAATTACATTATTCCCCCACACACTTTTCCTCTCCTCAACTCTTCCCACACACCCCTCCTTGCTCTTTTTCAAATCCAGGACCTTTTATTTCATTGTTATTATTACATGCACACCACACACACACACACACACACACACACACACACACACACACACACACATTCTTCTAAATGCCTAAATACAACCTTCTTAGTCTATATACTGTTACTAGAATGTATGTTTTTCAGGACTGAACATTTGGTATTGGATAACTATTTGGTATGCTATTCCCTTCAGAAGAATATTTCTCCATCTCCTGGCATCCCCCTGTGGCCTATAGTTCTTCATGTAGGGTTGAGGTCTCCTGGGCTTTCCACTGCCATTGTTAGCATGCTTATTATTGTTGTACATGTTCAGATTATGTTTAGGTAGTCATCTTGGTGAGACTTCATGGGTATAGCTCCTGACATTCATAGGAGACACAGAGGATTCCATCTCTCTTCTGCAATAATCCCTGTGTGTTAGGTGCAGGAGTTTTATTGTGGATGCTAGACTAAAAAACTATATTTTGATGTTTATGGTTTTCTATAATGGTGTCTTGTCTATTTCAAAGAAAAGTTTTCTTGGTGCAGGGTGAGTCTTGTTATGGATGAGATGTTTGCATCAACTAGATGAGGGTTTCATAAGTTTTTTTAAAACTCATAACCCTTTACCACCTGAAAAATTTTGTATGACCCAGGTATAAAAGTGTGTAATATGAGCATATAATTCAAACTTTTAATGCTAATAGATCATAAAGAAATTTATGTTAAAGCAATTCTTTGCTCTGCACATATTTTACCAATTATTAAAATAATGGAAAATTGCCATAATAATGTGATGAATATGTTTTTTTATTTTTACATAACTAATTACATCTTGAGTATTTTTTGATATGGAAGAACATGTCACATCTTTAACCCTGTTAAAGTTGATCGATGTTTTGATTTTATAATCCTGCAGGGTGAGAATTCTCCTTTCACATAAATATATAGTATAAAATGGAAGAAATATATTTAGGGATATTTAAGAAATCCTGTGATTATAAGCCCAAATTCAATGAAATTCTATACAGCTACACAAATTGAAAATTTTCAAATCAAATATTCTAACACAGTACATTTCAAATGTATACTAATATGATACATGCTAAAGAATGGTGGTGGAAACCTTTATTTTCCACAATTAAACCATTAAGTTTCTGAAAGAAAATACACTTTGGTATATACATTAAAAATAACCCAATTAATAATGTAGAACTGTCTTTATTCTGAGACTGGACATTTCAGGCAGATTCATTGGTACCACACAGCATGATGACATGTACAATGTGAATTGTGAATGTTATAGGACAGTAACCCTTGGATTTTCATGTGTTTGATAATGAATGAATTTCTTATCATTGTCTGTTCAGAGAAGTTTCATTGTTGCCAAATTTTTCACAATCTCCACATTAAGTTACATAACCCCCTCTCAAGTGAGCTCAAAATTCAAGGAGCTATGGAAATCTCTACCAATGCCTATGATGTATGACTGTCAGGGTCTCACAATCTCATCATTCTTCCTGTAAAATCTATACTACGTATTAAGTGTAGTTTGTCCATTGGAAACTGTAATTTGACTCACTCATCAGCATTGCTAGAAAGAACAACCCTGTGGTTAACCCCATATCTGCACTGTAGTCTAATCATTTTTTCTATTCCTCACTATCTCACTAGAGATTTCCCACCACCCTGCCCCCTCTCTTTTTCTCTCTCTCTATTTCTACTCTCCTAGGACACCTTGTATTCAAACCTAAAGAAGCAACACTAACACTATTCTAACAGAAAAATGTGTAAGCATTTTATGTTATATTCTTGTAGAAGGCTATAGACACCAGGTGGAGTGCAAGCTCTCTATTGTAACAGTGTTGCTGCTGATAACTAGAAAAGAGAATGTGAAGAGTTCATTTTGATGTTCTGCAAGTCAGCGTTTAACATATACCATTTCTCATAGAAAGATAATATTGTCACATTCACTTTACAATGCTGCTTACTAATCCAATCCCTTATAATTCCACAATTATGATTGTCTCATTTTTCCCTCCCCTCTGGGTATAAGAAAAGGATGATAAAATCATTTAATTAGAGAATGTCATTTGCTTACAAAAGCATTAGTGTTTGAATATACTAACATACATCATTTCATTTAATGGGACTTAACAAAGACTGGAGACAACAGTGCTTACACATTCACCATAATCCTTATGGGAAATTCAGACAGTATTCTCATAGTTTATTTAAATTAATAACTACTTCAGGAAGAAGGGATTGTTTAGAATACACACCCTCTTCCATTATTATGATACCACTGTTTTATAGGATGAGTGATTTGTGATTCAAATACCTACTTACCGATAGTTCATACAAATAAATCCACACATTTCAAAAACTTACTCATTTTCACTACTTTCTATGAAAAAGTATTCCCTGTCTCAGGTATTGTATCACAGGTTAAAAGACAATTAAAAAAAACAAGAACCACATATGGCTGTGCAAGTATTAGCATACTTACACAAATTAAGGAAGTCTAAATGCCTTCAGAGGTGAGATTGCATCTGAATGAGGCTTTGAAAGATCAGCACGTTTCTTCCAGATATACAAGAGAGACGCTGGAAGATGGAACAGCATAAGTGAGGTGCACAGGAATGTTAAAATATTTAAAGCAAAAAAGTGAAGAGGTAGGTGTGCATTAGCTCTGCAGTAGTGTGAAATCAGAAGAGTAAGACGTTCTGTTAAGTGAGGCTTGGAAAGACTACTTTGTCACTTTAAGGTGATTTTCAAAATGGTGTTCAAATGTTTTATGTCCTTAGCTTGATATTGGACCATTTGTACAATTCCAGGACATTGCAGTTTTATGAACATTTTCATCTACATATACTAGTTTTCTTTGGATCCTTGAATTAATAACACAATAGCTTAGGTGAGCAGCATAAAACAGGCTCTTGCTTAAAGAGATGCACTTTGAGAAAATCTCTATTTTTTTATTTGAAATGTTTTGACCACTTATATCTACTATAAATAGCAACTTGGCTTGCTTTTAGTATAAAAGTGCCATTTATTTTCTAGCTCTGATATATTATTGATCTATGTTTTAGCTGATTTTAGTTTCCTCTTTTCAATTAAATATAGTTTTTAATACTTGTATTTTATTACTTTTTTCAGGCTACTGATATGACATAGCTGCTATAAAATTATCAGATGTGCCTTTACTGAAGCTCACAGTGTATGCTATTTTAAATATATCATTAAAATACAGTTTTGAATGGATTATAAACTACAATATACATTACATTTACTTTTCCTAAACATTTAGTCATATTTCAATAAATTTAAATGAAAACAATACTCATTAACACAAAAATTCCCCACCTGTATTATTTTTCATTTCTGGGTGAAACCACAAAAATCTATATGCATCATTTCCCTTCTGCCTAATGGCTTCCTTTTGTCTTCTTTCAAATGCAGGTTTGTTTTCCATGAATATTTTCCAAATGCTTATTCATGAAGTGTGTTTTTTCTTCATTAATGAACACATGCCACACACATGAATCAAGAACTGATAAAACTAAGAGGAGAACAAATCCATAATTGTTGAAATTTTTCATTATTTTATATTGAAAAATAATACAAAAAACGTATAGTTCAAATGAGTAAGCATACACAAGAGTCCTATCAACCAAACTGAAATTATTCACTTATGTGACATCATTAGAAAATTTTATTTAACAGTAGAGTATTCATTCTCTAATACAATAGAACACTTATTGAAATAGACCATACTATTACTCTACATCAGTTCTATAAATATTTTGTATAAATATGTAATAAAATATATTTAAATACTATAGCAAAGTAAATTAAAATCAAAATGTTTTAAAATATGTAAATACATGCAAACTAGAGAATTTGCTACTATATATCTCATACATAATAAAACAAGAAGGAAAGTTAGAACTATTCTATGTTAATGAAAAATTTTCAAAAAGCATCTCAAAAATCTGTGTCAGACTGTGGTGGTAATGTGTTCCCCAAAATATTATGCACCCTAATAAACTTATTTGGGGTCAGAGAACAGAACAGCCACTACATACAGAAGCTAGAAAATGGTGGCACTCACACCTTTAATCCTAGCCTTCTGGAAGCCTGGATCTCTGTGAGTTCAAGGCCACACTGGAAATAGCCAGGCATGGTGACTCACACCTTTAATCCCAGAAAGTGAGCCTTTAATCCCAGGCAGAAAGGTATATAAGGCATGAGGACCAGAAACTAGATGCTTTTGACTGGTTAAGCTTAAAGGTTTTCGAAGCAGTTCAGTTGAGATCTGTTTGGATGAGGACTCAGAGACTTCCAGTCTGAGGAAACAGGATCAGCTGAGGAAATGGCGAGGTGAGGAAGCTGTGGCTTGTTCTGCTTCTCTGATCTTCCAGCGTTGACCCCAGTACCTGACTCACAGGTTTGTTTTTATTAATATGACTCTTTAAGATTCATGCTACATCAGACCAACCGAGATGGCTCAATGGCTAAAACACTTACCATGCAAGCCTGAAGACCAGAGTTCAGTTGCCTATAATACATGGAAAGTCAGATGCAAAGCCACATGTGGTACTGCTCCTCTGTGGTCCCAAAATTTCCACAGGAATGTGGGAGATGCATAAGGGAGATGGTTCAGAAGTTTAGGGGTCAGCTAGCTTGGGGAATGCAGCAAAGTGGCAAGTAACAAAGGTTCTGCATCAAGTCAGGCTGAAGGCCAGGATGGACAAGAACGTTTGGCCTCTCACGTCCATGTGTGCCATGGCCCGTCCACAAAACACTTAGCATACATGGACATACATCCACATCATATACACCGATATACATTAACACAAAAACTTTTGTAGACTATAAAGTATCCATAAAGAGATCTTTGTAGCTCTACGTAACTAAATTACATTAAAAGGAATTACAATTAATGAACCAAACTTATAACTTAACAAGCAGAAAAGAAACTGAAGCTAAAATATATAAAAAAAAGAAATAATAAAAGGAATTGAAAGCTTAAAACCATTGGTTCTATGAAACAGCAAATTAATTAATTATCAGTTGTTGACTTTATTCTTCACTATAAAAAGACATTCATGAAAAATAAAAATACATGTAGAGATTTTTAATGAAATGCCTATATAGTGAAATGCTCAATATATTTCAAAGATATATTATGTTACATTTTTGAGATAGTTCATGGATTAGAAGAATCATAATTGTTAAATATTTGCTTATACAACATGCTTATTTAGTTAAGTATTACTCAAAAGTTATAAGAGCTGTCATCTCTGTCTCTCTCTAACTCTGTGTATGTGTGTGTGTGTGTGAAGATTGAAAAAGTAACTCTAAAACTTATGAAGAGATAGAAAATAGACAAAAACAACACTAGAAACAAGTCAAAGTTGAAGGATATATACTGTTGGATTTTCAGACAAACTAAAAATGGCAGCAGTTAAGGCCTAGTATAAAGACAAAGGGATAAAGGTGAACTAGATGTTTGAGAATTACATCCATAGATGTCCTTTGATTTTGATGAACATACTAAAGCAAATCAATAAAGGGGTCATAGTTGCTTTAGTAAATACTTCTGGAATAACTGTATTGACCATTTGAATCCTAGGCAATCATAGGCAAAATTAAAACTATTATAAGTATAACATTAAAGCTATATTATATACAATAATCTAATCAAATGAATTATACTCCTAAATATACCAGCTAAGATTATGTAATTTATTAAAGTAAACTTAGGAAAATATTTGAGTGAGGTAGAGAGTCTAACTGTGTATTCCTGATTGGCCTTGAACTCACTTTATGGACCATGCTGGCTTTGAACACATAGACATCAAACCGCCTCTGCATACCGTGTGCTGGGAGTAAAGATGTGTCATTATTCCAATCTAGAAAAACTTCTTAGTATATGGGACTTGAAAAAAAGTTAAAAAATATTTCATAAACCAAACAAATAAATCTAAAAAATGGAAGAATTCTTTGACTTCATTAGAATTATGAAGTTTTGCTTTTTGAAATATATTACAATAAAAATGGAAACGCAAGCTATGGAGTAAGAAAAATATTTGCAAAACACATAACTAGTGAAAACTCTTAAGTCTATCATATAAAGAACCCACATAATCCAGTCATAAGAAGAAAGACTGCAAAACATCAGTAAGTATTTTATTAGAACTCATAAAAGAAATAATTTTTTTGCAAAGTAGTCCTTGAGAAGTTTCTCAACACCATTTGAGAGCAACATTTTTAAACTATAGAGAAGTATATGTTCACCTAAAAGGCTGATTAAAATGGTTGCCCACAAAAGATGTTCGTAAAGATTTAAAACAAGTAGAGATGCCAAAGTATTCTAGTGTGGTGGTGGTGGTGGTGGTGGTGTGTGTGTGTGTGTGTGTGTGTGTGTGTGTGTGTGTGTGTGTGTGTGTGTGTGTGTGTTTGTACATGGAGGTCATTGGACAACCTGGGGTCTTATAGTTCAAGGATGTCCCACTTGAAGAGATGAAGTGTCTCAGTGGTACACAATTTGTCACCTGGAACTCTGCTAAGTAGGTTAGAGTGCAGGATCATCAGCTTCTGCCTCCCATCTTCCATCCCTGAGAATGCAATTTCAGGTCACCATGCTGGGAATTTTATGTGAGCTTTAGGGACTGAAGTCAGGGTCTTACTCTTCCTTCAGAAGCAGGTACCTTAGAGACTGAGTCATTTTCAGTCCCTGCAAGGAATGTATGTGACTGAAATTCTGTAACAATTTTCCTTGTAGTAGAACAAATTAGAGCTCAAATGTCTACCAGGAGTGAATAAAGAAATCATGGCAATTTCATATATTGAGTTATTAATTAACAGTAAACCTGAGGTAACTGTTGATGTATCAAAAACATGAATAAAATTTCAAACAATTACGCTGAGTTGAACAGCCAGGTAAAGAACGATGACACACCTATAATTGCATTAATGTGACTTTCAGAAAGAGATAGAAATTTTAGAGAGAGAAAACATAGCAGGTTTTGCTTAGAGATATGTGGAAAGGCTGCAGAGAAAGAAACACAAAGACAAGGACAAGATGTGCAATGAGCAATTACTTTGTTTTTACCTTATTCTTAGTGATTATCCATGAAGATATAACAATTTGTCAAATGCATGTTTTCATACCAATAATTCAAAAAAACTATGAGGAAATTCTTTCCTTACTGACATGATTCCTTCCTTCCTTTTCTTTCCCTTCCTTCTTTCCTTCCTTCCTTCCCTTCTTCCTTCCTTCCTTTTTTTCTTTCCTTATTTCTCTCCTTCCTTCTTCATATTTTTTTGTGTTGTTCCTCTGTACCAGTGTCCACCATTGTCACTAGAAATAATACAGAAAAAAAAGACAGCAAACTCTCCAGACTTAGGGAAACAATCATCTGACAGGAAAAACAAAATTAAGAAAAGAGCAGTGAGTCTCAGTGACATAATAAAAGTCTTCACTGAGAGTAATTCTAAGGTTGAGTTTCTATGTTAATAGAGATGTTATATATACAGAAACAGAAGAAAATAAAACAATATGTATAAGTCTAGAGAGTGTTAGGATTCTCAAAAATGATAGCAAGCTGTATTTGCTAAGGGAATTGAGATTATTGGAACTCTATCTATACAATCCACAGATATGTCACATAAATTGATTCTAACATTCATTGTTCCATGTTCATTTTGCACACTGGGGGCCTCTTCTCCTCAATGTTCTAAATATCTTTAGTGATGTTTTCATAATTTCTCCCAACATGTGCTTGTCAAACTTAAAGAATAACTGTGAAAATGTAGGGATAAGAAAAAAATTGTACATCCTTATAATATTATAAAGCCATCTAAAAGAATTACTTTTTTAAAATCAATTTTACCATACTTACATTATCAGCTTAATTTGCACTAGTAAAAACATTATATAGTTGTATGTAGTTTCCTCTGAAATTTAATCCAGTCATACTTAGATATCTGCAAACAAATTGAAGCCATATTGGAAACAAAACCAAAAACCCACAAAGGGAAAGAGAAAGGAAACAGTTATAAAAGAAATTAACTTTGAAATATATTTGTCAATGTTGTTCATGGTATCTACATAAAACAACTATAAAAATAACATACTCTTGGAGCTGGAGAGATGGCTGAAAAGTTAGGAGCACTTACTGCTCTTGCAAGACCTGGGTTTAGTTTCCAGTAGCCACATGATGGTTCACAACTGCCTGTAACCCAGATCCAGAGGATCCATTGCCTCCTTCTGACATCAGCAGATGGCATACATATATACCAATAGGCACACATATGCACATGTCCACACGTAGTGCACATATATACCAATAGGCATACATATACACATAAAATAAATAAATAAAAATAACAATGTCCTCTCTGTGCCTAGTGAAGCAAAAGCAAGTAGCAAGATAAACTAAAATAATCAAAACTCATATTTTACTACAATGATGACATTTCTTCATTGTTGAGTTCATTATGTAAAAGGTGAGAATGTGAAAATTGTTTGCCAATATCATAAGGGACAGCTCAAGGATGCCAGGTGAATACTAAGGCAAGGCAATCAATAAAGACCAAAGGTTGCCTTCAAAAAAAGAAAGTAATGATTATAAATATGTGTCCCAGCTGCCAGAAATCAGCACCTGCAGTGCCAGCAGATTTGGCTTCAAAGGCAACAAAGGGATTAACAAAACGGTGTAACTTTTCTGTAGACGAAGAAAACTACAACATGAGCAGTTTCTAAAAACTTCTTGCTTGAATTTTTGTTTGGGATGTGGTCTTGAATATATTCCAGATTTGAAGTCAGTGGAGTGCGGGAAAAGGGCTGTTCCCAAGGAGAAAAAAGCTACAGAATGGACACTACTTTGTGTTAAAGTATGCATTAGGATTAATACCACTGGAGTCTTCTGATCTGACTAGTTCATGAGAAAACATTGGTTTAAAGTTACTGCTTAACTTGGGCTGACCCATCTACTTATAGGCCAATGGAATAGTGGTTCCAATTAAAAGTGCCTAGATGCTGAGTTCTGGAAAATGCTATTCCAATGACGTCTTTATGAAAAAAGATATAAAAAAAAATCCCCAGTGTCCTAGTTGGCTTTAACTGTCAACTTGAAACAGCTGAGAGTCAATTGAAAAGAGATGTATTGAGGAAATACCAGAGTAGACTGATTTGTGGGGATGTCTGTGTTTTGATATTGTTTTGATAGACCCCTGTATACTGTGGGCAGTGCCATCCCTGGGCATACTGACTTGGGTTATATAAGAATGCTAACTAAGCACCAACCTCTGCAAGAAACAAGCAACATTTCTTCATGGTTTCTGCTTCAAGTTCCTCATTGAGTACCTACTCCCACTCCCTCAACAATGAACTGGGATCTGGAAGTGAAATTCAAACAAATTCTTTCCTGACTTAGTTGCTTTTAGTCAGAATATTGTATCACAGCAACAGACATATCTCACATAAGGAAAAACGGAAGAACCAGTTGAACTTCTTTAAGTACTGAAATTCTAAAGCAAGACAAATTATGACAGCATTGAATGATGGAATAGGAGTCAGATAATCCTGGTTTTGCCACTGGAACTTAGAACAGTCACAAGAAGCCACCTCTAAAACAAAGTCATATTTAACTTAATAGAATATTTAAGAATTATGATAAATGATATATAAGCTCACTGTAAATTACAAAGTCCATACAGATATCAACAACTTTTATAGCAATATAGTGAGGATGGCACCTTAACCTATTTGGCCTCACACTCTTGTGAGAAAGGGGGTTTGCCTCAAAATGAATTTGAAGGAGAATATAGTTAAAGTCAAGTAGTACTGTGGCAGAAAAACAACAGCTGGCTGGCTGTATTAGTCTCTTTCACTGCTTTCTTCAGCACTGGGTTTCTATCACAGATAATATACCCCCTAATTATCAAACAGCATGTGGCTTGGAAGGGCTCAGTGGCTTGTGAAATAAAAACCTTCCCAAAGACTCACCATGGTCATAAGCTCAAATGGATCCAGAGGGGCTTGTCAAGTGGTGACGCTTGCTTTAATAACTTTTTAATTTGTTGTTTCCTTGGAAAAAAACTGGATTCTTATGTCTCATTGAGTGAATAAGATCCTGAAAGCAAGTGTAGCCACTGAAAAAGCAGGAGAAAAGCACAGAGATGAAGCAAAGATATCTTCTAGGATAAACTAGAAGTTAACCGTGGAGAGAAAATTTAAAATTAAACCTACGGGATTAGGGAGTGAAAAATTTATCTTGTGATGACACAGACTTTTTTATAGTACCCAAATCCCAGTTAAGGCTCCTGTATTATAATATTCTGTATCCTGCAAAAGACATTCTGAGAGCTAAAGAGATGGCTCAGTGGTTAAGAATATATATGTCCCAGCATCCAAGTTTAACTGCCTGTAAATCTAGCTTCATGGTATCCAAAGTCCTTATTTGACTTTCATAGTCACCTACACTGACATGTGAATAAATCCTCACAGAAAGCACTGTAGCTGTTCTCATAATAAAGCAACCACCATCTTGGGGCATTCAGATGTGCCCCTTGCAAAGGATCATCTCAGCTAGGTTTCTAGATGGCTTACATACCCTTCATAGAGAGGTGAACAGAGGAATGAGATTATCACCTCCAGCAGCACTCCACCATCTTTTTCTACAACTTTGCCTTGATTACATGTGCTCTGCAGGATTGGCTAGAGTACATATATGATGGACAACACTAGAGCAGTGTCTCTATCTAAGTGCTACAGGGAAACCCTCATCCTTTTTGTGTAGTTGGAAATTTTCCTGTGTCCCACCTGGGCTGCAGCCACTCAGACGCAAATAAACACACACAGGCTTATATTATTTTTAAAATATGGCCATAGCCGGCTTCTTGCTAGCTAGCTTTTATATCTTAAATTAACCCATTTCTATAAATCTATACTTTGCCATGTGGCTTATGGCTTACCAGTGTCTTTATTCTTCTGGTGGTGGCTAGCAGTGTCTCCTCTGCTCTCTTTTTCTCTTCCTCTCTCTCTAGTTAGAATGTCCCACCTAACCTTATTCTGCCTTACGAATTGCCAAACAGCTTTATTTATCAACCAATCAGAGAAACACATAGTTACAGCATACAGAACGATATCACCCATCACTTTTTGGTAAAGGCTTTCCTGTTGTAGCTGGCAGAAGAGGAGCTTCCACACCTCTGTAAATAAGTCCTTACCTATGTTCTTATGGAAAGATTGGTTCTCATAGTGAGACGCTGGCAGAATCATGCCTCAGTATAGATGTCGTTTATGCCTCCTCCTGAGAAGGAGTTTTAGCAACACACACATATATACATAATTGAAAATAACCCATAATTCTTTGAAAGACACATCCTATTTTCACTATGATTCTCTATATACTGAGAAATTCAGGTGAGAAATGAGACAATAAGAATTAGTTCTTCTGGGAACCCCCTATCAATTACTCACTTTTTGTATATGTATATGCACTAGTAAATACTAGCAAAAATGAAAGAAATGTTATATTATTTAACATAGCATAGTTATTCATTAAAATACATTTTGAAAAATGTAGACCTGAAATATTGTGCCATGTATATAAAATTTTGAGATTAAGAAGTATAGATTTCTTTTTTAAAGTCTTTTAAAGGTGTATTCAAACTTTTATGTATGAGTGTTTTGCCTTGATGTATATTTGTGCACTACTGGTGTACTTTGTAACTAAAGTGATTAGAAGAGAGTTAGAGTGTCTTGGAATTGCAGTTACAAGGGGTGTGGACCACCATGTGGTGCTGGGAACAGAAACCAGGTCCTTTGCAAGAGCAAAATTTTTTCATTACTGTCCCCAAGGAGTCTACATTTTAAATTTCAAAATCATTTGTTGAAATAAGGGCATATTTACAAAAAAAACCTTTGGAAATAGAGTCTATTCCAAAAAAATACAACTTCTATTATTTTGTGAATTAAGAGCATGAAACTGGGATTGGACTCATAATGACTACAGTGTGTGTGTAACTGTAATGATGGAGCAATACTGCCTCGTGTATTCTGAGGCATATTTTGAATGCTCTTCATGTATGTATAGGTTCTTCAATATAAGAAAACCATCATCAGACCTACTTACATAGTGTGAAATAATGTTATCAAACATTTTCATGAATATATATGTATTTGGAGATCCAGAAAGGCATAGTGTGGTGGTATTGTGTTCCCCAAAATATTGTGCACCCTAACAAATTTATCTGGGGTCAGAGAACAAACAGCCACTAGATACAAAGACTAGAAAATGGTGGCACTCACACCTTTAATCCTAGCATTCCAGAGGCAGAAATCCATCTGTTCAAGGATACAGCCAAGCATGGTGACTCACACCTTTAATCCCATGGAGTGATGGTAGAAGGCAGAAAGATATATAAGGCGTGAGGACCAGAAACAAGAAGCATTTGGCCTGGTTAAGCATTCAAGCTTTTAGGCTTTTGAGCAGCAATTCAGCTGAGACCCATTCTGGATGAGGACTCAGAGGCCTCCAGTCTGAGGAAACAAGACCAGCTGAGGATCCGGCGAGGTGAAGTAGCTGTGGCTTGTTCTGGTTCTCTGATCTTCCAGTTCACCCCAATACCTGGCTCAGGTTTGATTTTATTAATAAGAACTTTTAAGATTCATGCTACAGCATAGCACTGTTAAAAAGTTACTGACATTTAACTACTAGTGATGCAAGAGAAGCCATACCTAAAGAAGACTGTGAACTTAAAGTTAACTGTGCCCTGTGCCATCTATGCTAAAATGACTGCTTTTACTTCTGACTTAATTTTGATTACTATGGTGACAGCAACATCTTAGTTATCCATAAAGTACAATATGACTATTTGTAGCAGTAAATTATTTTCATATAACACAAAAGACATCCACAAATACAACTCAAGGACTGCAATAGTCTACATACATTCATAATGGTTCGGAGCAACTGTCAAAATCACAAGAGGAATATGGGTTTGATGTACAGATTGATATTCCCCATGCAGGAGGAATTATAGGGGCTTGATTTATCCTGGATCTTCATAACTGAACATCACTGAGATAAAACGAGGCTCTCTGAGACTTCTATGGCCTCCAAGGGAAAGGAGAAAGATGATTACAGGAAATTTGCACAAGATGTGTCTCTGGTCTACAGCTAAAGCAGGAAGGAAGAAGAATAAGCACTTTTGTGTATGCTTTATTTCTACCCTGTCAGAAATATTTGTGTTATATTTATTTTCATAAGTCAACAGACAGGATAGGGATATATAGCTAGGTACTCTCTTAACAAAAAAATTAGGGTACTATAGAGTAATGTCTAAGCATAGATCATCACAGATCAGAGACATAAAGGGTGTAATTTTATTTCACTGAACTAGATTTAAAATATAAGTGGCAAGGAATTATGCTGGGTAGGGTGCTGGTATGTAAGACAACATATAGTTTGTTTTTACTAGGTTTATAAACTTATTTTTAAGGAATGGAGTGGTGGCTCAGTGATTAAGAACACTGGCTGCTCTTCCAGTGGACCTGGGTCTGGGTCCTTGCAATCACTTGGCAACTTCTAACTCCAGCCACAATGGATCTCATGCTCTCTTCTGACCTCCATAGACACTTCAACATGTAGAACATGTTCAGACCTGGAAACAAAACACCTATACATATAAAATAATAATTTAAAATTATCTTTTCATGTATATGGGTTTGTCTACATGTTAGTCATGTGTGTCCATTTGCCAGTTGCAGGCAGGAGGTAGCAATGGGGCCTCTGAAGCAGGAGTTATAGGCAGTAGTGAGCTACCCAGAAAGCAGGGAGCAAAACTCCAGTTCTCTGGAACAACAGTATGTGCTCTGAGCCAAGATCTCTCCAAACTCTTCAGTCCCAGATCTTTCTTCTCATAGATGAAGTAACATGCACATAGATCATGCAAGACGTAAACGTAAAGTTAAATAGCTAGGCTTTCAAACACAACTTTTAAAGTTAAAAAAAAAAAAACTAAACTCTGGGGCATAACTGTTAGTTGACTAATGCCAGGAGGTCTGAGCAATTAGTGGTAGTATCATGAAAGGAGTTTAAAAAACTAGTAGAGAAGCCTACTACATATTTAAAATCATTTTATTCTCCAAGGAGTTGAAATTCCCCTAGCTTTCCCAATATGCCAACATATTTGACAAGACTGAGCCGTGAGGCACAAACTGTGCAAATAGCCTCTACGAAGCCTTATACTACATTTGTCTTTCCTGGGTACCATCTGGCTTCCTAGAACTCCATAGGGACCAAACTGTACCTGTGGCTGTAACTAGCCATGTTGCATATTCATGAAAGTTGTCTTAGGAAGACCCAGAAAAAGAGATATGTCTATACAAGTCTATCCATAGTACCAAATAGTTCAGAGGAGTTCAACTACATGGAGAGAACGATTTGGGTTTCATAGTAGAAGCTTCATGAAAATATCATTTTTTTTAATCTACCTTGACCAAAGCTGGATTCCGGAGCCTAGAACATAAACTTTGTAGTAGGTATCCATGCATGAAATGATTATTGTTTTGTACACTATAAGGTTATCAGATATTAAGATCTGACACTGATGTTTTCAAAGATAGTGAATATTTACTTATCTCTAAATTAACCATTACATTTGTGTGAATTATCCTACTTCCAATTTATTGTGAACTTTAACCTAAAATTTAACTTCCCTGGACCTCAGAATACTTATTTATGAAAGAAGAGGAAGTGATAACATGACTTTCATATTAGTTTCAGAAGATGTTACCGAAGTATGAAATATGATTAGTTTTATCAAACAGACAGTATTTGTGAGGAAACGGAATTCTTACTAGTGAATTGTAAAAGGGTATATGAAAGACATTAATGCTGGAAAAGCTGGGCAAGTAGTCTCTTCTTATAGATTATGTTTGCTTTTCTCTCACTTGTATGCTACTATATGTTCTAATTTATAAGCCAGAGAACCTAGCCACTAACCAACTGTAAATTCCTACAGTAAGATTCAAGTATCTGATGAGATGGATTTATCTGCAGAGAACTAATGCCAAATTCTTTAAGATCTTGCAGTCATCTATCTACCTTAACCAGTTATTCAAGCATAGACTGACAGAGACATCTGGGGAGGTGGAAGATATGTTCCATGATGTAGCACCTTTTATTTGACTTGTGAATCAGAGATGGATGGACAGTTATCAACAGGAGGGATTATTAACAGTTGAAAGCATAAACCAAGTAGTTTCAGAACTCAGTCTTATGTTCCAGCCTTCCTGGCAGGTATTCTAATGCTAACCTCAGCACTTCAGAAAATCCAATGAAAATCACCTTACAGATGATTAAGAACCTATAACCTAAAGTGATAAGCAGTATAAGCACAGGGATTATTGTCCTCTGGGCTATAAAGGAAATGAATCATGGTATTAAATAATCCAAAGCAGCTGATAATGCAGAGATGGTGTGTTTATCTTTGGAAATGCATTAATTTCTCTTAGAAACAGATCTAGCTTTTTAAGTGTTTATTTGAGCTAATATTAAAATTAGTGTGCATTCCCTAAGCAGGTATTCAGTTCTGGAAGAGAGAGTGAAATCAAATGCATGCTTGGAGGCAAAAAGAAATCAGTCTGAGATTAAAACAGCTCTGAATAATTCATAGATGAGTAATTGAGAGATGACTGACAACTGGCAATTGCCTGACAAATAACCTTTACAGGTATTTATAAAACTTCGTGAACAAGAGTTACATTTGAAATGGGGAGGCACCTGGTGACATTTTAATCTACTCATCAGCCTAGGTCCAGGTCTTCCACTGCCTTTCAAAGCAAAGAGTGAGATCAGACATGCAGGAGGATTTTACACACCTATGTCCCAGCTGATTTAGTTTCCTTTTGCAAGATAATTTTTTTTTATCAGGGTTACATAGTCACATTAGATGATGGATCAGTCTTACAATACAGGAGGCTGAAAAGCTTTTACAGTAAACTACTACTGATGGTCAAGAAAGATCCACTTTTCTTTTTGTTGACTTAAAAATGTCCATTTCTCCATATGTGTATTGGTTACTTCTCTGTTGCTGTGATGTAACACCATGACCAGAAGCAATTTATAGAAGAACGAATTTATTTGGGTTTATAGTTCCAGAGGGATGAATCACCTGTGGCAGATAGGTATAATAGCAAAAGGCAGGCATGGCTCAAAAAACAGAAAGCTAAGAACTCACATCTTTAAGCACAAGAATAATCAAGAGCATAAACTAAATGTGGGACAAGAATATATACACTCAAAAGATGTTCCAATGACACATTCATCTAGCAAGGCTACACCTACTAAACCTTCCCAAACAGCACCATTTACTGAGGATAATTGTTCAAATATTTGAGCCTCTTGGTACATTCTAATTCAAACTTCTACACTGTGTATTCATATTGACATCCTTCAGTGTTTTTATATGTTTAGATTTTGCCCTTTTATGAGGACACTACTCATATGATTACATTTAATTCATATACCTACTGTGAAAACTCTATGACCAAATAGGTTACATTATGAGACACTGGATATTAGCATTCAACATACATGATTTGGAGATACAATTCAACCTGCCACAGACTTAATTAGGAATAAAAATTCAAAACAAATGTCCACACAAAGTATGCAATTTAATGAAAAAAATGAGAATTTTAATTCTTCCACTGACCCTTTGTTTCCCTATCCATAGCCCTCCACTATTCATATATAGAAATAGTGGAAACTTAGAGTCTTGCAGCCCAAATAAAAAAATAAAATAATAGGGAGGAATAGAATGCCTGTGGTATGAATAGATGTGGGTGGGATGCCAAGAGCTGAAGTTTTAAGCAGGGGTGGGAATAGTGAGATAGAAGAAGGAGCTACATGGGTGGGTTAACCCAAACTGATGATGTATAAAGAAGTTTTATGAAATTCTGAAGATTTGTAAGGTTATTAAAAATGTAGCTTAAAAACCTTTGAACACAGTATCCTGTATAAGTGAATAATGCTGAATTTGAAATATGTGAGTTATAAAGTAAAAATCCTAGTTCCAGGCACAGGTAATCTCTTTCTCAATTACTGTTCAGGGAGGCTATAGAGGTACACAAAACAATGCAGGCCACTGTCATTGCTCACTGATTGCCCACTATAATGGATGATGGCTTAGTTTTCTTTCTATGACTATGATAAAATCCATGAGCAAAAGTAACTTGAGGAGAAAAGATTTTATTTCATCTTAAAGCTCCCAGTGTATCATGACAAGAAATCAGTTCAGGAAATCATGGAAGGAACCTGGAGGCAGAAAATGAAGAAGAGGTCTTGGAGAAATGGTGCTTACTGGCTTGTTCCCAGGGATTGCTCTTGGCTTGCTGTGAAGGTCCACAAAGGTTTCCCAGTGAGATCTGAGCTTGCTTTACTCAGCAGGGCTGCATTAGAGGATGGCATGACCACGTGTGTGGTCACCAAGTGATTGGAAGGGTCTGCACTTGGGTGCTAGGGGGAGGTCTTTTGCTCCACCTCTTGTTATTCCTATAAAAGGCCCTTTAGAAAAGACAGAAGGGGCCAGTGGATAATGACCCAGGCCCTCACAATGCTATCCTGTGTTTCTATCTGTTTCTCTCCCCTCTATCCTTTTATCTAATATCTCTTATCCCTCACTCCTCAAGAGTACCCTCTCATAAAATGTAGGAACAGGCCAGGCAGTGGTGGCGAACGCCTTTAATCCCAGCACTCAGGAGGCAGAGCCAGGTGGGTCTTTGTGAGTTCAAGGCCAGCCTGGTCTATAGAGCAAGATCCAGGAAAGGTGCAAAGCTACACAGAGAAACCCTGTCTTGAAAACCGGGAAAAAAAAGGGGGGGGGGAATTTAGCTCAGTGGTAGAGCTCTTGCCTAGCAAGCACAAGGCCCTGGGTTTGGTCCTCAGCTCTGGGGGAAAAAAAATGTAGGAACAAGTCTCCCAGATGGGTTCCTACAGTTTGCTTTTATTCATGCAAGCTAGTATCACCAAAGATGGCACTGCCTGCTGTGAGCTGGGCCCTCCAAAATCAGTCGTCAATCAAGAATATGTTCTACATACCAGTCAGTTGCAGGCATTTTCTCAATTGAAGTTTTATCTTTTCAAATGATGCTAGCTTATGTCAAATAGACAAAAAACAAACCAGGAATGATAGTAAGATCTTGCTATAGAAGACACCACACATTTTCAGTGAAATACATATAGAAATTAATCTTAAACACATTTCTGTGTTGAAATGTGACCACAGTATTGGAAAGTGCTATGAAGACTGGAAGGAGAAAAGACATCAGTGATCTTAACCAACAATAAACTTTACCTGCTACGTTACAACTTGACATGCAAAATGTGTTCACTGAAAAAATAGTGGCAACATTTTTTAAGGGAGTAACCAACTCCTCTCTTGATTGGATTTGTGGTCCACTCCACAAGAGAAAATTCATGCCTAGTAGAGTAAATATGATCAAAACCCACGGTAGGGAAGTCAAACCCAAGAGTAGAACTGATTGATTTTGTTTTGCTAAATGGTTGTGTTGTCAAATTGCCAGTTAAATATTTATATTTATATATTAGATTTGTGCTGCTTCCATCTGTGGTCTGAGAAGCTTCTTATTACAGTGGTTTATAGTTAATTCAGACTCATAACTGTTCAAAGTATGGAAAAGTGAGTTATAACCATGAATAAGAATATCTATGTCAATTGGGCACCCTATTCAAGGCTCAGGAAATATCATAAACTAGGGGTAGAAAGAATGTCAAAGCTGGAAAATGGAGACAAAAGCTATGAAATGTTTTTTTTAAAGATAGGACCAAGCTGTTGCTCACATTGATTCACAACAGCTGTGTTAACCTGCACAAGACCCAAATAATATCAAGCCAGGTAAAAATTCAATCATGTTGAGAACCCTTGATCTTGACCCTCTTCAAAGCCAAGTTTTCCAGGGAAGCAGACAATTTCAGAACCTTAGCTTAAAGAAGGAAACTCTTGTTACTCCCTTGTCTCTGGGGCTCCTGTCCCATCTGAAGAGAGCATTGATTCAAACACATGGAGAGAATGCAGCAGTGGGAAAGTCAATGAGTAGCTGAGCAGGAAGGTGACACTTTAGGTGTCAGTTACACCTCTGAAAATTCTAGGAAGATAATAGGAAGCATCAAAACATAGGTCCACCCAAGATTTAATCCCCAAATAATCAAATGTTCCACATTGTCTTAGATTGCTTGATAAGGCTCTAGCAAAATAGTGGATTGCAGGTGCATGAATCAAAAGACACAGATTCACTCTGATGAATTCTTAGGAAAGACCAAAGTCAACAGGAGAGCAAATCAAGCAGAGCAGAGTCATTTGTAGCCTCCAACACCTAAGCTACAGCAAACATAAACACACAACCCTTTTCAAGTAACATCAAGGTAAGTCCTTACAAATCAAAGAAATCCATACACTTCAGTTCCCACCACAAAGCTCAAGATCTGGTATCCAACATTTTTTTGTTTGTTTCTTTCTTTGAGACAGGGTTTCTCTGTGTAGCTTTGTGCCTTTCCTGGAACTCACTCTGTAGCCCAGGCTGGCCTCGAACTCACAGAGATCTGCCTGCCTCTGCCTCCCGAGTGCTGGGATTAAAGGCATGTGCCACCACCGCCCAGCTCCCAAATTTTTTTTTAAGATACAGGAAAAGGCAGGAATTTAAGTCTAAAGTGACAAACAAAGCTCTAGAGTCTGATTCAGATATGACTCAGCTGATGGAATTATTAGAGAAAGGAATTTAAAATAACTGGTATTACTATTTTATGGGCTCCATTAGAACCTGCAATAAAAAGCAGGATAATTAAAGCAGAGATGTGGAAACAGAAAAAAAAAGTGAAGAGGAATTCAGAAACAAAAAAAATGCAATAGAAACAGCAAATATATTTGATAAACTCATCAGAAATGACCCAACTAAACAGGAAAAAAAAAAAAAAAAAACAAACAAACTCTGAACTTGATGACAGGTCAAAATAATCTTCACAAACTGCATACAAAGAGAAGAACAAAAATTTAAGAACTGTGAGTAAATATCCAATGTGGAAGCATAGTTATTCTTTATTGGAACATCAGAAAAGAAGAAAGTAACGAAGTATCTCAAGTAACAAAGACTAGGAATTTTCCAAAAGTAATAATAGACACACACATTTAAGGAGCTATGACTAACAGCAACAAATCTTAGACCTTCAAATTGCATGTCCAAAACTAAAAGACAATCGTAAGCCAGATGTAGGACATACCTTCACAGATTCAAGTATGAGAATGACAGCCCAACCCCTCACCATCTGCAGCACTGGAAAGAACAGGCCTTGTGCCCTGTCTGGGCTGCACAAGGTCTGTGTTGACCCTGTAGGTCACAGGGAGTTTGGCAGCACAGAAATGACCCTATAGACACGTGGTTTGGTGAGTCAGCCCTGAGGACATGAGAGGGGCAAAGCCGGTGCTGCCTGCCTCCCTCATCTCTGATGTGTTGGTGAGAGTAAAGGAAAGATGTCCTCTCTCCTCCTCCCTCCCACCTCCAGCTGGCTAGGGAACTGATCATCCCCTCTACCAGCTACAGCACTTGGGAAAGTGGGCCCTGCAAGTTGACTGGGCAGCACAGCAGACCTGATCCTACTGGAAAAGGTATGGGTGAACTAGGTGGAGAATCTGGCCCTCACATTCCATATGGAGGTATGAGCAGAGGAGAGATGCCCTCTCCGTACATGCCGATCACTCCCTGTGGCAGGTGGGAGAGGTGGCTCTGAGATCATGAGAGTGGAAAAGCTGTCCCTGCCCCTTATCAGCTTCAGCATTCCAGAGTGTGGCCCCTGCACCTTGCCAGGGTAACACAGCAGAGCTCGATATGATGGTCCAGGTGTGGGAGAACTAACCCTGAGAGAGTGAAAGCAGAGGAAATGGCCCTACCCTTTTCTCATTGCTGCAAGGGGAGAGCTAGCTGGGACAATGCTGGAGCGCTCCCCATGGTGGTGAGGACTGAGGAAAGCTGATGGGTTGACCAACCCTACAACCACCCATGCCTGGATGCTGAAGAATCTCCATGACACACGGCCACAACAGAATATCCAAGAAGAGTCCCAGTAAGAACCTGGCATCCATGCCGTAGCAGAAACCAGAGGCCCCGAACCTGACCAATAACTCTTTGCAATGAATACTTTCAAGTAAAGATATATGGACAAAGTGTTTACTTTGTGACTCACTGTGTCACACTTACAGCTTCCATGCTAAGATTTTTCCTTTTCTTTTTTTTTCTCTTACATTTTATTCTATTTAGAGTGGGAGGGGGTTGCAATGGCAGAGGGTAGATATGAAGGGATGGTGAAATGAATCAGATAAAGGTACATGATGTGAAAGACACAAAGAATAAATAAGAAGAAAATTTAAAAAATGTATGACAGCCCATATTACAACAGAGATTGCTGAAGAACAGGAGAATAAAGTGAGGTTAGTATAATGCTATCTATGACCAACAAAGTTATTGCAACATGTGGGTTATGACTCCATTGGGGGTCACCTATCAGATATCCTGTAAATAATATGTAATAATATGTAAATAATATGTAATAATAACAAAATAACAATTATTTACATCATAATTTATAGCAGTAGCAAAATCATAGCCATGAATTAGTAATTAAATAATTTTACGGTTGAGGGTCACCACAACATGAGGAATTATATTAAAGGGTTGCAGCAAAAGGAAGGTTGAGAATCATTGATCTTGATGTATTTTGCAGTGATTAGACCTCTTTTGCTATGCAAGGGCTAGAGGGGATCTCATCTTTTTGACTTTAGAAATGTCTCTTCCAGGCAGGCAGATCTGAGTTCTGTGGCTTTTTATACAGCTACAGTTCTTCATTTTGGGGTAACTGTTTATTTTGTGATCTCATTTCTCCAACAATAAAAAAAAATCATTGATATTCACTATCTCCTGCTTTTTCTTATAATGATATATGTAGTGCTCTCCAATCTGTCAGAGCTAAAACCACAAGTCCATGGATCCAAGGAAGATTCATTCTTAACTGACATTCAGGGAATCATTCTAAATGTCTGCCTAACGCACATTTGAACAGATAAAACATTTTTGTGGCCTGGTGGTGGTGGTGCACGCCTTTAATCCCAGCACTCGGGAGGCAGAGGCAGGTGGATCTCTATGAGTTCGAGACCAGCCTGGACTACAGAGTGAGTTCCAGGAAAGGTGCAAAGCTACACAGAGAAACCCTGTCTCAAAAAAAACAAAAACAAACAAACAAAAAAAACATTTTTGTATAACCATGTACCAGTACCAATGGGATGGGGAAAAGAAACAAGAGAGCATAAAGGGGGTGAATGGAAGCAAAGTATAATAATCTACATGTGATTTTGCCTGCCAATTAGACATTATTACAAAATCTACTTTTTATGATTTCATATTTAGACAATTCATGAACAAAACAAATAGATTGTAATGTTAGGAAGTAGAATTGTGGATATCTCAGATCATATACAGTAGGTTGATTAAAAAGAGTAATAGAAGACATTCAAGGCTATGAAAAATCTGGATTATAGCATTGTTTATATGGATAGACATTTGCCAAACTCATCAAACTGTGTCTATAAAATTGTGCACTGATGTTATATAAATAATACTTCGATAAATCTGATTATGACTTTTGAAAAATTCAATAGGGAATGGTATATTTACATGCTAATAGTAAATAATTTTTAAAAATTCAAGAATGCAGTAAGAAGGATCACAGAGATCACAAGCCTAGATGAGGAGCTATTGGTAGTTGATGATTGCTGAGGGAGAGAGTCATTTTTCTTTGCTGGATGGCCACTGTTTGTCAATAACCCTGTGGATGACTCAATGCAATGACCCATATGAAAATGATGGTACTAATTGAACTCAGTAGATTATTATTTTTAAAATCAGAATGTGAAATTGGAAGGAAGTTGTGTCATAGGACCCTCGAAGAATTCTACTCTGCTGGAGTAGAGTGAATATGATCTCTATATTTTTTCAAAGAATAAAGAATATTTTTTAGTACTGATATTATGGAAAACAGGCTCACAATGCAGGGAATATATAATACTATTCTACCTACTTCCTGCTGCCTTTGGTTCAGACTGACATTAAAAACAAAAACATTTTTTAGCTTAACACAATGAAATATTTCTAAAATCTAATAGGGGCCTGGATGTTCAGCTCATTGATAACATACAGCATCTACAAGGCCCTAGGTTAGATTCCTGTTCTGAAACAAAAGTAAAAAAGAAGCTAATTAGGGGAGCTCATGTGAAAGTGTCACATTAATTAAATATGCAATACTACTTTAACAACCTGAGTTCAGAAAATGAGAATTTCCCTGAAGAGAACAATGAGAATTTCCAATAATTTTTGTAAAGATTTATTTATTTTTATTTATTTGTTTGATTGTTTTGTGTGTGTATGCATGTTCATTGCATGTGGTGCCTAGAGGCCAGGAAAGTATCAGATTTCATGGAATTGCAGTTACTGGTGGTTTTGAGCCACCATGTGGGAGCTGAAAACTGAAGCTTGGTCTTTTGCAAGAACAGCAAGTTCTTTTAATTGTTGTGATGAGCTATCTTAAGTAGTCTTAATGATAAAAACCTTGAGTGAGATATTGAGAGTGAAAGCTGAAAGATCAGAGCTGCAGAGCAACAGCTACCAGAGACTTCTTACTTCTACAAATCCTCAGACCAAATTGGGAGGGGAGGGGTCATTGAGAGCCTGTCTCCATCCACATTATATTCCCATCACCACCTCCTTAGTTCTGGGATTAAAGGCATGTACCACCACCGCCCAGTTCTGTTTCTCTTTTAGATGGATTTAATCTCATGTAGCCCAGGGTGGCCGTGAACTCCTGATCTTCCTGCTTCCTCCCCCTAAGTGGTGAGATTAAAGGTGTGTGCCACCACTGCCTGGCCTCTATGGTTAACTAGTGGCTCATTTTGCCCTCTGATCTCCAGGCAAGCTTTATTTCTTAGAACACAAACAAAATTTCACACATTTTCCCCTTTTTGTCTAAATAAGAAGCAAAGGTTTTAACTAACATAGAAAAAACTATATACAATAAGTACAATAATTATATACAGATATATACAGACAATAATTACATTAACAATGTCTAGTCCACTAGCATTTGACAAATTTAGAGAAAATACTCCATTATCTAACCTCTAGCTTGCATTACCAACCCAAAACTATCTTTTGATGTCTTTTTTGGTGTGTGTGTGTGCATTTGTTTTTCTTTTTTCTTTTATTCATTTTTCTTTATTAAGAAATTTTCTTTTTTATTTAATATTTTTATTTTATAATTAACTTAATTTCACATATCAGCCACGGATTCCTCTGTTCTCCCTCCTCCGACCCCCCCAGGTCTCCCCCCAATCCACCCCCCATTCCTACCTACTTCAAGGTAAGGTCTCCCCTGGGGAGTCAGCCCAACCTGATAGACTTAGACGAGGCAGGTCCAGTCTCCTCTTCCCTACAACAAGGCTGAGCAAAGTGTCCTAGCATAGGCCCCAGGCTCCAAAAAGACAGCCCATGCACCAAGGACAGGTCCCACCTCCACTGCCTGGGGGCCTCCCAAACAATTCAAGCTAATCAACTGTGTCACTTATCCAGAGGGCCTGGTCCAGTTCCATGGGGGCTCCTCAGCCATTGGTTCACAGTTCATGTGTTTCCACTAGTTTGGCTCTTTGTCCCTGTGCTTTTTCTAGTCATGGTCTCAATATCTCTTGCTCATACAATCCCTCCTCTCTCTTGCTGGTTGGACTCCCAGAGCTCCACCTGGAGCTCAGCTGTGGATCTGTGCATCTGCTTCCATCAGTCACTGGATGAGAGTTCTATCATGACAGCCAGGGTGTTCAGCCATCCGATCACCAGTGCAGGTCAGCTCAGGCACTCTCTCCACCATTGCCAGCAGTCTACAGTGAAGGTATCTTTGTGGAATTCTGGGGACCTCTATAGCACTCTGCTTCTTCCTGTTCTCCTTGGGTCTTCATTCATCCTGGTATATCCCTTCCCATTCTCCCACTCTGCTTCTGATCCAGCTGGGACCTCCTGCTCCCCTAAGATTTCTTTCCCCTAACCCTTGCCCTCCATTTCCCCCACCCAACCCCAGTTTGCTCATGTAGATCTCATCCATTTCTCTGTCATTGGGCGATCCCTGTGTCTTTCTTAGTGTCCTCTTTACTAGGTAGCCTCCCTGGAATTGTGAGTTGCAGTCTGGTTATCCTTTGCTTTACATCTAGTATCCACTTTTTTAAATTATCATTTTATTTTTATTTTACAATATAATTTAGCTCTACATATCAGCCATGGATTCCCTTATTCTCCCCCCTCCCACCCCCTCACCTTCCCCCCAGCCCACCCCCCATTCCCACTTCCTCCAGGGCAAAGCCTCCCCTGAGGATTGAGATCAACCTGGTAGACTCAGTCCAGGCAGGCCCAGTCCCCTCCTCCCAGGCCGAGCCAAGAGTCCCTGCATAAGCCCCAGGTTTCAAACAGCCAACTCATGCACTGAGCACAGGACCCAGTCCCACTGCCTAGATGCCTCCCAAACAGATCAAGCTAATCAACTGTCTCATCTATTCAGAGGGCCTGATCTAGTTGGGGGCCCTCAACCATTGGTTCATAGTTCATGTGTTTCCATTCGTTTGGCTATTTGTCCCTGTGCTTTATCCAACCTTGGTCTCAACAATTCTCGCTCATATAAACCCTCCTCTTTCTCGCTAATTGGACTCCTGGAGCTCCACCCGGGGCCTAGCCATGGATCTCTGCATCCAGTCCCCTCAGTCATTGGATGGGGTTTCTAGCATGACAATTAGGATGTTTGGCCATCCTATCACCAGAGTAGGTCAGTATTCATATGAGTGAGTACATACCATGTTTGTCTTTCTGAGTCTGGGTTACCTCACTCAGGATTTTTTCTAGTTCCATCCATCTGTCTGCAAACCTCATGATGTCATTGTTTTTCTCTGCTGAGTAGTGCTCCATTGTGTATATGGACCACATTTTATTTATCCATTGTTCAGTTGAAGGGCATCTAGGTTGTTTTCAGGTTCTGGCTATTACAAATAATGCTGCTATGAACATAGTTAAGCATGTGTACTTGTGGTATGATTGAGCATTCCTTGGGTATATGCCCAAGAGTGGTATAGCTAGATCTTGAGGGACGTTGATTCCCAATTTTCTAAGAAAGCGCCATATTGATTTACAAAGTGGCTGTACAAATTTGCATTCCCACCAACAGTGGAGGAGTGTTCCCCTTGCTCCACATCCTCTCCAACAAAAGCTGTCTTCAATGTTTTTGATCTTAGCCATTCTGACAGGTATAAGGTGGTATCTCAGAGTCGTTTTGATTTGCATTTCCCTGATGACTAAGGATGTTGAGCAATTCCTTAAATGTCTTTCAGCCATGTGAGTTTCTTCTGTTGGGAATTCTCTGTTTAGCTCTATAGCCCATTTTTTAATAGGACTTTTGGGTATTTTGACATCTAATTTCTTGAGTTCTTTACATATTCTGGATATCAGCCCTCTGTCAGATGTGGGGTTGGTGAAGATCTTTTCCCATTCTGTAGGCTGTTGTTTTGTCTTATTGACCGTGTCCTTTGCCCTACAAAAGCTTCTCAGTTTCAAGAGGTCCCATTTATTAATTGTTTCTCTCAGTGTCTGTGTATAGTTCTTCCCAGGTCTGTGAAGAATTGTGTTGGGATTTTGACCAAGGAACTCATACAGCTTATAAACACCTTCAGCAATGTAGCAGGATACAAGATTAACTCAAAAAAGTCAGCAGCCCTCCTATATACTAATTACAAACAGGCTGAGAAAGAAATCAGAGATACATCACTCTTTACAATAGCCACAAATGATATAAAATATTTTGGGGTAACTCTAACTAAACAAGTGAAGGACCTGTATGACAAAAGCTTTAAGTCCCTGAAGAAAGAAATTGAAGAAGATGTCAGAAAATGGAAAGATCTCCCATGCTCATGGATACATAGGATTAACATAGTAAAAATGACAATGTTATTAAGAAATTTTCTACTCACTCCAAATACCACCCAGAGATCCCCCCTCCTCCCTACTCCCACCCCCAGCCCTCTCAAGCCACCCCACATCCCTACATTCCCCCAAATCAAGGTCTCCCATGGGAAGTCAGCAGAGCCCAGCACACTGATCCTAGGCAGGTCCAAGCCCCTTCCCACTGCACCAAGGCCTGGATAATCACCCAAGGTTCCTCTGCAATGTGGGGGCATCCATCTTCCACCTACAAGCCTAGAATATCTGGCAGACTTATCTGTGAAACAGGATTTTGAAGGACTATCCCACCTTGTCAAAATTCTGCAGTCACTTTCTTTTCTGTCCAGCTTGTCCAATTTGGAAAGCATGCAGTTAGCATTTGAGGCAAGGGCACTTTCTTGTCCAGTGGCTAACTTTTGCCACAAAGAAAGTAAACTCCATGTGGAGTTTCTTCAATACCCATCATCTTCTCTGAAGTAGATTGATGCTGCCGGAAGCAGACATATCTCATGATCATAAAAAAGAAACTTATCTTATTAAACCAGCTTAAATGTCATGTTCTGTAGATCTCTGAAGTGTTTGAAGGCCACCTGTCTCCCTAAACTAATCTGTTTGACCTTAAAAGCATACCTAACCTAACTACAAGTTGGATTATAATAGGTGACTAATTACTAACCTGCATTTCTTTATTATCTTAAATAGTTAGTAATAATAACATTCAAGGACTAGAAATTTACATTACATTGTTAGATGAGCTATATAGGTACAATACCTTGAATAAGAGTGGAAACATATGTACAGTATGCTTTAAGCAAAATAACCTTAAATTTGTATCAATATACAAAAATCCATATCAAAGTAAAATACTTAAAGGAAGTACTTGCTTTTTAAAAGTAGATTCAATAATCTACATTTGTATCTTATCATTTCCATAACATATCTATCTCTCTCTCTCTCTCTCTCTATATATATATATATATATATATATATATATATATTATAACAAAATAACCTCAAGTTTATATCAATATACAAAAATCCAAGCCAAAGTAAAATATTTGGAAGGATTAGTTTCTTTTTAAAGTAGATTCAATCATCCACATTTTTATCCCATTTCTATATACCCTTTTTCTTTTTGGAACAAGGTCCCTGAATCTAATTTCCTTTATTTCATTTTTTTCCTGACTATTACAAATAACAACTTGTAAACAAACACCCTAAATAATGATAAATATCTATAACCTACTGAGTGACCCAAAACGACCTATCCCAACTCTTTGGAATGTGAGTGTCATGTTCTTAAAATTACTTCCTGATGTTTTGGGGCAACAGCATCTTTAGGGGACCTTGAAAAAAAATTGGATAATTGTCAAGTCCTGGGAGAGCTAGCTATATCATTTGTTATTCAGTCTCTGTGTAACGGGAAAGTGCAGGGCTTGTCTCAAGTCTTGGCTAGAGTAGTCTGTGAGGCTGGATCACCTCAGCCAGCCACCTTGAAATTGTCCTGAGTAATTTTTAGTCCAAAGCAGGTCTTTGAGTGGTGTCTGTCAGCTTATTGATGTTACCATAGTCTAGGTAGGATCATCCTTGTGGGGCACCATTCTCCTTTTGGATACTTCAAAGGTCACTGTTAGGCATGGTCATGGTTCACTACAGAAAACTTAAACATTTTAAATGTTATATGCAGCAGATCTCAAAGAGGTTAAAGGACCATAATTTGTTATATACATCCAGAGTACAAAAATGTAATTCCTAGTTACCAGCTAGGTACTCAAACCCAAAATCATGTACAGGAGGCTAGATGAAGCCTTTTTCTAAAAATGGTACTCTATATGACCATTAATATCATGACAAAAAGTTTTATAAGTATATATATATATATATATATATATATATATATATATATATATCTTAAAATTTTTGATATAATATTCATACCTTAAGAAAAGTTTTAAAGAGTCAAAATAAAACCAAAGAATCATGAGATTAGTAGCAATAGAATACTCCCTTAATTTTGGTTTTTCTTCTGTCCCATATCAGATGGCTCTTCTGGCATAAGACAGAGATTTTGGATTTTCCTTTAAACAAGCATGCTGCGTTTAGTGAAGGAGAGAGTCATGCTTCAACTCTAAAGCCAGCTTTAATTTTTAATTGAATTGGGACAACAAAAAGACCATGTGCATTATATGTCTGTAGAGAACAACAGACACAAACATTGGGAGCCCCATGTGCAGCTCTATCATGTGCTGGTGACTACAAAGCCACAGGCAAGTGGCATTTTTGTGAATTTCTGCCCCAAAAGTTGGACACTAGATGATGTACAATCCTAATTATTCTTAATAATAAAAACCAAGGGTCAGATATTGAGGGTGAAAGCTGAAAGCTCAGAGATGCAGAGCAGCAGCCACCATATACATATTACCTCTATGAATCCTCAGACCTTTACAAACCCTCAGACCAAATTGGGGGGGAGGGCAAGATCCTGTCTCCATGCACCTTATATTCTTGTCTGTATCTTCCTAGTGCTGGGATTAAAGGTGTGTGCCACCACTGCCTGGTCTCTATGGTTAACTAGTGACTAGTTCTGCCTGCTGATCTCTAGGCAAGCTTTATTTGTCAGAACACAAACAGAATCACTTCCTCAGTCCCAAGTATGTATTCATTTATACCTCTGCTACAATAACCTACATTCAGTTTTCTATCCAATATCTCTTACAGAATGTAGTGATTCTTAAAATGACTTTGGCAAAATCTGCTTAAATTAACATCTAGTTTCTATGTTATCACATATTTCCTGCTCTTCTCACTTTATATTTTCAGATTCATATTTGATCTCTAAATTTAAATCTACAAGGCTCCAATTAACTTCTTATTCACCTCTCTCATGATATCATTAGCACTATGCTCACTCATGGAACTATTCATATTGGTTATAATACAATGGCATACTAAATAATGCAAGCATATGCATACATCTGTTTCTTCCTAATTTTAATTACAAAAGAGTAGGGGTCATGTTTTATTATCATCAAAGTGTATCATTTTATATATTGAGTAAATGAAATAGTCAAAATATATGTCTAAAATTAAGTGTCAAATATAGTCAGGGACTACTAGAGAAATAAATATTTATTGAGTTCAAAGCTAAGTTTTTGTTTTCATGCTAGATAATTAGGCCTAGAACTGTCTATTTATTAGTTGGACTAATCTTATATTCCAACTGATGTGGGCATTTGATACCTCATAAAAAAAAAAACTCAAAAGATAGAAGCCCAAGAAAATGGAGAAAGGATTCCTTATTTAAAAACACATACTGCTCTTACAGAGGACTTGAATTCAAACCCAGAAGCAATGTCAAGTTGCTCACACCCTCATACAACTCCAACTCCAGGGGAGCGCTGACATATTCTTGTGACTAAGAGCACCTGCACTCAGGTTTGCATTCCCATACACAGACTCACATATGTATGAGTAATATAAAATAAAACAAAAATCTTAAAAATCTTAACAAGTGTGTCGTGTCTGCCTTGACCAGCAAGGAAGACACAACACCAGGCTCTTCTTCAAGCAGTTTATTCAGGAACCTTGAACAATCTTCTGACCCTGGGGAAAGCCATCTTCTGACCCCCGGGAAAGCCAGCCCACGCCCTTTATAGCCACTGGGCAACCAACCCCGTAGTGCCACGTGGACAATGCCGATAGGGTCAGACATACGCAAGCAAGCCAGATTCCACGCCCAAGCCAAATAAGGAGTTGTTTATCCCAGAGAACACCTGCCATCGGGAAGGCAGAAGCCGGACGCCTGTGCCATCTTTGAGGCGCGGCCGTGCACGGCTCTCTACACAAGTGATCTGACCACATTTCAATAAAATATACCTTTGCTTCTCCCATTACAGATATTAATATTTCATTTTACCAATAAGCATTGGATGTATTTAACTCCCTCCCCCAAATACAATTCAGTCATTCGTGCTTAATTCAGAAGAATATTTTTGGAAATTATTCCTTAAAGCATAAACACATATGTTGATACGCTCAATTATCAGTATATCTTTTGGAAAGAGGAAAATATACTATAGAAGAAGGAATATCAAGGAAACTAAATCTTAAGGATAATTCCAAACAAGTTTTTGGTAACTGTTTATGAAACAGAAATTAAGAAGAAATCATTGTGAATATTTCAGAAGTTAAAGATAAGTCTACAATAGGAATAAAAAAGGAATTTAGAGTGAGAGGAGCTGGACTTTTGAAGGAAAGAAATAGAACAAGGTAGGTGTAGACAAAGTGCCTGTAATTATTAAATTGATTAGCCCCATTAGAAAAATCAAGTTGCACAATCCACCTGTAGTTATGGTGCCTGGAGGGCATGACACATCAAAAATTCCATAGTATGAAATTGAAAATATATTGAAAAGATTTTCATTTGAGAAGGCAGTGCCCAGCCAGGTAAAGTCTCACACAAACACCCAGGAAGGATTTTCTCCAGTTTAGTTGTCACATGAGCTCTCAGAGACTTCAGAAGCTGTACTAGTAAGGTGCACATAGGCTGGCAGCAGAACATGGCATCATTCACTTGGTGCTGGTTTTGCAGACATGTAGAAGACAAGCCATAAAATTGGTAGAGAAATAAATGCTGTCTTTTCTATTGAGGAGTTAGGTGTAACAAAGGAAGTTTCTTCTTTGAAGTTTTAAAATAGAAGCTTCATGTACAATCTTCATCCCCTTTGTATGAGGTTGGCATTTGCTCTTCCTGAAGGTAGCTTACCCTTTCCAGCGGGGGCCTGTCAGTACTAGGAGAGAGCTTGGCCTGATTTTTCAGGATGTGAGCTTCCATACAGGTTTACAATTTTTTTTTTCCTAAGGACAAGGTCTGGCAAAATCTTTCCCCAATCCCCAAGGTAATATTTGTCTATGATAAAAGTATGTGCTGAATGTTATATTTTGCTCACAAAACTTATACTTCACTTAGCAGATTCATAATTGGTTTGAATTATGTGGTCATTTCCCTGAGACCCCAGACATATTTCTAATAATGCTAGTGAAGATTGCCCTACAGTGTAACTGTAAAGCCTTTAAAGGCAGATAATAGGTATAGATGGGTCAGTTTCCTGGATAGAGCTTCTGAGATGGCTTTTTGTGATGTGCTGACAGTAAAGTAGAAGTTAAATGGAGAGCCCAGGTAGCTGCAAATGCAAGAATGGGAACATTGCTAAAGAAAGATATAGGTACTATGTAGGCAAAAGTTTTCCTCTGTCCAGCCCACTCCCACAACCTCTTGGTCTCAAGTAAACACACAGAGATTTACATTAATTACAAATGTTATGGCCTATCACTCAGGCTTCTAGCTAGCTAGCTCTTATAACTTAACTCAACCCATTCCTTTTAATCTGTGTTTTGCCAGGTGGCTTTGTGGTATTACCTGTTCTCTCACATCTTCCTTGTCCTGGTGGCGGCTCAAAATTTCTTTCCTGATTCCACCATTCTTTATTTCTATCTTTAATTTGAATGTACCACCTAACCTTATTTTACCTCACTAATGGCCAAACACCTTTATCAACCAATGAGAGCAACACATAGTTGCATATAGAAAGACATCACACAGTAATACTGAGTAAAGATAGACTAGGGAGGAGGGTTGGACTAGAAGAAAAGTGCTCCCTCCCAAGTATGTTAGACTTTGATAAGACCATGAACCTAACAGGTTGGATGTACAGCTGCAGGGTTTTCTGTGTCTGTGATAAACATTAGTTTCGCTTTGGTCCATTCTTTTCTTGCTATGTCTCTTCCTTTTATTTTTTTAAATTTATTTTTTCTTATTGAAATGGAAATGCTTATTCTGTTCCATGTATATTGGAAATATTGTTTGTTTTTACTAGTTACAGGGTACTCTCTGCTAAGATACCTCAGTGAGCTTAAGCACACACTTTGAACTATGAAAGAGTAACAAGGCTGTGAATTTGAGATAAGTGCATTATTCGCATGGAGACAGTAGTAAGCTTATGGGTAGGGGTAGAATGCTATGATTTGAGAATGAGATGTGTCCTACGTGTTCTTATGTTTGAATCTTTGGTTCTTCCATTGTGAGATCTTTAGCAAGTCATGTGGGACCTAGCTGATGGAAGTGACTCAATGAGAAGAGAAGTTTTAGTCCCTTTCTCAGATATGGACAACCTATAGGGTAGGCTTCTGCCTCCATGGACCAAGAAAAACCTCTCCTCTTTTAAGAAGTTCCTCTCAAGTCTAAAAGTAACTGATGTGCTTGGATGATGAGGTCAACCAAATAAGGTTTGGTTAAGATGCCGGTACCTTGACGTTTAGTTGAAGTCTATTTCAGCTAGAGTTATACCAGCTGCTATACCAAAGACCTGATAATCAGACAGGCACAGAAGAATTAAGGGAACAGAAAATGAGGTAACACATTCCATGTTTTATTTTGGGTTTCTTGTATGATGCTGGTTATCTTCCCTTCGATTTACTTCCTCAATGTCCAGATCACTTTCTATTCTTTTCTTTATAAAAATTTCTAAATTAGGCCATTTGATGGACATAAACTCCCTTTCTGAAGTCTTAGAGGTTAAAATAATGAACCATATTCCGTTATTACACTTTTGTCATTCCTGTTCCTTTTGAAATTCCACATGCATAAAAGCTTAGAAAATAACATGAATTTACATTTTTCTAACTTTCATTATTGCAAATAAAAAGCATTTGTATTGGGGATGGTTTTCTTCATTCTGAGTTCTTTCCCAGTTTCTAGCTCTGACTCTTATAGTATTGATTAGGAGAACACTCTCCTAATATACTCATTATCAGAGAGGCTCAAAAGATTCTGAAAACAAGCCTTAATTGTGTGAGCATCTGAGGCTAATTTGGTCTCCATTACTCTATTTGAAACTAGGCTTCATTTTCTTGCTAAAATTATTCATACCTTGATTTTATAGCTTAATTCATCTAGCCCTAAAAAAGAACACTTATTATTTTAAAATAATTTTTAAGCTCAAGACTTATCAAAAGATTACAACAGTAGCGAGAATTCTAGTTAACACCTTATTGGCCATCTGTCAGCTGGTGAATGGAAGTCAATAATGATTTGTCAAACAATTAACAGAGTTAATAAATAGTCACAGACTAACCTAATTTGTTTGCTACCAGTAATCACTTGTTGGGATTTAATGCCCTGAAACTATCATCATACCTGATACCAGATGGAAAGCAAACATGACAGATCTGATGATGATTAATAATAAAATGATATAATGCATTAATTATATTTCATGTCCTAGAAACTCTTTGTCTTCTCTATCCACAAGTCTACAGACAGATATCATATAGCAGATACTACATCAGGCAGGACTATATGCATATCTTCAAGTGTTTGCAAAATACTCTTATAAAAAATAACTGACATCTAAATTATTTGATTACATCAATTCTCTACTTGAGTTGTCCCACGATAGGAAAAATTACAGTCTGTGTTATTACAAAAATTAAAATGTTAACACTTATCCAAGTCAACAGGGGGTTGAGTATTCATGTTTATAAAACTATGACTGTTTATAAAAACAAATAATCAAAAGAGTAAATTCTGAGTGTGTGAGAAGAAAAAAGATGAAGATACAGACAAGCCAGCTGTTTCTCTGTGTCAAAGAAAGGAGAACTGAGAAACACATTTTCAAATGGCCTAATGCAAATGATTCCCAAGACAATAATTTCTTTAATGTATTTTTTTTTAGAAATACAGGGCACCCGCCACACTTATATAAATATGAAATACACATAGTTTATCAGTAACTATGATGACCCAAAGTAACTTATAGATGGCAGTATTTAGTTTGGCTTATAGTTCCAGAGAGATAGTTCATAAAGTGGAGATAGCATGGCAGCAGGCATCCAGAAGCTATGTGGTTGTATTTCATCACCCAGGAAACCAAGAAACCAAAGTGTGGTGAGGCTTTAAAATCCCAAAATCCAGTGACATAATCCCTCCAGCAATGCACTCTTTTCTGAAAGTTTCATAAGCTCCTCAAACATCAGCACAAATTAGGGGCAAAATGTTCAAATGCAGATAAGCCTATGAGGAACACTTTTCATTAAAGCCACCACATGGAGTATTACTCATTATTGAAAGATATTTGGGATTTCTCAACTTAATATATGTTTACTAACTCTCCTATGACCTTGGGAAATTTGTGTGTATGCCCTGTTTCCCCACATAAACATTCATTTTTAGGTGTACTGATAAAAATCACCAAGTATATGGAATATACTCAGTTTGTGATATCATTACCCAAAGGTATCTTAAATAAATAAAATAGCAGTCTACACTTTCCCCCAAGGCATGTCATTCATTACTAGATTCCTTCTAGATTGTTACATATCTTTGTCTCAGACTATGTCTAATATTGTTGTGATTTAATACTATTTCCAGGTCATTTATGCATTTTGGTCTGTGCCATGTCCATAAAGTATGTGTGTATGTATATGCAATTTTCACTAATGTATATGTAACTGTGTGTATGTGCACACATGTGTGTGTACCAGTGCCTATAGAGACTGGAAGAGGACATTAGATTTTTTGGAGTTGGAGTTACAAATGCTTGTGTGCTGCCTGGTGTAAGGATGGGAACTACACTCTGGTGCTCTGAAAAAGCAGCAGCTATTAACCAGTGAACCCTCTCTCAGTACCCAAAACATACATAACTTTCATTTATGTGCATCTGTGTTTATACTCATGTGTATGTGCAGGTACCCACAAAACCCAGAAAAGGCCACTGGCTCGCTGGAGCTAGAGATACAAGTGGTTGTGTGTTGTCTGACACAGTGCTGAGAAACAAGCCTGGGTTGTCTGCAAGACTAGCAAGTGCTCTTCCCTGTTAAGCCTTCTCCCCATGCCCCCACACCTGTCATATTCTTTAATTTGGCAATTTTCAAAGGATGGTTCCAGATCATGTTCAACTTTTTAATCACCTGGAAATTTCTTTTTTTTCTTTCTATAATGCGTGATCTTTATTTTTCTGCTAACACACAGCAATAAAAATGGTAATATCTTAATTCATTTAATTGATTTAAAATATTTTAAAGAAAAGCATTTTCATGTTGAAACACAAATTTATGAATGTAAATTATGCTTTAAAGAGTTAATTGATCAATTAAGATTATCCTCCCCAAATTATATTACTCCTGTGTTCCAGCAGTTTCACTTTAATGGCTCATGCTTAATAAATATTTTCTTTCTTTTATTTCCTTTTTTCTTTATTAAGAAATTTTCTACTCACTCTGCATACCATCCACAGATCCAACCTCCTCCCTCCTCCCATCTCCCAGCCCTCCCTCCCAAGCCACCCCACATCCCCACATCCCTCAAATCAAGGTCTCCTATGGGGAGTCAGAAGAGCCCGGCACACTGAGCCTAGGCAAGTCCAAGCCCCTTCCCAGTGTACCAAGGCTGCACAAGGAGCCACACCACAGGCACCGGATTCCCAAAACCCTGCCCATGCACCAGGGATGGATCCTGATGCCCCTGCCTGGGTGCTCCCCAAACAGTTTGAGCCAAACAACCATCTTCCATATCCAGAGGGCCTAGTCCACTCCCATGGGGTCTCCATGGCCACTAGTCTACAGTTCATTGGCCTCCAATAGTGTAGCTGGTCATCTCTGCACTTCTTCCTGTCATGATCTCAACATTCCCGCCTGAAGAATCCCTCCTCTCTCTCATAGATTGGATTCCTGAAGCTCAGTCTGGTGCCTGGCCATGGATCTCTGAATCTGGCTCCATCAGTCACCGGACAAAGGCTCTATGATGATAGTTAGGGTATTCGCTAGACTGGTCACCAGAGTAGACCAGTCCAGGCTCCCTCTGGACCACTGCCAGCAGTCCAAGGTGGTGTCATCCTTGTGGGTTCCTGAGAGCCTCCCCAGCACCCTGCCTCTTCTTTTTCCCTTCATGTCCTCATTTATCATGGTATCTCCCTCCCTGCCCTCCCACTCTGTCCCTATAGCAACTCGACCCTCCCATTTCCGTATGTTCTCATCCCCCACTCCTCGCCCTTTGCCACCCCTCCACACCCAGTCTGATCATGTAGAACTCATTCACTTCTCCTTCACGGGGTCATCCATGTGTCCCTCCTAAGATCCTTCCCTGTTAGCTAGCCTCTCTGGAGCTGTGGGTTGCACTCTGACCATCCCTTTCCTCACATCTGGTATGCACTTATGAGTGAGTCCATACTATATTTGTCCTTTTGAGTCTGGGTTATCTCACTCAGGATGGTATTTTCTAGTTCCATCTATTTGACTGCAAATTTTTTGATATCATTGTTTGTTACTGCTGAGTAGTATTCCATTATGTATATGTGCCACATTTTCTTTATCCATTCTTCAATTGAGGGGCATCTAGGTTGTTTCCAGGTTCTTGCTATTATGAATAATGCTGCTATGAACATAGTTGAGCATGTGTCCTTGTGGTAAGATTGAGCATTTCTTAGGTATATGACAAGAGTGGTATAGCTGGGTCTTGAGGAAGACTTATTCCCAATTTTCTGAGAAACTACCATACTGATTTCCAGAGTGGCTGTCCAAGTTTGCATTCCCACCAACAGCGGAAGAGTGTTCCCCTTGCTCCACATCCTCTCCAACATAAGCTGTCTTCAGTGTTTTTGATATTAGCCATTCTGACATCACATAGAAATTTCAAGACTAAGTTGGGATATAAGTTCTCAGTTTCAGTATGAGTCAGGATTTAACCAGAGCATCAGAGAGATATAGGTACTCAGAGAAAGAGAAAATAAGAATGAGAGAGAAATGCATTATTGTTTATTTTAAGATACTAGCTTACACTATTGGAGGAATAGCTAAGCAACCTCTGATATACATATAGCTAGGAATGTAGATAGGAAGGGAAGCTGTAATAAAGATCAAGGGGCTATAACTTCATGAACCTGAGTTGAAGAAACTGTCTACAATGAGATACTTCCTCTTGCTTGCCTGTCCCTGTCTCGATCTCTCTTTTCACTATTTTGATGGAATTTCTACAGAATTAAAGGTCTTCAAACAGGTTGAGGCAGGTCCATCAAGATGATATTCTTATTTCTATACATTTTATTTCTTCCTTCCTTTTATTTTTTGGTGTGTGTGTGTGTGTGTGTGTGTGTGTGTGTGTGTGTGTGTGTGTGTGTGTGTGTATGATAGAGAGAGAGACAGAGAGACAGAGACAGAGAGAGACAGGGATCTCACTATGTTGAACAAGATTGCCTTAAACTCATTGAGATCTGCCTGAGTGTTTGGATTGAAGGTATGCACCATTACACTTGACTACACATTTTCTTATTTTATTTCTAACATTTAATGAGTTTGGACTGTCCAAGATAAAGGGGAAAATAGGTTGAATAGGTTGTATGTCTAATGAAGCTCTTTTTGATGTCTTCATTTAACCAAAGAACACACAGATTATTTTTGAAACTTTTTTATTTTTTATTTTTAATGTTTTTTAAATTTTTCTATTGATTCTTTGTGGATTTCATATCATGCACCCTGATCCCATTTATCTCCTCTTCCCTTCATATCTGCTCTCTGCCCTTGCAACCTCCCCCCAAAATAAAATAAAAGAAAATTTAAAAGAAAACAAAAAATAAAGAGTGAAATCAAAACAAAACAAAAGTCTCAGTGTGGAACAGTAATGCAACAAAATGAGTCACACAGTATACCCTTTAGTCCATACATTGCAATGAGTGTTTATTGCAATGAGTCATTGGTATGGTTTGTAGCCTCTGGCTTCTGCTACACCCTTGATACTGATTCCTCACTGGGACTCCTCTTAGATATCCTGTTGTTGCCTTGTGTTGCAGAGATCCAACAGCTTTTGGATTTTCAGGTCTGGCCCTTTCTCATGCTTCAGCAGTTCATAGATGAGGTGGATATTGGGGTGGGCCAACTCATAGACTTAGTTCTCAACCTGGGTGTTAGCTGGGTTGGTCATCCTGCCAGCTTTCCCTCAGCATCATCACTAGGTTAAGCTTTCCAGCACTGCCCCAGCTAGCTCATCCACTGCAGCAGGCAGGAAGGAGTGGGGCCAGTTCTGGCTCGGTCCCTCACTGACTGCCTCACATGGGAGAGCAGACCTTGCAGCTCACTTGGCAGTACACTAGAGCTGGCCCTGTTAGCTGAGGTCCAAGAGAGCCAGTCCTAAGGGTATGAAAGTAAGTGAGCTGACCTTGCCCACCTTGTCGTCCATGTGGTGGTATGGGTGAAGGAAAAATGCCCTCCCCTCCACACCACAACCTGAGGAAGGCGAGAGAGCTGGCCCTGCACCTTACCAACTTTAGCACTTGGGAGGGCACTGGCCTTGGATGTCTTCTGGGCTAAAGAGTAGAGCTGACCCTGGTGGTATGGGTGCAGGTGAGTTAGCCCTGAGGGTGTGAGAACTGAAACATTTTTTAAAGGTATTCATTCATGACCTAGTCAATTTTTTAAAAGATTTTCCCTACAACAATAGGTATCTGAACATAAGTTTGAAAGGAAAGCCATATCCATACCATAGATTTCTTCCTATGTTTCTCCCCCTAATTTATGTTCTTCTAAATACAAACTATATTTCATACCAATAGTACCAAAAGTTTCAGGTCATTCTAACTTCAAATTTAAAGTATCATCTAAGCATTTATGTCAAATAAGAGAGAAAACAATATCTGAATCACCTTGAGAAAAAAATGTTCTCCATCTGTGGACCCATCATACCTACCATGTTATCTTTTCAAATAAAATGGTGGGACAAATGGAAATTAGATATTCTCCAGGAAGTAAAAATGGAAAGCTAATCACAAGCCTTGAGTGTTCAAGAAAATCTTGATTCATGTATGTGCTGGGTAGTTTTATGTCATCCTGACACAAGCTAAAGCCACTGAGAGGTGGGAACATCAATTAAGGAAATGCCCCCATAAGTTCTGGATGTAGACAGGCCTTATCGAACATTTTCTTAATTGGTGATTGATGAAGGAAGGTCTAGCTTATTGTAGGTGTTGTCATTTCTGTTCTGGTGGTCCTGAGTTCTGTAAGACAGCAAGCTGATCAAGTCATGAGAAGAGAGCCAATAAACAGAACCCCTCCATTGACCTCGGCATCAGTTCATGCCTCCAGGTTCTTCCCCTGTTTAAATATCTTTAATGGCTTCCTTCACGGGTGATCTACAATGTGGAAGTATAAGCCTAATAAAGCCTCTCCTCCCAACTTTTGGTTATGGTGTTTCATCACAGCAATAATAACCCAAACTAAGACAAGGTATCATCTCGTAAGGCTTTAAAGCCAAATATCTGGGGCCACCAAGGCTCTGGATAGTTTTCTTTATTTACACGACAAGGTAGAGCCTGGGCAACAGCTCTCACTGGCTGGAGTCAGCTGCCCGAGACTTCTCATCCCTGCTCTACAGGTCTGGAGTCAGGCGCTACCTTGCTTCCCTGACTCCATAAAGCCTTGCTCTAGTATAAACTATTTGGCATGCCTCTAATTTATCTACCAAATGTACAGAAGAAATACTCACCAAGAATTCTGTCTCTTCAACACTCTAAGCCAAAAGCACCCCGAGTAACGCTTCATTGATTCTTCAACTTTGATGGGAGGGGATGAAAAATCTCCTTCCTTCTTTTCACTTTCCATGTAGTCTGTCCTAAAAGAACATACTAGGAAATGAATTGTGAATAATGAAATTCAGCCTTGCTAAGATTAGTACACCTATATACTATCACATGAACTACATCAAGAACCCTAGGTGTGACCCCTGACAATATGTGATTTAATAAATGTATCAGTAATTCTGAGGCACCTCATAATTTGAACCCTATTGACTTAGAATAGCACACATGTTCGATTTTTTCTAGTGATAATCATTAAATTATTGGAGTATGGTTAATATATATTCTTGAAATACGTGCTGTGACATTTTGTAGATAAAATCTTTGTGAACAGGTTAAAAAAGGTATGCTATTTTAATCCCATTTCTTCAGAAGCATGATTCACCTTTGAAAATATGTTATTCTTTAGCGTATTCCTTATGCTGATTCACTCAGTACTTCTTTCTTATTACCTACAGTGTTCAAAAAATTGACTAAAATAAGCATTTCTAAAAGTTCATGTAATGTGATTTCATTATTTCATAATCAGTCCATTTATTAAATTAAATGAATTTAAATCACTCTTCTAGAGTCCATATTACACCAATTATGTATCAACTGAATTTCAAGCCTTCAAGAGAAGTGTGTGTATACAAATTCAAACAAATATTCCTATTATATCAGTATACTGAGGGAGAATTACATATTTTCATTCAAAAATCACATAGGTTCTACTAAAGTTGATAGAATCTCTGTTATTAATTTCAAAATTAAATTAACATGACACTTTAAATAATCAAGTTCATGTACCCAATGCATTATGTCTGCATTCACAAAAAGTTTTTTTTTGTTATAGTAAGTTATCCTACAGTAATAAGTGTAGCCAAAGTGTTTATATTTGATGAAATTTAATGATTACTCTACAATGATAGGCTGAACATGTGTAATTGGTTTAAAATATTAAGTCATGAAAGAAAAGACACTAAATTGTTTTTAAAATCAAGGGAAGATATTTACATAAAAAATAGCTGTCCATGTTTATACTAAAACAACTGCCTACACAGTAGACATTTCAAAATGACATGTGATATATAAAATAATACAGCATTCTATCATTTAGCAATAGATGAATAGTTTCCACAATAGCAATCTATATGATGGAATATAATTTTTCAGTCTAAAAGCATGTGAGGCCTTCATAGAAAGGTCTTGGAAGCTTATTTTGAATTTCACACTGAGACATTTTATGTGGAAATTGTGTCTTAAATGATCAGATAATAAATATCTACAATTTTTATGATCAGAAGCAACTGAGGTGGCTACAATGGATTTGATGTAAGAAATAACTATTTAAAATAGATTTAAAAGATCATACTTAGCTTATAAAATAAACAACAGGAATATAAGAAGATCTGATCCATAGCATACAATTTTCTGATCCCTTTTCAACAAGATGTTACTTCTGCAAAACCACAGGCCTTAAAATAACATATGTTTAATTTCTTTCAAGAATATTGAGATTGGGTATGAGTAAAAATAAAAAACACCTAATGAGATGATCATGTTTTTTTTTTTCTTTCAGTTTGTTTATATGGTGGATTACATTGATAGAATGTTGTATGTTGAACCATCCAAGTAGGTTGGCCATGTTGGGTGATCTTTTTATTTGTTCTAGGATTCAATTTGCAAGGATTTTATTGAGTGTTTTTGCATCTATATGTTCATAACAGAAATTGGTCTGTAATTCTCTTTCTTTGTTGACTCTTTGTGTGATAGTGGCTTCATAAAATCAATTTGCTAATGTTCCTTCTGTTTCTATTTTGTGGAATAATTTGAAGAGTATTGGTGTTAGCTCTTCATTGAAAGTCTGGTAGAATTATGTGTTAAAACTGTCTGGCGCTGGGCTTTTTTTTTTTTAATAGGAGAATTTTAATGACTGCTTCTATTTCCTTAGGAGTTATAAGTCTATTTTGTTTATCTGATCTTGATGAAACTTTTGTAAATAGTATCTTCAGAGAAAATTATCCATTTCCTTCAGATTTACGAATTTTGCAGAGTACAGTCCTTATGATTCTTTGGCTTTCATTGCTGTCCGTTGTTGTAGCCTCCTATTCATTTCTGATTTTGCTAAATTGGATATTTTCTCTCCATTTCTTATTTAGTTTGGATAAGGGTTTGTCAACCTTGATTTTCTCAAATAGGCAACTCTTTTTTCATTGATTCTTTGTATTGTTCTCTTTGTTTCTCTTTTATTGATTTTTATCCCCCAGTTCGATTATTTCCTCCTATACACCCTCTTGAGTGTGCTTAGTTCTTTTTGTTCTAGAGCTTCTGGGTGGTCTGTTAAGTTGCTAGGATGAGAGCTTTCCGATTTTCTAATGTAAGCACTTACCGCTATGAACTTTCCCCTTTGCACAGATTTCATTTGCCCCATGAATTTAGGTATGTAGGGTATTCATTTTTATTGAATTCTGGAAAGTCTTTTTTTTTTTTTTTTGGTTTTTTGAGACAGGGTTTCTCTATGTAGTTTTGCGCCTTTCCTGGAACTCACTTTGTAGACCAGGCTGGCCTTGAACTCGCAGAGATCCGACTGGCTCTGCCTTCTGAGTACTGGGATTAAAGGCGTGGGCCACCACTGCCTGGCTGAATTCTGGAAAGTTTGACCACCTTATCAAAAAGAATCTACAGATTCAACACAATCCCATAAAAAAATCCAACACAGTTCTTTATAGACCACGAGAGGACAATACTCAATTTCATATGAAAAAAAAAAAAAAAAAAACAACAGGTTAGCTAAAAAAAATTTTGAACAATAAAAGAACTTCCAGATGTATTACCATCCCTGATTTCAAGTTGTACTACAGAGCTATTGTAATAATAACTGTATGCTGTTGGCATGTAAACAGACATGTTGATCAATGGAATTGAATCAAAGGCCCAGACACAAATTCACACACCTATGGACACCTGACTTTTGATTAAAAAAAAATCCAGAAAGACACAATGGAAAAAAGAGAGAATCTGCAACAAATGGTGCTGGTCTAACTGGATGCCCACACATAGAAAAATGCAAAGAGATCCATAGTTGTCACTCTACACAAAACTCAAGCCCAAGTGGATCAAAAACCTTGGCATGATTTAAAGGGAATGAAACTGTATCAAATACTAATTTCCTTTTATATAATCATTTTCCACACACTGACCACAGTTGTGCCTCCCCCACCTTCCCTCCCCACCTCCATCCTCACCTCTGTCATCCTCTTCCTCTTCATTTCCATTCAGAAAGGGGCATGAGAAGAGATTGCAATGCTTCTATATTCATTCAATAACTGTTTGAAAACTAGTATACACAAAACATTTTAAATTTTATTTGAAAGGTAGCATAGAGCTTAAGAAATTCATTTTTTTCCTCACTAATGACAATACAATGTCATATTCTTAAGATAGCTGCATTGTGTCCATTTACTGATAGCATTATAACACATTAAATGTTCATTAAACACAAAATTCAAATGACTAAATGAAAAACTATCCAAAACTTTAAAGAACGTGATAAATAATCACTACCATTAATATCAAATGATACACATCATTAATATTTTAAAAACTTATGAATTGTGTTTGATATTAAGTTGGACACATCTTTTCTTAATGAATTCTATTTTGATTTAAAATTTAACTTTTTAAGTAAATTATTGTGTAGGTACATTGTTATGAACTGTGAACATATGAAATGTATGTCATGTGTCTTACTTCAGTGATTTAAGTTGAATTAAAACAAAGGAGAGAAGATACATACATTTTATGATAATGATGTGACAATTCATAAAAACATGAATGTCTTAGATGACAAGCTAAATAAATGGCAGTTTCAACTTTTAAAAATCAAACAACAACAAAACTTTAACATAAAACCAAATGCACTAATACTGATAGAAGAAAAAGTGGAGAAGCTTTGAACACATTGGCACAGAAGATAAGTTCCTGAACAGAACACATATAGTGCAGGCACTAATATCAACAATTAATAAATGGAACTACATTAAACTGGAAATCTTCTGTAAGCAAAGGACACTGTCAATAGGACAAAATGACAGTCTACAGAATGGGAAAATACTTTCACCAACTTAACATCCAATAGTGTGCAAATACCTAAAATATATAAAGAACTCAAGAAAGTAGACATCAAAAAACCAAGTAATACAATTAAAATGGGGTACAGATCTAAACAGAGAATTCTCAATAGAGGAATCTCAAATGGCTAAGAAATTAAAGAAAGGTTCAATGTTCTTAAGCATCAGGAAAATGGAACTCAAAACTACTTTAATATTCCACCTTACACTATTCAGAATGACTAAGTGTTGTGAAATGTTTGATAACACTTTGTAATGATATGTCACTGCTTTTGAAAAGTTCAATAAAAAGCTAAATGGCCAATAGCTAGGCAGGATGTATAGGCAGGATTTCCAGACAGAGGGAGATCTGGGAAGAAGAAAGTGGGAGTCATGAGCCGGACTGGGAGGGAGCAGGATATGTAGGGGAGGTAACAGCCATAAGCCACCTAGCAGAGTTTAGATTTGTATAAATGGGTTAATTTAAGTTATAATTAAAAACAAGTCTAAGATATATGGCTGAGCTTTTATAATTAATTATAAGTCTCTGTGTCATGATTTGGGGGCTACTGCTCCAAGAAAGGCTGCTACAACTAAGATCAATAACACAAGTGACAGCTCATGCTGGAGAGGATGTGGACCAAGAGTCACACTCCTCCACTCCTGGTTGGAGTGTAAATATGTACAACTACTATGGAAATCAATATAGTGGGCTCCTCAGAAAATTCGCAATCAATCCAACTCAATACCCAGATACATTACTCTTGGGCATATATCCAAAGGACGCTCTATCCTATCATCAAGACACTTGCTTAACTATGTTCCCAACAGCTTTATTAATAATAACCAGGAATTGGAAACATCCTACCTGTCCCTCAACTGAAGAATTGATAGGAAAAATATGTGTTACATTTCATAATGGAGATTTACTCAGCTGTAAAAGAAAAGAAAGAAAGAAATCATGAAATTTGAAGACAAATGGAAGGAACTAGAAAAAAAATCACCCTGAGTGAGTTAATGCCTACCCAGAAAGATAAACATTGTGTATTTTCTCACCAATAATTGAATATTAGCTCTAAAGTTAATGATAATAATGCTACAATCCACAGAGCAAGAGAAGTTAACTAACAAGGAGGGCTGTAAGGGGAAGAATGGATATCCCTGGCAAGGGGAAATAAGATATATTTTGTAGGTGGACTGGGGTGGGTCAGAATGGAAGCAGTAGGGATCAGGTAGGGTGGAGGAATGGAGAGAGAGAGTACAGGGAGAGACAGTGCAAACTGGAGGGCATTTGGGAAATAATGAGGAAACCTAGTGCAGTAGAAACTACCAGGATTCTACAATGTGACCCTAGTGAGGGCTCCTAATTATTGAGGATTTGGAGCCTACACCAACCATCTTCTACAACCAGGCAACTTCTAGTAGTTGCCCTGGGATATCAACACAGCCACAAAACCTTCCACCTAAAATCTGTCCTTTCTGCAAGATATGCTGGGGCAATGGAGGAACAGATCATGTGGGAATGGATGACAAATGACTGGTCTAATAAGAGTCCCATGCCATGAGAGGGAGCCAATATTCAGCACTGCCTGACCAGAAACTGAAGTCTGGATAGCTCAGAGACCTAGGACAGAAAACACACAGAGAGAGAGAGAGAGAGAGAGAGAGAGAGAGAGAGAGAGAGAGAGAGAGAGAGAGAGAGAGAGAGAGAGAGAGAGAGAGAGAGAAAATAATTCCTGTTATTCTGCTGTATTCAGAGATAGGTGCCTAGCCCAATCGTCATCAGAGATGCTTCCTCCAGCAGCTGATGGGAGCAGATGCAGAGACCCACAGTCAAAAATTAGACAGAGAGAGAGAGAGCTCAAATTGGCATCTCCATTGGGTCTTTCTCCTTGGAGCTCAGGTAACCCTGGGGAATTGGGGGATGGGGGAATGAAGGAGCCAGAGGAGTTGAGGACACCAGGAGAACATGGCCCACAGAATTAACTAACCAGGGCTCATAGGGGCTCACAGAGACTGAAGAGACAATAATGGAGCCTGCATAGGTCTGTGTTATGTCCTCTGCATTTATGTTATGATTTTCAGCTTGGTGTTCCTGTGAGACTCCTAATGGTGGGAGTAGGGGCTGTCTCTGCCTCTTTTGTGAGCTCTTAGGATGCTTTCCCTCCTACTGGGTTGCCTCAAACAGCCTTGATATGAGGGTTTATGTATAGTCTTGTAGCTTGCTATATTGTGCTTGATTGATATCCCTGGGAGATCTGCTCTTTTCTGAATAAAAATGGAAGAGCAGTGAATGTGAGGGAGAAGGGAAGTGGGGAGAGCAATTGGGCAGCAAAGAAAGAAGAGAAACTGCTGTTGTGGTGTATTATATGAGAGAAGTATAGATACAAAAATTAAAAATAAGAAGCATAGAATGTAAAAAAATAATTGAAGTTAGATTGTAAGTTGAATGGAGGAAAGATACACCATGATTCCAAGATTTGATACCATGTTTCATATAATTTTAAGAGAAATATCTGAATAAGGATAAAAGGCCTTAGAGAACTGCTTTGGAAGTATTGAAGCAAGGGGAAATAGTTGGGGTAAGCCAGTGGTTAGAAGAGGCTAAGAATGTAATCAAATCTGATGAAAATAAGTTCAGTCAAAGATTTCATTTCTATCACTCTCTCTTAAGGCAACTGTAAAGTCCTAAAAAAGACAGTGCTGGGGACAATGTTCTAGACAGTAGGATTTCATTCTTTTGCCACTTTAGGGTGGGTAAAAAGAAGCCTAAAGGTTGGTCTTCATTTACAAACCACCATGGGCAATCTGGACAGCATATTATATCAAAGATCCCCACCCTGCTGACTGCCACATAAAATCTGTTTGATGTTCTACTATTTTACTCCACCCACCTAGAAAGACAGCCTTGTCAGTCTGCTCCCCAATAATTCTTTCTCTCAGTCCCCGAAGCAGTCTAGATCCATAGTTTCTTTACACCTTTGCTTACAGGAAAAGTCATCGTAACTTCAGCAACATCATGTATGTCTGGGGACACAGGAAGTGGAATGTGAAAATCTGTAAGCTGCTAATTTTGTGGAAAAAAGTGAAAGTTTTTCATCTTTAAGTTAGTGCTTTGAAAACTGTCTGAGGTGAGAAGCTTTTATTTTGCTAAGTACTTCTGTGACCTTCAGGCTTCTATGTGTCTTACTGATGAGATACTGCCTTTCATTCTATGGTCCCTTTTCAAGGATGAGTGTACAGTGAAAAAAATGGAAGATAAAGATAGTTTCCTTTTAGAACAAAACACACCAGATTTGCCAATTTTTTATCATAAAAATTATAAATCCTTATATCCAGCGTTCTAAAATGATACCAACTGAATCAGCAAGGATGATCTGGTTATCTTTATGCTTTACGATGAGAAATTGAACAATGAAACCACCCAGAAAAATGCTCTACTTGTTCCTTTTGCCACAAGAAATGCATTGTGCACTTAGGAATGTCTTGTCTTCCTAACTGTCCCAAGAAATCACATCAAGCTAGCTAACTCATTGACTTGATATGGACAGAAATGCAAACTTTACCTCTTCAAAATTCATGACACAAATTATTTTCTACTTTTTATTTTTAGTTGACCACATACTGACACTTGTAAAATACAAAGAGATGAAAGCCCTGTGTAAATTTCCTATTGAGAGCAAGTTAGACTTGAATTTTCTCTGGCATCTAGAATAAGGCAAAGAGGATCAAAGGTGACTTCCAAGATTAGGACAGGAATAGACAGACTTCCCTAAGGATTTCTGGCTCATTCTTTCTCACTGCTCATTTCTATTAGAGTGGGCTAAGTTGTGATTTTTTTCTTCTTTCTCTATGGATGTAAACATGATAAAAACAACAGCTGTAATCCTTCAGCCACAGCCCATGATATACTGATATCCTAATCTGACAATCAACAATGAACTGAGTCTAACCAAGAACCTTCCCTACTCTAGCCTCCAGATGAGACTGCAGCTCATGGCTACATTCTGACTACAGCCTGTGATGCATTTGCATAGAAAACCCAACTAAAATATATACAATTTCCTTACCAACAGATGCTGGAAAAGTAATTATTGCTTCAGGATACAAGTTTATTGATAAGTAAAAAACAATTGAAGGAAAAGTATCCGTTCATAACATGTTATTCCTCTGCTTTAGATGGCAGGATTTCTGAGAGAAATACTTGACCCACTCTGATAATCAACATATCACACACACAATTAGTTAATTACTTACTTACCTAATTAAATTTACTTATTTTTTTAAAAGATAGATTTCACCATCTCAGGGAAATAAGCTTATCTGACAAGTTAAACACCTTGTTGACGTTGGCTAGCAAAATCATCTTCAATAAGAAAACCAGAAATGATATTTATGCATTAAAAATTGGTAATGGAAAAATTAAGAAATTATTCAAATAATCAATAAACCAAGATTTTTTTTTTTAAAGATTTATTTATTATGTATACAATGTTTTGTCTGTATGTACGTCTGCACGCCAGAAGAGGGCACCAGATTCTCATTCTAGATGGTTGTGAGCCACCATGTGGTTGCTGGGAATTGAACTCAGGACCTCTGGAAAAACAGCCAGTGCTCTTAACCTCTGAGCCATCTCTCCAGCCCTAAACCAAGATTTTTAAAGACAATTAAAAGTATAATACAGCCGGGCGGTGGTGGCGCACGCCTTTAATCCCAGCACTCGGGAGGCAGAGCCAGGCAGATCTCTGTGAGTTCGAGGCCAGCCTGGTCTACAGAGCGAGATCCAGGAAAGGCGCAAAGCTACACAGAGAAACCCTGTCTCGAGAAACCAAAAAAAAAAAAAAAAAAAAAAAGTATAATACAATTCATAAAGGAAAAGAAAGCTGAAATTCCATGGGAAAAAATAGGCTTCATTAGAAGTTTATAGGTTTTCTTGAGTTGATAAATTATAGAAAGAAAACTGCTGATTTAGAAGTGATAAAAGAGCTAGAGTTAGAAATTAAAGAAGTTTCTATGATTTCCACTAAAAAGTTTCTTATTTTATTAAAAAGCTGAATAAGCACTACAAGTACCCTTTCTTTAAAAGAATACAGTTATCTACATAAAATAGAAAATACTTCTTCTACTCATTAAATTCTTCAGTCTACTAGCTAGAATTTACCCAAAGTGTGTTCATGACTCCCATAATTTTTATGACAACACATTTATTTCCAAAATTCAATTAAAAAGTATTTTTCTACCAAGCTAGAAATGAACAAACCAAAACTAGCTGTGAACAACCAGAAACATCACCATATAGAAACCTCATGTGATCTTGTATGACAGGTTCACTAAGATGGCACAGGGGCAGCAACTTATGTGGAAATGATCCTCTCATAGCCCCTTGGAGTTGGACTCAAAGGATGTTTTAGAATGAGATAAACATCAGCCTCTTGGAAACCAGGATGGAATGATATATTTAAGAAGATGTGTTTGGCCGTCAAAATCACAGTGGGTATGCTTGTGGTTGTTAACCCTGCTTGCCATTTTAATTAAATTGAGAAGAACCCAATAATTACTAAATCACACTTGTGAGAGTCTCTTGGTGTTTCTAGAGATGGCTAAGATTGAATAGGAAGTAAGCTTGCTAGTTCAGGCATTCTTATTCACATATTTTCCTCCCAATTACCCACCTACTCACTCCTGTCTCTCTTTATGTCTGTCTGTCTGTCTGTCTCTGTCTCTGTCTCTGTCTCTGTCTCTCTCACTCTCTCTCTTTTCTCTCTCTCATACTCTGCTTCTTGGCTGCAATGACTAGTTGCTCTGCTTTGCTGCATCATTTGAACTACAATGGACTGGTACTTTCAATCATATCAAAGACTTAAAGAAATGGATGTCTTATATTTACAGATTGATCATACCGACATTCTATAAAGCTTTAGAATTTTGACCACAGAACATAATTACATATATAAAAATCATTAACATACTTTATACTTAGATAAAACTGATAACTCAGAATAAAATGTGTATCATACTGCATGAGATCAAGTCTAAATAAAGTCATCAATAGTCTTAGGTATTCATTTTTCAAAGAGGGTAGATGGCTCAGAACTGCATCTCTGTATATGTAGTATTTAAAAGTCAGATAAGACAACCAAATACAACTAATAAAAGTCCTAAATTAGCCGGGCGGTGGTGGCGCACGCCTTTAATCCCAGCACTCGGGAGGCAGAGGCAGGCGGATCTCTGTGAGTTCGAGGCCAGCCTGGTCTCCAAAGCGAGTACCAGGAAAGGCGCAAAAGCTACACAGAGAAACCCTGTCTCGAAAAACCAAAAAAAAAAAAAGTCCTAAATTAAATTAGTAGAAAGTGAAAAGTTTTTTTTTTTTTTAAAAAAATTAAGCCTAGTGATGGTGGTGCACACCTTTAATCCCAGCACTTGGAAGGCAGAGCCAGGAGGATCTTTGTGAGTTCGAGGCCAACCTGGTCTACAGAGCGAGATCCAGGAAAGACACCAAAACTACACAGAGAAACCCTGTTTCAAAAAAAAAAAAAAGAAAAAGAAAAAAAGCATTAAAGAAGTACACTCATAAAATAATATCCACCAGAGTAGCAATGAGTTGTATCAAAGTTTTGATTTTAAGTTTTCCATGTGGTTAAAGAGCAAATTCTGTAAGGGTGAGAAAGTAAAAATCTCAGAATATGAAAAAAATAAACTTAAGAGTCATGTCATGGTTAGTTTGAGTGGTGGGAATAAGTAACAACGTAAAATCTATTTCCTTAATGAGTATACAGTTTAAGACAACTAAATGTAAATCTCACTGTAGTTTTTGAGGTAGTATAAGAATTCCTTTCATTTATGAAACTATCACTTAACACTACTGTCCTGGTTGAGTTGTATGTCAATAATAATGACAATAGTGATAATAGTATTAATAAATAATAATATAGATTATTATTTCAAAATTGAATAGTAAAACTTTGATGTTCATGCCTAACCTACCACAGACAACAAGACCAAGTACTGAAACTGATGTCCCTATCTGTAGATGAACTTCTAATCAATCTTAGTAAATAAGAAACACAGAGCCAAATACAGAGGTAATAGCCAAAGAGATCAGAGAGCCACAAATTAGCTTTAGCTTTCTACCAGCAGTAGCTTCCCCAGAGAGAATTTCTTCCTGCCTGACTTGTGTTTTTATTGCCTTTCTGTTCTGCTTTCTCATTAGCTCTAAGCCCAGCCACATGACTTCCTCATCACTGCCTGTCTATACAAACCTCCAGGTCTCTATAGTTGGTACTGGGATTAAAGGCTCATGTCATCATGCTTGGCTGTGTCCTTGACCACGCAGAGACTCTGCCTGCCATGTGATAGGATTAAGGGCATGTGCTACCACCACTGGACTTAATAGCTATTTGACCTCTGATCTCCAGGCAACTCTATTTATTAATATACAAATAAAATATCACATTTCATCACAAATAAAATATCACCACACCTATCACTGACCCTTACCTGCTCTATTTAAGTCTTTAGAACAAAAAAATGAGAATTTAGAAATAATTTTTAATAATTTCCCTATGATATCTAGGTTAAGGTTGCTAAATATTGTAAAAATATGTGTGCCTCTCAAAGTTAAGTGTATTATTAAACATAATATTTGACACCCCTTAAGTATCAATCTTATGAACAGCTCTTAAATTTATTCTTTGCTTGATGCAGAAGTATAATCAAATTTATCATGAATAAACTAAAACTCTTCCTATATTTACACATACCATACAATTAAAATTATGTAACACATCACTGAACACTGAAAAAGATATCAAAATATCACTATGGTTATAGTTTGCGATAATCTTGCTAAAGCACTGAACAGCCAATGAACAAAGATTTATAAATATAAATATCTGGATTAGAATAACATGCATTCATCTCTACAAAACATTTTATAAAGCCTATTAAAACTACCTTAGTACATGCAAAAAATATGATTATAATTTGAGATATGTGAATTAATATAGTAGATAACTAATCATTACTAACATTAGTACTAGTATTATCATATTATATATACAATGTATATTATATATAATGTAAATATATAACATAATTATATATAATTAATATTAAACATAATAATATCTTATTAGAAGCCTAAAATAAATATGTGAGGAATTACAGTGAGAAGAAAATTATAATAAACTAGAGAAACCACAAAAACATCAAATCTATTCCAGAGGTCTCTCTTGTATTCATATTGCAGATTGATATAAATTTGGCTGGGCTGATATTTACATGTTGGATGACAATTTTAAAAATCTTAGTTTCTTAAAATGTAGTAGTCTCTCAAGTATTTGAACCTAACAAAATATGTCAAACTGGGTTTTTCATAGTTTTGTTCATAAAATATATAAAGATACACTTAAAAATTAAAGACATTTGTTTAAATTCAATGAGAAAAATTTCACTCTATGGTTAGCATTTTGTTGTTTCTGCCACACAAATTCAACATCCTGATGCTGAATTTATTAATTGCAATATTGGATAATCCTTTTTCCTGAAAGTCACATTGTATTTGATTTCATGATGAGAACCATGGTAGATATTCCTTGATATAGGACACACAATTAACCACATGATATGAGTATGCACTTGTGCCTTCAATTCAGCTCCTTGAATGGCACTGTAACCCTGTTGTTGTATTCTTTAAGAACACAGCCCCTGGGGGAACAGAACATATACAGACGGTAGTTATAAATGTGGACAACACAGAAGACTCTGATGAAATATAGCACACTCTGAACTCCGAATAATATCACATAAGTGGCAGAGTGGACTGTGTATCATTAAAAATGATACACTTCTTTAAAAAAAAGCCAGCAATCTTGGTTCTAGTGTCTTTTTACCTTGGTTGTATTTTATGAGAAAGGGCAGGAGAGGACAGATGTTGTCAGACAAAAGGATGGAAGTATAACTTCAAGGACATTTGAAAGATATTTTACATGTTAAGTATGTGATTGTTGATATCACTGTATTATTTTTAGGTATTGGTCTAGTAAGAGATGTCAGGAGAGGCTGTGCTCATGATTCATTCCCAGTGTCATGATATCAGGGCTCTTCAAGATGCTTCTGTGAACCAGAACAGGTTTACCACTGTAATGCTAACTAGCTGTTGGTAGACTCATAGAGACTAGCAGAGGTTATCCACTGCCTCTGACACAACTTATAAGCTACACAGGTGAGAACCATAAGCTGCTATTACATTTGTGAGAGCTTGGATAATATCAATCATAGAATCTGAAAGAGAACTGCAGACATCTAATATCTAAACCAAGTGGTTTTATATTGCATGCAAAACAAAATTTAGAGTCTATACATATGAATCTATTTGCATTTTGTGTCTATTTCAGAAAACCTAGGTTGTTTGGTAGAATCTCCTGCGACATTCTAAGAGGCTCTAATTATAAGTTACTATTGGAAAACACTGAGTCATAAAAATGATTTAAATACCTAACTGAATTTTAAGCAGAACACTAGGAGAGAAAAAGACTTAAGCAAATGTTGTTTTGTCTGAAATATATAAACCCTTTGAAATGCTAGTACTAAATACATTCTTTAAAATGTAAATTCCCAAATGTTAGGATGAACTAGAGCTATAACTGGTTTGGGGATAAATTACCAACAAAGAACCCTATACACTATTCATTAAAGGAATACAAATTGTTATCATTCAGCAACAAAACTAGCACTCATTTCACATATAGATGGTTTAAACGTAAACAGTACCTGAAATTGAATGCAAGATCTACTAGAGTATCATGTGGGCAGGCCAGATTCACTGCTCATGTGTGAGCCACAAGTCTAGAACTTGTTCCTGCGGGTGCTTTTAATTGAAGACAACAGCCAACCATGAGAAGTAAGGATCCCTTTTCAGAACCTCAATAAATATCCAGTCACGTTTCTTGTAAGGGTTATGTGTTTGTAGTGGGAATTTGCTCTGCCCAGGCATGACCATGGGCTATCTGGCCTGATAGAGGTGATGCCGACATGACCGCTTAAAAGGGAGAAGAAAGGGGGTCATGCTTTTGGGTGGTGGAGACCAGATCAGGTGGTGTGAAGCACCGTATGACCAGTCCCCAGGTTTCTAAGGACTCTGCAAATGGATTTTCCTTATCCTGTGTTGGTGAGTCTGTTTTCTCCACAAAACCCCTTAATAAATTGAGTGTGTGTGTGTGTGTGTGTGTGTGTGTGTGTGTGTGTGTGTGTGTGTAATTGAGGCTCTCATTACATATGTTAATCAGATTCTAGAAAATACAGTTGATAATTACTCATTCACGCACTGAGAATTGTTCAGGAAAAAAAATAAACATTTAAAATACACTGATGTCCAACCCAAGGGTCATCTTGGTCTGTTTGTTTGGTTTCCAATTTACAAAATGGGGACTTTTTTTGTACAGTTTATCTTCTGTGATTCAAATATACAGTTATATCAAATGAAACTAAGAATCAGAGAGTTCATCAATGCATGCCTAGATTTTGCTCAGAAAGAGTGTCTAGAAGGGGTAGGATGTGGAGTTAGTCCCATGATTTCTCAGGGAGAGAAAATACATCAAGATAAATAACTTCGAAGGGGCAGAAGCAAATGATATCAGATGACTTCTGAGTGCATAGAAGGTAAAAGAAATTGACTCTTATTATTTGATCGCAGCTAATGTATACAAGTTAGAGGGAGGGAATGGTCTAGGACGAAGAGGACTCAGGCTCTATGAAGAAGGATGATTTGAAGCTAACGCTGTTGAATTGAATTGGAAAGAAAGAAACCAAATAATGCCATACATCTGCTGCTTAACAAATGGGAAGTGGATGAAGAAAACCCATGGCAGAAGATAACTGTGGAGCAAATAAGAAGCAAAGCAAGATAAATAATATTTAGTGATTGTTACTAAGACTGGAAGGGTGAATTAAGATAAATGAGATGAAATAATGTTCTTTAAGTGGGCCTAAAACAAGATCAATGCCTCCATATTGGAAAACTAGGGAATATCTTACCCAAACTATCTGGGTCCAATACAAATATATATATACATACATACATATATATATATATACATACATACATACATACATACATACATATATATATTATTCCCATAGATATGTATTGGCTTGTATATACAATATGTATTGTATTGTGTGTATTATAAATGTACATATATGTATATGAAACTAGCTATTATTATACCTTCAAAACATGTTCTTAATTTTTCCTGCATGCATATTGGTTACTAACCATTCTTTGTGATCTAGATAAAGAAATAGAAGAATTGATATTCAAAGGTAGCCATAGAGATATTAATTTGTTAACAAATTAATAAGAGATGTTACTACAAAATGACACTCAAGTTTTAAAACATTTTGTGGTGGTTTGAATGAGAATGTCTACCATATGCTTATGTATTGAAATGTTTGGTCATCAGTGAGTGGAAATATTAAAGATTAGGATCTATGTCCTTGTTGAAGTGGGTATGTAACTAGAGGTAGGATTTGAGTTTCCAAAAGCCTATGCAGTTCCTTGTAAGTATACTCAGTCTGTTGTTTCTGGATCAGATGCAAACCTTATCTACTGATCCAGCACCATGCCTGTCTGCCTGTCTGCTTCCATGCTTCCTGCCATGGTGGGTAGGAACCATAGTTCCCAAATTAAATCCTTTTTTATGTTTCCTTAGTTATGATGTTATGTCACGGCAATAGAAAAGTAAATAAGGTACTTGTGAAAACTGAGGAAATGTTTATTTAAATTTTTAGTAAGAATTATTTTTCTTGATTGATATAAAAAACAGTAAAGTATATTGTACCAAGAGTATAAACAGTCATCTTCAAATTTACAGGAGAATAGTTTTAAGCTGAAGCCAAGACTAATTAAGGTAGAGTAAGAAAAATAATAAGACAGAAGAATTATTACCACTCAGCCAGCCCTGACACAGTCTCTTATTATGCAACTTTACCATTAAAAATAAAACTATGTATTTAGGAGTTGCCATTAAAAATTATTGCAAATGTTTTCTCATATAAATTAACATAATCAAATATATGTATGTATTTATTATGCTACATAATTTAATATATGCATCTATCAGACTACCAAATGTTACATCTTCATGAATAGTTACTTAGTATTTGACTACATACCACCCTGAATCAGAAAAGTGTTTTTTTCAATAAGAAAACTTTAATAAGTTATATTAACTTCATTTCATACTATAAAGTATACAAATATACATTGTGAAATCAATCTTCTGCTCAGATGTTTTAAGATGAACAATAATCTTTTTATAAATGATGATACGGCCATATTTGACACTACAGGGGATTGAATTGTATGCCTACATCTTAGTTGGGATTTCTATTGCAGAGATTAAACACCATGACCAAAAGCAACAGGGGAAGAAAGCGTTTATTTCATTTTACAGCTTATAGTCCATCATCCAGGGGAGTCAGGCCAGGAATTCAAGGTAGAAACATGAAGACAGGAACTGATGGAGAGGCCATGGAAGAATACTGCTTGCTGGCTTCTAGCTCATGGCTTTCTCAGTCTGCTTTTTTTAGATGATGGAGAACCACAGCCCAGGGGTGACACTGCCCACAGTGAGCTGGGCCTGCCCACATTGATCATTAATCAAGAAAATGACCATATTCTTTCCCATAGGTTAATCTGGTTGGGTCATTTTCTCAATTGAGGTTCATCTTCAAAGTGGCTCTAACTTGTGCCAAGATGACACAGAACCAACCAACACAACCCAGTCGGGATTTATTAGTGCTACTCCATTTTGGATATTTCCCAGCACTGATTATTGGGTCTCGAGCCTTGCTTATGATAGAAAAGCATACTACCACTCAACCATGTCACTGGTCCCCTTTTAACTTGTTTTTATTTTTAACTAGGCTAAGAGTATATTTGAATGTTTCTCTATAACATTACATTGTCAAAGTTACAGAAACAAATATATGGAAGAAAGAATTGATTTTCTCCTATTCCTATGTTGTATACTGAATCTTCAAGTCAAATACATTCAACACTCAGGCATGCTCTAAGTAGTCTCAGCAGAACACTTGCTATACTACCATCACTATCTTCCTTACTTAAACATCAGCCATTACTGAGGACCTTGTTTAAACTCTCCTTATGTTTGACAATCAGGCAACATGAAAGGAACCCTTGCTCAGAGACAGAAGGCCATGCTTGTGTGTTTTCAAATATTCCTCTACACTGTGTAAAGATGTGTCACTGTTATTGGTTTAATAAAAAGCTAAATGGCCAATGGCTAAGCAGGAGGTCTAGGCAGGTCTTTTGGACAGAAAGTGCTCTGGTAAGAAGAAAGGCAGTGTCACCAGCCAGACATGGAATAACCAGGATGAGCATAATAGAGATGAAGTTACAACCATGTGTAATCATGTAGATTAAAAATATTGGTTTATTTAAGTTATAAGAGTTAGTTAGAAACAAGCCTAAGTTAAAGTTGAGCGTTCATAACTAATAAGTCTCCATGTCATTTTCTGCAGGCTGACAGCCCAAAAATATATCTATTTATACTTGTGTTTTTCATTCTGTGATGCCAGACACCCTAATTGTCGTGCTAGAAACCCCATCCAACTACTGAGGGATCTGGATGCAGAGATCCATGGCTAGGCCCCGGGTGGATCTCTGGGAGTCCAGTTAGCGAGAATGAGGAGGGTTTATGTGAGTGAGAATTGTTGAGACCAAGGTTGGATAAAGCACAGGGACAAAGAGCCAAACGAATGGAAACACATGAACTATGAACCAATGGCTGAGGGGTCACCAACTGGATCAGGCCCTCTGAATGGGTGAGACAGTTGATTGGCTTGATCTGTTTGGGAGGCATCCAGGCAGTGGGACCGGGTCCTGTGCTCATGGCATGAGTTGGCTGTTTGAAACCTGGGGCCTATGCAGAATCGCTTGGTTCGGCCTGGGAGGAGGGGACTGGATCTACCTGGACTGAGTCTACCAGGTTCATCTCAGTCCTCGGGGAAGGCTTTGCCCTGGAGGAGTTGGGAATGGGGGGTGGGCTGGGGGGAAGGTGAGGGGGGCGGGAGGGGGGAGAACAAGGGAATCCGTGGCTGATATGTAGAACTGAATTGTATTGCAAAATAAAAATAAAAAAAATTAAATAAAAAAAATGAATGAATGAAAACCTAGCCACTAAAGGTTAACTAACTGAACTGTCACAAAAAAAAAAGGAATTTAGCTTCAGGGACATTAGTGAGTTATACCTAATCACCCATCAAAACCCTTCAGATCCATGCATCCACCTGGATAAGTGACTCTGCAGAAGAAATGTGGTACCTGAGTCTCAGTTTCCTAAAATAGTCTGTTTATAAGCTGTGGAAGGTACAAAATAGAACTCATGGAAATGCTGCCTCCTCATCAGAAAGTTTTATTTATGCCTGTGCTATTATTATTAAATGTCTTCTTGAAGCTCCACTTCCTTCTTCTCACAGCACAGGTGGAGACCTTAGGAAACACATGTTGACATAGGGTTGTGGTACTAGGTGTTTGGGTTTTATGGAGCAACACCTGGGAAAGAAAAGAGGAGCAAGAAAGGTTGAACAGACATTGAATTGCATGGAATGTCTGGTTTAGCTTTGGCCTAGCGTCTGGCTGAGGTGTCAGAGTTTTACAGATGTCAGATGATAGTCCAAGCTATTCTTGGAATTTTAGGGTCAGGATCAGACTGGCTTCTACAGCTGAATCAGATCTCAAAGAAGCCTACAGAAGCAGATTATGATCACTATCTCAGGAGCTCATTTTCAGTCTACATTACATAGTTTTACTTTATATTATACTCTCTCTGATATTCTTGATATAAGATTTTGGAGTCATTAGTTTTAAATTCTCTGTTTCTCTCATCCTCATTGATTTCTTTAAAGGTCTTGTTTTGGAGGTTTGAACCCTGGAGATGTTTCCATATGCCTCACCTATTTCTATATTGCACTTCCACAATTTAGTCATGCTGTTGACATTTCTAATTTGATGCACTTTGAAAAACAAGAGCATAGAATTCTCAGAAGAGGAAACTCAAATAGCTGAGAAACCCTTAAAGAAATGTTCAACATCTTAGTCAGCAGGGAAATGCAAATCAAAACTACTTTGAGATTTCATCTTACACCTGTCACAGTGGCTAAGATCAATAAAAGGAGTGACAGCTCATGCTAGAAAAGAGATAGAGTAAGGGAACACTCATACATGGCTCGTGGGAGTGCAAACTTGCACATACAGCAACTGTAAAAATCAGTTTGGCTGTTCATCAGGGAAGATTGGAATCTATCTACCTCAAGACAGCTATATCACCCTTGGGCATATACCCAATGATTGCTTCATCCTACCACAGAGACAGTTGCTCAAGGATGTTCACTGCTGCTCTATTCAAAATTGAGCATAATCGAAATTGGAAACAATATGGATATCCTTAAATAGAAGAATGGATTAAAAAATGGTACATTTGCAAAATGGACTGTGACTCACCCATTAAAAAATGAAATAATGATATTCATAAATAAGTGGATGGAATTAGAAAAAAATCATTCTTAGTGAGGTAATCCAGAAAGACAAATATGGGATGTATTCAATTACATGTGGATATTAGCTATGAAGACTCTCATAACCAAGCTACAATCAGTTAGAACCAGAGATGTTCTTAAAAAGGGTAGCAGTAAAATGACCCCTGATAACATTCTGCTCTACTTATAGATCAGTGCCTTTCTCATTTATCATCAGAAAAACTTCCTCCTATAGCAGATGGGAAAATTATGCAGAAAGTCAGAGAACTTGGAACACTTAGCCCCCAAATAGGATGTCTCCATCAAATTCCTTCCCTTTGATCCCAGGGAAATCCTATGGAAGAAGAGGCAGAAGGAGTGTAAGACCCAGATGATATGGAAGAACCTAAGAAAACAAAGTCCTCTAAATCAACATGCTCAAAACTGATATGAATGCAAAGAGACTGAAGCAGCATGCATAAGACCTGCATGGGTCTGCACCAGATAGTGTCCTAGAGCTGAAAGGGGAAGTGTATCCACACACACATTCCTAAGCCTGAAGCAATCTCCAATTGATAACCACTTGCAAATGAAACTTAGATTCCTCCAAAGGAGTCTCACTCCCAAGGCTTCTTAAGGGGAGGCTACAAGCTCAGCAGTAGATGGGCAACAGAAAATGAACTCAGCTGGATCTTTGGAGGTTCCTTGTCTCATAATATGGTATCAGGGCTCTTATTTTTTAATTTTATTTTTTATTTTTATTATTTATATTGTTTCTTTCTTTTTATCTTATAGGCTGTTTGTGTATATAATATGGCCTCTAGTTTAATGTTTTTATGGGATTCTTGAGTATGCAAATGAGTGGGTCTCTATTTCTTATGCCTTCTCTTTGGCTTTTTTCCTTCTATTTGCTTGTTTCATCCAATTCAATGTATTAATATTTTTATCTTATGTTATTCTAATTATCCCATAGAACAATCTATTTTTTTTTCTAATAGAGATAGAAATGAGACAAGTCTGGATGGGAGGGGGTATGAGAGAAACTGGGAGGAGTAGAGGAAGTGGAAACTGTTATCAGGATATACTATGTGAGGAAGGATATATATTTTCAATGAAAGGAAGAAAAAAGAGAAATACAGTACTGAAATTTTTTGTTGTAAGATTTATGCAAATGAATATACTTTAACATAGACACAGAACTACTGAAAGAGTTTTAGGACTTCAAAAACTGTTTTTTAATATGCTGCTCCTGAAAATTGTGACTATCATGTTTAATTTAAAATACATGCACATTGATTAATGTATATCATGTTTTCATATGTCTGAAAAACTGGACTTTTGAGTTTTATGTCATTAATAAACTTTATTAGCCAATTATGAATTTTATTTTTAGTACAATACAATTAGCTTCTGTGAAAAAATAAAGAAAATAAAAGCATGAGCATCTTTTCTGATGATTCTGTTTTTAGAACTGATTTCTTCTGTTCCATTACATTTTATTATGTAAACTGACACAGAGTCACACTAAACATCCAAAGTGTCATCTCACTTCATGTTCATCTTTTTCTATCTATAATCACAGACACAGTTTCTATTGCTTCCTGCAATGAATTAAGTCTATATATTTATTACAGCCACTTAAATGGCTTCCTAGAATTCAACCCAAATCTTCATACTCATAAATTTCTTTAAAATATTCTTCTACTTGATCAATCTTATAGAGCATGCTATAATAGCACACTATCTTCATACTGCCTCTTTTCCTTTGCATTAATGAAATTTTCACATATTTTCATTTCATAAACACACTTTAAAATTGTTTTTTTGTTGAGGACAAGCTTTATACTTTCAATTTTTAGATTATTTTCTTGTCAGTAAAGCTTTAGAAAATTTGTTTTTAACTTCTAATTTGAAATGAATAGCAATATTTTGATTTTTAAGAATTCATGTTCTAATAATTCTTCTGAAGATACTGACATAAGTTGGTTACGTATGGCATTATACAGGATCCATCAGGATACCATAGTGAGGAAAAACGTCACTCATATATTAGTGGAGCTCAGTTTAGTGGATAAATGGATCAAATAGGTAAATCACTGCACTTCTGCAATTGTTTCATTTGAATATGATTCTCTTGGTACTTTGAAACTATGAAAGATGAAAATTTCATCTGACAGGAGGTTTCTTTTAGAAATTAAGAACTGAAATGAAATCTACTTAATAACCAGGAGATAATTAGGTGAAAATAATAAGGTGTTAAAACAAGTGTAGGACAAAGGCACACATGAGAAGACTCAGTAATGGGCACAAAACGGGTCATGCAGAACAGAAACATGAGTTTTGTAGGAATGTGGAAGACTCAGGGAAACGACATGTACTCAGTTACACCTACAGATGTATATTGGTGAAATTATTAAGGCCACTCCACGTAGTTAAAGGGAGATTTATTTAATGGCATAACTTACAAATTAAGGGATAGGTAGGTCACAGAGTCTGGGGAAGGTGTATCACAGTCCAGCGGTGTTCTCTGGAGCTCTGCTTGGTCCACCTCCACTATCCAGGGTCCTGCAACAGAGAGCGCCTGCTGATCCAGATCTCGGGTCCTCAGGTGCCTCCCTTGGCCCCGCCTTGTAGGCATGACAGTTTCCGAAGTCTCAATGTGGGTTGGAACTTCCAGATCAAAGCTGGAATGGCTACCCACTACATCTCCCCCTTTTTGTCTAAATAAGAAGGTTCTAACCTAATACAAGACTATATACAAAGGAATGGTTATCAAATGTTGTCCAGGAATAATGAGGGATAATGACCTAGATAAGATGGAAGTACAACCAATACAAACAATATCAAGCAAGAAACACATACTAAAATCCAGAGAAGTATAGAGCATAGGTAAATGGCATGTTACAAAGATCATTCCAAAAGGTGTCCTATCCTAAAGAACCTGAATCTAATACTTAATATGTTCTATCTACTAAGTTGTAACTATAACTGCTAGTCTTCAATCTCATCAAAGACCTGAGAAGGGATATAATGGTACCTGAGAAATGGTAGATGGATGCAAGCAACTTTCGGGAATCTTGTGAGAGTAGACCGAGACAGCTGGCAGCCTGGACAGCCACCTAATGTTTCTCAGCATTGTCGGTGCATTCAAATTGGCTACAGGCCTAAAGTATCTGACAGACCATTTTCAGAAGCAGGAATTCTGAAAGACCATCTTACCCTGTTTTGGCAGAGAACAGTGGTCACTTTCCTTGTGTCCCGCTTGTCCAGAAAGGATAGCATTGCATTTGTACTGTCAGCCGTCGAGGCAAGGGCAGTTCTTTGCCCAGTAGGCCATTTTGTGCCAAGAAGACAAACTTCCAAATGGAAATGTCTTAGAAGCCCAACATTCTCTCGGGATCAAATTGGTGCAGCCAGGAGCAATTGTGTCTCACATCAACAGAATTCTAAGTTATTTAAATGCCATATTCTCTAGGTCTATGAAGTGTTTGAAGATTACCTGTCCATCTGACCTATGTATCTGTAAATCTGGATAACCTAACTAACGTAACTATAGAGATGACAAGCATAGGTGACTATAAAACTATAAGTCTTATCTACCGAAATAACCTAAGGACTAAGGCTTCATGTAAACAAGGTGAACAGTCTATAAGCAAATGTATGGTAAAGAACAATGACTTCAAAATTGTGACAAACACAAGATATTTATAACACAGGTAGGAGTATATAGTGCGATATGTAATATGACAATAATCTTAAATATATATCAATATTTATAACAGAGGTAGGAGTATATAGTGTGATATGCAATATGACAATAATCTTAAATATATGTCAATATTTATAACAGAGGTAGGAGTATATAGTGTGATATGCAGTATGACAATAATCTTAAATATATATCAATATACTGAATATCCTAAACAGAAGTAGAACATACATAAAGTATGACAAATATAAATTTATATTTGTATCAATATACAAATATTTTATATAAGAGTAGAAATATATGTACATTATAACAAATATAGTTCTGTATTTGTATCAATATACAAATTATCTTAAACAGGAATATAAAAATAGTTTACATTTGTATCAACATATAAGAATCCATAACAGTGCAAATTACAGTGCAAATTATTTAAGGCTGCTATTTTACTAAATTTGTTTACTAGTATACATAATAATCTACCATAATATCTTATACCTATCCATTCCATTTCTTCTTTTTATTTTTCTTTATTTTTATTTTAGAATACTGAGTTTAATATTTCCTTCCACCCCCAACCCTATAACCATCATCCATAACCCTGAGAATTATGAAACCTAAGGGAGAAGGGGCGTCGTTTTCTTAGAATTGCTTCCTGCTGTTTAGGGGGTGATGTTATCTCTGTTGGGTTCTGTGAGAAAGCTCAGATAGTTAAATCTCAGTTAGACTAACTGTAGGTTTTGCAGCAAGTCTTAGAGTAATGGGTAAGATTGTCTGAAATTCTGGTAAGAAGTGTAGTATGATGATGATTACCATGGCATCATTCTGGATTGGGTAGAGTTGTTGTTGGGGCCCCATCTTCCTTCTGGAGACTTCTGAGATTGCTATTAGAAAAACTTATTTGTTATCAAAATGGAAGATTTGGATTTAAAGAGGACATAGCATGTAAGAAAGGATTCTGAGAAATCAAGAGTAAGCATGGGGAGAATTAGAATCTAGAAGACAATGGTCCCTTTTTATTGGTTTCCTTCTGTCCCACACCAGAGGGCTCTTCTGATATGGGACTGAAGAATCTCTCAAACTTTTCTTTTAGCAATGTGCTTGGGCTTAGAGAAGGAGTGAGCCAATTCCATCTCCAAAGCCAGCTTGGCTTATAATTGAATTGGAACCACAACTTTTCTAGATTGATAGAGAGATAGATGATAGACAGTGAGATTTTACCGTGTGTAGATTGGTACCAATAGATTCCTTCTTTTTGTTGTAAACATCCGGATACCCAAGGCCTTATGATTTCTGTAAGATGGGTATTTCCATTATCCTGGAAAGAAAAAAACAGAACCCTACCCCAACCTTTGATTGTTAAATTTTTTTTACAACTTGTAGAGATGTCACATTGGTGGATGATCTTTTACTTTTCCTTATCAAGGGGTTTTTCCTGTTCGAATCGAATTTTTATTAATTTTGTTGGTATCCATAGCTTTTCTTCTCCTGCAGAAACAAAGGCAAAATCCCTTCCCCAACGTAGAACATATTGTGTTGCTAATTGGTCAATGAATAAATCACTGATTGGTCAGTGGCCAGGCAGGAAGTATAGGCGAGACTAAGAGAGAGGAGAATTGGGAGAACAGGAAGCTGGGTGAGAGAGACACTGACAGCCGCCATCAGGACAAGGAAGATATAAAGTACCGGTAAGCCACAAGCCACGTGGCAAGGTATAGATTAATAGAAATGGATTAATTTAAGCTGTAAGAACAGTTAGCAAGAAGCCTGCCACGGCCATACAGTTTAAAACCAATATAAATCCATCCATTTGTCTGCAAACCTCATGATGCCATTGTTTTTCTCTGCTGAGTAGTATTCCATTGTGTATATATACCACATTTTATTTATCCATTCTTCAGTTGAAGGGCATCTGGGTTGTTTCCATGTTCTGGCTATTACAAACAATGCTGATATGAACATAGCTGAACAAGTGCTCTTATGGTGTGGTTGAGCATTTCTTGGGTATATGCCCAAGAGTGGTATAGCTGGATCTTGGGGGAGATTGATTCCCAATTTTCTAAGAAAGCGCCATATTGATTTCCAAAGTGGTTGTACAAGCTTGCATTCCCACCAGCAGTGGAGGAGAGTTCCCCTAGCTCCACATCCTCTCCAGCATAAGGTGTCTTCAGTGTTTTTGATCTTAGCCATTCTGACAGGCGTAAGGTGGTATCTCAGAGTTGTTTTGATTTGCATTTCCCTGATGATTAGGGATGTTGAGCAATTCCTTAAATGTCTTTCGGCCATTTGAGTTTCCTCTGTTGAGAATTCTCTGTTTAATTCTATAGCCCATTTCTTAATTGGACTGTTGGGCATTTTGGATCTAGAAAAAATCATCCTGAGTGAGGTAACCCAGACTCAGAAAGACAAACATGGTATGTACTCACTCATAGCAGGATACTAGACATGAAACAAGGATGACTTGTCTGCTACTCACATCACCAGGGAGGCTACCTGGAAAACAGGACCCCAAGAAAGACACAGGGATCGCCCAATGACAGAGAAATGGAATGAGATCTACATGAACAGCCTGGACATGAGTGGGGGTAATGAAAGGCGAGGGTTGAGGGAAAGAGAGCTTGGGGGAGCGGGAGATCCCAGCTGGATCAAGAACAGAGAGGGAGAACAAGGAATAGGAGACCATGGTAAATGAAGACCACATGAGAATAGGAAGAAGCAAAGTGCTAGAGAGGCCCACAGAAATCCACAAAGATACCCACACAACAGACTGCTGGCAATGGTCGAGAGACAGCCCGAACTGACCTACTCTGGTGATGGGATGGCCAAACACCCTAATTGTTGTGCTAGAAACCTCATCCAACTACTGAGGGATCTGGATGCAGAGATCCATGACTAGGCCCTGGGTGGATCTCTGGGAGTCCAATTAGCGAGAATGAGGAGGGTTTATATGAGCGAGAATTGTTGAGACCAAGGTTGGATAAAGCACAGGGACAAATAGCCAAATGAATGGAAACACATGAACTATGAACCAATGGCTGAGGGGTCCCCACTGGATCAGGCCCTCCGAATGGGTGAGACAGTTGATTGGCTTGATCTGTTTGGGAGGCATCCAGGCAGTGGGACCAGATCTTGTGCTCATTGCATGAGTTGGCTGTTTGAAACCTGGGGCCTATGCAGGATTGTTTGGCTCAGCCTGGGAGGAGGGGACTAGACCTACCTGGACTGAGTCTACCAGGTTGACCTCAGTCTGTGGGGAAGGCTTTGCCCTGGAGGAGATGGGAATGGGGGGGGGTTTGGGGGGAAGGTGAGGGGGACGGGAGGGGGGAGAACAAGGGAATCTGTGGCTGATATGTAGAACTGAATTGTATTGCAAAATAAATTAAAATAAATTTAAAAAAATGAAAAAAAAAACTAAGTAAAAATGAAAAGAAAAAAAAAACAATATAAGTCTCTGTGTTTACTTGGTCAGGTCTGAGCGGTTGTGGGACTGGCGGGTGACAGAGATTTATCCTGACTGTGGGCCAGGCAGGAAACGCTACCTACAGATGTAGTCAAAGCATGTGGAGTTCATCAGTGGTAGTAAATTTTTACTTTTATCTTTACTTGAAAGCATTAGGTAGTTTTTGAGGAATATTAAGTCAGTTTGAAATATCAACTGTTCCCAGTAGAAAATACAATAAAACTGCATTTGCAGCATTATCTTTAGCTGTAATATAGGGGTTAGACAGATAGAATAGGGTCTAAGCACTATATGATACCTTTAAAGCCCTTAGCAGAAGAAGGTACATGGCATAGAGGAGATATACCAGAAGTGAATGATGTAACTGGAATTATCCTGCATTACAGGGATAGCATTTCAGGGATTGGTTCCCTCAACTTTAGAAGACAGGACAGTGGAGATTGAGAATAGCAAAGCCCTGTGTCTGGCTTGCCTTGTAGCCCATGATGTAGAAAGTCACTGAAGAAGGACCAGGTTTACAATGATCAAGAGATAAGACGTATGCTTCTTAAGTAAGAAATGATTTGGATTTTCACAATAAGTGGATTCAACCATGTCAAAAAGATTTATTAGTAAGGAGCTCAGAAGATGTATAGTATAGAAATATAAATGCAGGTGTCAGCTACAAGCTGAAACAAGGATCCAAAATTTAAGTATTTGTTGCCATATAAATGAAAACGAATGTGTGAAACTAATTTTCTCCAATTCCTTTTAATCTACTTCTGACATATGGTTGTATATACAATTAGCTAATATTCCTATATGTAAGCGTGACCAAATGGAGTATATCCTCACCATATATATTTGTTCTTAATACAGCAGAACAAATATGGCCAACTTCTAAGTTCTCTTCATGAGACATGCTTGACCTGAGCTACCCTTGTCTCTTATTTTATATGAATGAAGTCAGGTATAATGAGAACAACGTCTAACTCAGTGCTAAGGCTCTTGAGGTACTTTCCAAAGCCTGTTTACCTACCTTAGACAGTCACTTTAGAGGAGGAATAAATGCTTATTGTATAAGATCTTCTGCAGGACAGCAAGATGTCACAACAGGCAAAGGCACTTGGCCCAAGATTGACAATCTGAGTTCAATCCCAGAGACCCACATGGTACAAGGAGAGAACAGATTCATACAACTTCTATTCTGATCCTCACACATGTAACATGGTATGCCTTCCATCACACACACACACACACACACACACACACACACACACACACACACACACACACACGAGGACAGGAGGGGGCAATTTTAAAGTTGTATCATGAAATGTATTTTGGTAGTATCAATCTCATAAGTTTGTCTTCATCATTCCTGTGATGAATAAAGGAAACTGAAGCTCCAGATGCTTTAGACAACTCTCTAAGCCACTGTGTGAATGGGTAACCCTCGATTCAAATACACAATCAGCCTCAAAGATTCCATTCTTGCTAATTCTTCATATGAGGGTTTATATTTACGGTCATCCAAATCCTTAAACATCTTACTGTGTCCTTTAGATGTTCCAAAGTGCCTAACATGGTGCTTTATGCAAGGTCTGGACTCATTAAATATTCATTTATTTTTTTACAATGCAGGTCTTCACAATCCAACTCAAGAAATCACATACTCCCATAAAATTCAGTCATGAGAATGATCCCAAAGAGACATAATTTCATTTCAGAGACTCGCTGACAGCGACAGCACATCATGATATATTGTAATCATGCTGTATTTGAAAAAGGAAGCTCTGTTCTAATAGCTTTAAGCCCTCCCTTTTTCCCATTTCGCTCAGGCATGTAAATTAGTATTCAAGCAAACAAAGGAAACCTTCCACCATCCACAGAGTCCTATGGTGTGATTATTTGTTTTCTTTGCATTTGAACCTGCCTGCCTCATTCCCAAGGAGAACATAAGCACTGAAATTGGCATTTCAGCACACAACTCACTCAGCAGAAATAATTAAATAAACTCTCCTCACCTGTGAGGAATGGCTATTTTCAAGAATAAATCATCTGCATATTTATTATTAATATCTGATTACTGTTTATTGTATTATTACAATTCCATGTGGAACTACTGAAAACCTCTCAGCATTAGATTCTGGATGCTGACCCATCACTATATTCCTTTGCTTTCATTAGTATTTATTCAACCTTCCAAACGGAGAAATAAGCTAATGGAAACTTAACCTGAATCGAATCCATATTCACAGAAGCAGACATGGGTGGGAAGTTCATTTTGGCTGAACCCACAAGCTCTGACTACTTCCCTTATTAATGCTTTCCTTGTAATCATTAATATACTTTTATTGCATCCTGGGAACAATATAGGAGTTAAATATGGTCATTAAATAAATCGAGGTATGTGGTTCAGCTTCCTGCTCCCATGCAGATGGTAGAAAAAGGCATAAAAAGAGATGTATAAATCACAGACGTGCAGTCATGCCTTCGTCTTTATGTCAATACCATGACTTATCAACAGCTCACAGTTGGATAGACAGAGAACTTTCCACAATATATAATGAATTATTTTCTCTTTTACCTCTGAGTTTCTAAAAACAAGAGCAAAAAGGTGTCCAGTCAACAGCACACACAGGAAACAAACGGTTGCTCATTGTGTGCAGCTCTGAAGGAAGCTGCCTTTTATGTTAACTCATTCACTTTTTCCATTCATAAAAATGTCGTTACGTGTCTTACTTTCATAAAGAGTGCTGAATTATGCCTAATCTGAATACCAAGGGGGTTGTAAATGAAACCAAACAGATCTCAATTTGAAGAAATAATCATATAAACTGGTATCTAAATTTAAGTTGCAGTATGATACCATGCTGGTGCTGTATAAATAGGAACTGTTTTCATCTTCTTATACTGAAGATTAGCTTAGAATTATGCAGCTAAATAACTCTAGTAAAAGCAGTCACCAGCAGAAGTAGACATGGGTCATTTTGGTAATGAGGTCAAAGCCACTCACTCTCTTATGAGGTTGCAGAGAGCAGCAGAATCCATTAACTTAGTAAAAGGTAGAATGATGTTTGAGACAGCATACACAAATCCCTAGAAAATATTTTATATATGAAATAAAGTAAATATTAAGAAAAGGACAATTTGTTTAGCTATTGTTCTAATAAATAGCTAATAAAGAATACTGTTTTGTCATCTTAGCTCACTTTATCCCTATTGGCTCAGGATATACAATTTATATTGTGTATTTATTTATGTATGTATATGTATATATACATGTACAATAAATTATGCAATTAAAGCCAAAAAAGCCTCTTTTTTGAACTAATAAATTTTGAAACCATTAAACACAAATATTTTGACTCTTCTGTTTCCTTTTTTCTTATACAATTTTGCTTCATAATACATGTTACTAGTGAATTTGATGATTTCCACTTCTCCTCAATGTGACAAGGCACCTGCGGTAGTTTGAGTGGGGAATCTTCAGGCTTAAGTATCTAAATACTTTCTTTCTTGTTGGTGATGTTGCTCTGGAGATTTAGGTGGTATAGCCTATCTGGAGGAAATACACCAAAAAGGTGGGCTTTGAAATTAAAAGCTTCACCCACTTTCAGTTCTCTCTCTCTCTCTCTCTCTCTCTCTCTCTCTCTCTCTCTCTCTCTCTCTCTCCTTCATGCTTATAGTTCAGGATTTGAGCACCGAGCTGCCTGCGGCCTGGTTCAGCCTCTGTGCCTGCCACTGGCTGCCATGCGTCACCATGATGGACTCTTACCCTGAAAATGTAAGCCAAAATAAATTTTTTCATTCCTAAATTCCTTTGTGTAATACAGTTTTATAACAACAGAAAAGTACCTAATACAGAACCCATTTATTTATTTACTTATTTATTACCTATCCTAAAATGCAAAGATTCATTCAGAGAATAAACTATAGACATACACAAAGAGATTCCATAAGAGTGAGGAACAAAGCTGTAGCTGCATTAATAACTAGAGACTGAAATTACTAGATGAGAATAGTGACAAATACAATGACCCAGAGGAAGAAGAACATTTAGGAAAGATGGGATTTGGTGGTCCTGTGGTTTAGACAACAACAGAAGGTCTTCCTTCTTCTTTATAGTAGTAATACCAGGTAATAATCAGGAGATTAATTTTAAAAGTAAGGCAAAGGCAATTTTAAATAGTCCTACTACTGGCTCCCAGTAACCCTTTTTAGAAAAGAAAGAAGGGAACGAAGGGAGAAGGGGAAATGAAGGAGAATCAGTGTTGTGAGAGAATAGAACTGCTGTGGATATCGTTCTGTATAAATAAAGTACTGATTGGTCAGTGGCCAGGCAGGAAGTATAGGCAGGACAAGGAGAGAGGAGAATTCTGGGAAGTGGAAGGTTGAGTGGGAAACACTGCCAGCTGCCACCATGACAAGCAGCATGTGAAGACACCGGTAAGCCACAAGTCACGTGTCAAGTTATAGATTTATAGAAATGGATTAATTTAAGATATAAGAAGAGTTAGCAAGAAGCCTGGCACGGCCATATAGTTTGTAAGCAATATAAGTCTCTGTGTTTACTTGATTGGGTCTGAGTGGCTGTGGGACTGTCGGGTGACAGAGATTTGTCCTGACTGTGGGCCAGGCAGGAAAACTCCAGCTACATAGAACAGCCACAATGTCAAGTAGACAAAGAATGTACACTAAGACACATACAACCATTCTAAGAAAATAAACATTTCTATGATTTATATTTCAAATATAACAGTCAGTCAGTCCAAGCCACATTTTCAATGAGACTCATCATGTCACATGTAACATGCCAGTACAGCAACATTTTCCTGCTTTACTTTTCTCTGGTATATTTATATCTTTTTCTATGAATAAAACAAATTGAATAACAAGAAATTACAATTGAAATTCTGTTGCAGGATATTTATCACACTGTTATCCCCCAGATGGTATTTATTCCTTATCTTATTTTATTTTTTAAATTTAGTTTTTAAAAAAGTTTCTTTTTTCATTTTATATACCAATCCCAGTTCTCCCTCCCTCCCCTTCTCCATCCTCCCCCACTTCCCCCAATCCCATGCCCCAATCAACTCCTCAGGAATGGTAAGGCCTCCTTTGAGGAGTCAACAAAGTCAGGCATACTAAGCTGAGGCAGGACCAAGCCCCTCCTCCCTGCATCAAGGCTGAGCAAGGTATCCCCAGCAATACCACTATTGGGCATATACCCAAAAGATGCTCAATCATGCCACAAGGTCACTTGCTCAGCAATGGTCATAGCAGCATTATTTGTAATAGCCAGAATCTGGAAATAACCTAGATGCCCCTCACTCGGAGAATGAGAAATAAGGAAAATGTGGTACATTTACAAAAATGGAATACTACTCAGCAGTTAAAAAAATGACATAATGAAATTAGTAGGCAAATTGATGGAACTAGAATCATCCTGAGTGAGGTAACCCAGACCCACAAAAACAAATACAGTATTTACTCCCTTAAATGGATATTAGACACAGATGGCATTATTTACTGGGAAAAAACCTGCTTATAGTTGTGTGGCTCGGCTCTAGCACACATCCTTAGTCCAAGAGCTTTCTGCTTGACTATTGTAAATGGAATTAAATAAAGTCAACTATAGGTCAAGAGGCAGAGCAAGCAACCAATTGAAGCAAACAAAGGATTATTAGGAAAAAATCATAGAGACTAAGAGGGAGTCAGGAATTAGGGAAACGCACAGGAAGTAGAAGGGAGAGACACTGAATTCATGGTTAGAAATGGTGGAGCCGGGCGGTGGTGGCGCACGCCTTTAATCCCAGCACTCGGGAGACAGAGCCAGGCGGATCTCTGTGAGTTCGAGGCCAGCCTGGACTACCAAGTGAGTTCCAGGAAAGGCGCAAAGCTACACAGAGAAACCCTGTCTCGAAAAACCAAAAAAAAAAAAAAAATAATAATAAATAAAAAAAAAGAAATGGTGGAGAAAGACAAGAAAGCCGCTGGGACTTTGCCCAAGGAGGAAGGTCAGCTGGGTGCTTTCTCTGCCCTTCTGAGCTAGCAGCCTTTCACTCCAGCATCTGGCTCCTGAGTCTTTACTGGTAAAATCGAATGATTGAGATTTTGTTAAAAGCAACAAAATTCTATAAAAGCTTTTTGTTTATAAGTATATAAATGAATATTTTTAGAAATGTAAATGTGGATATTCATATATATTTTATTTGGCTCCTTAACACAAAATACATATGCATGGATATGTCAACCCACACATGTTCTTATATGTAAAGCATATTTCTGCATATATATAGCTTTATGATATGGACATGCAAATAAGTATATGTATGCATATATGCACATAAACATACACACATACAGAAACATACACAATCACACACACACATATATACACATACATATGCACACACAGTTGTACAATATAGTGAGCCTGCTCTGATTTACTATTGTCACTCAATCCAGTATTGTCTTCTCAGATCAGAAAGTGGGAATAAAGGTTGAAATCAGGGGCATCACACAACACTGGGTAAAACTACATATCTGACATCTCTAAGTCACATTTGGGAATAGACAGTCCCTTCTGAAAACAAAGTCTTTTGTTCCCTTACTGTACCTGTTTCGGGGCCTGCTTGTACTGCGAGTGTTCTCTGCAATCTGTACCTTTGTGATTTATGTTGGTCATGCTAGGTCACACAAGAAAAGAGATGTGCAGTGCAAACAGTGTTGAACTTACAATCAGCATTCTGAAAATGAAGTTTCAACTTGAACAATTACCAAATGTAATTTTTGCAAGTAATTTTAAATGTTTCAGCTTCAGTTTCTATTATAAAATGTTATCTGCCTCTCAGTATAATAAGTAGGATGATTGAAATAAAGTACATGGAAGAAAAATAAGCATTAGACAGAATACATAGAATACATATTCATTGACAAAGATCCAGATTTATTAAGTGAAGGCACTCTAACCAAGCTGAGCATGGCAGGCATGGCTCTGGCAGTCCTTGCCCCTCTCTCCCATTCCCTCAGCCTTGTTAGGAAATGTTATATTACATTCCTAAAGCTAGCCACCAAGGTCTATTCCTTTATTTGGCCACTTGTCCATCTTGAGGCTCACTATCAAGGTCCAATTATCAAAGTATTCCAGTCCAGATATCAAAAGCCACCCACTTTGGCTTACTTAATTAATATGCCTAATTAAAACTAAGCACCTCATCCTAACACAGGACTTCTCCTTGTACTCTTATAAACCACCATTTTCCTATGTGCCACATCTGTCTCCTCTCTATCCAGAGACAATCCTTTGTCCATATAGAACAAATATCCCTGCCCCCTTTCCCCGGTTCCCTTCCCCTCTCCCTTTATCTCTATCTCCTGTGTTTGTCTCTTGTTTCCTGCCCTCTGTCCCTCCAGGGCAAATAAATCTCCTTTGTGCTGAGAACATGGTCTTGAGTGTCCTGAGCCAATACTTTTCCTTTCATATGATTCTGTAACTCAGATATAGGCCTATAGAACCCTCTGCTCACCACCACCACCCCAGCCCTCAAGCCCAGTTCTTGTCCATTCTGATCTCCAGGTTCCAGCCTTTTCCTTCTAATAGCAGATAATTAGTGACTTTTCCCCCTTCAAACTTCCTATATTCCTACCTTCCTGATAGGACTCAATCTCTCAACTTTGGCTCACCTGGTGATAAGAAGGCTTCCTTCTCTAGAAACACTCACATTAACACTGTACTTTAGCACCCAACAGTAACTTTGGTGTCTGCATGTATCTCTGCTTTCCCCTCTGTCTGCTCCAAGTCCTCTGTGTGACTCCTACACTCTCAGAACTTTTCAAGATCCTGTTGTCAGCCTTTCATCATGTCCTGTCCTATTTAACCCTCCTCATGCTTCAGAATAGGTACCACATACCAAAGTCAAATCAAGACCATATAAACTATTTAAATAGACCAATAACAACTAAGGAAATAAAAACAGTCATTAAAGTCTCCCAACCAAAAAAAGCCCAGGACGAGATGGTTTCAAAACAGAATTCTACCAGATTTTCAAAGAAGAGTTGATACCAATACTCTTCAAATTGTTCCACGCAAAAGAAATAAAGCTTATTTTCATGCTAAAAGATGTCCAATCAAAACTTCAACTCAGACTTTAAGGCTCAAACATAACAAGGATAAAGCTGCAAGTCCTAATCTTACAAAAGCTCTACTAACTTATAAAACGTACAAGCTAATAATCCAGTTGCCTTATAAATAATTAAATTATTTAGTGTGTCCATAACTATATTGTAGTCATGATTAATTACCGAAATAGGCTTTCTTTAGCCTCCGGTATGTGTTTTTAAGGTTATGCCTAAAATCAGGTATACTTAATAGATACTTGGTCCTCACACTCCTCAGAGATCTGCTGAATTTGGCCTTTAAAATGTTCAATAAAGCCGGGCGGTGGTGGCGCACGCCTTTAATCCCAGCACTCGGGAGGCAGAGCCAGGCGGATCTCTGTGAGTTCGAGGCCAGTCTGGTCTCCAAAGAGAGTTCCAGGAGAGGCGCAAAGCTACACAGAGAAACCCTGTCTCGAAAAACCAAAAAAAAAAAAAAAAAAAAAAAATGTTCAATAAAACTTCCCACAATGAAATAAGGCACCCTCCTAACAAGAAAGTTTAAGGCCTCCAAAGAAAAACAGCTGTAACACTGCAGCAACAACTCTGCCTAGCCTTAGTAACGCTTACCACTGAGTGACATTGCCCCCATGCCTCATCGCTACAAGAAACCTACACAAACTTTGGACACTTTTAGATTGACCACTGTACTCTGCCTTGTCAAAGTAATGTCGGTTTTCCCATGTTCTTCCTCTATAGGAAAAATTCCTCGGGCCTGAGTCTGACAACCAAAGGCCTGCTGCTCTTGTCTGACATCTGAAAACTGACTACTGCCTCGGCAATGAGCCTCAAATGTCTGTCTAGCTAAGTACCTGTCATTTTAGTTGATACAGAAACCATTTAAACTATACTTACTACTCAAATTTATCCTTCACAGATCTCTGATGACTGCAGCTTTAACAGCAACAAACACTCAGTCCATTTCACATATACAGTTTACTTTGCTGACAGGCTTCACCCTAAGAAAGAATTAAGTTTCTGAAGGTAATGAAAACAGACAAGTAAGTTATGTCAGTCAAATAAAATGAATGGTACAAGGTATGCAGGTCTAAGATAGGTCCAAAGTTATGACAGTATATGTTAAGGTCTGAAAATACAACAGTTTAAGGAAGTCATCAAGGTTTAAGAAAGTGATTTATGAGTAGGAGAAAGTAATTTAAGGTATATGAAAAGTTATGTCACATTTCTTTCCTTTTCTGTATACTATGGTTGGGGTCTGACTCGCCCTTCTCCCTCACCCATAGTTAGAGTACACAACCAGTCATTCAGACCCCTCCAGACTCCTTCCTTAACTTGTTCTTTTCAAGGGTTTTTCTCCTCATCTCCTCATGTCCTATTCTCTTACTCTTGCCTTTTACCCTGACAATAGTTCCCAGGACATCCCTGTGTCCCCCTGAAGTGTGAATCTATTTAGTCTTATTAAATAAAAACTCAGAGTAAGATATGGAGGGTGAAAGCTGAAAGAACAGAGAAGCAGAACAGCCAACCACTAGAGACTTCTTAGCTCTATGAAATCTCAGACAGAGTAGGGGTGATCCTGTCTCTGCCCACCTTATATTCCTGTTCACACCTCCCTAGTGCTGAGATTAAAAGTATGAGCCTCTCATGTGCTGGGATCACCACTGCCTGGCTCTGATTCTCTTTTAGGCTGGATCAATGTCCTGTGGCCCATGGTGGCCTTGAACTCCTGATGTTCCTGCTTCCTTCTCCCAAGTGCTGGGATTAAAAGTATGGCCTCTATCGTTAACTTGTGGCTAGCTCTGCCCTCTGATCACTAGGCAAATTTATTTGTCAGAACACAAATAAAATATCCTATAACATCCCACCTCCTCCTCCTTTCTGAGCTCAGCCTCCATTTGTACACTCTCTCACTCTCCAGAGTCCCCAAACCCCTTATATTTTCTGCCCAATTTTCTAGTCCATCCCACTGTCTGCAATGCCATCATCCCTTCTCTCTCTAAGCATCATAAACTCCTCTTTACCATACTCAAAGACCCTTCTGCCTACATCTCCAAACCACAATACTCCCTACCTTTAACCAGTCTCTGCCTGGACCTCAAACCCATCAATTCTTTGACCAGCCTCTTCATCCTGCAATAATCCCAAACTAACAATCAAAAACCTAATGAAACCTTCCACCTAGTCCAGGACCTTGCTCCATTAACCATTGTCCCTTAACACCCTTAAGTGTCTAACCCTTAGGTTATCCTCTCCATTATCCCTGATGCCACCACTCTTTTCAGATCTAAATCTTAAAAACACTTTCTTCTCAATGTTTCTGGATGTCCACTCCCAAGACCATTTTATCTTTCCATAGATGGATTCTGATAGTCAACAATCTGGACAACTGAACTGACCCATTCTTCCCCCAACAATTTGGAGACATTCCCCACATTTTTGGCCAGACACTCTCACAAATTTTTCCTTTCTTACACTCCCTCTGCCTTTCTCCTCCTGCCTGCTTCAGTATATAGATAACCTCCACCTTTACAGCCCTTTCCTCTCTGATAGTCATTACGACACTCCTAACTTTTAAGATCCACAACTTTTTTACTTTCCTCCAGGCTACCCTACTAAATAACTCATAACAACATACCTAACCCTCCTACAACATAGATACTCTCTTAATCCCCCCTTTTGTGTTTATTCTCACCTGCTTATTCCTGTTCCTTCATGATTACCCATTGCCCACAAACCTCATCTCTCTTTTCACACTTACTTTTCCACTGCTTAAGTGATTGCCACACATCCACATCCAACTGACGGCCCTACATTCATTAACCATACAGATATCCTTAGACATCAAAACTCTGAACAAATCTTATACTCCCAATTACAAGACATAACTAAACTTAAGCCTTCTTCTCTCTGACACAAACACACATCTTAATGGCCAAGCTCTCACCTGAATCAAGGTCATTCAACAAACCCACTTTCTCCTCAACGTCACTGATACCTCCTTCAATGCCTCCCACTCCTTTCTATTCACCTACCTTCAAGTAGAAAGTTCCTCCACTAGTCACACTCCCTCTTGCCATTGATACCCAGCTATCAGTTCCCCACCCTTGATACTGAAGACCAATCTCACTTTGGGAACCAAACCCAAGTTCTCACACCCCAAAAGCCTGTTATAGAACATCCCTCTCACCATTTCCCAAGAGGCTCCCTAATCATCCACATTCCCAAAATATTTCAAGTTCAGAACCTGCCTAAACATCCCAGGGGAGACTATTCTGATATAAGGGAAGTCTCTCAACTTATATTGTACTCAACAGAACCAGACCCTGCTCTCAGATAACAGTTGTCCCTCAAATTAATCTTTCACAGCCAAACTAAATTTTCCTGGCTCCTCTCAAGAACTCTCAAGCAGACTCTAGATAAGTGCTCCTGCCAACCAACACCCTAAGTTTTCCTGCCTATTGCCTATTTCTGAGGATGAAATCTCTTCCTCCTTTTCTGGTCTTGGGACTCCTCTTCCCAACTATCAGGACCATGAAGCTAAAAGTTTCAAAGGTACATCCAAGGTAATTTTTTTTCTAAACTCCTTAACTTTACCTCTGTTCCTAGGTTATCTGTCACAACATATTTTAAATCAACTGCAGCCTATACCAGCAACTCCAGAGCCAGTCCAAGCTGTTTCCTCAGAATCTACATCCTTTTCCAGCCTCAGAGACCACAATTCCTTAGCTTCATATGGTCCCACAGCACCTGGATGTGGACTGATACACCCTGTACTTCCTGATCTTGAACAACAAGCCAGCTTCCTTGGGTTCCCTAACAATTATGCCCTAATGTCAGCCAGAAGCAACCAGAGACAAAGAAGCCCACTTACCCAACACCCAGTGACCCAATAATAAAACAAAAAGAGGAGAATGAAGTGACTGGCCAGCTCAAGCATGGCAGTATGACTCTGGCAGGCTTTGCCCTTCCTCCATGCCATCTGTCTTGCTAAAACTCATTAGATTACATTCCGAAAGCTAGCAACCAAGGTCTAGTCCCTTATTTGGCCACTTTCTCCTCCTGAGGCTCTTTCTCCTACCAAGGTTCAGCTATCTAAGTACTGAAATCCAGCAACCAAAAGTTCCCTTTGGCTCATCTAATTAACATTCCCAACTAAAATTAAACATCTCATGGGGTCTCCCCCTTGTAGCTTTATAAACTACCATTTTTGTATAGGCCATGTCTGTCTCCTCTCTATTCAGAGGCAGTCCTTTATCTCTCTGGGATAAATACCCCTGCCCACTTTCCCTTGTTCCCTTCCCCTTCTCCCTTACCCTCTTTCTCGTGTCTTTGTCTCTTATCCCTGCCCTCTGTCATTCTAGGGCAAGTAAATCTCCTTTGTGCTGAGAACGTGGTCTATCCTGAGCAGATACTTTTCTTTCATTAAATATTTGTAAAATATATGGAACAGTGATTGTCTAGTTACTATTTCCATTCAATGCAGCTTTGGTATGAGTTTTTAATCTTTGTTCCACTGTGGAGACTAGATACCGGGTATTTCCAGATGCCTCTTTGAGTGTCTGTCTCTAGCATATCGAAGGTAGTGTAATAATCATTCTTTCCCTTCCTGCCGTCTTGTTCTCATAGTTCTGTCTTCACCATAACGCAGAACTTTTCTTAGCCAGCTGCTCTTTTCTCTGTCACCTTCCCTGTTAGCTAGCTCCTTTTAACTCTTGCTTTTTATTAAACCCCTTAAGTCATATATGTACCCTTATGCTCTCCAGAAGACCTCTCCTAGAGCTGCCGCACAGGTTCTACATGAAGATGGGACAGGTAAACCAACCGTACTGAGGGTGTCTCATTTACGGCCCCTCTTCGCGGGGCCCCGGTGCTGATACTTGGAAACCTGACAGACCAAAAAGTATCAGAACAAATGTACAAAAACCAAAACTTTAAAAGTCCCTGTAATGGCTTAAGAAAAATAAAAGAATGCAGAAAGGGAAAACTAAAACCACATGGTATTTGTTCTTAAAAGAGAAAGGAAAGAAAAATAAAGCAAAGTTTGAAACTGCTTAGTAGCAAATGGCTCTTTATAAATGGCACTCTCCCAGGATATGTTTATGTGCATTCTCTGCCCAACTTCAAAAACAAAAGATAGTTTTTTCATGTTTTTGAAGTCAGATGGGTGCTCGGGAATGGTTAGAGTGTGGCCAGAAGCACTGCTCACACTTTGTTGTGGTGGTTGGTTAAAAAAAAAAAAAAAGGGGGGGGGGCGTAAAAAGGCTTGAGGATACACATCACATTAAAATCGTTGAGTTTTTTTTTCTTAAAAGAATTGTATAGGATCCTCCAGTTTCCACCCTACAGGAGCAAAAGAATAAGAAATTAAATATGGCACCTTGAATCACAGTCAGAAAGGTCAATGATACAGTTTCAAATTAACAAATAAACATAGGACATCTAGCTGGAAGTTATGGTTTGTCAATAGCCTTCCTGTCTTGAAGTAAAATACCTTTCAGGGTGTACAACACACACAAATGCAAAAGCTTTATGGTTATATGGGTATGGGAGTCTGTCTGGAAAGAATTCCTGGAGTGAACCCAGGAATTAGGGAATTATAAAACATGGAGGCAAAACCATCCAAAATGTACGCTGAGACAGAGAAAATTCAGATTTGAAAGAAACACACAGGCAAAAAAGCAAGATGAGCAGCTAGATGTAGGAGTATTAGACAAACACATTTAACACAGTTCTCCCAGTACTACCACAGAATGGACTTTGTGCAGTGGGAATTTATTATTAGTATCCTTCACCAGTTTTTCAAGCAGATACTGTCTCTGCTTTCAAGGTAGGGATGCACTATGTTCTCTCCTGTCATTCTGAGGTCAGTTGCCTCAGAGATGCCTGTAACTCTAGCTCCAGTGAAATCTGGCATCCCTTTATGGCTTTCTGGGCACTGCATTCATGTGATATTCAGATACACACACACACACACACACACACACACACACACACACACACACACACACACACACGAACATTTGCACACACACAAAAACACACAATTAAAGGTAAATAAATGTTCACAAATAAAAATCAGATGGCTGTGTGTGAGCATGAGTATTCTGATTTAGTATTTGTGCAGTTCCCATAAAATGATTTCTCATATTGTAAATACACAGAATACAACTTAAATTTTAAATAAAATCAATTTTATGAAGAAAAGGAAACACAACCTAAATGTGCTACTGAATAAACATAAGATAAAGATTTCATAGCATGCCATCTGATTAAAAAAAGCACAAGTACATTGTGTGGGGGAAAGATTCATAATAAAGTAACCCCACATCAATGTATATGTTTTTATAATTTTCTAACAAATATCATTTCATATCAATATGGATGGGCTAGAACAAATGGTTTGTGATGGCATAAGCCTATAGTCCTACTACTTGGGAATTTGAGGGTAGCTTATATAACATCACAAGGAACTTTCCCTAAAAACTGCAATAAGTAAATAAGGAAAATTTAAAACAAAGCATTAAACAACCATAGGAAGCAGAAAAACAAAAAAAAATGAAACTAGCAAATTAATGAAGAATGAAAATTGAACATAATGTTATTTCCAGCACTAGAAAGATTCTGTGTAACTTCATTTTATGGACCTGTTATTCTATTATTGTATCTTTGTGTTCACATAATGACATTTGATTAAAATAATGCTGAAAATGCCAGTTCCTCCTAGATTCAAAGCCTTTGCTCGGTATTTCCTCTCTTAGAACACTCATTCCCCAGATAGTCACACACACACACAATTTACTCATGCACTGATTATAACAAGACTTGGAATTCTATTGTCTTAGACCTCAGTAGATGGGCCATAAGTTCAGCCACTATTGTAATGTCAGGTTCAAGCCTAATGTCTGGACTACAACAGGTGTTAAATAACTATCTATTCAATTATTGAATTGGAAAAGCAAGAATAATATAGTAATATACATGTAAATTGGACTTCTGATAAATCTCTTTTAATATTTTTATTATTCTTTCATTGTGTAATATGTAAGTAAGTTTTCTCAGCAAAACCATCTATTCATAATTACCTGAGTTGTGAGTAGGGATAATATGTTGTGAACAATTATAGACAGATCTTAACATCTTATATTTTATATCCCAACTTCAGTTTCCCTCCCTCCTCCTCTCCCAGTCTCTTTTTCCACCTCCATTCTGCTTACCCCACCTGGTTTTCCTCCATTCCTATTCAGAAATGGGCAGGTTTCCCATAGTTATCAACAAAAGACAGCATATCAAGTTGCAGTATGGTAACTAAAACAATCCCATACAGTAAAAGAACTTCCAGAGATATCACCATCCCTGATTTCAAACTCTTCTACAGAGTTGTAGTAATAAAAACAGCATGGTATTGGCATATAAACAGACAGGTGGGACAATGAATCTAAGACACAGATGTAAGTCCACACACCTATGGAATTTTGAATTTTGACAAAGAAGCCAAAATTATACAATGGAAAAAAGAAAGCATCTTCAACAAATAGTGCTGATGTAACTGAATGATGACATGTAGATGAATGCAAATAGGTCTGTATGTATCAAACCGAACAAAACTCAAATTCAAGTGGATCAAAAACCTCAACATAAATCTAGATACATTGAACCTGATAGAGGAGAAAGTGGGAGTACTTGAATGCATTTGCACAGGAGACACCTTCCTGAACAAAACACCAATAGTGCAGGCACTAAGATTGACAATTAATAAATGGAACTTTATGAAACTGAAAAACTTCTGTAAGGCAAAAGACACCCATTAGGACAAAATGACAACCTACAGAATGGGAAAAGATCTGCACCAACCCCACATTTTATAGAGGGCTAACTTCCAAAATATATAAAGAACTCAAGAAACTAGAAATCAACAATCCTAATAATCCAATTAAAAATGGGGTACAGATCTAAACAGAATTCTCACAATAGCAATCACAAATGGCCAAGAATTGCTTAAAGAAATATTCAACATCCTTAGACATTGGGAAAATGCACATCAAAATGACTCAGATTCCATCTTACACCTGTCAGAATGGCTAAGATAAAAAACACAAGTAACTGCTCATGCTGAAGAGGATGTGGAGAAAGAGGAATAGTTCACTGCTGGTAGGAGTGCAAACATCTACTTCTTTGGAATAATCCTTCTGTACACTGTGAATATGTATTACTGTCTTTGGTTAATAAAAAGCTGACAGGCTATTAGCCAGGCAGGAAGTATAGGTGGGTCAGCCAGAAACAGAGGGCTCTTGGAAGAGGCAGAATGACTAGAAAAGTCAGCCACCTAAGAAGCAGGACATACAGAAAATGAGGTAAAAAACCAAGAGCCACATGGTGACACATAGATAAGAAATATGGGTTAATTTAAGTGTAAGAGTTAGCTAGTAACAAGTCTGAGATGTCAGCCAAGCATTTATAAGTAATATAAAGCCTCTGTGTCAGTTGTTTGGGAGCAGGCTGTAGGGACAGGAAAATTCCATCAACATTGTACAGCCAGTTCGGAAATCAACATGGCAGTTTCTCAGAAAATTGGGAATCGATCTATCTCAAGACCCAGCTATTCCACTCTTGGGAATATGCTCAAAAGATGCTACATTGTACCACAAGGACACTCACTCAACTATGTTCTTATCAGCTTTATTTGTAATAGCCAGAAACTGGTTCTTAACTTTTAATCCACTATTTTGCCAATAATTCCCATTTTCTGTCACTTCTTAAGCTCTATCTCCACTCTCACAATACATTGTTAGCAAGAATAAATTGAGTGGTTGTGGTGGTTTGAATAGGAATGGCCTGCACAGACTCACATGTTTGTATGCTGGGACTATAGGAAGCCTCATTATTAGTAGGTGTGGCCTTGTTGGAGGAAGCGTGTCACTGTTGAGGTGAGGTTTGAGGTCTTACATACCCAAGCTATGCCTAGTGAGGTACAGTCTCCGTCTGCTACCTGCAGATCAAGACATATTACTCTCAGCTCCTTCTCCAGTACCATGACTGCCTGCATGCTACCTTCCATGCCTTCCATGATGATAATGGACTAAATCTCTGAAACCGTAAGTCAGCCCAATGAAATGTCCTCCTTATAAGAGTTTCCACAACCATGGTGTCTCTTCACAGTGATAGAAACCCTAAATAAGATTGTGGTTCTCTGTACTTCCTTTGACATACCCACACTATACTCTTAGGCAAGTGGGCATGCATTGCTGAACTGTAGGGGGAAGTTAAAGATTGGAGAACCATAGAAGCTTTCTTCCAAATGAACAACAATCTCTCTATTGTTAGAATCTCATGCATATACCAGAGTTAATAGGATAAAATATGACCTCATCTCTCAGGACACTAACTTCCTGACACAGAGTTGCTGCTGAACACATATAAATCCTCTGCCCTTTTAAAAACATTTGCCTCTTTAAGCTCATGAACATTTGGAACATTCCCTACAGAGTATACTACTGAAGCTCTGTAGGGCTGAAAACATGCCTAAGCAAACCTAGGCATACAGGCATAATGCAGCCTGGACAACTGTGCCATTTATAAGCCCATTTCATGAACAATTACAGTACTGATTCATAAACCAACAGTGGGTACCATAAGCACAATCTATTTGTATTTCATGATCATGGGGGATGTAAAATACTTCTTTGAGGCTGTGTGGTTACAATGTAAATTTATAACTAACATTAATGTTTTTGAGTAAAAGAAACATTATTAAATCTCTTGTGTGCCCAAAAAGATTTCATCACACAATTTCTCCTTGAGAAAATGTCATTTCTCATTTAATTATACAGTGTCATTTGTATCTGATGTTTAATTTTCTAGGACATGTAACTTTAGTCCTTCAAAGTAAATAAGGAATTAAATTCTTAGTACTGCACGATAGAAATTAGAGAATGAAATGATAATGAAACACCAGAAATCAGATTCAGCACAAATCTTTATAAGCTTCCTTATTTTCATAGCCATGGTTGTAAAATGAACTATCTGCAAAATATCTCTAAGTCTCCAGTAAATAAATAAGATGAGACTTTAAATTCTAGTGGCACAATTTAGAAATTACCAAAACAAAATGTACTGTATTTTTAACTCAATATACAGGAAAGAAAATGTTCCTTTCATTGTCTCACTCTTGAAAATCAAAAGATAAAAGAGAGCTGAGCTACATACTTTTAATAAAGTTAATAAAAGGAAAATGATAGTTGAAATATATATTTTGAATAAAGCATATGACAAAGAAAAAATACAGATGTTATATTTTTAATACGTGTGTGCATGCATGCATGTATGTTCATATGTGTGCACGCATCTATTTGTCTTTATGTCTGTGATTGCAGGTGCCCATAGAGTCCAGATCACATTGATTCCCTTTGAGATGTAGGTGCAAACATTGTAAGCCACCGAATAAGGGTGTTGAAAACAAATTTGGGTCCTCTGAAAGATCAGTATGCATTCTAAACATGTTATTTGTCTCTCTAGATCTTAAAAATTCAGTTTACATTTTTCAATGGTAATATTTAACAACCATTGATACCATTGATTCCATTGATATATGCAATGTTTCTTAATACTATAAATTATTACTAGTCATGTCATACCCACAAAAATGTTTAAGTATGTTCTGTTATACTTATTATTTAGATGCTGTCAAATGAGATGTTTCAGGGTTGAAATATGATAATATAATGTGCAACATAGTTACATCGGTATTTCTAATTGATATCTGATATTTTTATATGCAGCAATATATTATTTTTCACAGATTATATACTCTTAAAATTATGTGACTGTTAGAAGATGTGTCTTCTTATTTGTAGGTTAAACACAACTGTGAGACAAAAATATATAATTTTAAAAATCAGACATTTATTGGATAAATGTAACAATTAAGAAGTTAAAAACTATCAGAACTTAAGGAAGGATTTTTCTCACTAAATGTATTTGAGAGAAGAAAATTCATATTGACACAAAGAATTTTACCTTTAAAGATAAAGCAGTAGGCATCTCAGATTTTAAAACTAATATCAATACAAAGGATTACAATTACTAAAGAAGACCACATCTGGAATCTTCCATGACACCAGACTGAGCAAATTTCAACCTTATTTGAGGAGAATTCAGAGCAGCAAATCAAATCCAGTTTGTGACTTCCCTATCATAATTTCAAACTGAGTTAAGGATTGAATTTTCCTCTCAAAGTTAGAGAAGGCAATTTGAGATCTTTTCTATCAGATACAAAATCAGAACAGAAGCATAATGCATGACCTTTCCCCAGTAAACAGATGATAGTATTTACTGCTTTTAAGGTCTAATTGAAGCTGGGCGGTGGTGGCGCACGCCTTTAATCCCAGAACTTGGGAGGCAGAGCCAGGCGGATCTCTGTGAGTTCAAGGCCAGCCAGGGCTACCAAGTGAGTTCCAGGAAAAGGCGCAAAGCTACACAGAGAAACCCTGTCTCGAAAAACCAAAAAAAAAAAAAAAAAAAAAAAAAAAAAAAAAAAAAAGCCGGGCGGTGGTGGCGCACGCCTTTAATCCCAGCACTCGGGAGGCAGAGCCAGGCGGATCTCTGTGAGTTCGAGGCCAGCCTGGGCTAACAAGTGAGTCCCAGGAAAGGCACAAAGCTACACAGAGAAACCCTGTCTCGAAAAACCAAAAAAAAAAAAAAAAAAAAAATCTAATTGAAACACTTATTTTTTAAAAAAAGCTTTTATAACAGGCACATGGAGACATGCAAACTATAATGTTAACATTGACAGTTATCTAAGAGTGATCTATCAATGGGATTCCTTCATATGGACCCTGTTTATTTCTGATTTAATTGTGTTGAAAAGGTCATAACTAAAACCAACTGAGTTAAGCAAAAGCTGTTGGAGGCAACTTACAAAGAAAGCAATACTTTGACCACTTAAACTAGTAATTACTTGGATTTCAAACTGAACAAGCTTTTTTTTTTTTTTACATGAAAGAAATATTAAGTCAGTACAAATCAGGAGATGTGAAGAAGAGAGAGAATTTAGGGAAGTCTTGCAGGATTTTAGAAGGTAATGTGGTTTCATGATTTATAAGCTGATATCATAGTTTACACTGCCTTTCCATCTCCAAGGGACCATGACTTTCTGAATTCTTGATGGCACCATTAAGCAGCTGTGTAGTCCTCATTGTGGAACAAAAATGCTCATGCAGGAACACTGGAATTAACTGTGGAGAATACAAATTAGCGAACCAATTTATTCCTCACACCGACATCACAAACAAATATTGATGGCTTCCTGCAGTGTAATACATCCTTATTCATTGCTTTGCAACTCACTCAGAGCTTCTCCATTTTCTCTTCAAAGCTTCTAAACAGGTGATTCATCCTACACTTCTCGAAATATTAGTCTGCTTACAGTCTTCAGAAAACGCACAAATTGCTCATCATTACAGAGGTACCACAATGGCATTCCCTAGAAGTTGTTATTCTCTCCCAATTTACTTTCTTTTTAACTTTTGAATGTTTTATTTCTAAGAAAAAGGAAAGAAGGACAGCATTTTTATTTGGAAGTTTTATTGAGGTTGTTTGTTGGTGACAGTATCTTTTTGATAACTTAGGTTTGTAAATTCATCTTTCTTGCCTGGAAATGTTAACCGTTTAAATTAAAAATCAATATGCAAAAAAAGTGTTTTTTCTTCCTCTTTGGCATGATTGGTGATGCTTTCCTTGGCTACAGAGTCAGTTGCAATATTAATCAAAACAGCCAGGTCCATTTTTCATCTAGAGTGATAATGGGATTGAGAAAATATAGTCATTTCACTCAGAGAGTTTTGTAAGCTTGATTCAAGTTGCCAACATTCTTATATTATGAAAAAGAATAGGAACCAGAAATATGTACTATATTGATTATTCTGGGCCATATATTTCATTTATGTCAGAGTGGCTTTTAAAAATTGGTAGACATACCACAAAGAGATAAAATGACACTAAAAAGGAATAAAGCAATTTACTCAAATCAACTAATGACGTTGGCTGAACAGTATCACCAGCCTTAGGAGTGTACATGCACATTCTAACAGAAAATATCATCTTTATTTAAGAATGCTAAGACAGAAGTTTAGGGATGGACACTTCATACCTTGCTCTCCCAGTTTCTTTTTTAAAATTTATTTTAACACATGCACTTGTATATGTGTCAGTGTATTTACACATGAGAGAAGCATGCCAATGTCAACAGAAAGTGTATGAATCTCTGGAGCTGAGTTATAGGAGGCTGTGAGACACCCTGCAGAAGCACTTGCAAGTGAACTCAAAGCATCTGCAAGAGCAGCATACGATCTTTGTGACTTCATCTCTCTACCCCCTCTCTCAGTTTCCTATTGGTTGAACATAATTCACAACTCTGAATGAATTTCACACTGGAATCACAAAAGAATCTATTATTGTAACTATATCATTGATATAAATACTTATCTTCAGAATGATACCAGCCATACTGGTATTTTTACTAATGTATATCCCCACCCAAATTTCACTTTGCAGTGTTGTTCTGTTCAAATTCTCATTAAATATGCCATACATTGATAAATTGATAATTAGTTTCAGTAAAGTTCAGGTTATGCCAATCAAAGTTTGGTACTCATAAGTTCCCTGAAACATATATTAACTTTATAATAAAACACTTTCTTTTTTTATAATTCAGTAATTGCCACTTAGATAAAAGAAGGTAAAATTTCATGATGTTCCAAAGGCTCACCTGTACTCAGAACACTGAGACATTTGTTTAGAGTGGCATATACTATTAATTGTGCATTGATAAAATTCAGGAAAATATTGACTACAGTATCTTCTAAAATTATCAAAATGCCAAGTTCAAGTGCCTGTATTTCTCATATCATGTTTGCAAAAAATTATAATAAAATAATGATATAATTTCATTAATGTCAGCAATACTTTTGAAAGAAACCACAAATCATACTTGAAATGATTAAATGTCATACATATAAAGCCAATATTAGGGGGCCCTTATGGTAGGAGGATAATAAGACATATATAACACATTTGGCACTGGAAAATTATGCTTCTGACCATTGCAGTCTACATATTATGCTATGGCACTTTAGGCAAGCCACCTAATCTCTTTCAGACCTGCAAATTTAACAGTACCAAATATGATAAAGAACATTCCAGAGAGTCATTATATAATAAAATATAATTTAAAAAATCATCACAAATTATAAAACACATACATGTATAAATCATCATTCACTTGAGTACTAGGGGGGAAAAAAAACCTTAATACGCATGTAGCCAACTTTTAGTGTCTTTCTCAAATTCTCCAGGAACAGCCACTTCCTCCTCCCAATAAAATCCCACTACCTTTGCATGTTAATAGTAATGTACCACAGATGTGAATCCCAGAATAATGAGGAGAAAAAAAAAAGAACTGAAATTGAGCCTTGCCTTAGTAGGTTTCTATTGCTATGACAGAACACTAACCAAACTAACTTGGGAATAAAAGGGTTTGTTTCAGGAAGTCAAGGCAAGAAGGAACCTGAAAGCAGGAACTGAAACAGAGGCAAGTGGAGGGTTACTACTTCTGGCTTGCTCCTCCTGTTTTCTTATGCAACACAAGACCACTCACTAGGGGATGACATTGCATACAGTGGGCTGGGCCTCTCATATCATATATTAATCAAGGAAATGTTCTACAGACTTGCATACAGGCCAAGGTTATGGAGCATTTTCTCAATTGAAGCTCTCTTCTCTATCATGGCATTATCTTATGTCTAGCTGGCAAACAACACCAAAACAAACAAGCAAGCAAACAACAACAACAAAACCAACTGGTGTAAGCCTTCAATTAAGCATCCTTTCACATGTAGGCACATTGTGTATAAACAGTATCTAATTGTCCTAATTACATCACCTCTCTAGATCTGAATTTCTGTATATGTAAAAATATAAAGAAAAATAAAGAATCAGGGGGAGAGAGATGGCTCACTGGTTAATATCACTGGTTGCTCTCACAGAATACCTGAGTTCTATTTCTAGGCCCAACATGGCAGATCAAATCTATCTGTAACTCCAGTTCCAGAGGATCCATCCAATAACTTTTTCTGTCTTCTAACCACACCAGGAACACACAGGGTGCATAGACATACATGCCTGCAAAACACTCATACACATAAATGTTTTAAAATATTTTTAAAGCATGTATTTATGGCTGTTGAATATGATACTAAGAAATAATATGGTAATGTGAATCTTTTGCTAGGCAACTGGGAGCTATAACTCTGCTGAATTCTTGCTGATTGGAAAACAACTAAAACTCATTAATGATCTAATATTTGCTATATCTTCTGATGCCTTTTGGTCATGAAAACCACAGCACAGCAGCTGTTGAGATTACTTCTTTTGTGACTTCCTTCTTTGAAGGTTATTTCTAATCATAACAAACTTATACAACACGGACAGTGGTGGTGGTTAGCATTGCAACTCTATGTCCTAGGCTGTGGACAACCTATGATAAAGGTGCTATGCTGCATACTTACAACATAAAGGTTGACAAGATGTACATATCTTCTAAAGACTGAAATAGTTTCATCTTGTCACTAGTAATGACTATACTTCCTAAAACACAGATTTTATATATATATATATACATATATATATATATATATATATAATAACATGCAAATATAATTCATTAATTAGTACACTTTAAAATTACATTCATATCAACAATATGTCTTCAAAGCACTGTTTTATAAGTAAATAAGCTGCTTCACAGGAATATTAAGTAATTTCTTTAATTTTATTTTTTATTAAAAGTACATTTTTCATGCAGTATATTCTAATTAATTTCCCCCTCCCTAAACTCCTCCTAGATACTTTCTCCCTTCCCCCACCAAAATCCATACCCTTTCTCCTTCATTAAAAAAAAAAAACAGGCATCTAGAAAAATAATAATAAAATGAAACTGGTATAGGACAAAACAAACAGAAGAAAAAGAAAAGTAGCCAAAGAAAAAGCATAAGAAACACAGAAACAGAGACACACACATTCATATAAACAGAAATCTTATCAAAACACAAAATTAGAAAGCATAATATAGACACAAAAGGCCTATAAGGTAAAATACTCTTCTGCCTCCTACTAATAATAATAATAAAAATAGAAAATAAATAAAAAAAGAAGTTCCAAAATGCCATTGAGTTCATTTTGTTAGCTTTCTAATGATGGACATGGGGCCTGACATTAAGTGACCCTTGAAGAAAATCATTTTTATTGTGAATGGTTATCAGTAAGAGATAGCTTCTGTGTTAGGGATGGAGGCTTCTTTTCATTTCCTCGCTCAGTGCTGGGAACCCAACTGGCTTAGACCTGTGCATGTCCTGTGCATGCTGCCACAGTCTGCGAGTTCATATGTAGAATGGGCCTGCTCTATTTAGTATACATTGTTTTCTTCAGTCTCCTCCGTCTCGTCTGGCTCTTACACTCTTTGCTTCGTTTTCTGTGGCTTCCCCTAAGTACACAGGGGAGGGATTTGACAGAGAAATCAAGTTAGTACTGAGTGTTCCGTGGTCTCTCATTCTGCACATTGCTCAGTTGTGTACTTCTGTGTTTGTTCCTGCAGGAGGAAGCTTCTCTGATGATGTCTAAGGAAGACACTGATCTCTAAGTGTACCAATCTAGTCTCAGGTTCTGAGCAGTATCAAGGATGTATTCCATATCACAGAGTGGGCCTTAAGTCCAATCATATATTGGCTGTTTATTTCCAATGAGTATTAGAACACTATTTCACCAGTGCATCTTCCAGGCAGGTCACCATTGTAGATTATATGATTTGAAACTTTTTTCGTTGGTAGCGTGCAGAATATCTTTCAGTACCATGAACAGTAGTTCATATTGTTGATGTCTTCAGGTAGATACCAGCTTGACTTCTTTATGTTCAAAGAGCTGTGTAAGTGTCCAGTGTTCAGCAATAAGACATGACCATCTGTTTGCGTACAGCAACCAACAGCCTTGATAATACCTTGGTTTGATTGGGGGGTTTCCATAGGACCCTCTTGGCCAACAATTTGATTAGATCTAACTCATTCCAAGAACTGTAGATTTTACTTGGTGATGAGATATGTCTAGATGGGGCTTTGTTGACTCCATTATTTGATAATTATATTAAAATTTCTTTATATGTATAAATTTAAAAAGCTTCTACTGTATTCAGTTTTCATATAACCCTTCAAATGACCCTTAAATTAGTTTTCCCTCCTTGTAATCCCTCTTTTATTTCCCATAATTTCCCATTTGATCATCCCTTTCCAGCTCACACCTCCACATCCAACCCTAACTTCCTAGTCTATTTCCCCTTCCTAGGGAGACACATCCTCTACCCTTTGTCCCTATCTCTGTGCTAAGCCTCTGTGGTTATACAGATTTGTAGCATGAATCTTAAAAGTTCTTATTAATAAAATCAAACCTGAGCCAGGTATTGGGATGAATGCCTGAAGATCAGAGAAGCAAAACAAGCCACAGCTACCTCACCTCACCAATTCCTCAGGTGATCCTGTTTCCTCAGACTGGAAGCTTCTCAGTCCTCATTCAGAATCTCAGCTGAACTGTGCTGCTCAAAGCCTAAAAGCTTAACCAGCCAAATGCTGCTAGTTTCTGGTCCTCACACCTTATATACCTTTCTGCTTTCTACCGTCACTCTCTGGGATTAAAGGCTTGCTTTCTGGGATTAAAGGCATGAGTCACCATGCTTGGCTGTATCCTTGAACAGATGGATTTCTGCCTCTGGAATGCTAGGATTAAAGGCATGAGTGCCAACATTTTCTAGCCAAAGTGTCTAGTGGCTTTTCTGTTCTCTGACCCCAGATAAGTTTATTAGGATACACAATATTTTGGGGAACACAATACCACCACACAGATTGTAGACTTCTTATTGAAGACTCAACAAATAACATCTTTAGACAAGCAAATACATACTATATTTATATTTTGGGGGTCTGGGTTACCTCATTCAAGATGAAAATTTCTAGCTCCATTCATTTAGCTGTGAATTTTATGATTTTATTTTTTTAACAGTTGAGTAATATTATAATCTGTAAATATACCATATTTTCTTCATTCGTTCTTCCATTAATCAGCATCTAGGCTGTACCAATTTCAGGCCATTACAAATCAAGTAGAAATGAACATGGTAGAACAAGTGCTCTGTAGTAGGATGAAGCATCCTTGGGGCATATGGCCTAGAGCGGCATACCTGGATCTTGAAGTAAGTAGATTCTCATCTTCCTGAGGAATCACCATGGAGATTTTCATATTGACTGTACTAGTTTTTACTCCCACAAGCAATGGATGAGGGTTTCCCTTACTTTGCATCGTTTCCAACATGAGCTCTCACACGATTTATTGTTCTCTGCTATTCTAACTGCTCTAAGATGAGATCTCAAACTAGATTTGATTTCCTTTTCACTGATGACTCAGATGTTGACCATTTCTTTAAGTGCTTCTTAGCCATTTGTGTTTCTGCTTTTAAGAATACTCTGTTAAGATCTGTACCCTATTTTTAATCGGGTTATTTATTTACTTGATCTTGAATTCTTTACATATTTTAATTATTAACCCTTCTTTGGATGTACAGTTGGTAAAAACCATTTTCCATTCTGAACACTGTCACTTTGTCCAAAAGATGGTGTCCTTTTTTGTAAAGAGCTCTTCAGTTTCATGAGATCTCATTTATTAATTATTGATCTTAGTGCTTATGTTAATGGTGTCCTGCTCAGAAATTTTTTTTTCTGTACCAGTGCATTCAAGGCTATTCCTCACTTCTCTTCTATCAGATTCAGAGTATCTGGTCTTATGTTGAGGTCTTTGATTGATTTGGAGTTGGTTTTCATGCAGAGTGATACGTATGGATCTATTTATATTCTTCTACATGCAGCAATCAATTTGATATTTGCTGAAGATACTGCCATTTTCACAGGGTGTCTGTTTCTGTCTATTTTTGCATTCTTTTCTGTTCTGACCATATAATCTAGTTTTCCTGGTTGTCTTGGAACGCATGCTGTCACACACATAGACAGAACCTGCTCCTTGATTTCTATACTCACCTGTTTCCAGATAGCAGCATTCTTTATGCATTAACCTTCTTCAACTGATTTTAGTGTTATCATCTGTTTGGGCTTGAATGTGAAAGGACTCCACAGGCTTGTTTGAACACTTGTTCTCCAGCTGGTGATACTCTCTTGGAAAGTAGCAGAGCCTCCTGATGTGCGACCCTGCTAACAGACATAGGCTAATAGTGGAGGCCCTGAAGGTTGTGGCTCAGGCTCACTTCCTAAGCAATCTTCACTTGCCATTCTACAATGGTGGTAGCAAGCTCAGTGTAGGTTCCTGTCAAATGGAGTTGGCCTGGCCTCCAAACTGTTCTAGCCTCTACACCTTTCCCACCATGATGGATTGCCCCATTGAAACTTCAAGTCAAAATAAACGCTTCCCTGTTTAAGTTGTGTCAGTGAGGCCTTCGGACCACAGTGATGAGAAAAGTAGCCACCTTTAGTGGGTGTGGTGATATTTTATTTGTGTTTTGATAAATAAAGCTTGCCTGGAGATCAGGGGGGAAACGCCAGCCATTTTAAGTAAACAAAGTCAGCCAGCATGCATCCTTAATCTGATCACTTAGCAGGCAGGGTCTCTGTGTGTTTAAGGCCATACTAGGGAACAGAGCCAAGCATGGTGACACACGCCTTTAATCCCAGTACCAACCATAGAGACCTGAAGGTCTATACAGACAGACAGTGACAAGGAAATGAGGTAGCTGGGCTAAGAGCTAATGAGAGGGCAAAAAAACAAGGCATATAAAGGTGTGGGTAGACAAAAAGTAGCTCACATTTGGAAGCTGCAGAGCTGGTGAGGTAAGGTTGGCTGGTGGCTATTCCTATTTCCCTGATATATAAGGCTTTCACCCCTATATTTGTCTCTGTGGTTTTTTTTATTTAAAAAAGACCATTTAGAAATTCATCCACAAGTGAGCTTCTTGGTGTGATAAAGCCAATCGCATAGTACATAGACCTTCAGGAATAGTTTCTGCAAAGAATGTGAAAGAGGTGTCATATAGGCTAGAAAAGCACCAGATACTGTAAGCAGAGATTAAGGTGTAATTCTGGAACCTGGGGAAAACCATTCTCCTAATAGACAGTAAAGACCAGATTCATGAGGCTTCTGAAGTAAAAAAAAAAAAAAAAAAAAATCTGTCAAAATTGGACTATAGGCCAGACTTTCACATTCTTGCAAAGAACCTGGCTACATTTTGCCTCTACCATGAAAAACTGAATAAGACAGAATTAAAAAGTAATGGACTAATTTGTTTGCCAGAATAAATTCAAGTCATCATTACATCCAAGTATGATTTCTGCTTATTACATTTAATTGATTTCATATTGAGATTTCAAAGCAAAACATACATCAGAACAATGTAAATACCTATATTCTGAAAAGAAAAAATATAGAAATGCCTGTAAATTTGTGGACAAGGTAGATGGAGACAAAGATGTCATTGCTCCAGAGATCATTAGGATCATTAAAAAGAAAAACAGCATTTTGTACATCAATGGGAAACGTACCTTCATGGTAACACTCTACCCACTGAGGAATCAAGAGCCTAGATACAAACTCATCTGAAAGATTTTCATTTGAAGAGTCCCTGCAAGGTACAGTGCTTGAGGCTAGCTATATGGGTGTGCTTTGCCTAGAACATGTTTTTTTTTTTCTTGTTCAGAAGGCAGCAGCCATGGCAGCAAAGGTGAAGGAGAGCCAGGTTACAGCTCCAGCTAGAGACAGACTTGAAAACATCCACATTGTGCTGGCTGTGCAGCCATGTAGACATGAAGAGTTACAGAGTCATCTATGTTTGTATTAGGACAAGAGAAGAAAGCTGATGAGGTCAGAAGGCATTCCTTGAGGAGATGATCTTGGAGAGTGATATGTTCCTGTTTGAAGGTAAAAACCAAGAGAAACTCATTAAATGGAGATGACAAAAATGTGGGACAAAAAATGCTGAGTAAAGTTGCAGGAAATGAGCAGAGCTGGTCCAAGAGTGCACTCATGTGTTCTACAAATAGTTAGACCTCAATAGTGGTGGTAGCCAAGCCCACAAGAGCTCAATGATGCTATGATGATATGACTAAGCTGTGCCATAAGCCTGCTAAATGCCATGACATTCAGCTTCTGTTATAGACTGACTATATACTCAAAATGTGAACCAAAATAAATGCTTGTTTCCTTGTTTCTGGGAAGCACACATTTATGGTAACAGATAAAATCAATTGTGTTGATATTTTATTTGTGCTTTAATAAACAAAGTTTACCTGGAGGTCAGAGGAAATAGCAAGCCATTTTAAGTAAACAAAGAAGTCACGCAGCGGTAGCACGTGCCCTTAATCCTTCCTATCACTTAGCAGACAGGATCTTTATGTGTTCAAGGCCATACTAGGGAAGAGAGCCAAGCGTGGTGACCCACACCTTTAATCCCAGTACCAACTATAGAGACCAGGAGGTCTGTACAGACAGACAGGAAGTGACAGAGCTGTGTAGGAAGAGGAAGTGAGGTAGCTGGGCTAAGAGAGCCAATGAGAGGGCAGAACAACAAGGCAATAAAGGCATGGGTAGACAGCAAATAACTCGCATTTGGATGCTGCAGAGTTGGTGAGGTAATGTTGACTGGTGGTGTTCTCTGATCCCTCTAAGGCTTTCATCCCTATATTTGACTCCGTGTTTTTTTATTTAATAACACCGTTTTAGAAATTCGTCTACAGCCGGGCGGTGGTGGCGCACGCCTTTAATCCCAGCACTCGGGAGGCAGAGCCAGGCGGATCTCTGTGAGTTCGAGGCCAGCCTGGGCTACCAAGTGAGTTCCAGGAAAAGGCGCAAAGCTACACAGAGAAACCCTGTCTCGAAAAAACCAAAAAAAAAAAAAAAAAAAAAAAAAATTCGTCTACAATCAATGGCAATAAGCAGTATAGATATAAGAAGTAGGATACACCTTAATACAGTGGCGGACACCCAATAAATGATCATGGTTCTATGTTTTGAACTATGGCAAAATCTCAGTCATCAGCATTCATCTAACCTGTCTGTATTCTTGTGGCAATGTGAGGATAAACACTCCAACAGCTGCAGTGTAGACTTTGATGGAATACTTTCTACCCTTTCCTACTATTTGTCGACAGTTTTGCTCCACTCATTGGATGCAGTGATTGAGAGCCTTGCCTTGGTTGTTATAACTCACTGAACTGATGAGGCTTGCTGTCTTAGAGTTATGCTCACATTGCTATCGCTTGACTCAAATATCACTAGACCTTGCCTTGTCAAAACAGTTCATAACAACTGTCCTATTTCAATTTAATCTGCACACTCATCTTTAGAGAAACCTGTGGAATGCAAGCTCCCAGCAATTTCTCCTGAAGAAGAAACAACATTCTCTGTCTTTCCTTCAAATCAGAGGTTGTCTTTAAAGTCAAGTCAATTGTACATAACACAGCACAGGTCCCTGAGAATTGTTTCAACCATTACTGCTCTTTGAACTTTAAGAGAATGTTCCAAATATTAAGCTACAGACAATGTCCCTGCCTCCACAGCATCTGACTCTCTGGCAACTGTTTCTGAGAATGGCCTTGGCAGGCTACATGATCCCTCCAGGTCTCCTGATGGCCTTGGTGTCTGCACCAGGTTGTTATATTAGATGAATTTACTTTTTACCTTTATCAGATCTCTACAAACAGAAAAGTCCACAATCTAGGACATGTGTGAGAGTGGTAAATCTGCCTACTCTTGCACTCACCCTGGAGGATCTGTCCCCAGATTGCCATTTCAACTCTTAGGATTCTGGCCAAAAATCTGTTCCATGGGCAAACAGGCCCATGCCTGATTCTAAGCATGCCACATAAATCTGTCTCTTGGCTTTTCGGTCACTTTCTGGTTTTAAACCAGGCACAGGGCAGCTTGCTTCTCTATTAAATTTAAGTGTGCCTCATCAAAGTCCAGCACTTCTGCTGGGAATGAGATTAACTGCACATTGGATGCTTTACTGGCACTCAGTGATTATGGATTTTTCACCACACGGCAGGATGAATGCAACTGTGTGCATAAAGTAAACCCCTTATCCAAGTTCTGTTCATGATGCTGGGCAGCATCCATATCCATCACATAGATTAGGCAAAACACATGGGATTGCATAAAGCATTGTTTTCATTGGGAGTAGCTTGTTATGTGATCAGTCATTTTTAACTTAGCACCTAATACTGGGAAATGTGTCTTTTTAACATAATGTTAGTCCTCAAAGTATTCTGAGTTTCTTGTAAAATGCAAACTAAACAAGTGAGGCTAGTAGAAACTGAGAGAAGACAAGTGACTCAACTGTACATATGTTAGGTCATAAAGGTTGGCATGGTAGAGATGTCACTGTGTCTACAGTGATGAAAATGCTTCTAAGAGCTGAAAAGAACAGCTATCGAGAGTTTCTATTCATTGAAATGAAATTCACAATTCCAAATCTGTATTTGTCCTTGACTTTGGAAAAGACATCAGAAGACTTATAAAGACAATGAAATTTACAAATGATGTTAGGGTTAAGGGTTAATTCTACTTTTTCCACGTCTTTTGTATTTTCCAGACAGCAAAGTAAAACCATTTCTAATAAATACCAATTTCTACTGTTCATTTCAACATTATCAAAACTTTTGTGGCAAATAGTCTTCACGAGGGTCTTTCAACAACAGGATCTGTTTCATTCTATATCACGTGAAGAAATGCCTCTTTCTGCGGAATGATCCAGTAAGAAGGCAATTGGTCATTTTGCTTATGGTACTTAGCTACTGCCTATGGGGGTCCCTACCCTGAAGTCTCTGATAAAATACTTCCTCTGTGTGTTTTGTTCTCTCCAGGTTGAGTGGAAATTGTAACCTACTTTAGGATAGTAATACCTTCATCCAAGAAACCAAAGACTTAAAGCCCCAGCTGTAACTGATATTTTGAAGAGCATCAGCAGTGTAACCATCATAAATATCAAAAGGGTCCTTAGGAAAATTGCCCTTCCTTGTTTCTAATTTTCAAAGGATGTTAAACCAATATAATAAATGATGGGAAGTGTACAGACATGAAAGTTCATGGACCCACCCGACCTCTGCCCCCTATTTAGTTTCTGGGCTACCTGATTTTGTCTTAATATTCCTCATTTATCCCCCACTGAGCTGAGAAAATAAGTGGGCCAGTCCCAGAGTGGTTACTAGGACATCCATCTTTGTTTGCACCTTGGAAGTGCTGCTTAGCAGTGGATATACTTTGTCTTATTATCCTCTCTGATAGACATCAGGGTGGCTCCCAGGACTCTGTAAGGCTTTCATCTGCGTTTGAGGAATGCTGATGTGAAGAAGTCTACAGGCTCATAGAATATGAGGCTAGAAAAGTTTTTATATGCCATGAAAGCAAGCTGCATTATAAGAACTCAAGCCAGGCATGGTGGTTCACACTTCTATTATTCCAGAATTCAGGAGAGACTAGAATAATATAAATTCAAGGGTAGAATGGGATATACAGTTTTAAGTCATCTTAGAGTATGGGAGAGTCTACCTCAACCAAATAAACAAATAATCAAAAGACATATGAACAAGGCAAAACTTAGTCCGAGGTCAGTCCATCTTTATGTTACTTGCTTCTGGTGTTCCAACTCAAAGCCTTAGGTTACTCTGCCACTCAATGCAACAATTCTGAAAAATTAAGCAAGACTGTCCTAAATATTATACCCTCAGCATTTCTCAGAAACTTGATGGTCTTTACCTTAATTATGGCTCCTAATTCAACAAATGCCAAGCTAAGAAGACCAAGCATATTCTTCTATTATTTTGATGATTATTTTCTGCCCCTCTTCAAAAATATCTAATTAATAATTCTTTCAGGACATGAGAAAATGACTGATGGCTCATGGAACTCATGATGCTATTCATATCTCATAGGATCCCAAAGCTAATATGCCCTATCTTCTTTAGGTAAATTATTTTCGAACAATATCTATAGGCTGGGAATGTTGGCACATGTCTGAAATCCCTGTAAGTGGGAGGTAGGGGCAGGTGACCAGCTTTGTCTAGAGAAAGTCTTCCAGACCATTCAGGGCTACATAGTGAGAGCCTGTCTCAAAATAAAGTAAAAAAAAAAAAAAAAAGAAAGAAATTACATCATAACTCCAAATTCTAACATTTTATTACTGTGACAGTTCTAACTTGTCAGTGCCCTGCTCTCAATGACAATTACTATCTTTTACCACCATGTCATCATTAAGTTCCTCTGTAGACTTAAGTATAATAAATAGAGCAGGAATGCTTCTTGTCTGCTAGAGTTATGGTATAGAAGGTTAAAATAGGCAGATAGCTGGGTAGGAAATATTAACCAAGGATATCAGGCAAAGCTGTGGTGATGAGACATTTTATTAGCAACCTGAAAACATGCAAAGGGCCAAGACCCAGCATATAGGAGACAGAGGCAGGAGTATCTCAGAGTCCCAAACGAGTTTGGGGTATAGAGAGAAACCCTGCTTAGAGGGTGAGAGCAAGAGAAAGAACAAGAAAGAGAAAGGAAAGCGTGGCTGATGAAATCTGGGAAGAATAAAATGTTTTGTAGAAGGACAAGGAATCAGTTAGGTAAGAAGCTCACAGTGAGATAAAGAGGCTTTCTGGTTAGGGGATCTTATACACAGGAGTTCATGCTATATATATAGCAATGAAATTGCTATAATTATAATTTATAAATATAAAAGTTATAATTGCAATGAAAAGCTATTTATTTTACAAAAAGACTAATTTGGCAGATACATCTTTTTACACTTATGTGTTCAGAAGAGTGACTCTATTGTCTCACAGGCACCATTTACATAAACTTTCAGGCCCTACTTTCTTGTTCTCTGAAATAAAGAAATTGTTATTGAACCAGTGAATCAGGATATATTTGTCTCATAAAACTACCTCCCACCCTGCAGCCCATAGATATATATTTTGAAAAGGTCACTTGGCTTCTGGGGAGAAAACCTCTACTAAGGACAAAAAGTGGAAGCAAAGAATGTGTTTAAAAGGCTATTTCAGTAATCCATTGAGAAGTCGGTAGTTTAGTCTAGGATTATATCTGCAGGAAAAGAAAAATGTGGCCATAGCCATTACTGTCTGGACAGGAAGCAACTGCAAAACACTGTCCTAGTTTAGGGGAATAAATAGTGCTATTTGTTGATAAAGGGAAGGTTGGTGTTTGAATAATCTAGAAAAAATTTCAACCCCTATCTTTAGACAGTAATGGATTATTTGTAGAGAGTATTATAGAGAGTAGAACCATACAGTATTTGACATTTCCTATTAGGTCATGGACATAATTTCTTTAATTATATGACTTATGAGGCAATTGTTGTGTGCTGGCACTATGGTAGGCATATTGTGTGACAGTCCCTAAAACCTATTATCTTTTATTTGACAATAGTGTCTCTTATCCCTTCTGCTTAGCTCAGAACAGAGTCAGGATGAAATGCATGATCAGTATTATACGTTCACTTAATACCTAAATTCTTTTAAAAATAATATTGGTCCCCAAGAAGTTCTGGCTTTCTGTGACCTGAATGGTGCAATTGAAGAAAAAACCTGTATTAGATTTCAGAGGTTGTCATAAGGAGTTATATTTTTGCCTATAGTAACTGAAAGTCATTCCTTTTTGCTAGAGTTTGTAGGGAAGGTGAATTCTTAATACTCTTTGGATCCCATTCTCTGATACATGAAAAGTTTGGAGGAAGGAAGTTGACATTTAAAAACATACAGCTATTAAGTGCCCAGATCTATAGTCTAGCTAAAAATGAGATGAAAACTATCTGAAGACTCAGTGAACTCCTTGGTATCTGTTCTTTTTTTCCCCTGGGAGAAAAGGTCTAATTCCCTATCCATCTGCAATAGCTTGGTCAAGATTATTCAAGTTCAGTTTGTATCACTTCCAACAAAGGTGAGTCAAATATATCCTGGTTCAGCTTGTAGCAATTAGTTCAGTAGGATTTATTCTACTTCTGAGAACAAGATGTACAATTCCAGAGTCATATAAATTACCTAAGACTCATCTGACTTAATGAGTCCAGCCTCACACTCACAGATCAGCTATGCTCAAAACTTGGGGTAATCTTGTGCTTAGACACCATGTCATTTAGGTCATATATACCAGTGAGGGAGTGAGTCCTCATGTGTCTGTGCTCATGCATCTCTCTCTCTCTCTCTCTCTCTCTCTCTCTCTCTCTCTCTCTCTCTCTCTGTGTGTGTGTGTGTGTGTGTGTGTGTGTGTGTGTGTGTGTGTGTTTAGTTATCAGTGTGTAAGGAAAACAAGACTTGGGCTGACTTAGTTCTTGTCATCAAAGATACAAAAATATCCTAAAATGGCAAATGAATAATAATAATAAAAGGGACAATAGATAATTGTTACAATAGATGGACAGTGAGGAAAGAGGACAGATGGTAGATTTCAATAACAAGAACACAGGAGGACCTTTGGACCATGTCTTGAAGGCAAATAGGTCATTCATTCTAATCACCTGACCTATGCAAATCTAGTATGTATCTACTTTGATTTATCTACATAAATTCCTCAATGCTTTATAGTTTTCCTAACACACGTTTTTCCTGATATGGTCTAAACATTTGAATCCAAATTCTATCGCTGTATACCTACAGTGAAACTATAAACACTATCCAGTTACCCAGTTCATTGTCCATGAAAACAAGTACAAGGGAGAGTCTAATTCAAGAACATATTCAGATGACAATTTTCAACTCTACTTTATGCTGTATGAGAAGTTAAATTCTCATTACATTTCAGTAAACTTTTGCAGACATTCCTTCATTTAGTTTCTGTAACTAGCTAGTCATTTTCATTCCTGTCATTTCTGATTCTTATTTGTAACCCATTACTTGTATCAGCTGCCAACAATCTTGACTCATCTGAAAGTTGCTTCAGGTAACAGTGCCCATTCTGTTCATGCATAGTATTATTTGATGCTAAAGAGGGAGTAAAGAACTGAAGAAAAAGTTTTCTGGAATTCATTTTCCATTCTGAATTTGAGAATTTATCCAAATCAACACACACACACACACACACACACACACACACACACACACACACACACACACACAATCCTTACCAATGATTTTTTTTTTTTTGCATTTGTCAGTGATTAATGATAAATCTACCTGGAGTAACCCATATTTTTTTGCATTGCCTGTAGCTTCCATTGGTGGCTCTATTTATATAAATAAGCTTCACTCTCTCCTGAGAGGAAGTAAGACAGATCAGAATATAAATCACTTCTAGGGCTTTCTGAAAGATTATGAGTTGGAGAAAAACTGTGCAAACACTTTATGTTCTAGAAGCTTTTTTCTCTGATTCACTTGACTCTCCTGACCATTAGACCTTGGATTCCTCCCTCCTTTCACTCTTATTTTGTATAATGTCATTTCTTCTCTACATTAAACTCAAGTCAAAGATGCTCTGAAGACAGACTCTTCACAAAGACACCTTTAATATTCTGACTACAAAAATTTCATTTCCTTAATCAGTTTAATACAAAATTCATTCATAATTTCCCACATAAGCTACACTAGTGGTACTGGGTATTGTATAGTGGGTGGAAGGACTTAATATGCACCACAGAGTCCCCAGATTTCAACTAGAGAAATTACTACTGATCTTTTTTTTTTCTGATTACACAGGAATTTCAGACACTCATGGTGCTATATTATTTCAACAAAATAGAAAGGATTGAAAATTTGGTTACTTTAGATTATTTTCCAAACAAAGTTACAACCTTACCCTTGCAGTACCTATTTACACATCCTTCAGAAATTATTCTGAGTTTTATTATTCAGTTACTGGGAAATTGCTTTGCAAGTGACTAATCCATGTGAATTTAACTCTATTTGTATTTTTCAAAAGCATATATTTAACTTGTGAGGAAAAAGGAACACACACACCACAGCCCATTGTGGAAGGCAGAGGAAAATTTACAAGAGTTTGTTCATTCTCTCCACTATGTGTGTTACAGGAATCCAACTCACATAGTCAGATTTGGCAACTAGCTCTTTTACTCTTCTTTTCCTTGTGGGTGGAAAAGCAGTGCTAAGGAAACATCCTTATAAATCCTCCTACATGGCTGATCTGGTTAAACAAACAGGAACGGGAAGGGACAGTTAGTGTGTCACTGTCACCCTTCAACTCTTGTTCCTCTTGGTCAGCTTCTACCCAGTGCTTAACTTCAAGCACTTGTAAGAATTGCTTTCTACTTAGCCTAACTCAGCTGGGTTAAACCTCCCTCATTTGAGTATAATCTGGCTAGGATATTTTAAATAACGTAGTCATAGGATGGCACTCTCAAATCTGAACACCTATCTCTGGAAGTGACTATGGGTATGTGAGGGTGAGAACCGAGATTTACTTCTTCACTTTTACCCGAGAATATGAACTAAATGTCTGTGCCTACTTCTTACATAAACTTTGTGTTATAAGTCTTATTTTAAAGGAAATTAAATTTTCAGCTTCAACTTTGACTATATACAACTAGTGACAGCAGGAGTCAAATATGGACCTGGGGCTGTCTCATGGCATAGTCCATAGTATCCATCTTATACAGCTTTGTGGCTTTCAGGATCAGAGGTTGATGCTTCTTCAGGCTGTGTCTCTTCTGGATCAGAATTGTTACTAATAAAGCCAAGCTATATGATAAATGTGAGCATCTGATATTTATAGAACACTAACAGTTCATCATTAAAAATAAAAAAAATAACCAATTTAAAATGAGCAGTGGATACGAATGTGCAGTTTTCACCAAAAACAACATAAGAATGACTACCCAGGTATATAAAAACATCACTGGTTAGAAGAGAAATCGCTCATGTTTTTTTCTCATATGCAGACATTTTCTTTGAAACCTTAGATATATGTATTTGTTTGGAATATCCATAGAGGTTAAGAAACTAGTAAGGGACTATTGGAAATAGAAGAGATGTGGCCGTTTCAATAGGTATTGCCTCCATAGATTCATGTGTTTGAATGTTTGGCCCATAGGGAGTGGCACTATTAGGAGGTGTGGCCTTTTTGGAGGAGGTATGTCACTATGGAGGTGGGCATTGAGGTCTCATATATGTTCAAGATACACCCAGCATGCAGTTTTCTTTTGCTGTCTGTGGATCAAGATGTAAAATTTGCAGCTATCTCTCCAGCACCATGTCTATCTGCATGCCACCACATTTCCCACCATGACAATAATGGACCAAGCCTCTGAAACTGTAATTCGACCCCAGTTAAATGTTTTCCTTTATAAGAGTTGCTGTGGTCATGATGTCTCTTCATATCAATAGAACCTAAGACAGAAAGAAGATCATTCATGGGAAGGGAGATAAAAAATAGTGATGGAAAAGAAGGAATATTAGATAATAGAATAGGAAGGATTAAAAGGCTTGGGGGACTGAAAGGGTAGGGTAGAAAATGAAATATGAGGAAGGAAAACTTAACACTAAATGCCTTTTGAAAAAGCCATATGAAAATCTACTACTGTATCCACTTCCTAAAATGTGTACATAAACATATATTAAAAGAGTTAAATAGACTTATTTTATAAATAGAGACAATGCCCCATCTAGACACCATGTGCTAGTGAGTAGAAACCCCAGTACAAGAGTAGGTTACTATTTTTTTTAGATTTTAGCCAGTGGTGTTCCATAGCCCACCCATCCCAAACGATACAAGGTATTGCCTTTGTTCTTGGTTACCCTCCAGAATATGACTGTAAGGAACTATAAGACATCACATGTTTGAGTCATAAACACACAGAGAAATCAAGCTGGACTGACCTGAAGTTTCAACCGTATTGTATGGCTTTCATAGTAATGAAAGTGGCTATCTACACTACTGAAGGAAAAAAAAATCATCAATCTCACTCAGCTGCAAATCCTGTGAGCCACAGTATTGATTACCCTTGTATGATATACATAGATGTAATAGGAGTAATCAACCACTTTTTGAATAGAGACTTGATCTATGGTATGCAAAGCATACCTGCCATTGCTAACAGAGTTAAGAACCTGTGACTAGATAGGTAATAGGCCCCAAGACAGAATCTGGTATTTATTATTATACTGAATGAACATAGTGTTAAAATAACTCCCAATCACTTATTGTTATAGATTAACACATCTCTCAACCTTCATCAGAGAAACTTCTTCTTGCAGTAGATGGCAATTAGCACAGAGACATACAACTGCTCAATGTGCAGAAAATATGAGACTGTAGTATGCTCAGCCCAAAATAGGATATCCATTTTACTCCTTTCCCTCCAAAGTTAAGAAATCATTGTGGCAAAGGGGTCAAAAAGATTATAAGACACAAAGGCAGTAGGTGTTTTTCAGGTGCAACAGGGCAGTCACACACATGAACTCAAACAATTTTGAAAGTATACACAAGACCTGCATACACCCAAGCCAGACAAAATCCCAGAATAGAAGAGGATAGGGATGTAGGTATGGAATTCTACCCCTAGCAGATAAACTGTAGGTTTTTTAATAATTACTGGAAGAGGGAGAGACAGTTTTCTCCAAGAGTTGACAATTGTCCACAGTAGGTACCACATCTAAGAATATTTTGGCAACATGAGTTGGACTCAATTAATTAAAAAGGGGAGAAAAAGAGAAAGAGAATATGAAGTTCAATGGATAGAGAAGTAGGGGAGGATTTGGGAGAAGCTGAGGGAGGTGCATAAAAATGATCAAAATACATTGTATGAAATTTTTAGAAACTTAGTTATGCCTGGGCGGTGGTGGTGCAAGCCTTTAATTCCAGTACTCGGGAGGCAGAGCCAGGCAGATCTCTGTGAGTTCAAGGCCAGCATGGTCTATAGAGCGAGATCCAGGACAGGCACCAAAACTACACAGAGAAGCTCTGTCTCAAAAAACAAACAAAAAATTTACATATGTTCTATTCAAAAATTATATAAACAGTCCTCAAAGTTTTGTAGTCAAGCTTTATCAACTATCTCTGACCTATATTTTGTTCAAAAGTATATGATTTCATGCTTATAAAATCAATAGTTATTAACTATTGATTATGGTCCAGCAGGTGACCGTTTTCCTCAGAAGGGCACAGTCAGTAAATTCAACTCCATCAATAAACTTATGGACAAGGTACATGGAGAATCTGAGCTACTTTGTCAAGCTACAATTAGAATGTGGTCAATTTAGGGGACATACCAAGTGACCCTGTCCCAAAAGCACTAATCTATACCAAATTCCAGTTATCATACAGTTATGGATACATAACTGTAATGGAAGAACAAACAGGAGCTTTACATTTGCTTCCTTTGACTGAAAGGATTCCTTCCACTATAATACCTGGAAATGCAGGTTACATACCCTTCCAACTAAGAACTCATTATGCTTACTGCAAGGAAGATTTCACTTCAGTAGGCTTTCTTCCTAATTAAAGTTGCCTTTTTTTTATTTCTTTGATAAAAGGAACATTCAATTGGATTTTTGTCAAGGAGATGAGTTGTGATTTAGTCATTGTTCAAAATTGAACTTTTGGCAAGACATCCTTAAAATAATCATTCTTACAAACCATTATTTCTGCGCCATACCTTCAAGCCAGCCAGACTTCATTTACAGTTATAGTACATCAAATATATTCCCCAACCAGGGATGTGCTTTTGCCAATTCCAGAGTGAATTCAAGTTAAGAACACCACCACAATATAAATTCATTCTTTTTTTTTTTTTTTTTTTTTTTTTTTTACCAAATTTAATCAGGGAAGATACTTCCTAAGTCAAAAGGGAAGAGATGCAATTCTAATTCAACAAGTTAATCCTGTAATTTGAGGGAGCTAAGGAGAAAGGAAAGAGTTGTTTAAAATACTCCATTAGCTAAACAAGCACCCATGAAACTAACAGCTTTTCGACTGTTTCAAGGCAAAACCAGAGCATAAGTAGCAAGCTTGTGGACTTAAGCAATGGCTTTAAGAGAGATCTAGAGAGAGAACAAAAATACATGAAATCCCATGGGAATCTACTCATGTCATCTTTCTGCTGACAGACTCTTGCTCTCAAATGAGGATTTAAAAACTGCAATGACGTCAGCCTTATAAGGAGGCCACTGGAGGATAAAAAGTGAAGGTTGCATCATATATTCTTGTTTTATTTATTGAAAAATCACTGTGCATTAGCTGGGTTTCAAATCCAAAAAACAAAGGAAAGGTGGCAACGCAAAGAGGATGACCTTTAGCCTTCTCTAATCGTCTGTCCTTTGCTGCAAATCCGTGTTTTGAATCTAACGCAAAATAGAGGTGGCTGAATGGAAAGCAAGCTAGGAGACTAAACTCCTGAACTTCAGTATACAATACACAGTCATCCTTCATTGTGATGATGTTTGGTAGCTTGTCAAACATTAGCAGGCTTGATGGTCATTGACAATAAACCCCCTTTCTTTTTATTCCAACTCCTGTTTCTCAGGTAACACGTTAATTTGGAGGAAGCAAGGAGTCTAACAAGCCATCCTTAGAGTTTGAAATGTGATGGCTAATGACCAATAACTGCTTTACAAATAACTTCTTTAGGGGTTGATGACTCCTCTGATGAAGTTAGGAGAGACTTTCCTTGCCAATAGAAAGCTGAAGACCTCTTGAGATAAAGGGACAGGAGTAATTGTCCATCTAGTAAGATATGACTTGTACACTCCAGAAGCCCCATCCTGCACATAGTGCTTACATATTAATTCTGTTGATATCAGGTTATGTCCTAGTCTATGTTACTATATATTATCTAAAACAGGATCTTGGGCTTTGTTTTTGATTTTGTGTTGTTTGCTTTTAATGCTTTTGATTGAATTTAGAGCCTCTATCATGCTAGCCAAAGACTCTATCACAGTTCCCAAAAGTGGTTTTCTAGACTATCTTAGTTTTTACTCCATTTTGAGGGAGAAGGATGACTATGGTCACTGTATGAACCCAGAAACTACTCCATCTCTCAGGCCTCACACTTTTTATTTCGCTACGAAGTAAATATATCTTTATGATTTTAATTAACCATATGAAGAAGGGCAGGTATACTGCCTTTTTCTTTCTTTCTTTCTTTTTTTCTTTCTTTCTTTCTTTCTTTCTTTTTTTCCTTTTTGAAGCCTATTTATTTATTTATTTATTTATTTATTTATTTATTTATTTAGATTTTTTGAGACAGGATTTCTCCGTGTAGTTTTGGTGTCTGTCCTGGATCTCGCTTCATAGACCAGGCTGGCCACGAACTCATAGAGGTCTGTCTGGCTCTGTCTCCCAAATGCTGGGATTAAAGGCATGTGCCACTGCCGCCAAGGCCTTTTTGGAAGCCCATTAATGTTAGTTTACTTCTTCCTGGTTTAAAGAATAGACTCTACAGTCTTAAGTGTTGTCACTGGTTCTAGAAGGAGACCTGGTGTTCCAAGGTAACAAAAATAATTTAATGGCTTTATTAAGGAGATTTAGCACTCCAAAAGAGTGAGCTATACTTTTTCTAATATCAGTAGGACTAACAGCATGCACCATCACATCCATCAGTGCACCCCATGTTACTGAAACACTACATAAAACGCCCAAGGAATGGATACATCCTAAGAGTTCATCAGCTGATAAATGGATAGAGTATTAGTATATGGCTATTGAGGTATCTTTAAGAATGTCAGAGCCTTTATCAATTTAAGAATCTAGGGTCCTAGAAAACTCTATCATCAGCAGAGCTGCTTTGAGCCAGTAGCTTTTGAGTTTCTGTCTAGCAAATTCCAAGCATGAAATTCATAGAAGACAGAAGTGAGTTTGGGAGAAAGGTTTATTATCGATTCATAAGTTGTAATTTAAGAGAGAGAGGAGGATAGAGAAAGAGAAACAGACAGAGGAAAGGGGGAGGAGAAGAGCAAGAGGAAAGAGAGAGAGAAATAGGCAGGACAGATACAGATAGAGAGATAGTAAGAGACAGAGATAGAGAAACAGAATACACACACGGAGGGAGGGAGGGAGAGAAGGAGGGAGGGAGGGAAGGAGAGACAGAGACAGAGAACCAGAACACAGAGCTCCTGTACAATAGAAGTTGTCCTAGGAAATACAGTACCATGGGTATGCTACTTTGAGACTTTTAAAGGGACTTACAGCAGAACCAAGGTGAGGTTTCAGGAAGAGTTTTAGCTGTCAGTCCAGCTGGTCCAAGTAGGTGCTCAGGTGCTTCTTTCTCATTGGTAGAGATGTTCATCTGGGAGATAATAGACAAACTGGAAATAGAACTGTCTTCTGGCATTTCTAGCCTCTAACTGCTGCTTTAGGAGCCCTGCCCTCTCTGAGCAGTTTCTATTTCCTTCTCTCATCAGAATGGGACATATACACAAGGAAATAATATTCAGCCATAGAAAAGAACAATATTTAATCTCTCAAGTCATGGATAGGTATAAGGTTATCATTGTGAAACATGCAATAATACAAGTAGAGGAAAGAAAGGACTACATGATCTTACTGAATAAGGAGTATAAACAGTTGTTCTGATTGATATTAGGATTAAAATAATAATTTCCAGAAACTGAGGAGGGTAGAGAAAGATGAGGAAAGATCAACCAAATGACAGAGTTGCAGTTAACTAGGAGTAAGAAATTCTAGTGTGCTTTGCATAGTAGACAGTTACTGGTAGTAATGGTATTCAGTGTATCTCAAAAAATGAGAAGAAAGGATTTGAATACTTTTTCCATAAAGTAATGACAACCATCTGAGGAGGCAAATGTGTCTGACTGGGTCACAGCATGCACATATGAATGGGAACATTACTGAATACCCAATTAAAACTTTTTTGTTTCAATGTATCAACATTTTTTAAATGTAGATTCAGTTTCTCACCAAGCACAGTATTCCAGCATATCTTTGTCTCCTTTACACTGGACCGTTTCCTATTTTCGACCACTTGATCTTTATTTTCTTTTCATGTTACTCCTTTTCTTTATTCTACTCCCCTATATTTTTGCTGCACATTTATCAAAATGTTGAGTGGGATTTTGACCTTTGTCTACCCTGTACAAATTCTCCCAAACCCTAATGATGTATATAAATTCAACAACAATACAGTAAAAGGTATTATAACTTATTTGGTAAGATTTGAGCAGTACAAATCTGCTATGGGATGGTCTTCCTGTATGCTGTGAATACGTGTTGCTACCATTGGTTAATAAGGAAGCTGCTTTGGCCTATGGCAAGACAGGTTATAGCCAGATGGGAAGTCAAGCAAAGATACATGATGAAGAAGGGCAGAGTCAGAGCAGACGCCAGCTCATTGTCCCAGGACCAACATACCAGCAGACCTGTCACGCCACAGCCAAGTGGTAAAACATAGATTAACAGAAATGGGTTAATTTAAGATGGAAGAGATAGTTAGCAAGAAGCCTGAGCCATAGACCAAACAGCTTGTAATTAATATAAGCCTCTGTGTGTTTATTCAGGACTAAGCGGCTGCAGGACACAGGAAAACTTCTGTCTACACACATCTTTATTAAGACTTCTCCCAACTTCACAGTTCTACCATCAAGTAATTTGGCTAGAATATCTCCCTTCCTTTCTCACCCTCATACCAGACAATCAAGCCCAGGGACTTGTGGATGTTTAATGTTTATTCTTCTACTTCAGAGGATTCCAACCCCACTATGTACATTTTAATTACTGGTGTGATTGAGATACTGACATTTACCTTTCTCCATAAACAAGTGGGACACAGTTTTTTAGACTTCTCTTTATATTGTTTCTTTGTGAATTTTTAAATATGTTAGAGTTTAGTTCTGCCCATTCTCTACTGGTACTAAAACTAATTGGTAAATATTGAGGCATTTCATTTCATGTTTAAATATAAATATTAACAATTAAAATCAAACACTCACCTCATCTTATCAAACAGTTTCAGAATGACTTTGGGTAAGAATTCTTGAATGATCCATAGAAATGCATTTGAGTACTTATAGCCATAAATTGATATTTATGCTCACATATTTTTGTAGTTATGAAAGAAAGAAAATTTTTGAGACTGCGTCTCACTAGATAGTCTGGGATATCTTAGAACTCACTACTGTGTTGGAGACTGACCTCAAACTCAGAGAGATCCACCTTCCTCTGATTCCCTAGTACTGGGACTAAAGGCACATAGCACATGCCTCGCTTGAAGACACATTTTAAGATGATGATGATGATGATGATGATTATGATGATGATGATGATGATGATGATGACAATGATGGTGATGATTGTGTGTGTATGCATGTGGGTACATGTGTCACAGAATGCATTTAGAGCTGCTTCTCTTCTCCCATCTTTACATTGATTCCAGGAATGTAACTCAGGGTGCCAGGCTTGCACAGCAAGTGTTCTACCCACCTATCTTGCTAGTCTGGGAAGATACATTTTTAAACAGCTTAATACAGAAAAAGAATCTCCTTCATATATTTCCATAGTGTTCCACATCACAAAAACTTTATTTTATGCTTCTGGAATCATAATTATCATTAAGAGTACAAAAATAACCTTTCTCATTAAGGTCCACCTTCAATTACAAAATAAAGACCCTGCTTTTATCCCAAGTGACCCAAAGCTAATTGCATTCAGCAATTAATTTCACTGGAGTTCAGCCACAGCAACCTGCTTTGCTGGCTCTGGGGCTGTCAAAGCGATCATAGCAAGATTCTACTCACCTTCCCATGTAATGCCATTATAATTAAACACAGGCATAACACACTGTGTGAAATAAGGAATGTACAGTGATCTAGAGACATGACATGGACCATGGCTTTTCTTACAAATGCTCAAGTCCCCAGTTACTATTATTTGCTTTGATCAAACATGGACTACATTGACATCACGAATATACATTTTTACTAAGGAAATCCTGCATTTTACTAATTAAATGCAACCTGGATCCAGGTCAGAGAGAAGGGAAAAGCTTCCAGTTTAACAGGATTAGTTACTGTATATGTTATTAGCTTCTTTGGACTTTGTAAATGTTACCCTCTTTATTTCAGAAGATTGATAACAGTTGTGAAGATAGCAGGGAATTCGGGTTTCCCTAGGGGTACTTAGTCTTATTAATAAAACAACTTCAGACTCAAGTGGTTCTATTAGCATTTTAAAGAAAAATCCTAGGGCAGGCAAGCTGTAAATCTTGGCCCCTGCTTGAAGGAGGAGAATGTAGAAGAGAAGGGTCAAAAACCCATGCTGTTTGATTTTACCTATGGCAGTAGGACGCCAACTGGTATAAAAGGGAGCTTTAGAGAACGTAAGGAAGTCCAAATTATCAGAAAATAACAAAAAGCATGCTTGAGTTGTGGTCAGCATCCAAAAGAAGGAGACCAAAAAGAAACATACCTCTGTGAGTCATGGCCCAGAAGAACAATATGAAGGCTCCCATGGATGTCACTAAGGCTGGGAATTCTGGGAAGGGAATATGCAGTGTTTCACCTCAAAATTATTCTGCCAATCTCGTTGGTATGTAAGTGAACTTGCCATTCTGAGAGGTGAGCTCTTGGCCAGCTGACTGACCTGGATAATGCTTTTATGCTAGGAGTGGCTTGGAATGACTAAGTCTCTACCAACCCAGAGAAATATATTTCTTTACTGGACCACCATGAAGCCCCAAAGGAAGCCAATGTAACAATTATATGAGTATAAAAAGCTGATGGCATTGGAATTAACATAAAAATGCTGCTGGCTGAAATGGCTAAGTAGAGTAAGAAGGAGAGGCCTGGAGAACGAGATCAAAGGTATTCAATTACAATTAGATCAAAATAAAAAAGCAATAAAGACAATAGAAACAAATGTGGCAGCCTCCAAGAGGCCTTCAAGTTGTTTCCTGGTCCAGTTTTCTTACCTATCCCTTCATGCTTTACTTTACAATATTAAATAAAAGCTGGCAGATAATATTTCTATAATTGCTTTTTTAAAAGACCAATGTCTTTACAAGTCTCATTCAATAGCATGTGGATGCCTTTATAAAGCTTTACTTATTATTATTATTATTATTATTATTATTGTATGTGTATGTGTGTATGAAATACTAGTGGGTGAATGGCATAGAATGCGTGTGCCATGGCACACTATGGAAATCAGTGGACAACTTTGGTAATTGTTTCTCTTTTTTTATTGTGAGTTGCAGGGACAGAGCTCAGGCTCTCCAGCTTGTACAACAAACATTTCTAACCCCTCAGTATCTCACAGCGTCTGGAATATACTTTTTTATTTTAGTTCACCATCATCACTATCTTTAACACAATTTGCTCTCATAAATCCAGGCATCTCTGCTACCCATACATGGTGAGCCTCAGTGCATAAAACCTTGGCATTTGCAATGCTTTAATTGGACACTTTGAGAATCCATCAGCAGCCTGGTATTAATTTAAAATTTTCTACTCCTGTTCAATGTTAATAAGTTACTATCTTTGGCATCCAAATGCCTTTCTTTACTACCTAAAGAAGTATTTTATCACTTAAGCATTTAAGGGGACAAACTATATAATTCCTCGTGGGAACAGAATGTTTAAAGAACAGAAATTGAACAAAGTCAGTTTCCAAAGTGGATACTCAGCTAAAGCAATTTTATTAAATAAATCTTAATCTTCGAATGTTTTTTATACTGAGCTTTTGAAGATTACAAATCTTTATGAGTCTCAGTCTAGTGCTACATAATTTGAAAGTGCTTTTAAGAAACAAATGAATAAACATATGAACCCCAAATCCAGACAGGCAAAAAGCCAATAAACCCAAATCCTATGAATGTCAGAAGCAGCAGTTGGTGAACAGATCATAAGAATATAAAGTGTACTTGACCAAGATCTGAGTGTTCCCTGGGTTTGAATAATTTTAATCTACTTCTAGACTCCTAGTACTTGAGCTCCTTGTTTCTACAGTATTTACATTGGAAGACTCAACTGTAATTTCTCTCTAGTCTAGAGATGTACATCTTCTCAGGGCCACTTTGTTTTAATGCCAGGAATGCTAGTTTTGCAAGTACCTGGAGCAAGTCTTGGAAACATAATCATAAGGAAACATGGTTTCTACCTACTTCTGTGTGGTAGAGCCTAAATTTGACTAGCACCCATTTTCAAACACAGAAAGACTGATCAAACTGGCCACCCCCTATACCTGCCACACATACATACTACAGCTCTTAAATAGATTTCTGTCCTTGGCTTAAAGATTCGCTGATATTTTTACTTCCCAGTGAGGGTTTCCTTCATTCTTCTTTAGGTCCCCATGATCTGTTATCTTTCACTCATTCTGTTTTTAATACAATAGTAACAGAGAAAGAAGAAACACTTCTCATCTGGCTAGGTGGAAAAAAAAAGTAGAAAAATGTTGGTGTCACATTTTTTTAAATAAAATTAAGATTCCCCAAATCAGGCTTTGGAAATAATTTTTCCATATTTGAAATCAGGGTCTCTAAACAATTAGCCAAGTACAGAATTCTAAAACTTTTTAGACATTTCCTAACTCCCCTTTACTTCTACTTACTTCTCAGAGAAAAGCACTGAAATCTTGGTTAAAATGTGATTTTAATGTGCTAACCCATTGCTCCTCTTACCTGTCAATATTGTGGAAATGTAAATTAGTTGCTTATATAATTAGTCATTAATTATTTATGAAAAAATATTCTAATTGAAAGAATTTGTGGATAAACGGATCCAAATTGATGGGCTTGATATGCAAAGCAAAAAGACAATGGTGAGCTGGGTATTGAATCCCAAAGAACTTTCTAGTAGACACCAGGAAAGATATTGATGGTAGATGCAAGACTGTATTGCCTCATGTGTCATGGGTAATTATCGTCACTTGATGGCTCTATAATCAAAATATGACAAATGTGAAAAATAGTTAAGCAGCATTAGAAAAATCTAATAAGGTTAGGATAGTCATATCCCAAGTTGGACAAGACAAGGGAGAAAGAAGCTCACACCTGTATTTTTCTTAAAAAAACATAAAACAAAATAAAAATAGGAATTATCTTTTGTTATTTAATTGGTTAATTTAATTTCTGCAAAAAATCCAATTGAGATGGGACAGAAACATATTAAAAACAAAAATATAATAAAAATAAAACTCCTTCAAATAAACAAACAATCAAACAAAAAACTGACAATAGTCAAATTCAGGGTAGCTGATACTGATGCAATTACATAAGCAGGCTTTAGTATCATATTGGTCCCAAACCAGTGGGAACCAGTATGATGAACCATGTCTAGTCTAGTCTCATGCAGGTTACACAGCTGTAGATCTAAAGTTAGTGAGTTCCTTTGAGCTTGGTTCAGTTGTCTCTGTAGATTTTCCCATCATGATCTTGATCCCCCTTGTTCATATAATCCCTCTTTGACTGGACTCTTCTATTTCAGCCTGGTGCTTGGTTGTGGATCTCTGCATCTGCTTCCTTCAGTTATTGGATGAAAGCTCTATGATGACAGTTAGGGTATTCACCAATTTGATCACCAGGGTAGGCCAGTTCAGACACCCTCACCACTATTGCTAGTAGTCTAGTCTGGGGTCATCCCTGTAGGTTCCTGGGAAATTCCCTAGCTCCAGGTTTCTCCCTCACCCCATAATGTCCCCCTCTATCAAGATAGCTCTTTCATTGCTCTCCAACTCTGTCTCTCCCCCAGCTTGACCATCCTATTCTCTCATGTTCTCATTCCCCCAACCTCTCCTCTCTATTGCCCTCACTCACTCCCAGTTTACTTATAGGGATCTCCTTTGTTTCCCCTTCCCAAGGTGATCCATTCATCCCTCTTAGAGTCCTCCTTGTTTCCTAGCATCTCTGAAGCTGTGGGTTGTAGTCTGGTTATCCTTAGCTTTACCTCTGGTATCTACTTATGAGTGAGTACATACCATGTTTGTCTTTCTGAGTCTGGGTTACCTCACTCAGGATGATATTTTCTAGTTTCATCCATTTGCCTGCAAATTTCATGATGTCATTTTTTTAAAACAGGAGACAGTTTTGTAGCTGGGTCTATTTGAGGGGCCCCTGGCAGTGGGATCAGCATCAATCCCTGGTGCAGGAGTTGGCTTTCTGGATCCCATTACCTACGGTCAGACACCTTGCTTACCCTTGATACATCAGGGAGGGGCTTGGTCCTGCCTCAAGTGAATGTACCAGGCTTTGCTGTTCCCCATGGGAGGACTTGCCCTGTTGGAGGAGAGGATGAGGGGTGGGTCTTGAGGAAGGCGGGGTGAGGAAGAGTGGAAGGCCTGAGAGGAGGATCTGTGGTTGGCATGTAAAATGAATAAAAAAAAAATATGATGAACCAGGGTGATGGTTGTGTTTTGTTTCATTATAATTCAATTTTCATGTCATTTGTGTTCCAAAACACAAACTTCCAAATGTCATATAGAGATTTAAAAGAGGAATATACCCTATTCTAGGAAAATACAGACCCACACCAGTTCAACCCATGAAAACTCCCCATCTGATTATCATTTGCTCATTAATCAAGTGAACCTAATTCCAGAATATAACTCTCTCTTGAGAAGTCTGTACTTACTCCTCCAGAGTGTCCTTTGCTTTGAAATAAGCACCCTCACAACACATACCTTATTTTGTTTCTTCTCTGAATTGTTTCTTTGATGGACATAAAACCTGTAAGGACTGAGGTGAAGTCCACACCTGGCCTCTGTATGGAAATTTCCTCACTCTTTCACCCATGGCAGCATTATAATACTCTTTGTTGTTCAGAGAAAACAAAAAAGGACCTCAAAAGAACAGTTCAATGTACTTGAAAAATATGTTTAAATTTGACATTTTTTTTTCCCTGCTTGAAAATGTCTGGGTGCTGGGAAAGTAGATTAGTCAGGAAGATGCCAGTCAAATATCAAACAGGCATGAAAACCTGAATTTGCATCTCAGCATGTACTTTTTTTTTTTGGTTTTTCGAGACAGGGTTTCTCTGTGTAGCTTTGCGCCTTTCCTGGAACTCACTTGGTAGTCCAGGCTGGCCTCGAACTCACAGAGATCCGCCTGGCTCTGCCTCCTGAGTGCTGGGATTAAAGGCGTGCGCCACCACCGCCCAGCCTTTTTTTTTTTTTTTTTAAGTAAGGCTTGGTGGTACTCCTCTATAGAGCCAGAACACTTCCATGGGAACAGGAAGAAACAGGAGGCTCCCTGGTGTTCTGTGACTAGTCAGTCTAGCTGAACCAGTAAGCTCCAGGTTCAAAGACCTGTCTCAGAACAACAAAGTAGAGCACAATATAAGAAGGTATCTTGTATCAGCATCTGACCTACATTTGCATTAATACATACAGATACACAGATACATTCACATCTCACAAAATATCTCCTACCCCACCACAATTCCTCCCAGATACTCCCCATTTCCCCACCCACCCTAATCTCCTCTCTCTCTCTCTCTCTCTCTCTCTCTCTCTCTCTCTCTCTCTCTCTCTCTCTCGAATACATACATCTACAAAAGAAATAATAGTAATAAATAAGATAAGATAAAACCAAACCAGAATAAGACAAAACACGCACAAAAAGCCAAAGAAACAGCATAAGAAACACATACAGATTCAGAGACATACACTGAGGCCCACTCCATGAGATAGAACCCATCCTCAACACTGCTCAGGAGGCCAAGAACCTGAGACTAGAAAGGTCAGGGACTTAAGGAAAAAACACAGCTCTGTTAAAGGAACATAGACATAAAATGACTCCAAATAATATTTTACTATGCTCATAGGTCAGTTTTTGCTCAGCCACCATCAGAGAAGCTTCCTCTTGCAGTAGATGGGAACAAATACAGAACCCCAAACTGAATAATGTGCAGAGAATGAGAGACCTTAAAACACTCAGTTTTAAATTGATGTCCCCATCAAATACCTTCCTTCAAGGCTCAGGGGACTCCATAGAAGAAGAAGAAGTAGTAAGAATTTAAAAGCCAGAAGGGATGAAGGACACCAAAGGTCTTCTAAACACAGAGGGAAGGTCACACATCAGAACTCACAGAGACTGTAGCAGCAGACATAGGGCCTATAAGGTCTCAGCCAAATAAATTAGCAGCAACAAGAGGAGAAGATAACATATGACCCCATCTCTAACCAGGAAGTTATCGCTGATTTATAATTGCTCACATGTAGCCATAAGTTTCTCCAGTCCCACCTGGCCCCAAGGTCCCGTGTTTCTCTGGCCCTGCCCTGCACCTCAGTCCCACAGCCATTTAGAAAATAATCAGAGGTTTAACATTAATTGCAAATTGTATGGCTTATGGTTCAGGCTTCTTGCTAGCTAGCTCTTATAATTGAATTCAACTCCTTTCTATTAATCTGTATGTTGCCACATGGCCATGGCATTACCTGTCTGTTGGCATCTTGCTGTTCCTTGGGCATCAGGCTGGCGTCTCCCCCAACTCCACCTTTCTATCTCTCGTCTTCAGTTTGAATGTACTGCCTGACCTTATCTTGCCCTGCCACAGGCCAATGCATCTTTATTTATCAACCAGTCACAGTAACACATACTCACAGCATACAGAAAGACATCCCAAGGCACTCACATGGAAAAGGTAGTATTCTCTAACAACATCTCACTGGGGCTACAAACCACTCTTAAGGGCAGGCCCCATGACAAGTAGTAGATGGCCAACACAAAAGGAACTCAATAGCAATTTGAAGGCTCTTTGTTTCATACTGTTTTATCTGGGCTTTTTTCTTGTAGATCCTTTAAATACATACATACACACACACACACACACACACACACACACACACACATACACACACACACACATATATATATATATATATATATATATATATATATATATATATAATGGTTTCCAGTTTTGTGATTCTTATTTTTGCATTCTTATTTGTACAATCTCTATATAAAGTGAATATTGTCCCTATGTAGACAACTGAGCTGTAAGGTTCCTCTTTTCTGGTTAGCTCCAATACTACCCAAAAGGGCAGTTTGGGGCTGCAAAGTCACCAAGGGTTTTAAACCACTGTGGACCCAAAGAACTACAAGGCTGACCTGCCAGGAAAAATGTGTTTCTATAGCTGCAATAGAGTCATGACTCTTAATGGGTTAGCCAATCACTTTATGATGGCTTCTGAGGTTCACTGCACAGGAAGGAACTCAAGCCTGGTACTATATCCCTGGTGGAAAGTCTAGGACTGAGAGGCACAAGGGAGGAATCTAATACTGTTATTTTGCTAACTGGATTTGTTGTCCAACTGCCTTCTAAGCATTTATGTTTATACAGATAGATTAGCACTGCTCACAGCCTTGGTCAAGGAATTTCTTTATGCTGTGAATAATGCTATAGCAGAGAGCTAGTCTACATGCTGAGAATAAATGACTGTTGACTGCTCATTCTTAAATGATACGTCTATGACATCTACATCATCCTCTCCAAAGATCAGGGAAATTTCAGAAAAAGGGGTGGAAAGAATGTAAGAGAGGGAAGATGAGGAAAAGGTCTGTACAACAGTTTATTCTAGACTCTCAGAAGTGCTTGCACTCATGGGCTGACAGCGCTTATGTGCAGCATGAATCTTTTTTTTTTAATTTTTTATTTTTATTTTGCAATACAATTCAGTTCTACATATCAGCCACGGATTCCTCTTGCTCTCCCCCCTCCGGCCCCCCTTACCTTCCCCCCAGCCCACCCCCCATTCCCACCTCCTCCAGGGCAAAGCCTCCCCTACATGAATCTTAAAGAGTCTTATTAATAAAATCAAACCTTAGGCCAGTTATTGGGGTAAATGCTGGAAGATCAGAGAAGCAGAACAAGCCACAGCTACCTCACCTTGCCAGTTCCTCAGCTGATCCTGTTTGCTCAGACTGGAAGCCTCTGAGTCCTCATCCAAAATGGATCTCAGCTGAACTACTCAAAAGCCTGAATGCTTAACCAGCCAAAAGCTTCTAGTTTCTGGTCTTCAAGCCTTTTATACCTTTCTGCTTTCTGCCATTGCTCCCTGGGATTAAAGGCATGAGTCACCATGCCTGGTTGTTTCCAGTGTGGCTTTAAACTCAGAGATCCAGAATGATTTCTGCCTCTGGAATGCTAGGATTAAAGGTGTGTGTGCCACCATTTTCTGGCCTCTGTATCTTGTGGCTGTTCTGTTTTCTGACCCCAGATAAGTTTATTAGGGTGCACAATATTTTGGGGAACACAATACCACCACACTTGTGGATACTTACACTAGACCTACACAACATGGGGCCTCTCAGCATTCCATTATGAGCTGGGGTGGGGCTCAGGAGGCACACCTTCTTCCGAGGAGCTGTTGCATGTGGACAGACTTTCCTGTCCTTGCTCCAGCAAGGAAACACACCCTCACAATATTCTTTCAAAGCAACAGCAATTAAACTCAGTGGGTCCCCACAAGCAAAAACAAAAGAAAGCAATACATCAAAATGGGAGGGAACCTGCTGGAAAGAAGGGTTTCAGTGGAAGTGGGAAGGGAAAGAGAAGTGGCAATGGGGTGAAAATGGTCAAAATACATCATACCCATGTATGAAATTGTAAAACAATAGACAAAAATTAATTGTGCTAGATTTTACCACTCTCAGTCTCAAGAAGCCTTCACCCAGTATCCAGTGAGGGGCCCCTTGCCTTTCCCATATCTTTGAAATTTTGATTTCCTTTCCTGTCTTACTCTGCACCCTGATAACACTCATCTTTTTCTTTTTTACTACTTCTATGATTTTTATTCCTTCCCAAATGTCATATAGCTGGCATCACATACTATGAAGACTTTTAAGATAGCTTTGACATCATGAACATTCAAAATATAGGTACATGATCATCTTAGAGCTATTTTTTTCTTGGGTAATATTCTATTTAATAGATATACAGCATTTTAAAAATCCATTTACTTAGGAAGACACAACATGGTTGTTCCCAGTTTTTAAGAATTCTGCATAATACCACCATAAATACTGACCTTTAGGATTATGTATAAACCTAAGTTGTCAATTAATTCAAAATTTTTAATTTTATGGCATATTTTAACTCATCTCATAAAACAGTACAAGAAATAAAAAAAAAAAAACCTACACATAGACCGAATGTCTCCACAAGAAATAATATAATAGTATAGAGATGGTGAAGTCACACATCAACAGATAGCAGAGAATAGGGAATCAATTACAGTCAGAGCATTAACCTCTTACCACACCTAGGTGTATATTTCCTTTAAGCAACCACTTTTACTTTTAGATACTTATAGGGGGATGTAGATATTTGATGATTTAAGAAAGCTGTGTAACATGCCAGACATGCACATAAGAATGGTGCCTCAAGTTCTGCTATACTTCTGGTTTAAACTGTAAAAATTGGAAAGCTGAGAATAAAGTCTTCAAAAGTCATTTCTTCTAAACAAATAGATTTAATTAAAGGTCAGTACAGTCAAACTACTGCCTTTCCTGATACGATATAAATCTTGACTCATCCTTTGCCACCAAAGGGCATATTTATGTACTCCCCTGAAAACATAAGATATGAAAATTTGATAAAATAAACTTATCTGACGGCATTCACAAGACCTGCACAAGTTCAAACCAGATAAAATCCAGAGGATGAGGAAGGCGAAGTAGTATGAAGTTCTATCTCTAGCCAATAAGGAATTTCCAATTGATACTTACTGGGAAAGAGAAAATCAGTTTTCTCCAATAGAGTGACACTAGCTTTATCAATCACACTCCAGAGCAGTCCCCATGCCCAGGAGTAATTGACCAACACAAAATGGAATAAAATGTTTTTCATGTGCTTTTTGTTTTGTTTAGTATTTGTTGTTTTATGTGTGGTTTTGTTTGTTTATTTTGATTTTTCTTTTTTTTTTCTTTCTTAGAGAGAGAAAGTGTGGGTATGGAGGTGGGGAGGATCCAGGAGAAGATGGGGGAGGTGAAGGAATATGATCAAAATATATAGTCTGAAAATTTTTAAAAATACAAACAGGTGTCTGAGAAAATAGTGTAATCGGTTTTCATTGTTATCCTAGAGTACTTATGACCAATGACTTAGTTTACTTTCAGGAATGGCTTCTCTTAGAATATGAATTGTACAGTCACCCTAGAAATGGACACTCTCTCTCTATATACATATATATATATATATATGTATATATATATGGATATGTATACATACATACCAATTTTCTTTAGTATAGGATTAAGAATTAGAATACATTAAGGTTTAGGATAGAGAGATGGCACAATGCTTAATAGAGCCTGCTGCTCAAGTTCAGTTCCCAGTACCATCCAGCTCCAGGGGATCTGAAGATTTCTTTTGGTAACTTTAGACACTTACATGCCTAAATACACTTGTGTGAGTGCACACACATGCACAAACATGCACACACAGACACACATCACACACAAGTAAATCTCTAAGAAATCAACATAGAAAAAATATAGAAATGGTGTTATATAATATTTACAGCAAAACCAGAATTTTTCTAATCCTCTTCAAACCATCAGCTTTAAGGCATAAATCCAGAGGAGTTTGGATGATTGGATAACATTTGAACAAACAGACACAAATCTACTACACAACATTTTAATTATGGACTAAGTTATCTGGATTGTATCTGTACTATCTGTTTGTGCTGATATAATGAGTTGAATAATTGCTACAAATCCACACTCTTTCAGCTGTGAATCCCTAAGCAAATAAAGCAAAGTTTAATAGGAATTGTAAGTGTACAGGCCAGATAATACCTAGTCTGAGAGTGTTGATTTCATCTCTGCACATGACAAATAGAAGAGGACCAAGGGTAAAAGACAGATGCTTACTTAAACTGCATGTCAACAAATGGGAGAGGAACAGGCTTAGTAGGATGTAGCTCATCTAGACTGGAGGTCAACAAATAGAAGAGGACCAGGCTTGGCAGAATGATGTTCCTCTAGACTGCTGGTTAGCAGTGTATGTCTGCTCTATTGGATCAACAGCATATGGGCTATTTTCAGGATCACTGTTCTACCATTTTCTCTCTAGTTACATACCAGATCTTATAAAACCCAACTCTTCCAAGTTCTGTCCAAAAACATCAGACCAGAAAGTTGACTCTTATCAACTGTTACAAGACAATTTTGTATATGTTTTTGACTAAAAAGTATTTTGGTGACAAAATTTATTGGAGGCAATACAAAAACATCCTACATATAAAAGTACCAAGTATCGTTACTATGGTGAGATTTGACATTGGTGCCTTTCGAGATCTATTTGTCAATTTATGCTCAGTAAAGATAAAGGAACTTTTCAAGTGTCTTTGACCTAATTAGTTATATGCTTTACAAATACCAGCTGGAGAGATACAGACTGGAGTCAACCAACAGTTCACATGATAAGAAAAGTTTAAAAACCCAGACATCTGTCATTATTTCAAGGGCCATGAGACTTAGCTGTTTTCAGGAAATCTTGTAGCTTGCAAAACTTTTCTAGAAATTACCAACCTTCTTAAAATAATTTGAAAACAGACTCAGAAGAAAGTCTAAGTCCAATTTTATTGAAGTTTTAAAGAAATGCCCCAGGGCAGGCAAGCTGTAAATCTTGGAGGATCACTGGAGAAGGGATACAGAGAAGAGAAAGCCATGCTCCTTGTAAGTAAACAAAAAGTGGCAGGTGGGGCAGTTAAGCTTTGAAAAAAGAGTAAGAAAGGCCATGGTGTCTGGGAAAGCATACCCACTTATGGACAATAGGGAGGTCTAAAAAGAAGAAAGCAGGAAGTGTTAACGCTTTTCTGAGTAGGGCTTGCAAAAGCAGATAGATTCACATAGCCACATGGCTACTGATTGACTGCAGGAAAGACAGGAAATCTAGAAAGGAAAAGTTCATTCTCTCAGGAAGTAAATTCCTCCCATCTCCTTAGCATAGATTCAGGAAAAGCATCTGTCTGTGGACAGACTCCTGGCCAGGTCATTGACCAGTCTTGGCATGTTACCCCCAGAGACAAAATTCATTTGACCAGAAGGAAATATATCTCTCCTAATGGATCTCCACTGGTGCAATAACTATTTTGACCACAACATGCATTTCTTTAGAGCACATGACTGAAAACATGTTTTTGCAAATTTGGTTTCTTGCCACATTAGAAATGGACTGTGTCTTACCCATATTTTTATATTTAAGATTTAAATATAGTTAACGACAGGTAAAATCTATGTTGGAGTCTAGTATGAGGGCTGGCATATGCCACATGTTTCATTAAAACTGGATGGGTGAAACTAGAATTCAAGTCAGTAACTATTGAGTAGCAAAGGGTGCCTATCAATGAACAAAAAATTGTTGAATTTAAATAATGTCTTCTAGTTTTCAAAGTTGCACAAGCTGTCTATTAACTGCAGAGTACACGGATGAGATGATAAGAAACACATTATCTTCCAGTGACCCAAGAGAGGAAAGAGTGACAAGGAGCAGCAAAACTAGAGAAATTATTGCTAGCAAAAAAGAAAAAAAAATGCCCTAAATCATTGCGGTGAGGCTTTTTCTCCTGAATGGGCATCATTGCTCAGTCATTAAACTTAGTGCTGTCAGTCTGAAAACTTGAACAGGGTCTCTCCTTGTCCTCTTTATCCTTTGATACTATTCTATCCAGCCACAACCTTAGACTTCAAACTGTGTCTTCAGCCTGTTAGCAAAGAGAAACACTGACATCCCCCAGGAAGTGCAGCATGCATTGTCTCATTGCAATGTAATCATTTGCAATTATGCAAAAAATTGAAAAGCAAGCTCTACACTCAAATGTACTGTACAAATTCCATTTAACATGTAATTGCTTCTATTGGCAATCTCTTATTGACTTTCTGTGAGCTGGGCTCAAATTAAATGAATCTGTCTTTCTTATAAAATGATCATTCAACTCATTAAAACCAGTTTCTCCATCAACATACATCTGTATGCTATTCAAGACAAATATCTCACTACAGCACAATCGTGGAATTTTATTCAATAGCAATTATTCCACTATCTGGCACTGCCTTGTAAAAAATCAACATATTGTAAAAAAATGTATCTATCATACAAGTGGAACAGGGGAATAAATTAGTCAAAATTCTCATCTGACTGCAATTCAATTTAGTTTACCTCAAGTGGCTTTCCTGATAAACTTTTCTAAATCTCTCATCTGAGATCTCTAACAAGGTAACAGCACAGTAATTGGCTCATTTTCTGCAAAGGGTTCTTAAGTCAGAAAAACAACTGTCCTTTACCAAAAGAGAACAAATAGAAAACAAACTCAAGTATGTCACAAAAAATGCTTTTTGATAATACTATTTAAAGAAAAATTCGTTAGCATATGCTATGTCATATATATGGTTTATTAAAGACTTCTGAATATGTTTGATCCTTCATTGTAATGATAATAGTTCATCTCAGTAAAATCACGATCAAAGCTTTAAAATCAGTTATATGACAACTTCAGAAGATTAACCCCAGATATACTGAGGTTTTAGTGAAAAGTGAATATTAATTTGTAAACAATACACATTTAATGCACCTGATATATTCCTTTGAAGAAGACTCCAAGTCTGCTATCAGTCAGTTTTGCCTCTCCATAAGCATATTGACTGCTCTGCTGCCATACTATGAAATAGCACTAATAATTGTCCCTGTAACTTGTCTCTCTGGAACATGCCATCCTCAACTGTGAGCACTAGTTTCGCTGACTGCATCATAATAAAGTTCTCCTTCAGTGAGCTTTCAAAAAATCAGATTGGTAAAATTTATCACCAAAATGAAACTTGCTCTTTCATACCTTAATATATATTTGATAAACTGTTGGTTATAAAGTACTAGGGAGAGGCTTTCACTTCACCAAGAACAATAGACCATGACTGTTAACAAGTGTAATGATAGTCACTTGTTGGAAATGGTGATACTGGCATCTTCTGAATGCTAAGTATTCCCAAAGCATGTAATTCCAACCACAGAGTTATGGAACCACAAATGGCAGTATGAAGTGATTGTGAAAAACCTGTGTAAAAGAATGAGCAATATTTGTGCCATTAGAAGATATGATTTCAGCCGGGCGGTGGTGGCGCACGCCTTTAATCCCAGCACTCGGGAGGCAGAGCCAGGCGGATCTCTGTGAGTTCGAGGCCAGCCTGGACTACCAAGTGAGTTCCAGGAAAGGCACAAAGCTACACAGAGAAACCCTGTCTCGAAAAAAAAAAAAAAAAAAAGATATGATTTCAAATACTAGACTTGTCTCTGACTGGCTGGGCTCAGTTCAGACAAGTGAGCTATCTTGTCCTATCTCACTGTGGCACTCCTACCTCATAAAATGGGAGATAATCCTATCTCCTGTTTATTAAACTGAAGCCAGTGTCATATATCCCCAGGTTTACAGTGAAAAATCACATTTAGTATCAAAATGTGCTAGCTGTACAACAGCTTATAAAAAGAAATGCAACAGAGATCTCATGTAGTAAGATTAAAAACATTTGCCCTAAAATTGTCTTTATGCTTTATTTAAGGTTTCATTGACTACAAAGTTATGTTTGTTATGATACTGTAATATGATAAAGAATATGCATTGATCTTTATCCTTAGGTCCTGCACAGAGTTGTAAAAATCCTTGGAAATTCTTGATAGGAGGCATAAATAGATTGTCTTAGTTATTCATAATCCTTTTCATCTTCTTAAGATGTTATATTTAAAAAAATCAATTTTGATGGGGATCAAATGCAATTTTAGTTGAGGGACTGTTTGAGCAATCAAACACTAGATTAGGGGCTTACATTTACTAAGCCCTTATCTCAAAAACAAAAGAAAACTCTACATTCCCCAGGGTGAAGTAATTTCATTTGAGAATACTTTTACTATTTCTTCATTAATTGCATTCCTGGTATGTGCCATTTCCTCTTCATTTATGCTAACTTTTCAGGTCATAGCATGATCAATTTTAATTATCACCTGATAATAAAGATAGATATTGGATCAAGTTTTAAATCACCAGAAATTCAGATATAGAATAGAGTAGTATATATTAAAATTTCTTTGTGAAGTAGGCAAGAAACATGTTAATTCATTAAATAGTAGAACATGTTTATTCAAACAGCAGTAGTAAATCAGTTTCTAAAACTAGGACCACTTATGGCCATGTCATATATTTTTACTTTTAAAATGTTCTCCAAAGGGAAATAACAATTATTCCTAATTATGATGCTGGATACATGAAACTTTTTAGCTATTGGGGGCATTTGGGAAAAGTGGCAAGACCTTCCATTGAGGTAGCAAGGACTGAATCTAGCACTTTGTGCATTTAGTCAAGATGTCTAGTTTTTCAAAAATGGGAGCCCAGGATTTATTAACTTGTTCATGTATAATTGAACTAATTGTTTAGCTCTTTAACTTATAATCCCCCTTTGACTTAACAATCTCCTGGCTCAAACTCTTCAAGAACTTTTGATGTAATAATGCACAAAAGGATCCTTGAACTTAAGGAATTTAAGAAACAGTTTGCATGGAATATGATTCCATTTATTTAATATCACTGTTATACTCATTCAGTACGTGCAGCTAATAAAAAAGTCTAAATATGGACTTCATGATATCACATAGGGTGGTTTCCAATGTATAATTTCATATAATAAAGGAAGACTAGGAAGAAATAGTATGCTTTGAATCTAACAATTCCAGTAGATTAAAATTATTAGAAAAATGGCAACAGTTCAAAACCTGTACAGACCTCTTTTCTCTTTTCATGATTTACTGAATAATTCAGTTTAATAAGTATTTATACAATGTCATTACTGTATGAGGAATCATTATAATTTGTGGATGACTTACAGTATTCAAGAGGACATGCATAGGTTACTTGCAAACACTGCATCATTTATGGATGACTTACAATATTCAAGAGGACATGCATAGGTTATTTACAAACACTGCATCATTTTATATAAAGAATAGAAGCATTCACAGATTTTCCTGTTTGCATAGGGATTTCTTCAATCAATCTTTTTCAGCTGCAAAAGGGTAACTCTACAAAGCAAACCTTCCATGAAAAAGTAGAGGGAAATGAAAAGATTATGAAATATATAATCAGATTTATTTGCTACACGAATATATGCATATATATTTATATTCACATTGATTATTTTATAAAAATGCACAAATAACAATACAAACCATAATCTTAAGCATTACATCTTGGTCAATGCAAATAGTACCAAATGAAACAAATCTGAAGATTTTATGAGCATTCCCTTTTATATCATATTGACTTTAAAAACATGTAAATCTTAAAACACATGCAAAAAAAACAAATGAATTAAAGACAAATGAAAAAAGTCACTTATAAAATTTAGTATTAAAGAAAACCAAATATATGTATAATGGAAGCACAAAGGAATAAAGAAAATTTGAAAATTTCAATTAAACAGGTTACAATTTTATGTTTTATGCAAAGAAAAATTGAACTTTTGTTGAGGTTTTGGTTTTGGTAAAAAAAAAATATATTTTTGTGAAAATATTTTATAGATTAAATGATAAAGAAACTAAATAAATACACTATTCTTTTGGAAATACTTCTCCATGAAGGAAGAGAGGGGATCCTCAAATGCAGATTTGAGGAAGGATAGGAGAATATGTTCTGTTGTGAATTGTAATACTTACAGAAAGTTTTGCTGTTTTCAATATCAGTATCTTCTACTCTTTACACAGAAAGGATAACATAGACTCTACCAACACTAAAACATCTATTTTCTAGAATTTATCTTCTAATGACATTGCCTGCAGTGGGGAGGTTGACTACGACTGAGAAAAACAATTATGACTGTGAGAAAGAAGAAAAAGTGATTGGGGTGTGGATCAGGGATATTACGCAGTAATTCTGAATGATGGACTCAAGGAAAAAGCTCTGTATCTCATTAAAAGACACTATTAGGAAAATGACTAGGCAAGCCCAAACTAGTGAAATTTTAACAAATTATCTTAAGTTTCTATTGTTCTAACAGACATCATGACTAAAAACAGCATCGGGAGAAAGGGGTTTATTTTATCTTTATTTATTTGTTTGTTTTAATTTCTTTTTTAATATAATTTTTATTAAAAAGTTTTTCTTTCCTTTTACATACCAACCCCTGTTCCCCCTCCCTTCTCTTCTCCTGCTCCCCCCGACCTACCCCCATCCCACCCCATCTCCTTCTCATAGAGGGTAAAGCCTCCCTTGGGTAGTCAACAGAGGCTGTCATACCATGTTGGGGATGGACCTAGCCCCTCCTCCCTCCATCAAGGCTGAGAAAGGCATCAAACCATAGGGAATGGGGTCTAAAAAGCCAGTTTGTGTACCCGGGATAAGTCCTGGTTCCCATTGCCAGAGGATCCACAAACACATCAAGCTATGCAACTTTCACCCACATTTAGAGAGCCTAGTTCGGTCCCATGCAGGCTCCTCAGGGTTAAGATCTCCTGGATAAACTGAGAGGGGGGAATAGGGGGGAGGGGATGGAAGGGGGTGGGAGGTGGGAACATGGGGAAGAGACAAGGAGGGAGAGCAATGAAAGAGATATCTGGACAGAGTGTATCATTAAGGGGATAGCGAGAAAGCTGTAGCTAGGGAAAACCACAGGAACTCACAAGATTGTCCCCAGCTAAGACTCACAGCAATGGTGGAGAGGGTGCTTGAACTAGCCTTCCCCTGCACTCAGATTGGTGTCTGCCCTAATTGTCATCATAGAACCTACATCCAGTAACTGATGGAAGCAGATGCAGAGACCCACAGACTAGCACTTGGCCAAGATCCTGGAGTTCAGTTGAAGAGAGGGAGAAAGGATTGTAAGAGCAAGGGGAGCCAGAATAATGAAGGGAAAAACCACAGAAATAGCTGAACCAAGCTAATGGGAGCTCATGGACTCTGGTTTATTTTATCTTATAACTCTCATTTGATACTGCATCACTGAGGGAAGTTAGGGCAGGGAGGCAAGAATGAAAGCAAGAGCCATGGAAGAAGGCTGCTTATTGGCTTGCTCCTCATCGTGCTTAGCCTGCTTTCTTAAACCAGTAGGACCACATGCCCAGGATGTCACTGCCCATGTTGGTCCAGACCCTCCCATGTCAATCATTAACCAAGCAAATGTTGGACAGATTTGCCTATAGGCTAATCTTATGGAAGGATTTTCTCGATTGAGAGTCCTCATTCCCAAATGACACTATCTTGTCTTAAGTTGATATAAAAGTAACTAACACACATATGCTTTAAAGTATTCCAGAATATTTCATCTTTGCAGCAAAAATAGGAATGCATCTGATTAAGGGACTAGTCCATATTGACAGTAAGAAGATCTTTCCACTCATTTGAAAGGTGTATCTCTCGTCTACCATCATAACCATTTAAACTTTTTTTTTTTTTATCTGTATTTCTTTTTTTTTTTCTTTTTTTTTTTTTTATTAATTTATTTTGCAATACAATTCAGTTCTACATATCAGCCACGGATTCCCTTGTTCTGCCCCCTCCCGTCCCCCTCACCTTCCCCCCAACCCCCCCCCCCCCCATTCCCATCTCCTCCAGGGCAAAGCCTTCCCCACAGACTGAGGTCAACCTGGTAGACTCAGTCCAGGTAGGTCTAGTCCCCTCCTCCCAGGCCGAGCCAAACAATCCTGCATAGGCCCCAGGTTTCAAACAGCCAACTCATGCAATGAGCACAAGATCTGGTCCCACTGCCTGGATGCCTCCCAAACAGATCAAGCCAATCAACTGTCTCATCCATTCAGAGGGCCTGATCCAGTGGGGACCCCTCAGCCATTGGTTCATAGTTCATGTGTTTCCATTCATTTGGCTATTTGTCCCTGTGCTTTATCCAACCTTGGTCTCAACAATTCTCGCTCATATAAACCCTCCTCATTCTCGCTAATTGGACTCCCAGAGATCCACCCGGGGCCTAGTCATGGATCTCTGCATCCAGATCCCTCAGTAGTTGGATGAGGTTTCTAGCACAACAATTAGGGTGTTTGGCCATCCCATCACCAGAGTAGGTCAGTTCGGGCTGTCTCTCGACCACTGCCAGCAGTCTGTTGTGTGGGTATCTTTGTGGATTTCTGTGGGCCTCTCTAGCACTTTGCTTCTTCCTATTCTCATGTGGTCTTTATTTACCATGGTCTCCTATTCCTTGTTCTCCCTCTCTGTTGTTGATCCAGCTGGGATCTCCCGCTCCCCCAAGCTCTCTTTCCCTCAACCCTCGCCTTTCATTACCGCCACTCATGTCCAGGCTGTTCATGTAGATCTCATTCCATTTCTCTGTCATTGGGTGATCCCTGTGTCTTTCTTGGGGTCCTGTTTTCCAGGTAGCCTCCCTGGTGATGTGAGTAGCAGACAAGTCATCCTTGTTTCATGTCTAGTATCTTGCTATGAGCTGGAAATAGAAAATCTGAGAAAACGATTGGGAACTTCAGATGCAAGTATAATCACTAAACTATTTTTATTATTGGTTGTTTTGTACTAATTCTTTGATTTTTACAAAACTTGTTTTTGTTTTCTTTCTTGTTGGTCCTTCTGTATTTTGAAAAAAAATGAATGCATTCAGTAACTAAGATGAGCAGTTTCATACTGTCTTACTCTCAGTCAAACACATCAAAGCAACTGTCATTCACAGTTTCTAATTTAATCACTTGCCTCATTTCTCCAGTCTTTGTCTTCATCATTAATCCTAATTTTCAATTTTTATTTTGTTCTTACCTGAACAATAATTTAAAATAACTATTTAAGAAATATTTGGATCTAAGTTTGAGTATCCTTTTGTAAGTTTTAATTTCCATGCTATTTAGTAAAAGAGCATGATTAGTAAAGGGTTTTTGGTTTTTTTATTGGTTTGAGGCAGGAAATGTTTTGAAATAAATTGAGGCTTCCTTATGAGGTATACATGCATTCATTTTGGGGAATTTGTGATAAATACTAAAACTTACATTGCATATGATAATCCATGTAGATTGTAAAGCAGAACATATATTTTAGAAGACAAAAGAAGACATATAAAACATTTTTAATAATTATGTACCAACTCTTAACTGTTCAAATTAATACATATATTTTAGGAGAAGCACAAAATTCTACATCTAACTCTCACATAAATGTGTTAATAGATTTAAAAATTACTTGAAACACTGAGGTGATAGTCAAACTTTCTTTTGAAAATCAAGCTACAGGAAAGATTGTAGGAGTAGAGAGGATGGAGGACACCAGGAGGACATGGCTCACTGAATCAACTAAGCTGGGCTCATATGGGCTTATAGAGACTGAAGAGGCAAGCACAGGGTCTGCAAGTGTCTACACCAGGCTCTCTGCATATATGTTATGGCTGTTAGCTTGGTAGTTTTTTTGGTACTTCTAACAGCAGGATCAGGTGTGTCTCTGTGTGCTCTTAGAATGTGCTTCTTCCTATTGGGTTACCTTGTCCAACCTTGATATGAGGGTTGTTTTTTTTTTTTTTTTGATTGTTTGTTTTGTTTTTGTTTTTTTTTCCTTGTCTTAGTGTATCTTGTTTTGTTATGTTTGGTGGTTGGCTCTTGAAAGCCTACTCTTTTCCAAAAGGAAACAGAGGGGAAGTGAATCTGTGGGAGAGGGGAGGTAGCAGAGCACTGGGAGGAGTGGATGGAGGAGAAATTGTAGTTGGAATATATAGTATGAGAGAAGAATATATTTTTAAATAAAATTTTTAGTATGAGAGAAGAATATATTTTTAAATAAAATTTTTACTTCTAAAACTTGAAGGCTCTATCCTCAATGTACTATTTATGAATAAAATGGAAGGATGTTATTAGACTCATTTGAGGAGATAACTACAGCTATGACTCCCACTAAACTTAAGAATAATATAAAACAATTGAATTAACAATCAATTTCTTTACAAACATATATTCAAATACTTGTCTTTGTCATTAGTTTAGTTTTGGTTTCCTTTCAATTATTTCTTGTCATATAGATTTCTTTTTTTTCCCACAAGTAACTAGATTTTCATATTATGTTTTTCTTCTTTTGTTTTCTTACTTCAATTTTGGGAATCAGCTGGCAGTTCATATTAAAATTCTTTAACTAACCTGTAATGAATCCCAATAATTAATTCGCAAAATTTGCATTCATCACTCAAGGAACTAGCTCATAGAGAGTAAAACATTACATAGTAGTAGGATTTTGTTCAAGATTTTCGTAGTGCTGAACCTAATATATGTATCTGCTTTACAGAATACAGCACTGGTTTGGAAAGTACATACTTAAATTATTTTTCAATAATTATGATAAACACCTAATTTAAATGAGTATCATTTTTAGATGCTCATTTGGTCACAGAAATGACCTGATGGTCACATTGTACATGAGAGAACTGGAACTGAGTCATGTTGGGAATTTGTCCAACATGAGGTATTAGTTAGAAGTAGAGCCAAAGTTCAAATCTATCAACATCCTCTGACTTCACAATCTGTCCTATCAGAAACAATAGCTTCTACAGTCTTACTGGATATGACAAAGTGCCCAGTCTGCACATAGTACCAAGAAATAAACATCTATTCATATTTCTAAATTATTCTGTTTCTATTATTTTATGTATTATTTATTGATGTCTATTTTTCTCTCTTTTTCTCGTAGCCTGTGGCAATTTTGTGAAGAAGAGAATCTAATATTTATTTTATCTTATGTTAAAAATGTATGTACCTTTTGAGACCAGAGTCAATATAAAGAATTTTCTGTAAAAAGTTGGACATGAAAGATAATGTTACTTTCAAGGAATTTGAATAGGGTCTTTCTGTGAGGGAGAATGAATTCCTATCTCAAATGGGCAAAGAGTTGCTTAGTTCAAGCCAATAATAAATCAGTGCTAGAGAGTGGATACTGGAGATCACTACCACCACCAAGGCAGATGCAAGCTGCCATGTCACTTCCACAGGTCTGAAATTCTGAATGTCCATGATGTCACAACCAGGCGTGCTCAGTGTAGAATGCATGCAACAAATATTCATGTATCTGAGAAAACTACATTCTGACACATGCTTAACCTTTAAATAATACCAATAGCTTCATGGCCTTACTAAATTCATAACCTGCCTCAGAATTTGTGATCATTCAGTACTTCGTTTACCTCTTCTTTAACGTAGACTTAATATGTGTTTCTGCTAAAATGAGAATTCAATGCCATGATTTCCACATACATATTATAGTATGTCTTCAAACAATCAATCATTACTGGTAAAAACCTATTTTCCTTATCTCATGGAGTTATTTCATTATTAAATTTCTAAGAAATAGAATATCACATTGTAATTGCACAGCTTGGCTCTTCTTCTTGAAGAACTCAGCATAAGCTTTCATGTGCCCACCTACCTTTCCATTAGGAGTCTTTTTCAGATCCTACTTTATGAGTTATCCTGAAATAAGTACAAATTTAAACTCAAGGTTATATTTTTGTCTTCTATTGCAAAATAATGCTAAGTTCTCTTAATAATAAGAGAAAAGAGCTGCAGATTATGGTTTGGTTCCTTCTTTCATCTCATTGATCAGTCTCTGAGGTACTATTATACTACATTAGAGAGGACAGATTTTCAAAAAATAATCATTCTGATAATCTAGTAATTACTTTTCTGATCTTGGAAAATGATCACTTTTTAAATTTTTGTCTTATTTATTGATAGAATTGTGTGATGGGGAGGGCAACAAATATGCATGTCATAATATGTGTGGGGGACAATTTTTAAAGAATTGGCTCTCTTCTTCCTTTACATCGTCTCTGAAGGTCAAACTCAGGTTATCAAGCTTGCTCAGCACTCCATCTTGATGACCTTTATTTAAATTATTAAACTTCAATACTCTATTCTGCAAATTGGGAAAAGTAATATCTACTTTGCAGAGTTATTGGTTGTAAAGATTAAATGAGATTATGTCTATAAATACATATGTATCCAAGACTATTGGGGTCCAGTCCCTCTATAGTCTTTTCCCAGAGTTCCAGAAAAGATGCTACCAGTGGCAGATTAATTAATCTGAGAGATACTTGAATAAACTATGTACATGAAACTCTTTTGTCGGTATACTTTATTCTTCTGAGTCAGTTCTCTCTCTACACAGCTTCTATTCTGCTCTCTTACTTAGTTCCTTTCTTGCCTGATTTCTCTCTACACTTTTCTGCTGTTCTTTCTAAGTTCTATCTCAATTCTCCTATCTAGTTCTTCCCTATCTAGCTCTTTCCCATCTGGTTCTTCCCCATCTAGTTCTTTCCCATCTACGTGAGATGGCACAACTTCCTCTAATGCCAGTTCCTGAGATCTGACACATTCTAACCTATTTGGGTAATAAATAAATAAATAAATATTTTAAAATTAATATTTTTACTCAATTATACATTCTACAAATGTGATTTTAGTCTTCAAATTACATCTCAATAAAATTTGTAATTTTATGGAAGTATTTCTTATTCTGTGTTGCAATAAAAGTGAACAATTGGTTAAATATTTCTTTTCCTACCTATAAAAATATATCTTGATTGAATAATATATGTGAAAATTATTATTTTCTTTTATTTTTACATGGGATATACTCAATGATGAAAATAATATAAAATCCATCAAAATATTAATATTGGGTATTTTTGAAAAGGATCTATGAAGCCATTTGTTATTTTTAAAACTTTTATTAACATTTAATTACATATTTTATATTTCTGCTTCAATTCAGGTTTTGATTTTAAATTTTATGTTTTCTTCTTAGTCTTTTGTTTGTTTTCTTTTTTTTTTTTTGAGACAGTATCTCAGGATACATCTCTGCCTATACTAGAAATCATTATGTACATCAGGATGACCTTGAACTCACAGAGATTTGCCTGCCTAGTTACAATCACATTTGGCTATGTATTGTCTTTCCTGTTGTAAAGATTTCTTTTTCAAATTCCATCAGTTATAAGAAAGCTAATGCTTCTCATTAGAAGGTCTAACACATTTTAAATGAGTGATGAAATTATAAATGCTTTTATTTGATGAGTTTTAGCATGGCATGATGGTTTGAAAAAGACTGGCCCCATGGGCTCATATGCTTGAATGCTTGGTCTTCAGTAAGTGGAACTGTTTGGGAAGGATTAAGAGGTATTGCTTTGTTGGAGTAGGTGTGGCCTTGTTGGAGGAGGTATATTGCTCGTGGTTGGCTTTGAGGTTCCAAAAGTCCATGCAAGGCCCAGTCATGTTCCCTGTCTGCATCCTGCCTATTGGTCATATGTAAGCTGCCAGCTACTGTCCCAGCACCATGCCTTCCTTCCTGCCTGCTGCTATGCTTCCCATAATGATGCTCATGGACTCACCCTCTGAAACTGTAACCAAGCCCCAATTTTATTCTTTCTCTTAGAAGTTGCTTTAGTCATAGTATCTCTTCACAGCAGTAGAACGTTAACTGAGACAGAAGGATAATTAGATAGTTGGATACAAAAACACATCTAGCAGTGCCTACTAGTACAACAGATTTTTAATTTACCATTTGTTGAGGGCCCTGCTAAATAAACATGGTGAGTGACTGTAGATGGAGTCTGAATAAGAGAATATTAGTGGAGATTATTACAAAGTATCAACTTTGGACATAATTCCTTGGACTTACACTGCTTGATTTTCTGCAAAATTTGTTATTGAATTTGATCTTCTAAGTTCTTTTTTACTAGTTAAATCAAAAATTATTTATTTTTCTATTTTTTTTTCGGTTTTTCGAGACAGGGTTTCTCTGTGTAGCTTTGCGCCTTTCCTGGGACTCACTTGGTAGCCCAGGCTGGCCTCGAACTCACAGAGATCCGCCTGGCTCTGCCTCCCGAGTGCTGGGATTAAAGGCGTGTGCCACCACCGCCCGGCTATTTTTCTATTTTAAAGCAATATATCTCCCAAATTTGCCCAATGTAAAATGTGATAAGGAGATGATATCTGATCATATCTATTTGATGGATATATCTTTAACTGTTTGATTGTACAATGGCAATCTAAAGTAACAATTCTATAATAATGGAAAGATATTCTGTAATATATATTTCTATTATAAATGTTATAAAGCTGATAGTATCTAAAGGAAGTAAAATCCCTTGAATGCCACCAATGATGCCTCATATATTTCTGTATTGACTCTCACTTTTTGCCCTGATTCCACTCATGAGTTGAGGTCAGTGTTGGGAAGGCTTTCTAACACCGTCCTTGCTAGCTGAGAGTTTGTATATAGTGTGTGACAATACTTTACAAATCACCCAAGCAAATTCAGACTTCCAAGCCCATTTGCATTTACTAGATCATGATCCACATGGGAGAGTCTCTCTGTCAGGAAAACGGGAACATTTGTGCCAAGGTTGAAGAAGGTAGAGGAACAGATGAGAGGGACTTCCTGCTCAACATCTTTATCCAGCTAGTTAAACTTTCTGGCCCATAGCTGCTTCAGAAAAAATTAGATGATTAACTAGAATACAATTTATATACAAACGGCATGGAGGAAGGTAGATGCACAAATGTTTCCAAACAGCCTTTGAACATTCTATTATCATTATCCTTGCATTTCTCTTAGAAACAGGAAGTTTGTGTAATTTCTTTCAGTAGGTGCACAGAGTGTGACAGCAACAACAGCACTGATGACATTTGTCATTTTTGTGACAAGTGTTGTGCAACCCAGGCTAGTCTTGCACTCCTGTTCCTCCGCCCTAAACCACCTGTGTGGTAAGATCATAGGCTTGTGCCACCATGTCTAGCCAATTAACTGTTTCATTAATTAATTGTACATAACACCTTTTTACTAGTTAGTCTTTAAATTGCACCTTAAGAACTCTTTGATGTATCTCAGCTTCATATGCTGAACCATTTAAAATTCACTAAGCCTTACATTATGACACATCAAATGTCACAGTCTGGCAGTTAATCTGATTGAAAGGTTACTTTTGTGTAGCACCTGCAAAGGTGTCTGAACTGAAGATTCCCAGGATTTGATGCTAAAAGGGTGAAGAAGATAAAATTAAACCATGGATTTGAAAGCAGCTGTGCATTAACTGAATCTGGAGCATTCTCCATCTATTTAAACTTTCTAGAATATTTTCTCACATGGTGTCACTAACACAAACATAGCAAGTACTGACTTGTTTCTACAAATTAGCTTGATTTTTAGATTCACATCTTTATCATTTTATAAGACTAAACATTTTCTTAAAAGTTGCATGTTAATAAAGTACTTAGGTATTATTTATCTACTAAGCAAAGGGATTTTTGAAGGATGTGAAATGCTGTAACTTCTTAATTAGATATGTGTAAATAATATTTGATGTGCAGGAATGTTTAAATATTAGTCTTGTCTTCACTGTACAGAATGCCTGTGATGGGTTCTTGTAAAGGATGTGTGCTCTGGGAATGTAGTCTTTAATATTTAACTAATTCCAAATATGATTAGGAAGGACAAAGGACTGGGCAAACGGGGGAAGAAATGCTGTCCCTTTTGGGTTATATACTTTTTGATTACTTCTTAGAAATTTATAGAAGGATAAGGACCTAAAATTAACTCTTAGAGTTTGACTGCAGCTTTTCTGATTTGATGATGATACTTGTCACTTTAATTCATGGTCAGTTACTGGCCATGGTAGGTGTGCATTGGTGGTGCTCTTTGTAGTGGCTTCTTCCTTCAAAATAGAGTAGAGGTTAGGAAAGGCTGCTGCAAAATGGTATCTTCTAGACAGCAAAGGACCCTTGAACTCATCAACTCACAGCAACTGTGATCAACTTCACAAAACCTACACAAGATCAAGCCAATCAAAATTCTAATGGCATATGGAGGCCCTGCCCCTACCTGAGGACCTTATTGATAGCTGATATCTGTTGGAGGACAAAAGTCAAGTTTCTTCAGAGATGTGTGCCTGGTAGGATTCTTTATACTTCAGTGTACAGTTCTATGTATATTCACATATGGATAGCACTAGAGGACATGACTACGGCAGGGGTGTGTGGTAGAAGGTGGTCTGGGAGAAGTTGGAGGGCATTGTTGGGATAAATAGAATCAAAATACTTTGTATACATGCATGCACTTCTCATAGAATAATAAAAAGTATTTAAAAATTACTTTCTTAGGATCAAACCACAGGTATAGAATCCAGAATATATCTTAAATTTCATTCAATAGTTGCTTCTGAAAGAGGTGGTGAGTGCCCATCACATGGGAGTGTCTTGATATCACTTAGAAATGCACTTACAATATTTAGGAGACTATTGTTTTACAAAATAGCTCTAGCACAGTGTTCTTTAGGGAGCTATTTACCACAAATATAGTACATTTTATTACTCCATAACAATTCTGCTTATCTCTGTATGTAAGTAGTCATACAGTAAGTAGTCACAAACATCAACATGTGTGAAATATTGGGAAATAGGGGATTTAACTGACTTCTTCATGTAGAACTTACCACTGAAAGTCAGTGCCACACACAGGAAAACCCAAGGTCTTCCTGCTCAATTACAGGGGGCAAAGAGATCAATATAAGTGTGGGGACAAATAATTATGTATTTTAACTTTCATACTAATCTCCCTTCTAATATTACCAGAACTAAGAACCTAAAACCTGATTCCTGTGCCTCAAGGACCCTGTAACACTAAGTAGGGCAGTTTCTTGGCATTCTGGCATTTGTACATGTCCTGAAGTTAGTGCAAAGGAAAAACATTTCTAATAAAAGATACAAATTAAAGGAGCTTTATAAGGATTCTGTGCATCATAGCAAAAAAGATCTATGTCAGACCCACACTGTAAGTCAGTCCCTTACATAAACACTATTTCAATGATCTGGATACCTCCTGGGTTTTCCTGCAGCCCAGGCACCAGTGTCCTGTAATCTCCTTCTCTAAGTTTATCAGCAAAAATGGTTTCTTGTAGGTACTTTTCTAGTCCATCTTTCCCATCTTTCCTTCCTTCTTATCTACTTTTCTTGCTTCCTTTTCCTTCCTTATATTTTTTTCTCCTCCCCAATCTTTCTGTCTCTGTCATTAGTCTCTCCCTGTCTCTGTCTCTCTGTCTCTCTGTTGCTCTCTCTGTCTCTGTCTCTGTCTCTCTCTCTCTCTCCTCTCTCTGTCTCTCTGTCTCTCTGTCTCTCTCTGTCTCTGTCTCTGTCCCTCTCTCTCTGTGTCTCTGTCTCTCTCTCTCCACATGTACCAGTACATGGAGGCCAGTGGTTGATGTCATGATGTCCTCATGTCTTTCCTCATTGCTTTCTTCCTTATCTTCTGAAATCTCAATAAGCCTAAAGCTCATTAATGTCTAACCTAGTTAGGGTTACAAACGTGTACTGCCATGGATTTTAAGAATAAAAATTCATGTCCTCATGATTGAGCAACAAACACTTTGCAAACCATGCCATCTCTCCAGCCCTACCTATGCTCTTTTCAATCTAGTGTTTATGATAAAACTTTGTGTCTTGCTGTATCTAGACCTTCTGATTTGAACAGTGTGTGTGTGTGTGTGTGTGTGTGTGTGTGTGTGTGTGTGTGTGTGTGTGTGTGTGTGTTCTATGTGTTCAGGAAGCTATGGGGATAGGATATGCAGATATTTTTCAAACCAACAAAGGGACTTTTGGTGATGCCAATTTTTCTCCCAGCACTCAATAGTTGCCTTTAGTTCTTTGTCTAGTGGTGGGAGATCATTCAGTTTTCTCCCTTCCACATTAACATGTCCATTGACATTGCTATGTTTCTAGGTTTGTTTGTGCAGTTATTTCTAGGAGAGATTGTTTTAAAGTTGACTTCCTAATAACCTGAAGGGGAATGGGGCATAGGAGGAAGTTCAGAGATGGTAGCTGGGAGGGGTTGGAGAGGAAAAAGGAGAAGGTAAGTTATTTAATTATACTTCAATTTAAAACATCTAAAGAAAACACAAGTAAAAATTTAAAAAGGAAGTCAACAATCTTAATTTGCTTCGCCAAAGGATGTAGAAGCTTAGTTACTATGAACTTCTGGCCAGTGACTACGCAGGGCAGGCTTAGTTGTGCAAGTTTATTGCTGCTAAGTGAGTGATTCCTCTTAGGCAACTTCCTTAAAGAAGACTCTGGATCTGACAAAGAAGCATCAAGAAATGAGCTATGTTCCCAGGCCCTTCTTATTTGACTCTTGCACATTTCTCATCTTCCTAGTGGTCACACCTGCTTGGTTTTCTACACTTGTTCTTAGCTAAAAGCCAAAAAGCAACAACCTGCATTATTTCATAAATATCCTTAGCTTGTCTCACATCTTGCTCTCTTCCTGCTCTACAGTGAGGCTGCAAATGACTCTAGAAGGAGACATGTGATTCTCCTAGGACTAAATTGATGTAGGTGTACAAAGTATCCATGCACATATTTTCTCTGTTTCAACATATGTACACAGGATGATATGCAGAACATACACAATTGGCACAGAGCAAGAAAACACCATTAGCACATGAAACTGCATTAGCATATATTGAATTTTCCCAGCAACTTAATATTTTGCAGCCTCTGTGACAAGCTTTCCCAGAAGCAAATGATAAAATGAAAATATGATATAACTGCTTTCCATTTGTATCTACAGTGGTTTCAGGAAGAATGGAGCTTTCCAGATTTCTTGGTTGAAAATGCAAATTCATCTTTAAAGATATTTCCCTAATGTTCAGAAACAAATAACTGATACAGAAGTTCACAGTTTCTGTTTTTGTAATACCAGTATAGGTTGAAAGTGAATTCCTTTAAAAAAGTTTGTCTTGGAGAAAAAGACACAATGCCATGCGAAGAAAACATTGCAGGTACCAAATTTGCCGATTATCTCACACTGGAGATTTGAGTACAGAACAATTTATATTGAGCTAACATTTTCCTACAGATACTTAGATGTCTAAAGCTTTAGTGTTTGGACCTGTCTTATTATTTCCATACTATCTGTTATTTTAGAAACTGATATTGTAGAACACAGCATTTTCTCCACATCACAGAAAAACTCTAGTATATTCCTGTGCAAATATCTTGTTTTCATTCTTTTTAGGCAAGCGAAGTTTGGCAACTTCAGAACTTTGCTTATCAAAGATTGTCTGCAAATGGACATGAGGGGGCACATTTGGAATATAAAAATTAAAAGTTACTCAATGTTCCAGTTGTGTCTCAATAGTCCTCTCTTTCTCCCCAGGGATCATTCAGGTTGACCTTAGGAAAATTGATTTTAAAAATATGAAAGATAAGTACAAAATGAGTGTGCGAAAATATATCTTAGTGCAGATTTACTGCTAACAATGAGTGGTCAGGATCTAAGTGACTTTCCACATGGAACATCAGAAAGGGTACTTGGATCATATTCTTGTAGCAGAGCAGGCAAAAAATGTTTACAACCATTGACCTTCATCATTATGTCTTAAAAGAAGAGAAGAGAACACCAAAAGCTTGCTGTTTTATTAAAATCACAGGCAGGAACTCCTTAGATGAGAAGTTTAGAATGCATTTTATTAAATCTCTTTGTTTCATCTTCATGGATGCAAAGGTTTTTTTTTTTTTTTTTCCTCAAGACACACATATGATCTTTATCTTATTTTGACTATATGAGAGAGGAAGTAAAGTTTGAATGTCTCTCTGGTCTGTAGAGAAAAAAAGGACACATACATCTACGGATCTCAACATAGTCAATTTTAGAGGATATTTTCAAGTTAAATTTCTTAGAAGGTAGCCAGGGGAGTGTTAAAGGAGCTTCTCTTCTGTTCCAAGGACATAACACAACATTGGAGTGTTGGAGAAAATGTTAGGAAGAACATCCTCACAGGATCAATCACAAAATCAGATGGCACTTAAAATGATTATAAAGAAGTAATGTCAATCTCAGTCTTCAGAAGTGTGTCCCAGGGTGAGTAAAGGAGAAACAGGCTGGTCATGGTGATGCTGTCTTAATATAACTTATTGTTGATGGAGTATTCTTCAAGATCTCTGCTAGCCATTATTTTTCATATGTTTAATGAGTCTAGGCTTCTATTTATATAATTAAGAAAACAGAAAAGTTGAAGGTTGAATTTACCCCTGCCATTTATTGCATGACAAAGGTTCATAAAAAAGACTGTTATCTTTTGCCTGCTCTTCAGACTCTTTTCGTGTTGAGTTGCCTTGCCCAGCCTCAATAAGAGGGATTTCGCCTGTCTTCTTGTATCTTATTTTGGCCTCTTTGACTGTGGTCTCTTGCAGACCTGCCCCATTTGAAGAGAAAATGGAGGAGCAGGATGGAGAGAGGAAAACTGTGGCCTGTGGTCAGATTGTATCATATGAGAAAAGCTATTTTTAATAAAAATTAAAAATAAATTAACAATTAAACATGACTATTATATTTAATAATAATAATAATAATAAGTTGTTAATCATGTTTCAGAACAGAAATATCAGAACAAATATTATAAAATGGAATTGGTTTTTAACCCTCTGACTTATATTCAGTTAAATTTCCATGTGTAGCAGAAAATGGTTAACTTTCTTTGGGAAGTTAACTATTTAATGGAAATCCTCTATTAGTGTATGAATTCAGGATCTGCAATATTATAACAACATAGAAGATCTTTGCAGAGGTGAAGTACAACCTTGAGGAAAAGTGTCACATATAATCATTTTCAGTGCCTATCAACACATAATCCCTTTCTGTAAGCTATATTCTATGTAATGCAAAGGTTAGTTAGAAGGGAAATGATTTCTATAGCATAGTTTGATACAAACACCATGTTCATTTATTTTCCTTTGAAAGAAAAATGATATCTACCTTATTTTGCCATTGGTCTACTAGCAAAATATGGGTCAGCTACTATACTTCAGGAAGAAAACCATTAAAGTAATACAAGATAGCTCCCGCCCTTTCCCTCTCTCAAATGTGTGCCTGACAATGAGATGTGAAATTCATTAAAATGTGACAGTAAAATAAAAATGTGAGGCTAAAACAAAAATAAATCATATTATAGATATCCCACAAAGCTGAAATAACAGAGACTAAGGTTTGATATTATGGTTGATCTTGTCTATAAGTAAGCATCACTCTGCCAGATGGTTCAGTGACATTCAGTCACTATGCTGAGCTTCAACAGGCACGTGTAAGATGGACAGTCATCAGTAAATTGGCTTCTGTTTCTCCCTACTTTAATATCAGCTTAACAACTGCAAGGATATGGCTGTTTAAATATTAAAAACATGTTCCATTATTAATGAGCTATCATCCTTTTTCTGATTATTAAACCTGTATGGAAAGAGCTTTGGTATGAAGTACAGTCAGCATTCTTAGCTCAGCAGTCTGGGGATGTCACAAATGTCAAATCATTTTTTTTATTGTCTTGGACATCAAAACATTGATTAATATCATCTAGGTCTAAAGGGAACACAATTAAAACTACTCAGTTTCCACCAAGCTTCCAGCAATAATGTACAGATTATTGCTCAAGGCAAAACGAACACAAATGATTATTTTGCCATTGGTCTACTAGCAAAATATGGGCCAGCTACTATACTTCAGGAAGAAAACCATTAAAGTAATACAAGATACCTCCCGCCCTTTCCCTCTCTCAAATGTGTGCCTGACAATGAGATGTGAAATTCATTAAAATGTGACAGTAACTAGGAAAGATGATGTGCCGGAAATAAGTGAGTTTCTTGACAAGCGATAGCCCTCTATAAATATTAAGACAAACAATCACAAAGTTATACTTTATTGTCTTTGAACAGGGTGCCACTAAATGTAACGATCCAAAGAAACTAATTACTAAATATTGAAATTAATTTTGTACAATAAAACACCTCATTCCAGCTATCAGTTTGAACAATTCTACAGTATTCTTGTCCCACTGAATGATTGATTTTGGTCAACACATTTTATTTTCTGGATTTATATTCTTTGTATAATATGTAAAAGGGAAACTGTAGGAAATCCAATTTTGAAATAAGGCATTTTGAGTTTTCTGTCCAGAATTACAGCAATTCCAACATTTTGGAGTGGCCATTATCTTAGTAAACTATTACAGGCCAAATTTCTTAAAATTGGGTATATGTGATGTATGCTTAGTAAACACATTACATGTTTTCTAAGAAACATTCTTCTGGACCTCTACATACAAAAATTAAATGACACCTTATTCCCAGGACACTAAAAGACTTGTGTACTGGCTCTAACATTGATATCAACATTTTAATGTTATATGATTGGGTAAATCACACTTTCTCATTCCCATGACATATCAGGCTAGCTCTTCTCAAGCATTCTTTCTTAGCTTACAATCATAGTATATGAGTTTATAATGGACAATACATTGGAGATAATGCATAACGTTAGAAAAAATTTTAAGTATTATTTATGCTTAGCATGCCATATTTTCTATTAAGAGATTGTTTTCATATTTATAACAGGCTTGGGTTATTACTATAACTTGCTACCATTCTAAGTCCATGTAAGATAACAGAAAAAAAATCATATGACACAAGTTCATGATCAGAGGAAAGGTGAATCAGGGTTAAGTGAACATGATCTCCCATCTGCTTAGTGGAATAACAGACATGATCCATCAAACAGACACTTACTTAGTGTTCATTTGTGTGTACCAGTTCTCTTTGAACTGTATGCTTCCCCAAGGGATGAAAAAGTTGTACTTTCCTCGAGAAAACAGTTTAGTTTAGAAAACTCCAAATGCCCCAATCCATGCCATTCAAACTGTAGCTGATGTGGTGGCTCCTGCCTGTAATCCCAGCCCTTGGAAAGCTGAAACAAGAGAATAGACTGAAATTTAAAGCCAGCCAGAGTGGTTTACAGAGCTAAAGGCTGCTTGGGCTACAGTGAAATGCTGCCACAAAATCACACCATAAAGACCCCAAACACTGTAAACTGTAGTTTATATTTAATATTTACATTATCAAAGTATAAAACAATATGTTCAGTAAAACAAAGATTGTCTTATCATGATGATCCAAGAGGTAATATAGTGAGTGAATTTTTTTTAAAGCAAACATTTAACTGTAAATCTAGGCCATCTTGAGAGGGATTGTAGATACTCAGATATTAGTACCACAAATCTTTGTTTGAATATAAATTGAAAGTGCCTAATGTAGTTTAAAATTGCTTCTGAACATAACTTCACATGAGTTAGAAACAGGGAAGGTTGGTGCTGGGTGTCCCTAGGAGAATCAGAAGTCTTCTAATTCAATAATGTTCTTCCCTTTATGACATGTTCTACTCTTTAATTAATACAGTGTGAAATCCTGTTTTACCTCTGCAATGCTCAGAACAGGTTAGTTGTTGCTGTGGTACCGTTAGACTCCAGACCAATGTGCTCTGGTCACCTTCATCTGCAGTCCATTTTATCTTCACTGTCATAGTTCATTCTGGGATCCCTGCAGCTGTAGAAAGAGACAAAAATGCCAATATGGAAAGAAACTGCCTTTGAATCTATAACTCTCTAACAGACTTTCTGGGTGGATGTCAACATGTAGATTGCAAATAGATCCTTTTCTATCGCCATGCACAAAACTCAAGTCTAAGTGGATCAAAGATCTCAATATAAAACCAGTTACAATGAAGCAGTTAGAGAAAGCAGGAAGTAGTTTTGAACACATTGGCACAGGAGACTACTTCCTAAATATAACCCAGTAGCACAGACACTGAGAGCAACAATTAGTAAATGGGACCTCCTGAAACTGAGATGCTTCTGTAAGGCAAAGGGCACAGTACATAAGACAAAACGACAGCCTACAGAATGGGAAAGATCTTCACCAACCCCACATTCGACAGAGGGCTGATCTCCAAAATATATACAGAACTCAAAAAACTAGACATCAAAATACAGAACAGTTCAATTAAGAAATGGGCTACAGACCTAAACAGAGAATTCGCAATAGAAGAATCTCAAATGGCCAAAGGACATTTAAGGAATTGCTCAACATCCTTAGTTTGCCAGGCAGTAGTAGTACACGCCTTTAATCCCAGCACTCAGGAGGCAGAGGCAGGTGGATCTCTGTGAGTTCGAGGCCAGCTTGGGGTACAAAGTAAGTTCTAGGAAAGGCTCCAATGCTACACAGAGAAACCCTGTCTCAAACAAACAAACAAACAAAAACCCAAACCAAAACAAAACAAAACAAAATCCTTAATCATCAGGAAAATACAAATTAAAATGACTCTGAGATACCATCTTACAACTGTCAGAATGGCTAATACCAAAAACACTGAAGACAGTTTATGTTGGAGGGGATTTGGAACAAGAGGAACTCCTTCACTTTTGGTAGGAATGCAAACTTGTATAGTCACTGTTGAAATCAGTATGGCAGTTTCTCAGGAAATTGGGAATCAATCTTCCTCAAGACCCAGCTATACCACTTTTAGGCATATACCCAAGGAATACTCAACCATACCACAAGGACACATGCTCAGCTATGTTCATAGCAGCATTATTCATAACAGCCAGAACCAGGAAACAACCTAGATGCCCCTCAATAAAAGAATGGATTAAGAAAATGTGGTATATATACACAATGGAATACTTATCAGTAGTAAAAAACAATGACATCATGAAATTTGCAGGCAAATGGATGGAACTAGAAAATATCATCCTGAGTGTGGTAACCCAGTCTCAGAAGGACAACCATGGTATGTACTCACTCATAAGTGGATACTAGATGTAAAGCAAAGGATAACCAGACTGTAACCCACAGTTCCAGAGAAGCTAGATAACAAGTAGAACCCTAAGAAGGATTCATGGATTGCCCTAGGAAGGGGAAATAGATGAGACCTCCATGAGAAAACTGGGGGTAAGGGGTCAGCAATGGAGGGTAGGGGATGGGGAATGAGAACATAAGGGAATGGGATGGTCAAACTGGAACAGGGATGGAGTGGGAAAGCAATGAAATAGATAACATGATAGAGGGAGACATCATGGAGATAGGGAGAAACCAGGAGCTAAGGAAGTTCTCAGGAATTCATAAGTATGACCACAGCTTAAACTACTAGCAACAGTGGAGAGGGTGCCTTAACTGGCTTATTCTAGTAATCAGATTGGTGAATACCCTAACTGTCATCATAGAGCCTTTCTCCATTAACTGATGGAAGCAGATGCAGAGATCTACAGCCAAACACCAGGCCAAGGTCCAAGAGTCCAGTGGAAGAGAGAAAAGAAAGATTCTATAAGCAAGGGTCATCAAGATCATGATGGGGAAACCCACAGAGATAACCAAACAAAACTAGTGGGAATTCATGAAATTTATACCAACACCTATGGAGCCTCCACAGGACTGGACTAAGCCGTCTGCATAAGCAAGACAGTGTTTTAGCTTGATATTCTTAAGGGGCTCCCTGGCAGTAGGATCAGGATCCATCTCTGGTTCATGAGCAGGCTTTTTGGAGCACAGAACCTATGGTGAGACAACTTGCAAAGCCTTGATGCAGGAGGAGGGGAATTGGACCTGCCTCTACTGAATGTACCAGGCTCTGCTGACTCCCCATAGGAGCCTCTCCTACAAGAAGGCCTTACTTTCTTATATAAGGAGGGAATGGGGGTGGTTTCTAGGGGGGAGGCTGAAGGGGCAGGAGGGAAGAGGAGAAACTGTGATTGTTATTTATATGAATGAAAAATTTTCTTAATAAAAAAAAACAGAATGTATTTGCAAGTTTTTCCTTATCCTTGGAATTCTCAAATTTTGTAAGATGGACTCATTTTTTATCCAACTTGGTCTGTTGTTCCAGACCAGGAATATTTTCTGGAATATTCTGGAATGGTCTAGAATATTTTCAATTAAGAAAACTTCACAATTTCTTTCCCTTCCATATATATTTCCATTCTGCTACTGATATGTCTTTAGAATTCCTTTGACTTCCTTGTGTTCTTTCACTGTCTTTCATCTCTTTGCCTTATTTTTTAGTAAAACTGCTATATGACTTCTGGCGACTTCTGTTTTGAATATCCAATTACAAACACTCCTCCTTCTTTCTTCCTGATCTAATAGCGTCCTTTAATTATTTGAGGCTATAAATTTACTTTATGGAAAATCTTGCTATTACAGAACACTTTTGCTTTGATTTATCCCTTTCTTCTATTGGTGTTTCATCATCTATCTGGTAAGTGTTGTTTGGTTGTACATAGTGAAAAATAACAAAATAATATCTACTTATGCGAGTTGGTGCCCATAGGTGAGATTTAATCTTTTGTGAATATCAATGTTCAGTTGATTATTTGGGGATTGTCAATGATAGAATGTGAGCATGTTTGATAAAGGCTGATTTCTACCACAGAATGTTTCTCCTCTTCAGTTATCTTTATGCTCCTGGTAAGAGAGGTGATAGTGCATGTGGTTTTTAAGCCCTTTTCTTGCATCTCAGGGGTAAGATTCTAACAGTCTTGCCTTGAGATTCTCTCTCTCTTTTACTCTCCTACGTCTCTCCCTTACTCTTCCTTCCTTCCTTCCTTCCTTCTTTCTTTCTTTCTATCACTTTAACCAGAAATTCTGTTATACATAGTGTGTGGCCTCTAATCAGATTTCCCTTTTCTATAACTCTAGAATATGTTCTTTCCTTTCTTCCTTTCTATGCATCTCTTTGCCCAGAAATTCTAGTAAATATAGTGTAAGTGGCCTCTGATCAGATTATCATTTTATATCGCTCTAGAATATGTTCCTTCCATTTCCTTTCTCAATGATGGAGACAGAACAATCATCATTATCCTGTTGTACTGAAAAGACACAAACCACATGCTTCATGACACAGGCATCACTTTACATTTTTTTTAAATTAAAAAGATAATTAAATATTTTCTCCTCTTTCTTTCCCCCATCTAATCCTCCTCATGCCCTGTTCTTTGACTTTCTATCAAATTCATTGCCTCTGTATCTTTAATCACTGTATATTATATGTTTTAATATTATAATATATCTCTAAGTATATAAAGATAACCTGCTCCCTACAAATTTTACTTGTATGCGTATGATTTCAAGGCTGCTCAATTGGTATTGGATAGCAAATTGAAGGGCTCTTCTCTGGGGTTGCCTATTGTGACTTGGTTGCCAGTAACACTTTTACAACTAAGCTGTTTCTACTTATAGGTCCTAACTCAATATTCTGAAAGCTTTTGGCTGCTTCTTTGCTCACCTTTCTCTTTCAGGTACCAGTCCTCCATTTATTTTTATGTTGTACATTTTTTATATTTTATAACTTTTATATATATAGAAAACCTACTTATATGTTTACAACTCTTATTCATTGTTTTTGCTTTCTTTCTCCCTCTGTTTCCTAGGTTTGTGGGGGCAAACTACACACATAATAGGTCAAATTGTGAAAAAAAATAGAGCCACACATTTTCTCTGCATGTCTACTCTGAAAACAGTTTTGGAAATAACCATTTCCACTTCATAAACAACCTGCCATGAGCTAATTATCATACAAAATGAATAACCTCTTAGGAATACTTTTAATACTTCCTTTCCTTTTAAGTCTGGCATATTCCAAAAATATACTTTGACGACTGATTGATAAAACTCTTGATCGTTCTTAATTATTACATTGTTTTCATAAGGACCAAGTTTAGGGAAAGATAAATCAGAAGATGAAAGGCTTATGTGGTTCATAGTACTTGCTCTTCACATTATTTTACTATGCAACTTTCACAACAGTAGTTAGAGATTACATAAGCTGTATGTTTGTAAGTACGTTATGGAAATATTTTTATAGTTAGAAAAGAAAACAGTTCAAAAACACATGTGCAAGAGGAATGATCCAATGATGAAAATAATATTTGGAATCCTGAACTTGAAGCTAAGTGAGTAAAATTTGACACCTAAGAAGCCACATGACTCAGTATCCTTATCTATAAAATGGTGTAAGCAGAACAAGTGTTTCTTTTTTCTCCAAACAATTATTTTGAGGAATTCCTGAAGTAATTCTGATAACTCTCTAAGTGTGGTGAATAAAAAAATGAGATATCCCAATAAACTTATACTGTCAATGAGCTATCATAGTTAGTATCAGGAAGTCTTTAATTAATATTGTTTTCTTACATTTTGTAGAGATTTTTTAGAACTTGTTTTGCTATGAAGAAACTCTGCAGAACCACATATGGAATAGAATTTGAGAATGGAGTGGGTATTGAACTGTCTTTCTGGACTATGCAGATTATTGTGCTGCAGTTATAATGAGAATTCCCTCCTCCAAACAAGGAAAGAAACAAAACAAAACAAAACAAAACAAAAAAGAAAGTTGCAAGAAAACTAGAAAAAAAAAGGCAACTTAAATCTAACTTTAGAATATTCACCTTTTGTTAGTGTCCTAATTTGCTTTATGTTATTGTGATAGACTACTCCAACCAAAAAAAAAAAAAAAAAAAAACAGAACAAAACAAGAGGAGAAATGTAATTTTGGCCATACTTTGCATACTTTGCAGCTACAATTTATAGCCCATTTTGAAGGGGAGTCAGGGCAGGAACTCAAGGCAGGAACCTGGGGTGAGAATTGAAGTATGGGCCATGGAGGATCAATGCTTACTGGTTTGCTCTTCCTGGCTTGTTCAGCCTCAACCTGCTTTCTTATGAAACCAAGAGCAATTGTCCAGGGGTGGCTTAGGCCACAGTGGGCTGAGCTCTCCCACATCAGCTATTAATGAAGAAAACGCCTCACAGGCATGGCTACAGGCCAATCTGACGGAGGCGACTCTTCAGCTGAAGTTCCTTCTTCCAGGATTCCTTTAGCTTGCATCAAGTTGATTAAAAAATGAACAACATACATACATTCATCATTTTATAATTAAAAGTAGAAAAAGAAGAGGAACTGACTTAACAAGTGGCACAACTTTGCTCACTGCCTGGCCAAGTGAATCATGGTAGAATAAAATCAAACTTTATATTAAAAAATGATTACTCGCCCATAATTTCACTCGTGTTATCAGACTTATTCAATGTCAAATCAAATACATGTTATAAGACAAAGCACCTACATTAACTCTATGAGGATGGAGACTCTTCTTTTGTTTAGTTGGCACTTGTATTCATATGGAAAATCCCATGCTGAGGTTCCATGTATTCAAATGCTTTCACCTCTACATCCATCTCTTGTAAAAGCCATTATATCATTATTCTGTATGTCATTGGAGACTGATTAGAGTGTTGACTATAAAGTCAGGTCAGAAAGTCATTGCAAAAAAAAACCAAAAAGGCAATAACCTTTACTTGTACAGAATGACACTAAATGTCAAAGAACAAAAGAGTTTAGATGAGATTTTAAAAATAGCCTACAAAATATTTAACTGTACCACTGACCCAAGCTCACAGGAAAGCAACTTGGAGTCTTCTAAGTCCATTTGTGGATGGACCTCCATCTATCATAAGGTAGGTGGCATATCTTAAACAGGCAAAGGGGAGAACTATTTCAAGATTAAGCACAGGATTTCCTAGCCCCTGAGAATGATGTAAATGAATTATGGCTGCATCTCTAGGGGAGTTAGTACAGTTTTCATTCCTCTTTCATCCTTTTAAAGGATGCTGAATACATGAGTCTCAAACAAACGTTCTTGCTACCGTGTGCGTCTAATTTGCAGCATCAGAGACAGTCCACACTAATTTACTACAATTTGTTATGTATTAGACCTGGAACACAAGTTCAATCTTAAATCTCCCTTGACTCATTGTTCGGGTTTGCCTGTGCTGCATAGAAGAGACCAAAGCAACTCCAGAGGAAAGGGTGAATCAGAAAAGTTTTGGATCTGTGTGAGAGAAGATGAGCACAAGGTTAGGGATATCTGCTGTTCATAATAATAATTGTTGAGGTGGAAGTAGGTATTTAAGAATGGCAAAAATGAATGTTCCCATCTCATTAATTGGGATTTACATTTTCAAAAAAAAACTTATAGCACTTGCTACATGCTACTCATTATGCTCTGTGATGAGAGAACACACGGGGTAAGACCTATGAAGCCAAAGTTTCCCATCATGTAGAAAGTCAGGTACACACAAGATCCTGTTATCACCATATGGTACAGTACAAGAAAGCACAGATGTCTTGAAAGCACTTAGCTGAACCCTTGATTGCCATGTACAAGAGATAACAGAGCAGCTGAGCTGAACTTTAAAACTTGCATAGTGGCTTATCTAGCAGCCCTTTCAGAGTGTGCCAAGCAAATGAGGGTGAAGAAAAGCTACAGAGTCGGGGTTATGGATAAATCACTCAAAAACTGTGTGTGGTGTAATATCAGTTCAGAAAATAGTTGAGAATTAACTAGACAGGTGGCCACAGAACACTAAGATTTTATGCCTTATGAGAATCTACTTCAATAATGGAGATAGTCTATATTTATCCTAATACACAGCCACACATAGCACTAGGCACATGTGTCTACAAAGATGTTAGTCTATACATCCATACCCCCCCACACACACATATGCATATATGTATAGTATGGCTTGTGAATCTAAGAACTAGTATATTAACTATTATTTTAAATTTAAATTTTTATTTTGAAATAATTTCATCTATTTTATGCATGTTTATGTGTTCATGTATGTGGGATGCACATGGAGGCTAGAGGTCAAACTCAGTGATCATTTCTCAGGAGCCATCACCTTGTATTTTTGAGTCAGAGTCTCTTGCTTAGTCAGCCAGCCCCGGAGATCTGTCAGTATCTGCATCCCTAGGCATAACATGCATGTATGCATGTACCATGATACTTGGGCTCAAATTCAGGTGCTGTGCTTTTTTAGGTAGACACTCTACCAATAGAACCATATTACGAAGCCTAAAATTTTTAAAATAGATTTCTCTTTAAATTTATAATATTTTTTTCTTTTAAAGTTAGTATATATTCTTTTGGATAGCAAAAATCATTGAAGCTCATGATATCAATGTCCAGTAGTCAAAAACACATGGATAATATTCTGCTACTAGTTATGATTCATATTTAATTTTCAACATCTAATATAAATATCTAATTTTGAAGGAGAAGGTAGCCTGTCAGAATTTTGCTTTTAGACAGATTTCATTGGCAGAACACAGATAATGTATTTGAGGAAGAAACACGTCATGAGGGAGATAGGTAGATTTTAATACCACTGCTATTACAAGGGGGGAAAACAACCACAGGGATAATGGTTGATTTAAAAACTACTTAGGAAGTACAGGACTTCTTCAGAAAGAGAGAGGACATTATGACTTGGGAGTTCTGTGATCTGGTCATTCACAACTACCAATAGCATTATCCAATACAGAGGTGAGATTGCTAAAATTTGAAAGGTTTTTATAACAGTAACTCTGCCAGCTGGGACAGACGCTCAACAAGGCTCTTCCAGAATGAGGCTTAAGAAGTCCCAACACACCGGCATCTGCTGTTTCCTCCGACGCAGCATCCCTGCCTTTTTCTAGTCAAAATATTATTTCCCATGGAGGAATGCCATTCTTTGACTGCATGGTGTGTATTCTCAAAACTAACACAGAGGGAAATATAGCTGAGGGTGACTTCCAGTCACATTTTAGTTGATACTTAGTACTGCTTAAAACCAAACACTTTGGGAAATTTCAATTTCATTACTCAATAATGCATTTACTGTTGTGTTACTATGTCTAGGTTTGTTAAGAGAGGGGTCTTTCTTTGTAGCCCAGACTCACCTAAAACAGAAGAATCTTCATGAACCTTGAACCAGAGTCAGCTGACAATGGCTCTGTGGCTACCACCATCATCAACATAGGCTGATACCAGGTTGTGCATAACAAAGGGTATGGTCTTAATGTGTTTCTCATTTGTAATTGTAATAATGTATTAATGGAGTACTAGTGCTGGTAGATGGAAAGGCTTTAACAGACTTAGTTTCTTTAGAGTCTACCTATGTACACTAAAAGGGAGACAGCACCTGAAATCGAGAGCTAGGTAACACTCCTCTGAAATGGAGTTCAAGTGCCTGCTAAATCCTAAGGAACAGGATGTGAAGTAAATCTCTCTACTTCCAAATGACTAATATGGCTCTAGAAGGGCAGGTTCAAACATGAGTGTTATGCATGAACAGGCATATTGCTTTAAACAGGGTTTTAATGATACTGTCTTAGGATCTAATGATTCTACTTTTTATTTTCAAATAAAGTTTATTTAAAAATGGTTAACATGCACCTAAATATTGAACCGGTGCTGTTTAAAGAGACTGCAATTGCAGCTAAGAGGGTAGTTCTTGAGTCCTCTTGTCTACAGTCACATGTCAGATCCATGACTGACTGTGGTTCAGGAGCACGCATTGTATGTGTCTCTTTGCTTACCAGAAGTAAATGCTTGAAAGAAACAACTTGGGAAGAAAGTTGGTTCTGGGGAATGTCTTTCTGTAGGCTGTGAATGTGTGTTGCTCTGATTAGTTGATAAATAAAATGCTGATTGGCCAGTAGCCAGGCAGGAAGTATAGGCAGGATAAGCAGACAAGGAGAATTCTGGGAAGAGGAAGGCTGAGTCAGAAGTCACCAGCCAGACACAGAGGAAGCAAGATGACAAGTCAGAACAGAGAAAAGGTACCAAGCCACATGGCTAAACATAGATAAGAATTATGGGTTAATTTAAGCATAAGAGCTAGTCAGTAAAAAGCTTGAACCATTAGGCCATACAGTTCATAATTAATATGAACCTCTGTGTGATTATTTGGGTCTGAGTGGCTGCAGACTAGACAAGACATAGGAAAACTTTCAGCTACAAGTTGGGTTTGGTTCAAATTGTGATGCTGTCTATCCATCATGAGAGGAAAGACATGACAGCAGGTGACTCTGGTGGCAGGAGCCTGTGACAGCTGGGCTGATCAAGAAGTAGAGCAGACAAAATGACAGAGGTGCTCAGCTGGCTTTCTCCTTTTTCTCTTTTTGTTCAGTCTTGGACCTCAGCCTGCTCAATGTTACCTTCACATTAAAGGAAGCCCTCCTCTACTCAGTAAATCCTCTCTGGAAACTCACAGACATAATCAGAATTTTGTCTCCTTAATGTCTGACCAAGGCATTTCTAGTGCAATCCGGCTGACCATCATAATTAGCTGTCATTTACTTAAGCACTCTGTGACCTTTGTGTTAAATAAGTTAAAACATATAGACTGTTTGGAGTAGTGCTTCACTAACACAGAGTCTGGAACTTATTAGTCCTTAAGGATCATTATGTATGTTTCCTATTTGACATTTGGGGAGATAAGGGATGTAGGGAAAATAACCTGTTTAAATTAGCCAATGTAATCTTTACTCGGTTAGAAATACAGAGGAAAATATATTTCTTTTGGTTTTCAGGCAAAATAAATTATAAGCAAACAAGCCCCAGTGGTAACATAGTAATTCATTTTGTAAGATTATGAGCAGTGTCATGTGACTCATGAAGAGAATATTCTAGGAGACTAGTTGGTGACAGGTAGACAAAGCGAGACAGACATTACCCCTTTGTGATCAGCTTACAACTGGTTTGGTTTTATTTTTCTTCTCTTTTGCAGGGAAGCATTACTATCTGCCAATCTATGTGAGGATGACTCCCCAGTAATTCCGCGAAGTGTTTTTGCTAGTTGACTCCTGGTTTTAATTGACTGATGTTTCTGTTAGAGAAATCACGGCTGCACTCGGATCTAAGTGATGTACTGCTGGCAGGGTTTGTGCAGAGGCCAAGGAGTGAATGGGCCGTGGAGAGATGCCTTTTAGTTCCGCATTGCTCCATTCTTCCTGGGCAGGCAGCAGGCTCACAGGTGAAGAAACAAAGGAAACATCTGGCCACTACAGCTGCCTTTGATGTTTATTTTGTACTTGGCAAATTTCAAATATAGTGAGAGATTAAAATGTTTGCTAGTGTCTCCTCTCTGTCACTACTTGGCAGACCGTGGGAGAATTCCCAGCATGTCTTTTTTTAAAATGTTACATGCAGTGTCCACTTGCTGCTTCACTTGAAAAGAGTTTATTATCACCCTGTATCAGAAGAGTTGGATTATAGACCCGGGATATGTTGTTGGCTTTTCCTGTCATTCTGTGGACAATAGATAGGAGGATATTTTACCTCCCTGAATCTCACCTAGTGCATTTATAAATTTGCAGCATAATTACAGTAGCAATTCCATTAAGTGTCTTTAGAATAACATTAAGGAGTTGGAAATACAACTCAACAGTTAAGAATACTTGTTTATCTTCCAGAGGACTTGAGTTCAGTTCCTAGCACCCATGTTGGGCAGTTTAGACTGATCATAATTCTAAGTCTAGAGGATATGATACTTTCTTCTGGCCTCTGAGGGCTTCCACACACATGGGGCATACACATAACAACACACGTAGACACACAAATAAAAGTAAAATAAATACTGAAAATAATAATATTTGGTAATACATGGAAGATTACTGGCACTCATTAAGGGCCCAGCATATAGAAGAGAATTATGGTAATTATAATAATTATACCAACTATTTTGTATGGCAATTTTTTTTTTTTTTTTTTTTTTTGGTTTTTCGAGACAGGGTTTCTCTGTGTAGCTTTGCGCCTTTCCTGGAACTCGCTTTGGAGACCAGGCTGGCCTCGAACTCACAGAGATCCGCCTGGCTCTGCCTCCCGAGTGCTGGGATTAAAGGCGTGCGCCACCACAGCCCGGCTATTGTATGGCAATTATTAAATACTTCAACTTGGCAAGCTTTTGGAAATATCCATTTCTTTGTGGGATGACTTAGAGTTGCCTTTTCTTTGTGTCAACTTCCACACAGAGAAAGAATGACAGAATTGGCTACAAAAAGGCCACACGGTTATTTTTTCCTCAGCCTTATTATGAAAAACTTCAAAGTTCAAACACATTTGAATTTTACAATGAACAGTCATATAGCAACCAAGGGTTGGCCGCATGAACTGTGAGGCATCTGTGAGGCATTTTAACAGGTAACAGAGTTGGTAGGCTTTGGCAGAGTAAGTTATGCAGCTAGAGAAGTCATTAGCAAGACTGCCATGGGGTGTGCAAACTCAGAAGTGTGGTGTGGAGACCAGCATTCCTACAACATGGAAGGCTGTACTGTGCCACAAGCAGGTCACTAGAGAGCTTTATCTAAGCCCACATCTTGAAAAGGAATTCAAAAGATATATGGTTAGATGTGGAGAGGAGTCAGTTACTTGCACACATTAGAATAATACAGAAAATACTTATCTTTGATGGAAACAAGCAAATGACGTAGAAAACTACAATTATTTTGAAGAACTAGAGAGGATAGCCTATCTTGAGTTTATATGAGGTATATTTACCCCAAGGTTCTCAGCTTACATATTGCAACTTCTTTTTATTGTATTATTCTTCCAATTTTTTTCTTTTCAAAAAATTTTTAAGTTAATTAATTTCATATTGTGACCACAGTTTCCCTTCACTTTTCTCCTCCCAACAGCTCCCCAACCACCTTGCTTCTTCCTTACTTCCCGTAATCCACTCCTCCACCATTTGTATTAAGGCTGCCTTAATATAGCCACTTCTTATGTCAAGGAAACAAGACACTCAGTTATTAAGTGTTCTGTTCTTCTTGCATTTTCCTTTCTTCTGAGATAGACTGACAGTTTCACATACCTGAGATTACATCATTGCTACCCCTCTCTAATGTTCTTGCTCCAGTTTTCCATCACCCATTCACCAATATCTATGTGTAAATATCAATTTAGATGCATACTCACTGAGCACACACAATGGTCATTTTCTTGTTTGTGTTTATTCTAGATTAACCACTAAATATGAAAAGAAAGGTAGCAAAGACACGGCTTGTAATAAAGCAGCAGCACAAACAAGTGTGAATGTTGCTCCTATAAGAGCTCGCTAAGCCCCAAGTTATCCACAGGCAATTCCACCTAAGTTTCCTAAAATAATTACTCATCTGAATCAGAAACTTACTCTATTTCACTGACGTTTTGCCTGGCATACTTTCTTCTCCACTTCCTCCCTGTTTACTCTGACAAGTATCTACTGGTGTTGGTCTGAATTATTTAAAGGGTGTGCATTGTTTTTAATACAGAGGATTATCAATTTGGGGGTAGTCACAGATGGTCTGCTGGATGGAAAACATTGCAAATTTTTAACACAAGCAAAGAACAATGAGTTATGCCTCCTCATTTATGTAATTGATTTCATATTCTCTGTCAGTTCCATGACATTTTTACAGGTCCGCAAATGCTTTATTTGGAAGTTGCTAGTGAGAGGCATGTCAGACCCTCTGCATTCACAGCCATCTATTTGTTTCTTCACTGACAACTTTCAAAGGCCACATTTTAGCTCAGTTACACATAGAGCACCCTTCAGCTGCGTGGGCTTCTTGGCATCTCTAGGATTTATGTAGTAATTGATGTGACATTTGGAGTTCTCTACCTTAATCTTTATATATATGACAGTAGCTTTCTCTTTGTATATTTCCATCACCAAGCAAGAATAACAAACTTTAATATATCTTTTCCAAAGGGCTGTGAATGTGAACATAGCATAGTCTCAATGTAATCAGTGAAAGTCCTTTGAGATGGTCTGCAGACATGATTCTTTGTAGCCTTACTCAATTAGAGACTGAAATGAGGTTTCCACACAACCCGGAAAAGAGCTATCCAAACTTCCTTTCTTTTCTTCAATTTTATTATCTCTTTATTTTTGCTTCTGTCTTCTTTTTTTCTGAGTAGTGAATACATCTCGGGAGGTATGTCTCCACAATGGTCCTCCAGAACAATTCTACATTCCTCCAATGATCCCAAACCACACTTGATGAAAGGACATTTTATTCTCCAAAATGTTAGAAGCAATATCTTTGACGCACATGCCCTTGACCGTCCTGTAATTCTCAAGGTACTAAACAAGCAGCATTATCTCTGTCTGTGTCAGCTCTGAAAACACAGAAACAAAAGCTTGCTGTCTTCCTGAGAAAGATGATGGACTCAGGGTGAGAAATGGTCACTTTGCACCCAAGACATGATCAACCTATAATTATCTGATTGGTCCTTTCCTGTGACCTTAATTCTCATTGATTTTTCTCTTCTTTTTATAAATACCAGAAAAGACTTCAAGTTGTTTCAAGATAAGGAGCATGATAGGGACGTGGAGGTTTCTCTTTTGCCTTAAAAAAAATTGATCTACTTTTTTAAGCCTTTGTTGAATGTCCTGGTTTACATTTAAGTGAACAGGAGAAGACTGTCACTATTGCAAAGTCAAGTTAGTTGATGAGCACAAATTCATGCAGCATGGACTTAACAGAAGAACAGGAGTGCCTTTCTTCCTTTTTATATGTCCTGCAGCCTGATGCCAGACAAACTTTAGTATACAGTATCTAGGCTGAGGTAAAAAGCAAAAATTGAGTTTATAAATTCTTTTCAATAAGCCCAAACAGAATTGACTGGGAGGACGGCATAATCTCTAGTGTCCCCATTTAACCTGAGTGGAATAGAGAGCACACTCTGGTGATCAAGTGTTTGTTCAAGCTACTGAGAAACTGTCTTCCATTGTTTCGTTAAGTTTCAATGTACAGACCACTTAGCTTACATTGGTTTAATCATAGAATGTGTGGCATGTTGTAGCTAGAAGTGCAGCTTTAGGCCAGTGTAGAAAGAATCCATATGCAAAAACTCCTGCTGTGGCCACTTCTTACTCCATCTCTTTGTTTGAAATAATTTTCCTACATTGATTGTAGGGTGCTTGACAACAGTGTCCTACATCTATCTATACATTTAAAAATGGAGATTGGAGGAAAAGTCCTCAAGTTTATTCTACCTTCAGCTTAGACAATTTACATAACCTGGAAAGAATCACCAGGACCAGGATAAAGGCATGCATAGTATGGTTTAGGCTAGACTCCTATGAATTACACTGAAGAATCAGGCCCCCCAAGACCATGTGGATTGAGATTGGGTTAGAAAAAATTGCTGAGGAAATATTAGTGCATTAATTGCCTTTTGGTTGCTGTGGTAAATTGTGACCAAAGCAGGGGATGGAAACAAGAGTTTGTTTGGTCTTATGGTTCCAGAGGACTAAGAGTTCGTCATAGTGGGAGACACAGCAACAAGTGGCTGTCTTGGCATCAGGAGCAGGAAACAGAGAGCTCACATCTGAACCACAAGCATGAAGCAGACAGAATGAACTATCAGTAGAAGGATGCTGTAAACTCTCAAAGCCTAACCCAGTGGCATACTTATGTCATCAAGGTGGCACCTCTCCATAATCTCTCTGAACAGTGTCATCAAATGGGAACCACGTGTTCAAAGGTCTGATCCTATTTGGAACAGTTCTGATTCAAACAATCATAGCTGGTGAGTGGAATGCACACTTTCAAAGTTCATATTAGGAGGAAGTAGTTTGGGTCACTCAAATCAGATGTGCTCACATTACTCTTTAAGCAAGAAATCACTGACCTCCCTATAAAACAGGGCAACTTCAGAAGTGTCATTAAACTCTCAAAGATCAGGTGATAACAGATGCGGGTAGAGGCAGACCATATCATAAAAGGAATCCAGGAAAGAAGTAACAAGAGTCAGATTTCTGCTCTTGGGATTTTATTTTTTCATTTTCTCTGTCATGGAAGTCAAACTAGAAACATTCATGGCACTATTTACTATTCTTTGAGACATGCACGATAAACAAGATGACTCCAAAATGATCTCCACCTGCCCTTAATGATAAGTCAGAAAATCACAAATATCGTTAGGAAATGATCTATTGGAGTTCAGAGGAATTAAAGAGAAAAGCATTTTGGTGGTCAAGTCACAGGAAACAGAGTCGAAGAAAGTTTCTAGGGAATGGAGCTTCAATGGTATTAGTGAGATTTATGTTTTCAGGGATATGTAGTCAAGACAGGAAAGGCAGCAATCAACATGGAGTTAAACATGAGCTGGTAGGATTTCCATATATAAGGTATAAGGAAAGGCATTCCATATACGTCAAGAGCACACATCAAGACATAAAAACTGAAGCATATTGTATGTCTGGAAAGCTCTATTTAACTACAGCTGTTTTTAAAGCAGGTAAAATGAACATGAGTTTGATGCAGACAAGTTTATAAAGGGTTTCAAAAGACTATAAAAGTGTTGGTAATTCCCCATACAAGGCAGGTGGTGGTTTGAATAAGAATGGTCCTCATAAGTTAATATATTTGAATACTTAGTCATCAGGGAGTGGCACTATTTGAGAAGGATTTGAAGGACTGGAAGGTATGGCCTTGTTGGAGGAAATGTGTCACTGCAGGTGGGCTTCAAGGTTCCAAAAGCCCTCACCAGGCTTAATATTGAGTGGCTTTCTGCAGTCTACAGATCAGGAAATATCTATGTGCCACTGTTCCAGTCCTGCCTACATACTGCCATGCTCTCTGCCATGATGCTAATGGACTAAATCTTTGAAACTGTGAGCAAGTCCCCAGCTAAATGCTTTCTCTTATAAGAGTTTCTTTGGTCATGGTGTCTCTTCACAGCAATAGTAAGTGACTAAGTCAAGGTACTTCCTTTATTGTACAGACTTATAGCCAGAAGGTTTCTCCAGTCTCCTCTGTCCCCAAGGTCCCACAGCTGCTTATAAAATAATCATTCAGAGGCTTAATATTAATTAACAATTGCATGGCCTATGGCAGGATTCTTGCTAGCTAGCTCTTATAACTTGACCCATTTCTATTAATCTACAAGTTGCCATGTGACAGTGGCTTTACCTGTATTTTCACATCTTGCTTCTCCTGGTGGTGCTGGCATTTCTCTCCCCTCTGCCTTTCTTCTTCCTCTCCCCCTTCAATTTTCTGCCTAGCTATAACCTGACTTGCCATAGGCCAAACAGCTTTATTAATGAACCAATCAGAGCAACGCATATTCACAGCATACAGAAAGACTTCCCACAGCACAGACTGCTCATGAAAAGCAAAAAAAAAAAAAAGAGTGACATCAAGTTTCTAACACTCTTCTATAGGCAGAATATGCATGAAAAGCAAAAAAAAGGTGACATCAAGTCTCTAAGCATCTTCTATCAGCAGAATATGTAGGCTAGAGGAAAAGTTGCTACTTCTGTATTAGAGACGCAGATTAGTGAGAAGTGGAAAAGACAGGATAAAGAAAGGGTGGGTGGAGCCTTGGCCACTGGTACCTATGTAAACATAGGTCTGTCTCTCAATTAGGAAGCAATCCAACAGTGATACTTTTTGGAACATAAACTTATGTATGCTACTTGGGCACAATTCAGTGGTTTATGGCAATAATACTCTAGAATTAACTTAATGGGCCTTTGAAGGAACTATGTGTCAGAAGTCAAGGCCATGTCGATGCATTTTTTAAGGTGGCTTCTATTACCAAAGGTGAGAACCACTGCATCAAAGCAGTGACTTCAGTGCAATAACTGCATGCCGCATTGCAAGTCAGTTTCCCCAATGATTGAATTTGCTATGCCTGAGTAAGTACAGGAAGACTGAAAAGAGCTGTCCTGTACGTGGCTCTACAAAAGAAAACGGCACTGGGTCACAAAGGGAACTATTTTCAAGATAGTGACTGAAGAAGAACTCTGAAAATGAGCAAGAACTTGAGAGGAAACATCAACAGCACAGATGATCAAAAATGCAAGCTAGAGAAAACAAAACAAATTCTAACTTCCGCCTTGGTTTCCAGACGGAGGTAACACAACAATGCTGGTAAAAATGAAATGGTAGCGTGCCAGGTACGTCTATTATAAAAACAGAGCAGAGCAGCAATTAGAAATGCTGGGACATGCTTTGGTCCTCGTAAGCTTTGAATCATGTTAGGAGATGGCTGACTTAGGAGTGAATGCTCTGCTCAAAAACAGTGCTAACTGTGATCCTCCCTTAATTCCCAGAACCCAGTGTGCTTCAACAGTTCTTGATGGATATTGTCTTGCCTTTGGAGTCAACAGCTAGTACCATAAAGCCACAGGAAGATCTGTAGGCCCCACTGGACAGAGGGCAACCCCCATGTGAGCACTGGCCCAAATGCTACTTAGACAAGTCAGGCTTGTCTTACTTGTATTGTGAAGACTAGATAAAGAATTAGAGCTTTTTTCCAGTAACTGATGGGAGTAGATGCAGAGATTTACAGCCAGGCACCAGGCCGAGCTCCAGGAGTCCAGTTGAAAAGAGAGATGAGGGATTCTATGAGCAAGGGGCATCAAGATCACGATGAAAAAACCTACAGAGACAACCAAACCAATCTAGTGGGAACTCATGAAATTTAGATCAACAGCTGTGGAGCCTGCGTGGGACTGGACTAGGTACTCTACATAGGGAGACAGTTGTGTAGCATGATCTGCTTGGGGGGCTCCCTGGCAGTAGGATCAGAGTCCATCCCTGGTGCATGAGCAGGTCTTTTATAGCCCATTTCTATGATGGGGCACAGCCTTGAAGCAGGAGGAGGGGCTTACCTTCATGTAGGAGGGAATCTGGGATAGGTTGGGAGGGGGAGGCCAGGGTGGCAGGAGGAGGGAAGAGGGGATCTTTGGTATAAAAAATGAATAAAATTTCTTTCTTAATAAAAAAAGAAATAGGTAAAGACTATGATATAAAGTATACTGATACACCCATTTGGGATGGATAGATAATACACTGAAACACTCTTAACTGTATGAAAAGAAGGAAGAAAATCGATCATTTGCTACAACATGGATGTAACTGGAAATTATCATGACAAGTGAAACATGCCATACACAAAGCCCGAAGTCACATGTTCTCACTCACTTAAAAATGTCAGCCGGGCGGTGGTGGCGCACGCCTTTAATCCCAGCACTTGGGAGGCAGAGGCAGGCGGATCTCTGTGAGTTCGAGGCCAGCCTGGTCTCCAAAGCGAGTTCCAGGAAAGGCGCAAAGCTACACAGAGAAACCCTGTCTCAAAAAAACCAAAAAAAAAAAAAAAAAAATGTCAGCCAATTTGAAAGAATATTGTGAAATAATGTTCTCTGAACACAAGTAAATTTGGTGAAGAGGATGAAATAACGTTTTGTGAGAAGTACCGAGACACAGAGAGGAGCAGCTCATCTGATATTCTACAGCACTGTCAGGTAATTGATGTTTAAAACAATCTGCCACATTTCAAAATGACTAGAGCAGAAGGGTATGAAACTCCCAATACATAAAAATGATGAAGGTTTGAAGAGAGAGAAAACTTCATTCCCTGCATTGATTATGCTATATTGTGTATGTGTTTGTAAATATCAAAAATGTGCTGCAAAATATGTACAATCATTTCTCAACAAAAACAGTTTCCCACTACAAATAGCCTAGTGTGCATAGAAATACCATACAAGACAACTTCTGACATTGGAGGAGGGGTGAAACACTCATTTTAGAATCAAGCCTTCAGTTGAATCTAAGTTCCTTTGTTTACTTGCTGTTTGACCCTGCTGTAGCCAACCTTGTTGCATACCATGCCAAAATTAAGGAATGTGCTAAAAATTATGCAGCTATGTGAGGGAGAACAGAAAACAGAACACAGGCCTACCAGATAATGCTTCCTCTCTTCAACTACCATCAGACAATCAGAAGGTAAAGACTGACTGTAAAGGTCAAAACACTCAGGTCCAATGTCTTGGTTTGCTTATGTGTACAATGACAAGATTCTCTCCAGGCCAAATATTTATTTTCTTCATCTATATAAATTTTTGCCAAAATATATATAAGTGGAACTGGAGTTACAGATAATTCTGAGTCACTATGTAGGTACTGGGAACAAGTCTGGGATCTCTAGAATAGGAGCCAGTGCTCTTAACCTCTGGGCAATCTCTATAGCCAATGAAACCCTATTAAGCAGTAGCTCTCATGTATGGTATATCAGCAGTGAACATACACTGGTACATTTATTTTGCACCAGACACTACATACACTGTTTAGCATGTAAAGAATTCAGTAACTCACACAATGACCCATGACATCAGCATTATTATCACTCTTTTTCAAAAGATAGAAAACAGAGTAGTCAGTAACTTCCTTAGATCATAGGGCAAGTAACTGTGAGTTCTGAAGTCATACAATCTCTATTCAGGACATTCACTTTACGTATTACACTATGTCTTTAAAGACTGCTAGGATTTTCACAGCACATCAGCTCATTTCCATTTGAATGGGGACATAGCATGCAGCAGCAGAACATCTTTCGTGAAGCAGCCTGTTTCCTCCCCCTGGAATGATATCTTTCACTTTCGTAACTTCAAAGGGTCATGAACTCAGTATTTATATAAATATTAACAGGAATGTATAAAGGATAATAAATCTGTCTCTCATAAACATATATCACAAGAAAACTCAGTATACAATGGAAATCTCATAAAACATTATTAGAAGATAAAATATTATGATGAAGTCAAGTGGGATTAATGGATTGGGTATAAATCTATGAGACCAGAATGAACAGAATACAGACTTAATATTAGTTAGAATTTGGAATTTTTAAAGAACTAGAGTCCCTCTTTAAAAATCACATTGATCATAAATATGGTAGACATTCTGACTCTTTACCAAAGAGACAATAGGGCATGTAATGAAAAAAACCTTGCCAGTTATAATTATGGGAAATAAAGACAGCAGATGTTATGAGCCACAGGTTGAATGACTGGCTCACTCCAACTTCAGGCTTAATCCCATACCCTCAGTGAGTAGGTGATAGGCATGGTATTAGCTAGAGATAGTAGCTGCACTGGCTTCCTTTTAAAGGTAGAGTCTGAGTTCCTTAAAATGTCTTGAGTCTTCTCACAACTAATTCAGTTGTAGTGAACTAGGTCATTTGTGGAACTGGAGACAGCAGACAGGTGCTCTATGATGAGATGACAGAGGAAAGTCAGGAATCCAGCTTCACATTCTTCTAAGATCAAAGTGTGTTAAGCAGCAAAAAATATCCAAGATCAAGATATGAATAGTTTAATAAGAATAGATTTGGAAATGTGTCAATGTGTATGCTGTGTTTGTGGAGTCCAAAGTCACATAAATATGCCTTGCTAAACAAAAGGTGTCTTTTAGAGTCTTATTATTTGCAGTCACAAGTGAACTCTTCAGAGACATTGGAGTTATCATTATTTTTAATATCCACAGATATAAATGTAACACATCAATAATGCCTCACACAAAGGGTGGGTAAAAATACATTAAATTAAAAACATTGAACAGGCATTTTTTCTTTTTATTCCAGGTAAAGAACAGGAGAACATTCATTTTTATGTAGGGGAAAGTGGGAAAAGCATTTAACTGAGGAAGAGAAAGAGTTCAATACAAACAGAGAAGAAAAGAGGAGGGAAAAATAATACTAAGGACATTTGAAAACACCATAAGGAATCATATTTTATATTTATCTATAATTACATATAATTCATACAATATATATATATATATGTATATGTGCATATATAGTTTAAATGAATGTATGTCCATTGGACTTATAGTGTTTTCTTCAGAGGCTTACAACCCTGGTAAGAGACATGAGAAATTCCTTTTCTAGTTTTTGGTTAGGGGCGTGTAAGAGACTCTCAAAGCAATATAGGCTACAACTGTTGTCCTTGGTCACTTCTGAGGGGTTGAAGATCTGTCCCTATTGCTGAGAACACCATGTACTTTGGATATAGGACTTAGAAGATACAAAATGGATCTGTCCTGATAGCTCACTTTCTGAGGACTAGCATTCATAGTACTGGAAGTTACTAAGCAAGCTTCCAAAGTAAAAAGCAACCTTTAGTCCTTTTAGACATAGTCCTCAAGTGTGAGAGCTATGAAACACAAAAATGCCTAGGATGGTAAGATATTCCTAAAGGTACAATAGTGGCACTCGTATCTTGGGGGTAAACAATAGCTCTCTAATTAGACTTAAGACTTACCCAACAGGAAAAGAGTCTTGTCTGGTACCAGAAACCTATACGATGATCCAGGGATAATGAGGTCATAGATCTCACAGAAAAATCTACTACTAACACTTTACTAAATTGGTGTAGCTCCTATCTCCATCTTTAATATTTATCCTTATACTCACAAACAAGTGGGCCTCTCACTCTGCATCAAAGAAACTTCTTTTTGCAGAAAACAGAGACCATAACAGAAAATCACTACTCATCAAAACACAGAGAACAAAAGATTGTGGATTGCCCAATGGATAGATCTAAAACACAACTTCTATACTTAAAGGTCAGGGAACACCATAGAAGACAAAGCAAAAAAATTGCAAAAGTCAGTGGATCTGAAAGTTGGCTGTGAGAAACTGCATTTCCTAGAAATGATAGGAAAGCATCACCTATAACATCTCAACAATATGACTGCCTACACAAGGCCTGAACAACACCCATAGAGATGCTACAGAAAAAGGGGAAATTTATGGGACCCTGCCCCTAAACAAAGAACCACAAGCTATTAATGACTTCTGAGTCAGGAAGAAATAATATTTCCTGTAAATGAGTGCCCCAAAGGTTTATCCAAAGCTAAGTGCTGAGCCCTAAAAGCATACACACACACACACACACACACACACACACACACACACACACACACACACACACACAGCGTTGATGTGGGATATCCTTCTATACACTGTGAATATGTATTGCTGTCATTGGTTGATGAATAAAGCTGCTTTGGCCTATGGGAAGACAGCATAGAGCCTGGTGGGAAATCCAAGCAGAAATAAAGGAGAAGGGTGGAGTCTGGCAGATACTACCCAGCCACTTAAGGAACATGTCATCAGACCAGTAAAGCCACAGCTACATAGCAATACATGGACTAATAGAAATGGGTTAATTTAAGATGTAAGACCTAGCTAATAATAAGTCTGATCCATCGGCAAACCATTTATAATTAATATAAGCCTCTGAGTGATTATTCAGAAACAGGGTGGCGGGAGAGATTCACCTGTTTACACAGCACTAAAAGGACTGAGCAGGTTGTATTTATAAACTTACTATTAAAGAAAAAAGAAATGACAGAAAGAGAGAAATGTGGAAGGACATATCAGGGGTTAAAGGAAGGAGAGGAAGTGGGGGAATAGTGTGATTATATTTAAATACCAACAAAACGGAATATTCAAAACAAAAAATAAAATAAAAACAAATTTCAATATCAGGCTTAAGCATCTCAAAATTCATATCTTAGGCATCTTTAGGACAAACTATGGTTCACTATAATGACTTGTGAGTAAATAATTCAGCATCTTGTTAAATGGGGACAGTTCATAAGGAATGCAATCTATAAAGCAATGTTTACGGGAATATTCATAATAAGAAACCAAATAGGAAAGGCTTTTCAAGTCCATCTTTTAATATCTTAACAGGAGTAGAACATTGCAGGTGATATTCACATACAATTAATTCACCAGGCATACAAAATGTACATCAGTGGGAGAACATTTTATATACTTCCTCCGACTCCTTCCTCTTCCTGGTGCTGGCCAAGTGCATTGTTGCTGAGTGACTTTATGGCATCTCTACTCTAATTAGACTCTATCAATTTCCTCCCACAGTGAAATGACCTTGAGACAGAAAGCTGTTTCGTTGCTAGCATAAAAAATGCTTTCTTTTGAGAGTTCAAGCTCTTCTTCATTTCTCAAACCAGTTGTCTTATAGCAAGGGCATCCTTTAAAATGCTCTTCAGAATGAATACAAAGTAAATAAACACATCTAGCCTTCCCTTTAAAAAAATTATAAATTCTGAGAAAAACATCGGGCTTTGGATTTGAACACTGGGAAATTTTGAGAGGGAGCCAGAAGGTAGTCATTATTCTGTCTGTTCTGAGGAACTTAATCTAAATTCTCTCAAAACTGTAAGCATAAATAAGAATCAGACACATTGAAAATGTTTCTTCAACTTGAAATTTGCATTTAAAAATGAGATTGTGACAGTCTGGCCTGAGACTAAAATTCTAAAGACTAAGATAAATTGATTCTAGATCCTTCATAAAAAATTTTATTTCTGGATAAAGTACATTTACTTAATCAGAAATCTAACTTAGTGCTTTACTGTTAAAGTCATAAGGTTTAAATTCTGATGCTAAAAATGTTATATGCCTACCTGTCTTCAAAGGAGACCCAGGATAGATAATGTCCAAGGGAGAAAATGAAAACACTCAAGATGGTCCTTTCTATAATCCATAACAACTTTAGTTCCTTCGATAGTTAAAACAGTAAAAATAAAAAACTTATGGACTCATACAAAGCATAAAGTTACTATTTATCAACTTCTCAGAATATAGTTGGTTGAAAATTGCATTTTACAATGGATGCAAGATTTATATGGATGCAAGAAATCATTCTTTCAAAAAGGAACATCTCTGTCTTCCAAAAAGGGACAATGTCTTAATCCCCAAAAGGATACATGTTAAGATTAGGACCCATAGTCCAAGCTTGCCTTTGCTATGCTCAGTCACTGAGTGATATTATTGTGGCATGAATTGGGGCCTAAAATTGTGTGTGGGGGGGGAATATGGGAACATATTTGGTCTCTACTTTCACTTAGAAATTCCTAAAGACATGAACAGCTATAAAACCAAGCACACTATCAGAATGTGAAAAGATCTTGTAATATGATATGAGCATATACTGTTTTAATGACCATCAGAAGAAATAGAGGGGTTATACATGAATTCAATAACTTTAATTCAAGGATTAGTTTTGGTGGATCCATAAATGTTAGATGGGTGGCAAAATCCAAGAAAAATATTGGTGGTGAGTAACTCAGAATCTACCCACAACATAAGGGCAGAAAGATCATGTTAAGATAGACTTAATCCTTTAGGCATTTTTAACTATCTCTTTTATGATGCCCAGTTTAGGCGATGGAATTCAGAAATGTTGGATGCTTCCAGGAAATACCACCAGTCCTATATCAGCAGAATCCATCACTTTAAGCCAAAACAATCTAAATAAATGTTAGGTTTTTTGCTACCTCTTCAGGGAAAAACAACCTATAGTTGAAAATGTCCTACACCACATGGTTATTGGTAATATCACCACTCAAGGCTCTCAATTGAAATTTAGTGTTGAAGAAAGTAAGCATATCTTTTTAATACTATAAAATAAAAAAAGGAGATTAACAGGAATCTGGACAATAATTGCTAGACTATGATTTGACTTATATGAAAACATATGAGATTTTAAACTATTAGATGCTCTTTCAAACAAAGTATTACTAAATTCAGGCAGTTTAATAACTGCATTAAGAGATTGTATGAGGCACATTAAAAGGATTTTCAAATTATGGCTGTTGAGTTTGGTAACCTGAAAATTAATCTTAATAAACTCTGAGAATTTTGTTAAGGTCGTTAGGTGGATTCTGTCGTATTAAGTAAAACTGACTTGTGGTTTGTGACAATGATTTAAAGGGAGTCTTTATGAAGACCATTTATGGGCTACTATCAGAGTTCAAAGGCTCATATAGCTATGATGGAAATTGTCAGAGTTTTTAATCTTTCCCAAAGTAAGAGATGATATATTTTACCTGGGAATTCTTCACGACAAGGAGAGTGGTGAAGTGATACACACTAGCAGGATAGAGTACAAATTTGTTAATATCTCGGTGTGAACACCAATGATCCCCTTATAAATAACCTGGGAACTAAAAATCTAATGCCTGCTTATAGCAGACAAGCTGGTAATTCTCTTTTCAAGTATTTTCAATGCATTGTAAATTTTGGCCTAATTCCTGTGAACAAATGGAAAATTTTTGTGTAAAGAGAAATTAATATCTATATAATTCCACAAAGCAATGTGGATCAGATGAAGCACAAGATTGAATTGTGAAGGTGGATTATTTTCTATCAGTGGGGAGGAAAGAGTTAAGCTTTGTGGAAAACACATTCTTTTCTCTGATGGAAAATAAATAACTGGAAATTCCTCAGGGAAGAAACCAAACTGCAACAAGGAGAGAGAAAGGACATAGTTCTGTTTCCTCAACCACTAAGGACGTTCTGATTGTTCTCCAGAGACTGAGCTTTACCTGGGCAACTCTAACTGGCCTCACTTTTCTCCTAAGCCAGAAGCAGAATCTCTTAAAACAAGAGGTGAGAAGTTAAGAAAAAGAATAGAGGGAGGCAGAGGCTGGAGATCTGCTTAAGGGAACACTGGCAGCTATTTTAGGAGTCACAGGTTTGATTTAAAGCGCCTACATGGTGACTCAGTCATCTATTACTCCAATCTTCTGGATCTGACGCCATCTTCTAGACTCCGTGGTCACTAGGCACACATATGGTGTATATATGTACATGCAGGAAAAACACACACACATTAAATAAATAATAAAAAATCTATATGTATTTATATTTTTATAAATTTTAAAATGCACATGTAAATATAAATATGATATGTACATATACATATATATATATATATACATATATATATATATATATAGAGAGAGAGAGAGAGAGAGAGAGAGGGACTGAAAGAATGAAAGAATGATATGCCAATTTATTTGGGGGAATGTGCAGTAGTTTATTCTCCATAATTGTCAAAAGATACTACAGCTAGTCTGTTGTGGAATATTTGTGTAACTAGGAGAAGGTGTGTTACATTTGTTTATGCTGTATTTGTTTAACAATATAAAAATTCATTGCTTTGCCTGCTTAAGGCAACTTGTTAGTCTAATAATTGGCTGAACAGCCAGCATCTAGGGAGTGGAGGTATAGGTAGGGCTGGCTTGCAGAGAGAATGGTAGGAGGAGAAATCTAGGCTTGAGAGAATGAGAAAAGAGGAGAGAAGGGAGAAGAGAATGAGGGAGAAAGTGAGGGAGACTCCAGACAGACAGAAATGGAGTAGGATATAAGAATCAAAGGTATAAAGTCTAAGGCAAAACATAGATAAAGAGAAACAGGTTAGAACAAGTTATCAGAGCTAGTGGGACAAGCATAAGATAAGGCCAAGCATTCATAACTAATAAGTATCCATGACATGATTTGAGAGTGGGTTGGTGGCCCAATAGAAAATCTGCTACACTAGTCCAAATTTACGAAGACACAAGTGGACCAAAGAAAGGGCACATATTATGTGCGTATGCGTGTGTGTGTGTGTGTGTGTGTGTGTGTGTGTGTGTGTGTGTGTGTCTGTGATGCATTCTTAAAGGACAGATACTCTTCCCTGGAGTAGGAGACCATGGTAAATGAAGACCATATGAGAACAGGAAGAAGCAAAGTGCTAGAGAGGCCCACAGAAATCCACAAAGATACCCCCACAACAGACTGCTGGTAATGGTCGAGAGACATCCCGAACTGACCTACTCTGGTGATGGGATGGCCAAACACCCTAATTGTTGTGCTAGAAACCTCATCCAACTACTGAGGGATCTGGATGCAGAGATCCATGACTAGGCCCTGGGTGGATCTCTGGGAGTCCAATTAGCGAGAATGAGGAGGGTTTATATGAGTGAGAATTGTTGAGACCAAGGTTGGATAAAGCACAGGGACAAATAGCCAAATGAATGGAAACACATGAACTATGAACCAATGGCTGAGGGGTCCCCACTGGATCAGGCCCTCTGAATGGGTGAGACAGTTGATTGGCTTGATCTGTTTGGGAGGCATCCAGGCAGTGGGACCGGGTCCTGTGCTCATTGCATGAGTTGGCTGTTTGAAACCTGGGGCCTATGCAGGATTGTTTGGCTCGGCCTGGGAGGAGGGGACTAGACCTACCTGGACTGAGTCTACCAGGTTGACCTCAGTATGTGGGGAAAGCTTTGCCCTGGAGGAGATGGGAATGGGAAGGGGGGTTGGGGGGAAGGTGAGGGGGCAGGAGGGGGGAGAACAAGGGAATCCGTGGCTGATATGTAGAACTGAATTGTATTGCAAAATAAATTTAAAAAAAAAAAAGGACAGATGCTCTTCACTGTCTGTTTTAACACTCATATTAAAGATGGTTTTCAAAGAATTATTTTGCTATGCACTATTATGCAAATCAGTATAAGTACCCTTGAGTTCTAAAATAAAAGTAGCAAATTTGTAGACTTTTATTCATTTCACATTAAGAAAACAGGAATAAGAAAAAAAACAGCACAGGAAAAATGATCACATTTCCATGCTTAAAATATGAAAAGTCACTGAATTTCTTGGTTAGTTAAAATAATTGAGGTAAGTCACAAAAACAAGCAATAGTTCTTAACGATGACTGTCAAGGAAACTCAACTAGGAAATTTAAAATTCTTCAAACTCAGGCTGTACTTGAAAATCATAAGAGCAGAAACTCTGAGTATGGACCTCACACACAGGGCTTTTCAAGCTCCACAGATAATGACAGGCACTCTCAGTAGAACCACTGGTAAAGAAGAGCAAATGGGGAGCAGATTGGCTCGAACATTTCAAGATAATGTTCAACACTTTCAGGTGTACTTTATAGTAATTCTTTCATTTCACTCCAGAAAAAAAAAAGCATCAAGATAAATAGTTACTTTCATTTTGGTGCTAAGGCTCACAAAAGAGAGTTTGAATGGATTTCTTGAAGTGAGAAGAAAGCCTGGATCTTAGTTCACAGCATCATATACAAACTTCTCTGTAGTTCATGGATATTAATTTATGCTGTGGATATTGCTCTGTATAAATAAAATGCTGATTGGCTAGTGGCTAGACAAAAAGTATAGGCGAGACAAACAGAGAAGAAAATTCTGGGAAGTGGAAGGCTGAAGCAGAGAGACGCTGCCAGCCACTGCCATGACAAGCGAGATATAAGATACAGGTAAGCCACAAGCCACGTGGCAACTTATAGACTAATAGGTATTGGTTAATTTAAGATATAAGAACTAGGTAACAAGAAGCCTGCTACAGCCATACAGTTTATAAGTAATATAAGTCTCTGTGTGTTTACTTAGTTGGGTCTAAGGGGCTACGGGACTGGAGGGTAAGAGAGATTTGTCCTGACCATGGGCCAGGCAGGACTGGAGAAGCTCTCCAGTTATAAAATTATAATAACAATGTAGAGAATGTTGTAAGATAATCATCTAGGTCTCTTGATGTTTCTCCAATTCTCTATCTTTGCACTACACCTATGAAAAGTATGTGCCTGTTTCACAAGTCAATGAAATAGTATTTTTCCTTTAGGGGCAACAAATTCTTACACAGTTTTCAAATGTCACTATCCAGTTTACTAATATCCAGAGATGTCAGAGGAAAAACTATCCTTCTCATGTTTTACTTCAGTACTCCCCTAGTTTCAAATGTGTGTGATCTTCAAGTAGTTCACAAGCCTGGAAAAAGCCTTTCTTCTTTCCCACTGTACTTATTAAATTCTTCATTTAGAGTTCATTTTTAAACAGGAATTAAAATATCATTGTGGTGACATATTGTGTACCCTAATAAACTTGCCTGAGGATCAGAGGACAGATCCTAGTGTGTTCTTACCTCTACGATATCCTCAGGCTAAAGAGAGTGAGTTCCTGTATCCTCATACCTTAAAATCATTTCTCTGACCTGCCATATTACTTCCTGGAATTAAAGGTATGTGCCACCCCTGCCTGGCTTTGTGTTTAATCTAGTGGCTGGCTCTGTCCTCTGATCTTCAGGCAAGTTTATTAGGGTCCACAATATCTCACCACATTGGATATCAGAGAGGTAAGAGCTAGTGGCTGGCTCTGTCCTCTGATCCTCAGGCAAGTTTATTAGGGTACACAATATATCACCACATATAAATAATGATTGTGAAATATTAAATGGATTTCTGTAATCTAAAGAAGAAACATGAAGAATTCTACAGATTGATTTGTACAAAACAAAATTTGTACAGTATTAATTATTCACTCTGCCAAAGGTGAGCATCTGAGATAATATCCACCATTTGCCCTAAAATATTAGCATGTTTAAAATACATTAAAAGATTTAGTTCTTATTCAACATCTGTAATTAAAGGAAAACTATACTATCATGCCAGGATATTCAAATGTAAATAGTCTCTTCTATACACCAAGATTGTATTAGCTTATGGGTATGCACACATGCCTAGTATTCCTGGGTTCTGTGTTGCTTTTACAATACATTCTTTTCAATCAATTTCATCTTGAAGGTTGTTAACTGATTCCTATCATAAAAGTGACAGTCATCTAACTATTTTAGCTTTTCCAAAAGGATATTTGAGGCAGGTATATTTTTATCCAGAAATCTTTGCTCCCATGGCGTAACAAGTATTCGCAAACTTCCTTCAGCTGTAGGGCAGTAGCAGCAGGCAGCTAATTTCCCATTCTAATTTAGGTACCTATTCATTTATCAACACCATTGCAATACAAGAGGAAGAACCTGATGGTGACCAGCAATGTGCCTGCAGTCATTTTTCTTCGTTTTGCTTAGTATACTCTATTGTTTTCCTGCTGTTATTACATTCATTGTCAATTTTTCAGGGCACTCACTTAACACTTGGCCCATCACAAGACAGAGCATTGATCAGAGGGCTTGCTCATGGAAATAGTGAATACATGAACCAACGTTGTTTTTAAACTACTTCTAACAACACCCTAAGTATGATATCAGTAGAACTATACTGATTGAATAATAGGGACTCTCTGCTGCCTTAGTAATCTTTCTATTCTGGCAAAATACCTGAGACAACCTATGTATATGGAGGAAAAAATTGACTTTGACTCACAGTTTCCGGAGCTTTGGGTCATGTTAGGTTGACTCCATTGCTTAAAGATCTGGGGGAAGAAGAAGCATCAGCACATGTGGTGCATTTGTATTCTCTGTGTAGCCAGGAAGAAAAGACAGAAACAGCAAAGAGTGTGGTGATGCCTCCTTCAAAGACACACCCACTCCTGATGAGCTTTTTTCCTTCTACTGGACTTCAGCTCTTAAAATTTTCAGCTCCTGCTAACAGTAGCACAGGTTCCTGGCCAAGCATTAAACATGTAGTCTTGGGAGATGTTTAAGATCCAAATCATTTTTCCTAGGAAAAAAAATATACTTTTTACTAAAAGGATCAGATAAATGTCCTCACCTGTTTGTATAGGGGGAGGTTGTTCATTGTGGAAACTGTGTCTCTCTGGAAAATGACTCCCTGCTATCTACGCCCTCATTCTCCCTTTCTGTGGTTGCTGAAGGAGCACTGCTAGCAGGACTACACAGAATAGAAGTATTTGGTATCAGTGAACAAAGACCACGATGTGGAGACATGCAGTCACTGTACTCTACATTAAGAATGATAAAGGCCTGACCATATGACCTGTCTGTAAAGCAGACCTTTAGAGGCTGCTGCAGGAGGATTTCAAGTTTGACGCCATTCTAGGCAACATAGAAAGACACTGTCTCATGAAAGAATAATAGGGAATATGCATGGCTCCTTGAGTACAACAAAAGACAGCTAGTCTAGATTCAGAGCATCAAGTCTTACCAAAGAAAGAGACATTGTGTCTGAGATCTGAAATCCTAGGAGTTCCCAATCAGAAGGAAACAGAATTCTTACAGACTAGTGGAAGGATGCACAAGCCTCAGACAGGAGAGACAAAATGGCAATTGAATTCATCACGCTGGAACTTTGCATGTAAACAAAGGAAGGTAGAAAAAATGGCAGTCTCATGTCCCAACAGACAGAAATTGGCTTTATTTGAGGGCAGTGGAAAGACTATCAGACACATTACATTTTAAAGTAGAGATAATACTCTCAACACTGCACCTCCATATTCTCAACTATAAAATAATATAGTGGTTTATGTTATGCAATCATTTTCAAGGTATTTTGCCAGCCTTCCCTGGGATGGGGTGGGGGTGATATCAAAAGTTGATCATGACAAGAATGTTCAAAGCCAGTTCTTCTTGCTCTCTTGCTGTTGCAATGCAGGTAGCCTCCGGGCTAGTTAAAATGGAAGAAAAATGAAGCCCTCTCAACATCTTGGTGCTGATTGCCTCAGCTGGCTGTCGGGAACCAATTTTGCTGTTCTGTGTTGCACAGATCAATGGGAACCAGGGGGCCTTAGTTACCATAGCTCAGAACTCAGTGAGGACAAATGTTATTCCCTGCTGCCCTTTTCAGGCTGAAGAGAAATTTCTAGCATTGAAGAACAGCTAAATGCTTCCTTTTGTGCTTGTCTGATTGTGGACAGCAGTGACCAGTGCTGCGAAATCAAGTCAGAGGGAAATTGGCAGACCCACCAGTGAAGTAACAAAACATTCACAATGGGCGCAAATGGCTTGGCACAATGACTTCACCAAATAAAACCTTCACGTCTCTGTCAGTAGGGATGCCCATCGGGAGCCTGAAGTCTTCCTACTCTTACTATTCTTGCTTTGTCCCGAGTACTTCAACTCTGGCTGAAGGAGCCTGGGTCCCTCCTGAATTTTCTCAGATCATTCTCCAATGGTGACCATGGAAAGAGGGCTATGGATAGATGGAACAGCAACTATTCTATATCTCTGTGCATTTCTATTGTGGTGGTAATATTTACAGAAAAAAATATCAGCTTCAGGAGAGTTCTATTTTATTTTAGTCCTCAGGAGAAAAATCTAGGCAAGTATAGCATAATGAAACATAAAACTATGAATCTTTAGAGTTCAAAGAAACATTTTCAATACTGAAAATAGTCATATTGTGAATATGTAAAGATAAGCAGTTGAAATAATAATACAAAAGAATTTGGAGTCTGAAATTTTCAAAAGGATAATTTTTATGAAATTGGTGACAGGCAGATACAATTTAGGAATGTATATTTACACCTATGTGTGGGGGAGTATGGATTTACTATTTCTCAAATTATAAAGTGTTAGATCTTGTCCTCTGAACCATGGGGACAGAGGAAAAATTATATGACAAGTAGAAAAGGGATTATATTTCTTCTTAACACAAAACAGACCTTGTTCTCTTTGCACTCAGGGTGTATAAATTTGCATTTTCACAACAAATTATCCACAATTTGCTTTGCATGAGATAGCAGAACATTGAGAGAAAAAAAATAAGCTGTATAATACTGACATAGTCTAGACAGTGAAGAAATAATTATTTGGGGACTGTTGCTGCTATATCTTGATTGCACAGTGAATAGAATTAATGTTGTATTGACAAGGTATTTAAGGCCTCCACTAACTGAAATGTATTTTCTGGATAAAATAAGCAGTGTTACTTTCAAAGAAGAATGTTCACAATCCCTACAGTGGTTATAACAGTGACATCTGAGATTGAAGTCTGTCGTTATTTCTTTTTTTCTCTATTTTTTAACATTTTTTTTCAGAAATTTGCTCTTTCACAAACTCAGGAATCCCAGAAAACGCTGAAGTGAGAGCCATAATATAAAATTAGAAGACCTGGTGCAGACCTGTCTAACTGCTGTGTATATTTCCTCAGTCTCTGTGAGTCTATATGAGCTTTGATCATGTTAATTTAAAGGGCCTTGTTCTCTTGGTTTACTCCACGTCCTCTGCCTCCTACAATCTTTCTGCCTCCTCATCCACAGGGTTATGTGAACCCTGAAGTGAGGGATTTGATGGAGACATCCTATTTAGGGCTGAGTGTTTCAAGGTGTTCTACAAAATGTCTGTTTGTGGGTTTCTATTTTTCCCCCAACTGCTGCAGGAGAAAACTTCTGTGATGATGATTGAATAAGACACTGATCTATGTGTATAGCAGAATGCCAATAGGAGTTATGTTATTGTTATGGGCTTTTGCTATTCTTGGTTTGTGTATTTGATTTTAGAACAATAGTCTTGTTTTATTCTAGGACCATGGGCTATCTAGTTTCTTGAGTTTTGGTCATCCAAGCAGTGTCAGGGATGGGTTCCATCTTGTGGAGTGGGTCTTAAGTCAAATCAGATATTGATTGGTTGTTTACACAAGCTTTATGCTATCAGCAGATTTCACAGGCAAGACACTATTGTATATCAAAGGATTGGTGGCTGGCTTGGTGTTTATGCTTCTCTTTTGGTAGCATGCATAATACCTTTCTGTGCCAAAGATGCTAATACATAGGGGTGAAGGCTCTACGTAACACCAGATCAACTTCTTCATGGTTCAATGGATTGTGTAGGTGTTGTCTTCAGAAATAGGGCCTTACTTTCCTTTTGTGTACCTACAGACTTGACAAGAGCCAGGGTTGTTTGGGAATTCCCAAAGGATCCCTTTAGGCAAATCATTTACATACAACCCAATCCCAGTACAGGCAGCTTCACTTGGCGACAAGAGATGGCCAGTTATGACGGTCTCCTCCATTATTTGGTGATTTCATTTATCTTGCTTTTATGTATGCATGCTGTGGATATCGCTCTGCATAAATAAACACTGATTGGCCAGTAGCCAGACAGGAAATATAAGCAGGACTAACAGAGAGGAAAACTGAGGGAACAAGAAAGAGAGGGAGAGACTGCCTGGAGCCGCCGCCAGGACAAGGAAGATGTAAGGTACCAGTAAGCCACGAGCCACGTGGCAAAGTAAAGATTAATAGAAATGGGTTAAATATAAGAGTAAGAGCTAGACAATGATAGGCCTGAGCTAATGGCCAAGCAGTTTAAATAATATAAGCATCTGTATGTTTATTTTATAAGTGGGCTACGGGACTGCCAGGGCTTGGGGGGACCCAGAGAGAAAACTCCAGCTATATATGTGTACATTTTAGGAACCTTACATTGTATAATGTTTCCATACTATTCATCAAACAGCCCTTAATTTTATCTGTCTTTCCTGTATTCCTTCCCTTATCCTCCTCTTGCGTCTGCCTCCCCATTTGGTTCTCCTGTTTTGTCTGCTGACTTATCCATAAATATTAAATTTCTCTTTCCTAATGATATCTATTTGTACTCTCTAGTCCTTGACTCTAAACATAATCTCTGTGATTCTATGGATTGCAGCTTTGTTATCATTGACTTAACTGCTAATATCCACACATAAGTGAATACACCTTTCTGGGTGTGGTATATCTTACTCAGGATGATTTTTTTTCTACTTTCATACATTTACCTGCAAATTTCTTAATTATTCTTTTTTAACAGTTGAGTAATACTCTATTGTGTAAATATGCCATGTTTTCTTTATCCATTCTTCTGTTGGGGGACATCTATGGTATTTCAAGTTTCTGGCTATTATGAGTAGAGCAGCAATGAATATGTTTAAGCAAATGTTTTTTTGGTATGAGGAAATGTACTTTGGGTATATGACCAAGAATGGTCTAGCTGGGTCTTGAAGTAAATTGATTACCATCTTCCTAAAAATTTGAAACACTATGTACATAGCAGTTGTATAGATTTGCACTCCAACCAGAAATTATTGAGTCTTGCACATTATTTCACATCCATGCTAGCATGAGCTGTCACTTGTACTGTTGATCTTAGCTATTCTGACAGGTGTAAGATGAAATCTCAAATTGCTCTTGTTTTGCATTTTCCTGATGGCTAAGGATGCTGAATATTTTTTAAAGTATTTTTCATCCATTTGAGTTTTCTCTTTTATATATACCATTTTTAGATTGGAATATTTGTTTTCTTAATATCCATTTTTTTAGTTCTTCATATATTTTGGATATTAGCCCTCTATTATATGTGGCATTTTTGAAATTTTTTTCCATATTGTAGGCTGCTGCTTTGTCCAAATGGCAAAGTCCTTAGACTTACAGATGCTTTATAGTTTCATGAAATACCATTTATTAGTGGTTTATCATTGTTGATCATAGTGCCTGAGCTCTTCAGACACTCTTTTCCTGGGGCAAAGAGTTCATGGCTATTCTCTACTTTCTCTTCTATCATGTTCAATGTATCAAGTTTTTTTGTTGAGGTCATTGATGTATTTGGATTTGAGTTTTGTGCAGGGTGGTATGGATCTATTTGAATTCTTCTGAATGCAGCCATCCAGTTTGGCTAGCACCATTTGTTGAAGACGCTTTCTTTTTTCTGGTATGCATTTCTGGATTCTTTATAAAATATCAAGTGTGTGGATTTATGTCTGAGACTTCAATTTCATTGATCAACCTGTCTGTTTTTGTGCTAAAACCATACTGTTTTTATTACTATAGATTTGTAGTACAACTTGAAATCCAGGATGGAGATACCTCCAGCATTTCTTTTATTATTAATAATTGTTTTAGCTATCCTGGGCTTTTTGTGTTCCCACATGAAGCTGTAAGTTTTCCTTCCAAAATCTGTGAAAAATTGAGTTTTAATTTTGATGGCAATTACATTTAATCTGTAGATTGCATTTGGTAGGATGGACATATTTTCTGTGTTAATCAATCTATGAGTATGAGAGATATTTCTGTCTCCTGATATCTTAAATAATAAATTTCTTTCTTTAAAGACTTGATAATACCCTGACTACCATCATGGAGCCCTCATCCAGTGACTGATGGAGACAGATGCAGAGATCCATGGCCAGGTCTCAGGTTGAGCTCCAGGGGTCCAGTTCATAGGAAAGAGGAGGGATTCTGTGAGTAAACGATATCGAGACCATGAGTGGAAAAAGTACAGAGACAACTAGTCAAACTAGTGGAAATGCATGAACTTTTAACCAATAGCTGAGGAGCCCCCATGGTACTGGACTGGGCTCTCTGGATAGGCAAGGCAGCTGTTTGGCTTGAACTGTATAGGGGGCCCTCAGACAGTGGAATCAGAACCTGTCCCTAGTTCATGAGCTGGCTTTTTGGAACCTAGTGCCTATGGTGCAGGAAGGAGGGGCTTGGACCTACCTCAACTGAATGTACCAGGCTCTGCTGACTCCCCATGAGAAAACTTGCCTTGGAAGAGGTGGGAATGTGGGGTGGGTTGGGGGGAAAGGCTGGGGGGGTGGGAGGGGGAGGACAGAGGAATCTGTGGTTGGTATGTAAAATGAAGAGAAAAATCTCTTAATGAAAAATTTATTTAAAAATTTAAAAAAATACTTGAAATTTTTTATTAAGGAATTTTTTTAATTCATTTTACATAGCAACCACATATCCCCCTCTCTTCGCTTCTCCTACTGCTCCAGCCTTCCCTCCCCAAACCCACCTCTTATGCCCTCCTCCAGCAAGGTAAGTCCTCCCATGGGGAGTCAGCAGAGCCTGGTCCTTTCAGTAGAGGCAAGTTCAAACCCCTCCCCCTTCATCAAGGCTATGCAAGATGTTCCACCATAGGTAGTGGGCTCCAAAAAGCCAGCTCATGCACCAGAAATGGATCCTGATCCTACTGCCAGGGGACCCTTAAGCAGATCAAGTTACACAACTGTCTTGCTTCTGCAGAGGGCCTAGTCCAGTCCCATGCAGGCTCCACAGTTGTTGGACTAAAGTTAATGAGTTCTCACTAGTTTGGTTTGGTTGTCTCTATAGGTTTCTCCATGATGATCTTGATGCCCTATGCCCATAGAATCCCTCTTCTATCTCTCTTCAACTGGACTCCTGGAGCTCGGCCTGGTGCTTGGCTGTGGATCTTTGCATCTGCTTTCATCAGTTACTGCATGAAGGCTCTACAATGACAGGGTATTCACCGAGCTGATTACTGGGGTAACCTAGTTCAGGCACCCTCTCCATTGTATTCACTCATAAGTAAATAATATATGTAAAAGAAAGGATAATCAGACTACAACCCACAGCTTCAGAGAAGCTAGATAACAAAGAGAACCCTAAGAGGGATGCCTGGAAAGTGGAAATGGAAGAGATTTCCATGAATAAACTGGGGATGAGTCTTCCACTTGTTTGTTTAGAGATACTCCAAGATACTTTATATTATTTGCTCTGGTTGTTAAAGGTGAGGTTGGCATGGCTTTTCCTATTCCTCTAATCTCTCAGGTTTTAACCCTAATATCTGGCTCCAGTTTTTTTTTCATTAATAAGACCATTTAGCAATTTGTCTACATCTGGTGGCCCAACTTTTGTGGAAATAATTCACTAAAAAGCCACTTGTGACCTTGCAGGCCCCCAGCTCAGGCTGGAGCTGCATGTGGCCGGATCTATATCCCATGTGGGCCTGAGTCTCTTTGGCTTTTTCTCTCCTGGTGGGTGGTGGACTCTCTCTGGATTCCCATCTCAGACTGCTACCACACTAGGTAGCTGCTTTGAAACTACCTTGGACCTCTGCTCTTCTACTCAGTTGACAGACTTGTGAGTCAGTTAAGACACCTTAAAGAGAGAAATTAGTTAAAAAAAGAATACTTTCCCCCACATTAAAAACATGGGAAACATTTTTACAATGAAGGGAATTTGGTCTCTCTTTGATAACACATTAGGCAGTCTGAAAATGGAACAATTAAATGAAAGGATAATTAATGTTGATGGGATTAACATAATGTCAATTATGAATGCTATTTGTTTTTCATCATTTTTATTTTAGTATTAGAAAGCTTGATCAATTTGAGGGGCCAAGATGAAAGCTTTAGAAAAACCTGTTAAAATGAATTATAGAGAAATTCAGACCCAGACAGAAGAATTTAAATGTGAACCTATCTTAGCATTGAATTATATGATTACAAAGAAACAACCTAAGGTTTCCAGACAACAAACATTAATCTACCTGGTAACCTTACAGGAACAGCCAAATGATCAAGGCTGTGTACAAGCTAACTGGACTCCAGTGGAAATATTCGATTTGAGGAGATTTAAAGAAGCTATAGAATCATATGGTATGCATTATCCATTTGTAAAGCAGGTGTTAAACTCGTGGTCAACTTGCAGTATAATTATCCCTCAGGACTGGAAAGATTTGGTTACAGCATCCCTGAGGCTGGGCCACAGTTACAATGGATAACCTGGTGGAAAGAGGAGGCAAAGACTAGAGAAAAATGATGTAGGGCTAGAGATAATGAAATTTCTCAAAATCAACTTCTTGGAGAAGCTGATTATGCTGAGATAAAAAGATAATCTTTAAATGATGGCCACACCCTAATTCTATGCCACATCTCAGCCATGAATGTGTGGGACAGAATTGAAGAGGCAGGGAAGAAAATTGAGTCATTTATGAAAGTTATACATGACCCAAAAGAAACCTTCAAGGATTTCTTATAAAAACTGTCTTCATCAGTAAATAGAATGATACCAAATTCAGAAGCTAGACAGATAATAATTAAATCTCTAACTTTTGAGAATGCCAATGCAGCATGCAAAAGAGTAATCAGGCCATTAAAGGCAAGATGAGTACCCTTGGAGGAATGGATCTGGGATACAATTAATATTGAATCTCATGACCATGATGATTCATGGATAGGAGAGGTGATTTAAAGAGTTCTGAAGAAAAATTGTAATGTCAGATGATTCAATTGCGGTAAACAAGGTCACCTAAAAAGGGACTGTAAACAAGGTGTTCTAGAAACCATGTTTCTTCAAGGAACAATGGCAGCAGAACTTCCCTCCCTTCTGGATTATGCAGAAGGTATAATAAAGGCAAATATTGGATTAAGGAATGTAGATCAACAATGGAAATTAGATTTAGCATTCTTGTTTGAAAAAAAAGAAAAAAGAGGATATAGATAAAAAGTATATTATTGAATCTACTCTGAAAAGAAAAATGGGAGGATATAGATATGCTAAGATAAAAAGGTAGATTATTAAAGCTACTTTTAAAGGGCAACTATTAGTTCTAAATATTTTACATTGGATTGGATTTTTGTCCATTGAATATAAATTTTTTATATTGATACAAATTTGAGATTGATTTTGTTAGAAAACACTATCCATGTATTTCTAATCTTGTTCAAGTTATTGTACCTATATAGTTCATTTGACAATGTAATACAATTTGCTAACCCTTGAAAGTCATTACCAACTATTTAGGATAAAAAGAAATATAAGTTAGTAGTTAGTCATTAGAATCAAACATGTAGTTGCATTAGGTATGTTTTCAAGGTTAAGCAGAGATATATTTTAGATAGACAGATCATCTTCAAACACTTCAGAAATCTATAGAATATGGCATTTAAGCTGTTTTAATAACAGATTTTTTTCTTTTTTTATGACTATGAGACATGTCTGCAGCAACAGATCTTCTGGCAGCAACAATCTATTTTAGAGAAGATGGGCATTGAAGAAACTCCACATGGGGTTTACTTTCATTGTGGCAAAAGTTAGCCACTGGGCAAGAAAATGCCCTTGCATTGACTGCTGGCAGTATGCTGTCCAAAATGGACAAGCAGGACACAAAACAAAGGACTGACTGCCAATCCTTGCCAAGACAAGGTAGGAAGGCTCTTTAGGAAATCCTGCTTCACAGATGAGTCTGTTAGATATGTTAATCCTCTAGGCTAAAGATGATGCCCCAATGTTGCAGAGAAACCTTGGGTGAGTGTCCAGGCAGCTGGCTCTTTCTGTCATAACTCACGTTTTTTTGAAAGTCACTTGTTTGCACTTCCTGGCTTTTTTTTTTTTTTTTTTTTTTTTGGTTTTTTGAGACAGGGTTTCTCCATGTAGCTTTGTGCCTTTCCTGGAACTCACGAGGTAGCCCAGGCTGGCCTTGAACTCACAGAGATCCGCCTGGCTCTGCCTCCCGAGTGCTGGGATTAAAGGCGTGCGCCACCACCGCCCAGTGCACTTCCTGTTTTACTAGGTAATATTATTTCCTTCTTGGGTCTCTGAGGGAGTTGAAGATTAGATAGTTATAATGTTCCTTGTTAAGAAATTCAGAAAAGAAACTCACTAGAGAGATGTAAAGCATATAATTTGAAAGACATCAAAATATATTTTTGTTTATGAAAATTAGGATAGAAGATAAATTTCATACAGTCCTTTGGATTCACAAGACTAAGGTAGATAATGGAATATTTTCTCTGAATTTGTCAAATGCAAATGGACTAGACATTGTTGATGTATTTATTGCTTGTATATATTGTATATAGTTGTTGTATTTATTGTATACAGTTTTTCTTATATTAGCTATAATTTTTATTATTACAGACCAAAAAACGGCAAATATGGTGACATACTGTGTCGCCAAAAATATTGGGCACCCTAATAAAGCTTATCTGAGGATCAGAGGAAAAAGTCAGCCACTATATTAAACAAAGAAGTCAGGCAACAGTAGCACACAATTTAATCCTAGCATTCAGGAGGCAGAGATCCATCCAGAAATCTGTGAATTCAAGGCCACACTGGGAACAGAGCCAGGCATGTTGACACATGCCTTTAATCCCAGCACTAACCATAGAGGTCTGGAGGTTTGTACAGACAGACAGACAGAAAGTAATGTAGTTGGGCAGAGAAAGGAAATGAGATGACAGAACAGAAAGGTATACAGGCATGGGTATACAGGGAGTAGGTCTCTTTGGAGACTGAGGGCTGGTAAGGTGAGGTTGGCATGGCTTTTCCTATTCCTCTGATCTCTCAGGTTTTAAGCCCAATATCGATCTCCAGGTTTTTTGTTAATAAGACTGTTTAGCAATTTACCTACAGAAGTCTACTTTGTCAGATATTAGAAGGTCTACACCAGTTTTTTTCTTGGGTCTACAAACTTCTGTAGGGCTAAATTTTTGCATAGGTATTGATTAAATTTGGTTTTGTCATGAAATATTTTGTTTTTTGTCCTTAATGATGATTGTAAGTTTTGCTAGATACAGTAGTCTGGGCTGGAATTTATAAACTCTTGGAGACTTCAGGACATCTGTCTACGCCTTTCTCATTTTTAGAGTCTCCACTGAAAACTCAGGTGTAAATCTAGCAGGTCTGCATTTATATGTTACCTGTTCATTTACCCTTGCAGCTTTTAGTTTTCTTATTCCTTTAGTTCTGAATATTTAGGGTTTTCATTATTATGTGGAGAGGGGACTTCCTTTTCTGGTGTTCTTTAAACTTTTTGTACTTTTATAGGTATCTCCTTTTTAGGTTAGGAAAATTTTCTTCTATGATTGTGTTGAAAATATTTTCTGGGCTTTGGAACTGTGAATCTTCTTCTATTCCTATTACTTTTAGGTTTGGTCATTTCATAGTGCTCTAGATTTCATTGATGTTTTGTATCAGAAACTTTTTAGATTTAAAGTTCTTTTTGATGGATATATCTCTTTCTTCCATTGTATCTTCAGTTTCTAAGATTCTCTCTTCCATTTCTTGTATTCTTTTGGTGATGCTCACGTCTGTGGTTTCTGTTCTTGTTTCTATAGTATTCATTTCCAGAATTCCCTCAGTTTGTGTTCTCTTTATCCTTCTATTTCCACTTTCTGGTCTTGAACAATTTTATTCATTTCCTTCAACTGTTTGGTTTTTCTTGACTTTCTTTTATTTAAATTTTATAATTTAATTTAATTTTACATATCAGCCATGGATTCCCTTGTTCTCCCCACTCCTGCCCTCCCCCCCTGCCTTCCTCCCAGCCCACCCCCCATTCCCATCTCCTCCAGGACAAAGACTCCCCTGGGGATTGAGTTCACCCTGGTAGATTCAGTCCAGTCAGGTCCAGTTCCCTCCTCTCAGGCTGAGCCAAGTGTCCCTGTATAAGCCCCAGGTTTCAAACAGCCAATTCATGCACTGAGTACAGGACCCAGTGAGCAGGATATCCAAGCTGGATCAGGAACAGAGAGGGAGAACATACCTGGATGCCTCCCAAACAGATCAAGCTAATCAACTGTCTCGCTTATCCAGAGGGCCTGATCCAGTTGGGGGCTCCTCAGCCATTGGTTCATGGTTCACGTGTTTCCATTCGTTTGGCTATTTGTCCCTGTGCTTTATCCAACCTTGGTCTCAACATTTCTTGCTCATACAAGCCCTCCTCTTTCTTGCCAATTGGACTCCTGGAGCTCCACCTGGGGCCTGGCCATGGATCTCTGCATCCGGTTTCCTCAGTCATTGGATGGGGTTTCTAGCACGACAATTAGGAAAGACACAGGGATCACCTAATGACAGAAATGGATGAGATCCACATGAACAACATGGACATGAGTGGGGGTAATGAAGGGCAAGGGTCAAGGGAAAGAGAGCTTAGGTGAGCAGGAGATCCAAGCTGGATCAGGAACAGAGAGGGAGAACAAGGAATAAAAGATCATGATAGATGAAGACCACATGAGAACAGGAAGAAGCAAAGTGCTAGAGAGGCCCACAGAAATTTTTGGCTTTTTTAAGGATTATTATGGGACTAAATCATCTTTATAAATTTGATTTTAAGATCTTTTTCTTGTGTTTCTATTGTATTAAAATATTCAGGGGTTGCTGTAATAGGATAGTTGGGTTCTGGTGATGACACATTGTGTTTCTATTGTTTCTTATGTTCTTATGCTGACCTCTAGACATCTGGGTTTTGCATAACTAAAGGTCTAAGTACCTATTTCTGAGTTTGTCTTTGTTGAGTGAGTGTTTTGTTAATTTAGGCTCTAAGAGCTAGTTAGTAACAAGCCTGAGCTACCATCTGGACATTTATAATTAATATTAAGTTTTGATTATTTGGGCATGGCTGGTGTGACAGTTTGGTTTATGTTTCCTCTCTGGTATTATGGTCTGTGTGGCCTGGGCTTTGCCCAGTCATTTTAATTTTTGTGAGAGTGAGGAGTCTGTTCCTGTTAGAGGCTGGGGAATGGCAACTAGTAGAGTGCAGGACTGGAAGATATGGTGTGGGGACACTGAAATAGTGAGATAGTGGGGGCAGGAAATCTATCTGGACATTATCCAGTCTGTGTGGTCTGTGGTAGAGAGGGGAGTGTAGTAGTACTTTCTCTTTGAGACCACCAGCTTACACATGTTGACATGGAGACTTATTATTAATTATGAAAACTTGGCCTTAACTTTTCCCAACTAGCTCTTATAACTCAAATTAACCTGCTTCTATTAATCTGTGTTCTGCCATGTGGCTCAGTTACCTTCCCTCTGTACAGAATGTCTGATTTGTTCTGTGTCTCATTGGTGTCTCCCACACACCTAGATTCATCTGTCTGATTTCCTCTCTCTCTCTACCAGAAATCCTGCCCATTCTTTCCTGTTGACATTCAGCTCTTTATTAAGCCAATCAGAAGGCATCTTAGGCAGAGACACATAGTCACAGTGTACACAAATATCCCACAAGAAGGGAGTCTCTTCTCCACTTGGGGGCCTGGCTTCTGGTAGAATGGCTACTCTCTGGCACAGCAGGGAGTCTCTGCCCCAGTCTAGGGCTGGAATAGGGCAAGTAGGATGGTGGGGGCCTGGGGATAGGGGGCCAAAAGAATGGGGTAGTTTGGCAGGCTGGTAGCTTACCTAGACTTCTCCCAGTCTTTTTGGTCTCATAGAGCTGTGAGTCTCTGTTCCTATTGAAGGCTGGGCCACAGTAATTAGGAGGGCCTGGGACTGGTGATAGGGTGTGGGGACACCAAGGTATTGAGAGAATGGGGAAGTTTGTGGGGCAGGCAGCCTACGTGGGCTTCTCCCAGTCCCCTGTCATTATTTCTCATGCACCATCATCTGTAATTAGAGGACTCAATTTTAGTATGTACAAAAATGTTCAAAATTCTTTTTCTGAAAACTTACACTGGGAACTTCAGTAAAACTGTCAGAGTTAATAAAAGTTTTTTTTTTTTTTTTTAACATATACCTAGATCTGGGCATGGTGCAGACCTGCAATGTCAGCAGTCTGGGGCAGGAGGATCACACATTCCAGGGCATCCTGAGTAATATGGCAAGAATAAGTCTCAAAATAAGTAAATAAATAAACAACAAAAAGCATACTTACAGATATGAAATGTTTTTTAAGTAGTTGTAACTGAAGCATCCTACCTTTTTTTCATATTCTTTAAAGTTTTGTACTGACAAATCTATCACATCTAGAAACAAAAAATACTCCTATGCCATTTTACATTTCTACTTTGGATCTTTAAAGTTATGATTTGATTATTTTACACATAGTGGAACACAGATATTAAGGGCTCAGTCCAATGAATTTATGTTGTGCCAATTTGAGTTCAACTCAGTGCCTTCTCATTTCAGATACCCATTCTCACCTACAGAGAGAGCCTATCCTATTAATTCCAACACTATAAGCTAATCCTCTCTCTCTCTCTCTCTCTCTCTCTCTCTATATATATATATATATATATATATATATATATATATATATATATGGACTCATACCTAGGTACTGGTTGATTTTTGACCACTTTCAACAGCAATTTAAAACACTAATCTTTGGTATATGGTTGAGAACTTGGTTCTTCCATTTCTGGGAAGTAGAGCTTTATGAAAACACAATTTACCAGTTATCCTCATAGATTTTTGGATGCTTCAAGTTTTGAGTCTTTATGAATAAGTTTCTTAGCAAAAGCCTAGTGAAAAACTTTTTGGTATGTCTGGTTTTAATTTTATTTGGTATGCCTCTAGAGGTAGGATTATGGGTGATGTGTGTTTATAATTATACAGAGTTGAACAGTTATTTTGCCCTGGATATATCAGTTTGTGCTCTATCTTCAGCACAAAAATGGTTAAGCTGTTCTATGACTTTACCCCTAGCTATTATTATTATTATTGCTGGTCATTTTACACTTTAATTTACCAGTCAGATTGGTAGCAAATCATTCATTTTTGTTTTCATTCATATTTATACCATAATTAGTAATGTAGGCATCATGAAACTCATTGACTGTTGCTAGTTCTCTTATATATTTCATGTGACTCTTTGCTCACAGGGACTTCTCCACCTTCTTAAACTGATAGTAGCCCCTATTTACTTAATCTAATTTTACATGTATTAATATTTTCCTGTGTGTATGTCTTTGCACATTTGTATAGTGCAGAAGAGGCCAGTAAAGGACATTGAATCTCCTTGCACTGGAATAGCAGACACTTGTGAGTTGCTCTGTGGGTGTTAGAACTAAACCCTTTCTCCTGTAATAGTCACAAGTGTTCTCAACCATTGAGTCATCTCTCTAGGCCTTGATAATAGCTCTTCTTTATATGTGTATGTCCACATTGAAAACAGTTTCTTCCAGTTTAGAATAAACTCTTATATCTTAATAATTGCAGCTTTCTGGGCAAGACATTGATTTTGATGAAGTCTAATTTCAATTTTCTAATGAATGGTTGTTTAAAAATACTCTAACAATCTCTTCCTGTCTTAAATATAATTATTAAACTATCCTTGTAAGTTTTCTTCTAGAAGCTTCATAGCTTCAAATTTGGGATTTTGTTCTATGTCTGAAATACAATTAATTTTTCTATGTAGCATGAAGTGAGACCAAATTTTCCCTCAACTAATTCCTCCACAAAATAGTCATAGATTTTTTTTCCATATCCACAGTATTCCTTATGTAATAAAATCAGTTTACAACATACCAGTATCAACCTCAATATACTGGATTTTGTTTCATTGATTACTTGAATCCTTATATAAGTGCTAACTTCTGTAGACACAAAGCAATTCATGAAAGCAATTACAGTAAGTGATCTGCTTTTACAAGATTTCTTCAAGATTGTCTTAGATATTCGAGGCTCTATAGCTCATCATATAATCATGCAATAAACTTGTTCAATCCTACATTTTAAAATCACTTTTCAGGATTTCTATTGGGACACATTGATTTTGTAAATGAACCTGAGAAGAATCAATACATTTATATTGACTCTGTTAACTCATGTCCAGGTCAGTTCTGTGTGTGTTTTGTCCTTGCTTCAATAACATTTTATACTTTTCAGTTTATATATCTTCTTGTGTATCCAATTTACTATTTTTTATTCTTTTTTAATGCTATGGTGTTATTCATTTTTCAATTTTCAAAAACTGCTTGGTGATTGCATGTGTATGTACATTTATATACTAAAGTGAATTTATATTCATGCCCTATCAAATTTACTTCTTCTTTCTGTTCATTTATATATTATTTTTCTTTTACTTACTTTCACTGGCTTATTTTATTTAATTTTTCTATTCCATTCTATTAAATATTTTTTTCTACTTTATTCTATTCTATTAATAAGTGGTCTCAGGACAATGTTGAATGAGAATAATTTTTGCCTTGTTCCTTATGTGTTTGGGGAAACCATATTATTTTTCACAATTAAAAGTGACATTAGCATTAGGTAATTTGGAAGTATACAACATCTTGTAGAAGTTATATTTTTTCACTGGTAGATGTTTTCCTTTACCATAATAAATGCAGTTTTGTCAAGTGTTTCTAACCATCTACTGACATGGGAATTTTCAAAATACTCTGGAATAGAGTGATTAACATGTTTTTTTTTTGTGTTTGAATAAAACTTTATTTGCAAAAACAGATGATCACTTTATACATTTGTATTTTTTCCAATCCTTGTTCTCAAAAACAAACAAAAAACCCATAATAGCTGTATGTTATTTCCTCTTAGAAATTGTAAGCACATCCTGTTTTTTTTTTTACAAGTAATAAATGTCTAAACAATGTCTAGTCCATTTGTATTTGACAAATTCAGAGAAAATAATTTCATTATCTATCCTATTTTGTTAAGTCCAAAATGTATCTAATTCACTTTCTATCCTAATTAATCTTCAACTATAACTAACTAACCTTCAACTATAACTAACTAATCTTCAACTCCCTCAGAGACCCAAGAAGGAAATAATATTAGCTAACAAAAATAAAAACAGAAAGTGCATGCAAGCAACTTCCAAAAAATTTGTGAGTTGACAGAAACAGCCAGCTGCCTGGACAGTCACCTGAGGTTTCTCCACAGTGTTGGGGCATCATCTTCAGCCTATAGGCTTAGCATATCTGACAGACTCATTTGTGAAGTAGGATGTACACAAGGTCGACAGTTCAACCTCACATTGGGTGAGAGCAGTCCATGTACCAGAAACACCTGAATTCCACTAGTGTCATGTCATGATTCAGGATTTTAAATTCTGGAAATTGTTGTTGATTTTTTAATTCAGCTGTCCATTCTTGGCTGTGTATATATGGCTTCATCTTAGCATCCCGTTCTTCTCCACATCCCTCTGTCAAATGCCAGTTTACTATTGCGAGGCGTGAGCTTAGTTACTCTTCAAGAATAACTGTTTCAGCTGCTGTTCCATTGCACATCAGAAGCCATCGGCCCACTGCCTATTCAGCTGCCTTCGAAGAAAAGGGCACTGTACCTTTTCCAAATTGCGAAGGCCACTTCAGGGATGGTGCCATATTGTCCTGGCCTCAGAAGATGCCTTTTGATAAAGCCATAACCACACTCGTTTTGGCAAGAATCAGTAGTCCTTTGTTTCATGTCCTGTCTGTCCATTTTGTCAGCAGTTGATTCAAGGATACTTTGTTGTCCAGTGGCTAACTTTTGCCACAATGAAAGTTAACTCCATATGCAGTTTCTTCAATGCCCATATTTTCTCTGAAGTAGATTGGTACTGCCAGGAGCCGAAATGTCTCATAATCATAACAAAAAAGAAAAATTTTCTAAGTTATTAAAACATTTTAAATGCCATATTCTGTAGATCTCCGAAGGGTTTGAAGATGACCTGTCTAAAATATATCTGCTCAATTTTTAAAACATATCTAATATGACTACAACTTCTATTGTAATGTCTAACTACTAACTTTCATTTCTTTATATCCTAATAGTTGGTAATAATAACATTCAAGGATCAGAAAATTGCATTGTTAAATGAACGGTATAAGTACAATTAGAAATATACATATAGCATTTTCTAACAATATCAATTTCAATATATATAATTTGTATACAATATAAAACAATCCAATCCAATGTAAAGTATTTAAAACTAGTAATTGTCTTTTCTTCTTTCTCTTTTTTTTTTTTAATTTATTTTAATTTATTTTGCAATACAATTCAGTTCTACATATCGGTCACGGATTCCCTTGTTCTCCCCCCTCCCGTCCCCCTCACCTTCCCCCCAACGCCCCCCCCCATTCCCATCTCCTCCAGGGCAAAGCCTTCCCCACAGACTGAGGTCAACCTGGTAGACTCAGTCCAGGTAGGTCTAGTCCCCTCCTCCCAGGCCGAGCCAAACAATCCTGCATAGGCCCCAGGTTTCAAACAGCCAACTCATGCAATGAGCACAAGATCTGGTCCCACTGCCTGGATGCCTCCCAAACAGATCAAGCCAATCAACTGTCTCACCCATTCGGGGGGCCTGATCCAGTGTGGACCCCTCAGCCATTGGTTCATAGTTCATGTGTTTCCATTCATTTGGCTATTTGTCCCTGTGCTTTATCCAACCTTGGTCTCAACAATTCTCGCTCATATAAACCCTCCTCATTCTCGTTAATTGGACTCCCAGAATTCCACCCAGGGCCTAGTCATGGATCTCTGCATCCAGATCCCTCAGTAGTTGGATGAGGTTTCTAGCACAACAATTAGGGTGTTTGGCCATCCCATCACCAGAGTAGGTCAGTTCGGGCTGTCTCTCGACCATTGCCGGCAGTCTGTTGTGTGGGTATCTTTGTGGATTTCTGTGGGCCTCTCTAGCACTTTGCTTCTTCCTGTTCTCATGTGGTCTTTATTTACCATGGTCTCCTATTCCTTGTTCTCCCTCTCTGTTGTTGATCCAGCTGGGATCTCCCGCTCCCCCAAGCTCTCTTTCCCTCGACCCTCGCCTTTCATTACCCCCACTCATGTCCAGGCTGTTCATGTAGATCTCATTCCATTTCTCTGTCATTGGGCGATCCCTGTGTCTTTCTTGGGGTCCTGTTTTCCGGGTAGCCTCCCTGGTGATGTGAGTAGCAGACAATTCATCCTTGTTTCATGTCTAGTATCCTGCTATGAGTGAGTACATACCATGTTTGTCTTTCTGAGTCTGGGTTACCTCACTCAGGATGATCTTTTCTAGATCCATCCATTTGTCTGCAAACCTCATGATGCCATTGTTTTTTTCTGCTGAGTAGTATTCCATTGTGTATATGTACCACATTTTGTTTATCCATTCTTCAGTTGAAGGGCATCTGGGTTGTTTCCATGTTCTGGCTATTACAAACAATGCTGATATGAACATAGCTGAACAAGTGCTCTTATGGTGTGGTTGAGCATTTCTTGGGTATATGCCTAAGAGTGGTATAGCTGGATCTTGGGGGAGATTGATTCCCAATTTTCTAAGAAAGCGCCATATTGATTTCCAAAGTGGTTGTACAAGCTTGCATTCCCACCAGCAGTGGAGGAGAGTTCCCCTAGCTCCACATCCTCTCCAGCATAAGGTGTCTTCAGTGTTTTTGATCTTAGCCATTCTGACAGGCGTAAGGTGGTATCTCAGAGTTGTTTTGATTTGCATTTCCCTGATGATTAGGGATGATGAGCAATTCCTTAAATGTCTTTCGGCCATTTGAGTTTCCTCTGTTGAGAATTCTCTGTTTAGTTCTATAGCCCATTTCTTAATTGGACTGTTGGGCATTTTGATGTCTAATTTCTTGAGTTCCTTATATATTCTGGATATCAGTCCTCTGTCAGATGTGGGGTTGGTGAAGATCTTTTCCCATTCTGTAGGCTGTCGCTTTGCCTTGTTGACCGTATCCTTTGCTCTACAAAAGCTTCTCAGTTTCAAAAGGTCCCATTGATTGATTGTTTCTCTCAGAGTCTGTGCTACTGGTGTTCTATTTAGGAAGTAGTCTCCAATGCCAATGCGTTCAAGACTACTTCCTACTTTCTCTTCTAGCAGGTTCAGAGTAGCTGGATTTATGTTGAGGTCCTTGATCCACTTGGACTTAAGTTTTGTGCACGGTGATAGATATGGATCTATTTGCAGCCTTCTACATGTTGATATCCAGTTTTGCCAGCACCATTTGTTGAAGATGCTTTCTTTTTTCCATTGTGCACTTTTGGCTTCTTTGTCAAAAATTATATGTTCATAGGTGTGCGGATTAATGTCAGGGTCTTCAATTCGATTCCATTGGTCCACATGTCGGTTTCTATGCCAGTACCAAGCTGTTTTTATTACTGTAGCTCTATAGTAGAGCTTGAAGTCAGGGATCGTGATGCCTCCAGAAGTTGTGTTATTGTACAGGATTCCTTTGGCTATCCTGGGTTTTTTGTTTTTCCATATGAATTTGAGTATTATTCTTTCCAGGTCTGTGAAGAATTGTGTTGGTATTTTGATGGGGATTGCATTGAATCTGTAGATTGCTTTTGGTAAGATTGCCATTTTTACTATGTTAGTCCTGCCTATCCATGAGCATGGGAGATCTTTCCATTTTCTGACATCTTCTTCAATTTCTTTTTTCAGGGACTTAAAGTTCTTGTCATATAGGTCCTTCACTTGCTTGGTTAGTGTTACCCCAAGGTATTTTATGTCATTTGTGGCTATAGTAAAGGGTGATGTATCTCTGATTTCCTTCTCCACTTCTTTGTCCATTGTATATAGGAGGGCTACTGATTTTTTTGAGTTGATCTTGTATCCTGCTATGTTGCTGAAGGTGTTTATAAGCTGTATCAGTTCCTTGGTGGAATCTTTGGGGTCGCTCAAGTATACTATCATGTCATCTGCAAATAGGGAAAGCTTGACTTCTTCCTTTCCAATTTGTATCCCCTTAATCTCCTTATGTTGTCTTATTGCTCTGGCTAGAACTTCAAGTACTATATTGAATAAGTATGGGGAGAGTGGACAGCCTTGCCTCGTTCCTGATTTTAGTGGAATTGCTTTGAGTTTCTCTCCATTTAATTTGATGTTGGCTGTTGGCTTGCTGTAAATTGCCTTTATTATGTTTAGGTATGTTCCCTGTATTCCTGATCGCTCTAATACCTTTATCATGAAGGGGTGTTGGATTTTGTCAAATGCCTTTTCTGCATCCAGTGAGATGATCATATGGTTTTTTTCTTTGAGTTTGTTTATATGGTGTATTATATTGACGGACTTTCGTATGTTGAACCACCCTTGCATCCCTGGAATGAATCCTACTTGATCATGGTGGATAATTGTTTTGATGTGTTCTTGGAGTCTGTTTGCCAGTATTTTATTGAGTATTTTTGCATCAATGTTCATGAGGGAGATCGGTCTGTAGTTCTCTTTCTTTGTTGTATCCTTGTTTGGTTTAGGAATTAGGGTAATTGTAGCCTCGTAGAAGGAGTTTGGTAATGTTCCTTCTGTTTCTATTGTGTGGAACAATTTAGAGAGTATTGGTATTAACTCTTCTTTGAAGATCTGGTAGAATTCTGCGCTGAAACCATCTGGTCCTGGGCTTTTTTTGGTTGGGAGACTTTTAATGACTGTTTCTATTTCGTTAGGGGTTATTGGACTATTTAAATAGTTTATCTGGTCTTGATTTAACTTAGGTATGTGGTACCTATCCAGAAAGTTATCCATTTCTTTTAGGTTTTCCAGTTTTGTCGAATAGAGGTTTTTGAAGTATGACCTGATGATTCTCTGGATTTCCTCAATGTCTGTTGTTATGTCCCCCTTTTCATTTCTGATTTTGTTGATTTGGATGCTCTCTCTCTGTCTTTTGGTTAGTTTGGATAAGGGCTTGTCTATCTTGTTGATTTTCTCAAAGAACCAACTCTTTGTTTCATTAATTTTTTGTATTGTTCTCTTTGTTTCTATTTTATTGATTTCAGCTCTCACTTTGATAATTTCCTGGCGTCTATTTTTCCTGGGAGACTGTGCTTCTTCTTGTTCTAGAGCTTTCAGGTATGCTGTTAAGTCTCTAGTGTGAGATTTCTCCAACTTATTTATGTGGGCATTTAGTGCTATGAATTTCCCTCTTAGTACTGCTTTCATAGTGTCCCATAAATTTGGATATGTGGTGTCTTCATTTTCATTGATCTCTAGGAAGTCTTTAATTTCTTTCTTTATTTCTTCCTTAACCCATTGGTGATTCAGTTGGGTATTATTCAGTTTCCATGAGATTGCAGGTTTTCTGTAGTTTTTGTTGTTGTTGAAATCCAACTTTAGACCATGGTGGTCTGATAGAACACAGGAGGTTATTCCAATTGTTTTGTATCTGTTTAGATTTGTTTTGTGGCCAAGTATGTGGTCAATTTTAGAGAAGGTTCCATGGGGTGCTGAGAAGAAGGTATATTCTTTTTTGTTAGGATGGAATGTTCTGTAGATATCGATTAAGTCCATTTGAGTCATGACATCAGTTAAGTCCTTTATTTCTCTGTTAAGTTTCAATTTGGGAGATCTGTCCAGTGGTGAAAGTGGGGTGTTGAGGTCTCCCACTATTAATGTGTGGGGTTTTATATGTGATTTAAGCTTTAGTAATGTTTCTTTTACATATGTGGGTGCCCTTGTGTTTGGGGCATAAATATTCAGAATTGAGACTTCATCTTGGTGGATCTTTCCTGTGATGAGTATGTAATGCCCTTCTTGATCTCTTTTGATTGATTTTAGTTTGAAGTCTATTTTGCTGGATATCAGGATGGCTACACCCGCTTGTTTCTTAAGACCGTTTGATTGGAAAGTCTTTTCCCAGCCTTTTATTTTTAGGTAGTGTCTATCTTCGAATTTGAGATGTGTTTCTTGTATGCAGCAGAAAGATGGGTCCTGCTTTCGTATCCATTCTGTAAGCCTATGTCTTTTTATAGGTGAATTAAGTCCATTGATATTGAGGGAAATTAATGACCAGTGATTGTTCATTCCTGTTATTTTTTGGTGGTGATGTGTGGGTACTTCTATACGTTGGGGTTTACTGCTGTGGCTTTATCTGTTGCCTGTGTTTTCGAGGGTGTATCTGACTTCCTTAGGTTGGAATTTTCCTTCTAGTGCTTTCTGTAGGGCTGGGTTTGTGGATAAGTATTGTTTAAATCTGGCTTTGTCATGGAATGTCTTGTTCACTCCATCTATGGTGATTGAAAGTTTTGCTGGGTATATTAGTCTAGGCTGACATCCATGGTCTCTTAGTGTCTGCATTACATCTGTCCAGGTTCTTCTGGCTTTCAAAGTCTCCATTGAGAAATCGGGTGTTATTCTGATGGGTTTGCCTTTATATGTCACTTGGCCTTTTTCCTTTGCTGCTCTTAATATTCTTTCTTTATTCTGTACGTTTAGTTGTTTAACTATTATGTGGCGAGGGGACTTTTTTTGCGGGTCTAGTCTGTTTGGTGTTCTATAAGCTTCTTGTATCTTCATAGGCATTTCCTTCTTTAAGTTGGGAAAGTTTTCTTCTATGATCTTGTTGAATATATTTTCTGTGCCCTTGAGTTGGTATTCTTCTCCTTCTTCGACCCCTATTATTCTTAGGTTTGGTCTTTTCATGGTGTCCCAAATTTCTTGGACATTTTGGTTCATGACTTTGTTGGCTTTAGTGTTTTCTTTGACTGATGAATGTATTTCTTCTACTGTATCTTCAACGCTAGAGATCCTCTCTTCCATCTCTTGCATTCTGTTGATTATACTTGCATCTGAAGTTCCCAATCGTTTTCTCAGATTTTCTATTTCCAGCATTCCCTCTGTTTGTGTCTTCTTCATTTTTTCTATTTCCCTTTTCAGTTCTTGGACTGTTTCCTTCATTTGTTTCATTGATTTTTCTTGATTTTCTCTCAGTATTTTATTGTTTTCTTCCAGGACTTTATTGATTTCTTCTAATTTGTTTGCCCTTTCCTCTAGTTGTTTACAGCGTTCTTCACATTTTTTTGTCTTTTCCTCTACACAAGCCTCTAGCTTCTTCATGATGTCATTCATAAGGCTGTTTTCTTCTGCTTCTTCCAATTTCTGATGTTCAGGTCTAGGTGTTGGAGGAGGGCTAGGGCCTGGTGGTGCTGTATTGCTATTCATTTTGTTGTATATGTTTCTACCTTGACGTCTGCCCATCTCCTTGTGCTTCGTTACTGGCCTTATCCGCACACTTGGTTCAGCCAGACCAGTGTTCCAAAAGGGAAGTCCGGAGCAAGATGGGAGCTGGGGGCCGGCCTCTAAGTCTCAGGAAGAGGCTTGGGGCTCAGGCGGATGGGCGTGGGGGCAGGGCGTGGAGACTGCAGGGCCTGCCAGGGGTCTTGGAGAAGGGGATCCTTCCCGGTGGGGCTAGCAGGGAACCTGCCCGGTGGCCAGAACCTGGGGCCAAGTTGGGTAGGTCTTCCCTGGAGTGGCTGGTGCCCAGGGATGGGGTCTGGGGCAAGGAAGGGTACTCACCAGCTTTCCAAAAGGGATGTCCGGAGCAAGATGGGCGATTAACATGTTTTTGTATATTAATTTAGCTCTGCTTTCCTCACTTAATTGTAATATGCTATCCAGCTTATATATCCTGTCAATTCAGTATGCTTATATTATTGAAAGATTTTCTGTTTATAAGTAATATTATTTTGTAAGTTTATTCAGTTTTTATGTGATACTTCAATATACTATACAATATACAATATTCATATGTGTTTTAAAACATTTATTTTTTAGAATATATTATGTTGATGTAGCCAATCGTCTTATTAAATAAGAAACACAGAGCCGATTCAGAGAAGAAAGCCAAGAGATCAGAACTAAGAGCCCCACCCTTCCTGCTTCAGCAATCCTCTTCAGTCAAGAGAGCTCTCTGAAAAGGGACCTACTTCCTGTGTGTATGTCTTTATATAGTCTAGCTGTTCTGCCTTCTCATTGGTTGTAAACCCAAACATGTGACTGCCTCGTCACTGCCTGTATGTACCGCCCTCCAGGTCCTTAAAGGCGTGCGCCACCACCGCCACACACTTGCTATGGCTCTAATAGCTCTGACCCCCAGACAACTTTATTTATTAACATACAATTAAAATCACATTTCAGTACAAGTAAAATACCACCACAATATTATATTAAAATAAACACATATTTAACATAAGATATGTGACATACATATGTACTAAATATATTCAAATACTTTATTTTCTAGCCAAATGATCTAAACTTCAGACAGTTTTACTAGTCTTTGTAAGAAATCCATGAAAGATACTTTTGGGCCCTGTATAACTTTTGTGAATGACTCAATTTTCTTTCCTGCTTCCTCAATTCTGTTCCATGCATTCATGGCCGCCATTCGACATAGAATTAGGGTTTGGTGATCATATAAACACTGTCTTCGTATTCCAGCATATTGGCCTTCTCCACGAAGCTGATCCTGGGAGATTTCCACACCTCTAACTCTCCATTGACTTTCTATGGTCTTTGCCTCATCACAATACCACATGTGCCACTGCAGCTGTGCTCTGAGTTCCAGGACAGCAGCTGCAAGTTCTTTCCAGTCTTGAGGAATAATCCTATTACAAGTTGACCATAAGTTTAACATTTGCTTTACAAATGGGGAATACATGCCATAAGAGACTATAGCCTCCTTAAACCTTCTTAAATCTAACATTTCAACTGGAGTCCAGTTAGTTTGTACATTCACTTGATCAGGTAGCTGCTGTATGGTTACCAGATAAATTAAGATTGATTGTTTGAAAACAGGTTTCCTTTCTGTAACCTTATAATCCAATCCTGAAATAATTTCACCTTTAAATTCTTCTGTCTGACTCTGAATTTCTCTATAATTCATTTTAACACGTTTTTCTAAAGCTTTTATCCTGGCACTTAAATTGACTATCTTTTTAAATTTTAAAATAAGGATAAGTAAACTAATAATATGCATAATAGTTGTTACATACATCCCATCAACATTAATTCTCTCATGTAATTTTTCAATTTTCAGACTGTCTAATGTTTCAAAGACCAATTTCCTTCCATTGCACAGATATTATCCTTTTTTTAATGTGGAAAAAATTTTCTTTTTTAAGCAGTTTTTCCCTTTAAAATATCTGATATCTTAATTGACTTACCAAGTCTGCATAGAAGAGTAGAAATCCGAGGGAATTTCAAAAAAGCTACCTAGCATCCGAGATGGGAATCCAGAGAGAGAGAGAGAGAGAGAGAGAGAGAGAAAGCATAGCCATGTGTGTTCTGGCTAAAAACTGAAATCCAGCCACATGCTCCTGCTTGAGCCAATTCCAGCCTGAGCTCCAGCTTCCTTTAGCTCCAACGACGTGAGTTGGTGATTTGGCTGCAAGCAGCTCCAACTGCAGCTGTGTGTAGCTGCTACAGTTGTGGTTGGATGCAGCTCTGACTGCTTGCAGCTTGACTGGTAGCTCTGGCCAGGCCTGGGGCCTGTAAACTCTGGCTGAGCTGAGGCTTGAAAACCTTGGCCTGTGAGGCCACCAAGAGTTGTTAATGAATTCTTGCCACGTGGGCACCAAATGAAGACAAAATTCTAAATGGTCTTATTAAATAAGAAACACAGAGCCAAATGCATAGTTAAAAGCCCAAGCACTAGCGAATAGCCTTTAGCTTACCACTCACTGCTGTCATTCCCCTGAGAGAGAGACCTTTTCCTGTGTGACCTGTCTTTTTATTGCCTTTCTGTTCTACCTTCTCATTGGCTCTAAACCCAACCACATAATTTCTTTGTCACTGCCTGTCTATACAGACCTCCAATGGTTGGTACTGGAATTAAAGGTTTGAGTCACCACTTGGCTGTGTCCTTGAACACACAGAGACTCTGCCTGCCATGTGATCAGATTAATGGCGTGTGCCACCACTGCTGGACTTCTGCTAAATAGCTTGCTTTTAGCTCTGATCCCCAGGCAACTTTATTTATTAACATACAAATAAAATCACATTTCAGCACAAATAAAATATCACCATATATAGTTAATCATCTACTCACCTTTTTCCATTAATAATAAACAAAGACACCAAACACTAATTTTGTAGCCCTCAGTTGAGTTACAAGGATAGAGCACATGTAATCACTCAGTAGAAAAAGAGAAAAATAATATGTCAAATCAATGCCTTATAGCTAAGAAGAATCTCATCCATTACCATTATTAAGCTACTTAGTAGTTCACATCATACACAGATATTTTGAAGATCTTAAATAAGATATTTCTTAGTTCTTTCTAGGACTATAGATTAGATTCCTCCATCAGAATTGAACAAAGATGTTTATTTTCTTAAGCAATTTGACCCATAGAACACTATAAGGAAAACAAGTTAGTGATCTTAATATAATAAATAAAGTCAGTGGTGATAAAAGGAGACTTTGTGGTGTTCAGAAGGACTTCTTCAAATGAGGAGGACACTTTGAAGTTCATGTGTTCTGTCCATTGTTGTCTTCCCTGGTTCTTTCTCCATGATAAATACAAAACTCCCTTCAGGGGAGATGAAACAAATACAGATGAATTGTGGGCAAACACAGATGAACAAACACCAGTTGAATGCCCCAGCATTATAAAATGTACTGGTGAAAGCATATCTTAGAGACCATCGTAGGCAACATTCTCATTTCACAATTGATGGAGAAAGTCTAAAATATAAATGATATTCTTATTTAATCAACTATTGTATTAAGAATTATAAAATATTGATACTTTCTGTAAAATTCACTCCTCCCTCTCTCTGTATGGATCACCAAATACTGCAAATGTTACCGGCATAAGAAGAGTACTAAACAGTTGATGTGATTGAATTAACTTTTTTTTTTCCAAGACAGAGTATCCTGGAACTCATTCTGTAGACCAGACTAGCCTTGAACTCACAGAGATCCACCTGCCTCTGTCTCTCAAGTGCTGGGATTAAAAGTGTGCACCACCACCGCCTGGCTCTGAATTAACTTTCTTAATAGCCTTTGGGGGACAGGAACCAAGCACACATGTAAGGGGTATTCCTCTCATATTTTCTTTGTCTTGTGTGCATTTCCTCCTCCAGCCCAGTGCTATTTACTCTCACTTAAAGAATCTCTACTAACCAAACATGAAACTTGGCTTTTAAACTCTACCCTCCTATGAGTGATTCAGGTGAAGCTCAAGGTTTCTATGACTACACTATGACAGTACCAGGCAGGTCTATGTTTTCATGGGATTTCTTATTTTTTCAATTTGAGTGTAATCTTGCTAAGGGACCATGGACTATTTCTTCATCTTAAACCTCGCTCTTTGGAATAGTCTCTGTACCCTGGAAACAATTGGAAACTCTTCATTTTTTATTAACTCCCTAGGGAGTGTAAACTACAGAATCAGTGAAATTTAAAGAGTTATTTTAAAGATTCTGAGTTTTAGTTTTATGATGGAGATTGATTTTTTTCAACTTAATGTTCCCATCAGCCACAACATTCCCTCCAAAGATACAAAACAGTCAACTGGTGGTAAGTGAATGGGTTATTAATCAAAATCAACAAACATTTAAAAATTACAATTTATAGGCATATTTAACTAAAGCTATGCAATGAAGAAACCATGTATCTATCACATATTTCCACCTGCAAGGACTGTGAAATATTTTGTTTTGATTCAATCTTCTGACATTTTTTATTTTTAATTGGTTTATACTATCCCCCACTGTTCCTCGTGAGCAAGTGGGGTCAGCATAGCTGACCTGGCATAGCTAGCTGTGCCTGTCCATATCCAGGGATCACATTGAACAGAAACCCTAGGATCATAGATTTGATATGGAATTTTTTTTCTAAACTTGATTTATGATTCTACATCACTTCCAACCTTTTTGGTTATCATCAATGTTGCTTATTTTCTCATTTTATGAAACCAGCATAAAACAAGGACAATGGTAATTGGTACTATGTTGAAATTTAAGAGAGAAAGTAGTTATATTCTAGGATGCCTTCTGAACTTGAGGCATGAAAGCCAACATATGAGTAGAAGGTTCTTGGAAGTCACTTGTTGCAATCTCTATCTTAAGCTTTTCCCTTTTCCTTCTGTCCTTGCTTGTTTGCTTGTGCAACGTGTGTGTGTGTGTGTGTGTGTGTGTGTGTGTGTGTGTGTGTGTGTGATATACATGTATTGAGGTATGTGTGAGGAATGTACATACATTGAGATGTCTGTGTTCTGTGCAACATCTGTATGTATACACAAGTGCATGAGCATTAGCACAAAACACACACACACTTGAATATGCCCATGGATGTGCATCCAAGGCGACCATAGCAAGGAATCACATTTTCTGTTCTATTGGGACTAATTCTGGAGTTCATCATTTTGGGACTTGGATTGTGTACAGCATTCACCTGCAATCCTGTTTTCTTCTCCCTTCACATCATGGGGTTATAAGTAAACATGATCACAGCCAGATTTTTACATGTGTTCTGGAGATCTGAACTCAGTTCCTCATGCTTGTGCTGAAAGTGTTTTTAATCACACAATGAGCAATCTCCCAGGCTCCTAACCTTCCTTCACATATCAACTTTGTGATCAGTTTTTGACAATCAGTGTTTGTTAGAGGCTTAACATGTGAACAAATCTGTCAGAACACCAGCAGGGACAGATGATTTACCAAGGAAGTAGGAGTTTTGAGTATAATTAGACATCCTTTCATTACTATAGCACATTAATGCTCTCAGAATACAATGCAAAGTTGAATCATTCCTTACACCGTGATTGGGTGTAGCAGGCTAGTTTTTGTTCCTTCCACATTTTTATCTCTGTCAATCTATCAACATTCCTACCTTATATCTACCTTTAGCCACAATATTTGCAATGATTTTATGTCTTTTTAGTCTTTTTCTGTGATATATTTAGTGAAAGTGTTTCTGTTGGAACTTAATTTCAAACTTTAAGCTCTCAAGACAGATGAGCAGTTCAACAATATGATCTGCTAACAAACATGCTGCTAGCTAGGGAGTCACCATGGAGACCATCTGAGACAAAGATCATGAAGATGAACAACTTTGAGTTAATTTCTTCTCAGTGTTGTGGCATTTGGTTCATTGGTTCATGTGTTGTGGTTTCTCTCCAAGGAATCATCAGAGAAACAGAAGTGTCTCTCTAACATGATTCATTACTCATTACAGAGTAAAATTCCAAGTAATTCAGGTCCAAGACACATCTCGTTTATAATGTGTTATTCAAATAAGGAAAAATGAAAATCAAAGTGTCATAAACACGCAAAAAAGTTTACTTCTAATTACATAATTATGGACGACCCAAAAGTTGGATTTCCCAGTTTTTACCCCCTGACCCTGATTATTATTGGACAACAATGACTTCAATCATTTTGGATGATGGGTCCTGGGATTCCAAAGCATAATATATCATCAGATTAAGGACCATTTTTGACTCTTAAACAGTTTCTGGAAATGATACTTTTTTTTGTTAAATTATGCTTCTGAATGTTCCATTTTATATCTGAATTATATGAAATCTAATCAAAAGTAATAGTAACAACTTTAAGGTGCAATAATGAGTCTATAAGAAATAGCCCTTTACGCCGGGCGGTGGTGGCGCACGCCTTTAATCCCAGCACTCGGGAGGCAGAGCCAGGCGGATCTCTGTGAGTTCGAGGCCAGCCTGGTCTCCAAAGCGAGTACCAGGAAAGGCGCAAAGCTACACAGAGAAACCCTGTCTCGAAAAACAAACAAACAAACAAAAAAGAAATAGCCCTTTGATTCAAAGCTCAAGAAATCCCATGGAACATAATGGATTAATAAAATCAAACAATTGATCAAGAAGAGATGTTGAAAATGCATCTGGTCCAGATGGAAGTCTTCAGCTTGCTCTCCAGCAGTGTCTAATCTTCCTAATTAAATGGCTTCATGCTTTTACTAAGAAGCTCTCCAGGAAAGAAATGATAAAAGCTTAATTTGATCCTCCTTTCCTGGACTTTAACACCTGGACACTTTACATGTCCTTCTTTTTATCCTACTCAACTCTCTCTTGTTGCCCATCCCTCTAGATAATAAACATGAAATGAAATTTTAACTCATCCCCTGGACTTTTAAGAAACATTACTCACATATCTGGCTGGCTGAATCTTGATAATATATCATTTGTAATAAATCATTGTTGTTATTATATTTTTAGCCATAAAAGACTTATGCCTGGGTCCTTAAGATGACTCTTTCTTGAGCATAAGGATTGAAATTGGAAATTGCTTTTATATATACATTTCAAAAAAAATACTAAAAACTACATTTATATATACAGTCCTTTGAAATATACAAATCATTCTACTTGCATTATTTCATTAGATCTACAACATCAATCCTGTTAATTAGGCAGAGAATGAAATGTTTATTTGCATTTCCATGATAATGTGAACTAAGTGTAGTTATGAGAACTACTGTGCTTGGTAAATAAGCCAAATTGAAAATACTGGACCCCAGGGCTGGGAAGATGTCTCTGTCAGTAGAGTGCTTGTTGTACAAGAATGAGAATCTGAGTTTGGATCCCTACCACCCACATAAAAAGCTGGGTGTAGTATGTTCTCTGCTTCTATGAGGTAAATCTAGGGGGATCACTAGACATTGCTTGTTATTCAGTCTAGCCTTCAGTGAGTTACTGGTTCAGTGAGAGACTGTATTTAAAAAAAAGTGGTGAGCATTTAAAAATGTACTAGATGCACATGTACACATGAACACATATACACAATAGATACAATCTAGGCCCCATAAATGGTATACTTTCACATGATATTTACTTTTTGACATATTGTTTTCAGTGGTCTAATATATATAGCCAGAAACAAGTACCCAGTTTTGAAGTTAGGAGAACTAATTTTATTATATTTGTAAATATTTTCCACAGTCCATATATCTGATACATAATTCTCTCCATTGAGGGCATGGGTTTTCTGACTTTAAATATCTCCCTCATTCTTGGCCCAGAGAGGTAAAGCATCATAAAGTAAAACAGTGGTAAATGATCATTTTCACCATTATTATGGAATGCTTAAGGAAAACGTATATAGAAGACATGTTGCATAGTAAATGCTCAATGACATCTCTTGCAAGTACGTTTATGTCCATCAATTGATACTATATCCTCGTTTGTTCTTCCATTCATTTTAAACCTCCCTTTACAAAACTCCAATACATCTTCAAGTCCATAGTCAATTACTTCCAGGACTGTCCGTAAAGGAAACGGGTTTTTAAGGACTTGCCTTAAACTACACTAGGGTGAGTGCCAAGTCCTTAAAAACCTGTTTATTTTACTGAAGTAAGTACCACACATGAACAACATCAGGACTCTCAAATATACTATCAATAACACAACCTAAAGTTTGAATACATCACAAGCAGCCATTGTAAATTTGAACTCTATCTTCACGAACAGAGACATTTGAATTTTTAATACCACATTTACTACTCTAGGGGATATTTTAGAATAAGTTGATGTTTAGACCCACATTTAGCACTCATTCATCCAGCTTTCAAGTCCTGCAAATGTTGACTAAGCTCTCAGCTGATGCCAAAGCCCCTCAAAGTATTCCAACTGCCAGTCTTACTTAGGCTATGCAGGTAAGCCTCACTACTGTGGATACCATTTGGCTGCATCTTGTTGCACAGGTTTCATATGTTAGAAGGATTAGTCTCCAGGGTGGCAGTGTTGGGAGATGATGCCGAACTTCCAAGAGGTAGAACCTAGGGGAATGTCTTTAGTTACTGAGAGTGAATTCAGAAAGTTTCAGGAAGGATTAAGGTATGCTGTCACATATACGCAGAGGGCCTAGGACAGTCCCATGCAGGTTTCCTGGTTGTGAGTTCAGTCCCTATGAGCTCCTTGGGTCTAAATTTTAGAAATTACTCCAAAGCCGTGTGTTGTCCAATATGTCCATACAGACAGTGGTACACTGGACAGGTTCTGGGCTGTGGAGTGTTGCTGTGCGATGTTCTGTATGTCAAATGTGTTGCACTGATTGGTTAATAAATAAAACACTGATTGACAAGTAGCCAGGCAGGAGGAAGTATAGGCAGGACAAGGAGGAGAAGAATGCTGGGAAGTGGGAGGCTGAGGCAGAGAGAGACTGCCAGCTGCCACCATGACAAGCAACATGTGAAGATGCCGGTAAGCCATGAGCCATGTGGCAAGGTATAGATTTATAGAAATGGTTAATTTAAGACAGAAAAACTAAATAACAAGAAGCCTGCTGTAGCTATACAGCTTATAAATTATATAAGTGTCTGTGTGTTTATAAGTGGGCTGTTGGACTGTGGGGGTTTGGTGGAACCCGGAGAGAAAACTCTCTAGCTACAGAGTGTGGCTGCTCAATCTTTTACACTTTCTGCATGACATGGGGAAGTTTTTTGTAACTCCGGGAAAATGTTTTTAATGAATTAATAATGGCCCCAATCTTGGGGTCTTAGAATGATCAGCTTTTAAATGAAGATAAAACTTAGCAAAGTAAACATTGCCATGTGAATGCCTTTTTTCCCATTTCTATGTGTTGTAATTGTAGGCACTTTCCCTTGGTTTGTTTTCTTGTTTTGTTTTGTTTGTCTTGTTTTGTTTTATCATTTTTCCTTTCCCAGAAAAATGGCACTCTTTTTCCTTTGGAGTAGGAGATATAACCTTGATATCAGAGCTCACACATCATGTCCTGGAAGGCATGAGGTATTTTGACTCATTATTTTCTCAACCTATTAAAACGCCCTTCATTCTTCCTAGTGTTCTTCCAAGTGCCTGTAGACCTGACTATTCATTGAAGCTACTTTCTTCTGAGAAAGCGTTGCTCCTCTTGAAATAGAAAGCAAGGTGTCTATGAGAATAACGCACTTGGGAAAGACAACAGCCTGTTCCCCAGAGGGAACGATCCCCTTTATTAGAAACAGAATAAAGACAAAAAATCAATCTTACAAGGTCTTGAAAATCTGGGAGACGCTAAAGTTGATTTTGTCGTTTAAGATTTATACCCAGTCTACTTTCATGAAAGATTCAAAGTGGTGGCAAATGAGACTAAAATCATTTTCTTGAACTGTGTTTCAGACTAGAATTATAAGTTTGCATCCTAGCAGATGAAGTTAAGCTGATTATGGCAAATGAGCTATTGGAAATCAATAGCATAAAACCATTCTATTAGTACCTGTACAATCACCTCAGGATTATAAGTAATATTTATACTTTCAAGCATTGACATTTTCAGGAAATGAGGTACAGAACATTTGCATGGACACACTCTCCAGGGGTTGTCCTTTTCTGATGATTAAAACAAGTTGTGAATGGATCTAAGGCTATTTCGTATATGCCCAGTTATAGCTCTCTGTTCTCAAAGAATGACTGGAGCCTGGTTCCTATAGCACTTACTGAAGTTAAGAGAGGATTCTGGGTTTTTGACATATGCATTGTCACAGAGTAACAAACAAATTTAAGTGATGGTTTTATGTTGCTCCTGTGGAATGGAATGAACACACACACACACACACACACACACACACACACACACACACACACACACTTTAAAAAACAACCATGGTCTGACATACACAGATTCCTCATTCTGGAAAATTAGGATGATGCCTGGGATGTACCCTAAGCAATCAATGGTAATCTGAGAAAAGCCATGACTTTGACATGAAATGATAGTAAAACTTTGGGTAGATAACTAATTTAAATTTCAAAATTTGCAAAACTTTGAAGCTATGCATTTTTGAAAATGGAGATCTACTAAATGAAAAAGTATCTATCAATCCCTTATTGAAGTACACATAACACAAAGAAAAATAACTTATTTTACCATTAGCAAACACCATACATCCTAATAAACATATATGTGTGTGTGTGTGTGTGTGTGTGTGTGTGTGTCTTTCCTTAAATCAAAAGATGCCAGGATCATTCTGCCCTTTGTTAATCAGCCTTTTATAGTGTGGTCTATGTTTTGACATCAAAATATACTTTGATATCCTCTCTGTTGCTTGCTTCTTCAGTCCAAATTTTTTGCTTTGTTTTGTTCCTGTCACACTCCAGGAATCTATAAGAGTCACTGTGGGTGTTATCATCCCTTCAAGGTCCAGTGTTAACACAAACTCTCCATCTCTAGTAACTCGTTCAAGGAAGTTTAACATTAACTGTGTGAAGGAAAGCAAGCAAGGGCCACAGGCTAGTTACTCCTCTTGCTTAGCAAAACTGTTTTCTCTACTGGGATCAACAAGATACATTTCCAATGCAGATTTACTAGGAAATAGCACAAAATTGGCCAGTGGCCCATTATTAAGTTCTACAAGAGACTTATATTCTCTATGAGTGAAAGCTAAATAACTTATATCCATTTGACTGTGCTGAAATATGCTGTTACTATTGTGACCCTGATCCTTTATCCTTCAAGTAAAGCAGTTGCAGCTTTTGAAAACCTTTTATGGAATATAAATCCAGAAATTCCCAGCTGACAGAGTTGGTGCTGGAGTACTGCTGCTGGGTTTTGAGACTAAATTTTCAATTTCTGGGATAGATTGATGGCATAGTATAAGCATGAGTGTTTGCAGGAACTGAGGATGGAAGTTTGAATTCTGACTTTTCTATTCATGAGTAGTACACGTGATAGCTTATTTTTAAACTCCTCAAACTTCTTTACCATGGGTAAATGGGGCTAATCATACCTAATTTCAGGTTTGCAGCGATGGATATTAGACATAATGCAAGCAGTTACTTGGCCAAGACATTATTATATATAATTATTATAATTAAGATTCCTAGAGAAATACTTGTATTGATTCAGTAATGCATAAAGGGGGAGCCTAATTAGTCCTCTTCCAAAGAACTGTTTGATTACTTATCAGGTTATAATGATAGAGGCTTCAGCAAGGACACAGATGCCATACACCAAAGTAGAAACAAAGCACAAGATTTATGCACAAGAAGACAGACTGGTCACAGAATCACAGGTCAATTGAGCTACTAAATCATATATATGCTACATCACAAGAAGTTCAAAACCTAATAATTAAAAAATAATGACTTCCCCCCATAATTCTGTGGGTAAGCTATTTATGCCGAGATGACAGAAGGAGTCACCTTTTCCTGGGACTGCACATGTAGATGACTTGGGAGACTGAACGGAATTGTTGTTTCCTGATGGTGTCATTTGACATTGTCTATACATTATTTCCTGTTAAGTGGGCCAGTCTCTCCTTGTGGCCATGTATCCTCAGGCAGTCTAAACAGGCTTCCTTATAGTGGAATCTCACAGTTGTATAAAGACCAGGGCAGACGATAAAGTGCCAAGGCTTTGCAATTTCTGTTAAAAATATTACATATACTACATTGTGTTAGACAAAGCAAGAGTTAAATTCAGCCCATATTAATGGGATGAGAAAATATTCTGTCTCTGTATTGGAAGTCATACATGGTACATTACATAAGGGCATTCATACAAGAATGGAGGAAAAATTACAGACATCTTTTCAAGCAATCTGTCACACAACTCTTGGCTCAAAGCAGAGAGTAAAGGGTTAAGGACTGTACGAGAATTATGAAATTAGATGCCTCCCCAAAAAGCAATGTTGGTAGAAAAAATCCAGACAAATGAATGTCTTACAACCACCTCTTACTCTACCAATTACAGGCCACTGAACACTAATAGTCCCATAGAATTGGAAATCAGAGGGAAAAAAAAAAAGGGATTACTTAGCATATCTTACCCATAATTCTCACATGACATAGGGAGAAGCTAAGAAAACTGAATAAACTTGGAGAAATAAGTAGATAATGTTCAACATAGAAAGGGGGTCAGCCCATTGTGGTGGCTACAGGGTTTATTTTATATTTGGGCATATTGGACTTGAACTCCTGGCCTGTCACTTTCCTTCATAGTGATGACTTGTGAAACATTTCTATTATTTCAGCTTTGGCTCTGTGTTTTTTAATATGTAATATGAGAAATACCTTCCTTGTCAGATTATTACAAGAAGTGGGTGAGAATACATATAATGTGCGAATACCTACCTTAGCGCAGTAAACAGTGGTACTTGGCTAGCAATCAATTAGGGAGTCATGTGTCAACAGCTGTTAGAAAAAGCCAATGTATATTGCTTTTGCTAAAATCAACGTCTTGTGACTTGGTTAGGACTTAATTTTCTGGTTAATTGTTTCACTTCTCTTTTGCACTTTACATGAGCAGGCAATTACCGAGAAGTCCCTCGGGTCCATTTCAATCCTCTCCAAGAGCCCTATGGAGCGTTCTGCACTGCTCAATTCCTGGGTATATATCCTTTGGTAAAGGAAGTTGTTGCTCCCCCAACAATGGTGACGGGAGCTGGCAAACCATGTCTTTATATAATCACATTTGCCCAAAATGTCACAGGTGCTTCATTTGCCAGCAATTTTTATTTTAGCCTCCTCCTACACATGAAGGAAATACATAGTCCTGAAGGACAGAGGCAATGCAGATGCTACAGCTGGGGAAAATACGGGGAGGCTGAGACAGACAGAGGAGACACTTTTTTGTATGACTTGATCCCAGAGAAATGGGCTGTCTCTGTAGACTGTGCATCCTGCACTCCTGGCCCCCAATGCTAATGCATCAAACTGTTCTTCTGGCAACAGAAAAAGTCTATAACTAGTGATCAGTCTATTAAGAAGGAATGTTTCCACATGGCAAAGCCACCTTGTCTCCTCTCCTGAGAATCCAAATATTGTATGGTACTTGGAGTTGTGATCTCATCTTATTGAATATTCTTCCCCAGGTTTTTTGGGCTGTTACATAGTGAAATGTTTACACATTTATTCCAAAATACTTAATATGATCAAAATGACTTTGGATATATTAGATTAGACCAAGATATTAATTTATTGATTTCAGGACTTCTACAAGTCTTCAGATTAGCAAAAGTATTAATGAAAACTCTATCAAGAAGACAAAGCAGTGGGCACTAAATAAAATTGGCCACGGAAGACATCTTTTGAGAAGAGTCTTCATTTATTAATCCCTGGATAGCATTTTCAGGGATTTTCTATCATCAATATATACTTTCAATTTGCATAGTATAATACATTTTTTCATTCTCCATATCTGATATAGAGTTCTAGAGGGAAAAGTTGTTGAAGATTCCAAACAAGCAGGTATTCATATGATAATTTTATGTCAACCTATTGTAGTGAATTAAAATTCAAGAAGTTTGAGTGCTCATGTCTCTTATGCAACAGTTCTTCCAATTCTCTAAAGGCAAGACATGTGCTTTGAGTTGAGTTATTTTCTAACGGAAATACTTGAGTTGTGTATACACTCATAATCCCTGACCTTGTGCATTCTGGGTCTAATCATTTTTTTAACTTTGAAATGCCAAGATTTGTAGGAAGCATTAGCTACATTTCCTACACAGTTGAAACAAATGGCAGGCCATAGGAGGCAACAACACAATAATGGTCTCATGCTTTAATGACACTTATAACTTCATATAATACTTTCATATATTATATGCATATTTTTGCTTATGAATCTCTTTAGCAGGTACTATAGAGACAGAACTAATTCCTTAAATATTAAATATTTGCTGTAAAAAACATAATAAAAGGTCTGCACATAGAGTTAGATATTTTTTGATCCTAATGCTTGATTTCATGATTTACTTTAAATGTGCATGTTTCAGCTTACATAAGTCATTTGCATGAAAATCGGTATTAGGAGAAAGACTGACAATAAAAATGAGGAATGATTCATAATATGTAAAGTATGTTCCTCAAAGATTCATTATGCATTTTATAATACTGAGGGTCTCCAAAATACTTTAGTAAGCGAATACAGTTAAACTGATTAAGGTTAATTTATTTTAAAAACTAACAGATAGCCATGTTTCTTTTATATCATCTGAGAGCAGGATGTTTGGAGATACAAGTTTCTTCAATATGCATCGAAATATCAATGGACATAACAGAAAGAAAGTAAAGCAGAACATTGCTTCAACACCTGTCCTGTTCTAAGTGAGCAACCTGCATTGCCTCCTTGAACTACTTCACCAGTCTAAAATGATTGACAGTGGTGATAATCCAAAAAGATCCATAAAGAGGCATGTTTTTCAATATTACCCATATGGAAAGATGACAGACTCACAAACAGACCTGTTTTGTGTAAGGATAGGGAGTTTCTACTTGTTGGGGACTGTCCCAAACATTGAAACATTTCCTTCAAATACCATCAAAATGTATGTTTCAGGAGAAACTGCTCATCTCTTCCGTTGCTACCCTAGCTTATTACCATTTATTTTGTTTCTGCTTTTTCTTTCACCTTGCCACCTACCTACTTATCATTTATTATATGTCCACTAGTTTGCCTTTCTAGATTTTTCATACCTAAGTCATAAAGTATTTCACTATTTTTAATGATGAGAGTTATAAATACTCATAGCCTTTTAAAGGAAAATGGATATATGTGCACACAGAGAAAATAAATCCATAAGCTACAATCAACTGGCCACCTGTGGATGACTGTAATTTCTATTAAAGGTTACTCTTTTCATTATCCTTTTAGCATCTAGAGAAGCAGGCTAAATACACTCCACTTAGTCATCCATTCAGGGTCTGGAGAGTTGGCTCAAACATTTAGAGGCACTTGTTGCTCTTTCAGAGGAATCGTTTAATTTTTAATACTTACATGGTGGTTCATAGTCATCCAAAACTCTGGTTCCAGAGAATCTAGTGCTCTTTTCTGGCCTCCACAGGCATCAAGCACACACATAGTCTACACACACATACAGACACACACACACAAACATATATGTGTGTGTGCTATATATACCTTTATAGTATTTATATTAAAATATATATACTGGCAAAAACTCCCATGTAAAATATATAAATCTCATTAACATTTTAATAATAGTATATTGATATGAATTATATCTGTATTTCTTTCATTACAATAAAAGCTCAATAGTTTCAAAAAAACAATGCAGAGCAAACATTGTTGACAGATGTATATATGTACCCACATGACTACACATCTATGTAGTTACATATTTATATCTATATTACAATTATTTACACATCTGATACACACACACACACACACACACACAGATTTCTACGTGCCTATCCATTGACAGTGTGAACTTAGCAAGTTTCCTAATTCATCCGATTAGTTCCCTACTACTGCTATGACCCACAATCACAAAACCTTAGCATTGATCTAACTGAACTTAATCAAAATTTTGGGAGGCTGCACTTCTTTTGGAGGCTTGCGAGGATACTCGGTTTTGTTTCCTTCTCTGATAGAGGCTGCACACCTGCCACAGGTTGTGGATCATTACCCCTTCTTCAAAGACTGCAATAGTCCACCTAATAAAAACGTTTATTTTATCACCTCACTGTGAGCCTGAATCTAATTCTGGATTCATCTTTATGGCACCTTATACTTTGGCATTTTAGTAATCTAAGATAGTCTCCATGTTAGATTCCTTAGTTGGCTCTTCAAAATTCCATTTACCATGCAAAGCAACATATTCAGAGAGTCTGGGTATTAGGAACTGGGTTTCTCTGAAATACCTCTATTATGTCTACTGTGTAATTTCCTAAAATATCCTATTATATAAATACAAAGACCTAGAGCCATTATTCATGTCTAAGAGCAATGGAAGACATGAGAAAATATCTGATATACTTTACCCAAAAAGAAAATATAAAATCATGGTTTTATGACATCTTTTAACAACACGGCCATGGAATAATTTTAAAATGCACTGGAATATATAGTGAAAATCAAAACAACAGGGGTGATGTGAGTACCTTAGTCAATACCAGATACTGCGGCAATTACAGATTACTAACTCAAGGGGGAAAACGTTTATTTTGTCTCACAGTTTCAAAGCTTTCAGACCCTGCACAACTGCTGTGTTGAGCAATACAACACTGAGGACATTTGACTAGAATCTGCTCAGGTCACGACCTCTAGTAAGGGAAAGAGAGGAAAAGAGCCTCAGTAATACTGTCCACTCCAGAGTATGTCCTCAATGTCCCAACTTCTTTTCAGTAAACTTTACTTTCTTTAGGTTCTACCCCCTCTCAACATTACCACTATTGTGGTCAAGCTTGCAATACACGAGCCAACACAGCGTCTTAAATACAGATTCCCCCAAACTGGTAAATCTGAAGTTATAGATCACAGTTTCTCACATCTGTTCATCAGCCCGCCCCCAGGAAACTAATAAAAGTCTTGTTGATCATATCTGTGTTTCTCTTTTCTTATTTAAACATTTACATTTTAAATGAGAATGTGTGTCACCCAAAATGTACCCAAACGACCAGGAAAACAACCATGCAAATAGAAACCTTTCTCTTTGCCTGTCCATCTTCTTAATTTGCTTGCATATTCCTCAAAGCATACTGTGTTCCCTGCATGTTAGCCATGCTGAAGAATCTATAATACACTGTTAATTCATCAGCATATAATGGAAACAGAAAAAAAATAGTTGAAAAATCAAGTGTAAAAGCCTATGATAGAGATGTTACAAGGAGCACAATGGACTGAGAGAGTAGTACGCTTACTCTGAGGAACAGGTGGGCAGCTGCTGACACAGAAATTCTTGACTTGTAGATGCCATTTCCCAGCAGCCAAAGGACATAGTCCTGTCCCCAAGGAAAGTGACATATAAAGAGAGGTCTAATGACGAAAGGAAAAATGCCAGCAAACAACAGGTTACTCAGTTCCTCTAAGACCACTAATGAGAAATAGGAAATGAAGTTAAAAATTAAATGAATTGTTGCCTTTTCATTTTGCAATTACATTAGTTCTAATTATTTGGTCTGATGAGATGGCTCAGTGGCTCATTAAATTCTTTATGCAAGCCTGAAGACCTGAAGTTGGTATTTGGAATCCATGTTGAAAGGAGAAAATTGACTACTTAAAACTGTCCTCTGAGTTCCACATGTTCACTGTGTCATGCACATGCCCTCACACATGTGTACATATACATGTAACAATAATTAAAATATAAAAATTAAGTAGAAGAACCTAAACAGTTTTGCTATATAAAACTATCAATATAAGCTGTGTGGTGGTGGTGAATGCCTTTAATCCAAACACTCAGAGGCAGGTGGAGCTCTGTGAGTTCAAGGCCAGTGTGGTCTACAGAGCGAGTTCCTAGTCAGCCAACACTACACAACAGAAAAACCCAAAACCAAACCAAATCAAAACAAAACAAAACTAAACACAAAAACAAAAACAAAAGCAAACCTATTAATATCCATTTTCTTTTTTTCAATATGAAAATAAAGTGGTATTTTCTGATTCTGTTTTATTATATTTTTAATTTTTGTATTTTAAATAAAATTGTATCCCTAATTTTTGTACAATGTGAACATGTATGCAGAATACATTGGTAACTGACATATGCACTACAATATACAGGTATTTTTTGATGGTATCATATCTATTTTCTTAACTCTTTTCAAGAATTCAGTTTATTACCCTTAGTTCTCATGTATACCTAGATCTCCTGAACATTTTTTTTCCTGTAAAACTGAAATCTTAGGCTCTTTGATCAACGTTTCTTCAACTCCAAGCTTCCTCCCTTCTATAACAATCACAGCACTTGTTAACTAGCCCTATATATCCACTCCCAGGAAATCAACATTTTCAGATTCCACATGTGAGACACATTCAGTGCTTTTTTTCCTCTGCCTGACTTTTCCCACTCAGTAAAGTGCTCTCTAGGTTGTTTTTGTTTTTTGTTTTTTTTTTTTTTTTTTTTTTTTTTTTTTTAACAACTGGAACAATGTTCTTCTTTATTTCTGAAAAATGTTCCACTGAATATACTACAGGTACTTACTTGTTTTCTAAGCATTTTATAGGTAAGAATAAACAGAGATTTTAAGTTTGATAAAGTCAGCATGGTAATTTCAACTTATTTGGGGAGTAATGATTGAGTAGCATTTTCAGAAAAAGTCCTTACAATAAAATAAAAATGTCCATTTTTATAACATCAATACTTTTAGACCATTTTGAATTTCTCTAACCAAGTAGTACACAGTACAGAAGATGAATTTGAAATGCATGGTGTGATATAAGTCTGTAGAATCGCCTGGGGATCAAGTCCATTGCGTCCATTAGTAAAAGGTCTGGGATCACCTTAAAAATGCAGATTACCTTTACTGTACTTTCAGTGATGTATTCCTTTGACATCTCAGCACAATTCTCATTAATATCTCAGATGTACTATGATGTCCAGAGAAACTTTGAACACCTGCTTCTCTTTGGAATCTCCTTTGCTAGTATGTCCCAACTGATAAAATAGTGGTTCCTTAGAAAACACCCAAATCCTATCTTCTGTTTGCACATTCTAGCAATCAGCAAGTCCTGACTATTCTCTAGGTGGTCATCCTTGCTGTCAGCCAAGTCTTGCCATCATTTATGTCAATGAAAACATCTAGAATCTTTTCTACTCATATTCCTGACAGTCCATTTTCCGCAGATGCCAGACTGGCTTCATAAAATGTAACATTTAAAATATAAATCCAGATTTTGTTTTGTGCTTGCAAAATCCAGGATTTGCAGTTACCTCTGAACCTATGATCCAGTCTTGTTTGGCTAATTGTTCACACAAGCTCTTTTCAGGATATGCAAAACATACCAGGAAATCTTCAAGGAATTTTCAGGATTTTCCCCTCACTGGAATATTCCTTTTATTTTTCTAATTTTATTAGTTCTCCAAGAAATTTCTACAATATATTTTGATCATATTTAGCCATCTCAACTTGCCCCTACATCCACTCACACTTTCGCTATACACCTACCAATGTCCTGTTTTTCTCTTAAAATCCATCAAGGACTATTGGAACTACTTCTAAACTATTGTATGTATGGCCTTTTTGGTCAACCAGAAAGGACTGTACCCTTTAAGAAAAGTGATGACTCCTCTCCCAGCATCTTTCAACTGCTAGTAGTTCCTTACCTAAGGGTGGGGATTTATGCCTACATCCCCTCCCCAAGCCAGAATTTTGTCTGGCTTGTCCTGCTCAGATCTTGTGTATGTTGTCACAACTGTACACTCTAAATTTCTATGTGCAACTGCTCTGCTGTGTCCAGAAAACTCTGTTTCTTTCTAGTCATCCACAATCAAAGGCTCTTGTAGACTTTCCACTCCTTTCCAACAGTGGTCTCTAGAGTATAACTAAACTAATCTTTTCCATTTTATAGGCCCAATTCCTTTTATTTTTTTTTTCAATTCCCAACAAAATCAGTTTCTCCAACTAGAAAGTTCTACCCACCCAACAAAGGCATCTTGTATTGTTTTCCATCTTAATGCCTTTATTATTTCTCATGAATAAGCACTTTTATCACAGGTTTGATACTTTGTAAAGGAGAAGATTTCTGGTTGCTTGGTTTTATACTCCCATGTTTAGTAGCAAGTCTCTCCTCCATTTGTCTATCTGTCTGTCTGCCTATCTGTCTATCTATCTATATCAGGTATAGTGCAATGTATACAATAACAGCAAAGAAGAAATGTTTTAGTAACTTGGTGAATTATAAGTGTGTATCAGTTCCATAAGATGCCCTGAGGATACTGACCCCAGTATGAGTCAAAGATAGAGTTTTAAAGGATAAAATTCTTATAATTATAGCCCTACGTTCTCATTTTGCATAAATGTTCCGTTTTTCTTACATTAAATAGTCACAGTTCACGAGAGCTAGAATGAAGTGTTTATGGAGATGAATGGAAAGCAGTACAGAGTGGAACACAATGGCGATATTATTAAGCTATCAACAACACACAGCGACATTAAGAACTGGCATAATTAACATGACTTCAGAAAGAAACTATGCTGACAGGCTTATTTGAGAATCAGTATGACACTTTATCCCAAAAGTAAATTCAAGACTAAGAACCAATCAGTTCTTCTTTTCATTTTTTAACACTTTGAAATGCTGACTCTTTTCAGAATGTATTTTGTGCATTCCTTTGAACAGCCCTCTATGGTTTGCAGTTAGTAGGTGTGCCATTCTTACTTTATGCATGAAGAAAATGAATGAAGTTGAGAGTAAACACAAGTCTTGTTAAATTAATATAATTTGGATTTATAAGCCCATAGTCTGTATGCCACAGCATGGTGTTATAATACATACATACATACATATATATATATATATATATATATATATATATATATATACATATATATATAGTAAGAAATGACAGGGGTCAAATTAAAAATGGACCATGCAAACTGGAAGGTAAGAATGAAGAAAGGAAGTAGTCTTTGTCTCCAAGGAAACTCATCAATAGGTTATTAAATTAGTGCCACATAGGAAGGCAGCCCAGAATAACCCCCAGGAAAGGCTGATTCATCTGACAAGTAAATATGACAATTATTTCAGCCTTCAAATAAATAGATATTGCTGACATCTCAACTGCTTGGGACTGACCTTCATCTTGGTCTAAATGTGAATATTTGTGATTTCTGTAATTCCCTAGAACTATTCTTTCTCCATTTTTTTCAGAAAGGTCATTATGTGTTTTGAATTATCAGAAATAAAGCTGATTGATTCTTGCAGTGTGACACAAGGACGTTGCACATACAAACAGGAAATCAGAGCTCAGTGTCATTTATGTCAATCTTATTAGAGGAAGAGTAAGTTGGTTCATTTAATACTTAAGAATGACAGGTTGCTAACATTTCATTTTCATGTGGTTAAGCACATGAACTTTAATTAACCTGGAATTATAATTTAGATCCTGGAATGAGTCATACAAGTTCATGACACTACACTGGTTACTTCACTACTTGATTACATAATTATGATAGTCTTATTTCAAAAATACATATTTTAGTGTTTTTTCTGTTTATTTTTTCAAAGTTGGGTGAAGAAATTCTCCATTAATAATAGCTTCAATTAAAAAAATTGCCATACTTCAAAACTATTTGAATTCCAGAAGGTTTTAGAACAAATAAAATATTTTGGCATGCATGATGAGGCACACTTGTTATCCTAGCACCCCGGGTGCTGAAGCAGTGGAATCAGAAGTTCAAGCCCAATCTGTTCTATGCAGTAGGTCTGTGGTCATTCTGTACATCTAGAGCAGCGTTCCTGTGCCATAAGAATAGGATAGAAAAGAAATAACAAAATACAACGTCCTGTAATGCGGCAAACTGGAGTATAATATAGCATGCTCTAACAAAAGGCATTATGATTTCAGGTGAAGAATGTAAATTAATTTCAGACATACAAAAGGAGTATGCTCGCTGTTGTTCTTATCGATGAAGTTGGTATTCATTTTCCTTCCATTTAGAGACTGTTACGTCGGTTTTCAAGGTTGTCTTTAGTTACAACTCCTTTAGCGATTGCCTGATTGGACATATTAATTCCATACATAGCCCAAAATAAGTTGAGATATGTCTTTGCATTTGAGAGTCTTGGTTCAAAAACCTCTGAAGACTTCACATTCCAAATCAATTAGAATTAGAAAATAGCTACTGAATAGTTTTCAAATATAAATAGTATGACAATTTGGATGCCAACTTTTAATTTTAAACAGATATGGAAATTATCTGATTGAGAAGGCTGGAATTCAATTACACTTTCCTATCAACACAAACAGACTGAAATTACCCTGCTCAGATTTGCTAAGGTAGATCTTATAACTACTGCACTTAAGGCAATACAAGTTGCCTAATGTAATTATTGTAACTATCTAAAAAGCTTGAGCATACTTGAAGTCTGATATGAGCATATACACCAATCATTTAAGGAGAAAAATTTGTTGCTGTGACATTTACTTTATAAGCTGAAAACTCAATCATAAATACACAGAGATTACTTCAGGTTTGAATTAAAATTATTTAGTCTATGCAAGCTATTAAGGATTCATCTAAAATTTCAGTTTATTCAAATTATTACCTTTCAAACCTCCCAATTACTGTTTTCTTTCAGACATAGTCCCTGGCCTCAGACACTAATGCTTGTGTATCCAAAGTGCCACAGCAAAATGTCAACATACCTCTGGGGAAAAAAAATCACTATAATAAAAATTATTAGAATTTATGTTGAACTCTTCATCTTCAAATGACTTATAAATATTAATTATTACTGACTGAGAACAGGACCCTACCCAATAGAGTATTGAGTTCCAGGAACAACACTTCAAACCTGCAAATATTTCAGACCACCATACTTCTCTGATGGGTGTTTGGGGTAGAAGACTTCGACATCAGCATTTCCTTTCTATCTCCTTGAGTAACAGTATGCTTACAGCTCTCATTCAAAGAGTTTCAGATTTCCTCCTATCTAAACTTTCTACTGTACAGAATACACATCATCAGAGATGTATCTAACTCGATTTTAGAGTATATGCTTTGAAAAGTAGCAAAATCACATTGTTAATACTTTCTGATATACGTCAATATTCCCAGAATTTGGCTTGTCTTATTTGTTCTCTCTACTGTTTGTCCACCAAAATCTGGAGCTAAGATTAGCTTACTACCTCAGACTTAGAAAAGAATTTCTCTTTCTAAAGCTAATGAAGGGACAGCAAATTGCCTGAACAGTTGGCTGCATGAATCATTCCAAAAGTACATACATCTTTGAATCATTGTTTTAGTAGGAGTCAGGAATGTCTCTGACTTTTTTTCCTGCTATTGGAACACTTTCTGCCCCTACTGGGTTGCTACTTCCAGCCTTGATATGACGGTTTGTACCTAGTCTTACTGTAACTTGTGATCCTGTATTCTGTTGATATCCCTGGGAGGCCTGCTCTTTTCTGAAGGGAAACTGAGAAGGAGTGAGCAGAGGAGAGCAGAGGTATGGGGAGATCAGGAGGAGTAGAAGGAAGGGATATTGCAGTCCAGATTTAATAAGTAAGAAAAGAGTTTTTTTTTAATGCACTATACAATACATGAAAGGTAATTTGGGAAAATTTTATTCAGGGAAGTAATTAGGTATAAATGTCCATTGTACAAACAACCATATCACTTTGCTAGAAATTATTAGAGCAACATGAATCCAAGAAGTTCCTAGTTCTATCATGAGGTGATAGTGAGTTTCTATGGATGCCCAAATCCACCTGTGCATTCACCTGATTGTTGACATAGATACCAATGGGAACAGTTATATTTGAATGTGAATCATTTGCCTTCCTAAAAAGGCTTGTAAAATCTTAAAAAGAAAAATAGGAAAAACTTGTTTTCCTTTCAGTAATAATTATTTTGCTATCTAGGAAGGGAAGTCAAACAACCACAATATAAAAATTTCCTTAAAATTTATAACAAAAACAAGTATAAGTAAAGTCTTGACAACTTTTGAGAAAATAAAAGTATCAGGATATTCACACATCTTTAATTCTAGTGCTTAAAAGATAGAGGCAGGCAGAAATCTCTGTGATTTCAAAGCCAGCCATTTCAAAGCCACTCACAATCTACATAGTGAGTTCCAGGGCAGCCAGGGTATCTAAAGAGACTCTATCTCAACAAACAAACAAACAAAGATATAAATGGTATCAGATGTTCACATTCTATTTTGATTATTATTTTAATTACAGTAAGTGCTGCTATGAATGCCAGGTCATATTTTCTATACTCATGGCTGATCTAGTGAACACAAGTTTTAATTGTAGATACCTCAGTACTTGGGTGGTAAAGGGGGCTCAATAACATATTTATACAGTAATTCTAAGTCAATATTTACAAATCATTTATTATGTGATGTTAACTGAACTAACTGAATTTTCATTTTATGTTTTTACATCAAGGCACTTTTTAATCACAGAAACACTTCTATAACTATCCAAACATACCATAAGGCCCTGGGAGATGGGCTTGATTCTCTGAGTTTATTACATAATTTGAAAAAATATACTCAAATATTTTAATGTGAGCTCTGAAATCTCAATGAAATCATTGCAGATACAGGAGCACATGGGAACACACGTCATGAAATCTTGGGTTGTTCAGGACTATGCAACACTGCTTTGTGACAGAAACTGTCACACTGTATACCTTAAAATTATCAGTCCTGTTGGTCCTCTAAGGACTGGTGATGCAACATTTCACTTTATACACGAACTGAGAGAAACATTTAATCTTTTCATTTCACATGTAGATAGGATTACAATAAAATTAATCAGTGGTTGCAAAAGGATAACTGAGTGACTCAATCGTATGATAGGATTCTACTGGGTCCTTTGATTCCCAAGGTTTTGATTAAATTAGCCTGAGCTAATGGCCAAGCAGTTTAAATAATATAAGCATCTGTATGTTTATTTTATATGTGGGCTATAGGACTGCTGGGGCTTGGCAGGACCCAGAGAGAAAAACTCTAGCTACATTCATCCTGTGGCTCCTGGGGATTATGTCGAAGTTGGCAATAATCACCTCTACTTGCAGAGATTTCTCTCTGATTCGTGATCTATAATCTTGATATTAGCACAGTGAAGCTAAATAGTGTCTCATCCTTCAAATAGTAGAGATTTGAATAAAGCCCAAAGGCATGATACTTATGATGAATTCAAAATTATATTCTAATATTGAAAGCCACGCATCCAAGAATGTATAGACAGAACAAATTGGACTCAACATAATTAAAAACATGAAAGAGAATACAAAATTGGGTGGGAAGGGAAGAGCATGAATCTTGGGGGAGTTAGAGGATGGAGAGAATATAATCAAAACACAATGTATGAAATTCTTGAAGAACAAAAATAAAAGAAAAAGGAGAAATAAAGACTTGAAGAAGATATAAATGTTAGTAATACATCATACTTTTCGTGGTCCGGAAATTATGAATGAAAGCCATACTATGAAAACATATTTAAGAAAAAATATTGATTTAACTTTTAGAGTAAAAAATAAATAATTATATGTCTAATTTTCTGGATCAGTAATCACAAACCTCATAGAAATTTAATTCTCAACTTCTGCTTAGGAGGAAGATGTTAATTTTGTCTCGAAAGTTAAACCATTCAGACCACATGTGTTGTGATATTTTATTTGTATGTTAATAAATACAGTTTGCCTGGAGATCAGAGGTAATAGCAAGCCATTAACACAAAAATCAGGCAGTGGTATAGCACATGCCCTTCTGTGTTCAAGGACACACTAGGGAACAACCAAGCGTGGTAACTCACGCCTTTAATCTCAATACCAAACATAGAGACCTGGAGGTCTGTACAGACAGGCAGTGACAAGGAAGTGAGGTAGCTGGGCTAAGAGCCAATGAGAGGGCAAAACAGCAAGGCAATAAAAGGCTGGGTAGATGAGAAGTAGCTCTCTTGGGAAGCTATGGCAGTGTGGTGAGTTAAGGTTAGCTGGTGACTCTCACTATTTCCCTGATCTCTAAGGCATTCACCCCCATATGTGGGTCTGTGTTTATTTTTTAATAAGACCATTTAGAAACTCATCTACACACATGCTAGAAAAATACAGATGTATCTCTGATGGGCAGCTGTTAACAGTCAAACAGTAGTTTTCATTACTTGTTTTGCACCATAAAAGCACAGCTAGCTCTTGTTGCAATGGAAATAATGGGCTTCTTACTTTGGACATGAGGTACTTACTATTCAGATAAGGTGGAAACTCTATAGAAGGTTGTTTTCCACCTGCTTCTGACTACATGGGGGCATTTTTAGCAATTTTGAAGTATTTTAGAAAGATTATAATAGTCAGAGTTTGTTGGTGTCTTCAGAAAAACAGAATTTGCTGGACATGACAGCCATCACACATAAGAACAAAGTAGCTGGCTTTGACTGCATGTACCAAACCTGAACAAGATGAAGCCAGTCAAATTCCCAGCATGAATGGCAAAGGGGCTCTTGATTCCCACCCCTAGTTTAGAAGATATTGGCAATCAATACTACTGTGTACTTCCTGTACCCATTCATATACGAGCAGCACTTAATGAACTCAGTGGGCTTAGAGAAAAATGATAGAGACACATGAAATTGGAAGAAAAAGTGGTGATGGAATATAGGGAAAGAATTGGAGAGAGGGGAATTGGAATCATTTTGATCAAAACACTTTACATACATGTATGAAAAATTCAATAATGGAACATATATAAACGTACATTATTTTGAGGATTATGTGATTTGTGGACTGTGAGGAAAATTCAAATACTTTTTCAATAAAACCTTGAATCATGTTAAAAAGACAAATCTAGTCCCCCAGAATGAAAATGAGTGGAGCAAGCCAACAGCAGGACGAAACCTGTCATTTTAGTGACTGAAATGGAAAGGTCTGAAGAATCACATTCACTTTCTATTCCTTTCCAGACTCTGCTTTTGTAGCACATGGGACTGCTGGCTGAAATAGGTTAACCCTAAAGAAGAATTACCCCACAAAATCTTACTAGATCCAGATTCGCAAGTTTATTACTTTCTATTCAAGATTATTTTTATAATTACAGCGCTTTGATTAAAAAAAAACCACTATGACCAAAATGTAGAAAATCTGATCAAATAAATGTTTCCAGACTTTTTATTTTGTAAAAATAAGGCCACAACTATCAGTTTATAAGAAGGAGCTGGAATTTATTCACAAACTTTAATTTAGGTGTCTATAGTTTCTGCTAAAGAGTAAACTCTATTATGGGAACTTGCTTACCAAATATCAGAATCATTTTCAGTGAGTACTGATTTCTCTTCATTTCTGTTTCCTTGACTAAAATCCCCCTCTCTGCTCTTTTCTCATCAAGACTCCTAAAACCTGAGAAGAAATGATCTTCATGCATACTGACATGTTTTCAAATGTGAATATTCTTCCAGCTGGATTCAGAAATTACAAAAACATGGCTTGGAAAATCTGATACCTGGGAGCCGTCCAACTATAAACAAATGATTGTATTTTGTTTCAAATCAGGCTAGGAGGTAAATAGTGAAGTATATTATCTGGAGCACATAAAATGGATATGAATTTACACCTGTCCCATATCTATGATCATTAATTGAAGTGGTTATTTATATTTTCCATATAAGTCACCTAAAAGAAGCAGCAGTTTTATATCCCCCAGATTAATTTAGCACCCTCCAATGTGTAATGATGTGTGAACATTAAAATTCCAAGTGTTTCAAAGTGTTTAAAACCATTTTATTAATGTACCACAGATATTTACAAGATCTTAGTAATATACATTTTTTTCTTTCCAAACAAGTCTGTATTAAGAATACTTGTGATGGAGGTTGGGGAATGTATTTACAGAATAATTTGCTTTCAGAAAATTTCCAAAGATCCATGGATTGATTCATTGTAAAAGTGGTTGAATAGCAAAACAGTAAAAAATCCCAACCATTGACAGGAACTGGGTACTTGGCCTTAAAATCTGAACTCCTGTAGAACTCAAACCTGGAAAATAAAACATCAGATAATGACCTCATATGACATAAGATGGCTTACTGGATTAATAACACAGGACAGAAACTATACAGTCATATTTGTCTTAAAATAATATTTTATTACATTGTATTTAATTTTAAGAAACGACTCCTATCATAGGATGCCATCTCAAACAAAAAACTGAAAAAGATAAACAGCCAAGTTGGTGAAGCCTACTGAAAGTATATTAAAACTAGCCAACATTTAGTGGCCAGTGACTTCTACCGAGAAGCTTTATGCAGACGTGAGCTTGATGCTTCTAAAGCAAAAACAGTATTACTTGGTATCTCTAGGACTGGCCTACTTGGAAAATGTAATTGAGAAGGCTTCAGCTCAATCTAAATGCTACAATTGATTAGTGATGTCTGCCACAGACATACAAAGAATATCATAGACATACCTACTTCAGTTTCACTGTTCCTACTTTGAAACAATTGATTATTTGTGAAAAAACAATAAGTCCTAAATGTTGTGCCAGTATACAATTTATGAAAGTATCCCCTTTGTTCTTTTCTTTTATTCTTCTTTTCTTCTTCCTTCCTTCATTTCTTTCTTCATTGGTTTGATTTTTTATTTTTATTTCTTAATTTTCAAATGAGGAAATAGAACATTGTAGAAATGCATGTCCATTGTTAAATTTGGCAGGTGATTTAAGGAAACACTGGTTTGTCACCTCCAGCTCACAATTGCAAATGGAAACAAAGACCTTTTGGTTTGTCACTCAACTTTACACAATAATTAGAAAGTCCCTGGGAACTTTCATGTTGCAACTGCCTAGATCAAAAGTCTGTGCCAGAAATAGCAACTCAACTTACTTGACATTTTTGGAATTCTTATTTCCTCACTGCTGCTTCCATCTCCGCCATCACTGACAGTTCTTATTTCAATCAAGTAGTCTTCTTCAAATGGAACCAGAAGCTCAGCGGATGTATTATTTGTTTCCAAAATATGAGTTTTACTCTGTCTGTTTTGCCGATAGAGAATCTGTATAAAAGGAAGAGCCAAGTTAATATGAGGCTGGAGTTTGTTAAAGGTTCAGATGCTGCATAGAGAGGGATAAGGAACATATTTATAACAATGCTCTCATCTATAATGAGAGTGTCATTACCAACATCATACTTCTCATGTGCATACATCCTAGATTGCCTTATCATTAAATTTACTTTTAAGAAACAATATTTCACTGGGATCCATGTTCCTGGGACAGGAGAAGATTTATGTTAAATATGGAGTCTGAATAAATTAGCTCCAGGGCTTTCTATGATAAGTCATTGTTCAGTTTGGACCCACTACAAAAGTCTGAATATATATGTCTGCTCAGAGTTAATTGCCATTACCACTACAGGAGATTACTTGCCCTGGACATTCAGAGATGCTCTTGGTGCTCAATGATGTTCTTATGAGATTCCTTTTATGCTGTTAAGAGCCTATATCACACTGTATCCTAATTTCTAATGTTCTATTTAAATTAATTCTTTGACATCAATCATGTATCTTGCATACAAATCCAAGTAATTGTTATTTCTTGATAGCAATGGCAATAGCATGAAGATTAAAAAAGGTTTATGCTGCAGGATTTGGATTTCCCACCGTTCACATCACATTATTCCATATACATTACTGAATCTAGAACACAGAACCTTTTTAATGAAGAATTGAAGTTAGCAAGGGTATTTTCAAGCAATTTTAAAAAATATCCTGATAAACCCATGTGCACAAACTATGCTTCTATTTGATTATAACGTTATTCTTTAATAACATAACTGATATGATTAAATAGAAAACTAAATACTTACCTTATAGCCCAGAACTTCAGACTCATTTTCCATGGTCTTCACATGCTCCCAGTTCAAGCATAATTTAGAATTTGACAGCTTCCATGCAATGTTTGCTGGTGGTTGGCTTGGAGCTTTAGAATACAAAGAGCCAAATGAGTGTTAATCAGTTCATAGGACAATGCAGCAACATGAAAAGGAAAAATAAGTCCCGATAATTAGCATAAAAGAAGCAAGGATGTTATAATTTCATTTGAAATATAGTGATTCTAATCACAGTAAGGAAATTTATTAAAATTCTGGTCATTTGAGAATGTCTCTGTGACAGGCTTATGAATCAATAATGATTTTCTGAGTGTCCAGGATTAATTTAGTAATCATTGTAGTTGAGTTTGCTTACTTTATAATATAGAGAAAGATGGATTGTTCAGTTATTTACTTTTGGTATTGGCTATTAATCGATGAACAAGTTAACTAAATTCAAGTTGGAGACATTCTACATACATATACAGACACATACATACAGGTGTTCATTCCTAATACTTTTTATTTTATTTTGGTTTTTTTTTTTTGAGACAGTTTTCTCTGTGTAGTTTTGGTGCCTGTCCTGGATCTTGTTCTGTAGGACAGGCTGTCCTTGAACTCACAGAGATCTGCCTGGCTCTGCCTCCTGAGTGCTGAGATTAAAGGCGTGCACCACCACCACCCAGCTCATTCCTAATACTTTTATAACCTTTGATGCTGTATTCCTATTTTTAACTATAATTAACAAAACCAACTCAAGATATTTTAAGAAAAATGAGACTAATAAAATATGAAACATATAGGATAATTTCTTAAAACCCTGCCAGGATGTGGCAGAGCCTTAAGGGAAACATTGTCACCAAGTGAACACATTCCCTCTCCCCTTCTTATCGCAGGGCCATGTTGCCTGGCCAGCTTGCCATAGATTTCCTTTTTTGTCACTCAATATGAGTGTCAGAAATCACAACTGTGCACAGTATTTAAAGTTTGAAACTTCCTCTACATGGAGATCACCAGGCTAGAAATCCTAAAGGAAATCTGGTGATTTGTCAATTATATGAGGAGAGACCTTAATTTGGACACATGTCTATGTTAGTTCAATCAAGGGTGGCTGTTCACTGAAAAAAAAAAAGTATAGTTTATATTATAAATGTCTTGGGAACACAGACATAGGAAAAATATTCACAGGTACATTGGTCACTCCAAATAACAGGTACTATGAACCCAAACTGGAGGTCTCAGTCCTTTGAAATCAATGCTGCCTTGGAGAGGAGTAATGCATAAGGAGGCGAGGATGTAGAACTACTGCTCTGAAATAAATAATACAGTTCAACTTTAACGATTTACATATGAGAATGATAATGTGATTTGTAGAGTAGGAAGTCAGTTGTCTCAAAGTACACAACTGGCAAGTAGCTGAGTCAGAACAGAAACTTGGTTCCTTGGTTCCTATCCGGTGGGTTCACCATGACAACATGTTGCTACTCAGAGAGTCCATATGATTTTTTTTTTTGAGATTGAAAACAATTAAGAGATTTAAAATATTTCATCTGCAAGTCTGAGGCAGAAATAAAACTGCACGGAAAGATGCTTCTGTTCTGAATGTGAAGTGCTGAGTGAGCCTAGCATTTAACTCAGGGCAACAAGAAAAACAGATGTGACTTCTAGAGCATTTTGAAACAACTTCTAACTAATGTCTTATATGTCACTTGAATATGTTAAACATGCTGAACTAAGGACAATGCTTATGGCCTCCACAAGCTCAGTCTTGATCACCTAAACTTGTTGCCAAATTTGGTGTGTGACAGCTAGAGAAGTATTTACCCAGTAGTATCATGAATTTCAATTATTATTTATTATAGTTTCATTTCATTGAAAGATAGCTATTTTGCATATTTTTAAATAAATTTTTGATGGTATGTGCCCTTTACTACTCTGTATTCTTAACAGCTAGCTCAGTGCATGGCTCAAATATTGATAAGATGACAATTGAGATGTACTAAAAGAAGAAGAAGAGGAAGAGGAGGAGGAGGAGGAAGAAAGAAGAAGAAGAAGAAGAAGAAGAAGAAGAAACCTGCACTATGCAGTTGAAAATTAAAATTGCTCCATATCTCATATTTCATTGTAATATTGAACATCCAGCATGATTCACAGGTGACTAAATGGGTACATTGTATTCATCATACTATCCTATGATTGAGACCAAATTACCATGGTCAGATCTGTAGCCTTCCATATGTATTTATATGGACCATTTTGACTGGCCATACTTTGGATCATTTCATGACAAAAATAAACCAAATTGCAATTAAAGGCATAAAATGTCTGTGTTTACTATACACTGCACATATACCAAATGATATTTTTATTTTTGATGGGTTTGGTGGTAACCACACTATTACAGTTATCTTCCCTTAATTCATTCCAATGTGAATTTTATAATATTTTCTTTGGCTATAAAAGAGCTAATATCAAAATTTTCAATAGATATCAGAGATTTAATATCTAGTATACTCTTTGGACATGTTTCTTTTCTTTTTTTATGGTTTTTCAAGGCAGGGTTTCTCTGTGTAGCTTTGCGCCTTTCCTAGAACTCAGGCTGTAGACCAGGCTGGCCTTGAATTCACAGAGATCCACCTGGCTCTGCCTCCTGAGTGCTGGAATTAAAGGCATGCACCACCACCACCCAGCTATGAATATGTTTCTTCATAATAATTCATCAACACTAACAACATCTTATAATCAACAGAGAACATATACAGATTCAGACCTTCAATGTTACTGGTAGAATATTTCTGCAAATATTCATTCATTGCTGTGTCTTTTGTTTCTTCAACTGTTTTAGAGTAAAAGGATTCCCTTCAATACTGAGTCTACTGAGTCTACAAGGAAGCAGGGAGCTGAGTCTTACTACCTTGAAAGACATATAGTTGTGACTTTGGCAATGACCTTGTCATTGATATGTATGCATTTGTTTCTTCAAAGCAAATAGCAAAACATCCCATGGCCACACCATGGGAAGAATTCCTTGGTATGTATGACCAATTATATGAATTACCTAGAATGTTTGGCTTCTCTTGCTGTCTGGAGGATAGGAAGACTCTGATTTTGAGGTCAAAGACCTGTTGTTGTAACCAAGAGCCCTAGTTTTATTATCTCTGAAATGAGAATCATAATTCCTGGTTTATAAAGTTTTCAGTTCATATGAAACATATTAGGAAGCCTTCTTCACTTTGCCAGTGGTTCATATTAAAGTCTCAATGACCGTTACTAGTTTCTCGTAAGAATAATGGTTCTCCACTGTCCTGTTATGAAATAATCAATTTTCAGTTGTGTTGAAAGTGGCTTGCCACTAATAATATGATTCTAACATTTGCAAATGATTCATTACTTAAATATAATTAGCATAATTTGAAGATCAGTCACTTGTGACACTGCTCTTGAGTTCACTACATACTTATGAAAGGAAAATGCTCTGAAAGGGTCTCAGTTAATTTCCTGGGAAGTTTTGCCTTAAGAACATTTTTGTCTTGATTTTATCTTCATTTATCAGCATAGGTGTCAATGTCATCTATCTGACCTTAGAACCAACAACAACAAAACAACCAAAAACTTCTAAAAGTGTTTTGAAGGCTATCACCTTAATATTTACACTCTTAACAGTCCAGGTTTGATATGGACAATAAAAACATAGAGCAAATTTTTTTAATGAAATTAGAAGTTCTGATACCTTAAGAAAGCCCAAACATTTGTTACATGAACATTTGTTGCATGAAACTTACAAAACATGTTGTGTTGTTTGTATCACACTCATGAATGGTAAACTCAACAAGCCAACACTTTTTCTACTTTGTTTTAATTTTTACAGGCAATCTCCAAAGACCAAAATCATGTTCTATTAATCAAGTGACAGAGTGGCAGTAAACTAGCCCTTCACAGTTCTAATGGTTTCCCTGTAATCAATTTTTCTGTAGATGGCATTTATATTCAGCTATAGTTCACACTGTGAACCCAATTCAAAACAACTTCTTATGTTACACTTCTAAGTAACAGCATGGGGTTGACATTTGGGCAAGAGAGAAAGAACATAAGTGCAAGATGGAATAAAAGCTTAATGCTTCCTTTATGTCTAAATATGGATTGATTGCATATTTACAGCAAGAAAGAATCCAGTACAGAGTGCTAGTCAGTCAACGTCCAGGTCCAAATTGAGCCAAAATTTACAAACACTTTTTGTGGTAGTGTTTGAAAATTACTTTCTACAACAGATACTGTGCTTTGTTTATACTTTGCTTTTCCTCTTGCAATGGATGTAAATATTTTCTTCTTTTCTTTGTAAATCTAAATGCTATCAAAGTGATGCCTGTGCTGATCTCGGTGTGTTTGCTGTACCTCTTACATGTCTTAGAAATACATTATTTTTTACTAAGGTGTTGTACTTCAAAGTGTATATATATATATATATATATATATATATATATATATATCATATACATTATTTGAAAATAACCACCTAACAATCATCATCACCACTATTATTAGCTTAAATAGAAACAATAAATTACTTACGAAGTTTTATTTATACCTGTAAATGTACAGGCATATACATACAGATATAGAGATCTTTTGACCTCTAACTCCTAATATTGTACATGTTTAATATATATATATATATATATATATATATATATATATATCCTTCTCTATTATCTTTTTATGTGTATCTTAGCCTCTTGTTTTCTTCCTGGTATTTCTTGGGTTCTGTTTTTTTTGTTTGTTTGTTTTGTCTGTTTGTTTTTGGTTTTTCGAGACAGGGTTTCTCTGTGTAGTTTTGGTGCCTATCCTGAATCTCGCTCTGTAGACCAGGCTGGCCTTGAACTCACAGAAATCTGCCTGACTCTGCCTCCTGAGTGCTGGGATTAAAGGTGTGCGCCACCACTGCCTGGCTATCTGCCTGGTATTTCTTACAACATGTAGTAGTGTTATTTGTTTTTCTCTTATTCTAGATTGTTTACCCAGTAAGAGAGAAATTTTCAGCAGGCAAGCATACATCAGAACGTAAGACCGTATGTGGCTCATGGCAGCACTATTCACTGAGTAGAGGACAGAATCTTCATAATGAAAAAAAAAAAAAAGTAAAGAAGTTCTGTCCTCTCCTTATCTTTGCACCTCCTGATAGCCAATCATGAGAAGCAGAGATTTTTGGTAAATGTGAGTTCTTGTTTCTCAGATTTCACGATGAAAGAGCAAGTCCCAAATTGAAAATCTAGATGGTGACAGTTTCAATGTGTGATGGATGAAGATTTTTTTTTCTGCTACTAGTATTCAGAGGTAATCTTGATGTCACCTCAAGGACATGGAAAATCAAAGCTAAATCCAAGGATGCCACTTAGAATCAGGGCTGCCTTCAATGTTTCATTAAAGCCATTTCACCTCTAACACTTTGGATATCCTTTTGTGGCCCCTGATGAAAATTTCTCTAAAAAATTTCATAAAAAGAAAGTGAAAAGTAGCAGTACTTTTGTTTCTTTTAAAATGGGAAAAAATTAAAGTGAAATTATGGGCAAAGTGGTGTAGTACATGTTGCCATGCAATGAGCCCTCACTGTATCTTAATTCATTGGGTCTCCTTTAAGTGTGTTATATCCTTAGGTCTCCTAACAACCTCCAGAAGTAAGCATCATCTCCAGCTCTACTTTTCAGGTACAAACATACATTCATAATTATCAAGTAAAAAAACTTCGGCCCAGAAGTTAGCTCAGGTGGTAAAGTGTTTCTTCATAAACATGAGTTCAATTCTCAGGATTTAAAATGCCAGGTGTGGCACTGCATACTTGAAATCCGTACTCTGGAAGATGAAAAATGGAGGATCCATGGACCTGCTGGCCAGCATCTCTAGCCTATATTCATTTTTAAACTGTAGACCAATGAGACACTGTCTTAGTTAGAGTTTCTATTTCTTTGACAAAACACCATGACCAAACAGCAAGTTGGGGAGGAAAGGTTTTATTGGCTTGCCCTTCCACATTGCTGTTCATCACTGAAAGAAGTCAGGACAGGAACTTAAACAGGGCAGGATCCTGGAGGCAGGAGCTGATGCAGAGGCCATGGAGAAGTGCTGCTTACTGGCTGGCATTCCCTCGATTGCTCAGTCTGCTTTCGTATAGGACCACCAACCCAGGGACAGCACTACCCACCATGGGCTGGGCCTTCTCCCATTAATCATTAATTGAGAAAATGCCTTAGAGCTGGGTCTCATGGAGGCATTTCCTCAATTAGACTTCCCTCTCTTGTCACCCTAGCTTGTGTCAGAAGTTGGACATATTTCTGAGCTTGTCTTTTGGCTTCCATAGAAGCATGAACAGATGTGTATAATCCTCACACATACCTGTAACCCCAGAAACATATACACAATAAACATATTTACACAAGTTAAAACAATGGTGTATGGATGAGTTAGAATTTATGCCCCCACTTCTCTCACCCTGGAGTCCTATTTTTACTCTTTGAACAGTTCCACAAGAGCCCAAAGCTGGAGGATCTCTCCTCAGATACAAAAACATTGAAGAAAGGAGTTGGTAGAGTTGTAAAAAGGACATTTTCCTGTTATTATGAATATCAGGAGCACTCTAAATTTAGGGTTTACTTAAAGATAGATTAAAAAACCTAAGTTACAGATTTACCCTAATGGTGTGGGCACCGCTAGATCACTTGCCCTCTGCAAATCTGTCAGTTGTGGTTTTTCTGTAGTGGTTTTCATCTGTTACACAGAGAACTTTCTTTGATAAGGGAGTAAAACTGCACTTAACTGTGGGGATAAATATTAATATTTAGAATGTAGTCAGGAATTATGACGGTCCAGTAAAATGGTGGATGTCAGTTCTCCTCCAAGATCCATTACTTCACTAGCCTTAGGAGTTGGTTAGGTTTACGATACAAACACAGCTCCTACACCTCAGGCCCAGGAATCATTACAGAAGAGTGGGGAGAATTAATAAGACACAGAACAGGAAGTTTGCTTTGAGATTGTGTCTCCTAGAAATATGAAAGAGGCTACACCCATGATATATAATCAGCGTGGCTGCCTAAAGAAGACCTGAAGCATAATTAAAAATGAAGGACATGCTAATGCAAGGGAGAAAGTGGGGTATTATGCCTAGACGGAGAAGGACAGGAAACAGGGGGATGCTTATAATGAGAAAAGTGGTCTTCCACAGGGAAGAGTCCCACCTGATATTGGTTATCCAATATCAAATGGTTAGCCCCAAATCATGTACCTATAAAACAATGAATACAGACAATGAATACAGACTTGTGACTGCCCAAGATGCTGAATGAGATGATTGTGGGCTTAGCCTTAAATAAGTAATACATACCACATCCTCTAAGACTCATGGAACATTATGAAAGATGAATTGGGAATATTTAAGAGCTGGAAGACACCAAGAAGAGCTGTGAAATGACATGCTCTACTATACATAGTCAATGCAAACTTTAATTCATGACAATTGTGGCTATCTACAATAGACCCATATAAAATAGGCCTTGTCAGTAATCAGTCATAGAAGGAGTAGGGGTTTAGTAGGCTCTACCTTTTACTGCTGAATTATTAACTACTGATGCATTCCAGGAGATGGGTATCAAGGTCTTCAATTTTTTACCCTCTGATGAGCCTACAAGTATCCAAGAGGAAGCTCTACACCCATGGTTACAATGATGTCCTGATCAAATTTAGTTGCTGTGGGTATCGTTCTGTATGTTATGTATGTGTTGCTCTGATTTGGTTGACACATAAAACGCTGATTGGTCAGTAGCCATGAAGGAAGTATAGTATAGGTGGGACAAGCAGAGAGGAGATTGCTGGGAACAGGAAAGCAGAGTGAGGAGTCACCAGTCAGACAGTGAGGAAGCAAGATGTAAAAGTACTGGTAAGTCTCGAGCCAAGTGGTGCTGTGGGATGTTCTGTATGGCAAATGTGTTGCTAATTAGTCAATAAATAAAACACTGATTGGCCATTGGCTAGGCAGGAAGTGTAGGCGGGACAAGGAGGAGAATAAAGCTGGAAGTGGAAGGCTGAGTCAGAGAGACACTGCCAGCCACCACGATGACAAACAGCATGTGAAGATGCCGGTAAGCCACAAGCCACGTGGCAAGGTATAGATTAATGAAGATGGATTAATTTAAGCTATAAGAACAGTTAGCAAGAAGCCTGCCATGGCCATACAGTTTGTAACCAATATAAGTCTCTGTGTTTACTTGGTCGGGTCTGAGCGTCTGTGGGACTGGCAGGTGAGAGAGTTTGTCCTGACTGTGGGCCAGGCAGGAAAACTTAAGCTACAAATGGCGCCCAACATGGGGCAAGAGTTTCCACCTAAAAACTGAGAAAAAAAAGATTCTAAAATGGAGCTAAAAACAACTTCCTAATTGTCTCTCTCAAATGAGCGGCAGCTGCTGGTTTGAGCTACTGACGGGTTCCTAGAGTGTGTGCTCAACCTGCCGCCGTATGGTGGGACTGAGGCCTCAGCAAGTGGCACATTAAGCTGCATGGTGGATTTAGACTTTGCTACTACAAAACAGAAAAAGAGGTTTCTGGGCTACACGCTGCTTGGATAAAAGCATAGACCCACGATAGCTCCCAGAGCTGGAGGTAAAGTACCAAGGCCATGTTGGGAAGCTGAGGTGGGCGGAGCCAGCAGCCACAGATGCTGCAGCTTAAAGCAATAGATTCACAATAAGACAGATTCAGATGTAATAGTTTAAAATGTGTGTAAAAGATACGTAGGCTTGAAAGAGACAAAAAAGGTGATATATACAGTTATAGAAACAAATACATAGTTTTAAAAAGTAAAGTCTTTAAAGAGACAGTAAAATTAATATAAAAAATAAGCCACGTGAAGATGAATATTACACAGAGAATCTGGATTGTGTTGTCTTTGGGATTCTTAACTGCAGAGAGATATTTGATTGCAAAGGAAGCTGAATTAAACCAATATGTATATTTTAAAGGTACCTTGACTTCAAAATTTGGATATAAGGATATGTTGCCTTGGAAAGGAATCTCTGCTTTTGTTCCCACAGAAAGCCAGAGGCTATGGATTTGTTCCAGATTAAGATACATCAGGTTTGACCAGCCAAGACCCCCTGAAAGATCTCCGATGACACCATGGCCCAGATGATCCAACATCCAGAATGGTTTCAAGGCAACTGGCTCAGACGATACAGCCTCACGGACTATTCCATGATCCTAAAATTTTCTTTGTGTTCCCATAAGATACAGCGCCCCCCTCCAGCAGGAAGTAGTAAGAGAAGCTACACCCAAATTCCCAAATTATATGTAATTTTACTTTAAGGTTAAAACCTTCCTTTTTGAAAAAAAAAAAAAAAAGGAAGTGCTGTGGGATGTTCTGTATGGCAAATGTGTTGCTAATTAGTCAATAAATAAAACACTGATTGGCCATTGGCTAGGCAGGAAGTGTAGGCGGGACAAGGAGGAGAATAAAGCTGGAAGGGGAAGGCTGAGTCAGAGAGACACTGCCAGCCACCATGATGACAAACAGCATGTGAAGATGCCGGTAAGTCACGAGCCACGTGGCAAGGTATAGATTAATGGAGATGGATTAATTTAAGCTCTAAGAACAGTTAGCAAGAAGCCTGCCACGGCCATATAGTTTGTAACCAATATAAGTCTCTGTGTTAACTTGGTTGGGTCTGAGTGTCTGTGGGACTGGCAGGTGAGAGAGATTTGTCCTGACTGTGGGCCAGGCAGGAAAACTTAAGCTACAAAGTGGCAACTTATAGATTAATAGGAATGGGTTAATTTAAGATACAAGAACCAGATAGCAAGAAGCCTGCCACAGCCATACATTTTATAAATAATATAAGCCTCTGTGTGTTTACTTGGGTCTGAGTGGCTGCAGGAGCTGGGTGGACACAGGAAAACTTCAGCTACATTTAGTTGGTCAGGAAATCAAATGAACAGACTTGAATGTGTGAGAGAGATTTGTGGGGAGAATGGGTTAGGAGAGGATGGTAAGTTATGGGAGGCAATAAGGATGAGAGTGGTCAACATGCATTGTGTACAGATGTGAAATTGTCTAAGAAACATTTTAATGAATAAAAATATTTTAAACTCTAAAATAAGAAAGACAGAAATAAAAAAATACCCAAGGACACACACACACACACACACACACACACACACACACATACCTGCACACACATGTGTGTGCACATACACATGTATGCACACACACACACACCTGCACTCACACACATGCACACACACACACATACACACAAACATACATAAACACAGAGCAAGAGGGAGAGAGAGAAAGAGATACTTCCAGGCTCAATTTACCTTAACCTGGTCAATTTGATTACCAATCAAATTTTTATTTATTTATTTATTTTAATTTTATAATTAATTTAATTTTACATATCAACCCCGGATTCCTCTGTCCTCCCTCCTCACCCCCCTCCCCCGTTTAAATGAGTCTTGGCTCAGTAGCTACAGTAAAATGTCTCTAACCCTCTCACCTTATTACCATACACATATTTGGGATCTTTTCAATACTAATCATATACATTTCTAATAAGCATTGATTTTGCCTGAACTAGCAAGTGAACTGTAAACACCCCTTCCCCTGCACTTTGGTTCCTCTCAATCAGAGAGAATGAATGTCTGCACAAGAAAGAACAAATACAGGGATCAGGTAGTCCAAGCCCATCTTTGGGCACTGCTATGGACTTCAGGCTTTGATGGTGAAAACGTTGGGGCAAGGAGCGAGAAGTTTGAACATATAAGGTTTAGACTGAGTCCTGATTCAATAGTTAGAGTAAAATGTCTCTCACCTTCTCATCTTAATGTAATACATATCTTTGGGGTCTTTTTACTACTATTCATATACATTCCTAGTAACCCTTGATTTTTATCTGAGCTAGCAATTTAGACATATATGCCTCTCCCTCAAGGAACAGTAGACTGCAATGGGGCAGATTTTCCACTAAATACAGACAATTGCATGTGATGGCTGAGGTTGTACACTGGAGCAGGAGCAATCATTTTATGGCAATGAACTTGTTAGCTGTTTTTAGTTATGAAAACTCAGAATTTACTAAAATTTGAACTAGACCTTTATTAAGTATCTCTTTGACATTGAGGAAAGTCTATGAGAATACAAATACTGTTGCTTTTTCATCCTTATACAGGCAAGATGATTGATACTCTGAAGACTAACTAAACTATTTGTCTTCAAAGAAGAGAGGTTAGTATTTTAGCGTACTTTCTAGGAAGCAATAAAGATTCTGGTCTTAAGAACTATTCTCTTATTATGGATATTATCAAACTCCTTCCTTTTTAGAATTCCAAAATTAGCAAAGTGACATATTTTAATTAGTGCCACATAATGTCAAAAATTATCTATAGTTAAGTCACAAACCAAATCACCAAGAAGACTCAACAGTAAAACCATGTGGTGGGAAGGATTAAATGGCCACAGAGTACAGGAAAGACTAGCTACTCACAGATTAGTGTCATGACCTGGATTGTGACATATACTTACGGGACTTCTTGGTGGTGACATTGACTGGAGGACTTGAGGGTCCTGTCCCTGCAGTGTTGTAGGCTCTCACAGAGGCAAAGTAAATCGTATTAGCTCTTAGACCTGTGATATTCTTGGTTGTGACATTTCCACTGACTCTAATTTTACCAATCATAGATTCTTTGGAGTTGTCTGTCCAGTATAAGACCTGAGTGGCAAAACCAAATGATGAAGAAGTTATTGTTTTCTGAAAAATGTCAACCATTAGAGTATGGTGAATGACACATGTATAAATGATAAAGTGTGTTTAATTAAAATGGATACACATCCATAACAAAATAAATATCTCATAACTATAGAGAGTAAACCAGAAATATTTACTGTGAAAGAAGAGAACCTGAGTATTTTTAGGTTACCCAACTCATTAATGAATTTTCTAAAGGTTATCAGCTTTAACAAATGGCATAAAATAATTTCAGACCAAAACAAATTCCATGCCATCAATCAAAATTTCAGTTCTGATGTTTTGGTATTACCATTTCTTTCAGAGTTCTTGGAGTCCCAGGATAATTAATAACTCGACTCACTGTGATCTCTTGCTATGCAATAAGATTGTTTCAGACACACTGAAACAAGACAAAATAGCATAAAGTTCAGTATCAGCCCTTAAGCCCCCAAGTTGGAATCTATGTGTGGAAAAAATCCATAGGATGAATTCCAAAGAAATGGAAGTGGAAACTGCTGATCTTAGAGTTTGAAGAGAAGCAATGTTGGTTAGTGAGGAGTTTAGAGATTAGATAAATAACAGGGCTTGCTGTAAGAAGTTTGATATTCTAGGCATGACATTTCAAATAACATCTGTCATGTGAGTATAAGGTTTTGGTTCTTTCAGAGAGATCATGGGAGAAGGGGAGACAAAGTACAAAGAGAAAATACAGATATTTAGAAAGGCATTGTTCTATAAAAGAAAAAATATCCATGCCCTGACTCGTTGGACTTGCAAGATGAAGAACAATAAGTGATTAATGGTGTTCCCTTTACTCACCCTCAATCCTTGAATGTTGTGAAACAAAATCCTACAAAAGTGATTTACATCATTCTGTAGAGTTTAAATGGAAAAAACAATTGAGGAAAAATCTGTATTGTTTTCTCTTTGTCACTTTGGTCCCTTGACCTTGGTGATTAAAACTTTTCAAGTCATATTCTAAATAAATTCCTCAGTAAAATTCTGTGGTTTAAGATCTACAGAGGTTTAACTTTCCCCCTCTGTAAGAATACAATGCCTATACTTTGAATAATTTAATAATTTAGTTTCATGATCATTTGAAAAAAAAAGTTATTGTGTTAAGAACACTTCACATGCCGGGCGGTGGTGGCGCACGCCTTTAATCCCAGCACTCGGGAGGCAGAGCCAGGCGGATCTCTGTGAGTTCGAGGCCAGCCTGGGCTACCACGTGAGTCCCAGGAAAGGTGCAAAGCTACACAGAGAAACCCTGTCTCGAAAAACAAAACAAAAAAAAAAAAACACTTCACATGAGCTCTGTCCTCTTAACAGATTTTTTTATCTATTACTTGTGCTGTATACTTGCAATGTTGTAGGACACTCATCTTACTTAATTGCAACTATATACCTATTAAAATGAATATTTTATAATGCTAAATCTGTTTGCATAAGACCACCTGGAAACATTCCTATGTCTTCATCTCTGTCTTGAGTTGAAATTTTGCAGCTTGGATCATCAATGCTACTCCAAAACTCCTGTATTGAAAGAGTGGTCGGTCATAAGCCAATGAAATTATGGAGAGGTAGAGGAATCTTGAAAACGTGGTGCCTTCTAAGGAGAGTTAGAGCACTGAGGTCACACCATTGAAAGAGATAATTGACACTGGACTTGTCCTGTATCATTGTTTTCTGGCTGCCATTGCAAGCATTTTCCCCTTTCAGTTGTTCTCACAGCCAACAGGTCCTCATTCTGACCCCCAAATCAATAAGCCAATTATATACTGAAGCTCTGTAACTATGAGCCAAAATTAATATCCATGCTTTTATTTACAAAAAAAAAAATTTGCATGTATGTATGCAACTGTGTGAATATATGTGTACTTGTGTGTGTGACCATGTGCATCTTTGCATGTAGAGGGCAGAAAAGAGCAGAGATCTATCTTGCCAGCATTCCCACACCCCCATTTCCCACATTCTTCTTTTAAAATAGAATCTTTTAGCTGTTTGGGTACATTAGTATAAAGCAGAGTAACAACAGATGCACTGTTACATAACAGGAAATAGGGCATCTTAACAAACTCCTGTGCAAAAGCTCTTGTGTAGTAAGCTGCTGCATATATATGCAGAGTGAAGACAATTGAATTACCTCATAGCCCAACACTCTTCCAGTATTTCTATTCCAAGCAATGGCATTCCAGGAAACCTCCATCTCAGAAGCTGAAAAACTCTGGACAGAAGTTCCTCTTGGGGCCAGCTGAGGTTCTACCATCAAGGAAAAGACATCACCTTTAATAGAGAGCCTCAAAGAAGACAAAACCAGAGAGAGAGAGAGAGAGAGAGAGAGAGAGAGAGAGAGAGAGAGAGAGAGAGAGAGAGAGAATTGTACATATTACAAGGTAAAATATCCCAACATTAAAGGTAACTTACCATCTTCTCCAGAGTAGACAATGGACACAGTACTCAGGGACCCTTCTCCTTCATTGTTGTACACTCCTACTTTGACTTCAAAGGGAGACAGGGGCATGATGCTTTCATTTCTGTAAATGAACCTTGATGATTCAACAAGTGCTACCCTTTCTTTCATCCAGGTTGTGGAGCCCACTGGCCGGAACATGATGATGTATCCAAATCCCTCTCCATTCTGTAGTTCTTCTGGAATGGACTTGGGCAGAATGCAATTAACCACTGAGTCATCCTAACCAAATCTTTTGAGCTACTATTATATTTGTTGATTACTTGATGTTTCCTAGCTAATTAATAAAATGGTACCCAATCCACCTAGTCACAATTACAATACTATTGACCACCACTCAGTAAATTTTGATATTTTTTTATATATGCAATATTTTTTCTGAGTTAGTCTTATTCTCTTACTTTAATAGAAATAAGAGCTGCATAATACTACCATTTAATAACTTATGGTCAGGGCAATGTGCATTTTTCCCTGAATATTTATATATCTTCTATAGCAATTAAATAAAGCTTTGTTGTTTTTTCAGTGTTCTTTCTGGCTAGCTAAGTGTTTCTCCTTCAAAAATAACTTAGTCCGACAGAAAATTACCTCCCACGTAATGACGAGTTCTGATCTGCTTCCACCGCCTCCATTGATATTTACTGGTGCCACAATTGGGACTGCAGACAACCAAGAAGAATGTGGATGGTTAGGATGAAAGAAATAACTTCATCAAGAAGAGTTCTATTTGGGAGGGTTTCACCTCTCAAAGCTCTCACCCTGGCAGACTGAGAAAGTGTTGAATTTTTAATGAACATAAATGATGTTTACACACATCCAAATTTCTAAGAGAGAGGACACAGTTTTGTTTGATACATGGGCACCTTGGCTCCAAAATTAATTAAAAATCAAGTAACATCGTGTGTTTGACATTATTATGCATCATCTACTAATTGGCAAAATGATGTTGCATTCAGATGGTAACGGTGACACTGCTGATTTAGTGCCTAATTATACAGTTGTGCTGTAAACAACTTACTCAGGCAGTACATTAATTAATTATTTTTTGTCAATAAACAAGCTGGATGTTTTTTCTTTCTTAACCATCAGGATATTTTAACATTTAAAAATAAATCCTTGTACGAAAATTACTCTGGAGAGAATGAGAGTAATTTTTAACTTTTCACTTGTAAAGTAAGTTTTTTTTTTTCCTGTAAAGCAAGTCACTGAGGGGCTATGACTTCAGCTTACTCTTTGGATCTAAGACCAAGACACTGATAAGACTGATGTAATAAGACAGATAATATGTTATTCTACTCCAAGTCTATGAGGACTACAGTGGTAAACATGGCTCAAGGTAAATTGTAAACATAAAAAATGCTAGGGAATATCTCAAAGGGGGTGGGTAGTAAGAATATAGATTTTATCACATACTTAGAAGGATTAAGAATACTCCTGTTGATATAATATCAAAAGCAAACTAAATCTGTAATAATGTATAAAGCTGCTGTGTGTGCTTTCCAAGAGTTGAACTATGTAAAGTTATTTACATGGCACCTTTTTTGTCCAAGATTCACAAGTTGGGATTAAGATCTTGGATACAGTTGAGGATTTCAGTCAAAGATGAAAGTGTGTGTGTGTGTGTGTGTGTGTGTGTGTGTGTGTGTGTGTGTTGGGGGAAGCTCAACTACTCATGTCAGTTTTCTTTCAGACTATTATAATTGTGACTATCTAAAGAACCCCAGGTTGTTCACTTTATTCTTTTATGCAGATATATTAGCTCTATCAATAAGATAGTGGTATGATAATCTCATGTTCTTTCTTAAGATAGCATTTGTCCACCATACGTTTTAAGGTTCAATTTCCCCTTCATTTTGTTTGCTTATGATTTTCATGAAGTTCAGATGAACCTAAGTCATACTGTCTAAGTGTTGTCATTCATTTTGTCAAAAGCAGCATGATCAGGGTAATGTCAACAGAGTTACTGGATATATAGTACTGACAGCTTCACATATATTCAAGACTTTTCCATTGGCAGTTACTAAAGTATTTTTTATATTAATTAATATACTTATATTAATTAATTAATAAAAGTGGTTTGTTTATAGTTTCCAATGTAATGAGAAGCAGAAAAAATACTTTTAAAGATGCATTTTTTTTAATTCATGTATATTTAGGTTTGTGTAAATATGGACCATATCTTTGTAGGTGCTTGTGGAAATCAGACGAGGGTGCTAAAGTTGGAAATACAGGGAGCTGGGAGCTGCTCATTCTGGGTTACAAATGTGAAAACTAGAGACCCTGACTCATCAACACTAATTTTGTTCTTACATTTCTAAAGGACCCACAGAATCTATTCTTTAAGAACTATGACAGAAAGGATCTTCCATGTCTGCAGTAAACATTGATTTCTTTCTTACCTGATGCTTTGGTTCTCAGCAGTTCTGAAGGTTTGCTTGGCTCTCCAATCCCAATGTTGTTCCCAGCAACAACACGAAATTCATATTCCACCCAAGGACTCAAACCAATGACTGTTGCATTATATGTCTGTCCATTGAGAATTTCAGGAACTAATGCAAACAAGCAAAAATCTAAACTGAGCATTTAAGGTCATGCATAGGCACTAGTCAAGAACTCAAAGTTATTTCTATTTTTTGCATTTGTTTTCATATGAAGCTAAAATTATTATTTTTTCAATTTCTGTGAAGGATTAAGTGGGAAGTTTGATAGAAATTCAATTGAATAGGGTGATTGCTTCTGGTAGACTGGACATTTTCATGATGTTAATCCTTCTGATCAATACACATGGGGGTGCAGTCTTTCCATGCTCTGAAGACTTCTTCAATTTCTTTCTTCAAAGTCTTATAGATTTTATTACATACATGTTTGACTTTCTTAGAGTTATTGTAAGGTATTTTAATTTTCAAGGCCATTATAAAAGGTAAAGTTTCCATCTTTTCTTTCTAGGTCTGCTTGTCATTTGAATACAGAAGGGCTACTGTTTTTTGTGTGTTAATTTTGTATCTTGCTACTTTGCTGAAAGCATTTATCAGCTATAGGAATGTCCTGCTGGAGTCTTTAGGGACTTTTATGAATAGTATTATAACATCTGCAAATAAACAGTCTCTGACTTCTTCCTTTCCTATTTGTATTCCCCTGATGCTCTTCAGTTGTCTTATCACTGTATTGAACGGGTATGGAAAGAGTGAACATTTTTATTATGTTCTTAATCTTAATGCAAATGCTTTGAGTTGCTCTCCATTTAGAAGGGTACTGGATATTGGCTTGCTGTAAGCTGCCTTTATTATATATGGTATGTCCTATCCCTAGTCTTCATATCACCAGTCTCTCTAGGATTTTTTTTTAATTTAATTTAATTTTATTTTATAATACAATTCAGTTCTACATATCAGCCACGGATTCCTTTGTTCTCCCCTCTCCCGCCCCCCTCCCACTCCCCTCCCCTTGCCCCCAGCCTACCCCCTATTCCCACCTCATCCAGGGCAAAGCCTCCCTCGAGGACTGAGATCAACCTGGTAGACTCAGTCCAGGCAAGTCCAGTCCCCTCCTCCCAGGCCGAGCCAAGCAACCCTGTATAAGCCCCAGGTTTCAAACAGCCAACTCATGCAATGAGCACAGGACCCGGTCCCACTGCCTGGATGCCTCCCAAACAGATCAAGCCAATCGACTATCTCACCCATACAGAGGGCCTGATCCGGTTGGGGGCCCCTCAGCCACTGGTTCATAGTTCATGTGTTTCCATAGACTGCTGGCAATGGTCGAGAGACAGCCCGAACTGACCTACTCTGGTGATGGGATGGCCAAACACCCTAATTGTCATGCTAGAACCCCCATCCAATGACTGAGGGAACTGGATGCAGAAATCCACAGCTAAGCCCTGGGTGGAGCTCCGGGAGTCCAATTAGCGAGAAAGAGGAGGGTTTATATGAGCAAGAATTGTTGAGATCAAGGTTGGATAAAGCACAGGGACAAATAGCCAAACAAATGGAAACACATGAACTCTCTAGGATTTTTAACATGAAGGAATGTGAGATTTTTTTCAAATGTCTTCTCGCATCTAATGAAATGAACATGTTGTTTCTATCTTTTAGACTGTTTATGTGATAGATTACATTTATTGATTTACATATCCTTACCATCCCTGCGTCTCTTCAATGAAGTGAATGTGATTATGGTGGGTAATCTTTTTAATTTTTCCTTAAATTTTGTTTGCAAACATTTTATTGAAAATTTTTACAACTATGTTTATAAGGAATGTTGAGATATGATTTCTTTTTTTGTTTTTTGTTTGTGTGTTTGTTTTTTGAGTCATTATGTAGTTTGGGCATTATGTAATAGTGGCTTCATAAAAAAGATGTGGAAATATTTGTTCAGGTTATATCTTACAGAATAATTTGTGGAATATTAGCATTAGTTCTTTTTTGAAGGTCTTATAGCAATCTGCACTGAATCTGTCTGGCTCTTGATGTTGCTGTTGTTAGGATATTTTTAATTATTCTTTAATTAATATTTAATTACTATTTAACTATGGGCTTGGGGTCTGTTTAAATGGTTTATTTCATTTTGATTTAACTTTGGTATGCTCTATATATCAAGAAATTAATTCATTTCTTTTAGGTTTTCCAGTTTGGTAGAATAAAGATTGTTAAAGTATATCCTTATGAGTCTCTGAATTTCCTCATTGTTTGTAGGAATGTCTTTTCACTTCTCAAATTTGAAATTTGGATCCTCTTTCTCTTTCTTTTGGTTATTTTTGTTAAAAGTTGATTTTTTTGTCAAAAAAACCAACCCTTTATTTTATTGATATTTTTCTATTGCATATTTTGTTATTTCTATTGCATTAATTTCAGCCCTAAGTTCATTTCTTCCTATCTACTCTTATTTATTCTTGTTTTTCTTTGGGGCTATCAAGTGTATCATTAAGTTACTAATATGAGATATCTCCAGTTTGGGGATGTAGGTAATAATTTATATTATTAAAATTGTTGTAAAATATATTAATTAGGGCTATCAAATTAAAATTATTATTTCCATGAGAATCATTATTAGACAATCATCACAAGTATGTAAGTCATATACCTGTAGCAACAGCTTGCCAGCCCACGGAAAAGGGTGTTCGAGTCTGAATGGTAAATATTTGAATGGGGCTGTTATTATCAGGACCAGGTCTCCAGCTCAGCTTGGAGGTGGTACTTGAGATGTGTTCCACTTTTACATCTTCTGGAGGACCAGGTGGACCTGAAAAATGTCATTTATGACAACTATGTTGGAAATGTTTAAACACATCAGTTAAGGATTAGAATGGCTTAGTTTACCTGCAATACATAGAAAATAAATTACTGAATACAAACTAGTGGTTGTAGATTAAATATTAACAATCTGTCATATCCAGATAACACATTAGCTTAGAAATGCCATCTCTGGAGACTACGGAATACTAATCATGCATTTATTGAATAACATATAACAATGAGCTATTTCAAAATTAATTCATCATTAATATCCAGTCTCTCTCAAATGTATCCTAAGAAAACATACCTAATATGGATAAATGTGAAATCCTATATAGTTTATTCTGCTCTGAGAGTAATGCCTAATTAAAAATAGAAGGCCAGTCTAATTTTAGGAATTGTTACTTTGTGCTAAGCACAGTCATTTATTGGCCATAACCATAGAACCCATAATATGGACTCTTGGAATTAACAGAACAGGAAATCACTTGTGGTTTTCTCTCATTCTCTTATCCTCATTTAATTCCTCAAACAGCTACTATTTATGTATGGACATTTCTGATCATGAATAAAAGATCGAACCCCTCTTTCATCATTTCTGCTCACCTCTCACAATGATATCAGCTACAGCAGACAAGCGTTCTAGTGTTGTTTGCACTGTGCATAGATATTTTCCTGAATGTCCTAATTGAATATTCCTTATCATCAAATCCCCAACAGATTCCTGAAGACAGAAAGAGGGAGCTGCATGAAAGCATAATCACACACAGCGGGTCCCATTTTCTTTACAGCTGGGTGGATATTAAACATAAGACAGTTTTGAAATTAGAAGATATACTAAGATTATTATAATTTTCTATAATTGATCCCTTTTATTATCCCCTTTACTCTAATTGCATCTAGAAAACAAGTATTTCTGAGAAATACATAAAATAAAGCAAAACAAAAACAGATGCAGCTTTATACACAGATAGTGATTATGTCTGTAAATAAAGACGGAGAGAACGATTATGAACTACGTGGATTCATGTAAAACATGCTTTGTTTTATTAAGAACTTCACAATTTCAGATACTTACTCCCCCAATTCTTTCAAAATGCGCCACTCCTTTCTTTAAGTCTATGACATCTCCATTAAAGTACCAGACAAATACAACTTCCATGGTGGGGTCATGAGACACTTGGCATGGTAAAACAATACTCTCACCGACTGTAACATCCATTTTAGATGGTGGTATTGTAATGACAGTTCTCTCTGTTGAGAAAAGATTACTTTTTAAAAGCTTAGAAAATGTTAGCATGTGGTTATAAAACACATACTTTTTAAAGTGTAGTGGGTAGCCATTCCAGCTTTGATCTGGAAGTTCCAACCCCCATTGAGACTTCGGCAACTGTCACGCCTACAAGGCGGGGCCAAGGGAGGCGCCGGGGGACCTGAGATCTGGATCGGCGGGCGTGCTCTCTGTTGCGGGACCCTGGACTGGAGAGGTGGACCGAGCAGAGCTCCAGAGAACACCGCTGGACTGTGATACACCTTCCCCAGACTCCGCGACCTACCTATTCCTTAATTTGTAAGTTACGCCATTAAATAAATCTCCTTTTAACTACGTGGAATGGCCTTAATAATTTCACCAATATCTGGTGCCCAACGTGGGGCAAGTTTCAAAGGCCTGGATGGCTCCTGCCCTCAGCCTCCTCCCCGGCTGGCGGGTACCTAAACCCGCCTACAGAGTTCCATAGAACCAGGGAATGCCTACACGGTTCCATTCCCGAAAAAGGGAGCAGCTAGTCCGGTCTCAGCTCCCTAGCTTAGCCCCCAGAACTTTCTTATTTAGACAAAAAGGGGGAGATGTAGTGGGTAGCCATTCCAGCTTTGATCTGGAAGTTCCAACCCCCATTGAGACTTCGGCAACTGTCACGCCTACAAGGCGGGGCCAAGGGAGGCGCCTGGGGACCCGAGATCTGGATCGGCGGGCGTGCTCTCTGTTGCGGGACCCTGGACTGGAGAGGTGGACCGAGCAGAGCTCCAGAGAACACCGCTGGACTGTGATACACCTTCCCCAGACTCCGCGACCTACCTATTCCTTAATTTGTAAGTTACGCCATTAAATAAATCTCCTTTTAACTACATGGAATGGCCTTAATAATTTCACCAATATTAAAGTTATGCTATTATTTTATGAAAAGGGAAAACAAAAGTAAAGAACAAAACACCATTACATTCAGTATGAAAAAAATTCTTTCTGTTTTCAAACATCTTGTACTTGCCATTTTGTGGTTTAAATTTATAGACAAATGAGTCATCTGTATCACCCTCTCCCCCAAACCTCAGGGAACAGAGCAAAAGGGGGGCAGAAAGATCATCAGAGTTAGAGGTTGTGAGGCCTGGAGAGAAGCAGTGTTTTCTAGATATGACATGGTTGCTTCATTGAATACCTCATAGCAACTGTGATTGTTTGCACAAGATCAAGCCAGTCAACACTGTAGCACAGATCATGAAGGGGTTCATGAGACCCACATGTGATGGAGGAACTATGGGCACTTGATCATTTTGGGAGGAAGGAGAGTCAGGTTTTTTTTTTTTTTAATTGTTGTTGATGGTAGTTTTTATTTTTTAATGTTGTGGTCCCTGGTAGATTGAGAATGATCCAGTAAATTGTCCAATATTCAAGAGCACATAGGAAACACAATGAGTTGTTTTAAAAAGGTGATGGCATATGGATTTTCAAGAATGCTTGAGTGTGATTTGTCCTTTCCCGTATTCCCGCCTTTACTCTGCCTCCCATTCTCCTCCCCATTTAACCCTCTCATTCTAATTTCTCCATTTTCTCTTTATAAAGCTGTGTGCTATTTTCCCTTTCTTGGAAGACCTACCTTGTCCTCCTAGTCCCTTACTAGCTTCCTAATTTCTGTTTATTCTAGTTGAAACCTATATATCTAATGCATAAAAGCTGGCAACTGCATCTAAGAGAAAACAGGCAATATTTGTTCTTTGGGCTCTAAGTTACCTCAGGCAGCATGATTGCTTCTAGCTCCCGCCATTTCCCTGCAAAACTAATCATTTTATTTTTCTCAATAGTTGAATAATATTCCATTGTCATATTTACCACATTTCCATTCTCCATTTATCAGCTGATGAGTGTCTAGCTATTTCCAATCTCTGGGTATTCTGAATAGAGTGACAATGAACACAAATGAAGAAGTATCTCTGTAGTCAGAGGGAGACACCTTTGAGTATGTGTCCAAAAATGGTATAGCTAGTTCTCGTGGTAGATGGATTTTGGGCTTTTGAGGAACCTCACATGAATTTCCATAGTGGCTGTACTAATTTTCACTCCCACCAACAATGAATAGGTGTTGCCCTTTTTCCTCATCCTCATCAACATGAGCTTTCATTTGTTTTAATGATCTTGGCCATTATGACTGGTGTGAGATAAAATCTTAAAGTAGTTTTAATTTGCATTTCTCTGATGGCTAAGGAGGTTGAACATTTTTAAAACATTTATCTGATGCTTGCGTATCTTTGGAGAACACTCTGTTTAGTTCTATGCTATGTTTTCAAAATTAGGTTAATTTTTTCTTGATGCTCAGAGTTTTCAGTTTGTTTGTTTGATTTTCATTTTTGGTTTTTGCTTTGTTTTGTTTTGTGCTTCCTCATAATTCTAGGTTAATCCTCTGTAAAATATAAATTAGTACAGATTCTGCTGGTTTGCTCAAACGATGCTGCTCTTTGCTGTACAAAATGTTTATTTATTATTATTATTATTTGCTTCCTGGGTCCCATTGATTAATCATTGTTCTTAATACCTGTGCTATCAATGTTTTGAATAGTCATCCTTTTCTGTGTCATATGCTTTCATGTGCTGATGAGAACAAGTCTACTCCCAACTTTTTCTTCTTTTGGATTCAGGGTATCTGGTCTTATGTTGAGCTTCTTGACCTATAGAGACCTATTAATACAGAAGCTTCTTAAAATATAAACATATAAGCAAGGAATTTAAATGGAGCTACAATATAATGGAGGAGACAATGCTCCAACTAGATATCTTATACCACCATTTATAACCCCTCATACTGTACCAAGAATAAGTTACATCTTATTGAGCCATTGGCCGATGGAGCTCTATAGAACACCCTAACCAGTATAGATTATTGCCAAGGTTATTAATTACCCTCCAAATCTAATGGTAAGGCTCTACTGAAAAAGACAAACTTACTTACATTATCAAACATGGAGAAACTGAGCCAGTATTCAACTAGAACCTTCACCCCTACTGACTATCATTTGTGGTGGTAGAAGGTACTTTGCACATTACAAGAGGAGAAATTTAATGACTAATATCACCCAACTGTAAACCCTGTGACCTACAACAGTGAGCTTCCTGTACGGTATACTAATATAATAGTGATGTAAATGTTATGGAAGCAACCAAACACTTTTTAATTGTACATAAGGGCCCTTCCATGAGGTGGAACCCATACTTGACTCTGTTAAAATTTCCAAGAATCTGAAACTAGATAATGTCATGGGCCTAAGGGAAAACCTACTACTATTATTCTGCTAAATGAAAATAGATATAAAACAATTCCTGATGACATACTGTTATGTCCAAAGATCAGAGCATCAACTCTTATCCAAGAAGCTTCTTCTAGCACTAAATGGTAACTAAAAAGGAGGCCCACAGCTTAACAATGTGCAGGGAGTGAGAGACTTTAGAAGACTCAGCCCTAAATGACATGTTTTTTAATAAAACATCTCCCCTCAACTCAAGGTCCTACAAGGAAGAAAAGGCAGAAAGAAGAGCTAGAGGCAGTAGATGGCTCCAACGAAACAGTGTCCAGTGTCTTTCAGACACAACAAGACTGATAGACCTATGAATTCATAGAGACTGTGGCAACATTCACAAGACCAGCATAAGTTAAAAATAGACAAAATCCCATCTTGCAGAAGGTGAAATAGAAATGATGTCTTACCCCTTACCTAGAAGCTACTTGTAATAAGATACCTGTTGTCATTAAGGAAAATCAGGTTTATCTTCTAATGGGGTGACACTGGGTGTATGAACCACCCTCCAAGGTAGACACCATGCCCACTGGGTGTATGAACCACCCTCCAAGGTAGACACCATGCCCAGGAGTGAGTAGTTGGAAAACACAAAATAAATTCCATGTCTTTTGTGTGTTATTTGTTTTGTTTTGGTATTTTTTATCTTATTGTTTCTTTTTAGTTTGTTATTTTTTATTTTTTGTTTTTCTCTGTATGAGAGACAGAGAAATAACATGGAATTGAATGGTTAGGAACATGGGGAGGATCTAGAAGCATCTGGGGGTGGGGAATATAATCAAAACACATTTTATCTTAAAAATTTTACAAAAAAAGTAAAAAGAGGATATGAAGTCATTAGGGTAGAGAGGATGGGTGGATCTGGGAGACATTAAGAAGATGAGTAGGCGGCGAGTCTGAGGCAGATGGGTATAATCAAAATATATTATATGGAATTCTCAAAAAATTAATAATACATTTCTTAAATTATACACTGATTTCTTCCTAATTCATGTGGAAATAAGTTACAGTAAAGACCTCAAAGAACAGCATTCCATACATAGCAAGCCACACTATTTTTAGAGTTTACTCTAGATAGCCAGCTATAGTAGTAAATAAAAATATGTAGCTACCACTCTAAATAATTCATTAGTTTAAGAATCCACAAGACCAACTGCATTTCTAAGATTATATACACCACAATTTGTGGAGTTATATAAATTCATGCTTTTATATTTAAAAGTATGAAGGAAACATTTTATATTTTTGGAATGCTTGTGATGATCAATTTTTCTTTGAACTAAACTTGTCACATGAACAGGAAAGATAGAAGTCTCTATTTGTACATCCACATTTTTCTATATCAAAATGTGCAGCTGTCATAGAAACCTCTTCTTTATATACATTTTTCCAAAGGCCAATGCTTATTCCACAAGTCCCAATACATCATTGCATAAGACTTCAAAGTAATTTCTAAGACTAATCCAGGTTTACTTGAGTTCTAACAAAGAGTAACAACCATAGGTATTTTAGTTACTTACTATAGTAAAATATGCGGCTTTAATTTCAGAGAATTGAGAATTTACCAATACCGAGATCCATCATTTCTTTCTTTGTCGTTGTTATTTTTTTCATACAATCTATACTGATGATGATTCCACCTCCCTCAACTTCTCACAAATCTCCCCTACCTCTTCACCAACCCGAATCCACGTTTTTCCTTGCTCTGTTTCTCACTAGAAAACAAACAGGTATGTAAAAAAGACAAAGGAATAAAATAAGATGAAATAAAAGTAAAGAAACATGATTAAGACAAAACCAACATGCAGAGAAAAAAAATGAATGAAGAAAAACCACAAGAAACACAAAGAGACATAGAGACCTATTCAGTGGAACAGACACACAGAAATCCCCTGAAATCACGAGATTTGTAGCTAGAACATACATAAGCAAAGGATCTGTTGGGGAAGAGGAAGAAGAAGGAGGAGGAAGAGAAAAAGGAAGAGGAGGGGGAGGATGAAGGAAGAAGAAGGGGAGGAGGAGGAAAACAAGGAGGAGCATAAGGAGAAGAAGGAGAAAATGGAAAAGGATAAGAAGAAGCTCAGACAAAGCCTTAAAATAAAAATAGATCCAAAAATACCATTGAGTTCAGTTTGTTTGGCTTTCTATTGCCGGGCATGGGGTCAGGCCTAAAGAGTGGTCTGTATACTTAGAAAGACTCCATTAGAGAAAACTAAATATTCATTTTTTTTTCTAGAGGAACACTGGATATACATTTAAATTAACATATTCCCTAACTTAGCCCTGAGAAGCAGTTCCATTTTTAAGGGCATTTGCTATGTAGCACTCAAATAAGTTGGGAATCCCACAAAAATCTGTAACTCCAGCTCTCAGGAGTGAGACAGACTCTACTGTCTTCAGTGGTGCATGCTAGCATGTGCACATACACTCACACAGACACATACACACACGTATAAGTAAATAACATAAACCAACAAAAGCAAACTTAAAATCACGAAAACATTCCCTTCATATCCAAACTAAAATCACTGAAGGAATACACATGCAAGAATTAAAGTCTAAGGCCATAATTACAAAAATATCTGAAAACATTTTAAAAGAGTTAAATTACCATGGCAAATCCACAGAAAAGTTTAGCTGTCTAAAGAAAAATCATTAGCTTCCACGCATTCTGGCTTCTTTTCTCTAGTTAACAAGCCAAACCAGCACCAAGATTATATTTATATTATCAGATGATTAGTGTTTACTACTGTCTTGAATGTTTCCACCACAACTTATTGACCTTTGTTCACCATCATAAGGGAAGAAGTAGATTTAGATGAAATATTTATAAGGCAATCATCAGGTAGTTAAGGTTCATCCTTCATGAGCAGATCAATACATCATAAGAGTCCTGAGTCTGTGGCTTATTTTCTGAGTGTGTCTGTTACAAAAGTCATCTCTGACTCTTGTCCATGTTCCTTTTGTCATCAGTACCATGTGCCTTCTGTGAACTCTGAATTATCCCACCAGCAAACAGGGGCTCACCACAAGTATCCTCTGAACCTCAGGCCAATGAGCACCACAGATTAAAGAGACATTTCTATCCCTTATAAATTATACGGACTTGTGATGTTAGTTGTAACAACAGAAAAAGACTGAAACAATGCATCACTCAATTTTACCTACAGAAGTTTAAACTGTTATTTTTATATAAAAACATCATAGTGGCAAGGACACGGCAATGGAAGAAAGGAAGTAATAATCGTGGGTTTTAAGGTAGCATGATAAAGTAGCCATGGTAAAGATGGAAAAGAGCCTTATATGTCTGAGAATAATGGAGAGAATGTGACTCAGAAAAAAAGCCCTAACTATATTAGATACATTCTATTATATTATAACCAGGAAGAAGTCTGAAGAGAGGACTTGATAACTGTCTCCATTCACAATTTCAAGTATTCCTTACATCTTTCCCAAGTGCTATCTAATATTTTTGACAAAATTTTAGTAATAGGAAAATGTTTTTCTCTAGAAGTGTCTTTGAAAAAAATCACTACTATTTTATTTATATTTGTGAGCAGATGAGTTGGCTAATTAGATGTGCTGGTAAAGTCAAACTGTCCCTATTTAAGTTTTCAGATCATACATTTAAACTAATTTTCAAGCATTAAAAATGACAACCTCTTCTTCCATTTAAGATACTGCACAGTGGTAAAATTAGACTAATTGGCCATACAATGATGACTAAAGCTTCATGAATAAGAAATGAACATAGTATGATATATAATTGTTAAACTTTCATTAGAATGTTCCAGCTTTTAGATTTATGACAAATATTTATTGAGGACTCTTTACATCTCCATCTTACTGTTAAGTAATAGACATAAAATTATTTGGTATGGGTTGCAAAACAAAGTGCCAAGTAACACTGCATGTTTGCCTTCACAAATGTGTCAACAGAGGGAGGCTGTCATGTATGAGATTGCACTATTATATACATCTCCAAAACTGTGGCATCCCATGTGTGTGAAGTAATTCCATTACCATGTTCTACTATTGAGGGGTTAGTTTGTAGGAAAGAGATTGCTTTAACATAGAAGTTCATGGCAATTAAGAGCAACCTGCGACAAGCTCACATGTAGCAAGAAAGAGCCACATCCCCTGTTGTGAAGGACATTTAGAAGGGATCTGTATAAAAAGGCCAGTTTGGTAGGTGGAAAGAAATCATCTTGCTAGAAAGTCCTGGATGAGCCAAAGTGGAAAGGAGTGAAAGTGGGAAGGAAGAAAGTCCCCTGACAGTCATAGACATAGAAAGACTTCATTCTCATCAAGCCAGTTAACTAGTGGGTCCCACTGGAAGATAAAACATGAGCTTAGTCTGTTGTGGGGGTATCTTTGTGGATTTCTGTGGGCCTCTCTAGTACTTTGCTTCTTCCTATTCTCATGTGGTCCTCATTTACCATGGTCTCCTATTCCTCTCTGTTGTTGATCCAGCTGGGATCTCCCGCTCCCCCAAGCTCTTTTTCCCTCGACCCTCGCCCTTCACTACCCCCACTCATGTCCAGGCTGTTCATATAGACCTCATTCCATTTCTCTGTCATTGGGCGATCCCCGTGTCTTTCTTGGGGTCCTGTTTTCCAGGTAGCCTCCCTGGTGATGTGAGTAGCAGTCCAGCCATCCTTGTTCCACATCTAATATCCTCCTATGAGTGAGTGAGTACATACCATGTTTGCAATGGTCGAGATACAGCCCGAACTGACCTACTCTGGTGATGGGATGGCCAAACACCTTAATTGTCGTGCTAGAAACCTCATCCAACGACTGAGGGATCTGGATGCAGAGATCCATGGCTAGGCCCCAGGTGGATCTCTGGGAGTCCAATTAGGGAGAATGAGGAGGGTTTATATGAGCGAGAATTGTCGAGACCAAGGTTGGATAAAGCACCGGGACAGATAGCCAAATGAATGGAAACACATGAACTATGAACCAATGGCTGAGGGGTCACCAACTGGATCAGGCCCTCTGAATGGGTGAGACAGTTGATTGGCTTGATCTGTTTGGGAGGCATCCAGGCAGTGGGACCGGGTCCTGTGCTCATTGCATGAGTTGGCTGTTTGAAACCTGGGGCCTATGCAGGATCGCTTGGCTCGACCTGGGAGGAGGGGACTGAACCCACCTGGACTGAGTCTACCAGGTTGATCTCAGTCCTCCGGGGAGGCTTTGCCCTGGAGGAGGTGGGAATGGGGGGTGGGCTCGGGGGAAGGTGAGGGGGGCGGGAGGGGGGGAGAACAAGGGAATCCGTGACTGATATGTAGAACTGAATTGTATTGCAAAATAAAATTTAAAAAATTAAAAAAAAATGAGCTTAGTTCAAAAGACATGGGAAGATTGTTTTTGAAACTATTAAAGATCATTTTTCTTTAAAATTTTTTATTAAATTTTTTTCCATTCATTTTACATACCAATTTTTATAAAATTTGAAAAGGGTGATATTGATACATGAGTGGTTCAATTTATATATACTAAAACACATGCTTTGGGTATCATAATTTCATATAAAACTAAATTTAAATTCTTTGCTGAACTTATATCTTGATTATTAGATTTTTCTTACTTGCTTTTCTGAAAACTCATCAGACCACTGGAATCTATATTTTTAGCAGCTTCATTTTCAATTGAAGTAATTACTTGGGCTACATTACCGCTCTTTGCAAGTGCATGCTAAACACTTTTTTTTTTTTTTTTTTTTGATGCGTTTATTTTCCAAAGGACCTTTAAGGCCAATATAACATTTTTAGAGCTACTAACTGCAGTTTCAGATAGCAAAATTGCTGTGAACTTCTGACAAACTACTTTTGAAATGTAAACTTTATAACATTTAGAGGTGTTAATAACATGTAAACACGGAGTATTTTTCATTCTAAAACAATTTAATCTTTTGTCACTGAAAAATTTATTTTATGCAAATTTTTATTTAACTTTTCAGGTAAATGTATATGAAAGAATGTTGATGTTTGTTCTGAATCGGGCTGTAACCCATGTACATTGTACAGGAAGCTGAAGTGGCTTTATGATTTTTGTATTAGTTTAAAATGTCACTTATTCAGTCCATTGTAACTTTTTCAATTATAAAGAAAAACTCATTAATAATCGGTCTTCCTGAAGCTTCGTACAAAAATAGTGTTCTTCTCCTGGAATCAAATAATCTTCAAATTAAATTTTTATTTCTAGCCTTGTGGGTATTAGCTCTGCCATGTTTCAGAAGTGTTCAAAACTCATAGTTTTTTTAAACTCTTTGAAGAATTCATGCAACTGTGTGATACGCTTTATTGCACTGCCCAAACATAAAAATATGCTTTATTTGTAATAATTTGCTGGGTGCCTGTCTACTACCAGCTCTGCTCTTGAGACTGCAGAGTTAACACTTCTGAAAATGCCACAGCAAGAGGTGAGTGAGCTGGCCTGCTCGAACTCTCAAGGCAGGTGCTGCTGACTCTCAAAATCCTTTTCTCTGCAGCATATGTTGCTGTACACTGCTGCTTTATGCTGCTGCTTTCACTATCACACTTATCCACATGGATGTGGACCCTAATGTCCCTACCTACCCACTTGGGAATCAAGCTTTCCTAACAGTCATTAGGCATGAACGTGCACATTGCACAATGGGCCACCTTCTCACATGTGTTCTGCTCAAGAGTACAACCATGCCCACATGCTCATGTATGTGCTGCAACACACCACTAGACATTAGTACAAAACAAGTTTGGTGATAGGTAGATGAAGAACTTCAAGACATGGTGGAATGTGAAACCAAATACAGGGCATGTTTTAGCAAGAGACTATGTGAGGCTGGGTAAAGTGCCTAAGGAGCATGGCCTGCAAACCACATAAATAAGCATACTCTTACATATGAGTAAAGTAGAAGGGAACAGGGTTACCAAAGGATGATGGGACAGGAAAGATGGGAAAAGAGAACAAGATGTTCAAAAGGAATAAAATTTCATCTGGATAGGAAGATGATGTTTGAATGTTTATTAAACAGCAGGATGAATATTTAATAATATATCACACACTCAAATTTTCTGAATTGAACTAGCATAGTTTTATTTTAAATACATGACTGATATGTTAATTAGCTTAATTTAATAACATAACAATGAAAACATCATACCATGCTCTATAGATACATGCTATTTTAGTTTATTATTTAGTTTAGTTTTTTTTAAGAAATGTGTACTTTTCTTAAAAGATATGTGAAATACTGAAAGTATGGAGTAAAGATGTGGTCTAATGGGATACCTGTATCTTGGTTATGAAAAAATGAGGTGTTTATTATGAGGTTAATCTCCATATTGCCAACTTGAATAGATTTGGAATCACTTGGGAGACACACTTCTGGGCTTGTATTTGAGGGTAATTTAAAACAGTTTAAGTGAGGGACAATGCATCCTGAATATAGGTGCTACTAAAACATGGGCTAAGGTCCAAGACTAAATAAAAAAGGGGCAGTAAAGAAGTCAGGCAAACACTGGAATTTGTTGTTCTCTGCTTTCTTACTAATGACACAAGGTGATTTGTGTCTTTATACTTCTGTTCCCATGCCTTCTCCAACATGATGAACTATATCCTTTCAAACTGTGGCCATAACAAATGTTTTCTTCCTTAAATAGATTATGTCAAGTATTTTATCACAGCAACGAGAAAAGTAACTACCCTGTACACACAGACAATAACTGTATAGGCAGACGCATTATCCAAGAAAATGTGAAGTGTGGATAGCTGGGCATAGCATCCCCTGTAAGTATCCACCTTTGTAGACAAAGCAATACTTAGGTCTCTTGTTCCACTCTCCAAATTGCATGAGGACCAACCTAATGCTGTGTATGTAACTTTCAAACAGTAAAGAAGCACTGATTATTCTCTTAGAGAGATCACTTTGCAGCTGTACACAGCACCAGAGGAAAATTCAATGTATATATATTAGAAGAACAAGATCACAGTTGCAGAAATGAAGAGTGATACTTGAGCTAAACAAATATGCAAAGTCTTTAAGACTACTTGCACGGGGGAAAAAGAGGACTTTGTTATTTTTTTAATCCATTAATTTCCTCATTTGCATAATCTTCAAAGTGTTAATAAAGTCAAGCATCTGAAAGATTTCTTCAAGCCACTCAGACTTAAAAATAAAAGGAATGTACATGTTTTCATATATTCTCATCCTTTCCTACGTGTGGGTATATTCCAAATAGAGAAGTTTATGTTACCTGAGGTTCATTAATGTTGAAACATTTCTTGCAAACTATTAATAAGGGAGAGCATTAGATCCTGAATTATACAAATTAAGTGAAGGGAAGTAGACTGTGCTAGATTATCACTTGTGAAACTTTCAGATTCATTAACCATCTTCATCTTGAAACAAAGAGGATAAAGTAATGCATTTCACATTATTTTATTCCTCTTGCATATACCATCTATGTTCATTGGATGTCTAGGCCAGTGATTCTAAAATTTCAGCATACACAATAATTTCTTGTTGAATGTACTTGCAATGTAAATTTCTCAATCCCCACATAAAATACTGATTCAGTAGATTTCAAGGGAGATCCTAGCATATGGACTTTTCATAAGCTTCTCTGGTGGATTTGTGTAGTTATTCCAAATGCAACCTGAGAAAATATTGAAAAGGTTTTAAAATGACATTTCTATTTTAGGAAAATTGACATTATATTAAATGTAACATCAGAAAGCATCCAATACTGTGGACCCAGGAAAATTTCACTGTTGGTAAAATGCTGTTAGTCAAAAATATTTTAGATGTAAACATGGTGGTCCAACGTTCCTAGGAATTAATTTTATGAATTGAACACATTCTTAGAGCTCCATAGGACAGTTTATTGTAAAGAAAGCTCCAGAATTCCTAGGTTTAGATACACACTAATTTAAGAATTCTTATACTTAATAGATACAGAATATTTTCCTTTTGCTTAATACTTCATAATATGTCTTGTGAAATAGGGATTGTATAGATACATCTGTATATACAGTATATATGATGAATGTACATACTTTAATATTTATGAAATTATCATGAAAATTAGAACCTAATATTAGAGAAAATGCTGCTAATTTTTAAGATAGTAACTCTATTTTTGTTTTATACTAAACAAACATTCCTTAATGTTTTTAAAACACATTCAGATCTGCTTACAGATAAAATATGATATATAGAATTTGCTTCCCATTAATTAGGATAAGTGTTGGGAAGTAGGTAAAGATTTATAAGAAATAAATTTAGATATCAGTTTTTTAATGACCACATAAGTTTCTTTTTATTTATTGTTTATTTATTGTTATTTATTGTTTATTTATTATTTTATTTATTGTTTCCTCTAGTTCTATGTGTATTTTTAAATTTTTTCTACAGTAGAAGACAACCATAAACTGCTAGAGAGAATGAAAGTTGTTCTACACAATACAGAGCAATAGTGTCCACATAGCATCTAAAGTAATAAAAACTAACTACTTTTTAAAACGAATCCCACATACAAATAAGAAAGTTTGGAATACCAATATTAACTTTTTTTTTAATCTATATTGGTAACACAAAGTCATCACATCAAAATAGTTTCACATACTCATCTTGCTTTTCAGATATGTAAGGGGAAATTTTATACAATTCAGTACACTTTTGAGTTTTACTCAAATTTAAAGTTGTAATTGCAAATATGTTTCCAAAACTTATCTTCAGTTATGAACTTGCTAGTAGACAGGAAAACTAATCTGTCAAAAACATAAAATCTCTTCTATATCAGTGGTCAAGGATACTATTACATGTGATGATTTCTACAACATTTTAGAACCCCAAAAAGGTTAGCAAATGTGTGTAATATCATTAACCATAATGAATCTAATACTTTTTATAATTATGTTTTGATTTCTTTTATACTAATGACATGGTTGAAATCTTCATTTATGAGTGGTAATCTTTCCAAGGTTACTGCTTGAAGCTAACAACTCTACCTCAAGGTCCACAATGTGCAAAATACATTATCAGCCTGTTCTCTCCTTACAAACACGGGGCTCTGTCTTCGTATATTTAGAACATGACAGGAAGTGTTGCTAAGATACAAATATAAAGTATTCTAGCATATAAATAACACTTCGAATAGGTGATATCATTCTGCTTTTTGTTTCTTACAAAATATCTTGTGAAGACTAGAAACATTAAAATATGCTTTGGAAATATGAGCCCCTCTCTAAGTTCCTGAATATCTCTGATGATTTCTAATCTGCTTAACCTTTTCTATTTCTCTGTTTGTATCTACATGCTTCTATTGGAACGGCTTTTCTTTTAACAATAAAAGCTTTATTAACATGACAGTAGTTTAGCTTGCAAGTAAATACATATTTTCCCCAAAGAAAACATATCAATGCCCAAGAGTATCTATGAAGATACTTAACACTCCTAATCAAGGAAATGCAAATCAAAAAAACTCACACCTTTTAGAAGAGCTTTTAGCAAAAAGACAAGAGATAAGTGTTGTTAAGGCTGTGAAGCAAAGGTAACACATGCTCTCTTAACGATATTGTTAATTAGATACAGCCATTAGGAAAAAAAATTAAACCAATATGGAAGTTCCATAAAAACATAAAATGAGAACTTTCATATTGTACATCATTCCTTGGTCCTATTACACACCCACGTTCATTCAGCATTATTCACAATAGTTGATACATAAAGGCATAGTTTGCATCTACCATTCATTGGAAGGATAAAGAAAATGTAGACTTTCACAACAGAGTTCTATTGGAATATTATTCAGCCCAGTGATCAAAGAAAGGCATTTTCATTTCTGACAGCACAGATCTGCCAGGATGACATGGAGAAATACGTCATAATATGCTATAAGGACTATTTTCATGAACAGAAAAATTATTATATTAACTAATTTATATGTGGATTCTAAGATTGCTTCATACATAAAAACGTTGTATGCAATGGTGGATACCAGGGAGAGGATGAGTGGAGGGAATGTAGATGCACTGGCCAGTGGTAACAAAAGTAGTTAGTTATTATGAAGAGGAAGCACAGAGCACTAATATCCTGCAGGGAGGCATGGTTATCCACGCTGTACTGTGTGCTCTGGAAATTAGATAAGAGAATTAGCTTTTGGTATTCTCACCACAAATGGAAGCACTGTAAGGAGGAATACAGAAAGGCATGCTAATGTTTTACATTAGTAATAAGTTGCTATGTGTAAGAGCATACAGAAAAATATGTGCATCTCACAGTTTTTAATAATTTTTATTTGAGAAAATTATAATGGCAGCCCTCTCAGTTTGTTTGAAATGGTATTTTTTAAATGCCTTTATTTTGTTATTTGTGGGGTTATTTGATTGAGAAAATAAGAGTGATCACCCTGAATGTGAAAGGAAATCAGATGCAGGATAGTGATGAAGAGTATTCATAATCTATTAACTCCCAAACAATGATTCATTCATTGCTGATCAAATTTTAAGGAAGGACTTCATTTTGCGATGTGATAGATAGTTTTTTTCATGGCATGATAATGTCATAAAATTTCTGGAGTGACGATTTCAATCCAGATTTGTATTTCCAAGCAAACCATTAATCAAGGGAAATCATAGAATACTGGCACTTTCTAAGTTGTTTCTTTATTGAATTAATTTTCAGAAACTACTGGAATGTAAAATCTGCCAAAATAAGGGGATATATTTAACAAAAGAAAAGGGTGGTATGCAAACAACACAGTGTTGATATCCAGGAGCAGGTATATTAACATGAAAGGGAGGAACTGAGATAGACATGGAACTGAATTTTTGTCATGTACACAGGACATCAAGCAAACAAATAAGGTCAAGAAAACACAGAAAACTCAAAGCTAATACTCCTTGAAAATGCTTAGAGCAAAGCAAACACAGCAGAAATCAGTAAGATGTAGAAGTTATTTCTCTCATTGAAGCTAATTAGAAATGAAAATTTTTAATTGTTACTTATAATTTTACTCCTCATGCATACAAATAATAAAACTAGAACTTTAACATATTTTGGGACATGCTAAGGTTATCTGCTAAAGTATGTTCACACACACTAAAATCTACATGCAGTGCTCTAATTATTTTCTGCCATAGGTTAGGTTGGATATTCTTTAATTTCAAAAGCACAAAGTGATCATGGTGATTATGGTCCATATAACCCAGTTTACTTGAAGTCACTGTTAGCCATTTATCTTTTATAATAATATTTTTAAAATCCAGAATAACAGCAAATAATGGTAGAGTTAATAAACCAAACAAAAAATAGAATTAGGCAAGAGATAGCATTTAGACATATACATAGTACACAAGTATTGGAACTATGCAATGTTATATGAAATAGTTTATCAGAAAGTAAGGATGGCAAATTAAATATAAATCTGTATGTGAACTAATAATCAAAACAGAAACTCATTTATTCTGAAATTCTGCACTGCAGATTCTGCACAATGAATAAGACATGCCAACTACTCAGTTTCAAATCTCCTGATGTTTAGTAGGCTGTTACTGTACTTACATTATCAAATTTATATGTCTTATAAAGACTTCATGTCACTTGTCTTTTCAATTGTAACTTTCCAGTGGGCATTACAGAATTAAAGGGCTTTGCAGTTCTATAGATGATAGAAAATAATACTTGTTTTTGGTTGAGATTAGTTAACATTTTTATTGCTGTGAAAAGACACCATGACCACAGTAACTCTTACAAAGGAAAATATTTAACTGGGGCTGGCTTACAGTTTTGGAGAGTTAGTCCATTATTGTCATAGTGGTAAGCATGGCATTGTGCAGGCAGATATGTTGCTGGAGAAGGAGTTGAGAGTTCTACATCTGGCTCCATAGGCAGCAGGAAGAGACTTGCTACTTTGAGCCTGACTTGAACAACGGAGACCTCAAAGCCCACTGCCAGTGACACATTCCAAAAAGGTCACACGTCCTAATAGTGCCATTCTGTATGAGCCTATGGGGGCCATTTTCTTTCAAACCATCGTTTTTGTTTGTTTTTTTTTTTTTCTACAATTGCACTTGAAAAATTGTAAGAATCAAGTATTTGAGGACCAAGAATCCACTCCAACTTTAATTGTGGTATAAAAATAAAAAAGCTATCCTGACGAGTATATTAAAATTATATGTGTGTGTATTTCATCTTCTGAAATAATTTCTTCCTCAATAATTTATAATTAAAAAATGTCTTTACTAAAATACATGAAATCCCTCTTTGTAGGAGGAATGTAGACTGTGAGATTAATATTTTGAGTGAGATGGTCATACTCACAGAAAACTTCACTGATATTCTCTCAATCTCTACAATATGACACATGTGATCCAACGTCCTGTCATTTCTCTGAGACTGTACATTTGGTTTATTCAAACAAGCTGGGGTTTATGACAAATGTGGGCTAAAACACCTCAAAGCCTCTGCATTGCTGTTTAAATCCACAAAGCCTCCAATTATTTGACTGGCTTGGGTATACATTCCTCTCAGTAATGCTGACCAATCTTAGAGAGTGCTCTCATTCTACATGAAAAAAAGCAGAGGCCATTCTGTATGTGGGTATAATAAAGACTTCTATCACAAAGAATAAACAACTAAATGAGCAGCAATAAACTTAATTTGCACATTAGATATGCTTTTCCAAGTTCCGACATTTCAGTTGAAAATAATGCTGAAGCAATGAGGCCTATAATTGAACATCCAAAACTTCTCCAGTGGGGAAACAAAAACAAATGTTGCCTGCAAACAAGATCATTTTTATAGCCTGCTGTTACCCTGCTTTTCAATAATTTTCTAAATGCCAGATTAAATAATTCATTCCTTTATGATATTCATATACCATTTTATATATGTATAGTATGTAATTTTTTTTATTTACAGTCCTAATATTGAAAAACCCTTAAAACTATTTTCCTTTCTTTTCCCTGTTTGTGCCTATAGAACATGTCCTCAAATCACATTGGGCATCTTGCAAGGATCTGGCAAGGCAGCTGCTAATTGCATTCACAGTGTCTGAATAGAAAATTGCCTCATCCTGCTGCATTAGTGAAGTAGAAATTTCAGACACACAGTGCAGATAACTTCAGAATCCTCTTAACACAGATAAGCCATATCAGCTAAAATTAAGCTGGAAAATATCTCACTCTTGTAAACTATTATCTTTTTACATGTTATCTAACAGCAACATTTCCTGCATGACTGAAGCTGATAAATAAATTCAAAGGGATATAATTGTTTTATCAGCTTTATTGAAATTTCTCATTTGTTACTCACCACTGTTATCCTTACATTGACTAGCATGTACTAACTTGGGTTAGAGAAATAAAATCATCTTTGACATTGGAATGACCATCAGATGGACATTATGTATCAGACAACGCACATACAAATATTAAGCCATCTTGATGGGCAAGAAAATGGTTAGAACAATATACACTACTTTTTCCCAGACCAAAGCTTCAAATTTTTTTTTTTTTTTTTTGGTTTTTCGAGACAGGGTTTCTCTGTGTAGCTTTGCGCCTTTCCTGGAACTCACTTGGTAGCCCAGGCTGGCCTCGAACTCACAGAGATCCGCCTGGCTCTGCCTCCCGAGTGCTGGGATTAAAGGCGTGAGCCACCACCGCCCGGCTTCAAAGCTTCAAATTTATAGGTTGTAAAATGACAAGTTTTTTTGACAATGCTACCTTCAACATCCTTGAAAGAAAGGATATGAGAGACAGCAGTCTAGTTGAGACAGGATTTTATGAAGGTTGGACAACCTAATCAAGATTAGATTCTGCAGGTCAATAACAGTTTTTTTTAAAGTGCTTATAAATATATTGTATATATGTTTTGTGAATATCTGTAACTTCTTTTCCTATGAATGGATATAATTAATTATCTGTAAATTCATATTGTATAGGGTGTTTGTCATTGGTAAACAAACAAAAACTCAAAATCCCTTAGTGTGAGATTTATACATTTTCTGAAGATCAAAATAAAAATCCAACAAATTCCATTCCTATGACTATATATAAATAAATAAGAACAACTTGATGACCACATATATTAACATTGGCTATATCAACACAGGCAGGTTTCCTGCAGGTCATTCACCCTCCAGTGTGGTCATAAACACTAGGACAGTGTATTTTCTTCACAAAGTTCTCAGATTTCCTACAGTTTTCTATTTACCTTCTTATGCAAGTCATATCTATTAGAAATCAGTGAACATAAACCCCAAGATTGGAAAGGTAAATGTATTTAAAAATCTCCATTTTCTTTAGATAATCTTTGCTGTAACTTGTTTCCTGAAGGTTGGATTCTGAAATAGTCAAAACTGTCACATTTTAGAGAAAAATAAGCCAGTACAGAAAACATTTCTGTGGACAGAGTTGCAGGAGAATATCCTTCTGATCAATCAGAATATCCTCCAGATCAGTCTCTATACTGGGCACATGCAGCTACTGTTAGTGCAATAGGACTTCAAATCTATCTCAGATTAAAACATAAATTCTTCTTGCCTTATTTATGCTAATGTTCTAAAATGGCAAGGAGTGCTCTAACTATCATCATAATAAGTTAGTGGACCACATACTCTGTAAGAAGACGAAAGTGTAGAAGGATTCTTGGGTCCATTAAATCAAAGTGAATGACTTGGAAGAAGAGTGACAGACATACTACCAGGACTGTTGGGAAACAGTGCCTGCTCAGCTTCACAGGGAAGCAGCACTCATGAAACTTCAACAATGTTGCTGCCTAAACAAGACTTTCCTGTTGACCACAACAGTCAGTACACCAACATACAGGGGCAAATTTTCACAAAGTCCCATCCCTGGATGTAGAGCTATATGCAATCAGTGGCTGGCGAAAAAGAGAAAATCAGTTTTCTCCAGGGCTAAATTCCCCTAATAGGTTATTCAATTGCAAGTGGTCAACCCATTCATGTGAACATAAGAGTAACTTTAAATAGACTCCATAGATTATTTATGACAATGATAATTATAGAATAACTCATGAATTCAATGGAAGAAATGGGGGACACAGGAAGATTCAGAGGGGTGCAAATTATATAAACAGAGTGTAATCATCTATTAAATCCTCCAAAACTTTAAGTTAAAAAATAGGAAAACCCAATAAATAGTAGTAGACAAAAGAATAAGTTTTTGTTTTCTCATATTTTCTGTATAAAGAAATGTATTCAAGAAAAAGCAGTTACTAATTTCAACTATCATTTCAAATAACTCATGAAAAATAAATACTCACCTTTATCCCTGGAAGATATTTCTGCCAACTTGTCTCAAGTGTATGTTTCTGTTGTCTTTTGCAAAAAACAAAAACAAAACTCAAAATAATCTTACATAATCATGTCCTTCATTAGGAAATAGAGTATTTGTGGATTATGGTGGACTGTTAGAAATTGCCTCAAATATAGATAAATGTATTCCCATTACAAGAACTAGAAACAAAACCTGAAGAACACAGAAACAAAATGAGTTGCCTCAAATATGTCACTGAGATCATCAATACAAGGCACATTCCAGACAATTCTAAGCAAGTCATCTTTCATTTATTGTCATTGACTATTACTGTGCAGTGAGTATCATGATACTAAGGGTTTCAAAGACCTTGGAAGAAGCCTTTCATTCAGTTCAATCTACCCAGTAGATAGATGTATCTACTGAAGCGATGTAAGGTATTTCACCAGCAAAACCATCAGCTCTATTATTGTATTTTAGAGGGCAGACAAGCTTAATTCCTCAATATTCCACATAAATTGATCCTCATAGAACACATTACTACTGTTAACTTCTATCCTTCCTACTTCCTATTTGTATAACCATAGGTGTCTCTATACATCTAACACTCAACTACAGTGGCATGACTCCTCTACTATACTTTATCATCTACTATCATTAAATGAAAATGTACACTCTATGGTGTCTTAATTTAAAATGATGCAATAAAACTCATATTTTCTCTTCCAGAACATGTTATTTCCTCAAACATAAAAAACTTCTCAAATATAAAGCACTTTTCTGTATATAAGCTCTAGAAATTTTGCTGCAGAAATACCCTGGAATTCAATAAAACCATGACATGTGTTTTGAAACACGAAGTCCATCTCTGTTTTAGAAACTAATGACAATACGATCTTAAGAAAGGAGATTTCTTTGTGTTTGTTTTTGAAAATGTGTCACACTGGTGGGATTTTTGACACATTGATTCTTATCAGTTACAGTTTTCCAGAGTATCTCAGACAATTGTCGACATTATGTCATACACTTGAGACAAGTTGGCAGAAATATCTTCCAGGGATAAAGGTGAGTATTTATTTTCCATGAGTTATTTGAAATGATAGTTGAAATTAGTAACTGCTTTTTCTTGAATACATTTCTTTATACAGAAAATATGAGAAAACAAAATCACAGAATTGAATCATTTGGGCTTAATTAACTGCACACACTGCTTTACCGGGACAGTCATTTTTATCATCCGGGAGGCAAGAAATAATAGACATGACATGGCTTCCAGTAAACACACCATTTCCATGAACCAATATTAAATATAACAAAGTAGCACTAGTAGAGAATAGACAATCCTGATACTAATTATGTCCCTTGGTGATAAATGGAGGTGCATTTGAGTTGATATTAGCTTAAAAGACTTAGTGGAATATGCAGCTTTACCTTGCCAAATCATACTAGTTTATCTATTTTCTAGGAGGAGGATACTGTAAGGCTCCTGTGGACAAGGAGACTTTGAAAAAACTGCTTATTGATGTGGCTTCACAAAACTCTATCTTATCTTAATTATGGACCAAGAGTTGTTTAAACAAATGAGCAGGTTTTAAACTGGATTGTCTTAGATACATAGCATTAAGGCTTGAATGAGAGAGAATGCCCCTGCCTCATAGACTCATATATTTAAAACTTAGTCCTTAGTTGTCAAAACTCTTTTAGAATGATTATGAGGTGTGGCTGTGTTGGAGGAGGCTTGTCAGGGGGTGAGATTTGCGGTTTTTCAAAGTCTTGAGGCATGCCCAATATGCTCTCTGGGATGTGAACTTTCAGCTGCTATCCTCACCATACCTGCCTGCCTGTTGTTATGCTCTCTGCCAGGATGGTGATGGACGCCTATTTCTCTGGAAATACGAAAATAAACCCTTCTTTCATTGCAGGTCATGTTGTTTTCTCACAGCAATAGAAAAGTAACTAAAACACCTGGAAATGTTCATACAAAAGAGGAGCATCTGAGTGACATTTAATCAAAGAAGGAGCTACACAGGAATTGTATCAAAATGTCTATGGTCCCAAACACTAAGGCATATGGGGACTTTTAATATTCTACAGCAGGTTTTAACTCTGCAGAATCACACATTGACATTGTTAACTGCCAAAGCATTCACATTTATCATAACACTACATTCCTGAGGTGCACACCCCACTAATGAATATGGAAGCAGTTGAACTAAATGTTCTACACATACAATATGTTACCAGTTTGGCATGGCAACACAAATCAAGAAGTGTAGGTGACTGTAGTATGCAACAGGCCCCCTGAAAACAAAAAAAAAGTACCTTTTACAATGAGGCTTCCGCTACTTTTCCCATTGCCAAACTGATTTGTGGCTACACAGGTATAAGACCCAGCATCGGACCTGGTCACGTTGCATATCTTAAGGCTGCCATCCTCCAAGAGAAACACTCTAAAAAGAAAATATACAATGGAAGGCTATTTGAAATGAATAAATCATATTTTCAAATATTACTTAAATTATGGATATTTAAGAATATTCATTTACTATTATAATGCTCTTAATTTGAAATCATCTTAAATCTAAACAGCATAAAAGGCATAAGATTTTATGTTGACACAGAATATTATGCTATCACTTGAATTATTACCATTTATTTCAGTGTATATTAAAATCAAATAATTGAGTGCCTGTTGTTCTAACAGTCAATTGATAGATGAATAAGAAATGAAATCATTTGTCATACATTTGGAACAGTTAACTCACTTTTGAAAACTGAACTTGAGTTTGTAAGAATGGAAGACAAACTTCACTTTTTAATCAGTGCATTCATAAAACAAGTCTTACACAGCCTTTTTAATGACCAAAAAAGAAAGTTGAATCACGAAAATATTTACCTTTGCTAGACAGTTGGAGAGACAATCTGCATGGTTCTGTGTGCAAGAGCTGTGCTTATTATGTAGCACATCATACCAAAAAGTAACAAAGTAAAGTATAAACATGAATTATTCATGTACCACTTGAAATTAAATATTCTTATACCATACAATACACAAAAGAGGACTAGCTCAGAAACCTCATCCAACTACTGAGGGATCTGGATGCAGAGATCCATGACTAGGCCCTGGGTGGATCTCTGGGAGTCCAATTAACGAGAATGAGGAGGGTTTATATGAGCGAGAATTGTTGAGACCAAGGTTGGATAAAGCACAGGGACAAATAGCCAAATGAATGGAAACACATGAACTATGAACCAATGGCTGAGGGGTCCCCACTGGATCAGGCCCTCCGAATGGATGAGACAGTTGATTGGCTTGATCTGTTTGGGAGGCATCCAGGCAGTGGGACCAGATCTTGTGCTCATTGCATGAGTTGGCTGTTTGAAACCTGGGGCCTATGCAGGATTGTTTGGCTCGGCCTGGGAGGAGGGGACTAGACCTACCTGGACTGAGTCTACCAGGTTGACTTCAGTCTGTGGGGAAGGCTTTGCCCTGGAGGAGATGGGAATGGGGGGGGGGGGCGTTGGGGGGAAGGTGAGGGGGACGGGAGGGGGGGAGAACAAGGGAATCCGTGACCGATATGTAGAACTGAATTGTATTGCAAAATAAATTAAAATAAATTAAAAAAAAAAAAAGAGGACTAGCTCATACATTCCAGGTGTTCCAGAATGGTCCCCATCAAGTTTTCTCTGACCTTAAGATGTAGTCTAAGCAAATGTCATAATTTTAATATAAATAGACAAAACCTGTAGATGAATTTCTAAACAGTCTTATTAAATAAGAAACACAGAGCCAAATACAAAGGCAATAGCCAAAGAGATCAGAGTGAATAGCCATGACTAGCCTCAGCTTACCACCTCACAGAAGCTTCCACAGAGAGAGAGCTTCCTCCTGTCTAAACTGAGCTTTTATTGCCTCCTGTTCTGCCTTCTTATTGGCTCTAAGCCCAGCCACATGACTTCCTCATCACTGCCTGTCTGTACAGACCTCAGGGTCTCTATGGTTGGTACTGGGATTAAAGGCTCATGTCACCATGCTTGGCTGTGTCCTTGACCACACAGAGACTCTGCTTGCCATGTGATTGGATTAAAGGTGTGTGCTACCACAGCCTGACTTCTGTTTATGGCTCGCTGACCTCTGATCTCCAGGCAAACTTTATTTATTAACCTACAGATAAAACATCACATTTCAGCACAAATAAAGTATCACTACAAAAACCCAAGTGTGTTCTTCCTCACCTCAACAAAACGTTTTTATGAAAGAGACAAAATGGGAACAAATAAAACATTTTCTCAAATTTAGGTTTCCAGTTCTATGGCAAACAATTTTACTTAGCAATATTTCAAAAATGCATTTTTTAAAATACTGATTAGTATTCAGAATTCTACCAAAGAAAATGGCAACAAACTAATATTAATGACTACAGTTTTCAAAAAAAGAGGGGCAAGCCTGTTTGCATGCGTGTCATAACTATTAACAATAACAAAATGTTATTTGGAGAAGTGCAAACAGATCATTGTTTCTAATATCTGTATAACACAAAATTGAGCTAATATAATTAATTATCCAATTTGAACCATAGTGAATATCAGTCAACTAGAATTTACATGAAACCAGTGTCTGATGCTGGACTACTACTGAGGATGGATTCCAGATTCCTGCTAATGAGCAGAAAAGGATTTAGGATGTCCTAAGTCATGAAATTTATGACATTACACTATTCTCCCATAGCAGATGTGCATTATATTTCTCATTTCTGAAGCATCTGGCTTAATAAATCCTGATTCACCTTCCAAATCACGATACCACATCATAGACACAGTAGCAAAGTTACTCTAGTATACAATACACAGCCCTATACTTGACTTCATGAGAAAAGGTCAAGAGTAAGAAGCAATGCAGTGCACTCTCTACTTTTATCATTCAGAGACTACTGAAAACTTTCCTCACAGCCTAAAACCAATACTGGCCAATAGAACAGTTTACATGAATGGAGACATCATGCTGCTCCTACCTAAAAATCACTAAATACTTCTCAAATACAACAAGATAAAAGAACAAGAATGTAGCCAACCATAACCAGGCTATAGTGACTAGCTGATATTTATAGATAAGGCAAAAGGTACACTATAAACTGATGGAATATTTACTTCACAATTGGCAACATTTACATAGAAACATAAAGATTCATATTTTATTACCTTGTTTTGGGACATTTGTGAAGATACAATATCAGGAAGTTTGATTGTGACATATGAGCAAAGGATTTTAAAGTAGTCTATCTATACTACACTTAGGCTTCCTTAGCATTTAAAGAACAAAGTGCATACATGTTACATATAAATTTGATTACATGACAAAAATCAGGAACAACATTCTGGTAACAAAAATGAAAATTTGAGCTGGATGGTGGTGGCACATGCCTTCCAGAACTCGGGAGGCAGAAGCAGGTGAATCTCTGTGAGTTTGAGGTCACCCTGGTCTACAAAGCAAGTTCCAGGATAGGCTCCAAAGCTACACAGAAACCATGTCTCGAAAAAACAAAAAAAAAAAAAAAATGGAAATTTAAATGAATTGTCAGCAAAGAGAGTATAATTACAAAGAAGAAAAAATAAAATAATAATAATTTTATTGACTATATGCTTTTCAAATTCAGACTTAATATTCATAGAACACAGGTCATATAATTTATTGTGGACATTTACGAACACCATGGAATTATGGGAAGGACTCCAACAACTCAAATGAAATTTAAATAGGCAGCTGAGAGTGGAGAAATATTGAAACTGATTTTTCTTCTTAGATTATTAATCCAATGTTTGCTAAATACCTGCGTAAGAAGCAGCTTGTTTGCTGTTACAATATTGATTCAAGAAATAAAGAATGTTAAATACTGAGGATAAGTCAGGCAGTGTTGGTGTTTGCCTTTAATCCCAGCACTTAGGAGACAAGAGGCAGGCATATCAGAGTTCAAAGCCAGCCCAGTCTACAAGTGGGACACAGGACACCCAGAGCTATACAGAAAAACCCTGTCTTGAAAACTTAAAAAAAAAACAAAACACCAAATTTACTTTAAAGCTTGGAATATATATTAGCTACCTGGGTTCAAATTGAGCTGTGATACTTAGAGATGAGATAAGAATCCAGTTCATTAACCTTAAACCTACTGAAATCTAGCTAATCAGAATTTGTCAAACATTTTTAAGTATTAGTGTCATTTGATCTGCTTGCCTGAGACAAAGGTAATATTAATGTCTTTCTACTACACACATACACACACACACACACACACACACACACACACACACAGAGAGAGAGAGAGAGAGAGAGAGAGAGAGAGAGAGAGAGAGAGAGAGAGAGAGAGAGAGAGAGTTCTGATCATCTAAATATTGATATTGAACCCAGGTACCTAAGTGTGGGGTGACTCATCCCTAACGGGCTTGAGGGCAAGAAGGCCCAAACAAGTAAAAAAGACACTTTCTGAGAGCCAGTCTGAGTCTGCCTAAGGGTCTTAGCAACAGCAGTTGAAACATAATCAGGAGATGACCTGGACCAATGAGAGGCAGCCATGTCACACCAGCTGATGCATATTCATCAGATCTCCCCACAGGGTGGGGTGGAGGGTATATAAGGCTTATCTCTTCTTGAATAAACTGAGCTTGTTTCGACATTCTCCCAGAGTGTGTGTGGTTTGACTCTGCGCCTACTTGGTCCCCATCCCCAAAGGGAACAAGAGCAAGGACCCTGCTACACCTAAGAAACATTCTAAGCTTTAAAGTAGATATTTTTGATTGAAAGATAATGTTTGCACAGATTTGCAAGGGAAAATGTGGTTGGACTCACTCGTATATTGAGTAGTAATAAATTTATGGCAATTAATATAGCTACCATCATAAACTTTTATGATGAATAGATTCAAGTTTATTCTAATTATTTTCAGATATGTAATGTATTACTATTAATCATATTCACCTTCAACACTGTGCTAGAAAATAACAGTGCTTTGCTCTCTAAATGACCTCTGACCTTCCCCTTCCCCTTCCCTTTCCTTTTCTCTATGTTCTGGTCATTACTCTTCCACTCTGAGTCACTCTGAGAAAAAATTTTCATAATCCACTATGGAGTGAGATCATGAAGTCTTTCCATACTTGATAATTGAAATACATACACACACACACACACACACACACACACACACACACACACACACACACACACCAGAATGGTTTTCAACAGTAAGACAGGAAATTCCTCAGTAAGTACCATTATGGGTCGATCTGAAAAAAGGATGCCAGGGCCCAAAAGTAATGTCATGTCAAAAAGATGATCCCAGTAGAGAGCTGCTTACTCTCTTCCCTGACTTCGTGATATTTGTCTGTGTTTAGGCACTTAGTAGAGTTGCTATGAAAATTAAATTCATTACATGCTAGCTATTCCTCCCATGCAAATTCAGTTCAGTGTTCATATTATTATTTGGGCCCTTTCTTTGTGCCATAGTTAAAACTACTATCGGTGGTTGTGGCCAGTGCTCACTCTCTTAAATCTGTTTGGATCCATCTGTGTGCTTGGTGTCTTGAATCACCCATGATTATCTGTTCCTAGGTGATTTTTGGTTTTGATGTCACCAAGTTTTGACACTTGACTTGTGTGTCTATGTCTCAAGAAAAACACTATTTCCCTCAAGTCTTTATTCTCAAGTAACTATTTATTGGGATATTCAACTGTGGGGCATTTACCCACCACCCCCACAGTTCCCTAGAGTTTTCTTGAGTGCAAGCAGCAGGAAATATTAGATAGAAGGATTTATTGCAGACAATCTTGTGGAGATAAACAGAAAATAAAGGATAGCCTCGAGAAGGCCTGGAACCTTTTCCAACGGGCCCGACTGTCTCTGCCCCAGGGTTTTTATAGAGAGGCCAGGGGGTGGAGCAACAGACCTCCTCCCCCAGCACAGCCAAGTGCAGACCATCTCAGACACCTGCACTCAGGCCCATGGTCCTAATCATCCTCTATGCGTACCTGCTGGGTAAAGCCACGAGGAACCCGAGAACGGGCTCCCACATTCAACCCCTCATATAATTAAATAGAAACATTTCCCACCATTTACTAAGTATGAGTGTTCTATTCTTTAAATCAATTGTACATTATGACATTTACATTTGAAATGTTGTGTATGAAGGTGACTTTAACAACATTCACATGTATAGATGCAACATGACTATCCAATTTACAGAAAAGGGAGTAGTTAATATTTTTCTGTACCAAATTATTCATTTCATTTCATAATTGGTGCATAACATAGGAATTCAGCATAGCAAATCATGTTTGACAGATAAAGATAATGGGCAGGTTTCTCTGTGACATGTAGAAACTATGCCACACATGGAAACATTACAAGGTTAAATGCGTAAGTCAGATTTTACCAAGAAATTGAGCATACATTTCTATCTTTTGAGTGTCATGGAGGAATCATAAGCAAATAAAGCAATAAAAAATTGTAATGTCCATCAGGATCCTTCAAACGCTTAGTCTTCTATCCCATGGGCTATTGTAAATAACACAGTTCAGAGGTATAATAACATAGCAAATAACAAATTAAGGCTCAGTTATCTGGAACATGGACATCAAATTCTCAGGGCAGTACAATATTTTCCTTTTGTTTTGTTTTGCTTTTGCTTTTCCTTTTTTTGTTTGTTTGTTTCCCTAATGTGGTAGCTATGCTTCATAAACTGTATAAATAATAATATTAATATATATTATAGCTATAATTTATATATAGTTCTTTATATAGAGACTCTAACCTGAGGTGAAAATGAGATTGTATTTTTTGTGATATCTTATCAAGATGTAAGGGCCCAGAAGATTAGCAATAGCTAAATTTCTTAAAATAAAGGAAATTAGGACATTGAGCAATTATAATTTCTTATTGCTGAAACTAGAGCAATACTGCTATTTTTACAGTGAGATTATTAACTAGAGTATTGCTTCTGGTTCTGTCTGAAGATAATACTGTAGACCATGAAATTTTAATTGACTGTCTAATTTTACTGATATCTGGAAAATGTAAAATAGATTGGAATGAAATGAGTTAGATGAGAGGCAGAAACATCTGTATAAATTTTACTCTTCACAATTCAGCCTCAAAGTAAAATATCCCCCTGGAATCCACTTTACATCAAATATTGATATTGCATGTCAATGCTTTTTCACCTGATTACTATAGTTAAGGTATGGTGTAATATCTATGCTAAACACATTGTCAATTAATAACCTCTCTTTTAAAAATTCATCACTTAATAAGCTACCAAAATGACTGGCATGCTGATTGACTGAAAAGTAAATACTAAAGTACACATGGATAAATAGAAATAAAGGTTATATCTCCCCAGTCTTCACGTCAACAACTTTAAAGGGCATCAATGACAATAGAACAGAGAGACTATCTGGCACCTCTGTACAGGATTAAATTTCAGTTTTACTTACTTAATTAATTCATTTGAACCCAGTTTATATTCTCATGGGATCATTCATGTAGTAAGAAGTGGATAAAACTAAAAGAGAGATCTTGTTAAATTTCAGTTGTTGTCTCAAGGACAGGACTGAAGGGGGCATCAATACTCTGAATGATGCAGTTCATCTCCTGGACAGCACCAAATACCTGCTATCTTAACCAATATTCAAACACAAAGAAAGACAAAGCAGGAAAGTTCAGGAACATTTATGAACAAACATTTTACTTACCTCTGTTCTATTGTTGAAAAATTTTGGAAAAAGTCTACATACATGGACATAAATAAACACATATAAATACACACATGCCCATATATGTTTATATATGATATATATTATTAAAAGTAAAGAGTCTTGAAAGACTCATAGGGGAAGTATATATTCAGAATTTGCAAAACAATCTTAGCTTTTATTTTTTTCAGAATAGCCAGATGAAAGCCTAAAATCTCTCCTCACATGCCAGAGCTTTGTGCTCCAATCTACTTGTCTAAACCCTCTTTCATCCCCACTGTTTCAGAAACACTTTAGGAGTTCTCATATTTTCTAAACTCCTCTAACTGTCATAGATCTATATAATGTGATCTCAGCAGGAAAGGGAGGTCAGGCAGATGAGTTCCCATTTCTTTTCTTTGTAGACAGTCCCCAGGTGGTTTCCCTCTAAACTCTCCAGGGACAACTGGTGTGATTGGAAACCTAGATGCCTCTATGTTTTGAAGTGATGCCTGGCAGGACAGGAAGATAAGATCTTGCACTATCTACATTCTCACTACTCAGTCATCCTTCCCTGAGCAAATAACTAAGCTCTTTTTCCTTGGAAATTATTACAAGGAATATAGCTAACTCTAACTCATCCTGCCCTTAATCATGACAGTTCATGGTATGCTTGTCTTCATCCCTATTATTATTATTCCACATCAGTAAACTGAGATGTGAGTGTTTTGTTAGTTCACTTACCCACAGACCTAGTCAAGTTTTCTAAGCCTGTTCAAGGGCTTTCCCTACCAAAGAATAGCTGAATAATTGACCTTGTGATTTTTGTTTTCATTTTAAAGAAATCATTTGTCTCCACATCTATTGGAAACGCTAAATTTATTTTTTCATTGAAACAGGTGGCTTATGGATGAGAAGACGATGCCTGATGTATGTGTTTGGTATGTTTGTGAAGTATGTGTTATTTGTGTGGTATGTGCAGTCTGTGGTATGTATGGTATACATTTTTAGTATGTGTATGCTGTGTGTAACATGTATATAGTTTGTGGTGTGTGTGTGTGTGTGTGTGTACCCAAGAAAAATTACGATTGCAAGTAAGAGGTAGCTCCATTTCTATATTTAACTGAATTTTATAAATTATACAATTATCAGGAATATGCATTTTTATAATGTTTACTAATACTTATTCTTATTGTTACAGGCCAATTTTTTAATTTATTGATATAATTAATTAATTAAATATACTAATGAACTCAGACACTTTGTTTAAAAATGTAAATAAAAATAAATAAGCACTAAAGTGCTGATTTGGTCAGTGGGTCAGTATTTCATGTAGGCTGATGACATTTTCTATGTGGTTGAGGATGACATTGACTAATGATCATCCAGTCTCCAACTTCGGATTATAGTAATTACAAGTCTGTCACCATCCCTAATTTATATAATGCTGGGATCAAACCCAGGCCTTCATGCATGATAAGCAAGCACTCTTCCAGCTGAACCACCTCCCCACAACCTGCTGAATGATTTCTGTATGTTTGTAGATGTAGCAGAAAATTTGAAACAAAATAATCCCTTCAAGTTTGCATTGTTTGAAGTTTGAATAAATAAAGATTACAACACAATCCATTACAAAATATTTTTAAAATATTTATATTTGTTATTTTTATGGACATGTATACATGCATGCAGATCACACCGGAGGTAGAATTACTATAATTAACCCAATATATGTGCTGAGAACAGACTCTGGTCCTTTGGGAGAGGAGTAACCAACCACTCTTAACTGCTGAACCCACTCTACAGCCCACAAAATCTTTTAAATTATTATAATCTAGACCACAATCAATGATCCCTAAATGTTTACCTGGCTTACAAAAAGTGCTGTGATGCATCTCTCCTTTTTTTAAGGTGGGGGGGAACTCTGTCATATCTCCAGGCAAATATGTTTGTTAAAGCCTGTATACTGAGTTATGTTAGTCACATATAACTAAATTTACATCACTGGGTAGTGATGGGACATGGAAAATAAAGGAAAACCAAGTTGAAAATTTATGAAAAGACATTGTTAACAGAAGGGACACCAAAACTACCTTTGTTTAAGAAGCAGGGTTTTTCTAAAGTCAGGAAGATAAAGAAGCATTCCTGAGTTTCTTTAAGTTACATGCCCGGGAATGAACCTAGGGCCCCATGCATGGTAGGCAAGTACTATACCAATAAGCTTGCATCTCTATCTCTTCCCCTCTTTTCAATTAAAAAGAAATGAGACAGAGCCTCACTTAGCTTCCAAGTTAATCCTTTGAACACATGACATAACCCAGGCTAGCCTGGGTTCAGATCTCATTCTGCAGTTCAGGCTGACTGTGAATGCAGTGTTCTCCTGCCTCGGTCTTTTGAGTAGCCAGGACTTCAGAAGTGAGTGACCAGATCCATCTATATTCTGTAATCTCTCTCAACGAAAAAGAAAAATATTTCCTATGAACTGATTATCCAAAAGTTATTTGTGGCATGCATGGACATAATGGAAAGTCTTTATTTTACAAAGAACTATTTAGAAGTTCTACCTATGGCTGAGAAATTAACTCTAGTACATTTTAAATAAGAATTAAAAAGTTTCTATTGCCTGTTTCTAATATTTATTTTTACCTTATGCCTAATGTGATAATATGGGTGTGAACAGTGAAGATTCAAAGTATTTGGCTCAATGTTCATAAATTCCAAGTAAAAAACAAGTAAGTGGGCTTTCAGATTTCAGAATCTATCCAGATTTATCTTCATGTTCAAGATAGAGATATAATTTAAGCAACAGCTTTGTAGTGACTAACACAGACCACAAATTCAGATTCATGATGCCTGAATCAAGACACAAATTAAGAGATGAAAGAAAACAGAAATTGCTAAATAGCATAATAATTTTGTGTCATAACGTGTCTTCATCCCAATGGCATGCCAAAGAGTGTGCTAGTAGGCAGTCTTCCATAAAATATAAAGGAAATTCAATTTAGCACCCACTAAAAGCATCAGATGGAAACTGAGCTAAATTAACCCAGTGAAACAAGCCTTAGAGGAGCACTTTGCTGTTTAGCAGAAGGAAGAGAGCAGTGTCCATATTGGCTGTCATATTGGGTGGTGGGGGGGATGTCTAAACGAACATGAAAGGAAGATAATATAGACTCATAGGCAAACATATCTATGTCTCACTGCCCAGCAAACTGAAAAAGAAGATGAGAAATTGCAAGGTTGCCAAAGGACAAAAAAAAGTGATCATAGGATTTAAAAGAAATCAGAAAAAGAAACTATACATTCCCCCAAAGAGCTAGAGAAGCAGCAACTGAAAAGACAGAGGCTGGTGCCAAAGAGAACGGAAAGAAATCTGAACACTGGGATTTCAGAGCACATGTTAAGTGTGGTTTCTACATGGGGACAGGCTTTTGAGAAGCGGGAAGTTGTATCTATGGCTGAGTTTAACATAACTAAGGTTCAAATATTCCCAGTTGACCTTATATGGTGATTTTTTCCCTAGTATACTTGGATTCTCAGGAATTGAGCTAGAAAATTAATGGATATTATTTATTGCCTCTTGTAACCTGGACTATGTAATCTGGTGATACCAAAAGAGAAATCCCTGAGAAATGATACTCCTGCTTCATAAAGGTGAAACTGGAAGTGATGTACCCTGGTGGAATTTCTGATTCTGGATCTCAATTTGCTCCATGTTGATTGTATTACTTGGAGACTACATAACTAGGCTTATAAAAGTGACTGAGATTAGGCAACCAACATGGATGTAACTTCTTGTCGTTTGACGCCATACTTGTTACAACTCTACACCCAGGTCAATTATGTTAACAAAGCTGAAGAAATTCATGGATATTTACGAGATTTCCATGTCTATGTCAACATATCACTAAAATTCCGCTGCATATTTTAATAAAACTCTCATCCAGAGCTGGCAAGGGAGATAAGTCGGTAAAGTGCTTGCCATGAGAACATAAGGACCTGAGTACAAACCTCGGCAACTATGGAAAATCTAGTCACAGTACACCTGTTGTTAAAGGGTCCAGACTGGAGATGTAGACAGAAGGGTCCATGGAGCCTGCTGGCAGAAATAGTGAGCACAGTTAGTGAGTCACAACTCACATGAAGAGATCTTGACCCAAAAATATATAAGTCATTCTGAGGAATGACTCTCGAATTTTATCACTAACTTCCAGATGCATGTGTACCCACATAGATGTGAATTAATAAGTTTCTATTTAGATTACCTGTATTTGATACATTTGATACAATTAATAAATAAAAGTAGTGTATAGATCTCTGGCTGTGTGTGTGTGTGTGTGTGTGTGTGTGTGTGTGTGTGTGTGTGTGCATGCGTGCAAGCGCATGCCTGTGCATTTGTTTATGTGTGTGACTATTTTGAGAAGAGGTTTTAATCTATTGCTGAACAAAGAAAAAAGAATGTGTATGGTACTAAAGTTGGCTTTAGTTCAACAATTTGTACTATAAGTAATCAGAAATCTAATTAAAAGTCTATGGTGTAGTGTTACAATTACATTCAGCCTTGGAGTCAGTGCTCCCTAGAGCTGAATGCCCTTGCATGACTTATTGTTTGCATGACTGGGTATGTGATGTTTAACTTCATTAAGGCTTAATGTTATCTATCTAAAAGTTAAAATACAATAAATGTGTACTTATCATAGATATATCATAAAAAAAAATCATATGAAGTGATGTTTCTAACATCCTGGCATACTGTCTTTCCATGGTGGATATGCTATAAATAAATGCTATTCCCATTATCATCATTCTACTGTGATGAAAGTCAGGGACAGGTATGGAAATGATAGATTTCTGGTTGCACTGGTAATTTAATTAGGAATAGGTGAAATATATATATATATATATATATATATATATGTACATATACATATAATTATTATTAAATATAACTAAGCATCCCTCAAATCTTCAGTAAGCTGTTGGATGACTCAAGGAAAAAGTATAGTTTCTTCCTGTACAAAGAAGATCCTTGAGGAAATATATCTTATCACAGGGAAGGAAAGTCAATATTCAAACTCAAAGGCTCAGTGTAACTACTCCAAATGTCAGACTCACTTTAAATCTGCAGATTAAGTTGTTCACATAAACAGCTCCCACCATTCCTACTCTCCTACATGCAGAAAAATTCCATGTATACTTCTAGTGCCACCTCAAGTACCTTCATCTTTTATGTCTTTCTGAACTGATAAGAGAAAAAGTAATGGATGGTTCACACTGTCATTATACCACATGAGGTATCTGACCCATTGTATGTGGCCCTTTTTATCCCACACTGCACACCAATCCCAGCATGTTACAAAATGTAAATCAGATTGATTTCCTACCGTGTTCATAAATACCTGAATAGTTTGGTAAATAATGATGGACAATCAGATTATAGATCTAAACTGTATGTTAGTAGATACCAAACTCCAGTCTTGGCAAATTCTAGGGGAGTCTCACTCCTACCATGGGCCACAAGAGGGTGAAAAGTGGGTAAGGAACTGAAAGGACACAGGTTCTTTCTATAGGTATTGGACAGATTGTTTTTTCAATGTGTTTCTGTAAAATGTTTCTATATAAAGTCATTTGGAAAAATCAAAATTACATTGTCAAAACCATAAGGAAATCATAAAATTTTAACAAGTGTTACAAAATTTTGTGACAGCCTCACTTCTTATCTTGAGCACAGTACCACAGGTGATTTCTATACCCTGGTTCTAGTTTTTATTTATTCAACTATGCCAGTAGGTAGCAATCTTCTTTGCATTTATTCTTACTCATTATTTGTTCTTAGAATCTTCTTCTGAAGATCATTGTACTTCAAATATATCCAGCAGTCACTTCTTTGTAAAGAGTCAAGCCAAGAACCAAAGGTCATTTGTATAAATTACACAAATAATTGACCTTTTCTGTCTGTAAAATTACAGCTGCTGAATATTTATGTGAATTTTGGAGATATAAATGTCACTTAGAAATGAGTGCTAATAGTAAGTTGACATCATTCCAAGGCCAATTAGATTCATATTTTCAAAAAGCAAGGCAACAGAGGACTTGTGTCTTTGAAACATTGAAGGAAGAAGAGTTGAACTTTCAGTATGCCCCCTAAGGGAAAAAGGAGGTAACAGAAAAAGTCTGGATTTTACCACAAGATAGACATGTATCAAGCTGGACTCAGCTCATCCTGGAGTTTCTTAAATTTAAGCTATCAAATTCCAGGTTCCTCTGTCCTGTTCCACAGCTACAGAATCAAATTCTTGGGTGCAGCTCTAGGATCTGCATTTTTCCCAAAGTTCTTACCATGCATGATCAAACTCAAAATTTTCTGATATGGCCTTTGAGTTCACAGACTCTCCACGATGAAGCTGGCACATGTGTGCTACTGCAGGATTCAGTACAAGGATTTGGAAGATGCTATGTACTTATACTTGTATGCTTATACCACCATATAGATGGTAGAACTTACTTTTTCACATTTGCCCTTGGTTTAGAAACAAGGGAAAAACATTTCAAATAGAGATGCAGGACCATAATAATCTAAGGTAAGGTAGTAACAAGAAACCATAGAAACCCAGTATGCAGACTGTGCTTAAAGGGATGCTTTACATCTCTCTCCTCTCTTCTCTCTCTCTCTCTCTCTCTCTCTCTCTCTCTCTCTCTCTCTCTCTCTCTCTCTCTCCCTCTGTGTGTGAGTATGTGAATATATATGTGCATGTTTCTATGCATAGTTTTATAAGCATATTTGCACATATGTGTGTGGGTACACACATGGGTGCATGCATGTGTAGAGGACAGAAGTTGTGTCTTCCTCTATTGTTTTCTACCCTAGTTTTTTAGAGATGTCCTGTTACTGAACCTGGAGTTCTCTGTTCTTGCTAAACTGACTAGCCAGCACTACTGAGATTCACCTATCTCTACTCCCCATGCCCAATATGGGGTTACAGATACACACTGACATCCTTAGCTTTGTAGGTTGATGCTGAGCATGAAAACCGATGCCCTCTGACTTGTGCAGCAAGGAATTTACCCAGGAAGACAGCACTCCAGCCCTAGGCTTTATATCTTTTATGAATGAAAGCTGTTATCAGACAATGCCAGGCAGGTGGTTCTGCATGCATTCTATGAAAAGGTATGAGACAAAGATTGGTGGAGTCCATAGAAATAAAGGAATTAGGATTAGATGACAGAAGTGAAAACGGAGAGCAAGATGGACAAGTGCTCACAAAGGATTTTAGCTTATTACATTATCCTGTGACAGGGGCTCTTGACATCTTCAACATGTATTCCCTGGGAAAGGCTCACCTTAACAAGGCTCTCAGGAGTTGAGTATGAACAATTTACAATTTTATTACTAAGAGGCATCACAGGAGGGAGGCTGTAATAAGCCTGGCATTATGCAGCCTGCCACTCTGCCTTAAACATGGGAACATATGGTTCATTTGCCTAGTTGATACTCATGCTACCTGATGGACTAAATACTATTACACTAAGTAGTTGGTGATACAAAATAAAATTAGCTTTATTTGCTTCTTCTATTAGGAGGCTCTGCAAGAAGCAAGAAAATGCATAGAAGCTGGGTTTTTTTGCACTTGCTGGAGGATGATTAAAGCAACAAGGAAAAAGTGTGTATGGAAGGGTTGTTTTATTATTAAGGTAGTGCTTGGGAGACTAGGCAAAGAAAAAATGTATCATAATAACTCAGAAGGTAGTTACTGTAAAATATAGAGAAGCATATTTTAACAGGGAGAGGAGTCAAAAATTGGACTCTCTTACATAGATGCATCCTGATCATTTCTGGCTGATGCCCCACAAGTGAAGACAGTCACTCAAAGGTTCTAGGGACAAAATGCAATGGTGTATGAATGGGACCATGACTTTTAATGAATAACTGCTTTTCCCATGTAGTTTACTCAGGAGAAAAATAAAAGCAAACTAAGGCACCTCTCTTCTTTCCCTCCCCTGTCTCTGTCTCCATCTCTCTGTTTCTCTCTCTCTCTCTCTCTCTCTCTCTCTCTCTCTCTCTCTCTCTCTCTCTCTCTCTCTCTCTGGTGTGTGTGTGTGTGTGTGTGTGTGTGTGTGTGTGTGTGTCTGATAAACCATGTTATAGGATTTCAGATATTTCTTCTCACAGATAACTTTTCTCTTTGGAGAACAGGAAAAGCAACTGATTTGCTCAGGAGCAAAGAATGGGAGTCACAGATAATGTCTTCCCAGGTCCCCTTTCTCTTTTCCTCCCTTTCTGCAACTTCCCCACTCTGTGATTTTTCTGGTATCTTTCCATCCTTCACTTCATCCCTTCCCACAATTCAATGCTCTGTGCAGAAGGGAAGTCTTGGTGGTGCAGTGGCAAGAAAATAACAGTAGAGTAGATCCACTCCAAATTTGGTGCCTCAACACAAATATACTGAATAGCAATCACTTTGAGTAACTGCATGATTCCACATTTGATGGGCTTACTTGTCACTACAGTGACTTCCATTTGCAGTGCATCCAAATATATACAGTGCTTAAGCATGACATGCTGTGGAACAATCGTTTTCTATACTATGAATATGTATTACTCTCATTGATTAATAAAAAGCTGACAGGTCAGTAGCTGGGCAGAAAGTTAGGCGAGGTGACCAAACAAAGGATGATGAGAAGGAGAAGGGCGGAGACAGGAGTTGCTAGCTAGACATAGAGGAAGCAAGATGCGAATGCCTCACTGAGAAAAGGTACTAAGCCATGTGGCTCAACATAGATAAGAATTAGGGGTTATTTTAAGTATAAGAGCGAGTTAGTAATAAGCCTAAGCTACCAGCTGAGCATTCATAAGTAATATTAAGCCTCCAAGTCAATTATTTAGGAAGCAGCTGCTGGATATTTGGCAGTTGCTGGCAGGACAGAAACTTCTGCCTATATAGTGGTACATCAGGAAAGGCAATGCACAGAGAATCTGTGACTCAACGAGGTTTGTTCATAAACATAGAGTTTAAATAAGTAAGTGAAAGAGACAGAAATTGTGTCAGAAGAACTGATGTTTTCTTGTTTTGAGCCTGTGAAAAATGATATCATTCTGAGACCAACTGCCATGGGATAGAATTTCTCCTTTCCATGGAACATGACTGAAAATGCTTAAGTTTCTTTTTATGGAATGTTTGAAATTACTTGAGGTAAAATGACACCAGTGTAACGTGTACTGTGTGAGAACACTGATCTTCAGTTATATATATCACTACATGAAAAAATGTTGTTTTGAGATATATAAAACACCAGATACCTTGTTCTCCCTCTCTGTTGTTGATCCAGCTGGGATCTCCCGCTCCCCCAAGCTCTCTTTCCCTCGACCCTCGTCCTTCACTACCCCCCACTCATGTCCAGGCTGTTCATATAGACCTCATTCCATTTCTCTGTCATTGGGCGATCCCCGTGTCTTTCTTGGGGTCCAGTTTTCCAGGTAGCCTCCCTGGTGATGTGAGTCCAGTCATCCTTGTTCCACATCTAGTATCCTCCTATGAGTGAGTACATACCATGTTTGCAATGGTCGAGATACAGCCCGAACTGACCTACTCTGGTGATGGGATGGCCAAACACCCTAATTGTCGTGCTAGAAACCCCATCCAGCTACTGAGGGATCTGGATGCAGAGATCCATGGCTAGGCCTTGGGTGGAGTTCTGGGAGTCCAATTAGCGAGAATGAGGAGGGTTTATATGAGCGAGAATTGTTGAGACCAAGGTTGGATAACGCACAGGGACAAAAAAGCCAAACGAATGGAAACACATGAACTATGAACCAATGGCTGAGGGGTCCCCAACTGGATCAGGCCCTCTGAATGGGTGAGACACTTGATTGGCTTAATCTGTTTGGGAGGCATCCAGGCAGTGGGACCGGGTCCTGTGCTCATTGCATGAGTCGGCTATTTGAAACCTGGGGCCTATGCAGGATCACTTGGCTCGACCTGGGAGGAGGGGACTGGACCTGCCTGGACTGAGTCTACCAGGTTGATCTCAGTCCATGGGGAAGGCTTTGCCCTGAAGGAGGTGGGAATGGGGGGTGGACTGGGGGGAAGGTGAGGAGGGCGGGAGGGGGGAGAACAAGGGAATCCATGGCTGATATGTAGAACTGAATTGTATTGCAAAATAAAAATAAAAAAAAACCAAAAAACAAAAAAACACCAGATACATTGTTTCTCAAGTAAGAGTTTCCTTCAATGAGTATTTCTACAATCATTGAATATTTTCCTGGCTACATGTACGTTTTATTTCATTTTTATGTTTTTGGAAATGAGGTAGAAATTCACCGAATTACTTATGGATTCCATTGTGGTTTTTCCAATGATAGGACAAATTTAATGCTCTGTTCCTCCTTGTTTCTGTAGTTTGGAGCTCCTAGGTCCACTACCACTAAGGATCAGTGATTCACAATGTTTAATGTTGCTTAGCAGAGCACACTGTTTTACTGTCTGTTCAGTAAGCTAACATTTCCTATTAAATTCACAACACAGTCTCCGAATAGGTAGCCAGCACTTACTGAGAATAAAGGAGATGCATTTAGGGCTTTTGATTTCTGTCAGGTCACTGGCTAAGTAGATCTGTAAGGAAAAGAAGTGATTAATCAAATTCAGAAGATGTGGGATTAATTCCTTCAGTTGCCTGAGAATGCCTTGAAGACAGGAGCTTCATCAGCATTTACCTTGACCTCCCAAGGTGAAGTTTTGGTTGCTGTTCTGTCTGATTGATGTAAGAATGCATAGAATGAACTGCACAGAGGTCAAAATGACTTCTGGAAGTGCATACAGACATGTTAGAACACATGGAGACTTCGTGTCCTTCTACATAGGCTGTGCCATTTGTATCTCAGACACCCCTCTGTGAGAAAGAAGCACTATTTTCTCTAAAATGGTTCAACTGAGAACCAGAAAAACTAAAGGACTTGCTAGAAGCTATCAAATAAATGAGAAGTAAAATTGAGGCCTGAACCAAAGTTTTTGACTCTAAATAACTTTAAGAAAAAACTATTTCTTAAGAAAGGTGAAGAGAGTGTTATATACTTGCAGTTACCTAGTTTAACACTTTAGCCCCAGAGTACAGTACAGTATAGTAGTAGAAGGGTGTTCAATGAATATTTATAAAATTTATAAAGAATTAACAAATGAGCAGATTATGGGTTTATTAATATTTGAAGTCTTAGTTTGGCTGCATGTAGTAGTGTGAATGACAAATATACCCTATAAGCTCAGCTCTTTGAACACTTGGTCCCTAGTTGGTGGTGCTGTTCGGAGGTAGGTTATTGAACTTTAGGTGGTGGACACCTGCGACAGACAGGAAGTATGGCACTGTAGGCAGCCTTTAAAACTACATAGTCTTGCCTGATCTCCAGGTCCCTCTCTCTGCTTCCTGTTTGTGATGGAAGATATGATTACTCAGCTTCGTGCCCCTGACCCTGCTGCCATGCCTTGCCCATCATTTTGGACTTTCCCTCTGGATATATAAGCCGAAATAAACTATTCCCTATGTTGCTTTGGGCCATAGTGTTTTCTCACTACAAAAGAAAAGTAACTGATATAATGTACAACCTCTAAAAAATAAAGTTTAATTTGCACTGATTGAAGGATATAAAATATATACTGAATATGTTATGTTCTAGCTTGTGTTGAGTGTTCAAACTGACACGTTGAATGAAAGTATGAGAGTCAAAGTCTTGATGGCTTTCCCACTAGTTTCAGAGTTCTCCTTAAACTCTCTGAATTCCCACCAAACAGATCAGCTGAGTTGTTTGATAATTCATAGACACAATTGTCTTTAGCTTAGTCACTTCTCCACCTGAGTAAGTCATTAAGACATATATGATTATGCAGTCAACAAAGAACTTACTATTTCAACTAGCCAAGTACTCTTTTCTGTTGATTTTGACCATAATTTCCAGACAGGCAGTCATTATGTGGATGCAATAAGGAATAATCAGCATTTAATTACTATAGTGACCAAAAAGAAGAAACAGTAGCCTGGTGGTTTTACTCAGAGCCATAATACTCCTCAAAGAGTGTGACCAGAACCCATGCTATTTGATGTTTGATGCTGAACTCTTTTCAATGCATGCTTTCTTTTCTGTCAAATTTACACATTGTTATAAATCCTTGGTATCACTAAAGAGAATGAGACAGACTTGGTGTAGCCATTCATTCCCCACAAAACATCAAGCACAATTGGACTCTTTAATGACAATAACCCATGTTAAGAGGAAGGGAAATTTTCTGCCTTCAGGATTTTCCATGTTCATGGACTATTAAGCTGAGACAGAAGTCTTAAATTAGTAGACTTTGATGATGGTGCATAAGCTAATAAGAAACATGGTAGCCATAAAACAACTGTTGTTTGAATTGAGTTAATGTTTCAATATATTAAAGCACTTGTCAACATGACTTCAAACAAAGGAAGGTTCAGAAAATTCTTCTTTTGTAGCAGAAAGGAAACAGCCTTGATACAGAAGGACAGAACTTGGCTCCCTAAGTAAATTTCATCACCTACTGGGTTTGTGATGGAAACTCCTGATTCATGAAAGAGGAAAAAATTGTCCAAACACGTATATTGCCACCATTTTTTATAACTAGGCAATACACTTTGATGACTTTGAATAGGCTTCTTTAAATCTCTCTCAACCACCTTCAGGTAGTTACACTTTATTGGCAGTTGGAGTTAGTGATAATGAAATTTCAAAGAAGACAGTGCCATATAGAAGTTTTATACCAGAAACTAAAAGGGTCTGTTTTCCCATAGAGACACTCCCAAAGTCAAACTGAAAAGCTTCTATTTAGAATCACTGAAAATTTCAACTAGTTTTCTACATTTCTCTTTCATTCTTTCCAAGCATACCAGGGAGTCATTTACTACCAGAGTTATGAGAAGTCTAACGTGTGTGTGTGTGCATGAATATATATATATACATATATATATATATTCTATTAAAATGAAATGATGACCTTGGCATGACATTAAGAACATGCACAGGGACTCTGTGTGATTTGCTTAAGTTCTGGATGTGGCCTTATACAATTTGAAAAATGGGCTCAATTATCTGTCATCCCCCCTTAAATCAGACTATTCAACTGTCTGTCTTCTTACACAATTATCCTTGGCTATTTAAATCTAATTTAAAAATAATTTGTGACCATCCCTTATGTCCAAAATTCTGTTGCTGGCTCTTAGAAAACTTGATTCCAATTGCCTGGAAAAACTACACACACACATACACACACACACACACACACACACACACACACACACACACACACACATACACACACACATATAGATACAGAAACGTAGTGACTCCAATAATCTTAATTTTTATGTTCTAGATTTAATAATAACTAATTTGTGAGCCACTGGTGTGGTGCATGCCTTTAATCCCAGCACTCAGGAGACACAGGCAGATGGATCTTTGTGAGTTCAAGGACAGTTCAGTTCCAGGATGGCCAAGGCTATACAGAGAAACCATGTCTCAAGAAAAAAACAATAATTTGTGTCAATGTTTAGCACTTTAATACTTTCCTTTCTTGAAATTGTCTTCCATTATGGTAGCCATTTTCAAGTTAAATACAATTACTTTATTAGGATTTGGCCTGTGTCTAACAATAGTAGTTGAAAAAGGTAAGTTCTGATCATGGAAAATTATTCAGTACCCATCTCATGGTCAGGCTACTAGTTTAAAAGAAAGAATATACCTTATAACTGATGAGTTAAAGACAGCATCAGAATCTGTTATTTTAAATTGTGTTATCCTTTCAATTCATTTTACATAAGGAGTCCTATGGTAGAGAAATGTCTCAAATGTACACTCAAAGCAAAACATTTTAGGGTAGTCAACTCAACTTCTAAGATATACTTGATAACAGTAATCCTAATGTTTCCTTACCTTCCAATTTATTTCCTTTACCTTCTTCTTTCTTTCCATTCCCCTATCCTACACTTTCCTTTTTTTCTTTCTATAATATTGTATTTTGCATTTTTTTAACCTTCAAATTATTTGGAAGTCCTTATGACCAGACTACAAGAAAGTCATTAAAGCCAATATAAATGACATCATATGTAGTAATTATCTAAATTATTCTATTATTAATAAAATCTCAGGAGTCAGATATTGGAGTTAAACCTGAAAGTTCCACAGAGCAATGGAGAAATGATCAGCTGACCCCTACTCTCCATCTATCCCGTGGATGGAGATACATATTACAGTTTGGTTTTACAACCAAAATTGACTTAAAAAGTTGACAGATGCTTTTTACATGATCAAACAGAAAACAGAAAATCATGTTTAGCTGACTTGTGCACACTGTACATTTGATACTTATGTTAATGCAGATATGTATATTACCTTTAAAAGTTTATGTGTTTTCAGGACAAAAGGAACAGATACCCATGAAAACAGGAAGCACAGGGGATCCAGCCTCTCAGAATGACTCTGTTGCAGTTTTCTCAAAATTCTTTATCCAGAACAACTTCAAAGCTGCTAGTTGAGATGGCCTAGCCTCACAGACTACTCAAGCCAGGACTTCTGACAAGCTCTACAGTTTCTTATCACACAAGGGACTAAACAAAAAAAAATACAGCTACCTCTCCCAGGACTTGATCCCCATTTTTTCAGGATCCTTTAAAAATGTCACTGCCCCCAGATAACAGGAAGCAATCTAGAGAACATGATGCTCCCATTCCTAATGTGAGGTAGGTGGTTTCTGGTCATTCAGTGGATGTGTGTCATTGTTTAGTAGGGATTAGTTTCATGTTGCTACTGGTCATGGTCAGAAAAAAAAGAAACTAAACAAAAGAGATTGGATTCAAGGATCTCTTTCTGAAAAGAAACTGGAGGGAGGTAATATAAAAATGATAGGACAAAATGGTAGATTATTGAATCTGTGTTTAAACTAAAAAACAACTATTAGTCTCAAATATTTTACATTGGTATGATCTTTGTATATTGATATAAAATTATTTTTGTTACAAATAGTGTATATATGTTTCTACTCTTGTTTAAGGTATTGTACCTATGCGGCTCATTTAAAATGTGATGTAAAGTTCTAGTCCTTAAAGACTATTATTACAAACTGTTTAGTGAAATTAAGATATGTATGTTAGTAGTTAGTCATCTATAATAATCAAACTTGTAGTCATGTAGGTATGTTTTTAAGGTCAAACAGAAAAATATTTTAGATAGCCAGATGGTCTTCAAACACTTCAGAGACCTACAGAATATGGCATTTAAGATGTTTTAATAGCATAAGACTTCTCATGAGAGTGAAACATGTCTGCTCTTGGCAGCACCAATTTACTTCAAAAAGGGATGATGGGCATCAAATAACCTACATATGGAGTTTGCTTTCAATGTGGCTAAACTAGCCATCTGGGGAAGAAAGTACCCTTGCCTTGATTGTTGACAATATGCTGTCCAAATTGGAGGAGCAAGACACAAAAGAAGGGACTGACAAACTGCCAAGACAATATAAGCAATTTTTCAAAATTCCTGCTTCATATAAAAGTCTGTCAGATATTCTAGGACTGTAGGCCAAAGATGAATGCACCAACTTTGCAGAGGAACATTGGTGACTGTCCAGGCAGCCAGCTATCTGTCATTTCTATAGTTTTGGAAGTTGTTTGCTCTGAACTTGGTGTATACACAGGTACTATTATATTATTCTATTTAATGGGGTTTTTGATGGGGATGAAAATAGATAGTTATGGTTGCAGTTTTCCTTGTTACCAAAGTCAGAAAAAAAAACTTACATAAGAGATATAAAGTTTATGAGGTTGATAAACAAAATCTTAAGTTGTTTATCTAAAAAGGTATTTTAAGATCTAAAAAGATAGTTTCAGGATGGTAATACAAGTTATGATAAAAAGTGGTTTTGGTATAAAAGTTTGGACTCACTAAGATAGATAGATAGTACAGTACTTTCTCCAAATTTGCCAAATACAATTGGACTGAATATAGTGAGTGTAATTTTTACTTGATAATTGCTCTTATTGTATATAGTTTTACTATGTTAGAGTTAAAACCTTTCCTTTTTATTTAGAAAAAAAAGGGGGAAATGTTGTGATATATTTGTATACTGTTTGAAGATACATTGCTGTGACTGGTATAATAAAGAGCTGAATGACCAATAGTGAGACAGGAGAGGATAGGCAGAATTTCTGAGGAGAGAGAGGAAGAGGAGGAGGAATCTATGCATTACAATCCAGACCCCTAGGAGACACGGTACAGAGCAGAGGTAGCTGAGCAATGTGGAAGAATGTAAATTAATAAAAGCAGGTATATTTAAGTTATAAGAGCTACTTGGACAAGCCTAACCTTATGGCCAAGCTTTCATAATTAATAATAAGTCTCCATGTCATAATTTGCTGGCTAGTGGTCCCAACCAAAAAAAATACTGCTACAAGCATAGATGATGTATTTTCCAGTAAGCAGCTTGAAGTCACACGCTTAATGAAACCAGTGAAGACAGAAGGCAATAGATGAGGAAACAGGGCAGAAAGCCTGCAGAGATATGATGTCTCATGTAGCTTGCCCCATGCCCTTTACAAATTACTGTTTCATACTCACCATATCAGGTAAACACAGATGCCTGTAATTGCTACATCCTGCTAGGGCTCAATTATTTCTTCAGTTTTTTTAGACTACACATTCAGAACTTAATTTGTTTGCTTTCTATTGTTAAATGTGTAATGAAATCCCCAAACTAGAGGAAGATGTTATAATGAAGACTCTCTTTAGGTTAAGAGGCCACAAGACCATTCCTTTCATCACAGTAAGGTGAGCTTGAATATGCTATGGCCATTAGTAACTGCTCTGAGGCTGACACTAATTCTATCTGGGGCAAGTGAAATAAAAACAAAAACAAATGTCTGAAAATATAATATTCCTTATGCTTTCTGGATTTTCTTTCACCTCAATCCCCTCCCCCAACTTTCTCACAGTTTCCCAGCTGCTCTTCCTTCTCCTCCTCACACACCTTGTGTTTGAGCATTTTAAGGTCATGAAAGGTCACTGGCATCTCCTCCTGCTCTTTGGTTCACACTTCAGAACCACGTCATCCAACACAGCAGAGTTGATCAGTATAGTAGAGTATACATACCGTCTAGATCCACTTTATGATGGCATGTGATATCTGGAATATTCTTCCACATCAGCATGTTTAAAGTTTGATTCAATTTTAGGGATGAAAGATAAAATACATGGAAAGCAACTGTATGATGTTCAGCAGAGAACACCTGCAGTGACCTCCCAGAAGGGACCAGTCTGAGCTCTGGCAGCCGGTTCCCTTCACCTTCTTATTCCCTTATGCTGACACACCTGTCCCTTTGTCTTGAGGCATTTCCCTAAGTAAAGCCTCTCTCAAAGACTCCAATACCCTACTCATCCATCTATTCTGACTCATTCATTCAAAATTTAAGGGGGTTTCTATTTTAGGAAGTCTTTAAACAGGGATATGAAAACTTTTTATAAAGGCAAGACTAAGGAATGGACAAAGGCACTAGGATGCTTCCTCTCAAACACTCCATCAGATATTTGGAGATGTCTACAGGACAGCAGATAGAGGCAGGAAGCCATCAGTACCAATGCCAATCTGATTTTTGTTGTTATTTCCTTTTTATTCTCTTCCCTGGCTACAAGGGCAATACTAGGACTGCTAACATCAAATCAGGGTCCTCGCATCTAGCCTATGGAGGTTCTTTTCTCTAGCTTCAGAGGTCCTTTGTGAAAATCCATATTTCTAGTTTTTCCTGCAATATTGGATATGTTACACAGTGAATCTACCTTTGCAGGAAGCAAGACGTGTCTGAAATCAAGTTGTGAGGGTTAACGTGAAGTGACAGCTCACACACCAGTCTTTTGGGTCCTTTTCTCCAAAACTATCCATTGCCATATTAACCTAGGCCCAGCTATTTGGTAAAGGCTCCTCCATTTTAGCTGAGTTGTAACAATTCCCTTAACTACAGTAATCTTTCCTGACTAGTGTTCTCGTTCTGATTTTTGCCTTTCCTGCCATGTGGACCCCAAGTAAAGGCCATTCAATAAAGATGTTTACCTGTCACCTGACATTCTTTAATTGACTACTTACTGCTAACCCCAACCAATATCCAACTGTGGACAACAAAGGAAACTTTTCAAATTCACCTACCCCTTCCTGTCCTGTATCTGATTTCGAAAGCAGGCAGCAGGCTCTGAGTTACAGAGACCTCCTCTGTAGCCCCTGCCCCAAATAAGCCTTGTATTATTTCTCAGTCATTCATCCCCTTGGCTGTGTTTCATTCATTTTCATTACATTTTACTTCTACCTTTCATGTGCCCTGTCTTGCCAGATGAGGGTCACTGCTACATTTGATGTTAAAAAAGCTCTGTGAACTCATGTATGCACAATGGTCCATTCTTAACACAGAGAGGTCATTCAAATAGAGCTGCCAATTTCAGTCTGACCATCCTTTCTATACACAAGGATCTATAGAGCAATGTAATAAAATGTGTTATATGTTTGGAAAAAAAAGTAAGTATTCTTTCTGTTTTGCTGCACTGTCCTAGAAAACATTCAAGTGATGACTTCAGATTTCTCACCTGCATCCATTCTGGAAGGAAACCTCTCTGGCTTCTCGACAGGAAAACTCTCCACATTTTTTGTCATGTGGTGAATTCATTTAGTCATGGGGTGAACACCTGTGTGACTATTTAAAAACCATATCACCAGGTGTGTGCATAGGAGTGTCTCTTGCCTTTGTATAATGTTCTCACTGATTTCTCAGCAGGCTGGGTCAGGAAAGCCCTCAAACTGAATATAGAAGAAGGTCTTAAAGGATTTTAAAAATATAACTCTATTATAAGTGTGTGCAATGAAAATATTGCAGCCAAATTACACAAACAGGCTTTAGCTTTATAGCTACTTATGTTTATATAGGATGTGAAATTGTTGACATCTCGGGGTACTCCACTGAAGATTCATCAGAGAAGAAAAAGCAGGGTTTGGGGGATGGTACATTATAAGACACAAAAATGGACTTATAAAGTAAGGATGTTTTACCTTTTACTTTGCCTTAGATTCTCTGTTCCTCTTTTCCAAGAAATTGATGCTTTAGGGAAGGCATTTGGTTTGCATTCAATAGAAATGTCACCACCTACTTGAACAACTGAAATTTTTTTAATGGGTTTTTTGGAAAAATCTGGAGCTGAGGCTAGAAAACAAAATTAAAAATTGAATCATTAAATCACTCAATTAACATGCAGTAACTTAAGATTAAACCAATATACCATATAAAATTCAACATTTGTATTCAAAATTAAAGGTAATATACTCAAGTCATCTTAAGGCCAATTTAAGCATACACAGACTCACACACACACTTGCACACACATACACAATCACACAACATATACATACAAATGAATAAAAACATGTATATACATATGTTTGTACATGGTTTATGCCACTGAGGCAAATCACAGGTATTTTATCACTAGGTCCAATTTCTTCTAGAATATTTAAGGTGGCGAAATACAATGGGTCTTCAACAGAGGTAGATCAGCTAAGTGCAATTTAAAAACCTCACACTTGTTAGTCTCATTCTACCCAGTTGGATAAATAATAGTTCAGTGAAAAAAGAACAAGCAGAAGGCTTGGGAAGCACCCAAGCCTTTCATGTTCCTACAAGCTGGATCTGTGTATCTAAGCTCAATTTCTAAAGTCCAAATGAACTGAAGTTTTCAGATATGTCAGGCTATCTGACTTCTTGGCTTTTTTAGGAATTGCTTCTCTGCCTTCATCTGGCCCATGCAACTTGCCTTTGTGTCCCAGATTGAAAAGAGTGTTCTCAATTAAGTTTCTATTTGGCTTGCCTTGTGTTTGGACACCAACAGTTCAGTTCTTGACCATACGGATAGCCAACTTTTAAATGTGGCTATTTTCTCAGTTAAATTGTAAGTTCAGTGAAGGTCACTCTCACTTGAGTATTTTTATTCTTGGAGCCTGGGATATAATAAATGTTCAGTGAAATAGTACTGATTAAAGAATGAACAAGATGCCTGGCATCCAAAAGCCTATAATATTTGATCTCTTACTTCATTCTTCCTGTTTCCGCCATTCTTCCTATCACTAATCAACTCTTGGGTAAAAATACATCACACTCATTTATTGCAGCAGACACCACTGCTTCAATTTCATGTGATTTCAATCTCACACTGTTCCAACCTTAATACTTTCCACCCTAAGGACTGTTTTCCTTATTCTGTACTTACTTCAGTATGTGCATAACAATATGACAAAAATTCTAGTTAAGTAAATGAAGGGAAGCTTAAGGAATTGTTCTTTTTTAAATAAGGGACAGATATGGGAGGATCTGTCTTCTCCCTTTACTTCTGCCCTGAATACGAACTTGACGTCTGCAACTCCACCAGTCATCTTGAACCCGCACATTTACACATCTGCAGGAAAAGGTTCTCAGTATAACAGCCCAGCTGCAGTGTCATACTTGATAGCCAGTGCACACCTTAATGGAGATAAAGCGGGTCACCATGTCTTAAGTCTCTATAAATTGTCACTTGCTTTTCTTATGCCAGTGTGGTTGAAAATAATTCTCATGCTCATATTTGTAGCTGAAAATATTCCTATTGGATCCCATTGTTTTGTATTCAAGACCACCTGCTAGAATCTAGTTAGTTGATTAAAACCCTTTTGAATTTGGCACACAACTAATGATGGGATCTTAATGCATTGCTAAACTAGAAAATAATTAAAACCTTTTATGTTATAAAAAGCTAATTGAGATGTTTCTCATTGTTTCTAGGGAAAGTAATTTCTAGTTCACAGGAAAAAAATCAGGTCAGATGATGTATAAATAATAGCATGTAAAGGTTTCATTTCAAATTTCTTGGTTATAAATGAATAGCTCACCTAACACTCTCAATTCAGCATTTGCATAAATTGTCTGATATTTATTTTCTGCAGCACATTGGTAGATCCCAGAATCCGACACATTCAGCATGGTGATGATAAGAGTCCCATTTTCAATCTGAATTCTCTCCTAATAAATGAATAGCCATCAAAAGATGTTTTGCATTAATATAAAAGGTGTTTCATTGTTAATGTAAGCATTCTCATGAACAAAATATATTAATGAACATTTGTATCTGTCACTGACAACTTTCCCTGCAAGGTCCTGAGTGGCTTTCTAAAATTAAAAAAAAAAATGTGTGAAGTATAATTTTTTGTGGAATAATTTGGGGGGTGGATGGAATAATCTGTGCTATATCATTTCTTTGAAAACTGGCATCCTCTGAACAGAATACATGAAACTGCCTATTCTATGAGATTCAAAATAATTTAGAAAGTTCCACGATCCTGGAATGTGATTACTTTACAATGTGTTGCCTGAGTTCTAAGTTAGAGAAGCCACAGCGTTTCTTTCTGTAGCCTCCTCTAAAGACCACCTGAGTCAGTATCAATCATCTGCTACAAGGAGTCGTTTAGGGTACTGAAATACAATTTTGTGTGCAGAAAGTAAAGTAGTTAATAATAAAAATCTAACCTAAGCTAAACATTTCAATGAATCTGCTACTGGTCTCTAAGGATAATGTAAGTAGGTTAGAGAAAACAAAGAAAAAGAGAAAGCATTCCAAAGGCATCCTGGAAGAACATTACACTGAACCAAAGACACACCAAACATTGTTTTTCCTTCCAAATAACATATTCTTTATGACTCTGACTATGGCTACATGTGCAAAATAAAATGCAATATTAACATGATTATTTGGAGAAAATTTGATAGGGGTAAAGTTCTCTCAGGGGATAGGCATTCTAAGAGAAAATATGTTTATATTTAAAATGTGTACAAAAACTCAGATCTTTTTATGGGAGTAGGGACAGTCATCATATTTCCTAGAAGCAGGAGAGTGGGTATCAACTCAGATTCTGAGTCCTTCTATGAGACAAAATTCAGCACACTATATCATTTACTCACTGCTCTGTAACTTTGGAAAATAGTTTCCTTTCTCTGTGTTCCTCATCTGGAATGGTACCCACAGGGACAGTTCTGAAAGTCAATTTTAACTTTAGTAGCTGTTGAACAATGTTGGACAAGTGTTTCAGCCTCTCTGAAATACATTTCTTCATATATCTAAAGGAATGATCACTATCTATCTCTCCTACATTATCTTGAGGATAAAGCAATGTACAGAAAAAAAAAAAAAAACAGAGTATGAGACTTGACCCACAGGAGAGCGCATCAAGTGTTAGCTTTGCTGATGATGCAATCTTTTTAATTTGTTACTGTTTAGAATATTTTATTTATCCTTGATAATTCATAATTCTATAAAGTCTTTTGATTATGCCCCCATAGTTCCACACTGCACTTCCCCTATATCCATCACCAAAATCTCCTCCCAACTTCATGTTCTCTTCTTTTTTATTCTCTTTCTTTTCTTCTTCTTTTTTTCTTTTTTTTTTAATTTTCCCACTGAATCCAGTTACTGCTACCTGAACATGTGCTAATGACATCTGAATGTGGATTCATAACTGTTAGTATGACTGTGTCCAAGTTTTCAGTCCCAAATCTCTTTTCTTCCTTTGAGTTTGTGTAAGAATTACATAAATGTAAAGTTTCCTTCCCTAGAGTACACTGAATACTCCAAAGACATGAGCTACTACTGAGAATGACTATTATTTGACCCAAATGTACTTGTAAGGGAAGGAATTTCTAACACATACTTCCTTACCTCCGGGTTGAGGCGTTCACCATTTTTTAGCCATGTGTACCAAGGATTTGGCTTTCCACTAGCTTTGCATTCCCAAAACAAGCTGTCATAGATTGAAAGGTATGTATTTTGGATTTTCTGTTCCCATTCTGGAGGGGCTATTTAAAAAAAAAAAAGCAGATCAATAATATCTTGTTGGCAATTCAATCAAGGTAATACAGTATGTTTCACATTCTTAGTGATCAGGGAATTAACTGGATCCAGGTGAACTGCCATTCCAACATGTGAGGTATTGAGGGGAGGACAGAACGGGAGGGGACAACCAGAGTCTAGCAGGGCAACGTCACAATTATCACCCCGTATTTGGCTCGAGCTAAAGGTTGCTGTCTGTCATTTTGCTGCACCTGTGCAGCAACTTGTAAATTCTGAGTAAAGGTCAAAATTCAGAAGACAGCTGAAGTATATTGCCATGTTAAATCACAGCACATAAGTCAACTGAGATGTAAAGACTCAATCTAAACACTTTGAGGGCAAATTTTCTCTATATATTTAAAGCTAACAAAAAAGTAAATGTATGTAAACCAGATAATCCAGCCCAATACCTTGACAAAACATAAATGAGAGCCTCCATTTTTTTTATAACATAATCCAATATCCTTTGGGTTCTTGAGGAGGAATGCAGACTTTGGGAGTTTGTGGTAGAGTGAGATATTTAACTTGAAATCCACACATGGAGTTTTACAAACTTCATAGTCTGATCTAAGAAAGCACTGCACAGTAGTAAGCAAAAAGCAACTGGTGTATCAAATGTGAAAGGAAGGAGTTGTTAGTCTTACTGTCATTCAAGAAGAAAGCTGGGGTGTAAATTAAATGTATTAATATGAATATTCTTTATGTTATGGGTACTTGAAACCTGCACACAGTTGCTGATCTCTTGACTCCTTTAGTGCTGTCCTTGTATCCTTGTGGAATGGGGAGTTTCTGCCTTTCCTTGGAATCTGTGGACAAGTCTAAGTAGATGTTTGACACTTTTGCATTTAATTTGGTTTAGATCCCCAGAACCCACACCATGAGCTCACAACTGCCTGTAACTTGGGCTTTTGCAGGGTCCAATGCCTCTATATGTTTACAGAGATGTCAGCTAACCCTTTCAAGATACTTTAAAAATTCAGCAGCCAAATTATAATCATTGAACAGAGGAAAATGCTGCCTTTTTGGTGAGTGTTACTACAATGGAGAACTCTGAGGATAAGGTTCTTCAGCTTGCACAGAAATAAAGTCAATGAAAAAGGAGTTATTGACTGAGCCAACAACAAGGGCTATTTAATTTTAAACAAACTTCTAATGTATCTTCATGAACGATCTACCTAAGGAAAGCAAGAGAGGCAGGGAGACAAGTATTCCTTGGTTCCTGCCTACAGCCATCTAAGGATAAACTGCTGCACGCCCTGTCTATGGATGCAATAGTACTGAGTAAGCTGTTGAAGAAGCAAAATAAAATGAAATAAAAAAGTGGGACCATAAAACGAGGTACTTAGCATGCACCTGATACCAGACTTTTTCAGCCTAGCCTTGTAAGATGTTGTGCAGCACTCACTACAGCAAATACAGGAAGAAATGGGGCCATGTGGAGTTGAAATGTTATATACCACAAAACCCGTGTGGCTGATTCCAGGCTTCTCTACTGTGATACATGCCTTCATTAAGGCTCTGTAGGAAGCTGGTCACCAAATAGAAGGAGTCATGGTATCCCTGGGTGATGAGGCTCAACCTATGATTATCTCCTGTGGAAGCCAGATCTATTTCCAATTTTAGAACATATCTCCTGAAGCCTTGAGAAACAAACCACAGCAAGGTTTATGAGAACCCAGTGCACTGACAAAAACTGAACCTTCTTTCTCTGTGCTAAAACAGTTTGTAAATATTTATGTGAAAATACATGTTTGACCCAAGAAAATTTACATTTACAAGATCTTCAGAGCTTGTAAGGCTTAAGATCTAAGTTTGAAAGATTTATCACTATCATGTTAAATTATACATAAAAATACATTATATGTATATTTAGATGATGATGATGATGACGATGATGTGTGTCTGTCTGTCTGTGTGGGGGAATGGGCATGTCCTGCAGCAGCCAGAGGTGTCAGATCCACCTGGAGCTGGAGTTGCAGACAGACTCTTGTGACCTGCCTGATATAGGTTCTAGAAATTAAAACCAGGTCCTCTGCAACAGCCATACATTCTCTTAAATATAAACTTTTTCTCAAGCCTCAATATACAGCACACATACATACATAGCACATGCTTGCATACATTCATACATACATATTGCTTAATGTAATAATCACAACATTAAAACATATTCATTTATTTAGTGTGCATTTTCATTGGATCCCCAGCATTTTAATGAGAAAGGTGTCTTAAATGTTTTGTCTATGTAAGAAATAAGGTAAAAGAAAATTGAGCTTATCATACAAACTTGAGTTTTAGTTATTTCTCCCCTACTCCAACTAACTCTTTTATATGCACTATATTCTCTGTAATTATCATAAAATACATTAAGGCTGATTTCAGAGGTTAAAATGCAAAATATAGAAGGATATACAATGACACTATTCTTGAGTTGTAAATTAAACTTATCAATATAATAAAATGGAAACCTCTTCTTGATTTTCAAATATTATTCAGCTCTGGCATAAGATGATTTTTCTTCATTTTGTGTTACATAAATTAATATGTGGCTATGATGCATAATTATTATCTAATTCATCAGTTGTTTATTTTTCTTCCAAAAGGAATGTTAGTAACCACTGAAAAGCTGCCTAGTGAGATGGACTTGGATCATTGTGTTAAAAACTATGGTAGAGTTAGAAGAGTCCAAGTTTACATGATTATTCACAGTTTTGACCTTGAATTTTAATATCAATATCTGTGAGATCTTGCTAAACTAATCTGACATGTCCAAACTGTAACATCACTGAAAATTATTTAGGCCTAAGATTATTCTAGAAATTATGAGTTAACATTTTTAAAATTCCAGGTCTTAAAAGATATATAGAATATAAAATAAAATAGTTTATTGTTAATTCAGTCTATAGATACTTGTATTCTGATCCATCACTTAGCTGTAGCTTTTTCTATCATCTAAAAAACATGAAATATTTTTATCAAAACTGAGCCAAAACCTTTATTATTTTTAGTGTGGTAAAACTATCAGTTGTTCCTTTACTAATGCATTGCCAGAGATACTGACTGACAAAAATGTCCTTGAAGAATCAACTTCTACTGAAAAATCAAATTACTTTTCTTGGCAAGCATCAATAAAATTGTAGAACAATAATAAAAAGGAAATTATATTCTATTTATAAGAAACAACTTTCACTTCAGGTTAAAATAGGAAATTCTAAATGAAATGGAAAGTAACATATCCAAAGGCACATAGATTCTCCTCACAAGATATTCAGTTATTACTGCTAAGGGATAATTATATAAAACTTTTCAGATTATCCAAACATTATTTTTTAATAACTTTATTAGTGATGGTATCAGGATATGTAGAAAATATTTTTGTTATGAACAATACAGTTTCTAGGAGTTCTATATCTTAGAAATACCAAACAGTTTGATAATTCCTTCATTTATTTTATAGGTTTAGTCATGCTGGAGAGATGACGCAGCAGTTAAGAGTACTGGCTGCTCTTCTAGAAGGTCCTTGCTTGAGTTCCAACACCTATATGACAGTGGGAAATCAGACACCTTCTTTTGGTATCCTAGGCTACAGGCGTGAATGTGGTGCACAGAAGAAAAACCCATACAAATAAAATAATAAAAAGAGAACAATTCGAAAATGTTATTTTGGTCTGGATGAAACAAGACATAAGACAATATTTGGATAATATATACATTTATTGTATCATAAGTATCTTTAGCTCAAATATATTCTAGAAACTATGGCAAAGGTGTATCATGAGGAAATGAACTGAATTTTCTGTCATATTCATATGAGCATCTATGTACTGAAAAAGTAGAAGAAATGCATTGCATTCCGCCATTCAGTGTATTTTTCTATTCACTTTTCCTTTTTGTTTGTAAATCCTATTCAGAATGTTAATGATGATTGCCATAGGCTACTTCTGAATATTCTATGGGAAATGTATTTTAGTCGTGAATACCTTGTGTTACAAACTTTAATGCTGTTAACATGAAATTGCTGACATTCTTCAGTCAACTATAGTAAACAATGTCATGTATAGACTGTGCTGGAATTTATGCCATTGTGTGTCTCTCTGTGTGTGCTGTATGCATATGTGCAGATGTGTATGCTTGTTCATGTTCATAATACACTTCTGGAGTGCAGAGATGGATGTTAAGGGGATATCCTTATCAATCCTGCTCTACCTTATTTTTGACATAGCAATTCTCTCTGAAGTTGGAGCTCATTGATTGGCTAAATTGGCAAACTCTCCTCAGAAAGACTATGGTTTAATCTTTCCAGACAGGGAATTACAAGTATATAATCCAATGTATGGATTTTTATGTGGTTGATGGAAATTTGAATTCAGGTCCTAATATTTGTGTCACAAGTACTTTATCCACTAGATATCAATACAAAAAGTTGTATTTTAAAGACAGTTATCCCTACCTGCTAATCATTAAACAAATCATCCAACTGGAAATGTGTCTTTCCGATTTTTCCCATGATATATGTATACTCTATGTTAATGATTTCCCCTATTTTCTCTGAAGCACAGTAAAAAAAAAAAAAAATCACACATTTTGCAATTCTATTTACTTACCATAAAAAACAAGTTGACCCTTTGCAAGGTTTCTTCCTCGAAGGTTACCTGCGATGCACTCATAGAAGCCTTCATCCTCTTGTTGAAACTTGGGGATTTCAAGGATAGCTTGGGATTTGCTGTACTTGACTTTCCCTGGCATCGGGCTTCCATCCAACCTCCTCCAACTAATATCAGGGACTGGACTAAACAGTTACACTTCATTAGAATAGATGATGGTGTCATTATACAGCAGGATAAAACAAGAGAAACCTGGAAAGTCATTCTCAAGTAAGACAGTTTAATCTATTACAGTGTGATTATTTTTCAGATCACACAGTCATTCACCATTCATTCATTCAGCTATCTGTTTAAGATCTGCTTAGTCACCTGCCATGTACAAGGCTTGTGCTAACTTTAGGAAACATATTGCTGATAGACTACACACGCCCTCTGTCCTTGTATTGTTTTTAGATTAACAGAGAAACATACTATAATCAGAATGTAAAAGTAAATACATTTGCAGATTATAATAATCAAAACAAAAGAAATAGGATGCAGAGATAGTAACACAATTTGATCAATGGAAATGTGTTGATTATGGAAAATTCCTTTGAGAATTTAACATTTAAGACTAAAGCAGAGTCTACATATATTTAGATATTCTAATTTTAAAATCATAGTTTCTTCTGTAGCTAAATTAGCATTTTTGAATTAAAATATTCATGATAGGTGAGTTTTATTGTTACAGATTTGAGGTAATATGAAACAAACCTGTATAAATTTGAAACACAAGCTTCATATCCTCTTAAGTTTTTAACTTGTATAGTATTAAAATAACAATACAATAAAAATGGATTTACATTATCTCTATGTCCTATTGGAAAATATTTACAAATAGAGATTTTCTATTTATAGGAATTTAATATTATAGTCTAATAAGAATATATTTAAAATAAGAAAAATGATTTGAAATTAAGTTTCAAACAATAATCAATGAATTCTAAATCCCTAGTAGAGGAGGTCACATCATTGTATGCAGATGGATACACAGCTATAGGAAGTGACAAGAAGAAAGAATTCACTAACACTCATCATTTGTAAAATGAAACTCCAGTGTGTTTATTCAAGCTTCCCTTATTCTCTACCTTTAAGCTATGGTTCATTCCCATATAGATTTTTCAGATGTCTCAGATATCTCTACTCTAGTTGTATTTCAAATTTATACTGACAATGATATTAGTAAGTCCTTTGGCAAAGTCTATTTATCAGTCTTGTGGAAGATGTAAGGTTCCTTTAAATCACCAAGAGTGATGTTGGAGAGCCATCCAATCATTAGCAGCATAGCTGACAGATAAAGATCTGTAGAGTATGAGCAGCAAATTAGTGTAGAAAATGACTGATGGCTCCCAAGAAGCTTTGAAGACAGCCACTAACCTGGGAAAACCTTAGGAATTCTTTCTAGCTAAACAGTATGATTGTCCTGTTAAATACATCAAAGACAAGTACAGGGTAAACTTGTGGGCTTCCACACAGTGATCAGAAAACATGTCCCAAACCAATGCTTGAGTTATCTTTTTTTCTCAAAATTAATATAGAGTTTCCAGTTATAATTTGAATTTATTCAACAGAAATTATCCCATTTTTAGTTTCTATTGTTTTAAAATGCCATTTGCCACAACTTTAGATTGACATTTTAGTAAACTGGCATATTCCACAAACAGTTACCCTAGGTTACTAGTTTTGTTATCACTCGTTTTCTTGAGCTCCTAATGAATGAAAATGACATTCTGCAGGGAAATGAATGTTTTTAGATAGAAAGATATTCCCTATGTCTGAAACATTTCAAACTGCATGTGATATTCAATTGCAAATATACAGACATTGTCTATGTAAGCACAGTAATGTTGTCTTTGGGTGGTTGTGAAACAAATGTCGTTTATGTCCCTCTCTACTGATTTCTTCTTTCCATGAGTTTTCCACACTTACCATACATTATAACGTGTGTTGTAATTTTTTCCCATGAAAATTAGTTTATCAAGTTAACAATAGAGGATTTGAGATGTGTATGCATTAGACATCCTTTATTGTGTGTTTAGAATTGAAAATCTGAGGTGTATGGCAAAAACACACAAAATTATCCAAAAGAATCTTATAGCCCAAAACATTCAGAAATAAATGATCAAATATTGAATATTTTCTCATAGATATAAACCACTACAGTTATATCTTACTGCTTCACATTTATTGTGAAGGTATACGTCAAATTTTCAGAGTACTAAATGCTTAAATACCTGGAAAATGGCAGGAAACATAATCATTACAATCTCATACCATATGGCTAAACTTTACCAGCAATAAAGTATTCACTAGGTACTGTACTAATTACAATGTATACATAAGATTCCATTGACCTTCCTTATAGCTACCAGGCAGAGGTAGGGTGTTATTTATCTATGTTGCTTATGCTATCTTTAATTTCACAGAAATACTTGTATCACTGTAACCTCACATTGCAACCTAAATATCTATGATTTCAAAAAGTGGATCCCTATTTGCAGTGGTCCTACTATCCTATGACACCTATGTGGTGTCGAACATAACAAGCTCAACTAATTCCAACTATCCTGACTCTCCTAAGGACAAAGAACTTGGCGACTATATTAGATTTTCATTGAGTAAGAGTTCTCCAATGGTAGAAAAGACAGATTGTACAGATGCAGTTTTCCAATAGGTGCAGTGTAGCAGAAAAGCATCAGGTGTCTGTCCATCAGTTCTCCACTCCTACTCTTTCTAGTATTATGCCCCACAGATCCTCATGTATCTTGTCACCAATAGTTATAGCACTTTCTTGTCAACTGATGCCAAACTGCTTTAGCCAACGATAGCTGTTGAGGAATGTAGAACCGTTCATGTCCTTAAAAAGAGTTCTTAATTCACCACTCACTATATTTTGGGTATAGATACAACAACTGCTGTGTCTGTGACTACAGGGCAGTATGGTGTGTTACTTAATTATTTCCAGACCTCATTTAGTTAACTGAAGCAGAGTTTGAATGCTGCTTCATTCTGTACTGAGTCTATTCTCCTACCTTGTTTACTCTGCCCCATTTCTTCTATTCTTATGGGTATTTCATAAGAAGTCTTCAAGTTACTTTCAGAAAATTATCCTTTCAAACTAGACCTCCTAGAAGAATCTCTGTACATTATAATCATGTGCGGCTTCAGTGAAATACTGACTACAAGGAATCCTTAAGTGTGTCTCAGAATGGTGTTTCTAATATAGATGTTACATTTTTCACAGAAATGGAAATCTGTAAAATTAAACAGCAATGGTGTAAAAAAGCAAGCAGTAGAACCCTTGTGCAGAACCATGTACTGGGAAATGTATTTTAAGAACTTACTGTTCTACAGGATCAAAATTATTCCAATCTAAGAGGCAAAAGCAAGAAATGAGGGAAAATACCAGTCTGAGCAGATATGGGATATTTTTCTCATTAAAAAGGAAAGAACAAAAACAATTATTTTTCTTATTTCACTTGTATTTGGGAAAATAAATATCTCTCAAGCCATCCAATAACAGAAAAGATTTTAAGACCCAATAGCCTGTTTATGTATTGTTGTTAGTGTTTTGTGTTTTAGGGTCAGGGTCTTACTGGCTGGCCTGGAACTTATTACTTGGACTCACAGAGATGTATCTGCCTGCCTGTGCTTCCCAGGATTCTAGGATAAAGGTGTTTGCCACCAAACTTGGATTAGATGGTGTTATTATTTAATAACTTTCATTTCTGAAGATAAAACAATCAGAATCATAGAGTCTATATCTCCAGAGAAAGTTAGTCTTTTGCCTACAATTTTATTTTCTTTAAGTAACTTGGTCCTGATTGAATATGGTGTAACAAGGCTAATATCTGTGCTACTCAGGAGGCTGTAGCAGATGGATCAGGAGTGTAAGACCTACTTAGGATACAAGTTGAGTTGAAGGACAGCCTGAAAATTTTAATTAGGCCTTGTCTGAAAACAATGTCAAAAAAGCAGGAATATATATGAAACTCAGTGGTTAAACACTTTTCTAGCAAGTATAAGGTCCCTCTTTCAATGTCTCCTAACTTAAATCATAAAAATCTTTCCTGTCTTTATTTGGTCTAAATTGAATTGGCATCTATATGTATAAATTTTGGACACAGAACACTGTTCAGGTATTCCTAATATAGGCTGGTGACAACTAGGACAAACCAATGAAAGATACTTTCCCTGACACAGCATTGATTTTGGGGGAAATATTGAAGAGGACATCTCTTCCCACAAAAGTTTAACTCCAAGCTTCAACCCAAAGAGATGGAATTTTAAGCTTTAGTCGGCAATGCACAAGCAAAAAGGTCCAAGATAATCAAGACTAACAAGAAGAGAGGTATTTAAATTGTCCACACATTTCTAGACCAACATACAAATAAGCAAGTAACAAACCCACAAATCTCATAAAAGAACATTAAATCCACATTTTCATTGACATTTTAGTTTGTCAGTGCATCCTCTTCTTGTCTTTGACCCATTTGGGGCAATTTCTTGTGATTCCCAATCAAGAGTACCAGATTAAATACACTCTAAAAACATTTGTTCAAACAAGATGTTAGTTTCATCAGCATGATCAAATTATATTGATATTATGAATTCTCTGTGAATATTTTATATTCTAGTATCTTACAATCATCGTGACAACAAGACCATCAAAAATAATAATCCTTTATTTTTCAAAATTTCATTTTAATAAACTAGTTGGTGAAGTAGCAAGATTATATAGCTACTAAATAAATTTGTGGATTCTTTCAGATATCATGGTCCTCATGGACAACACTGATATTACATGATATAGAATCAGAGACCAAATACAAAATAATAATTATGGAAAAAATAATTCTTCTGAAGTTTCTATTGTATTCTGTAACTTTTCATGACACTAAATTAAATGTTGTTGTTTTTAAAGCTTCTCAACTGGATAATGGACAGCAAAACCAGAACCATGAATAGTGATATTTAAAGTTTTTTTTTTTTTTTTGAACTATTTTTTTTTTTTTTTTTTTTTTTTTTTTTTGGTTTTTCGAGACAGGGTTTCTCTGTGTAGCTTTGCGCCTTTCCTGGAACTCGCTTTGAAGACCAGGCTGGCCTCGAACTCACAGAGATCCGCCTGGCTCTGCCTCCTGAGTGCTGGGATTAAAGGCGTGCGCCACCACCGCCCGGCAATATTTAAAGTTTTAATGTATGTTTTTTTTCTAAAATACACCATCCTATTCAAATAATAATGATTGTAATACAGCTATGTGTTGTTTATGTGATGTAGAGTGGAATGCAAATTCTACATTTAGCTATATTTTCTGGCATATTGAAAAGCAATGGATTTTTGTGAATCATTTATTAATTCACAGGATGCGAATGAACAATTATATGCAGTACACAGTCTTATTGTGAAGATCACAAATGCCATGTGTTTTAAATACACAGTATAATACACATTCCACCATATAATGAGTATCAATAGCCAATCAAATAATCATTTGTCATGTCAAATGTAACAACTTCCATTAGGTCTCTCTCTCTCTCTCTCTCTCTCTCTCTCTCTCTCTCTCTCTCTCTCTCTCGTGTGTGTGTGTGTGTGTGTGTGTGTGTGTGTGTGTGTGTGTGTTTTCTCTTTGTTTAAGGCTCCATGTGATGAGGCCCCTGAAACTCATTCATTTTTAAATTTGCCATTAATTTATATCAGACTTCCACACCATGGTTGAAATGGTGGCAGTCATCTATCAACATGCCTCAAAATACATTTTGTGCTTCTCTCCACTTAATGAACAAACAATAACCCTGATCCTGCTTGGTCATGTTCATGCCCTGCTGACAAGTACAAATATTCAGGTGAAGGCATACTTTAATTTGAAGATCCTTTTTAAAAGTCTGTCTCAGTATCAAGAGTCCATTGTAGGTAGGAAAGAAATTCAACACTGTTCATCAAAGAAAAGATACACTGTGTTTAAAGAACTGGGCATTAAAAGTAAGATTAATAATAATCATTAATTGAGTAATTGCTATGTACCAGATACTGTGACAGGTGGCTTCCATATGTCATATGAGTTAAATCCTCAGCTGGAAGCTTCTAACAATGCTAATTACCTGTTCAGAATGGTACTCACGTTTAAGCAGATAATTTCTACTAAATTATTATCTGCCAATTTTCCTTGACTTGAATTTCCAGCAGAGGCTAATTAATTGTGATCCACCCTCTAATCCTTTTCAGTTGCCACCCTTTCAATTACAAGCACAGTTGACTCTTCCACTCTTCTGTAGAATCAGTCATTCCTTCAGATTCTACCTGATTTGATTATATTGATGATACTAGCCCTGCCATATTCACCAGCCGCTCATTTGCTCTAATCAAAGTAGATGTCTTTAACCTTTTATTATATTCTTACATTTTATTTTATGTACAATGGTGTAGGTGTATGTATGTGGGGGTATATGCCATCCCATGTGTTTGGGAAAAAACAAAAAAATGTATAGATTGAAAGAGTGTATTCTCTTACCATGTGACTCCTGGGGATTGAAGCCGGGTCATCAGACATGGCAGCAGGTGCCTACGTATGCTGAATCATCTCACTACCCATTAAAATGCAAACTTAACTTTAATCTCCCTGAGAATACCTTGGAGCTACAGGGACATTGAGTGGCCCTCACAATGCAGATTAATATTGGATGGGAATTATAAGGAGTCAAGCTACCCATGTTGTTACTTATCACTTTATCTGCACAGGTAGTCACTTATGAAAATATTCCCCTTTCATTTAACCCCCTCCTCCACTTCTTTACAGGCATTTTTTAAAGAATTCAATCTGCAATGTAAATCTGAATAATAAAGAAAACCAATCAGAAGCGATTTTGTCTTCCAATGTTCCCATGAATCCTAGATAAGGGATTTTTTTCCACCTTGTGCTTCACAATGAGCATTGTTAATGTCCTTTCTTTCCACATTTCTATTTTATAAACCATTTCCCTATAAATATAAGTTCTCACATTTCTAAAATGACACCACACAAAAGCAAGGCCTTCCTTTCTTCTTCCCTTTCCTTCACTTTCTGTTTGTGCTTCTTAAATAAGCAGTGCCAGAAATGGGGACTCTCTATCCCATTCTCTCACATAGTTATGCTTTTTCAGAGTAAGCATCCCATTAATTTTATCCAAAGATAGAGAATGAATTTGTTAACCATCTGGCCCAGTTTAACCTGAATTGCAAGTTAAATTAAAGCTTTCCACATGCTAGTAGGAACTATGCTTCTATTCAATACTTTTAGCCCATAAATACAATTTTCATTACTAAAGCTATTTGAAAAAGCTTATATTTTTCCAAGATTTCTTGAACTTAATTATCCACAGCTTAAATCCATGCCATCCCAAAATTTCAACTAGAGACTGGTACAGACAATCAGTTTCCTAAGATGCTTGTGATTGGGATTATTCTTAACTTAAACCTAATTTCAGAAAATCCTGTCAGAGACCATTTTCAGAGAGTGAAGCAGTATGACAAAAGCACTGAAGAATGCCTTTGTTAAATTTTAAAGTTGTTCAGCTAGCTGCTTTCATTTCGCCAACTTGAAATATTTATACAAAGAGTTTGATCTGTGAGACTGTCCTTTGGGGGACATAATATAGATAAATTTCTGATTTCCACAGAAAGCAATGGTGCTCACTTTTGTGGAAAGGGGTGAGGATTTCTTGAGTGGTTAAAACATTGTCATGATTCTGTTTACTCCAGGACTTGTTTTAGAATACACAGACACACACACACACACACACACACACACAGACACACACACACACACACACACACACACACACACACTTTATGAGTTTCTTTTCCCTAAGAACATGGTTTAGGGAGTGAGGATTTTGAGAGCTGAGTTGACCATGAGGTTGGAGCCCTCCTTAATGCAATTAGTGGTCTTTCACTACACAAGACAGCAGTTTGAATAACCATCTATGAAACAATGAGTGGGTCTTCATCAGATATAGAATATTCCAACTGCATTGATGTTGGCCATAACACCTCTTAGAAACTGGAGAAATGTATTTCTAGAGTTTATGACCAACCTAAACTGATATTTTGTTTTGGTATTCTGAAGGGACCAACACTAGGTTTCCCTTGGGAAGGAGATATTATGGATGCACTATTCACCCACAAATGCTGAATTTTTAAATCCACAGCTTATTAATAGTAACCATGGATGGAGAATGATACCTTCACTTGCAATAAAATAACACATACGAAATGTACATGACACTATAAGTTACACTTCTTATCTAGAGGTATATCACCTTCCCTTGCACACACATTCAGTTTATATCCTAATTAGTAAATAAGAAGATTGAATGTGGGTCTAAGAATAATATAAAATACCAGTAAGAGTATATTCTGAAATACTAATTTTGAAACAAAATGAAGCTAAGATAAACTAACAACCAAGATTATCATTACTGACAGGGATCAAAAGGGCCATTGTCTACAGTCAAGACTTTCGTCACTGATCTTTTTGAGAGATTTATTTGTGTGTTTGTGTGCCTGAGTTTATTTATGCATACCACATGCAAGCATGCAAGGTGACTATGAAGCCAGAAGACAATGTCAAATCTTTGACAAAAGGAATGACAAGGTCGTAAACCCCTCGATATGGTTGCTGGGAACTTAACCCAAGTCCTCTGCAAGGGCAGCCAGTGTTCTTAAGCACTAAACCATCATTCCAGACCCTATTGATTTAGATTTAAGCAAAGTAAGTGCTAATTTACATATGAATTATAAACTGAACTCCATCACTTCACAGTGTTATAGAGATTAAAATGATACCACATTTAGCACAAAATTATAATTTACTCATAAATTTTGTTAATGGTTAACAATAGCTCTAGATTAACACTCCTTCCACCCTTAGAGGAAGTGAAATATTGTCATGATTTATAGGAAAACAGGGGCTTGATTTCCCTCAATTTATTTTTTTCTGACCTTATCTCAATTAATTAATCATAAACTTTCATATAAAGGTGACAATAAAAAGGTATAGTAATATTTAATTATTCTAATACTGTAACTAGCATTTATTTAGTACACATGATATGCCATGTATTAGCAAGCTCAGGGCTCTAAGAAATACTTTGAAAAACATAACTGCTCATGTCAATATTGAAGACAGAAGAATAGTGAGTTCGCATGTATTCAAATTATACAGTAAATTAAAAAAGAAAGCCACTCTATATTCCAAAGTCATTGAGTTCTAAAACACCATGCCTTTACTGTTCCTACAAAATCTAAGCTACTACAAAATGAAATGAAACCATATTAAGGAGAACCATATGTGGTTGGTAGTATGTTCTTGAACCGAAGTATTTGATAATCAGTAGAAAGAACCCTATTTGTAAAAGAATAAGAAGACAAATGTTTGTTGAGCTTTAGACATATTAATTTTAAGTTTAAGGCTTAGCGATGGATTTTGTGATTACCTTAAAAGAAGGAAACAAACTAACTAATTCTTTCCTTATATCACTTTCAAAATAGACATGGAATTTTTATCTCTTGAAACTGCCAATGACTTCAGTGGAAGAACAATGGCTCCCTTGAGACTGGCAGCTCTAACCCAGCAAGAAAAGGATGGAGATTCACTTCCAGAAGTATATATGTTCTTCTTTTTACACCCTTTAAGTTAATTTAATTCCTGAAATAGCACTGTAAAAAATCCAATTTAAGCTTTTTTTTTGGAAAAGAGAAATGCATATTTGAAGTCAGATTGAGAACTTCTCTTTAGAATGAAAAGATGTTCTTCATAAAATAGGCTTGTGGTCTTTGAATAATATCTCTACAATTATTCTTGAGAAGGGTTTGACAAGGTAGTTCAGGAAATCTACTGCTTTATGTTTCTTTTATCAGTAACTAAAATCTAAAAATAGAGGATGTTAATATGTATGTGATCAAAATACAGCCACAAGAATATTTGGAGTATGTTTGTCCATGGCGGTAAAAATGGAAACAACACAATAGAAAATGAAATAGTCCTCAGCTTGAGACTGGCTGAAGAGCACTACAGGAGCACCCCACTGTCTCAAATGAATAAGTTAGCTTTTTGCAATAACACAAAAAATAAGCTTTACAAGACATTTTGTTTTGTTTTAAATAAAGGCTAGCCAAGTTCCTCTTTCTTGTTTGGAGGGTGTCTGCATTGAGAGGTCTCATTTTAAAGTTCGAAAATTGTATAACAACTGACTACATTATAACACATTATGAGTATTCTTTTCCTAGTTTGTTTTTGTTGTAGACAGGAAATAAGTGACTATACTCAAAATTCCTGGTTTGGGGCATTAGTCTATTCTGTGGTTAAAACTTTTTCCTCTTGTTTTCATTGGACAATTGTTATGCATTTTACATGAGGCTAAAGTGGTGCTCCAACATTGGTCAGTTATTTGTTGTTATGATAAATATCTGAAAGAGTCAGTTTGCTGGTGAAAAGATTTTTTTCTGGGTTTCATGTGTTTTAGTTAACTGACAGGATCCGTGGCTCAAGAGCAACAAGAGGATGTGGCAAAGGTTCCTCACCTCCTAGCTGACCTGAAAAAAGGAAGTATAAGAGAAAAGTGCACCAATGAATCACCAATAGTCCTCTGGAGTGGAAAACACCAGACACAGACAGTCTCACTGGTGGAATTACTAAGCTCAGGTGGAATAAATAATCACAATATTTCTATATCTTTGTGAAAATAGAAAAAAAAGTAATTACAGAAGCATACCATGAGACAAATATTACCAAAATATTTTATTTAAAATTCTTTCATACAATATATTTTGATCATATTATCTTAGTTCCAATCTTCTCTACTCTCTACCCTACAACTTCCTATCTTTCTGGAAAACAAAAACAAAGCAAGAAAATGAAAATCAAAACCAACAATGAGCCAACAAAACAAAACAAACAAACAAAAATACCCAAACAAAACAGTATAACATATAAAGCCAACAAAATAACATGAAGTTCATTTGGTGTTGTACAACTACTCTGGGACATGGGGCCTAACTTGGCATATAATTAATATACCCACTAACTCTCCATTGGAGAAAATTGAGTGAGATGTTTTCCCAGATATTCCAGATGGAATATGTGAAAATTCAAAATTTGTTATCCAATAGAATATGTGTCATATGATCATATGAGGTGGCACATATACAAAAAATATGGAAAAAACTCACCACTCATCCATAATAAAAAATAATCTAGTATTACTGTGAGAATTTTGTTTTCATATTTATAGGTAAATGCCAATATTAAAAAAAAAGAAACTGGAGTAATCTCATACTAACAACTTAACAACACACCTGAAAGCTCTAGAACGAAAGGAAGTAATCACACCTAAGAAGAATAGATGGCAAGAAATAACCAAGCTGAGGCCTGAAATCAATAAAATAGAAACAAAGAGAACAATTCTAAGAATTAATGAAACAAAGAGATGGTTCATTGAGAAAATCAACAAGATAGACAAAACCTTACCCAAAATAACTAACAGAGAGAGGGAGACTATTCAAATTAACAAAATCAGAGACAAAAAGGGAGACATAACAATCTTCAGTGAGGAAGCCCAGAGAATCATAAGAATATCCTATAAAAACCTTGACTCCACAAAATTGGAAGATTGAAAAGGTAACTTATCAAAGTTAAATCAAAATTAGATGAATAATTTAAATAGATCTACAATCCCTAGCGAAATAGAAGCAGTCATTCAGTCTTCCAACCAAAAATTCTAGGGCCCTGTGGTTTAGAATTCTACAAATTTTCAAAGAAGAGTTAATGCCAATATTGCTCAAATTATTCCACAAAATAGAAATGGAAGGACCATCGCCCAAGACATTTTATGAGGCCATAGTACCTGATACCCAAACCACAAAAAGATTCAACAAAGAAAAAGAATTACAGATCAATTCCCATTATAAACATATCAGCAAAACTACTCAATAAAATACTTGCTAATCAAATGCAAGAACATATAAAAAAGATTATCCACCATGATTAAGTATGATTCATCCCAGAGATGCAGAGATGGTTCCATATATGAAAATCAATAAACATATTTCACTATATAAACAAACTGAATATATAAACAACCTGAAAGAACATCTCATTAGATGCAGAAAAGACCTTTAACAAAATCCAACACCCTTTTATGACAAATGTCCTGGAGAGACTAGGGGTACAGGGGACATACCTATACATAAAGACAATTTACAGCAAGCTTATAGCCAATATCAAATTCAATAGAGAGAAACTCAAAGCACTTCCATCAAAACCAGGAGGAAGACAAGGTTCTCCATTCTCTCATTATCTATCCAATATAGTACTTCAAGTCTTAGCTAGAGCAATAAGACAACTGAAGGAGATCAAGGGGACACAAATTGGAAAGGAAGAAGTCAAGCATCTTTATTTTCAGATGACATAATAGTATACATAAGTGAACTTAAAAATCCTCCAGGGAACTCTTACAGCTGATAAATACTTTTAGCAAAGTAGTTAGACTCAAAATTAACTCACAAAATATGTAGCCCTCCCAAATACAAATGACAAATGAACCAAAAAAGAAATCAGGGAAACAATCCCTTTCACAATAGCCTAAGTAATATAAAATATCTTGGGGTAATTCTAACCAAGCAAGTGAAATATGTGTATGATAAAAAAGCAAAGTCTTTGAAGAAAAAACTTGAAGCTATCAGAAGATGGAAAGAACTCCTATGCTTATGGATATCTAGAATTATCATAGTAACACTGGGCATCCTATGAAATGCAATCTGCAGATTCAATGCAGTTCCCACCAATGTTCAAAAAAATTGTTTACAGACTTAGAAAGTACAATTCTCAAGGAAAACCAAACAACCCAGCATAGTTAAAACAATCCTGAACAATAAAAGACTGCTGAAGGTTTCGTCATTTCTGATTACTGAATCAAAGACCCAGACATAAATCCACATACCTGTAGATACCATATTTTTTTAAAGAAGCCTGAAATATACACTGGGGGGGGATGGCATTTTCAATGAATAGTGCTGGTGAAACCCAAAGTCCACATGTAGAAGAATGTAAATAGAGCCATGCTTATCACACTGCACGAAAGTCAAGTCCAAGTGGATTGGACTCATTATAAAAACAGGTATACTGAAGCTGATAGAAGAGAATGTGGGGGATAGCCTTGAAAACATTGGGATAATTTTCTGAACAATAAGTGAAATGCAAATCAAAACTACTTTCAGATTCCATTTTATACCTGCAAGAATGGCTAAGATCAAAATCACAAGCGAAAGCTCATGCTAGGGAGGATGTGGAGCAAGAGGACCACCCCTCCATAGCTGGTGGGAGTGTGAACTACTACAGCTACTATGAAAACCAATATGGCAGCTCATCAGAAAGTTGAGAATGGATCTAGTTCAAGATGCAGGTATACCACTCTTAGGCATATACCCCAAGGACTCTTCATCCTACCACAAGGGCACTGGCTCAACCCTGTTCATTGTGGCTTTATTTGTGATAGTCAGAAATTGGTAACAACCTAGATATCTCTTAACAGAAGAATAGAAGAAGAAAATGCAGTACATTTCACAATGGAGAATTACTTGGCTGTTAAAAAAAAATGACATCATGAAACACGCAGGCAAATGGAACTAGAAAAAAATCATCCTCTGTGAGGTAACCCTGACCCAGAAAGATAAATATGGCATGTATTCTTTTGTAAGTATATATTAGCCATGAAGGAAATGTAACCAAGCTACAATCTGTAGACAAAGAGAGATTAGGTCAAGAGGAGAGGTAGACCGGATTCCACTTCAGGAGAAGAAACCCATACCCAATATTGCTTTTTAACCAAGAGCCTGAAACTAGATAACTCAGAAATCTTGGGTAAAACCAATCAGAGAGGCTTCCTCTGGAAGCCAATGGGAACAGATGTAGAGATCCACAGCCAGATAGTATGCCATTATGCAGTAAATAAGTCTAAATGGGAGGTATATCCATCAAATCCCTCCCCTCAGAGCTCAGGGAATCCTTTGGAAGAGGATGCAGAACACTCTTTCTCTCATATAATATATTTGGACCACAGTTTCCCCTTTCTCCTCTTCTCCCAGTCCCTACCCCCAAAACCCGCTCCCCTAGATCCACTTCTCCTCTGCTTCCCTTCAGAAAAGAGTCAGCCTCCCAGGGATATCAACCAAACATGGCCTAACAAGATCCAATAAGACTAGGCATATACCCTCATGTCAAGGCTGGACGAGGCAACCTAGTAGGAAGAAAAGGGTACAAAAGTAGGCAAACGACTCAGAGATACCTCCCAATCCAACTTTCAGCAGTCCCATAAGGACACCAAGTTAGGCAACCATAACATATGTGCAGAGTATCTAGATCAGACCCATACAGGCTCCCTGATTGTTGCTTTGGTCTCAGTGAGCACCTATGAGCCCTGGTTAGTTAATTCTGTGGGTAGTGTTCTTGTGGTTTTCTTGACCACTCTGGCTTCTACAATTATTCATTTCCCTAATAGTCAGAAGGGATGGAGGACACCAGAAAAAAAAAAAAAAAAGGTCCTCTGAATCAACTAAGTGAGGCTCATATGAGCTCACAGAGACTGAAACAGCAAGCATAGGACTACATGGGTCTGCACCAGGTCCTCTGTGTGTATATCATAGCTTTCAGATCAGTATTTTTATGGGACTCCTAACTGGACTGTGGGAAAGAGTGGGTTTGTGATGCTTGTGCCTGCTCTTGAGACTCTTCCTGTTGGGTTGTCACATCTAACTATGAAATGATAGCTTTTGCTTGATCCTATCATGTTTTATTTTTCATGTTTGGTTATCTCCTCTTAGGAGTCTGTTCTTTTCTAATGAGATACAGAAAGGGAATGGATTGGGAGAAGAGGGAAGGTAGGGAGGAATTGAGGGGAATAGAGGAAGAGGAAATTGAAATCAGGATATATTATATGAGAAAATAATATTTTCAATAAAAGAACAATTACAAGTTTTAGGATAAACTATTGGGAAATTATGAGTGTGACAAAAACTTACATGCATGAGATACAAAGAATTCTAAAAACAATAAGAAAATAAATAACATGATTTAAAAATGTGTAGTTCCAAAATTAGCATGATCTCCATAAGAGGACTGCAGAGAACATTGAGCTGTTTCAACATCAGACATCAGGAAATTTAGAAAACTGGTAACAATGGCCACAGCAATAATGACACACTTACTGGCAAAAGAGACCTGTTCGTAACCATAGAGATGAATAAAGTTATGTACAAATACCCTAGGAAAGAATATAGAAACTATCAAAGCAAATGTCTTTTAAAAGAAGATGGCAATTCAGTATATTAAAATGTTTAGTATCTTTTCTCCTTAGGTAGCTGCAAATCCTAATAGCAAGAAAAATGTTCACAGACTTGTTTGGTCAGATAAAATATTTTAAAAGGCTCAAAGCGGTAGGAATAATGAAACCTATCTTTCATTTATTACTGACAAGTTTCCAAAAAAGGAACAGTACTGGTAGCATGGAACTTTACCAATAGGCAAATGAGAAACAGCGGAGCAAACCAGATAGAAATGGAACAGAGCCGGAGACAGCAGCAAGAACATATATTGAAGACTGTGATACAGATAGTTGTACACCAAAAAGAGTAGATAATTCATTAGAAATATACAAATACACATTTCCCTACTCTGTCATCTGAAAGTAACTAGCATTCCAATATTGGATTCTATCATTCCCAATTTAAGCGATCATAAGTTTTTGAGAAAATGAATAGGACTAAGACTAGGAAAAAAACACAGAAGTTGAGCCTGAAACATCTTCTGATACCACAAAATCAGGAAGTGCTAAAGACACTCAACAATCCATACTGTTCTGGAATATTAGTTGAAGATGTGATACATTCATTGATACTGTGAATATTTGTTTAATGATGTAAAGATGTGTTGCATTCTTTGATGTTGCATTTGTTTAACTCTGTGAAGCTGTCTTACTTTACCTGCTTAAAACACCTGATTGGTCTAATAAACAGCTGAACAGTGAAACACTAGGCAGGAGAGAGAAATAGGTGGGGAATAAATAGGAGGAAAAAAATCAAGGCTCGAGAGAAGAGCAAAGAGTGAGGAACAAGAAAAGGAGAAGGAGAAGAGGATGCCAGGGTCCAGTCACTGGGCCAAACAGCCAGCCACGGAATAAGAAGAAAAGAGAGGTATATAGATTAGAGAAAGGTAAAAGCCCAGAGGCAAAAGGTAGATGAGATAATTTAAGTTAAGAAAACCTGGCTAGAAACAAGCCAAGCTAAGACTGGGCGTCCATAAGTAAGAATAAATCTCAGTGTATTTGTTTAGGAGCTGGGTGGTGACCTCCAAAGAACAAAAGAGCAAAGAGTAAAAAAAAAAAAAAAAAAAATAGACCATATATTCATGAAATGAAGTGATAAGCAAGGGTACAAGATGGGGCTGGAAAGATAACCCAGCAGCCGAGGGTACTTCCTGCTGGTCCAGAGGATCTGAGCTGGGTTCCCACACCCATGCTACTCCTGGTAACTCATACACCAGTGTATCTCATACCCTCTTCTGACCTTTGCAGGCACCTGCAGAAGTTACAGAGCTTAGCATGGGCGCATGCATACATTAAAAACAAGAATACAATATTTGAAAAAAGAAAGGGAAAAAGAGTCAGCTAAATGAGTTCTCAATACTGAAGACTGAAAAAAAAGTTGAGCAAAGCAGCACTTAAAAGCCAAAGGATAAAATTACAACCCAAAGTAGAAAACGATTGTTTATGAACTGGTACTTTAATAAATAAATTATTGAAAATTAGTAAATGGAGAAGTATCAAATCTCTCAGGATGAATTCTAAGTAAATTATATAGATTTAATATGCTACAAGAGGTGAAACAAGACATCATATTTATGAACCATGGACTGCACAAATTAACCTTTTTGAAAAGAATCAGTATAAAAGCAAACCAAAAAAAATGTAATTTTACTGTGGAGAAATCTAACAAAAATGACTTCAGTTTGTAATGAAGGCCAGCTTCAGCACTCATAAATCATGGGGATAAAAGCATGTCTATAACATTATATAATGGAAATGTAACTTTACGCCTGTGCTCTTCCTCCTCAAAAGCTGTAAACACAGTCCAATTAGCAGGCTCTTTTAAAGTATAGACAGATAACAATAAAACTCACCATACTCCTTAACCAGTCAAGACCATCCAAAACAATAAGATTCTGAGCTACCGCTACAGACAAGAGGAATGTATAGAGACAAGAAACTGTGAAATGTGCTAAGGATTTTTTAAGAACATGAAGTAAAGACCAGGAGAAGTTGATAGACATACGCGTTTTAGTTAACAAAAATTCATCAATATCAGTTGCTTATTTGTAACAAATGCACCTCAATAATTCAAGTAATTAATAGGAAGTGTGTGGATTTATATGGGATCATGCTGTAGTAAATGCTCAATTTTTGTGTTCTAATATTACTTTTTAAAAATTTGTTATCTAATGGGGATGGAGAGATGACTTAGTGGTTAAGAATGCGTGTGGCTCTGGTCCATGTTCCAGTTTCAGTTCCCAGCATCCACATCATGGCTCATAACCATGTGTAACTCCAGTTCCAGATGATATGACATCCTCTTTTGGCCTTTTCAGGCACTAGGTACATACGTGGTATACAGAGACGTCTCCCTGAGTGATCCACTGACTAATAAAGGAATTGATGATAGAATGAGATATTCACTATTACATGATTGCTGAGCTAATCAGTATCAGTGTTCAATTTGTCAAATGAGGGAATGAGGGAATAGCAGTGGCTGTTTTGGAAGATTAAACACGCATATTTCAAGTGATGAACTCATAATTCACCCATAGTTCTGGGAACTTGAATTAAGACAGGAGCACAATACATCCCATTTCCCTTTCCTAATGCATATTCAAGTTTGCTTTCTCAGCTGAGCAGCTTTGTGGTTCCTAGGACTAAAATAAATAATATATTGTTTCTACTATGTGCTAGGAAATTTGGAATATAAATTTAATAGTGCCTCTGATCTTATAACATTTCTAAATTATCTGTCAAGGAATCTCTTTTCTTCTTCACTTTACATAAAAGAAAATTAAACAACTTCATCCACCCCATAGGTGGAGAAGTTATGAGTAAAAGACTATGACTAAGTTCTAAGTCCACGCTGTTCAGAGCACCATGATACCTTCAAGTATAAGAAAACGCTCTAATAAATCTCCCATTTCCTGGACTATGATTGTAACTCAGTATCAGAGCACTTATCTAAAACACTCAAGGCTCTAGGTTTGATCTCAGCACTAGAAAAATAATTTCTTATACACTAATGATAATCCAAGTAGTTTGTTTGTTTGCTTTTTTTTTTTTTTTTTTTTTGTGTGTGTGTGTGTGTGTGTGTGTGTGTGTGTGGTGTGGTGTGTGTGTTTTCAGGGAGTTGATGGTTGATGTTGTCAATCCTCAGGTTTGTGTTCCTGGTCAACAGAAGTGAATGTTCCATAGAGTTTATAATATTTTTATGTGAACACAGTGTCATCTTGTAATGCAAAGCAAAGAACAAGAACGTAAGATGAGGATTCAAGTGTAGATTCTGATTTAATGTGACAAACCATGCCTATGAATGTATTCTGTTCTCTGCTCATTGAACTCAATGAGAGCAAAGGGCAAAAAGTCAGTACTGGGAATCAGAAAAATAGCTGATCAAATAAGAAAGAAAAACAATTGTGAATAACAGTGTGAAAAACAACGGTGAAAGCTGATAGACTCTTAACTTCATTTAATGCTTTAGTCAAACAGGGTGTAGTGGTCCATGCCCCTAACCTCAATGCTATTGAGGTAGAGACAGAGGTATCTCAAGTTCAAGGCTAGCTTGGGCAATATGTGGCCATATCTCATTAGATAAATAGGTAGATAAACAGGCAATTTTAGAGGTAGAAGACAAATGATTGGTAAATAGGTGGTAGGTAGATAATGCATGAATGGATGGAGGTATGTGTAGAGATATAAAAGATAGCTAAATAAATACATAAATAACAGAAATACTCTCATCTGACTGATGTGTACCTAAGTATCCTAATACAAAATAATGTAGAATAATGTCCATACATATAGGAAAATAGCCAAGAATAAGGAAACAACTCTTCTCACATCTGGAAAATTCTGCAAAAACAAACATCATTATGCTAAAACCTCAGATTTATTGTTTGACATTAATAGCTGAACTTGAGTATCATTTGCCATAAATTAGAGAAATGAAATAAGATAGGCACATATGCACAAATTCAGTGCTCTGTGTGAAGGTTCGTAAACCCATAGAAACATTCAGTACCACTAATAATTTTATATACATTACTCTGTAAAGAAAAAGTAACTAAACTAACTGAAAAAAACCACACAGAAAATATTTTTATTTTTGTTCTGTTTACTAAAGCAGAAGAACAGAGTTCCAGGGTGCATCAATTTACTATCTCCACTAAGAGCTAATGTTTCTTTCAAGAGATGCATAGATCCATCAATCATAGTACATTTCAGGGCACCTATTCATTGATGTTTCTCAGGATATTTCACAATACAGTTAATTTACAACTTAGGCAATTAAAAGTCTGTCATGTTAAGCAAATGAGAGGAAGCTGATAGCTGAAAGCTGAGATCACATTCCCTCTCAAACCCCAACATAGAGAGTGAATTAGAAGTCCCCAAGCCACAGCAATTTCCATTTAGACAGACATTGTCCTAATTATTAGTTATGTAATTTTGAGGCTTAAGATAGTGAGATTTGTAACTGAATGCTTCAGCTATCCTTCTGTAGACATATGTGTCTACACATCATATCCACTTGACTGCAACAGTATTCTAGGTTGGATACAATTATTTAAATTGTGTTTTCAGAGCTCTTGCTAATCATCTCTAGAGAGTAATTTTTGAAAACAGATCAGTGGGGTCTAATCTTGTCATTGCCTTGGAGTGATTATCTTAAAAATACTCAATTCTTCTTATTAAATGTGTAATTTAATTTTTTTAAAAATGTGTGTTTTGCAATCTCATTTTAATATGTAAAGTAAGATACTTATTGTTGGAGTAGTAGTAATCAACAGACATATATGATAAATATTTTCATATTTCCATTCCTCAAAATAAGGCTGACAAATTGCTTTAACAGGCTGGGAATATAGTTCAGTAGGTAGGGTGATCAAATCACTCAAAAAGCCCAGAGTTTGATATTCAGGACCATGGTGGCCTACATCTGTAGTTCCAGCACTTGAGAGGCAGAGGCAGAAGGAGTAAGTGTTTGAGACTGGTTTGGGATACATGAGATCCTATTCCCCAAAACCGACTTGCTGATTAGTAAAAGATATGTAGAAAATGGACATTGATACAGAACACAGGACTACACATGTAAAAGGTAATCTGACATTAGTATCACAGAGTTATGACAATGAGCTTTGCATTTAGTGTGTCCACTGCAAGTCCAAATCTGATATTTTTGTTTGTGATACAAGTTATCATTTTTCTCTTATAATGATCAAATATTCCTTTTTACTGGACTCAGTAGAATATTAGCTATAGTAAAACATGGAAAGATTTTGTTTTGTCATTTCTACTTGAGATACAATTTTAAAAAATTATTTTTGTGTGTATGTTTGTGCCTCTATGAGTTTATGTTCACCCTGTGCATGCAGGTGCCCATGAAGACCAGTGTCAGATCTCCTGGATATGGTGTTACAAGCATTTTTTAGCCATCTGATATGTGTCCAAGAAACAAAATCCATTCCTCTATAAGAGCAGCAATTGCTGAACCATCTCTTCATCCATGATTGCCCCTAGTTCTCTGAAGATTTCAGAGATTTTTTTTTCTGATATAATATCATTAAAGTGACTTTCTCTGCATTAGTTTATATATAAGCTCCTTTTTATACCCCATGGATTCTCTGGCACAGTATCATCATGTCCCCAAATTCTTACAAACTGTGATAAACTGTAGGGGTGGTTGTCTGTACTTTGAAGCACTGCCCCAAGTAGGCAGCAGGTAACTGCTAGGTTCCACGTTCCCCCCCCCCGGGGGGGAGGGGCAGTTGGGCGGGGAGTGTCATGGCCAAGACAGGGACCTTTTAAGACCTGGGATGAGACATGTTTGTGCTCTCTTGGCTACCTCGTGGTCTTGGATGCCGGTGCGGCAGATCAAGGCAGAGTTCTCCAGAGAACCTTATTGGACCCCGCTCCACCCCTTCTGGATCCCAGCGACCAACTCCTTCATGTCAGTTGTGAGTTAACCCAGAACAAATCCCTGTGATTATCAGATAGACTCCGTGGAATTTCCCCATTAATATACTTCCTGTTTTTCTTTGTTACTGTCCGATGTGATAATTACTTGACTGTTCCGTGAGTCCCTAAGTCTTCATCTGCTTCATCTAGTCTATTGAAGCTTTCCACAATGATTTTATTTCTTTTATTGGATTTTAGCTTTTTTCTTAAATTCAATGTCCTTGCTGAGTTACTTACTCATGAGACCGAATTATTGTCCAAGTCTTGACTTCACCATTTTGCTTCATGCCCTGGTTTGTCCGGATCTCCATGGGAATCCGCATTTCTCATTTCAAAACTACACTTTTGAGGACTTTGTCTGAGATTTCAACAATTTTCTTACCTTTGGAATAGGACACTAAGTAGTTCTGAGTTTTAAAGGGTTCAGATGCCTTTCTGTTTCATATTTTAGCTTTGTAGTTTAGGTTGTGTTGACATTACTTTAAACTTTATGGCGATCTTATTATTAGGCAGTCTTGTGTTTCCCCACTCACAGGAGAAAGGAGCAACAACAATAACAAAATTCTGCCAACTATTTAAATGTGAACAATAGAAACATCAACTATGCCTTTCATAAGTGTAGAAAATGAAGTGACTAGGATGCTTACAGTTTAAATAAGGAGCTGAGAAATTGTGAAAGCTGAAGGTAACAGGAAATAAGTGGGAAAAGCAAAGAGGTAGGGAGAGAGAAGGACAGAAGAGAAAACATGTTTTGGTTTTGGTTTTATTTTGACTAGTGATTTTATCGATTTCACTCCAAACTTTTACCATTCTTCCAGTCATTACTTACATTAGAGATAATGTATATATAAGTCACCTAGCATAGTATTGAGTGTATGACAATCTTTATTTTTATTTCTGTTTTTGAATTATATATAATTAAAAAATTTCTCTCAATTTTATACTTCTAAACCCTCCCACGTACCCCTTCTTATTCTCTTTCAAATTCATGGCCTCCTTTTTTATTAATTGTTACATGCATATATAGATGTTTATATTCCTAAATATCACCTGATCAGTCTGTATAATATTACTTGGATACTTGGATATATATTTTTTGAGGGCTGACATTTTTTGATGGAGAACCAGTTAGTACGCTTTTCACTGGGGAAGACTATTTCTTCTAAGAATTAATAGACAATATGTGATGTGTTTGTGTGAGTATCTTTGTATGTACAGGGGCACACAGGTTCCAGAATAATTACAGACTTTTGTGAGCTGCCTAACGTGGGTGTTGAGAACTGCACTCTGGTCTCTGGTCCTCTGGAAGAGCAACAAGTTCTCTTAACCAATGAGTCACCTGTCTAGCACCAGAAGCAAGATTTATTTAAAGAGATGGGAAAATATGAGAATAAGGCACACTAAATAATAACAAACTAGATGCAGAGAAAATGAAGACAATTTTTTAAATGGCCATTATTTCTTCCTTCTGAGGACAAAGGAATGGAAGCATTCAATCTTCATGAGTGTCCTCTTCTATTTAATTGGTGTGGAGTACTTCTCTGAAGGCAAAACATGTTAGTGAGCGGAAGGGGTTGTTTAGAGGTTGAGCTAGGTGTTGACTTCCCAAACATGTGGTGGGCTGAACCGTCATCGGCATTTTTCCACATGCAAGTATGCCAAAACAAGGAATACATGAATAGCTTTCAAACTTTTCTTAACAGCTTGAGCCCAAGAACCCCAAGACATGGCCCCCTAGTAGAAGAGGAATTCCTACTGTGCAAGTATGGTATGGAACATTCCCAAGCAGTCATGGCTTTTCACCCAGTGTCTTTGATTCAGGGATTACAAGTCTTATGGAAAAATTAATTCTTCGTTGGTGAGATAGAGGATCAGATCTGAGTGATCCGGTGTTTCTTGGCCACACAGTTCTCTACCTTAACACTCTAACTCAGATTCACCCACAGCTGGTTTCTTTCCCCTTATCAGAGTTTGATTGAAGCTTCACACATATATTTACCTTTAGCTACTGTCTGAAGCTGATTTAAACTTCCCACTCAAGCAGATCTTTTGTCTATGAATCTAATTCCAAGTGAAATTTGATTTCTTGGATCCACACTACTTCTCAGGGTAGCTGCTTGTTTAGCCAGTGTAGAAGAAGAAGAATTTGGAGTTTGGAAAGACAAAATTCTTCATCTTCTGCCTTCACTGGCCAATAAGATTTGATTATAAAACATCCTGAGATGATTCATCTTCAGTGTAGGGATAATAGTTTTAGAGACACCAGTGTCTGCTTCCTGTATTAGATGAAGACCTCCTATTTAAGCTATTTTTGCAGAATCCCAGTTTATGAACCTATGGCATTCCATAAGCTTTTGTTTTCTGCTTTACCTGCCCTACTTGCGGAGGGCTGGGAATTCTCCCCCTGCACTATCATTTCCTATAGTGCTCCATAATAGAGTTTATTGTTTTCATAGTTATAAAATCTAAGTATGCCTTTTTTCTTCCTACTGTTTACTGTTGTACTCCTATGACTTTGCATTTTATCCACCTGAAGTAATATGTCTAACTTTGTTTTCAGATTCATGGAGACATAGGACTATGCTATAATCTGTAATTGCCCTCTTCCTCTCTGTTTAGTTACTCATAGAAATCATAATATGAAGACACAAAAACAAAAGCAGATGCAATGAAGTGAAGTGTTTACAATAAGCTGGATCTTTATATAAATATATTACATTCTTACATCCAATAATGTGGTATCTATGACGTTTATTACTCAGCCTAAAATAATTACTTCTCCAGTTAGTAGAACAGTTAATAATTGTGATTAGGCAAAAAATAAAATAAAACCTAGTAAATATGAACAGTCATATAAATGGCCAGATGCTAGATTTAGTAAACACAACTGAATTTCACACAAGCAGTGGGGTTATAGTTGAAATCACTGCAAAGCATAGTTTATTAAGGGGCTATCTAGGAGATCTACAGACAACAGCAGTAGAATCTAGTTTAAGTGTTGGTAACAAAGATGCAGCAAATCAGCAGAAAGCCCAAATAGTTGCAAAACAAATATAAAACTCACACTTCAAAACCACTGCTACCTGAGTTCCTTTCAGGGGACACATCATATCCAAGTTTCAACAAAAAAGCATACATGTTCCACTAAAAATGTAATCCATAGAGAAAAACAACTTAGCCAACCGTAAATTCAAAAAATGATAAAGACTTTTAAATTATCAGACAGAGCTTTTTAATCTGCAGTAGTCACTTTCAAATATACTTCTTTTAACAACAGTAATTTTAAACCACTGTGATTAAAATGCAGAGAGACATAACTAAAGAAGTAGGCAACATACAGGAACTGGTGGAAAAAAAAATCTAAGGAATAATCAAAAAGAAAATTCTGCACAAAAAAACACATTAATGCGAAGGAGGAACCCCCCGGGTGGAGTCAGAATGGGTGGTAGACACGTGATGACTAAGTGAAATGAATGGCAAGAGCAGCAGTAGAAGCATTTCCCAAGGAGAAATGCAAAAGGAAGGCAACAGAAAACTTATCATAATATAAAAATGTGGGCCGTGACTAATGGTATAAAAGATATGTCATGGGATGGCCAGAAGAATGGCATAAAAAGGAAACATTTGAAATAACACTGAAATACTTTTAAATTAGTGGTAGATTCCAACTATATGGCTGACAGAACACCCAGCAAGACAAAGAAAGAGAAAGGTATTCCTAGGATATGAATGACATTTCATGTATGTGTAAGTGCACATAGGGATTTCTGCAGTCACTGCACGTGCACACACACACACACACACACACACACACACACACATCCTTCCAGAGTTACCTCTTTCCACAAAATTAAATATTTTCTAAGGTATCAAGCTGTTGATTCTCTCTTTCTCTGCCTGTTTCTCATTTCTGTGTGTCTCTCTCTCATGCACATAGCCTTGTGCATTCAATGCATAAATCCAGTAATAAATAGTTAAATTCATTCCTACCTGAACCAACTAAGTTTTCTCATTGCAATGTGCACTACTTTTAAAAGGCATGGTTTATAAAGACTTTATGAAAATTGGCAGTAAAACTATAATTATAAATTTCTAATTTAAAAGCTAAGAGAGTGGATTTTATTTTCAGATTATTAATTATACAACAGAAAATTATATAGGTTTAAATATTATAACAAAGTACCTTTTAACAAATATACTATTTTTATTTTTGTTGATTTATGCTTATAAATTTAAAAGAGAATATTATTTGATAAATGTCAAAATTTGTAAAATACCAAGAATTATTTTCACAGTTTTATGATGTTTCATAAACATTACTCATTTTCTGAAAACAATTGGCAAGCAGATATAAAACCCTTTTAGTTGGTAATTTACATTTGAATGTTTTCCAAACTATAATCAACAATTTCACCTTTCAAAAAGTTAAATGTGCACTAACACTTTGTTACAGAAAGTGTAAGCTTCTCATACAGGGCATTTTAAACTATCCTTCAGGCCAGAGGAAGTTCTGGACTTTTAGTTTCAATCCTATGGTACTTCAGTTCAGTACGAATGACAGTTGAATCAATACCATCTTAGTGTTGATTAATCAAAGCAAATACAATTTGAGGAAGTGTACTTTATAAAATCAATTCTGTCATAATGATTTCTATGAAGTACACTTAGGAAATCTTCAACATCTTCTTAGTTTTCATTTCATATTGTTGCATGTGAAATAGTTTTTTTTTCCTTTACAACTTTAAAAATAAATCTACTTTCTCAATCAGCAACATTTTCTTTCCATACAAACCTATTGCTAATTTTTATAATAAAATATTATTTTCCAATTCAAGTTTTTCTAAATTAAATATTGGTGGCTTATTTTTTATAAAATTATTTAAGTGCTTTCTCGTGATTTTAAGATTTTATATATTTTATCTTGTTTAAGTTTTCAGTTTTAAACATATTGTTTCTTTAATCAGAATACAAATAATATTGAGATATTATTTATTTCTAATTTGTTCTAAAGGACTCATATTCCAAGACTTCATTTGCATTGAGTGGATTTTCAATTTACTTCTTCCACATATTGCTCATAACCTTGATTTTTTTTTGGGGGGGGGGTTAGACAGGGTTTCTCTGTGTAGCTTTGGTACCTGTCCTGGAACTCGCTCTTTGTAGACCAGGCTAGCCTCGAACTCAGAGATCCACCTGCCTCTGCCTCCCGAGTGCTGGGATTAAAGGCGTGTGCCACCACCACCTGGCTGCTCATAAACTTTTTAACATTAACCTATGACAGATCACAATCATGCAGCCAAATGGTGAAGTTAAGAAACAGGGTCAATAGTTCTTGCCCGTATCTTATTCTATTCTTCCATTTCCTAATTTCTTAAGCAACCTAGTCTGAAAAGAGACACAGATGTTTAGCATTATTCTGAGGTGATGAAATATTACCTAAAACGTTATTCGTTACCAATGATTTATTATGAGCTAGAGAGAGTGGAATAAAGGAGAGGGGAAGTGAGAGAGAGAGAGAGAGAGAGAGAGAGAGAGAGAGAGAGAGAGAGAGAGAGAGAGAGTGAAATGGGGGAAGAGAGACAGAACTCAGGACAGGGAGAGAGAAGAGATGGGAAAGAAGATGAAACGAGGGGAGCAAAGGGGAGAAGGTTAAAAGAGAAAGGGAGGGGTGGTCGTGGCAATTGTTTACATGGAGTAACATATCATTTCCAAGTATCAGCTTTTAAGTTTTCAATATATTTGAACACTACAGAAAAACATAAAATGAAATGAGCAATCCAAACATCATGGGAAACTTATTGCCTCTCTTTTCCTCTGTTTTCTCCAGGACTGACTCCCACTGCTTCCTTCTATAGTCTCATAGACAACAAGCTAGAGAGACTCATGTGTTGGTGAGAGATGATAAATCACAGACACTCTGAAACTAATATTTTAGTTGGAACACTTCCACTCACTGAAATACTGGTTATCCAAATTGGAATGGATTTCGCACCATGGCTTTAGAAAAATTGAGTGAACATTTACTGGCTAAAAGTGATGGTGCTGAACTAAATATTTTATAAGTATTATCCAGTCTTACTTCCCCTGCCAACATTCTAGGCAAGGAATCAACAATTCCTGTTGAATGAGAATATGGAGATTCATAGAAAATATAAATATATTTACTAATGATCACATAACTCTTAAGAAAATTGGGAATTGAAATTGTCCTCAATTATTTCAAAGGCAGCCACCTTACTATTTATTTAAATGTTGCTAACTTTGAAAACATATTTCTTAATAATCTACTCTAAGGTTCACTTTCACATATATAATGAAAGCTATCATTCTGTAAGATTTTAAGAAACATTGATGATTTCATATCATAAATGTTTTCTTATTGGGGCTGAGAAATGAAACTATTTCTATCAGACTGCTCAGGACTAGCCTCAAGCGATTTCATAGTTTTGTTCTTATGTTACAATTTCTTTTAATTAAGAGATATTTACCTATCACAAATATGATAGAATAGTGTTCTTTTCTGAGACTCTATCACACTAGTCTTCTTTTAAGATAATCTTCATGATATTATTGACAATTTTTGCATGATTGGTTTCACTATGATTCTGAGAAAGTTCAGAATGGTAGAATTCATCATGTCTCAAGAGTCATACAAACAAAATTATTTATGTATTATTTTATTAAGAATTATTAATTGATCAATAGGTGTTTATTGGATGATAATCTGAGAGTAGTGCTGCATGGAAATGAACTATGATTGTTTCATTTTATAAGAAATGAATCATATAAGAAATCTAACTCACAGCTGTATGCAATGCCATTTACTGAAAAGAAACTAAGAGTCAGCAGCCAATATATGTACTGGTAAGTATAGTTAGTTCATAAAAAGACTGGCACTTTTAAGGATGATTTTCTGTGTCTGGAAAATCGATCTATATTTTACTATTGTGATGGTCACATTAGAAACAGCCTTTAGGTTAAAAATAATCCCTTACTGCTCACATTCAGAAATTACTCTCATCTTACTTAGGATACGTTCTAAAGATTGGAAAATGGTTATAAGCTGGGGGTTTCTGAATCAAACTTTATCCTAGACAGTAGCCAATAATCTGAATTTAACTGAATGAATAACAAGGTAACTCATGTGTACACTACTGTTTGAAAACAGCAGAAATGATCCACCAGTTCCTTTCCCTGGTATTTACTGCTAAATGTGTATAAGCATCGAAATAAGATTTGAATATCGTGAAAAGCAAAGGAATCTTCTTGACATTCTATGCCAAAGGTGTAGCTATTTTGCTGGCTTAAAAGGCATGCAAACCTGTTGCTAATGCACATTTATCTGAATAAAGCAAACTACCTAGGGTTGACTGGGCTCAAATCTAATTATCCATTGTGAACAATGGATGGTAATTAGTCTTATTTTGGAAAAGAGAAGTGTAGGTTTTCATTTTTAAGAGTTCCTAAATAATTAAGCATGGAAACACTCCAGGCAATCAATTTCTAGGTTTCAGAGAAGAGTGAAGGGTATGTCAAATGCTCAATGGCTTGTCCACCATTTTACACAAGTGCACATTCTCTCTGACGGTGAGTGTATTATGTGGGGCATGATGTATTCAAGCTATATCCACAGGCCCAGTCACTTTCAGTGTATTAGACATTTTGTTGTTGTTTGAATTCCAATCAGAAAGTCCCACCATGCCAGGCACTTGAAATCTGTTTAGCATTTTTTCCTTAGAGCAATGTTTGAATAAGAAAAAAGTTTTTTTTTTTAAATTAAACAACCATAAAAAAAAAAAAAAAACAACCTTACTTTCCAAGGGCAAAGCATTCCAGTTTTACAGATGAATCCTTTGCAGCTTGTATTGTTTCAGGAAAACGCACTTCAATCTTTGGCTCATATTCCCCCATGACACCTGTTAAATACCAAAACAGCTAGCAGCATTTCTGGAGAATAGAAGTTTCCTATGAAGTAAATGCTTCATTAACCAAAATGTGACTCTTGGATTTTCATCAAAGTTAGAGTTTCCAATCATGAGATGGAGACATGCTTTTGAGTTTTATACAAGGCTCTTTCACTAGGGACATCCAGTTCCAGCCTCCTTTTGAGAAACTCATGGACTAGACATATTGCGGAGAAGGGAGGATGATTCAGCTAACACTATCAGAACTCTGATGTATCACCACAATCAAAAATACCTCTATTTCTGCAGCAAAACTTATACAGTAACTACATAAGAGAAACTGAATATCTATATTAATATCAGTACAGCAGATTTTGCTGCTATGTTCATAGCACACTTGTAAAAGTTTTATTTCCACAATTTTAGCATTTTAATAAGGAAGAATTAAATTAAGTTTAGAATAAAGCAGTATTCAAGATGTCATAAACACACTATCTGCCAAAAGAGTTGCAACAAACAAAAATAGTTATAAGCTATTTTCATCTGAATTAATCAATGCTATATTGGAATTATTTTAAAACTTTAATCATTTTATAAATCGATATGACAAACATTATAGTAACTCATTCCTACCACAAATAAATGGACTTTGGATGGTCAGTGAGACTCTAGGAAGTACAGAAATTACAACATAAATATATAAGTAGCTAATTTTCAAAATTTCATTATTAAAATATCCCATTCAGATGCTAATTCTGAAACTAAACTGGCTGCTTTCATTTTGCTTTCCTGTTTTCTTAACAAATGTCAACTTTTAGAGGAGTTAATAGACATATATTATGCACGATGTTTATAATCTACTTTTACTATTAAATGATGAAGGGAGTGGAGGAGGTGGGAGAAGAAAAGAATTAAGGAGAAAGTAAAAACTAAGAGTAAACAAAAATAAAACAGAAAAAATTTATAATCTCTATGAAAATTGTTAGCTCACGTGCTTTCCCACTCATGAACAGAGTATTCACAGAAAGTGAGAAAATGAATGTATAAATCTAATGTTTGCTGATATCTGAATAAAACCCCTGCAGAAATATTTGAATAGATAGTGGCTCTGAAATCTCTGCCATGAGAATGCTGGGAAGCTGGCTTCATAGTTCTGTCAGCTTGATTATCATTATATCCTTGCTTTTCTTAAACTCTTCGGGGGGGAACAACATTCTATGAGGTACTGCCTTTCAAGTTCAAAGTCTGATAATAAAATTAACTAACAGATTTTTTTCTTTACATACCCTACTGTGAACATTTAATTAGAGAATCAACTAGAGGATTTCTCCACTTAGTTGACTTCCTAGCTCTCTAAATCTTGCACCAGCTCTGGCTTGACTAAGGTATGAAACTCTTCAGAGACCAATCTGAGTCCCGTTCCTTGGAGACACAATTTAGCCTGAATCTTCCACTCTATCATTCTTTGGCATGCTTTTCTTTCTTTGGGCACAATATTTTTACTTTTCCATTTTGCCAGCCAGGTAAATAAAGAGTGAACAACAACAGTAGTAAAATAATGACAAGGATAGAAAAGAAAGTGGACAATAAGAGAGGTTGCAAAGTGTGTTCATCAATTCAAGCATGAAAATTTGGCAGCATCCACATGCACACATACACACACGCCAAGTCCCTCTAGACAAACATAATTTTTATGCACCAGTCCTTAAGCAATGAGAAGACAAGCTCTTCTGGCATCAGAAATGAAATGGCACAGTATACCCAGAAATATGTAAATTGTACCATGTGGGTATAAAACTAGAGAACTCTTTTTGATTTTAGTAATATTTCATCTCCATTGTGCTTATGAATTTAATCTAATCTCCAATGATTTGGCTTCAATTATAAGAGGAAAGCCAAAGGCCCTGAAGACCTCCCCACAATGTCAGAGTCCCAATGTGGAGTCTGAAGATGACTCATGGTCTTACCATCAGTGCGCTGTACTAAAGGAGTAGGTGGTCCTTGGACACTTCTATGGGCCTCTTTGTTTGTGACAAAACAAGTATAATTGCCCACATCGGAGGGTTCTACTTTGGCAATATACAAGTTCCCTGTGTCTTGAGACACAAACCGTCTCTTGTCCTCTTGAACATACAAGGGGTTATCATTGAAGGTCCAGGCATATGATAAATCTGAAAAACAGGAAAAAATGTATTATCTTTACTGAAGTCATTCTTATCTACAAATTCTGTGTTCTGTTTAATCATTATAATAAAAGTCTGCCTATATTGGTCTAATTTATAGCTATTTGGGCAGAGTAAACAGAATGTTCCCTCTATGGACACATGCCTCAGTTTGGGAGATACAAATTTTCCCTCTTCTTCACTGTTTTCTTTGATTAAGTATACAATGATAGGATATTTAGAGAACAAATAGGTGATTTTCTTAAGGAAAATTTGCAGAATATAGAGAGCATTGCTGGTTAAAAGGGTCATAGTAATTCATCAATACTGCTCATTTCAAAGCAGTGTTTCGCAAGACGTTTTTAAAAGGATTAAGCACATTTAAGATTTGTAGTTAAAATTTTTAATTAAACTTTTAAGTTTCAGTACTCTAGATCTTGAGTTCATCCTGTGAATGGGATATAATTTCTGGGCAAATTTCTATAATAGTTTTAAGACTTTGTAGTAAAACAAAACAAGGGCCTTACAAAGGTCCAGCAGTTACAGCTAATAGCCAGGAGTGCAGAGCATCCCAACATGAAACAGCATACTTTAGACAGAGATATTATAGGAAACCTAGATGAGATGGTTAGTGTAAATGTCAACGTGCCACATCTTAGAATCACCTGGGAGGAGAGTCTCGACTGAAGACTTATCTAGATAAGGTTAGCTTGCTGGCATCCATGTGGGAGATTAATTGCTATCTCACACAGCCCACTGTGGGCAACATCATTCCATGCACTGGATGTCTAAGACCGGGTGAAGGTCACTGAGCATCAGCAAGCCAGCAAGATCCATAGAGTCTCTCTGTGCTTTCGTCTATGTATGGACGTGGCGTGAGAGCTGTCATGGGTTTTTATCTTGACTTCTCCTCACTGAGGAACTGTAACTTATCATCGCTTTTCTTCCCTATGATGGCTACTCTTTGTTGTCAACTTGACTACATCTAAAAATAACTAAAAGCCAAAAATGGAGTGGCATGCCCAGGAGGGATTTGTGCTTAATTTGAAGTAGGAGGATCCACTTCTAATCTGGTTCTTGGAGGAGAAAAGATACACCTTTAATCTAAATATTTTGATCTGGGAAAACCCATCTCTAATCTGGACTACACCATATAATGGAAGCCTATATAAGGGTATGGAAGAAGGAAGCTTTGGTTCTTTTCCTGCATGCTCTCACCTCCCTAGCAAGTCCATTCCTTCACTGATAATGGAGGCTACTGTATTGTATATCAGACCAATGTATCCTGATACCAGCTGAGACATTCAGCCTCAAGGACCAAACAACTACTGAATTGTTGGACCTTCTGTAAATAGGCAATCATTGCTGGAGTAGCTAGACCATAGTCTGTACAGCATGTAAGTAATTCTAATAAATACCCATTCTATATGTAGAAAGAGATTCATTCTATAAGTTCTGGTACTGTAGAGAACCCTGACTAATACACTGTCCTATATTGTTTTATATTTTTCAGAGTATATTATAACAGCAACAAAATGATGTTAGAACACAAGATAAGTGTGTTCCAACCAAGTGTGTCCAGAGGAGGCATTTCAGAACTGCAAATTGACGCTATGCAGGATAACTGTCTGAGCAATGGACAAGTAGATAAACATAGCAAACAAGAAACAAAAGCAAGAAGTTCAAGGTAAAAGACAGAAGGCATTGCATGTCTTAATCATCAATCATTTAACATCTCTTTGACCTGTTTATTCGTAAAGGTGAGTTACATAAATAAATATTTAATTAATGAAATAAAAAAACTTAGATTTTAAGTGTTTGATTTAATGAAATATAAATATTATATACATAGAGAGAACACAATCTTAAATATAAATGTTTGTCATCTTTTAGAAATGATTTCCTGCTCCTGTCAGGTTAATCTTGGATTATGGGAACCACTATCTTGTTTAAATTATTAGATTAACTTTGGCATTGTTTATACTTAATGAAGATGAACTCTAGATGTATATTTGAGCTTATGCTTGTTTTATTTTATATTTTAAACATTCACTTATATTACCATACTATCCACCCATTCTGTTTATTGCTAAGTTATAATACATTTTATAAATATATCACCTTGCTGATGATGAGTTTATGAAGTGTTTCCAGTCTGATGTCATCATAGATTATAGTTAAATGAGAATTATTGTGACTGTCTATGGTCATTTTCATTTTCATAGATAAGTTATTAAACATGAACTTTAAGGCAAATACATATATATATATATATATATATATATATATATATATATATATATATACATACTTGAAAATGTATCCCAGTTCCAGGCAGCTTGACATCTCTATTCTCAACAGAAGAGAGCTCTGGTTATTTCACAGTACACATACATACACACACACACACACACACACACACACACACACACACATACACACACACACACACACAATATGTTATCATGTTTTTATTATGACTATAAGTCTTAGTCTACACAAATATTAGATTAAAGTTTCATGAAACTAAGAAATTAAGAGTACTGTGAGAAATGTGTAGAGAACTATATTCAAGAAAATGGAAAAATACATTTGATTATGATGAGATTTCCCAATAATGGAAATAGGTCTGTAATACTGGAGTGATGGGGGGAGTCCACATTTTGGTAAAAAAAAAAAAAAAAAAAATCTTCATGTGAATAAATATTCACACACAAGAAAGTCAGAGTATCCCAAGAGGAGTTCATGCACCCAGTAGCCTCTTGTCCAGAGAGAGGTCTTGCATCATATGAATGGTCTACATTTGTGTTGAACCCTGATGTAGAATCAAGACACCATATATTGCCCCACTCTTCCTCAGCTGGAAGATCTTCTAAATATTCTTTAATAACTACACTGTCCTTGAACTCTCAAATATGGGGGAGGGAGTACAGACAAACAGTGACTGTAAATTAAATAATATCTTCATGGTGCAAACGCCACCTGAAATGGGAATGAAGAAATGTTGCAATTCTGTTATTTCCTCTACTAAGATCACTGTGATGGTGGTTAGCCTTAGTTCTCAAATGGCACAATGTAGAGTCAACTGAAAGATGGTTTCAATTAGGAATTGTCTACACTATTTTGGCCTGTGGGCATGTCTTAGGGGAGCTGGGAAATCCTCTTAAGTTAGTTGATGGAGACGGTCAAGCCCACTGAAGATGGGACCATTCCCTAGGCAGAATGTGCTGAACTGTATAACAGCCAACAGCCAAGAAATCGAGTCAGTAAGTGAGTAAACAAGTGAGTATGAAGCATATATTCTCTCTCTCTCTCTCTCTCTCTCTCTCTCTCTCTCTCTCTCTCTCTCTCTCTCTCTCTCTCTCTGTTTCCTGACTACTAAACTGGCCTCAAGGTCCTGCTGCCATGCTTCTCTCAAAATGATACATGGTATACCTTCTAGAAATGTGAATCAAAATAAACCTTTTTTCTCCTAACATGCTTTTTCTTAGGTTATTCTATCACAGCAACATAAATATAAAAAATTCTCTCTCTCTCTCTCTCTCTCTCTCTCTCTCTCTCTCTCTCTCTCTCTCACACACACACACACACACACACACACACACACACACACACACACACACACACCAGGAATAGCATACTTAAGGAATCATGAAGGAAAGAAGACAAACTGAGATAACAGAGGAAGAAATGAAAGACAAGGAAATGAAAAATAAAGCGTCTGCCAAGAGAAAGACCATAAATAGCAAGGAAGAACAAAAGAAATCTTTTTAACAGCAATCCACAAATTAAACATCTTAAGTATTAATGAAACAAAGTCATCTGTGCAAACAAACGTCAAGCGTTTTTCTCAGCAACGAGGATATGAGGTGAAGCCATGATTAAAAGCAAGAGCAACAAAAATGCCGCTTCTGCATGAAGTGGACCTTAGACAAGTAATCTTACAATCAACAGAAAAAAAAAAAAAACACAAGCTACATCGTTCTGTGAAAAACATGAAACATCAGTATGTTTAGTCTAATCTGCTGAACATTATGTATTTGAGTGTAAGCACTCATGTTTACATATGTCTACCCACATTTCTAACTTTATGTAGTAGTTTTCCCAGTGAGGGGTAGAAAATACAGAACATTTTTGCTAGCTATATAATGTTTCTACCATACTGGATTTAAATGAGCATGTCCTGTGTTGACATGGAACTGAGAATCAAAACAAGGAGAAAATAGAGCTGAACATCCGAAGGAGCATCAATTGATTCAAAAAAAAAAAAAAAGACCAATAACATAAAAGAATAACAACACTCTTACTCCGAACTGCTCAGAATAGAGTATTACATCTTCATCAAGAATTAGTTCTCAACCTAATATGCAGTAAAAAGCATTGCGAAAATTTGTAAAAGCACAGATTAGTAATTCAGCTTCTATTGCTTGATTTCATTCTATTCCACTGATATATCATGCAATCTGCATTTTTAACCAGTTCCAGGGCACTTTGTAACTGAACTTTCAAGTTGTATTTATATCTGACTTTACTGAGTTAAGTTTGATCAATTTCAAGTGTATCAAGGGATAGAGGACAAAATGTAGCCAAGGCCTGAGACTATGTCACAAGTGAAAGTAGAAAAGAAAACCCTATATTTTGAGCTAAGGACAAAAATATGGGAAGACTAAACCCATCTCCATACTTTTGAGGGCTATGGCGTACACAAGGTCTAAACAAAGGCCTTCTGCACCACAGAAGAACAAGAGGAAATTGAGGTTGTTGAAAAATAAAGGATGTCAAAAGATTTCTTTACCATTTATTATCATGCAAAATCCGTGCACAAATATCACAACACAAAATAGTGAATCTGAACTGTCATCAGCCTCTGCAGCCTCAGCTTGTACCTCCATGGAAAGGCCCAAGTATCCTCAGCCCTGCCTTTTCTTTGGGTCACCTCCACTCCCAATGAAAAGCCCGCCTCTTGGACCAAAACACTCCTTTCAATTGGCTAGCAAACCGCTGACAGAATTCCAATAGTTGAATGTTTCAGGATGTTAGGGGGCGGGGGGGGGGGGGGGGGTGTCTTGATGTAACTAAGACCAATGTTGTAGCTTGAATCTGGAATGCATTAAATGCTTAATTTTCCAGCCTATCACGGTTGAGAGATGGTGGAAACTTTAAAACTTAATTCGAGCTTAATGTGAGACTAATGCAGTTTGGGTGGCGTGCTGTAAGAGTGACAGTAGTAAACCAGTGCCTTTGCTTCCCTTGTTTTTTTTGTAAGTGGAATTGCTAAATATTCTTATTAATAAAAAACTCGGAGCCACAGTGTGCCAGCTCTGCTGACTCCCCATGGGAGACCTTGATTTGGGGGATGTGGGGATGTGGGGTGGATTTGGGGGGAGGGCTGGGAGATGGGAGGAGGGAGGAGGTGGGATCTGTGAATGGTATGTAGAGTGAGTAGAAAATTTCTTAATAAAGTAAAATGGAAAAAAAAAAAAACAAAAGACAAAAAACTCACAGCCAGATATTGGGGTGAAAACTGAGAGATCAGAGGAATAGAACAAGCCACAGCCAACCTCACCTTACCAACTCCTCAGCCTCTAGAGAGAGATTTCCCGTACACTCACGCCTATATACCTTTCTGTATCCTGCCATCTTACTTCCTCTCTTTGCCCAGCTTCATCACTTCCTCTTTCTGCCCAGCTCTATCACTTCCTTTCTGTCTATACAGACCTCCAGACCTCTATGGTTAACTAGCAATGGGATTAAAGGCATGTATCACCATGCCTGGCTCTGTTCCCAGTGTGGCCTTGAACTCACAGAGATCCAGATGAATCTCTGCCTCGCAAATGCTAGGATTAAAGGTGTGTACTACCACTGTCTGACCTCTATGTTTAATATAGTGGCTGGCTTTTTCCTTTGATCCCCAGATAAACTTTATTGGGGTGCACAGATAAAATATCATCACATTTCTTCCCTAGCTATATGGTGAGAACCTTTACTTCACGTACTTCCACATGATCCACTGCTCTTGTACTGTCTATAGCCTGAGAACCCAGAGGTCAAGGGTAGCAACATCCAAAGCCATGAAGCAAAAGAAACTTTTGCTCCTTATGAGTAGAATACCACCTGTGTTCATGACAGTAATAGAAAGTTGTTGGTAAACATGAGAGCTAAGAGGGTTGATTTCTAAGGTAAAGATTAACTGTTTCTGTCATTAAAAATGATCAGAGACAGCATGGATGATCATGACGATGTAAGCTGCAAAATAAATGAATAAAAAGATTTATGTTTGCATCTCATGGGTGGTAACCTATGTGCTACTTCACCCTCAGTATTTTCATCTCCCTAGGAGTTGATTGTAGACGAATTTCTAAACGGTCTTAATGAATAAAAAACATGGAGCCAGAAATTTGGGTTAAAGCCCAAGAGAAAGATCAGAGGAATAGGACAAACCAGGAGCTAACCTCATCTCACCAACTCCGAAGCTTCCAAAGAGAGCTTCTTCCTGTATACTCACGTTTATATGCCTCTTCTGTTCTGTTCTCTCATTCGTTCTCTTAGCCCAGCAACAGTTGATATTTCCTGGTCATGCATGCAAGAATGCAGCTCAGTTATCATTATCAAAATAATTCCTTGAATTTACTCTTTTGTTCTAAGCTATTGAAACTTCTTTTTTTATTTTTTTTAATTTTTATTTTTTTGCAAATCCCTATTGGGACCTGTCCACATTCACTATGGTTTCTTCCTTCTAAGTTTCTTTACTGATGTCCCTTTCTGCCTCACTTCTGTATCCACTGCTCTGTCTCCACCAAAGAGATACACAAAGATTTTAGTTTGAAACTAAAATTTTCAGTTGATAGTAAATTTTTCTTCGACATAAAAAAGAAAAAAAAGATGGAGTTCAGATTCAACTGTTCTCTCTGACTCTTACCTTTTTCACTTTTTTCTGAAATAAAGACAATCTTGAGCAAATTCCTAGTGCCATGTGTCAGTTTAGGGATTCTTATTCAAGGCCTTTTTGAGCAAAGAAACAAGAGTTAGCTTTCTGAAAGCAACATAACCCTTTCCACTTCACAAAAATTACAGGTTGCTGCTAGTGCCCGAGAAATCTTTGTATTCATCAACCTATAATCTTAGGACCTTAGCCTGTAATTTTCTTCTCTCCCTTGCAGTGAATTCATTTTTATCTCAACTACTCAAACTTTCCCATTTTCTCTGATGAGTATAGTATCCTTCTTCAATAAGAGAATATTTAAAAACTGTTGGAAGAATGAGAAAATATAGAGAGAGAATTAAGGAAATGTTAAGGGTACCCTAGTTTCATCCTTCCATCAACTGTCTTATAAAGCTAACTGATTATTACTAACATGCCCATTATATGGAAAAGGATGCTGGAGACTCCAGTACAGTGTTAAATTTTCAGAATCAGGTTGTTATGTATAAGGAATATAAATCAAACCTAAGTCCTTCGGAAGCCTAATCCCTTGCTCTTTCCTTAAAGTTGTCTTTTGACTCTTCTACAATTATCTTCTTGATTCTCCTGCCAGGACCTCAGACTACTTTCCAAACCTCCATAATCCATGTGTATTCAACCCAACTCAGGTTCAAAGTTAAAAGGTACTTACTGTTCCTCACCTACTTTATCACCACCATTTATTCTATAACGTCCAAACATCCTAAAAATAACTTCATAAGTAGGCAGGTTCATCTGTCATTTGGTTTATTGCTAACCCTCATGGGATGTTAAGTATATCAAGTCATGACTAACTCTTTCTCTCTCCCGTAAAATGAGCCTTTAACAAGCTGAAGGTCTAGGTACAGAAATACACTTTCTCTGACGGCAACTTGGACTCAGTTCTCTAAGAAAAGACCCTAGCTAGGGGTTTAATCTGAAAACTGAAATTTAGGATTTGTTATTGTTGTTTCGTGACAAGGTCACAAGTATCCTAGTTTTGGCTAAAATTACTATTCAGCTGTGAACGTCCTTGAATTCCTGATCCTCCTGTCTCTACCAGCTGTGTGCTGAGATCAAACTTATATGCTACTACACCTAGATAATTGGGAACTTTGCTCTGAGATTGTCTCTAGCAACATCAGAAGCTATATCTGTAAAGTCTTATTAACATGTCATCAGAATGTGAGTTGAACAAGGATAACTCCAATGAACATGGTAAACTGATAAAGAAAAGCCCATGTGTCCACGACCCTACAAGAAAAAATACAGGCAATTGAGTAAAGCTTGGAATGGTGAAGTGGTCTTTCCAAGGGAAGAACACACCAATTTGTTTTCCTTTTCCAGGAAACCCAGAAAACATATACAAGTAACAGTGTATGGACACAAAAGATCGTATTTAGGAAAACATATGTGTACGATACACATATGCGTGCAGTAACAATGAATGAATAAAAGATGTCCACGAATCTGAGCAGAGTAGGGAGTGATATATGGGAGGGTTTGGAGAGAAGAAATGGAAGGCAGAAACACTGTAATTAATTATAATCTCAAGAATAAACAACAGCAAAAAGCTGTGGCACTAAAATGTTTGTATACTGGAGGTGGGATGTAGTTCAGTTAGTAAAATGCTCAACTAGTATGTACAATACCCTGGGATCAAACCATAGTTCCAAGTACCACAAAAACTGGGTAAAATGAGATTTGAGTTATACATTCCATGTGTGTTTTGAAGTAGGAGGAGCAGAGAGTTCTGTAAGTATCATACAAGGTGGCATGTATACTATATTTTCCCCAGCCTGACCCAAAGTGTGACATTCTGCCAATATATGTATTTATTTATACCAAATATGCTGAATCGCTCCTAGCCAGTATTTGCAAGATGGTCTATTCAGCACATGGTGTAAATAAGAGCCAGCAGAGGTAGAGAACATCTGTAGATCTGCAGATAAAAATTTGCCAATTTTGTAACTTTATGAAATATCCTATTTGTCAGTCACCCTTCATACATGATAGCTTACACATTTATTTATAGACGTGAGCTGTAATGTCACAACACATAAAGCTCCAAATTCTTCCAACCACCACTGTTCTCCTCTCCCCTGGTCTCTTCCCCTGTGGAAGGTCTCTGCTCATCCATCCCTACAGCTAGCTTGCAGTGGGAGCATTATTTTTGTGAGTTTCATCATCAGCCACAGCTGGGACTTAATTTGTATATTTTTAATGGGGAAAGAAAAAAATAGACCTTCCAAGTTAGAAGTTTAAAACCTTCGCATTTGGCTTTTCTTAATTAAATGTATAATTCATGAGACACTTAGTTTGAAGCCATTGGATTTTTAAATACTCTCTCCACCCTCTCTGACATTTTTCTGTTATTAATGGAGGTAATGCATTCTTCTTGTGATGATTCAGCAGTAACATTAGTACAGAATGATAATTGGTCCTTTCTGGAGCATTCTTGTAGTTTTTCATTAACACCATCCTCTACAATTCTATTATTATTAGAAATGGCAGTTCCACAGTAAGCAATTGAAAACTATCTGCTGCTCTCTTAAGCGTACCACCAATCCTATTTCCCCCGGGGACAATTGTGTTTTTGACATATTTAGCAGCCCTATACATAGTACCATGATAATTAAAATACAAAGACAAAAATATATATGCAAGTATAACAATCACATGGACTGTGATTTTTATTAGCAGAAACTGTCTTTGATGAAAGAAACCAAAGCAATAAATATTGACCTTCCCACCCCCAAAACTTCATAGGGCTGCAGACCAGATCTCAAAATTGGTGCCATGTTTCTTGAAGTGAAAAAATAAATTATTATATAAAAATATTATATAAAATAAAAATATATAAAAAGCTGAAATATTCATATTTAATGGATAACCTCCCTTGCTTCAGATATTCTGGAATGAGCACACTTTATTACAATACTACAAACCTTACACAGTCCTTTAGGAATTAAGCTGTCAAGCTCTTAGGTAGTAAATTATGGGTACATTAGCGCAATGGCAAAGATCTACCCATAGCATAATAATTCCTTTATTGTACTGAAGTACTTGATGTTGTGCGGGGCAAGGTTATGATGCAATACTGAAAATGGCCTGATATGGTTGTCATCTATCCCTGTTTGAGCACCTATGTGGTCTCCAAATGCTGCTTGGGAACTGGGGTTTTATTAAATCTCTTCTGATTTACACACCTATTTTCTGGAACCATGGAAAGGGAATTCTCTGGGACTTGCAAACAACCCCATAAAGGTCCCTTGAGTACCCATTATGGCTAAGTTCCAGATATTTCTAGGATTGATGGTCCACTGCAAGCTCTACCTACAGAAGAAGTGAAAACATGGTCTGTTTTTGAACACTTGTGAGAAAACTACAATTCCAAGAAAGAGAAGTTTAGGGATATAAATGTATAACGATTACACTTGCTTTCTTGTGTCTCGGTATCCATACACTATAGAAGTATGCAGAGAAGAGGCTATGCACTATGTTGTCAATCAAGGATGATTTAATTCATTTAAGAGGTATCTATTAAGATCTAAATACATTCTCATTTATACACCATGTGGAGATGATGGTAATTGTGTCTCGTGTGTGGCATCTGGTGGTCAAGAATGATGCACAATGTTTTCACATTGCCCTATGCAATTATATCTTATTTTCTCTTTACTGTGGACATGTGGTGGATGCTTGTGTATACATGTGTGGGTGTGTGTGTAGATGCCAGGGTTGAACATTGGGTATTTTCTTTTCCTCTACTGAATATGGAGCTCTAATTTAGGCTAGACTGGCTTGCCAAAAGCCCCCAAGACCTGCTAGTTTCTGCCTTCTCGTAATGGGTTTTCAGATATGCCTCTATGTCCAAGTTTTTTATGTGGGTGATGGTGATCTAAACTCAGGTCTTGATGGTACACAGCAAGCACTTTAAGCCATTATACCATCCTCCTAGTCTACAATTTTCTATAAGAAAACATGTTTCAAAATCGTGAATCATCCTTATGTTGAGAAAATCTGGGTTCTATAATGATAGCAGTCTATACCTTGAAAGCTCCGTTTGATGTGTCTGAAACCAAGAAAAAAAAAAATCTATCCAGAACTGAAAGGAATATAAAAGAGGAGGTAGTCACTTGGGATATGGATGTGTGTGCCTGAGTGACTGATATCTGAGCCAAGCAACCACCATCTTCGGGAGTTTAGCTGTGCTCCCTAGCAAAAGATAATTCTAAGAGGCTGGATGATGGTTTACATCCTGAGTAGAGTTATGAAATGGGACAAGAGATACTTGCCTGAGCATCCAGCTGCTCCTTAATGCCTGGAAACTGCTACGCATGGCTAAGGGCAGGGACTGGACTATACGGAGACCAAGGAGGACTAGAGCAAGTTCTCAAACTAAGCAGCTTTTGAGGGAGAACTCCTTCCTGATTGTTAATGCTCTCTGGGTACAGCCATTCTGGGGAGTAATGTCCTCGCCCCTGTAAGTAACCTCTGACCTAGCTTCTGTAAGGAACCCCAGTAAATTAATTGTTTTCCAAAATGAACTTCTGTGGAGCTGGATTTGTCTCTGGGTCCTTCAGAAGATGGGGTGATGCTGCTTTATGTCCTCCCAGAGAAAGGATTACAGCAACAGTGAGACTTCCCACACTGAACTTTGGACAGTTATAAGGAGTGAGGAAAGCCATGTGCTTCTTGGCTGCAGCACCACCATTCAAGCATTTCAAGCAGCACAATGCACTGTTCTTGGCGAAATCTGCATATGCCTTTTTATACTTTACGTAACACTAAATTCATACTTTGGATAAAGTCATCCAAGTCATGCAGAAATATAAATAAATCGGTGCTTCTATGGGGCTCTTTGAGTCCCAGATATACAATTGTGACCAAATTAATAACTTAAAAATGATTACTAAAGTTATAAAAGTGAGATATTTTCCCTGAAAATGTCCAATGAGTTGAGATATAAAATTGACTTTGCTCAGTGCCAAATGCATACTTGCCTTAGTTAATTTTTTTTCAAATTGGCAAAAGCTACAATCATTCGAAAAAAAAGGAACCTTAATTGAGAAAATGCCACCCACTCCATTAGCCTTTGGGCAAGTCCATTTTCTTGACTAATAATTGATATCGGAGGGCCTAGCCCATCGTGGGCTATGCCACCCCGGGCAGGTGATCCTGGGTGCTATGGTCTTGGCTAAGCACACTTTGAGGAACAAGATAGTAAGACTCATCCTTCCATGGCCTCTGCTTCAGTTACCACCTCTAGGTTACTGCCTGAGTTCCCAACTTGACTTCACTCAGTGTACCTTGTTCAGGAATATGTAAGCTAAATAAGCTCTTTCCTCCTCAAGTTACGCTTAGTCATGGTGTTTTATCACAGTTATAGAAACCCTAAGTACTCTGACAATAGTGGATACTCATCATCTCACCCATTCAAGTGACAGTAAATACTATTCCTATGTGGCATGTTGTGAATTCATCTCTCTAAATCAAATCATGCTACCTAGACATTCACTCCAGCTTCCTAGCTAAATGTCTCACTGTGTTATATTCATAAGTGAGAGCTTAAGTGGGAAAGAGGGAGAGAAAAGAGCTCCTGGAAAGAGGGAGTGGTCCCAGGAAATAGGGTAATATTGAACTGCTGCTCTGCAATCCATTCCCTACCTGACCAATTATTATATCTTGCTCTCATCCTGATTTCTTTGACATTTGACAGTTAACATGCACTAGACTAAACAGTGATTTCCAATACAACAGAGCTGGTATACGTATGAACTCACAGAGTTGTGGAAGCCTGCACAGGACCCTCATAAGACTAAGATAGACTAAATATCAGCATGGAGAAGGGGAAATGGGCACAAAGTCCCACTCCTAGACAAGAATGTGTTTATAATTGATAGCTTCTGGGAGAGTGAAACCAAGTTTCCTTCAATGGAGTGATACTGAGTATGTCAACCATACTCCAAGGTAGGCATTATGCTCAGAAATAGTTGGCTAAATGATTCTGTGTGTGTGTGTGTGTGTGTGTGTGTGTGTGTGTGTGTGTGTGTGTGTGTGTTTTTTGATTGTTTGCTTATTGGTTTTTAAACAAAATGAACATGAAATTGTGTGGGTAGAGAGTGAGGGAGGACCTAAGAGGATTTGTTCAAGAGAAAAGAATATATTCAAAATATACTGTATGAAGTTCTCATGCACCAGGGATGGATCCTGACTGGCTTTTTGGATTCTACTACATATCATGGGACACTTTGTACAGCATTAAGGCAGAGGGAGGGGCTTGGACCTGCCTCTACTGAATGTCCCAGGCTCTGGTGACTCCCCTTGGGAGGCCTTACCTTGTTGGAGGAGGGAATGGAGTGGGTGGGTTGGGAGGAAGGAAGAGAGAAGAGAGGGGGATCTGTGATTGGTATGTAAAATGAATAAAAAAATTATATATATATATATATATATATATATACACACATATACACATATATATATACTGTATGAAATTCTCAAAGCTAATAACACAGAAAACACTCAATTCTTAATATTCCATAGCTTCTTTTATGTTCTTGACCTCATTTTAGTGTTTTCATACCACTAAATAATAACATCCAATTTCAAGTTGTTTAATCCAAGGACCTGGACCCTGTGTTTATTCCTGACTTTCTCATACAATCCCCATGCAAATTTTTAGGAAATTATTTCAATTATCCTTTCTACACACATATTGAAGATGGTGAGTTATTATGTATTGACCGCTATCAATGGTCTAAGCCCATTATCTCTCACCTCAATATTGTGGTCACTGTTTAACTGATGATATTTTTCTTGAAGAAGAATAATAAAAATAGAAGTCACAGAAAGTGGGTCTCTCTTCTTCTCAATTTAATTTAACATATTCTGATCTCATTCAGAAAACAAAACAAAATTAAATTAAAGGCACTAAAATGTTTCAAAGTAAGATTCTTCATTTTCATTGACACTCCTATTAATGATCTCCTCTGTCCACACTGATGTTTCTCCTGTTCTTCCAACATGCCAGATGCAGTTCCACCATTGATCTTTGGCATATATATTTGCCTAAATGTTCTTTTCACAAAGTTCCTCTCTAATATCTTAATTTCTCTTTGAAAATGTCAATCAAGTCTTTTTTTAGCCTCAACACAAGTTGTAAGAATATCTACTATTTCCTATCTTCTGCTGTCTATTTATCTACTTCTTAATAATTGTTGTGATTTGTATTAACATTTTTTTAAGATTTATGAGGCAAAAGACTCTCTTTTTTTCTCCATTGTTCCCCAAGAATACAGAAAAATCAAGGGCACTTATCGCATTTACAAAAGTATTTATGGAGTGATTATACAATGTGCATTGCTCAATGTGTCATTATGATTATTATGTCAACATACTATCTGTCTTTTGAATATTCAATGAGATTTAGAATTAATTAATTAGTTAATAAATTGATTAACTGATTTGGCTTTTGAGACATATGATCACTATGTAGCATAGATTGTCCTTGAAATCACTATGTAGTTAGTCCGCAGCAGCCAGTCAGCAGGTGAGAAACCTGTCTGCAGGCTGCACCACCACTGTTGTTACCACTGGATTCTGTTCCCCCAAGACCCACTCCACAGCCCAACCTCACCCATCATCATCCCTGTGGCCAGCCCTCCTCTGCAACTTCAGCAGACTGCATAGGCACAGGCAAAACCCACACCAGTTGTAAGAACAGGCACAGGGTCAAAAGAACAGAAGGATATGCTGGATGTAGGCACCCAAACCCCCACAAACCTTAGCTGAGACAGCCCTACTGGACCTGAAGACATGTAAAGAACTAGAACCGTTGGCCATTCAGACCAGAAGACAATAAAGGAACAAAACACCCATCCAACAAAGAAAACACAAAAATCAACACTCATTCCTATAATAGGCCTGAACATTCCTACACACTTGAAACACAAGAAAATGACCTTAAAAATAATATTATGAAGATGGTAGAGGCTCTTGAAGAATAAATGAGAAATTCCCCTAAAGAAATCAAGGAAAAGACAAAAAAAAAAAAAATGAAAGACTGTGGTGATATTTTATTTGTGATAAAATGTGGTATTTTATTTGTATGTTAATAAATAAAGTTGCCTGGAGATCAGAGGTCAAATAGCCATTAAGCAGAAGTCCAGCACTCGTAGCACATACCCTTAATCTGGTCACATGGCAGGCAGAGTCTCTGTGTGGTCAAGGACACAGCCACGCATGGTGACATGAGCCTTTAATCCCAGTACCAACCATAGAGACCTGGAGGTCTGTATAGACAGGCAATGACAAGGAAGTCATGTGGCTGGGCTTAGAGCCAATGAGAAAGCAGAACAGAAAGGCAATAAAAATACAAGTCAGACATGAAGAAGCTCTCTCTGGGGCAGCTACTGCTGGTGGTAAGCTCTGATCTCTTTGGCTATTTCCTCTGTATTTGACTCTGTGTTTCTTATTTACTAAGACTGTTTAGAAATGTTTCTATAGAAAACATCAATAAATCTCTTTAAGATACCCAAAAAAGCCAAGAACAAAGATTCAAACAGCTGAAGGAAATGGTTTAAGACTTGAAAATTGGAAAAAGAAGCAATGAAGAAAACACAAAATGAGAGAATTCTAAAACTGAAAAATCTGCGTAAGTGAAAAGGAACTACAGACGCAAGCATCACCAACAGAATACAAGAGATAGAAGAAAAAAATCTCAGGCATTGAAGAAACAAAAGAGGAAATAGATTCATCAGTCAAAAAAAATGTTAAATCTGAAAAACTCCTAACACAAAATATCCAGGAAATCCAGGACACCATGAAAAGACCAAACGTAAGAATGATAGGGAAGGAAGAAGAAGAGTCCTAGCTCAAAAGCACAGAAAATATATTAAACAAAATCATAGCAGAAAACTTTCCTAAACAAAAGAAGGTTATGCCAATAAAGATACAAGAACAAATAGATTGGGCCAAAAGGGGGGGGGGGTCCCCACATAAAAATCAAAATACTAAAGGAAAGAAAGAAGGCCAAGTAACATATAAAGGCAGACTTGTAAGAATTACACCTGACTTCCCAATAGAGACTCTAAAAGCAAGAAGGTCCTGGACAGAGTTTTTGCAGACACCCAGAGAGCATGATGCCAGTTAAGGCTACTAAACCCAGCAAAACTTTCAATCACCATAGATGGAAAATACAAGATATTTCAGTACAAAGTCACATTTAAACAATACCTATCCACAAATCCAACTCTACAGAAAATACTAGAAGGAAAGCTCCAACCCAAGGAAGTTAGCTGCACCCACAAAAACAAAGGCAATAGATAACATCACACCAGCAAAACCAAAGAAGGGAAATAAACACACACACACACACACACACACACACACACTAACACTAACACTAACACTAACACTAACACTAACACCACTATCACCAATACCAAAAAAATAACAGGAATTAACAAACACTGGTCATTAATATCTCTTAATATCAATGTACTCAATTAACCAATAAAAAGACAAAGGCTAACAGAATGGATACAAAAAGAGTATCCATACTCCTGCTACATATAAGAAACACACCTCAATTTCAAAAACAGATATTACCTCAGAGTAAAGGGTTGGGAAAAGGTTTTCCAATCAAATGGACCTAAGAAGCAAACCAGTGTAGCTATCCCAATATCTACCAAAATAAACTTCAATTAAAATTAATCAAAAGAGATGGAGTAGGACATTTCATTTTTCTTCACAGGAAAAATCCATAAAGATAAGTCTTAATTCTTAACATTTGTGCCTCAAATACACGCATTTGTAGAAGAAACATTTCTAAAGCTTAAATCACACATCAAATCCCACACACTAATAGTGTGAGACTTCAACACCTCACTCTCACCAATGGTCAAGTCTGCCAGACTTAATAGAGAAATAATGGAACTAATAGATGTTATAACTCAAATGGACTTTACAGATATCTACAGAACATTTCACCCACACACACAAAAAAATATACCTTCTCAGCACCTCATGGAACCTTTTGTAAAACTGGCCACATACTAAGTCACAAAGCAAATCTCAACCAATACAAAAATTTGTAATAACGCCCCTGTATCTTATCAGATAACCATGGATTAATGTTAGACTTCAACAACAACACAAACGACAGAAAGCCTACAAACTCATGGAAACTGAAAAGCTCTCAACTGAATAACCACTGGGTCAAGGAAGAAATAAAAAAAGAAATTAAAGACTTACTAGAATTCAATGAAAATGAATGTGCAGCATACCCAAACTTATAGGACACTATGAAAGCAGTGCTAAAAGACAAATTCATAGCACTAAGTGCATACATAAAGAATTTGGAGAAATCTCACTCTAGCAACTAAAGAGCACACCTGAAAGCTCTAGAAAAAAAGATGCAAACTCACCCAGAAGCAGTAGATGGCAGGAAATAATCAAACACAGGACTGAAATCAATAAAACAGAAACAAAGAGAACAATACGCAGAATCAATGAGACAGAGAGTTGGTTCTTTGGAAAAACCAACAAGATAGACAAACCCTTATCCAAATTAACTAAACAGCAGAAAGAGAATATCCCAATTAACAAAATCAGAAATGAAAAGCAGGACATAAAAACAGACACTGAGGAAATCCTGACAATCATTGGGCCATACTTCAAAAACCTGTTCTCCACAAAATCTAAAAGAAATGGACAATTTTCTTCATAGTTACTACATACCAATACTAAATCAAGAGGAGATAACAATTAAATAGCAGTCTTTAAAACCCTCCCAACCAAAATAAACCTAGGGCCAAAAAGTTTCAGCACAGAATTCTACCAGAATTTTTAAGAAGAGCTAATACCCATATTCCTCAAATTGTTTCATACAATACAAACAGAAGGAACATTGCCAAATTCTTTTTATGGGGCTAAAGTTACCCAGATACCAAACCACACAAAGATGCAACAAAGAAAGAGAATTACAGACCAATCTCCCTCATGAACATTGATACAAAAAAATATTCAATAAAATACTGGCAAAGCAAATCCAAGAACACATCAAAAAATCTTCCACAGTGATCAAGTAGGCTTCATCCCAGAGATGCAAGGATGGTTCAACATATGAAAATTTGTCAGTGTAATCCACCATATAAACAAACTGAAAGAAAAAAAAAACACAGGATCAAAAACATTAGATGCTGAAAAAGCCTTTGACAAAATCCAACACCCCTTCATAATAATGGTCTTAGACAGATCAGGAATATATCTAAATGTAATAAAAGCAACATACAGCAGCCAATATAAAATTAACTGGAGAGAAACTCAAAGAAACTCTACTAAAATCAGGGACAAGACAAGACTGTCCACTTTCTCCATGTCTGTTCAACATAGTACTCTAAGTTCTAGCTAGAGCAATAAAAAAGCAAAAGGATATCAAGGGGATAGAATTTGGAAAGGGAGAAGCCAACCTTTCACTATTTGCAGATGATATGACATTACATATAAATGACCCTCAAAATTCTACCATAGATCTCCTACAGCTAATAAAAACCTTCAGAGATATGGTTGGATACAAGATTAACTCAAAAAATCTGTAGCCCTCCTATACACAAATGATAAACAGGCTGAGAAGGGAATCAGGGGAACAACACCCTTTACAACACACAAATAACATAAAGTATCTTGGGATAATCCTAAACAAACAAGTCAAAGATCTGTATGACAAGAACTTTAAATCTTTGAAGAAAGAAAGTGATGAAGATATCAGGAAATGGAAAGAACTCCTATGCTCATGGATCAGTAGAATTAACATAGTAAAAATAGCAATCTTACCAAAAGCAATCTACAGTTTCAATGCAAACTTCATCAAAATCCCAACACAATTCTTTACAGACCTCGAAAGAACAATACTCAACTTCATATGAAAACCCACGATAACTAAAACAATCCAGTACAATAAAGCAACTTCCCCAGGTATCACCATCCCTAGCTTCAAGCTTTATATATGTTTTTATTACTATAGTAATGAAAAAGCATAGAACTGGCATAAAAATTGACAGGTGGATCAATGGAATCAAATTGAAGACCCTGAGGTAAATTCATGTAACTATGAACACCAAACCTTTGACAAAGAAGTAAAAATATACATTGGAAAAAAGAAAGCACCTTCAACAAATGGTACTGGCATAACTGGATGTCAGCATATAGAAAAATGCAAATAGATTCATATCTATGGTCCTGCATAAAACTCAAGTCCAATTGTGTCAAAGACCTCAACATAAATCCAGTTACACTGAACCTGATAGAAGAGAAAGTGGGAAGTGGCCTTGAATGCGTTGGCACAGGAGACAAACTTCCTGAATACAACACCTGAAGCACAAGCGTTAAATAGGATGTCCTGAAACTGCAACATTCATGTAAGGCAAAGGACATTATCAATAGGACAAAATGTTGGCCTACAGAATGGGAAACAATCTTCACCAACCCCACATCTGACAGAGGGTTGATCTCCAAAATATATAAAGAACTCAAGAAACTAGACATCAAAATGCCAAAGAAACCTATTTAAAAATGGGGTACACATCTAAACAGATAATTCTCAACAGAAGAATCTGAAATGGACAAAGATATACTAAAAGAATTGTTCAGCATCTTTAGTCATTAGGGAAATGAAAATCAAAAAGACTCTCAGAATAGCTAAGATCAAAAACACCAATGACAACTTACATTGGACAGGATGTGGAATAAAGAAAACGAACATTCCTCCACTGCAGGTAAAAGTGCAAACTTATACAGCCATTATGGAAATCAATATGGTGGTTTTTCAGAAAATTAGGAATCAATCTACCTAAAACCCAGCTATACCAATCTTGAGCATTTACACAAATGATGTTCAATCATAGCTCAAGGGCACTTGCTCAACTGTGTTCATAATAGCCAGAACCTGGAAACAACGTAGATGCCCCTCAACTGAGGAACGGATAAAGAAAATGTGGTACATATACACAATGAAATATTACACAGCTGTAAAAAAAATAACACTATGAATTTGCAGGAAGATGGATGGAACTAGAAGAAAAAAAA